>NC_067151.1:39260992-40505992 GCF_903995435.1 Acomys russatus | reverse complement strand
AAAGTTGTCAGATGACTCTGACATGCCTCTACAGAGGAAAGGAATTGTTAAATATGTGCGAAAGGTTTATATGAACTACAAAAGTACCTGCAATCTTCCCACTTAAATTCAAGAGTCTAATCAGCCCGCACAGGTATTGGAAAAGCCACTGATAAAATGACTTTCTCTTCCTTTCCAAGGGTTCCAGAAAGACTCCTGGGACCAGTCTTTTTATCTGTCAACATTCTGCTTGTTCTGGGAGCCAAATAATATTGTTCCTGGAAGCTGGATGGTTTAAATGTAAGCACAGTAACACTTCTAAATAAGACACATACAACTTCTAAACTACATGGGAAGCCACAGTGAATAAGGCACTTTCCCTGTTTGAGTGTTATTATGATGTAATTAAGATGCAGGGGTGCAGGATACACTTCATGATGGGCTGTTAGTGTGGACACAGCTGGGGATGTAACAGTCTGTGTGGCACAGGCTGTGGTGCTGCTCCTGCCAGCTAATGGGATGGGAGCTGCGGAGGCACTTGCCTTCTGCCATAGATGACCTTGGAGGACACTGTGGCTCCTGAGGGTTGGGAGCCCTAGGGCTTGCCTGTTTTGGGGGATGTGGGGTTTTCTGTCCAACTGTATCAAACCCTGTAGCCTTAGGGGATCTGAAACACACACTCTCATTTCTGGGTGCTGGGGGCACAGTGGTGAGCCAGGTATCCAGTGCTCCTCGCAATACCAAGTGATCACACTTGTTCAGAGAAACAGACATTAGGACTAAGCACACAACTTCTATTTCCTCTCTCCATTTAAAAAAAGTTTCTGAGTAGCAGTCTAAATAAAGTTCATCCTCTTTTCATGTTTCCATTTGTGTTAAGTACTATGGGACAGAGATTGGGGTGGGAAAGATGAAAGAAGAAACAAACACTTGAGCAGTGAAATACTTATTTTCCGTATTTAAAGTTCATGAAAATGGCACATTATGTGCATGTTGTGTAAAACTTTATATATGTTTTACCAGCTTTTTTGAGGGCCAAGAGCTTCCATTTTCTTTCTTTCACTTTTTTGACTATAGGCCAAATACAGAGCTAAATATTTAGTGTGCAATGGCGAGAAAGAGCTAAGAGTTGAGCATTTTCTCCTTTGCCTTTCACTGTGTGAACAGCAAGCCTGTTACAGGGAGTGGCAAGGCTGGAGATCATTGTGGATACATTGAACTCTATCTCTTCTCTCTCTTTTTATAATTAAAAAGTAAACATCATGTCCGCCTCTCCTTAGGCCTCCTGGTCAAAAGAATGGCCTTGGACAAAGACATGGTATTCTAGTCTCCAAAAATCAGAACATTACACACATGAGGGCCCCAAAAGTTTGAAATGAGTAAATGGAATTTCTGATCTTCTAAGACTACAGGGTTTGAAACAGTTGGGCATAAAGCTCCCACCTCCCAGTGTCTGGCCCAGTGAATCCATCTTGGGCTGTCAATAACCTAACCAAGAGTCTATCACCCTAGGAAAGCTGATTTATCTGAAGACCTTTTAATGAGCTGGGAGGAATAATTATCCCTTATTGGGATAATATAGTACCCACCCCAGAGGCTGTTCCTTGTGGAAATATCTTACAGACCTGCCCTTAATGGCAACAGCGTTAAGCCTGTCTTATTTTCTGAATTAGAACTCAGAAAAATACAACTTGTCTGTATTTTTTTAAAACCTCTATATTTTCTTTCAATTATTGGCCAAACACTAAGCAAGCTTTCCTGACACGTTGGGCTTTCTCCTTTTTCCCTGAAGCCTTCTTCCTCTTCTTCCATGCAATGCTTGTGGATTTCTATGGCCTAGCAAGCCTGTTTCTTTGCTACCTACCTGAGAGAGGCAGGGCTCTCTATCTTTCCTTCACTCCCCTCCTCTCAGGAGCAGCCAAGATTTCCAGCTTGCATTCCTTGTTGCTTTTCCTTTAAACGCTAATAATATTTTGGAGTTCTCTTCTGAGTCTATTTTACAATTCTTTTATTAACATGACTAAGAACCCCCAAAGGGAGCTCCGATGCCCCAGTAACGAGCCCACCCATCCAGGCTGTGTTTACCTTTTAGACTTTCACGCCCTATACAAAGAATTTCCACTTCTGCAATTGTTCAAATCTGTTTGCTGTGGTTATTCCAATCATTATATATTTAGATTGTATGAGGTTATAAACTCATGGAATTTGGGACCTTACCTGTTTAAATTTATTTTATAAAGACCAAAAAAAACCAGAGCCAAATATTTTGTAAGATAACGAGCCATAGTGAGCAGAAATTCAAAATGAAAGAACCCAGGCCCATTCTGCTGTAAGGATTTGATTTGTCCTTGTCCAGCACTCTCCTCAAATTATCATAGACTGAAAAATGCAATAAAATGGCCCAACATAAACTCAGACTAAAAGGTAAATTAAAAGAAAATATCTGAATATGTAAAGCATGTAATCACTGTGAATAGAAGTATAAAAAATAGAGGAGATAAGAATAAACACAGGATGGGGGGTGCAATACCACGCAGATAGGGGATATAACTGCCCCAATCATGTTAACATTCTCTGGAGCTGAAGGAAGTTCAAGGGCAGCTAGCGTTTTCCTTAGGTCGGAAGGAGATGATCCTTTTGCACTCACATGTTGCCACCTTTCCTTCAAGCATGGAAGAGAAGCTAGTATGACTGACACTACGTAATGGGCAAAGTACCTTGCACTGGTAAGTCTGTTTAATCTTTGCCATGCCACTCTGGCAGGTTGTGGTTTTTTTTTTTTTTTTCTTGTTTGATTTTGTTTTGTTTTGACTTAAAAGAATTGAGTAGGTAGAGACCAGCAGACTTTGAGAGAATGTTGAGTGATGCACAGAATAGAAAGGAAGATTAGTTAATCACCAAGCACTAACTTACAATAGCAGATGTATGAGTTTCCGCCTGTCTTAGTGGTAGAAGCAGAGGCAGTAGAGTCTAGACTCACAGAGTTGGCTCTCAGCAGTCTAGTCATCTGTTTGGAGAAGAAGGGCATGTGTTGAGGTTTCTACATCCCATGTACTGCTGTGTAAGCACCCCCAGCTGTAATAAATGGCTGCTGAAGTACAGAATTTTCAAATGTCTTAACACTTTTTTTCTATGTTAGGCAATATGCTCGATCAGATCTAATTGGGTTATTTATAGAGTGTGACAAAGACACTAGATGAAAGTGTAATTAATAGCATAATTAGCTTTGGCTGGACATGCATTCAGAGTGGTCTAAACAAAAGAATGAATACATATTCTAAATACCAAAACCTTCAAAATTAAACCCGGTAAAGCATAATCCCTTGTAGTAAATAAAATAAAAATAAGTAAAATACTATGGTATTTTAACAAGTTATTTTATCACATAAATTTACCCAATACACAATTGTGTTATTAATTGTAAGTGTGATCTTGGGCTGTTTAATTTTTTGAGACAATGTAATGGTTTATCTGGCTTTAATATAATTAAGTTTGGTAACTGTTCATTCTCAACGTGGTGCCAAGGACAGGAGTTCACTGTCACTACCCTCAAGATGGCAGCACAGGGGAGACATTTGCACTCTCTTTCTACAGGAGCAGGAAGTTTCTTCTACGGACAGTGTCTGAGGACTTCGGTGGCTTCATCAGGACTAGCGGATGCTTTTCCTTTAATTGTTGTTTAGTAGCTAAAACATCAATATACTGTTCAAATTTGTCTATGAGAATGAAATTCTAAATAGTGTTTTTTTCCTAGGAGCCTACAGATACATAATTGAATGCAATGGTATGGAGGGTAATTCTTTCCTGTCTTTCACATAGTAACATACTAAGCAACAGAAACAACAGAACTTATCTCTGGTTATTAGCTTCGTGTCCTGCATGAGACAAAACCTTTTAAAGTATCAACTCCTGTCACAGTTGTATGCATTAATACTACTAATGACACTGGTAATGTCCTTGGCACCACCTTGAGTGGTGGCTAGGAGTTTGGCTTAGGACATATAAAATGTGAGATCCAAGAGATGACAAATGGGTAGTGGGGACACAAATCTACTGACTCTGAGGAACACAAGATGGATACAAAGGCATGAATGTTTACTTACAAAGTAAAATTATTTTATGAATAACATAATGACCCACTGATTTTATTGGACATTTCCTCATGTGGTAAAATAAAGTTGTATGTTTTGAAAATTGTACATGAACCAAACACTTAAAGTTAAGGTAGTTATCTTTTAAGCCTCTCACACACACCTTGGCATAGTTACCCTGCTGGTTCCCTGCAGATAAGGAGGGAGAGACTTCAATGGGTAAAATGCCACCATTCCATGGAGATCAGACACAAATTCAGATTTTGTAGGACTCCTCCTGCCAGCCCACCACAGCCTCTAGTTTCCTGGAACCACAGCAAATCCATAGGGAGCTTATTGTAGCTAAGTATCTGTGAAGTGTCTCGAGATGCTCTCCCCAAACAGACGCTGCACTGACACAGTCTGCACTGCGTAGCCTGATGTGCAGCTCCTATCTAATCTGATTGTTTACAGATGAATCCATAGTGTTCTCGCACCACACTGACCAAATTCCTCAGCGTTACATAAGCACACCGTCTCCGTGCTCCTGGTGTCCTTGCTCCTTTCTCCAGCCCCTGAACCCTGACTTAAATCACCAGTTCTGTCCTGTTCTGTTCTGGGGGCACGATCTCAGATGTCAGATAGGAAGAAAATCATTGCTTATTCACAGGGCTGCACCTTAAAACATCCTCTTGATAAACGATGGCTGTGGGTTATAGGAGAGGCTGGACAAAGCCTGAGGTTGCTACAGTTCCCTTAGAGGAGATGAGAAACCGGCAAATATTAAGGGGAAAAGGCATGAACTCCCTAGAAATGGAGAGGAACAGCCACTGACAACATTTATGTTTTCCTTTGGCAATGCGGAGGGCTGTATACATTTTTAATGCCTGTGAACAAACTGGCCCAAACAATATAATTGGGAAAGGAGGGAGGCACGAATGTAATATTTGCTTTTCCCCATGGTGGAAATGGGAGGTTGTTTGCTTATCTAAAAATAGTTTTTGCCAAACCATACAAAGCATCTACTATTTTGTGTGCTGTGGGAGGGGCTGTGTTAAACAGTACCCATTTTGCTTACACTGTCTCCATGGTTTTTGTTTTTTATTAATAGGTTTTATAAAGATCTAAAGCAATCAGAGCAAGCATTCCCACTTTTACCCATCAGCCTCCCTGGCAGGTATTTCAAATACCAACTCATTTACTGCTTGATGAAACCGTTATCTCATCTACGGGGACCCGAGATGTGTTTCCTCACACGGGTGGGGAGAGCAGGTGTGAACAGTCTGGTCCAGTGCCAGCTCAGCCTCACCTTTCAAACTAAAGGGGAGGGGGAAAAAAAAAAAGAACAAAACAAAATAAAACGCTACCCAAACCAAACCCGAAGCAACAGCAACACTAGCAAGAACTATGCCTAATGAGCGAAACCCCCACTGGCTAAGTGTCTGCAGGTATGGGTGCTGCTACTTTGCTTGGGAAACCCCTAGCATTTCCTGGGACTTTCCCTTTCCTAGGGGTCTCCCACTGAAATTAGAGACCAAAGTTCTGCAGGTCTGTGACTATGCAAACCTCTACCTTCTTGCTGCCCATGCTCCGGGTCTCATTTTTGCTTCTCTGTTGTCCTTTCTTTCTGACTTCCAGGCTACTTCCTTCCCAGGCCTGCAGCTAGTATCACCCTGGGTAACAGCTGGTTGATGGAGGTACATGAATAAAAGGTAACCAAACTTGTGCCGCCATGACTTCAGCTTTGTTGGTGGTGGTCTAAGAGGAGAGATGATGTAACAAGGGCAATCCTTAACCTGTGGCCCAAAGTTCTAATCCTTTGCGATGGATTCATTTCTAGGGAGGTGACTCAAACGGCGCTGTCCAATGAGCTAGCTGCTAGCTCTTGTGCTTGATACTCGACATGGGGTACCAAGTGGCCAGCCTATCTGAGGCGTAGATCTGCAACACTGTTGACTTTTGGTTAATTTAAGTTAAAATAGGTTAGGCAAGCCTGGAAACATGAAGAGCTGTTTCAACCCTTCATGAACTCTCACTAAGTATAACACACTCTAACTTAATAGAGTTTGGAGATTTATACAGAAAACTGATATCTGAGATAAAATATCTCAGCAATTTTAATGCTTTACGTTGATATCATCTGGGAATCCTGTGGGATAGGATGACATATTAAATGATATACATACGGCTCTTTGAATAAGAATAACCCATATAGGGTCATATTTGAATGTGTGATCCCTAGTTGGCAGAAACATTTTGGGAAGGATTAGGAGGTGTGGCCTTGCTGAAGAAGATGTGTCACTAGGGGTGGACTTTGAGGTTTAAAAAGACTCACATGAACCCTCTCTCTGCCTCCAACTTTCAGATAAAATGTGAGCTCTTGATTACTGCTCTAGTTCCGGCCTGGGTTCATGTTCCCACCATGATGGTCATGGACTCACTCTCTGAAACTGTAAACAAACCCCCAATTCAATGCCTTGGTCATGTTGTCTTTTCACAGCAACCAAAAAGTAACTAAGACAATTATTAAACTTAGTTTTACCTGGTGCCTTTGTTTTTTTCCAAATACAGCTATTAGTAAGTTTTAGAATACATAAGTAGCTTCAGTGTATGCGTTTGGATAGTACTTCTTTTACGCTTCTTATGATTTATTATAAACTCATTAAAATTGAGACAATATTCCAAATATCAAATAGGCTTTGTTGAATTTTAACACATTAATTTTCATAAGGAAAAATAGTAAACCTGTTATAATTTATGCAACTTAAGAGTCACTAAGTTTCTTAAATATTACATTGTTGAACAAAGAGGAGGAAATACAATTCTTGAATGTCTCATAAGAAAAAGTATTTCCAAGTTGAAAAATTATACCCGTGACTCTGCCCATATTTCTACTTCAAAGGTCTTAGCTAAAGGCAGCTTGAATCCATTCTTCAACCTGCAAAGGCATCTACAGTGGGCAAGTCGACATTAGTACTGAGATGCAGCAAACATCTATCTGAGCTTGGTAAGCGAGCCCACAGTTTCAGAATGAGGCTTTCTGTGGGTGGCTGGAGGGTGTGTGGTGTGACATTCGCATGCATATATTCATATTTCATTATGATCCTGGACATAGACTGTTTGTTTCTCCCATTTCACCATATCAAATAAAACACCCACAATATCACAACACACCAGAGGCACCCTGCCAACTGAGTGGGGTGTTCCAGGAGCTCCCTGGTGCTGTCAATTGGAAAGACAGAGCCAACAAGATAGAGGAATCCCTTGGGGTCCACCCTGACCCTCGAGCTCCTCTCCTGTATCTTGGTCCTGGATCTGTAGCATTGCATCACTCTTGGAGGACAGAGACACACATTGCTTTTCCATCTGTCTTCTGCTAAAGTGGTAAAAGACACCGCCAGGACTGCAAACTTCTGTAGGAACCCGAAGTGCACTTTGTGGGGTGGTAATAAAAACTCTAGTTAGTTGTGGGTTCCATTTGTACTGCATTCTGTTATGTTACTTACTCAAGTGACTTGCTCAAGGGAGATTTAAGCATTTCTGAAATTGGAAACTAAGAACTTCTTGGGGTTACAAGAGATTTAGTGTGAGAAAATCAGAAAGAGTAGGTTTAATTCATTCCTGACTGGCATGTCATGCATCCCCTCTGTGTGACTCTATCTGATGATCCCCAACATTGTCACAACCAAAAGAATACTATTAAATAACCTTTAAATGTGTTCTTGAAGCTTATAGCTTATAGTTCATTTCCAGAATAAAAACAGAATTCAGGTGTTTTTTTTTTTTTTTTTTTTTTTTTTTTAATCACTGACTTGCCTGATGTGTTTGTGTTGGAAACTGGCTGTGCAGATTGAAAAGGTTTCCACTCACTTTTTTCCTAAGTGATATTCTCAGATTCCCATGCCTTGCTATGTGAGTGCTGATTAGAGCCTTGGTTTCTCTTGTATGACATTCTAAGTGTGTGAGAGTATATACTGATGTGGAGGGAAAAGACAAAATGTAGAGTCTGAGGCTTAAAAAGCAAGTGCCTCAAATAGGTTTGAATGTGAATATTGGAAAACGTGGACATTGTATTGAATACCAAGTGGAATTTTGATTAAAGAAACTACTTACATTGACATTGGCCATAAAAATAATCATCTCTTGAGGTTTAAAATGCTTTGATTTTGTTTTACGTTTGTACCAATATTTGTTCAGTGTTTCGATTAACAATGACTTTCTAGACAGGCCAACATGCAGGGTAATTGTTTCACAAGGGAGCGTGTGGAAGAGGGAATGTGAAGAGGAAGCTGGCCAGGCAGTCTGGATGCTTCTACATCCTGCTCTGTGCCTGTCTCCTCAGGGCCTATAGTGGCTGCTGTGCTAATGATACAAGATAGAGTAAGAATCTTAAGTTGTGGTTTCCATTTCCACATTGGTAAATAAATTATGTAAATTAGAATAATGGATTCTTTGGTAAACTGTCTATGTTCTTTATAAAATATTTAGATATCTCTAATCTTTTAAAAAATGTTGGTACTCGTGGTAGTGCACTCTTAAAAATCTCAAACAAATTGCTTTTCAGAATCCATCTGTATGATACATTATTAATCTTCAGCCTGATATGTGAGTTTCTACAAATCAAGCCTGACAGACCCTGAATATCCATCCATGCCATTTCAAATGCATGGTCCCAAGGTAGCCAGCTGGGCATCTCTCATTTGGCACTGTGACTGAATATTAATGAGGCATAGATGATTACTAAATGGATATCTTCCATTTAGATGTTGTATACACTTTCTAATATGCTTAAGGTCACAAGTTTTATGGGTTGGAAAATTGAATGCAAATCATATGCAGTCTGGTTAGGAACGTCACATATTTTATTGTAGTGCTTTTGTTTTTCTAGAACCAAGGAGGCATAATTTTCGTTACTCATCTAGTTTTTTGTTTGGGCTGGGAATATTCTTGGTTTCATGGAATTGGTGATATTTCAGTTTTCTAGAGAGACAAACAAATAAACCCAGGAACTATGAAACTTTTTATTCTCTCTCTGGTCTTCCTTCTGATCCTCCTGTGGTTCATCACCCTCCTCATTATACCTTAAGGAAGTGATGGCTGATGTTTTTAGCTTGCTGGTTTTGGTGATATGAGTTATAAATGCCTTTAGAGACATCAGTGACTCCATGGTAGGAAATCTCTAACATGTCTCTTAGGTCCCCGCCTCCCAGAATCCTCCCTCTGAACATGGCCTGTACTCAGTGACTTGCTCTGAGCTGATAGAGTTGAGCAGACATGTGTCACATGAGATTGTGTCACAGAAGACTGTCTTCTTTCTTGCTGACCCCCTCTCCCAACTGCCTTTTCACTCTGATAGGAGTGAACCTCCATGTTGTACACATCTCCAGACAGACTCACACAGCAGGAACTGAGGGAGAACTCTGGCCAAGAGGCAAAGAGGAGCTAAGTTATATCAACATTCTAGTGAGTTGGAAATGAATCTTCCTCACTAAGGTTTGAGATGCCAACAGCTTGGGTCAGTATCTTGACTATAGCTTTATGACAATACCTGAGTTAAGTCAAACTTGGACTCCTAGTCCCAAAGGATGGTTCCACAACAATACAGCTTAATCCCCTGGACATGGAGTGACTAGTCACACAGCAATGCACAGTCAGTACTAGATCCAACGCCAGTAATAACGCACGCACTTTTCTGTAAGCCTCGTGAAGCCAAAATCTGGTTCTAGTTCCTTCTTCCACGTCTGCTTCCCAGCATGCTGCTTGACAAACACAGCAGCTCAAAAGGGTTTTGAGAAGGAAAGAAGGAAGGAAAATGATATAAGAAAAACAGGAGAGTGAAAAGTTAGCACAGTAAAGGAGTGGAGACTCAAGTGGCAGTTTACCCGAGAGAACTGAGAATTAGGTCCACTGCCCTAGAGTTATAGTCACCCAAATGACTTTACTTCCTGTCTTAGTTGGGGTATCTATTGCTGTGATAAAACATGACGACCAAAGGCATCGGGGGGAAGGGTTTATTTCTTCTTACAACTCTTAGATCACGCTCTATTCCTGAGCAAATTCAGAGCAGGAACTCAAGGTAGGAAGTGATAGCAAAGCCTTGGGGGAAGCCTGCTTACTGTCTTATACAACTCGGGAGTAGTGGCACACACAGTGGTCTGACCCTTCCGATATCAATCATTAATCAAGAAATTACCTGACAAATGTACCAGTAGCACTGTCTTATGAAGGCGTTTTCTCGGTTGAGATTCCTCTCAAACAACTCTGGCTTGAATCAAGCTGACATGAAGCTAACCAACACGCTTTCACTTCTGACATAATGAATGGCTTAACACAAGCACAGCAGAGCTATCCTCCTGGATATGTGCTAGAACTTTCACAGAGCTTGTTGAGCGCAGGAGTGCAGAATGCCCATTCCTTTAGGTGGCTGGGTCCGGCTGGCCATGTATGCGAAGGGAGGCTCAGCTCTGTGATTAGCTCTAGGCAGCCTATCCATGGGCTTGATGATGGAGCCAGCTTCCCACTGTGGAGGATGCCTGAGGCAGAAGCAAGTCAGCGGGCCTTTGTGAGGATCAGCAGGTTCTGGGAGGGCTGCTCCTAAGAAAGTCCAGAGCTTTCCTCCAGATGCTGGAGACTGTTTCTGTGTCTGCCTGAGCAGCCAGGAACATTAGGAGAACATGGACCAGATGCACAGATGCTCACCTTCAGACTTGGAGGGAAACAGCTTTGGGTGGAAATAATAGCTTTTGAAGAATTGGTGGTCTGATGTAAGGAGGACTCTGTCAGTAGTCGTCAGACAGGGAAAGGAGAGATCTGAGGGAAGGGGGAGAGCTTGATACTGATGTGAGTCTAAGAGGAGCCACAGAGGAGGGCTAATTGCCCAGTGCTCTCAGAGCTCTGTATGGGGAGGGGAGGCCAACACCAACAGCATGGCCCAGGCAGCAGTATCACCCCCACCTCTTACTATAGACCCTGTTTCCTGCCCCTCACCGTAGATTTGAGACTGATAGAGCCTCCTGGAGTTCTGCAGGACCTTACTGTGGCACAGAGACCACAAGTATGCACCCAGCTATAAGAGGGTAGGTAGAACCTAAGGGCACACCATTGGTGGGACAGAGTGTCAAAAGATTAGCACTGATGGAGACTCAAGGCTGACGGGGAACACAGTGGCTCAGCCCAAACATGCACCTGCACCATGGGAATTCTCCAGCAAGAGTTGTTCCAGAGGAAGGGCAGGGGGAACTGCTGAACTCCCGAGCTGAAGTTTCACAGGCCCATGGACGATAGGTAACAAATGAGCTTAGACACAGAGGCATGAAGAACATCACAGGTCTCACTCAGCTCAGCTGCTGCAGTGAGATGCTTAGCTACCTCCGGGCCTCTCATTCATCAGAAGAGCAATTAAGAGAGGTGTGGGGAGAGGAGAGCTTCTCCAATAACCGAAAACCCCGGGCCCTCTACCTCCAAAGGGCTAGGGCCATTGTATTTGTGACTCAAAAGTTTGCTCTACCAGCTAGGCCCCAAATGAGGCTTTAAAAGTGAAGGGGAAACCAGGGGGCGATGAGCAATTGCACAGCGAAAAAGCGTTAAGTTGGAGCTAGACTGGAGCTTTAATTAACATCAGGTGGCTTGCCAGGGACTGTGGCTCAGCCAGGCATGCAGCAGAGACTGCAAGCCTGTGTCTGTTCACAAGTCTCCGACTCTCTCTGCCTGTTCCCAGCAAACCTGCATGCTCCCTGACGCCAAGCTTCGTTCTGCTGGCACAGCGCTGTCCTGTTGCTTTGCGTGCTTCTTTCTCTTGACTGACAGGACTTGGGTTGTGCCAGGGAAGCAGAGGGAAACAGTAGCACCTGCTGGGTCTCTGATGGGATTTCTCGAAGGCAGGTTTCCTATCCCAAACCGGCTTCACCCTCACCGCACTAGCTTTTTCATGGCTGATTTGTTCTGTTTGCTCACCAGTGGTTCTTTTTGTGACTTTCTATCTCAGTCTCATTCAGTGTGTCCCCTCTCTGATCTCTTATAGCATCTTTCATTTGTTTTATTAATGTGTTTGTTTTAGTTGGTTTGTACTTATTACAAGGAGGTTCTGTATGTCCTGTTCCTTTTACCTCCCCAGTGTCTGGAACACTGTCTGACCTTTGTTATGTAATCCTGATAGAGTTATTGAGTTAAAACAAAACAAAACAAAACCCTACATGCCATCGCTGTGACTTTTCCTGTTGGATCCATACCACACATGTGTAAACAGTCTTCCTTGGAAATCTCACCAAAGCTCAGGTTAGTTTAAAGTATGCAAAGATAATGTGAGTGCTGAGAAAAATCACAAGTATGATAAGATAGAAAATAATGCTTGAAGGAAAAAAAAAATACTACTGAGAAATCTCCCAGTTAATTGTCATGGGAACCCATGAAACAACTTGAGAGATGCGAGCTTCTAGACCCTAAGTATGGTTTCGACATGGCTTTTCACAGAGGCAGTGCAGTGCTATGATAAATACATCTCTGTATCCTACGTGCTGACTGGTGAGAGTTACCTCTGCTATGGAACTGCACAAGCCTGATTCTCCTAGTCTCTGGCTGGGACCCAGTTTCTCATATCAATCATGTACTATGCAGCAGAGACAAAGAGTTTGGGGGGCGGAGGAGGGCTCTGCAAGGGATTCAAGCCTTTCAGCCAGAGTCCCCAACTCAGCTGGCTGGACTGATTCCCAGGAGCTGGAATTTCATTTCCTTCAACTTAGAAGTGACTAGTACTTATCTCTCCAGGGCCCATAATCTTAGGTACTTAAACACTTGGTCCCGGGCTATTGGTGCCTTTGGGAGCTTTAGGAGGTGTGGCCTTGTTGGAGGAGGTATACCACTTGTGAGTTTAAGGGTTCTACCATTTCAAGCTATGTCTGCTTCCTCCTGCAAGATGACAGCCCTCTCAGCTTCCTGCCACTGCTACCTCAGCTTTGTCACCATGGACTTTTATCCTTCTGGACCTGCAAGCCCAAATAAACTCATCTACAAATTTCCTTAGTCACGGTGTTTTATCATAGCTATAGAAAATTAACTAAGGCAGTGTTTTTGACAAATAGATTAATATGGCCAACTAAGCCAATGGACAATGGAAAGAAAATATAATTTAAGTCCCCTTGCTTCTCATCCCCTCCTTCCCTTCCTCCTTCCCACCCCTCCTTTGCTCTCCTGTCTTCTGTCTTTCTGTCTCTGTGTCTTTCTCTGAAAGAAAGCTAAGTTTTCATACAAATCAGTTTACTGGCATGTTTTATGATAGAGGTGTGCTGATGTGGGTAAAAACAGAACCGAATGGGCAAGATGTCTGAAAAGCAGTGGCTGAAAGTTCACCTGCTCAACTAATGCAGGGCAGTCAGAAAAAAAAAAAAAAAAAAAAAAAAAAAAAAAAAGACATGTGTTTTCATAATATTAATCAGCTCAGCATTTCCCCTGGACTATTTCACATTTGACTACTTAATTTTTGATGATTATTGAAGCTGGCTTTGGTTGATCACCTATTATGAACACAATAATTAACATGCATTATTTAGTCCTCACAGCAGTGCTGAGATTTGTGACAAGCTGTTTTCAGAAAAGAAAACCAATGTTCATGGTGGCAGAGTGCTTATGAGCCATGTTCACAGCCTGGACTGAAACTGGCCAGCCACAGATCCTCTGGCCTTTTCTACCTTGTGCCACTCTCCTCAGACATTTACAGCTTCTCCTCATCGGTGTAGAAACAGGATGGTCTTGTTAATTTATGTCATCTTAGACTTAAATATGACTGTATTTGTCAAGACTATATGCACACCAGCAGGACGCAAATGCAGGGGGTGTCACTTCCTCTAAGCTTTTTTTTTTAATGTTAGAAAACTAATGCATGTAGACCTTAAGGTGTCTGCTTGCTTTCTAGTTCCCTGTATGCATTCTCTGTAAGGCTTGTTTGCCAGAGGATAAAATTAATTATACGAACAGGGTTTATTAGATCACGATTGACAAGAATGTACTGCTACCATTTCAAATAACATTTAATGATGCTCATTTAACATAAAACCCTCCATTTTGTCCTTCACAATGAGATAGCTGAACAAATTGGATGCATTTCAGTTCACCAAGCTCTGTATCGTGAGATGGATTTCCATTGTGCTTGCTGTGTCTTCCTTACCTTCTCTCACATACCCAGGATTTTCTCATTTTCTGTCACTAAAATTATGACTGCTAGAAAATATTCAAACATTGTACTTTCCAAATCCACTGGTAAGGAGTTCTTGTCTCAAAGTCTTGCTAGATGTCCCCAATCACCAAAGCTCCTGCTACACTCCTGGCTATTTGTTCTCATTTTTAGCCACCAAAAGCGCACTCACTGCTCCATCAAAGGGTTGAGTTTCCCTTCCTGCTTACAGTAAAATTTGCTCAGAAAAATGGGGTAATGCAAGGACCCCCTCACATTTCCACTGCCCTGGTGCCAGGTTCTCAGTGACCCGCTCTCAAGATAATACCCTCTTGTTTAGCAGACAGCAACAAAACGGTAATCACTTAAACAGGCGTAAGCTCACAAAACTGTGAATTTAGCTTAAATGGAATTCTCACAATCTAAAATAGGTTATTTTTGCAGACTTGCATTAATATTGTACAAATTGGCTATTTCTTTATTTCTAATTGTACAAATGACTCACAGAACTAGGATTTTAATAATAATATAAAAAAGTAGCCAGACTTGAATAAAACCTTTAGAGCTGCATCTTGCTCCTGAGATGACGATGCTAACAAACATTGTCAGGGTAGAGTGAGGATTTCACTTTCATCAGTTAGGAAAAAGAGAATTACAAAAGCTTCCTGAATCTGACTTACTGGC
This sequence comes from Acomys russatus, assembly GCF_903995435.1. Lineage (NCBI taxonomy): Eukaryota > Metazoa > Chordata > Mammalia > Rodentia > Muridae > Acomys > Acomys russatus. Next base: position 40,491,094 of record NC_067151.1, on the reverse strand, counting down.
TGCTGAACACAGCATGCAACTAGAGTACAAATGAACAAAACAGATTTTTCCTTCTTATGTTTATCCTTCCTATTCTTAGAAAAACAAATAAACAAACGAACAACCCCCCCCCCAAACCAAAAACCCAAAACCAAACCCTAAGCAACACATTGCTTGCTATGGGGGAATACACCTAGAGTCAACCCAATTCTATTTTTCATGATGAAAATATGAACCCTTGGAAGAAGTACTTTCTTCTTATGTAGCAGTGTGCACCAGTGTGTGTCCACGAGAGACTTGCACTTTCCTGAAGATGGGACGTGGCATAGTCTTGAAGTCTCGAGCATGAACTTACACTGTATCTTCCTACGTGGTATCAACTCCCTCACTATTGTTAGTGTATATTTTTCAGGGTACACCCACAGAGTCTCCTGGTCAAAATCTCTCAGAATCATCTCAGACATGCTGAAGCAGAGCCTTTGAGATTAACTTTTCAACTGTTTTGAAAGGGGTAATGTCCTCCCCACAGGTTCTCTGGTGTAGGAATTTGGTGCTGGAGTCCTTAGGAAAGACCTATTTAAAAGCCCGCATCTTCCAGCAGCAGCTGCTGAGAAAGCTATGGCACACCTGTGGGTGCCTGTACGGCATTGATGACAAGACTGGCAAATGCATCTGAACCAGTGGGTGCAGCAGGTTAGCAGAAGCTTCCAGATGAGGACAACGCTCTTAGGGAGGGACACATGACAGGGGAAAGGAATCAGCCTGTGGGTTTCTGCTTTGCCAGAGGACAGATTTCCCACTCTTTTCTTAGAAGGACTTGGAAGATCTACTTTGGTTTTATTTACAAAGAATGGTCTTTCTGTTTGCTGAGCTTGAATGGTAGCTGCATAGAGCTTTTTAATTGAAAAACAAAAGACCCTGAACACCTGGGGTGGACATCTTTGCGATCAGGACTGTTCTTTTCAAAGTTAAAAGACTGGAATGGCAGAGGGACTAAATTAAAGATGGGATTTCTTTCAGTTAGTCTAGCAGAGGAGATGCAACAGTTACCAAAGATGAGATGGACTGTGGCTTTCCAATTAGGGAACTAATAATGTAGTAGCCAGGCTAGCACATTTAAAGCTAAACATGAAAAAGAATCCAGAAGATAAATGCTGTAAATCAGATCTTTATATTACAGTGAGAAAAGGCAGTCAACCCATGCTCTGCTCTGAAGGAAAAATAGGTTGGGGGGTTATTTAAGTACGGTGGGGGTAGAAGGAAAGAGCAGAGGAGGGGAATTACTGGAAGAATAACTTAGAGAAAAGATGTTTGGAAAGGCCTATGGAAGTCAATTTTTAAAATTATTTTATTATTTCACATGTATGGTTGTTTGGACTATGCCTATGCACCAAATGTGTGCCTGGTATCCATTGGGACCAGAGAGAGCACTGGGTCCCCTGAAATACTTACAGACTGTTGTGAGGCACCATGTGGGTGCTGGGAATAAAACCTGGGTCTTCTGGAGGAGCAGCTAGTATTCTTAACTGCTGAACCATCTCTTCAGCTCCACTGAAACCTATTTTATCAATCAGCCAATCACACATACACATACACACACACACACACACACACACACACACATGCATGCACACACACACCTTAAATAGTTATCCTACATGGAAGATAATATTACTATGAGAAGTTATATGTTGACAAATAAAAAGCATAGCCAGGTGTGGGACACTTCTCCTTGAGTTTTTGTTTAGAAAGTTCCCAGAGCCCCCACATGATGATACAAACTATTGCCACCTCTCTTGGTGGCCCACCAGAAAGTGATGGCAGGATCCTATTGCTAAAGAGACCATGTGCGTTGGTCATAGGACTTTGCAAAAATCTAGCTGGTACTAACCTGGCAGTTTCCTTCCTGTTGGCTAGCTTTCATAGTACTGGAAGCTACTATGAGAGCTATTGAGAGAGGAAAGTTATTAACAGTCCCACCTAGCTGTGAACTTTGTAACTTATAATAATGAATGCCCTGGGAAGACACTCCCATAGGGCATGAATGCCATGGGAATAACCAAATATTTTCTGATTCATAGTGCTTATTCATAGGAGAAAACTCATCTTGGTACTATAAATCTGGCCACGAACCCATGTTATGGAGCTTATAGGCACTAGGGTGAACCTACTAGTAGTTTGCTAAATGGATAGAGCTCAAACTTGTAAGCTTTGAACTTTTCAAACCTACTTTATTTGGGGTTCTTTAATACTTATCCCTCCTTTCATATATAGGAGATGGACGCACCCTCACACCACACACCCTCACACCACATACCCACACACAAGTCTGTTTCACATCCCAGACTTGGGATCAAAACAAAAACATGTTTACATCCATTAAACAAACTACCTTCTAAATACACATTTCTACATCTCTAAATTAGTGGAGCTCTCAGTCTTCATCAGAGAAGTTTGTACAATGCATAACAGTTAATAACAACAGTCACAACTGGCCAAAGTGTAGAGAATCAGTGTCTATGTAGTGTTCAGCTGTAAAAGGCACATTTATATCACATTTCTTACTCCAAGCTCAGAGAAAATTATGGAAGAGCAGAGAGAACAGTATTAAGAGCCAGAGGTTGGGAATGGCTTGGGTGAAACAGTAATTTCTCAACATTTCACAATGAATGGGGGAGGGGAACACAAGCCCCTACTCCAGTCTAAGGAATTTTGATAGTTGATAGTTATTAGAGGCGGGGGTGGGGTGGGGTGGGGAGTCAGTGTTCTTTAGGGGTGTGGCCTCTTCAGGTTGTTCTTGTTCAACCCACATCCATTGGCAGCACGAGACATATCTAGTGGGTTATAAAAACACAGTAACATGAAGTTAGGAAGGTGTTGTTCTGGGGGATTCAGCAATGAATGGATATAAAATTCTTAAAGAATATATAAATACTATTACACATTTTTTAAAAAAAAATTGTAGCACTTGGGAAACAGAGGCAGGTGGATCTTTGTGAGTTCAAGGCCAGTCTGGTCTATAAGTGAGTCCAGGACAGGCAAGGCTACACAGAGAAACCCTGTCTCAACAACAACAACAACAACAACAACAAAACAACAAAAAAACAAAAAGAAAGAAAGAAAGAAAGAATTGTAAAATTTTCTTCTTAGAAGTTGTTGTCTTGGACATTTTATTACTTTTTGATTTGTATGTTTAAATAAACTAGATGTTAAGGATGTGATTATAATATCTATAGTCATCAGTGACAGTTCCCCAGGGTTAAAAACTACTGATACTAAAGTTGCTGATACTTCAACCATGACGTTTTTGATGTTGTCAAGGTTGCCAAGGGGAGTTTAAGAGGGAAGGCCTTAGCTTGAAGTGGTGGTGCCTGGACCTTTCACACCACCCCCACACTCTCCTATATAAGCAGAGACGTTCTCCAAGGTCCTGATGGGTAGGCCAGTTTGCTAGGGAAACTTCCCTTGAGAAAGAATGCCCTCTCCCCACACTCCAGTTCTCTGAGTCTGAACATCCTCGAATGTTCTGCGGTGCTCAAGAGTTGTCCTCTGCTTCTAGCCATCATATGGAGATTGCTGGTCAAGGAGCAGAGCTGTCTCTAAGGCTTATACTGAGTAGGATAATAGCAACAACCACATGTGAACCAATGAGGAGAAGAACCTCCTCGGACCTACCGAGTCAAACACCTACTGAAGTCAAATACTTCATCAAGAATCTGCCCATGTCTCATGTGTATGTAAGAGTCCAAGAAACATTGGTCTAAGGCAAGCGGTTCTCACCCTTCCTTGTGCTATGACCCCTTAATACAGTTCTCATATTGTGGTGCCCAACCCAACCATATAATGATTTTTGCTACTGCTTCAGAACTGTAATTTTGCTACTGTTAATGAATTGCAATGTAAATATCTGTTCTTCAATGATCTTGGGAAGCCCCTGTGAAAGGATTGTTCTACCCATAAAGGGATTATGACCCACAGATTGAGAACCACTGGTTTAAAGAGTAAAGAAGATACAGCTCCAAGGCTGCAGCAGCCAGGGATAGAAACCATTAAATTCATTCATGCAGGAAGTTCTAAAGTCACATCCAGGGAGGGAAACGGAATAAGAGGTTCGGACAAAGTACTGACTGCAATTTTTGTGATAATGCAGAGGTCTGTGTTAGAACAAGCCTCTCTGAATATAATAGTCCCTCTTCAGATTTGTACACTCCTAAGACGGATGCTCTTTATGTCCCTCAGGATGACGGGCACATCTTAAAGAGAGCTGAACTCGGAAACTGATGCTCTCTGGACCTCTCCTGAAGCCCTTCAGTCATGCCAGCCCATCCCAGTGGTCCCCTGTCTTGGTTGTTCATTAGAAACACTGGGAACTTTACAACATCTCAAGGCAGTTAAATGTGGATCTCCAGGTGCTTGGCTCTGAGCACAGGTAATTAACAATGTTCCTGGGGTCTGTTGCTTAGCCAACTAACTTGAAATTGGGAAACAAATGGGTGCCCCAGAGACTCTGGGCAAGAATATACTGTCATGTAGAATGCTTAGAGATCATCGCCAATGAACGGAAGTTGCAGTGTCATGATACTACAAGGTCAGCAGTACCCATCCAAGATAGGGCCTTGGGGATAGTGGCATATGGCTCAACAGTGACACATGGCCTGGGGTCTCTGAAGGCAGCAGGGCTTGCCACTTAGTGGTTGTACTACATTGATGGCTGCAGCTCTCTCCAGGCTACATACCCGCTCGCAATCAGACCTGTGGTGTGCCCAAGCTGCAACAGAACAGAGAAACAGGTACTATTGGAAGGGAAGGAGGTAAAGGAAGAATGCATTCCTCAAACATGCTTCTGCTACAGTTCCAGGTTTTCCCACCTATAGGTGCATTTAATTCTCATAGCTTCTATTTCTCCTTCACAACCAAGGCCGATCAGTTAGAAGTTACTAGTGACAAACACTAATTGGAGGGAACAGGGTTTAAACCTACATCAGTCTAACTCCAAGACTATTCCCTTCAAACTCATCACACTCCCTGGAAGGGCTCAGGATAGCAAGCTAAGTACCAATGGTCAATAGATGTGCAGTGGCTTGAGAAGGGGCTATACTGTGGGGAGCAGTGTCCGCTCAGTGTCTCCAAGCAAAGTGACCTCTGGTCCCTGGGAAATGAGGAAGAACAGAAGAAGGAAAGTGGAGATAGAAGGAGGGAGAAAGAATAAGAAAGAGAAATATGATAAGAAAAAGACAAAGTGGTGAAGATAGAAAGTGACTGTGATGAAATGACTCAGGTCTCTGACTCCCGTGGAAACGGTCCAGTCCCTCTTGGCAACAGATCTAGGTGTTCTCAAAATCCTGCCCTCCTCTCTTTCTGTGCCCCAATCTGTGTCCCAGGATGATTTACTTCTGACTTATCTCATTTAAAGATAAGGGAACTTTCTTCTTTGAGGAGGTTTTGATCTTTTAAAGCAGAAATCGGCAATTTAGGTAATCTCCACGTATAGAAATTCCAGGTGTGTTACTTTAAAATTTGTAAGACTGGTAGCAAATGCAAAATAAGGTTACAATGATAGAAGTGACTTATGACATCGATTTTCACTTGCCTGCCAATTCCAGGGCAGAGCTGTGATGTATCCAGTCATCAAATACCACAACTGCTTCATTTAATTAGGCCGCCCAGGCTCCCTCCCCTCCTCTTCTCTCTCCTCCTCTTCTCTCCCCTTTCGTCAATCATTCCTTCTCTTTTACCTCCTTCCTCCCTCCCTTCCTTCTTCCTTTCTTTCTTCATTCCTTTCCCCCTTCCTTTCTTCCTCCTTTCCTCACCTCCTTCTTCCCTCCTTCCCTACTTCTTCTCCTCTTGGCACTTCCTCTCTCAAGACAAATCCTTGTCTTAGAGAAGAGTGCTTTTGGAAAGAGGAGGGTGGAACTGTAAACTTCTTAGAACTGCAAAATAACATCCCTTAAGTTATCACTGTATACAAACGGCTTTGTCTACTTTTCATCATTCTGAACACCAGAGCCCAATTTCCTTAATCCATTCCATTCAGAACTGGCGGAACCCACGAATCATCAGCATTAACATCCAGGTACTTTTCAAGTTTTTGCTCATAATTAGAGCCTTACAGGGTTAGCTTAAAATAGTTGGGGGGTTGGGAGGGGGGCGGGGACTGTATAGAAAGCTTAGTAGTTAAGAGCATTGGCTGCTCTTTCTGAAAACCTGGCTTCAATTTCTGGTCTCCACATGGCTGCTCACAACCATTTATAACTCCAGCTCCAGGGCACCAGAGGCACCAGGCACATACATCCTAAACAGACATGCATGCAGCCAAAACACCCCACACATCAATCAATCAATCAATCAACCAATAAGCAAATAAATAATTTTGGTTGTTATTTCCCACAGGATAGAAAAAGAAAGTTCTCCTTGTCCTGAACGTAGCTTGTTTTAAGTGTCTCTTTCTGTGTGTATGTGTGTTGTTCTGTATATACTGTATATACTGTTCATGTGTATGTATGTGTGTGGAGGCCAGCGATTGACATTGGGTGTCTTCATTAATTATTCTTCATCTTAGTTTTTGAGATAGTCTCTCACTAAGGCTGGGGCTCATTTCTTTGGCTAGGCTACAGGCCAATGAGCTTCAGGTGTCTGATGCTCAGTGTTGACTGACAATATGACCAGGTTTAGAGTCACCAAGGAGGCATGCCTTCAGATACATTTATTAGAAATTATTTAGATTAGGTTATTGGGGTTAGAAGACTCACCTTAACTGTGGCAGCAGTACTCCATTGAACTGGGCCCTAGACTACATAAAGAGGGTCCTAAATGCATATGAACATTCACAATTCTCTGTTCTCTGAGTATGGATGGTGCCTGGAGCTCCTGTTGCTTTTATTTTTGTACTATGATGGACTGTATTCTTGGACTGCGGTCAACATTAATCCTTTATTAAGTGTCTTTGTCAGGGTATTTCATCACAGCACCAGAAAAAGAAATTAACACAGGAGACTGGGGAAGTGAGGCTGTTGTAAACTCGACCACGTGGTTCTTAGAGCTTTGGAACTGTTTAATGGTTGGGGTACAAAAATGTTTGTATTTTAGGCTTAAAAAAAAAAAAATAAAGCTCCAGTGTGCTGAAAGCAAAACAATAGGTCATTTTGGAGTTTGGAAGACAAGAATGCTGAGAAAAAAGAAGACAGTGGAAGTCCAGCTCATGGGGTTTTGGAGAACAAAGATGCTACAAGAACTGGAATAGGGACCATTTGATATTTTAGTCAAGAATCTGGCTTCATTCCACCTGTGTCCTGAGAACTTGAAAAGAACTTTGGTGGAGAAAATTTCAACACAGGAGAGCAGTGGCGGGTGCTTCTTGCTGTACTTATCCAGGTCTACAGTGAGAAACTGCGAAAAGGTGAGCAAACCACGCTTTCCTGATAAGGAAAAGAGCTGCTGGAGCATGCATGTTACACTTTGCAGTCAAGGCATGCACTGACAGAGGCTGAGGTGTTTAAGGAGAAGCATCTTGCTCTGAACTGGGACAATGGAGGACACACCTTGAGGAAAAGGCCACACCCATTAAAGGTTCAAACCTGTGAAACCCTAAACTTACTCAGAAGGAAGGAGCTTGAGGTGAGAGTGAGGATTAAAAAGAGTACCAACATCCACCTAGGAACTGTTTCCCCAGGGTCAGCATACAAGAGGCAGCACAGTGGCCCTGGAAGGCCAGGCTACATTTGAAGCTTGCACAAGGACTTCACAGGAAGCCATGACAGTTGAGACACTGAAGGGACAGCTGAGTCTTTTTCCATGGGTGTTTTTGTTGGGGCACAGCAGCAGGAAAAGTAAATAAGACAAGAAGCCTGCCTGTTTTTGTCCTCACTCCGGCGTTGGGGTTACATATCCACACCAGTGTGTGTGTGTGTGTGTGTGTGTGTGTGTGTGTGTGTTTGTGTGTGTGTGTGTGTTTGTGTGTGTGTGTGTGGTCTTTTACACAGGTGGTGGGGATCCAAACCTAGATCCTTGTGCTTATGTAGAAGGTACTTTACTGACTGAACCATCTCCCTACGAGTTTTTTTTAAAAATCAGTTTTAATAAGTGATAAGGGATGTACTAGAGGAGGAGAGTGGAAATATTAATAGTAACCTAGAAACAGAAATGCCACAGACTTTGCTGCCGAACTCTGGAAGTTTGACACTAGGAAGGCTGATGTTGATTCCTGGGCATGTATGTTCTTGGCAGGGAAAAAAGGTGACAACCCAGAATTAGCCACCAGCATGGAGTTGCTAATAAGCCACAAAGAGCTAGATCCATTTTCACTGTTCTTTCCTTTTATTATGAAAGCAGAAGGGATGGATTTTACATACTAAAGTTTATTTTAAGGCTTTTTAAATTTTCCTGTAGGTTTCATTTCCAGAAAATTTAAACTAATTATATTTGAGAAAAAGTAGGTGAAATGCTATGATTTTAAACTCTTTGAATTAAATGTCAGTCTTATTCAGAATTTCTTTCTTTCTTGTCCCATGGAAGTGTCAAGGTTGGAACCCAGGGCCTTATGGGTTCTAGGTAAGTACTCTACCATCTGGGCCATATGCCAAGCCCAGCATCTTATTCTTTGTTTCATACCTTCCCTCTGGAGGTAATCACCATGCTCTAAGTCTATGTGAGTGCTCTTATTGAGTGAGGCTTCTACATTCTTAGTCTATTGTGACCTAGACTGCCTCGAACTGTGGGATTGACTGAAGACAAAGGCAAGACACCACCAAGTCCACATCTGTTGAGAATCTCTTGCTTGATCCTTCCAGGATCTTCTATTATGGCCCATGGTCCTCTTCCGTGGTGTTGCCACTCACCAGAGTCAGATGGCTACATCCTGCAGCTTTCTCTTTATTGGCTAAATCTGAACTTTAGTTGGGAGTCTGGGAGATTTGAGCTGCTTTCTCTCACTCGTCCATAACAAAAAAATGGCTCTTTGTGGCCATTTACTGGGAGATACCGTGAAGCCATCTTCATTGTATTACCTAGTCACTGCATTCTCACGTCATGCCATTGGTACATAATGTCCCTCTTCAAGACAGTCTTGTCCCTGAGCTCTGGTTGGACAGTGTCTTCTAGATGTTGTCCTCTTAGATGTTCAAAGGTTAAGGAGAATTCCATCACCACTACCTTTCGTTTGAACATGGCTGTAGGTAGAGGACCCGCTCTCTACCCCATAATCTAAAATGTTCATCCTTGTTTCCCACTTTGCTTTCATCTCTGTTTCTTGGACTATTGTTATCTCAACCACATAAGGCATGGAAAGTGACAGGAAAAATGGAAATGACTCAGGCTGATCTCAAGGCTTCTCAAACCACTGCTCAGCATATTGAGTTCCATCTTGTAGATCAGCAATTTCATACCACTCACCACGATGTCTGATTCCGCTCCCCTTTTAATTATTAGAAAATTCAAGTTGGTGGGCAGAAAAATGAAGTAGTGACGACCAAAAATAAGGCAGAGATGGCAGAGCTAAACAAAATTTGTTCAAATGTCGCCAAACATTCTACCCAGGAAGCAAGTCATTTGGGATAGACCCCTTTAACATCTAGATGCAGGTGTCCCGACGTTGTGGCATATTAGATTTAAAGCAATGCTTATCAGTTCCCTCCATTCCAAGAAGGTAAAGACTGCCTAAAGAGACTGTGGAAGCAAGTGAGCTCCTAGCCAAATAAACAACTTACTTATATGGTATTGAGTTATAGATCAATTTCTCCCAGAAGACCTTTAGTTCTTCTGGAGAACATGTTTTTGTATGGTTCTTGATTCTATTTAACAACATTACTAATGACTCTCCTGTGAATAGGAGAGGGGTTATTGGATTTCTTGATGGCCCACCACTAGGATGGACAGCCTGGTTGCAACAATGAGATGTGATTCACTCAATTGTCATTTGCTGTGTTTAGTACATTAATGTCATAGCTATAGGATGAAGTGACCCAATTAAGTAAAAGGTTATCATATCTACATTTTGAAAGACTGTTTAATAGGAATATGTGCCAAGAATAAGATACAACTGTAGGGAGTAAGTGAAGTACTGAGTGTATATGTATTATTTGACATGAGCACCGCCATGGCAAGGAGCCTAATACTGCAGACTCAAGGGAAAATGGAAAAGCACAATCCCCCTCTCATTTGCCAATAAATGGCAAAGCTTTCCTTTGGTTCTTGTGCAGATGTTGATAATAGGTACAGAAAATGGCCATTATAGCTCTGGAGACTGAAGAGCTATCTTTTTTTTTTTTTTTTTTTTTTTTTAAAGATCTGTTTACTTATTATGTATGCAGTGCTCTGGCTGCAGTACACCTGCAGGCCAGAAGAGGGCATCAGACCACATTATAATGGTTATGAGCCACCATGTGGTTGCTGGGAACTGAACTTAGGATCTCTAGTAGAGTGGTCAGTGCCCTTAACCTCTGAGCCATCACTCCAGCCTGAAGACAGCTTTTTTTTTTTTTTACTAATTTATTCAGATTACATGACAGCTATCTTATAGAGACTGCTCCTACTAAGTTTAGCTAAACCTGTCTCCTCATTCAGCTGTATATAATATCCCTGCATCCTTGTTTATCTGTGTGTAATGACCCTGCATCCTTGTTTACCTGTGTATAATAACCCTGCATCCTTGTTTATATGTGTTTAATGACCCTGAGTCCTTGTTTATCTGTGTGTAATGACCCTGCCTCCTTGTGCAACAGTATATAATACACATGTTGAGCTTCTGGGATCCAGAAGCTTCTCCATTAGGGATTCCAGTCCAACCAATTTCAGCCTTTCTATGTGTTCATGTGATTGTCTTTTTTTGCTGCCCCAGTGAGGCCAATCCCTGAAGTCATGCAGGATGTGGCACACAGCCATTGGGAAACACAATGGATTTAGTCTTGCTGATGGAAAACCAGTGTTCATCCAAAGTACTCATCTCAGTGTAGAGTGTCCTAGAAAGCTTGATGCCTTCAATACAATCTCTGGGCTTCAATAACCCCACCCACGGCGTAGATTCACCCTTGATTCTAGAACAGAACTCATGTTCTGTTCTATGATGTTTCAAGGCTCTCACATTCTTCTTCAATGATCCAGCTCCATTGACCAGTAGTCCTCATTCCTATCTGTTGTGTCATCACAGACCACATGTGTCCCCTGTCAGGATGTAGGAAGGAGTTGATTATTGGACAGAGTTTGGGGTGGTGTAATTATGTGGGGATCCCGATTCCATGGGGATAGGCCCTGTCAGAGTACAGAGGGAAGTAAAAGACTGAGATAAGAGATCTTTATAAAGGAGGAAATGAATCTTAGATGTGGACCTAAGAGAGAGACATCAAAGCTATGGGAGAGTGGAGAAGCTAGGACTTGGGAGAGAAGCAGGGATGACTGGGAACCTGCAGTGTGTGCTGCTTCTCATCAGCCATCCACAGAAACAGTCCTGCCCTAGTCGGTCTCCCATGATTCCAAGAGAGGCCTGACTTACTCCTCCTTACATTATTTTTATAGGCTGAGCATGTCTCTACTGGATTCCACAGAGTCCAGATTTTCATCTACTCTCTGTACCAGACAGAATGCTTTGTTAATAATGAAGCTGTGGGTTATTCCTGTGTGAGTCTAGGCTCTAGCCCAGAGCTCTTAATTTCTACCGTGATATGAGAACTATTAAATCACACATATGTAAGTTAATACTCTAATTTGATAAGTATGGATTGAAAATAACATTTCTCAAAGTATTAATATACAAGTGTCAAAGTATCTTGATCTATTACATCATGATGGAATTGTCTTCCTTTAAAAATGCACTCGAGTATAAATGTTCATAGTTTGAGTTGGATCTACTCACAGGGGAGGCATTTGGATGCCAAGCCATAGCGCCCATGCCCCTGACCCCTATGCAGATTTTGTGCATTTTAAGGCTCCTACTGTGAAGGTGATAATGTTCTTGGCATCAACACACACACACACACACACACACACACACACACACACACACACACACACACACACGCTGACAATCAGGGGCACAGAATAAGGAGAAAAGCCTGGAGCAGCAAAATGGGCCCTTTCCCACTGAGTTTCTGACATGCTGTTGCTTAATAAAGGCAGGTTTTAATAAATTTCCGCACTCACGAATTATTGTGATTCCATTGTATACCTCCCCCTCCCAAGAGCAGAGCATGGATGTGCCAGTTAAGGAGTGGCCCCTTGAGCCAAATATAATAAAATTACGTGATTTTCTGTTTTGTACCCCAACCATTAGAAATGAGCAGAGGAGAAAGCGGTTCGTATAAGAGAGAGAAAATGGCATGTGGTAATAGTTACTGTTGTATGTAATGTGTTTGGTTCTTGAAGCTTTCTTCATGTGTTCCAAATATATTCCATTCTAGCAGTTGTCATATGAAATTAATTACATTAGTGATTTTTGCTTGTTTTCCGTAGAAGGTATTGAAGTGTCTCAGCAATTCTAGCAGGTCTAATTATAATAAACTTTAAATAACTTAAATTAATAAATGGTGTTTTGTAACATTATAATATAAATTTGTACTTGCTTAAATATAGTATTTATAACAAATATTTGCATATATTTTTAGCTAAGAAAGATTTTATAAATAAAAATTGGTAAATAAACCCACACAAAACAAAAACCTCCCACTGTTTCCTTATTCCTCCTTCCTTCCCTTTCTATGTTCTTTTTCCTCTCTTCCTCCCTCTATTTCTCTATTCTCCTTCTTTCCTTTGTTCTCTTTCTTCTCTCTCTCTTCTCTCTCTCTCTCTCTCTCTCTCTCTCTCTCTCTCTCATCTCTCTCTCTTTGTTGGTAGGGTTTCACATGTAGCTCAGGCTACCCTAGAATTCACTATGTATATTAGGCAGGCCACAGACTTCTGGCTATCCTCCTACCTCAGTCTCCTGAGGGTTGTAGGCTTCCGTCATCACAGCTTCATTGCTTTACAAATCATTAATATGTGAGCTACACCATGAGAAATGCTCCACACCATCAACACAACAGGCTTTAGCCATTCATGTGTCTCTCAAATATTTACTGAGCATCTACCTGATGCTGGACACTGCTCAGAGTACTGAGGGTAGATTACACAAAAGATCTGACGACAAATGCCCTCAAGGGCTTTGGTTTAGTGAAAAAAAACAGAAAAGCAAAGAAAAAGTTCCCAAATGGTAGTACACATATAGCAGGTTATATCTGATAAGCTCCCAAGGAGGAAGTGTGTATGTGTGTGTGTGTGTGCTTTGAATGCATTTAATTTTCTTCTTATTGGATGGAGTATGACAGTGATTAATTTTGATATTTTTAGTTAGCATACAAACGACAGGTTTCATTGATATGTTTATGCATGTATCAGTGTATTCTACTCATGTTTGCTTTTAGCCTATTCCATCCCCTATAGTTTTCATTTTCCCTTCTTACTCATCCTATTCTTTTTTCCTAAATAGAAAAAGGTCATATTCAACCATGGGACTGGAGTGAGGAAAGAAGCTATTCAAATTGCTGAGGTGGTATGTGAAAGGCTGAAGGCAAGAGCAGGTTTGCAGCATTTGAGAATGCTGAGAGCACACCACAGTTGTGTGGTGAGTGGAGACAACAGCGGTAAGAATTTGGATTGGAGTTGTCAAACCATGTCTTTGAGTAAAAGTTTGGGTTTTCCTCACACTCGGTGAGAAGCAGTTGAAGCTTTGAGCAGCAGGATGACATGATTCTTGTGGGTTAGGAGTCACTGTTATGCCTGAGGGAGAAGGAACAGGGGAAAGCCAGGTGCTTGTGGATAGACTGGTTCAATGGGCACCTGGTTCTTCCAAATTGTTGGCAGGGCAAAGCGTCTCCTGGTCAATAAATCTGCAAGCTCAGGTTTCTGGCCACAGGGAGGACTGCCCTGTGAGAAATGCCTCAATGGCAACAGTGGGTAGTGCCAGCTAGGAAGGCCTGCATGCTTGGCTCCCTGTTTTTCATGCTCTTCTCTGGGTGGCATGTGAAATGGTGGCATCACTGTTACATTTGCTCATTGACAGAAGCCTCTGTTAGGCTGAGAATTTTTTTTTGTTAATAAGTTTACAATTTATGAGAACCATATGGCCTTGCATTTCCTTCTTAGGGACCAAATTCAGGAAAGCCAGACTTTATTGAGTGTGTCTTCTAATTCACTGAGGAAAAAGTTGGGCAGAAGGTCATGTCTGTGAACCTCAGAGTCCTATCTTACATTGGGCCGTGCACATCTGCCAACTTGATGTCCAAACAAGATTCACATGGGGAGTTGAGGTTACCATTCACAGAAGGCCACTCAATGTTTGGTGAATCTGCTCCCAACCTGATGATCTCATGACTGCTCACAACATGTTCTACAGTGGCAAAGTGGGCCAGTCTCAGTTCCTGTAGTGGCCAAGAGCGCTTGGGACGAAATACCAAAAACAATGTAACCAACACAACAGCAATAAAACTTACCTGAAGGCAGTAAAAGGCAGGTCTCTGGAGACTGTTAGAGGAGACCTACTGCTCTAGATTCTATGGGTGCCATATTTTCCTCCTGGGTATGTCAAGGATGTAAGGTCCTTGTAAGGTAACTGCTCTCACCCAGGAGCATTACTGACAGTTGAGTGTTTAGCTGAAATCTTGTTAAACCTCCCTCTGGGACACACAGCAGGACACACTACCAAACTGATAGTAAAAGTAACAAATTCCCCAATTCTGGTGTTGCTTTTTGTAGTACAGTGTACTAGGGCCATCTATCTGGGCCAAGGGTCTTCCACATGGGACTCTTTGGTGCTAAGGAAAATCAATCAATGCCAGCATGTTGGTCCTCCTGATTAGTAAAATCCTTGTTTCTGACCTATGAAATATTGATAATTCAGTGGTCCATTACTAGGATAAATAAAACCCTAGGCCTGAAAGGCTCAGAATTTGAAAAAACAAAATGATCCTGGATGGGTTTACTATTGACATGATTTAGGCTCAGTCTATGTTCATGTGAAGTAATGATGGTTTTGATAGAAAACTTGCAGTGTATCTGGCTTGAAGAAGCAGTTTGGGATAATCGCAGCCTTTGAAATCCAGAGAAGTCACAGAAACGAGTGAGCCAAAGAAAGAATTACTGAATCTGTATTTGCAAGGCAGAATTCATATGGCCCAGGCAAGATTAATTGCATAAAAATGAGACAACAGCATTCAATGCACAGTTTGCACTTTAAATTCAAACAATGTAATCATCTTCTACAAAAATAAAAAGCTCTTTGGAGAAATATAATAGCATTTAGGGTCTTTACAGGTCAAAATTCATTGTTCAAAATCTAAAATTATTCAAGATAAAAAAGAGTATGTGACCCGTTCTTAGGATAAACAAAATAACACACCCACACGCACACACACACACACACACACACACACACACACACACACACACACACACACGCAGGGCACCACCACCAGTATAGCATGACTCGGAGTTGCCTGATATGGTAGAAACTAGATGTCAAATATTCTCTTTTGGGGAGGAGGATGAAGTTATTATTCTGTTTCCATGGTTATCCTGGTATTTACTATGCTTCCTTCTCTGGTCTCAGGTTCACAGTACCTCCCTGCTTTAGCCTCCCAGGTGCTGGGAATACAAGTGGGAGCCATTACACCTAGCTTGGAAGACAAAGACTTTGAGGCAGCAATTATAAGAAAACACACACATTTCAGAGAAAAACAGAAACTTCATACTCCAAACTCATACTTTATCTCTCACTCATACTCCACTCACAATGGACCTGACACCCCATCCTTTCCCCATTTTTATCTCTTTCCTCTTAGATATTAATGCTAACAACTCTAAACTATGATTTCCTGAAAGTACCTAGTTCCTTTGTCTTGAAGCTGTTTTGAACATGTTTTTGAATTACATATTAACAGATTGCTGTCAAATCATTGTTTTTGTTATTGCAGTTTGCGTTCCTGTACATAAACTCAAGTAAAGACAATTCATCAAGAAGATTTATATAAAACAAACAATTAGAAAGAGCGGGGAAAAGGAAAAATAGAAACTGAAAGACACATTCATCTTAACAGATATATAAAACACAAAGAGACACACAAAAAGTGAGTAAACAAGCAACCATGACACCTCTAGAAGCTCATAACTCAGAAACCACTGTAATGAGATAGCTGAGATGCCAGAAAAAGATTTCAAGGCCTTCCTTTTACAAATGATCAATGACCACACAGATGAATAAGCAGATGAATGAAGTAAGAAAATCAATCCAGAACCTAGATAATAAATAATGCTAGTGCAGCGAATGTAAAGGTCAGAAATATGGAGGGAAAATTAAAATTGTGGCAGAAATAGTCACTCAGGAAATTAAGATTGTGAAAAAGAATCACAGAAAATGCTCAAAGTAGTCAATAAAAATAAATAATTAAACCCAACACAGTTGAGAGCATAGTCAACAGACACCATTAAAAAAAAAGAAAGGAAAAAAGAAAAAAAAATCAGAGTTCAAGAAATACATTCACATATATGTAAAGAAAAACAAGCTTGGCCAAACTTTAAAGAACTCGGGCATAGTAAATCTGCTCAACAAAATTAAACTAGAATTTTTCAAAAATCTAAAGCAAGCAATAATACCCAACTGTCCTCATCAACTGTCACATCAGAGAAATTTCAGAGATAAACCACCACATAGGTGAACACTTAACAGAATTATTTAGAACTTTCTACCCAACAGATCTGAAATGCATGTAACTCTCAGAGCTTCATGGAAACTTCTCTAAAATAAATCACACTCTAGGACGTAAAGCAAGTCTTAATAATAAATATAAAATAATAGAAATCATTTCTTATGTTTTATCAGGTTTCAGTGAAATAACAGTGTAAATCAGCCACAAGAGAATTCACATGAATATTCAGAGAGTAAACAATGCACTATTGAGTGAATGGTGGGACACTGAAGAAAGGAAGGAGAAACTTTTAAAATTCTTAGGATCATATGAAAGTTACAGCAAAATTAGTAGAATTTATGAATAAATTTTATAAGTGCTAACATTAAAAAACAGTTTGCAAATAAATATCTAATGATACACATTATCTGGAAAACAAGGATAAATCAAACTCCAAAGATGCAAATGTCTAGAAATAATAAAAACCAAAGCTGACATTAAGGAATAGAAGCTAAAAGATCAATGCATGGATTTAATCAAAGAGCTGATACTGGCAAATTGCTAGCAAAACTAACCACACGGGAAGGAGGGGAGACCCAAATTCATGACAGTAGAGGCAAAAAGGGAGTTGTTACCATTAACTCCAATGTAATCTAGAGGGTCATTAAAAACCACTTAGAACACTTATAGTCCAGGAACTTGGACAATCTCCATGAACTAGATAAACTCTTAGGCACATATGACCTACCCAAATGGTTTAAAACAACTTCAGATCCATAGCAACCAGTGAGAGTGAAGTAGGAGTGACACATCTTTCCACAGTGAAAACCCAGGGCTGGACAGATTCATTCACTACTGAATCTCATCAAACTGTTTAAGGGAGATGATGATATGGAGAAAGAATACCTCTTTTATTTTATCATTTCTCTCTCCTCTCCTCCCTACATTGTGTGTATGTGTGTGAGGAAAGAGGAGAGGGAGAGGGAGAGGGAGGAGAGAGAGAGAGAGAGAGAGAGAGAGAGAGAGAGAGAGAGAGAGAGAGAGAGAGAGAGAGAGAGAGAGAGAGAGAACTATACTATTCTGGGCCACCTGACTTAGGTGCGAGGAACTAAAACTGGGTTCTTTGGAAGAGCAGTACATACTCTTAGCTGCCGAGTCTGCCATCTCTTCAGGCCCTAAAGAAAGAACAATCGGTGCAGCTATATGCAAATCAGTATTTAGGTTTCTTGAAAAACTAAAAATAGAACTACTTAACCTTTACTACTTCTGGGTATGTAACCAAACAACTCTAAGTTAACATATCATAGAGGGTTTTATACATCCATGTTTATTGAACTACTCGCAATGGAACCAGCCTAGACCGTTATTATAGTTAGCTGTCCACTTGACACAAACCTGAATAGATAAACCTCAGTTGAGGAACCTCAACTAAAACATTTCCCAGATCATTTTGGCTTGAGGCCCTGTCTGTAAGGCAGTTTCTTAATGCAGCAAGATGCAGACCACATTCATGGTTCCTACCTCTACTCCTGAATGAATTAAAAAAAAAAGTCATACACATACAATATAATTTTATTTGGCCATAAATAAAAATGAAATTATGACTTGTAGGAATGTGGCTGCAACTGGGAACCATCATGCTAAGCAAAATAAGCCAGATTCACCTCCCTAAATATCACATTTGTGTTTTCTTTCATACACAGGAGGGGAGAGAGAGAGAGAGAGAGAGAGAGAGAGAGAGAGAGAGAGAGAGAGAGAGAGAGAGAGAGAGAAGCAGAGAGAGAGAGACACACACACATAGAGAGAGAGAGACAGAGAGAGAGAGACCATGAGAGGGAGAAGTAGATATTAAGGGAGAGGTGAAAGTGAAAAAAAAGGTCAAAGAAATATATGTGATAAAGCAAAAGTGGGAGAATTGGGGAAAGAAGGGGACCAGGAAGATGAGGACAAGGAGACTAGGGGAGGGGAAAAGATAAGAACCAAGCATCATGACAGATCTACATGAAAACACCATTATAGACCCAATACTTTTGCATGCTAATTTAAGAAATTAATACTTTTGTAATGCTTGAGTTTTTATAAAGATAATATCATTATCTAATTAAAAAATTAAAAGTAGGGTAATAGGGATGGAGCTGTGACTCAATGTGAGCACTTACTGTTTTTGCAGAGGACCTGGGTTCAGTTCCCAGCACGTATATGCTGGCTTACAACCAACTGCTATTTCAGTTCCAGGAGATCTGATGCCCTCATCTGTTGTCTGCAAGCCCCAGCCCTGCATGTGGTATACATACACACACACACATACATACATACATACATACATACATATGTACATACATACATACACACATACATGAAAAACCCTCATACACATAATAAATAAACCATCAAAAATAGGTTAAAGAAAGATTTCATAACATCTATAAAAAAAGCTCTATATAGTCCAAAAGGTATGAGTATTTATCAAATAGGTCTATATATTACAAAGTTCCTACAGTCTGTTAAGTACAAAAAAATATTAACTCAAACTACAAAAGATAAGAATGTATACTTAATCTAAAAATTAAAAAATAATCAAAGACAGTAGCAAAGAAGAACAAAGGGACGAAGAACACAAGATAAAGAGGAGTGCAACCGAAACATTAATTCAGCATGGTTCATAATTACGTCAAATGTTAAGAGGCTAAAGACTAACCAAATGTCAGAAATTGTTAGAATGAATTCTTAAGAAGATCCAAAATAGGCTTTCTCTGAGATTTATACTTGACATATACAGACAGGTTGAAAGTAAGTGGATGGGAAAAGCTATTCCAAGCCAGACACACTAGACACTAAGGACACTAGACACTAGACAACAAAGACACACTAGAAATAAGGCAACGATTAGAAGCAACCAAGAAGACACACAGCTACAAACACATCCACTGAATTAACAGACCTTCCGAATGCATTGAACAGTTTAATGAAAGAGAGAAATAGAAAATTCCTCTTTCAGCAACTGACAGAACAAGCCAAAAATAAATCAGTAAAAAGATCATAGTCTGCTTTGAAATGCTTAGAATGTCCAACTGCCCCAGCTGTCCACACCAGTGTTCTAGGACAACTTTGGAAGTTTGCACATGGAAATAAGTGTTAGACCAAATTATACATGTCTGTCATTGTGCCAACCACACTCTAGCCTCTGTCTTGGAAAAATGTCTCACTGAGGAGTTTATTGAAAAAGTTCTGAGGTCATAGTTTTTGGTCACGAGAACTCTGCTCCCCTCTCTTACCACTCTTCTGCACCGAGGGTGGGTAGTGTGCCACTATAGGTCTGAGAGAGAGAGCTACGGGTTGCCAGTGTCTTATGACATACAATCAAGTCTTGGCCTAAACTGAGAAAATAATCAAAAGCTGAGTCTGAGCAATGCTGTCTCCCAGAAATTTTAGCCAGGATATAATGAGGAAATGAAGCTGTTCAGTAGGTTGGAGCTGAAAAGATACATAGAGATTCCATGGCAAAGAGTCATGGGTTATGAACAAGTAAACCCAAGGGTGACAGGAAAAACACAGAAAAGAGGAGATGAGCAAGCCAATGAGGGAGGTAAAAGCAGGCAGACCCTTGGAAAACAGCGAGTGCGGTGGGACTTGCACCAAAGAGATGAGACAGTTCTTGTTTCTGACTGCAGCAGGGAACTGGTTGTCCTGTAGTTATTTGCTTTGAAGTTTCCAGAGCTCCTCATTTGTGTTCCTCTATTGTATGCCCCTAGGATGGACACATTCTGCGTGACTGAATGTGAGACTGCTTTTTTGCACTCAGTAAGTTTACTTAGGTCAAAGTTATCATCGATAAAATATATGGACTGTTGGTATTGTAATTCAAAACTGGCAGAATCCCTTTTAGTCTTTTATATTTCACTGAAATTTTACCTTCTTTAATTCCAGCACTGTTACTTTAAAAAAATAAGACACCAGTTAACATATAAAATTTGTTTTTAAAAAGATATGGAACAAGTATCAGAGGAAAGTCAAAGAAACTTTTAAATTTAATTTTATTCATATCTTACAGGATCTATAACTTGTATTTTTTAATTTAATTAATTTATTCAGATTACATCTCAATTGTTTTCCCCTTACTTGTATCCTCTTGTTCTTTCTTCCCTCCCGCTTTCACCCTATTCCCCTCCCCTAGGTCTGTGACAGAAGGGCACCTCCTCCCCCACCATATGGTTACATCATATTTTTTGAAATATATCTTTCAACGCATTTCAAATACAACTATATTTATATGCATATAGAAATTCATAAATACAAAAGGACACCACAGACTGACTTACTCTACAGTAGTTTTGGCTGTGATACAGGTCTTAAGAGTGTGGGCAGCAGAGTCAGACTGAGATAAACAGAGTTTGCATCTCAGCTTTTCCACTTACATGGCTAAGAGGTTTTGGACCATTACTCAGGACCTCGCTTTTCTACCTCATGTACGGGTTAAGTGAGACAACAGTTACAAAGTATTGCAAACTTTCTCACTGTAATAAATGCACCCGCCATCAGTGGCAGCTGTTGTCCTTTTGACTGCGGTTTTACTCAGCTAGAAGTTCAGTGCCATGGTTTTAGAAATTGCACCCTAAGAAAACCTTGCTCTGAGGAGGAACGAATGGGGAGCATTAAAGAGACAGAAGAATTTAAAGACAAACCTAGCATAAGTAAGTAGGGTTCTCTGAGACTGCATTCTGGATTGCAGAAAGACCGGGAGTAAACCTTTTAGGCAGGGGTGCTCTTGACTTTCCTTCAGAAAGGCAGATTCTTCTGGTTTTAAAAATGCCAGGGGTGGAAGAATGGCATCATAGGAAAGCAGCTCAGGAAGATGAACATGACTGAGGACATGGAGAAAGTTAGTTGGTAAAAACCCAGAAAACTGGCTGGCTTCTGACTTCCAGGTCCTATTCAGGACCCAATTCCAAACTTAGGAGGGAGGGAGAATGGAGGTGGGTAATGCTATGTTTTCATCCTTAACACAAAGTAGATAGTAACCATTCCCTATTGGGTGAATGAATGCATCCACAAACAAGGCTTTCTCCCAGACACCTGATCACCATGACCACTGAAGTCTCACAGGTAACAACCCATTGACAATATTTTCCTGGTGCTGGATGGAGACTAGACAGCAGGGTCTTAACGAAATTACTTCGGTATCTATTATGCTTCATAATTTAAGTGCACTGCCATATAGACCAATTTGTAAAGTGCAGTTTGGCCTACCGCAGGCTTGAGAGAGCAGCCAAATGGTTGCCAAGGACAAGGTGAACTTGAAGTATTTAAACAGAAGCACATGTCTATGCACTCAGCTTGAAAAGGAGCTGATCCAGCAACATCTAGATGATGCCTGCAGATTTTTTTCCTATTAATTCTGACTCATATTTATGGAAGTACAACTCATTCTTCATAGATTTTTCACAAAACATTTGGTTGTCCCCACAAATAGGAAAAAAATATGAAATAAATTGCTCCAGTTTTGGCCATTGTCCTGTGTGACCCTTGGAATCCTAAAGTAGTGCAATGTACAGGAGATGGTGTTTAAAATAAATTAAAAAAAAAAAAAAAAAAAAAGAACAAAAAGCAAAACCCCCAAAGCTCTCCACGTGTTTGAACACGAGAACTTTGCCTGCATGGTACCTCATTCAAAGCCTGTTCTACAAAGGTCCTCTCTTTGGGTGTCCTATAAGCATGGGGGAGGGGGGTGGAGCAGGCTCAACTAGATATGCAAATTTCTCTTATTATGGAAGTGCAGACCGAGTGCCCTGGACCAGGAGAAGTCAAGTGCTGCTCAAGCTGCAATAACAGGAGCCCAATATGGAGGCCCATGTGCCTAGCTCCTAATGTAGTTCTCTCAATATTACACAACAAAGCTGTTACCATGGCAACCGGACCTTCAACCACACAAAAGGAACACCTCAAATTCTTTCTGAAGAATGCCACAGATCGCACATGCACAAGGGATTTGTTTAAAAAGTGCTCTCCTAATGCTATTTTTAAGGTCTGACAGATTTAAGATCCTAAGTCAAAGTTAGTGTACAGGCAAGCAAAGATGAGCTGACTATATAAACAGTTGAGTTACACACAGCCTTACAGTTTGTCGCACGTATATGTGTACATGTGAGGTGTCTGTGCGTGCGTGCGTGCGTGCGTGCGTGTGTGTGTGTCTGTGTGTGTGTGAATTTTGTACGTGTTGGGTGCATGTGTGTGCAGGTACATGTGTGTACAGGTGGAGGCCTAAAGTTCAGCTTGTCCCAGGATCCTTTGTCTGTTTCCCTAGTGGGGGTTACAGCTAGCCACCGTCACATGCTGTGCTTTTATGTGGGTTCTAGGGGCAGCACTGAGCCATCTCCCCAGCCCCCTTTATAGCTTTAAATGGCTTGAAGTTCTACTGCTGTAAATAAATACAAGACTGTCTGTAGGTGGGGTAGAGATGGTAATGAATGTGTTATTTCCCTCCCAGAATAGCGCAATGGGGCAGGACTTCTGAATTTCCTGTGAAGGATACCTGCAGCCCACTCCAGTGTCAAAGCAAGGCCACAAATGATTTACATGAATAGACTCATAGGGGGAAAAGAACCCATTTACTAATGATCCCAAGTCACTTTTAAAAATTACAATTTAGAAACCAAGCAATGGAAAGGAAGTCGGCAAAAGTCAAGCGATGGGCCAATTATAGTGTCAAGCACAGGCCCAAGGAAATATTCACCTTCTTGAAAAAAAAAAAGTATAAATAAGGGTTCCCTCTGACACAAGCACATACGGCATCATCTTTTAATGAAAGAAGCACGGTGCCTTATACTCTCTGCAGCATTGCCTATCAGTCAAACCTGGATGTATGCCCTTAGCTACACCTGCGCTGGCAGGAGAGTCCATCTGTAACCCTGGCACCCAGGAAACTGAGGTAGAAAGTGCTGCATAGGTGTCTTTGTTTATTTTCCTGTCACCGAGATTAGATATTTTGGCAAAAGCAACTTAAGGGAGAAGCTCTTTATTTTATTCACATTTTCTGGTTTACGGTTCATCACGCCAGGGAAGTAACAGAGGCAGGAACTTGCAGGAGTGGGCCACATTGTCCCATAGTCAAGAAGCAGAAATCCAGGAATGCACATTTACTGCTCTGCTCCTTCAGGGAATATCCTGCCAGGCTACCATTAAGATGGGTCTCCCCACACCATCAGTTTAACAAGATAATCTCCATATGCATGTGCACAGGCTCACCCCCCACATCATCAGATAATCCCCATATGCATGTGCTCAGGCTCACCCCCCACATCATCAGATAATCCCCATATGCATGTGCACAGGCTCACCTATCTATTTCCCAGTTTATTCTAGGTTCTGTCAAGTAGACAACACAACTGTCATGATAAGGAGACCCTGTCTCAAAGACAATCTTCAAATCCTGCCACAAGTTAAGGAAATAGGCTCACTACGAGGGTGACACTGAAACTTTGGAAGCATGGGAACAGTCAGTGTCCTCTGTCCCTTCATAGCACATTTCCAAAGGGACTTCTCTTGGGACCCAGTAGTTTAGTTATGTACCAAGGCTTTGCACTCTACTAAGGTAAGTGTAGAGGCAAGAATTTAAATGCTTTTGTGATGGTTGCAAAGTAGCATTCTTAGGCCCAAGGTTTTCATTGGGCTACCTAATAATACCAGCAGGTTTTGTTCATGTTCTCAAATTTAGCTAGCTTTAAATAGATTAAAAAAAAAAAAAAACCCACATCTGTCTTGAGTACGCGCTAACTTTTCTTCCTGTCACTATTCCCGGAGCGATACAGTAAAGCAGCTATTTAAATAACACTGCTTTGTATTAGGCAGCTCAATAGGTGATTTGTGGACAGTATACAGGAGGATGTTCATAGGCTCTGTGTAAATGCTGTGTATGCCATTTAATATAAGAGATCAAAAGTTTCAGTAGCTTGAGAGGATCCTCAGTTCAACCTGCCACAGACATTGGGGGCAACTGTACGCATTTTGAGTTCAGTTGTATCATTAACATATTTTGTTTCAACAAAAGGCAGTTAGAAAAATGAGAGAAGGGACGATAATTAAAACCAAGTATTTTTTCATTTTCTTCATCGAAGGCTTTGTGGCGGGGGCAGGGCAGCATATGAACTGGAAGATCCTGCTGCCCCTCTGCTGGACCCCATGCTTTAAGGGAGCTAGGAACTTCTTCATGCCTTCAACACAGCCACTTGCTGCTCAGTAGAAGAAAGCATACACAGAGGCGAGCTGGCCTGCAGTAGGGAGCCTGCCTGATGGATGGATTTCTGAGGATAGTTTTAACTATATCTGCTTCTCTCCTTGCACTGACTTTGAAACATGGCCCTCCTGTAAGACAGATCTCCACTATTTTAAGTTCTTGTACATGTTAGAAAATCTTGACTTTCTGGAACCAGACTTCCTGATTCCTTTAAAATGCTGTCTTAAGAGACTAGAATTTCAAATGAAAGCTAAGAAGGGAAAAGTCTAGCTTGTAAATATAGCAAGGCCAAAAAGTTGACTTGTATTTGAAACTTGGGGTGTGTCTGACATTAAAACAATGATATGAATAATCTAAACCGTATGTGAAAAGCATATGTGAATAGATATTGTACAATGTTTAATTTTGCAAAGGGGGAAAAGCTGCAGTGAGTGTGACTAGACAAACAATGGCACTCACCAACCGTTGGTGATGACATGCTAATCTGTCTGCCTTCGTTTGCTCCTCTGCAAAATGGGAAGTGGGGGTTTCCTTCAGAAATTTGCAGGATGGTATAACTGGCCAGTATTACACACTGACCAGTTTGGCTCCAGTCTGAGGGTATCTGTGCCAAGAGGTAGATGTGGGTGTGAGGTACTAAGAATGAGAGACTTTCTTTTAGGTTTTGAAATCCAACTGCATAGACCTCATAAAGGGTAAAGGCAGGGACAAGTGCAAGGTCCTTTAGCTCCTCCATTCTTGGAGTCTCCTTTCTGCCGCAAGGACTCGTGGACTGAGCAGTTCTTCTGGGCTTATGTCCACTTTCTAGTTTTCCTCCAGGATCTCCTAAGTTTTCTTCAGGCGAAACTGGGAGCTTGGTCCTCAGGTTGGTGGCATCATGTCAGGGTGGTGCTATGGAGGAGGTGGCATTATCAGTGAGGCTCGGTGCAAAGTAGTCAGGTCACTGAGGTATTGCCCTAGGCCCTAGGAATGGGTTAACGTCTCATGAAGTTGTTTAGCTCTTCAGAGTGGAGGGCTTATTATTTTTTTTAACTTTATATGTGCAAATGTTTTGCCTACGTGTATGCATACCATGTGTATGACTGGTACCCATGGAGGTCAGAAGAGGGCATCAGAGCTCCTAGAATGGGATTTAGAGGTGGTTGTGAGTCAGTGTGTGGGGGCTCAAGACTGGAGCCAGAAAGTGCTCTCAACAGCCGAGCTGTCTCTCCGCTCCGGGAGTAGTTCCTGTGAACTCTACACGACTGTCTCATCTGCACTCAGCCATTTCCCTGTCTAGCTCTGGCTCAGCCAAGGGGATCACACCAAGGACAGATGGAGCTGCTGGATCTTGGAATGATAGACTCCAAACTGTGCACTAAATAAAGTGGTCCCTCCCCCCTCCCCGCCCCCACGCTTCCAAAGAAGGTATCTCAAATACAGTATGCTTGAGGGAAGAACCACTTCTACCTTTCTCTAATGTACCAAGCACATATCAAATGCTTGTACCATCCATCCATCCATTCCTTTCCTCAAGATGGTGTAAGATTCTGATAAGCGAGAAATATAGAAGCCTTTACACTGTGTTTAGGGAAAAACCGTTGTCCTCAAGGGGTTCACAGGTCAGACCAGGGAGTGCAAATAGCTGCAACTAAGCATAGACTTAATTGCCTTCAGTTATTAAGCCAAGGCTTTGCATGTCCCTGTGGCTGGGACTCAGTGCCTACACCTGGAGTCCACAGAGGCGCCACAGGAGAAGTGTGAAGAAGGAAAATGCTATAAATAGGAAATTTGAAAATAGAGGTTATTTGCCTGATTTCCTGGCTCCACCATTAACCATCTGTATGACCCCTGAATAAGTCATTATTAATGTTATGGGACTTTGGTTTTCTTGCCTATATGATAGCCTTAAGGTAACAAAGCAGCGAATAGGCCCTAGTCCTGCCATGGATTTTGTTTGGGCTACACAGATGTAGGTTCTCCTTTGCACTTTTATCTAAACTATGACAAAGCAACGGTCAATTAAAATCTAAGAGTATTCACATAAAAAATGCAGCTTGCTTGTTCAGATACTTTCATATACTTACTGTGTGACACACCTTATTTAGGCTCTGGGGTCACATAAAAGTTATATAAAAATGCCAATATGGAGTTAATATTCTTGTAGGAGCCTAGGTTTTCTTGAAAACTGGACGGCTCTGACAGCATGGGGTCTACGTTTCAACAGTGACAGTATCTGAAGAGCTGCCTGTTTGAAGCTGACAGTTGAAACCTTTCTCTATAAATCATCTGGCCCATGATAGGCATCCACGTTATCTGCCTGGGCCCTGTGGACATCTGAGTATGCGACCTTTGAACTAGGTGCCTTGTCAGTCATCAACTCCATTTCAGACCTAAGAGCTCCTAAGAGCCATGGTTCTAAAAGCATATGTAAGGCTGGGGATTTCATGCTGGCTGGGACTTGCCTTGAATGCACAGGCTTGGATCAGTGAATGAATCAATCAATGAACCAAACAATCAATGCCGGAAAGAAGATGCGGCATAAAACGAATGCTGATTGTTTTCAGCTGTATTACAAAACCACTAGCTATGGCTATATATGAAAGGGAGATAGCTTCTGCCTTCTCTTTCTTTCAGCTTCACCATCTTTCACTGGGCTGAATTCTTCAGAAACACTCGGCAAAAGCCTGAGGATCCTTGGCTCCCTTCTTTTTCTGACCTCTGTAACTCTTCTCCCAATAGGCTTTTCAATCTGGAGATGCAGATTAGCTTTGTAAATAACCAGGGCTACCTATGTCTTAGGTATTGTAAATATTTAACTTCCTGTGTAAGATATTAGTTGTGCGACGGGAAAGAATTTGCATATGGCTTCAACAAGATTCTTCAAGTTCTGATCTTTGCACTGTAATCTATTTGTTCTCCTTCCCGAAGAATCCCGGAAGGCCTGTGGGTACAGGGTGATGGGCTCTGATGGGAAGTGGCTTTGTGAAAACTGTGGCTAGTAAGTACTAAAATATATTATTATTCCTCTCTCTCTCTCTTTCTTTCTCTCTCTCTCTCTCTCTCTCTCTCTCTCTCTCTCTCTCTCTCTCTCTCTGTGTGTGTGTGTGTGTGTGTGTGCATGTGTGTGTGGGGTTGTGGTAAGTCACCTGTCTTGTGGTCATCTCTTTCCTGTCTTTCTTTTTCCCTTACTTCCCTTTCCCTTAGATAGGCCTGTAAGTGACTCATCTTTATGAGTCATTTCCTTTAAAGGTGGCAAGGTTAATGGCATAGAGATGGGAAAGAAGACAGGACAGAGAACTGTAGCCACGTGTATTAATGGATATATATGCACACAATTACTTCCACAGGGCACACTACAACATTCCATTACTCAAGTGAAAAGCGATTAAAAAGATGTTTCTCTATGTAAAATTTATTTTAATCTAAATGCTGAGGCATAGTAGCCAAGTTTCTACTGGAGCAAAATTTCATAACCGAGTTATAAATGCTTGAAAAATAGCAAGCCACAATGGAAACCCTGTCACAGTCTTAATTACACTGTCAGCAGGTGCAATGTTAAAATACACATACAGATGTGCCCTTTACAATCCCATGATTAGTCATGTAGTTAGAATTAACTTCTAACATTTGACCTACCTTTTGCAACTCTGAGAGGAATAATTATTCTAGGCTCCTGATCAAAATAGGTTCTTTTCGGTCAAGAGTTTAGAAATATTAATATCTCCGTGCTGCTGAAACCACACCAAATGCTGGGAGAGCAGCAAAAATAATGACGCCAACAGCTGACCTGTGCCAAGGCAGCTATGCTCGGGGCTGTGTTCCAGGTCTTTCCCACCTTAGCACACATAGTCATAAAAACTTGACCCTATGAGATGGTCCTTGCTGACTGTCCTGCACTTCCTTCTGCATCTCCCCTCTCCATCGTCATCACCCTGCTCTGTGCCCTGGCTGCTCACTTCTGTGGGCCTTACTTCACACTCCCCAAATCTTTGTTTTCTTTTAGGATTCCACAGTAGACTGATAATGGAGTCTTGGTAGTCGCATTCTCCCAGTTTTATTTCTTGGGGCCCTAGGGTCATCTATCTTGTTATAGCTGTTTGTCTTGACTCACTCAGACAGCCATTACAGTCTTTAGCTTCTGGGCTTTGCTGCCCTTCCTCATTGCTGAAGACATGGTGATTCCTTGTTTGTCAGCCTTCCTGGAGTGCCAGTAGCTCTGTGCGTGCTCTGCCATTGATGTCCTCTTAAGCCCATCCTATTACTTTGAGTGTGCCATTTACTTTCTGCATCCTGAATAATTTACTACAATCATTTCCATTTTATGGACTGCCATATACTGCAGCCCTGACATGCTCCTGTGACATGCCCGAGATCACAAGTTAATAAATAGAGCCAGGATGTGAACTGAAGATCTTCATCCAGCTCAGGTCTTAACTAACAAGGTGTACAGTCATTCCTTGTGCTGTTTTCTGCAGGGATGCCTACAGTGGACCTGGGCTTCCAGTGCTGGAGAGATCGGCAGCCTGACTTTACCCATGGTGGCAGGATGACGCTGGTTTTCCAGAGCCAGTTGTTCTCTGGGCTTTGGTTTTATCATCTATGAATTGGAGGAAAAAAAAAATCCTTGTTCCACTTACTTCTCAGGGTTCTTTTAAAAATAAAGTTGAGGCAATAAAACTGACATGAGTGCTACAGAAGTAGAAGTTATTTAGGATGGCTACTGTTTCTGATGGCATTAATATGCACACCCCTGTGCATATGTATGCATGTATGTATATATGTGTGCATGTATGTATGGATGTATGTATGGTGTGTGTGTGATATTCAGCATCATTAATTTTATAGGTCAAAATACCATTGTTCTTCTAAGATACAAGCCTTTGCCAACATATATACTATTGTTCGCTCAGTCTACTTTGTTCTAAGTAGTGAGCTCCCACATTCATATTCAATTATTTAACAAATTTTCTGCCTTTAGCTTCACTCACCATTGACAATTTTCTACGTAAAAAGACATGGCCGCATCGCTAGAGGCTAAGGTAATGCACATATGAGTTATATGCTGTAAAATGATTTTTTTTGATCCCACCTGAAAGTAACAAGGAACTTTTTTCTTACATTGGCCCACTTATGCTATACTGAGATATAAATACACTAGGAGGAAACCCAAACTAAAGCTTCTCTTGGTTGGTGAGAAACAAGATCCTCTTCATTCCCATTAGTTTGGAGGTTAGAGAGTATTTGATAATGTTCTGGATACCAGTTCTCAGGATGATCTACAAACCCTCAGGCTTTGAAGAATCCTGGGCCCTTAGAGATCAAGGCATTCTCAGCTGTAGGCTCTCTGGAAGCTGCAGGAATTTGGATAACATCACTTTGTCAAGTAAAGGCAATGTGGAGCCTGGTAGGGTCCTGCCTGCAGCCTGCATGTTCACAGGTCTTGTGACAGAGATTCCTCCCCCGCAGACAAGGCTGGCTACCACAGCCCCCAAAAGGGAAAAAGCAGTTACTCCCATGCACCCCACATACATTCCTCGGCCCATAGTTCTGACTCATTGTCTGCTATTGGAAATATCATTTAATTATGTAGTGACCCCAGTTTTCCTATTGACAAAGCGTGTACCAGCTTCCAAACTTGTGCTCCCATGATTCTAGAGTGTTGGAGAATCTATCTCCAAAATAGTGAAGGGAATTTCTCTGTATCTTTACCCAGAATCAAGGATGTACTTGTCACATGTAATTATTTATGTCCAGGTTTAAATTAGACAATAGACATTAGATGTCATTGACACTCAAGATTCTGGCTTAGGGCATGTGTTCCACTCATCTTTGGTTCTCCTGCATGTGTGACATCATAAATGGGCAGGTGTATGGTATGGAGGCAGTGAAGTACACGGGTATAAGGCAGATATCTAAGTCATGCAGGATGATACTGGGCATGCTACCTCCCTGTGCCTCAGTTTACTTATCTATAAAACTCAGATAAGAGCACCTACTTCACTGGAAATTTAAATGAGGATAAATATAAACACTGAGCCATATGTTTTATACATAGTATATATGCAGTTCCCTTTGCAGTTTCTCAAGTATGACTTACCATAGTCTATGAACTGTTTTTTATACCCTTTTTATACTCGTATTTCCAGGTCTTCTCCCAAGTGCACACTGTATGGCAGGTGCTTAGTAATTATTAATCAGGAGAAAGAAGATGGATCTTTGCCCTCTAGGAGGTCACTTCTGAGCCAGCACATAAGAGAGTTGTACACCAGACAGCTAGTAGTGTCACTGGCTGATGAGTGACGCATAACACAGAGCTGAGAGAGGGAGGGACTGCTTCTAATCAGATGAGAAAAGGAAGACTGCATTGGAAAATGGGGCCTCCAGCTGAAATCATGATGTCCTCCACAGAGCAGGGCTCGCTTACAAATACCACTCCGGCTCCAGTCACACAAACACTGACAACACCTCCTCTCTCCTTTTGGGCTTGCCTTCTAAGTAGAAAATTGTCAACAGTCAACAAAGCCTCAGGCCCCACTGCTGTACCCAACGAGCACTTAGAACACTTAAAAGGGATGAAGTATAGTAGATAAATACAGTTACAAATAGATGTAGGAATAACTAATCATAGTCCCTTATCCCTACACCTGGGGCATAGGATATTATCCTAAGGAACACCTTTGCTTCCTGTGGTGCTTTGAGTAGGAATGGCCCCCGGAGGCTCAAATATTTGAATGCTTGGCCTTTGGGGAGTTGCACTGCTTGGAAGGGATTAGGAGGTGTGGCCTTGTTGGAGGAAGTATGGTATTGGGTATGGGCTTTGGGGTTTCAGAAGTCCAAACCAGGCCCAGTATCTCTCTCTTCCTGCTCCCTGGGGATCTGGATGTAGAACTTTCAGTTTCTCCAGCACCATGGTCTCTGCTTGGGCAGCATCCTGCCTCCCACCATGATGACAATGGACTACTCTGAAACCCCAATTAAATGCCTTTCTAATGACGATATCTTCTTTCTCTGAATCTTAGGACAGCCATATTTCTGGGTACCCTTCTTTCCCATTATATCAGTGATAAGGAGTTTGCAATGACTCCCACCATCTCTGGTGGAGCTAAATTTCTCCCTTAGCTTGGGTATCCCTGTGGGCTGCCTGTGCTTGGCTTGTCACTCGCCTAGCTCACATGGCTCGCCTTTCTCCCAGCCTCACTCATATACTACCTATGTTCAATACTAAGACTCAAGGCCCCACTTTTATTCCAAAGCAAGGTCAGAACTTGTCTTTCCCTTCTCTGTGCCTCAGTCACCTACTCTTGCCTTAACTCTTTGGGATATAAACTTCAGTTGGCTTTACGTTCTACTGATTCGTTTCAATTCCTTTGAGTCAGTTCCAACCCATTTCCTCTCATGAGAGCTTCCACCGAGGTTATGTTGGCTTAAGTCCATAGGTGTTGAATTACTTCATTCATAAAACACTTTCTAAGACTCAGCTATGCTCTTTAAAACATCAACCTCATATTTAATTCATAGCTCTCTTCTCTGTTCCTGTAGGCTCTACTCTAGTCCACACACTATGGGCATGGACAAGCAGGTGAAGGGGAGCATCATCTGGCCCCAAGACCCAGCCTCCTTTTCCTCTGCACACTATTCTATCATTGGGCCAAGTAAACAAGAGAAACAGAAAAGTCTCTTCTTTGCTCTGCTGGTGAAAAGGTCCAGTTGTCTCCATTCCTGGCACCTAATTGCTGATCTGGTTTGATTTCTTGGAGCTGAGCAGATGGGTGATAGTATACAGTTCTCTGGGTATGGGATGCTTCATGAATCAAGTCTCTGGACCCTTAGGTGGCACATCACATCCACTCCTGGTCATGCTTACGGAGCTGCGTCAGTCAGAGGTCTGGATGCTGTACTTCTTTCTTTGTTCTCAGCGTGTCAGGTCTATTAACCAAAATGGATCCTGCCTTCATACATCTGGATACTTCATATATCCTCGCCTCCAGTCATACCAGCCATCTGTCTCCTGGCACTTTATCCCTATTGGCACTTGACATGGGCTTCAAAACTGTCAGGATGACATTCTGTCACTACCTGCACTTGAACATGGTGGGAAGTTACAGCAAATTTATATAATAGTCTTAGAGTTCCCTTCTTGGCTGTGATGGGGACAGAAATATTTTATTCGCTTAGGGAGATTATCAGAGCAGAAAGAGCACTGCAGCCCATGGAAAATACACTCTTCTCTCCACTAAGCCTTCTGTATTAACTTGGGAAGGGTGATCTACGGGTATGGTACTTGGACTAGTTTGGTTGTGGTCCTCTGTGGGATGAGTTTGTACCCAGGCAGCTGTGTAAACAATGGGAAACACTGGATTAAGTACCCACTTTTCTCTCTAGTTCTGAAAAC
The DNA here is from genome assembly GCF_903995435.1 of Acomys russatus. NCBI lineage: Eukaryota > Metazoa > Chordata > Mammalia > Rodentia > Muridae > Acomys > Acomys russatus. Next base: position 40,457,868 of record NC_067151.1, on the reverse strand, counting down.
TGTGAAGCCCCACACTTCTGCTTTTACTGACGGACAACTCCTAACAATCGTTTTGCTCAAAATGATGTTACTGGCAGTGGGGAAAACCTTTGTAAGCCTAGAAAATATAGCTGATATTTCATTGGTGCTGGCTACGAGGATTGGATGGACTGGGCTCCAAAGTCGAAGATGCTTAACTAAGGACTTCAAAACCATCAAGATGCTATTCTATCACCATCTCTGACCTTGAAGAGGGTAGAGCACGATAGCAAGGTTATAAGTCATTTTCTTGGAGATCCACTCTTGTCCTGGTGTGCAGGGATTTACCATATTTACTTATTTAAGTTAGCAATGGAGGAATCTGTTTTATATTATCATACATTTGTCTCTAACTGGTGACCCTACCATGATTCTGTACATACAACAGATAAGAACTACTTATTTTTCACTTGTATGGGACACAAGGCGGGTGCATAGAGCACTTTGCCCTGGAATCCTGTAATGGATGCTGCTGCCACCTAACAACCAGGGAGAGGTGAGTGAGTCTATGTGGTTGGGAGAGCTGCATCTTTGATGTACTTGCACAGTGTTGCAAGATGCTTAGTTGTGATGTCAAAAGTTCAAATGATCCTGAGTTGAAACAGATTTTTTGGGGCAGGGGCAGGGAAATAAATATCTATACATTTGGGCGTTTGGCTGTTTTTTATGTTGAAAAGCTGATTTTGGAGCTGAGGAAATGGCTCAGTCAATAAAGTGCTTTTCATGATAGTGTGAGGACTAGGGTTTGAATTCCCAAGTGAGTGTGGTAGGCTATCTGTAATCCTGATGGCCAGTAGTTGGAGGCACAGGAGTAAGCTGGCTATCTCGACCATCTAGACTAGCCAAAACTGTGAGCACTGGGTTCAGACAGATATTGCTTCAGCAAACAGAGTGGAGAGGCACTAAGGAAAACATTTTCAGTCTCTGGCTTCAACATATACAGAAACACACATGTACATGTGCCTATCACACTCACCTATACATATGTAGACATGCTTATATACACGTTGCAAAATTAGATAAGGCCCCCAAAATGCCAATTCTTTCTTTCTTTTTCTTTCTTTCTTATATGTGTGTGGGTTTGCTTTTTTGTTTTTTCAAGACAGGGTTTCTCTGTGTAGCCTTGGCTATTGTAGAACTCATTCTACAGACCAGGCTGGCCTCAAAGTCAAAGATCTGCCTGCCTCTGCCTCCCTATGCCTGCCGTATGATGTTTTCTAACTTCAAGTTGATAAATTAAAAATGTCAACATAAGTGCTTTACTCTTAGCAACCTATAAAAGAGACATTACCAGTACATACATTTTACTGATGAAAGGCTTGTTCAGTATTGATGAGTATAAGTGGCACTCAGGATCCAAGCTCAAAGCCAACTATTCTAATGAGTGAAAGCTCTATTGATAAGAAAATTCAATAGCATGATGGCTTGCCTGCCTTTTCTTACACTTCCACCTATCCTTGAAGTTCAAGCCATCTCATCCTCATGAACAAGACCACAACATCTGCCTGATTAGCCTCTTCATTTTCACTTGTACCATTCACCAAAGAACCTCAAGCAGTTTACATAGCCTATCAGATCACATTGCTACTTAGCCCCAGACAGTACAATGGCTCCGTCTCATTTATATTAAAACCCAATCTTCTCTTGATGGACCTTTAGGCTATCATGTGGCTTTTGGCTTCTCTTCCCACTCCAGGACCATTCCAATGTCAGTTGCACTCCCTATTTCCTCTGCCTGAATTTATCTTCCTCCAGATGTTCCAGGGTTTACTCACTCAATTTCTTTTAATCCATGATTGATATCATCAAAAAAGTTTTCCCAATCTTTGTCAGTTGTACATCTGACAGAAGACGAGTATCTAGACTATATAGAAAACTGTAAACACTAAAATGAAGAAAACAATCTAATTAAAGATAGGCTCTTAAAGCCAGATGTGGTGGTACATGCTGTAATTCCAGCACTCAGGGAGGTAGAGGCAGGTAGATCTGTGTGTTCAATGCCAGCCAGCCTGGTTTACAAAAGTGAGTCTAGGACAGCCAAAGCTACATAGAGAAACCCTGCCTTTAAAAAAAGAAGGTGGTAGTGGTGGTGGTGGTGGGGATTCTGGAATGTTCTCAAGAAAAAAAAAAACCCACAAATAACCAGTAAACATTTAAAGTGTTCAGCATTCTTAGCCATCAGGCAAATGCAGCTTTCAAGATTCCATTCACCCCAGTCAAAATGGCCTTCATCAGGAATTAAAATGACAACAAATTCTGACAACGATGTGGTACGTTGTGTGTGGAAGTATAAACAGGTGCAGGCAGTTTAGAAATCAGTCTGTAGCAATCTCATAAAACTAGAACTATAACTACTATAATACCCAGCTATATTGTTCCTGGGAATATACCCAAAGGACTTTATATATTCCTACAGAGATACTTGTATGTCTGTGTCATTGCTCAGCTATACAACATGTAGGGGATGGAATCAACATAGATATCTATAAACTAATGAATAATGAAAAGATGGTATGTATATGCATTGGACTATGACATTGCTGCTAAGAAAAATGAAATCGCAGTATGTTTAGATAAATGAATGGAAATAAAAAAAATTATACAGAGTGAGGCCATACAGGCTCTGAAAAACAACACATGTTCTCTCTCATATGCAGATTTTTAGCTTTGAATCCTTTGTATGTTTTTACCTGGAGTGGATGCCAGCAAATGAAATTATGGCTATTGGTGGTAGATATATTAAGAGGGAAGAGGACAGTAGGATCCAAGTAGATGAAAGGATAGAGGGCGAATATTATGGACAGAAAAGTCTGGGTAGTGGGATGATGATGATGGAGAAACAAGAAAATGGGAAGGGTTAACCAAAATGTTTCTGGAAAATATCTGTATGGAAATCTATAATCTTGTAACACAAGTAAAAATTGTAATAAAAGGATAATAGAATACATGCACAGGGGAGAGTGAGGGCTAAAAGATTAAGTGGGGATGGAGCAGGGGGCAGAGAGGTAGGAGGAAGGAGGTGGTGGACAGAAGGTAAACCAAAATTAATGATATATGAAGCTTTATGAAAACTTACTAGTTTGTAAGCTAATAAAAGTATCATTAAAAAGGAGTGTGAGAGGAGTTTTCCTGATGAACAATGCTGCTCCCAGAAGACATAGGTTGTTAATTGAAAATCTCAGTGTTAACCATGGGTTACCTATGTATGAGTCAAGAAGTCTTCAGAAGCACCCAGAACATTGCATGCTATTGACACTGCACTTGGTTGCCTAGTAGATGGTAAGAATTTGTTGCTATGAATATTACACCTTTTGTTTGTAGGGTACAGAGAAATCAATCTCGAATTGATAAAGACACTCACTCCTTGCTGGCTAGCTTTCATAGTGCTGGAAGGTACTATGTAGCTGCTGGGGTAGAAATGACATCAATGGTCTTATATAGTGCTGGACCCTGCATCCTACAGCACTGACCTATGAGAAAAGGTGTGCTCAATGGATCAATACTAGCAAGGCTGTTGGCAGGAGTAACCAGTCATTCTCTTGATGAGATTTGAGGCTTGCTCCACAAGAGGGAATTCATCTCTGATAGTGTAAACTTAGTTAAAACTCATAGCTATGGAGGTCATAGACCCTGGGGGGTGGGGGGGAGAAGTCTGCTTTCATTGCTTTTTGAAATAATCATGTCATCAAACTTACTTCTAAATATTTGTGCTCATCCCTAAAGATTAGGGTTTCTCCCAACTTTGGACATAGATACTTCTTTCTGCACTGGGCAACAGTTATCGCAGAGACTAATAACTGCTCAAAGGCTGAGAATAAGTGATTGAGATATCTGTATCAGTCTACCACCCACAAAGATCCAAGCAACATCGTGGAAAAGAGGGTGGAAAAAACATAAGAACTGAATGATGGTGAGGATGCGGTGAAAGCCCATCTTCTGCACATCGCATGGTTGGTGTATACATGAGCTAACTTCAGGAGTGGTTACCTATACAAGACATGCACATGAAAGAGCCAGTTAAAAAGTCCACTCTGGATAGGAGATGCTCTACCAAGGCCCCATCCTTAGCCAAGGAGCTGTTGGCAGATGATGGGTGCCATGGGGAGGGACAGTCAATTTTCTTTGGGTAGTAGCCAGCCACTGGAAGGTTGCCCATTGCCTGGTGGATGACCCTACACCCATGGGCATATGGAAAACACTAACTACATTTAGTGGGTTAAAAAATAATAAAAATTTAAAATATGTAAAGGATGACATGAACCTGGGAAGAAAATGTATTGGGGAGTTCTGATTGGAAGGGGTGAGCTGGGATGCAATCAAGATATGTGGAATACATGTGTGAAATTTCAAAGAGTAAACAAAAACATATTGTTTAAAATGCTTCTGTATGCTCTGTTGAAATCATGACTTCCATGACCTTCTATCTTCTGAACTATTTATTTTCATAACAAGTGATGGCCCTGATATGCTAAACACTTATTGTCTGGCGTTCTTTCTTTCTATTTTAATTTCTAAGCTTCAAAGGCAAAAGCTCTGTTTTTGTTCACTTCCTTATCATCAGTACCCAGAGCAGCACCTGGCATGCAGAGCTGGTGCCCGGGGAGTGTTTGTTAATGAATCAGCTCTTTTGAGCCCACTGGTCTTAGTAGCTAAGAATCCATATTCACACACGTGGTGCTCTGTCGGGGACTTTCTATTCTGTACAATTCCTACTCCATTTGGAGTAATAACAAATAGGTGGAAAAAGGAGTTCTAACAGCAAGAACATGTCCAGTCTTCTGCCTCCTGCGGCATTATGATTGGAATAAAGCCTGGTAGTCAGCAATCGTCCTGTCCATCAGTGACTTTCCATTTATACAGTTGTTCTTTCTTTGGCCCAGAGACAAATGGAGCCACTTTGGTTTCTCTTTCTCAGAGCTGAGATGGAGTCTCCAGAGCATGTACTAAGCCTTAATCTTCTCATTAGGGTCTACTCTGTACTACAAACTCAACTTCAACTTTAATAAATTTCTCCCATATTCTCAGTGAAGACACCAATTCATCTTCTGAAGAAAAAAAATGTACTTGTTATGGGGAGATTTGTTTCCAAGAAAATAGTTTCTAATCCTGTGACAGTGGAAAAACAAAAATGAAATGATTAAAAGAAATCCAAACTAGAGAAGCTCCCTATTTTCATAAAAATAACTTCTGTTCTGCTCAAGTCAGGAGTCTCTGCATGGCTAAGTCTGGAGACTCATCTCTGCACTACGAAGCATATGTCCTTGCACTGCTTGGCTGGTGTCCCGTCTTGAAATGATGCCTGGATTCTCAGTCTACTTCTCCTTCCCCATCGTGCAATGTGCAGGCAAAGAAAGAATCCTGGGCTAAAATTCTCAGGTATTGAAAGTGTTACAGCTGCTTGTGTGTGTGTGTGTGTGTGTGTGTGCGCGCGTGTGAACTGTGTTAACTTGAAGCCAAGGGACCACACCTCCCCCCGACACACACACAATTTTTCCAAGCTTAAAGGAAATTTAACTTTCAGACAATGTTGATTTACTTGCAGCTCCTTCCTTCATAGTGCTGCTAGAGTTGGGTCAAAGTCCTGGGTGGTATGCTCCCAAGCACCAAGGAATGAAACTTCTGTTCATAGAACACCTCATCATGACTGCCAAGCACTATTGGTCAACCATCCATGGGTACCACAGAGAGAGCCTTTGTTCTAAACCATGGGGGAGTTCTTGACTATGCTGATTTCAAGCCACATAGCAGCCACTCTTAGATATTGGGAAAGACTATGGACTCATGGCTTGGGAATCCAGTCTGTCTTCTAGCCCAGGATCACCCACTTTGAGACTGTACAGAGGGCTGAGACTGTACTGTGAGGAATTAGGGCTCACAAAACCCACAGGCTCTTTACCAGACCCTCTAAAGGCAGAATCTCTGTGTGATCTGTGTAAAATGTCTCCCAAACCACATTCCACAATGTGCTTAGATGTCTGGAATCAAACACCATATTTGTTCAATCAAGGAATCCTACAACGTGCTTGAGACATCTCACACTGGCATCTTCGGACGGTGTCCCCTCACCAGCTCTAGAGTAACTCAACCAGATCCTTCTCTGGAGATTCATCTTAGAAGAAAATGGAGCTCCCTGAACTGGGGTTTCATGTGGCCTCAGTGACTGGGCTCTGGCAGGGTCTCCATCTCCCAGGCAGCTAAAGTCATTGAGAGAAGGACATTATGACCTTATATGCCCCACAGAAACTTCAGTTAGTCCCCTTGTACATGGGGTTTTGATCAACACCAAACATTCATTGTCACAAAGGTGAGGCTTAGAAGTTTTATATCATATTTAGAAATTGGTAATTTCAAACCTATAACCATTGTTTATCAAAATACACAAGGTCCCCAAGGTATAGTGTTTCAGCGGATATTTCTGTGACTTGATGTGACATTGCTTAGGGAATATGGCTTTACAAACCACTTTGCTTTTAGTAACCTGATTTGTAAAAGATCAAGTGATAAGTCTATTTTATGAATTCCTATTCTTAGCAGACCGACAAAAAAAAAAAAAAAAAAAAAAAAAAAAAAAAAATCAAAGGCTCAAGCAGTCTGTGCACTATCATCCCCCAGGACCCTTCGCATTGCTGCATGCTCTCTTTCCGAACAAGAATGAATAGGTAGCCAATGTTTCTGGAGGACATTTGTATTCTTTAGTGTCAGCACAAGACATGGTACTTGCACCCTTAAAGTCTCTCTTTGCTCGGTGCCTTTACTCTTCTTTTTCTCTTGTGATACATGCAATTTCGAGAACCACCTTGACCTTTCTGGAACAAGCTGGTTACAGGTTAGTATGACAGAAACTTGGTGCAACTATTGGGGTCTGCCTAGTCATCATGGCAGAATAATTTAGTAGATCAGAAGGACAAGCCATGCTATTCAGCAGCCCAGGCCAATAGCAAACAAGATTTCTAGCTTCGAAGGGAAAAATGACAATCATGAATATGAAGAGAGAAGATGTGATAAGAATTAAGACTGTCTTGAAAGCCAGGAGGGGTCTACCGTAATACACAGAAACCGTTGAAGCTTACGCAAGCTGAATCATTCAGCTAGCCAGCAAACCTTTTCTGAGCACTTACAATATACCAGGTGGCTATGTGCAGACTGGGAGTGACTAAAACAGTTCTATTCTGAAGAAATAAGTGCTAAAATTTAGGACCCTATTGCCAAGATGCTGTATATGCTCAAAGACCTTTTTCTTCCTGTCCTCTTGCAAATATATCAATGGGATTTATAGTTAACAATTTCTACTTTGCATGTATTACTGCTGAAATCTTCAAAACAATTGGAAGCCCGAAAAGGTGTTGCCAGATGCACTTTAAGGGCCTGATAGCAAAGACAAAGCTGGTTAAATGGTACTTTTTTGCAACATGCTCTTACCAAATCATTAACCTTTTCTGCTACACAGAGGGGAAACTGCAGTTGGGATGTAAAGTAAATACATAAATTAATAAACAAAAGCATTCATGTACACACACATGTGCACTCAATCTTAATAGTAGGCTAAATATACATGATGAATAATTGTCAAAAACTACTTTGGAAATGTTATTTCACCATCAAGATATAAATCTGCCAGCTTAAATTTGAAGATGGACTCTTTTCTTTCTTGAGAATAATGAGCCTAGGCTGACAGAAGTAAAAGCCAAGAAGCCCCACACAGTGGCTGTGCTTTCCATCAGCCTGGAGCTTTTGCAATTAGCTCTGCAATCTTCAACACATGTTCTTTGCGCCACTGTGACCTCTGGGCCTGCCTCCGGCCTGCTTTCTGGGCCTTGCAGAGATGGGAACCGTAAACATATGGATGTTCCACTGCCTCACACTAACAGAGGAAAGCAAATCTCAGCCTGGAAACACCATGCACCGTTGTCAGATAGCCTAAGTCACGGAGTAAGCAGGCATGCTCATCAGTGTGAGAGACAGGAAGCCAGGAGCCTGAACTAAGAGGGGGAACCAAGAGGCCAGTATTCCTGACTGCACATTGTGTCACTCAGCTCCAGACTTTGCCCCAGTTTCTATTATTACTAAAGGACATAATTCCATAAGTGACACTCCATCAGACTTTCCCCAAGCCCGAAGATAATGCTAATTAAATTTGTTCAAATCTTTGGTTTAAATGTTTACATGAGGCAATCAGCATAAAGTACAAATGTATTGGCAAAGAGTGTTCTTTATGTAGTCTGATGGCTAGAAAACCCCCCATAGCTAAGATATTTCCATTTCAAAAGAAGGGTAGACCATGCTGATAGGCTGAGCAGGAGTAATCCACAGGCAAAATTATACACTACTATTTTTGACTGTTTACAGTTCTAAACTAATTGTTAAAATAAGGCCAAACACTGTGATTAGTAATACCACCATGGGGCAGTACTGCTTTCCGGCTAAGAAATGAGACTGAAGGATGCTTGCTGAGCTCACCACGTTGGCTTCCCTAGTGACCACCAATGACTTACAATCGGGCGGATTCATTAGCGCCGTGAACATGTTTTTCAGTCTCTTTGTTGTTCTTTTCTGTTGTCAGCAGTAATCAACATCACCATAGTCATAATAAGCACAGGTAACATATTTTGTGTGAGACAACAGATTCCGTTGACAATAATTTAGAATACATCAAGAGGGAATAACCAGCTTGTTATTCTCTCTTCTATCCTCAGGCTTCCGGTATCTTTTTTACTCTAAACATTTTGTCATTCTGTTCTGCCCTTACAAAGAAAATAATAACAGGTTACAGAAAACGTACAGTTATCTAGCCATGAGAAGGGTTCTATGGCAAAGCTCCTCACTTCCATCTTAGAATGACCTCTGCTGTAGTTAATTTCTGCCCCACACTTTGCCTCCTAGCTCTGGCTTGCTGGGTAGCAGCACAATTCATCATCAGCAGGACCCAAAGGGGCTGTTTCCCTCTTCCTCAGGTCTTGTATTTACTATAGCTCCTAGGGAAAATAAAAATATTTGGCTAGAGGAGACTGACTTATAAACCAAGCTTGAATTTTAGCTCTTGAATCCTCTAATTTCTGAGTTTGCCTTTTAACTCAATTTGATTTGTAGCCACTGATATTTCTCCCCAAACAAGAGGCAACCCAGCACCGTTTGCTCACATCCCAAGAGAGGAGATGGCAATGTACATGTTTGGCACCAAGAGTCTAATCTTTGAAGTCTGTTGCAGGTAGTGATGGGGTACTAGCTGGGCTCTGGAAGGCGATGGAGAACACAGGGAACCACCTCTGTGGATGAGTGTTGTAGCTTCATCCTGTTGCTATGCAACGGTGCTGACCAGCAGAGGCTTGTAGAGGAAAGGGTTCACCTCATCTTACACTTCCAGGTCACAGTCCATTGCTGAAGGAAATAAAGGCTCAAATCCAAGGCAAGAACCTGAAGCTGAGACCATGCAGGAATGCTGCTCGCTGGCTCAGTTTCCGGCTCTTTCCCACATTGGTGTTAGCTAGCTTTTATATGTAGCTTAGGACCATTTGCCCAGGTGAAGCTCATAGTGGGATGCCCAGCCGCCCCCCCCCCAATCCTTATCCATTAACAATCTCTCTCACAGATATTCCCATAGGTTAACCTGATCTAGGCAGTTCCTCGCACGAGGCATCTCATGTCAGATAACCCTAGGCCATGTCAAGCCAACAATCAAAGCTAACTAGGACAGAGCTTCACCAAGGAAACTACATCAGGCTTAAGACATCTGAAAACTTCTGTCAGAATATGTCAGGATTTGATTAATATGAAAAGCTGCTTTGTGATGAAAATAAAATAGCTTAGTGCCTTCAAGTGAATAATATAAAGGCTCAGAAGAAGATATGTCACATCCTGGCAAGAAGCTCCTCCTTTCCCCCTCCACAGCATGGCTCTGACAGACAGCACTAATGGAGAAAGAGCAGCATGGCTTTGACAGACAGCACTAATGGAGCAGGAGCAGCATGGGTGTTATGGAAGGGTGAGGTAGTTCTGTAGAGTACACAGAGCCCTGAGGATGCCTGGCATCAGGGGAAGGAGTCACTGCTGTCATACATTCCCAGGTGCTGGAGGGAGTTAGAACACATCACTGATTACAGTCAGGAGATGTGCAAGCAGATGCATTTCTTGACCTTTGACCATTTTATTTTATTTTAAATTTTTATTAATTTATTCAGATTAAATCTCAGTTGTTATTCCATCACTTGTATCCTCTGGTTCCTGCTTCCCTCCCGCTTTCACCCTATTCCCCTCCCCTAGCTCTATGACCGAGGGAGGATCTCCTCCCCCACTATATGGTCATAGGCTATCAAGTCTCATCTTGGTAGCCTGTTTACTCTTTTTCTGAGTGCCACCAGGCCTCCCCATTTTAATGTTGGTTTGATTCAGCTTGATGGTTATGGCTATCATATTATTGTTCCATTAATATTGCCTAGGTTTTAGTGGTAGAATAAAAGAGGCACACCAAATTTCAGCAACAGATGCCACAATAGTAATTATCAAGGCCCAAACTGTGTAACCCTATTTGTACCAGGTTTATACGGTATAAGCGGGGGTTTTAATTTCGGACTCAGAGCTGAGTTTGTAAATCCCCTTTGCCCTGGAACTTCAATGATTTCACTGCTCTGCTGTCTTGCCTCACCTCAGCAAGTCTTACACTCTAGAGTACTGATTGGGAAATGGTGCTTGTTCCTCGGGGTCTTTTTACGTCTGCTTTCTTACATCCATGTTCATATCATCTGAGGCAGGCTCTAATATGTTGAAGGGCTGTGAAGAACATCTCTGCCCTAGTCACTGAACCCGAGAATCTGTTTCCTTCTCTGCGGAAGGGTCTTTGTAGGTATAATGAAGCGAGACAGAAAGATTACCCTGGATTGCCAAGAGTGGCCTGCTGTTACCAGATACATTCTTGTAAGAGTGGAGAAGAGGGTCAAAGTTAGAAACAGATGTAAAGACAGAAGCCAAAGTTGGAGTGATATGCTTGAAGATGGAGGAATGATTCACAGGCCAAGGAATGCAGGCAACCTCTGCAAGCAAGGCAGAAGAGGGAAGGCAATGGCTTCCACATGGAAGCTTGTGGAAAGAATATAGCCCTGCTGGCTTCTGCATTCAGACTTCTCACGTCTACGTGAAAGAAAAAGAATACATGGTAGGCCTAGATTCATGGTAATTTATTAAATAGAAAAATTACACGCATAAAATTTCTATTTGCTTTTAAAACATCGGTGTGTGTGTGTGTGTGTGTGTGTGTGTGTGTGTGTCTTTGTGTGTGTGTGCAACACAGTGTGCTTGAGGAAGTTGGAAGATGACTTGCATCCTTCCTTTACCATGTGGGTCCTGGGGATAAAACACAGGCCATCAGCTACGATGACAAGCATATTTACCCTCTGTGCCATCTCAGTGGCCCCAGCTTTGCTCAGTGGCACTGTGTCTCTCTTTAACTCACCTCTGACTCTAAAATATGACCACAGACTGTTCCACTGAAGCTTTCAGGAGCTATCTGGCATGAAACCAAACCTTTAGCCAAAATTCCCTTGTTCCTTTAAGAATTATCCTGAGAGCCTAGGAAACACTAGGCCTCCTCCCAATTCCCAGAGGGCTGCCTCCAGAAAAATTGTATTTGAGTAAAAGCAAAACATGATTTATGTCACAAGTGAGTAGTTATGTGGTTGACTGTGCATCGCCCAACTCCCTCATTGTATGTGGATCTCATAATAATAGTCGTTTATTTCTTCATCTTTAAAATGGAACAAATATTTTGCTTCACAATGAAGGCCCTTTGAAATAAAGCTACTAAGATTCTTCACTAGCACTTGTAGTTTGTGAGTAAATACTGATGCTAGAATGCAGAAATGCTTGTGCATACAGGGGTAGGAAATGGGGTGTTAGTGAGTCAGGGAGCCTGGTTGTACTAACTGCCCCAGAGAAACCTGTGCTGGGTCTTGAGCTGAGGGAGAAGCAGCCCTCATTAAACCCACATTACTTCTTCAGTTGAGTTTTATAATGAGCTTGTTGTGACCTCGGCCCACAGATATTAAAATAAATCCAGTAACATGAAAACCTAGCTTAAAATGAAAATTAAGCTCAAAAAAGTGAGCGCCAGGCACTTAATATAATATACTTCTTGGGAGTTTTTCTTATAACAGCTCTGAGAAACCACATAGGCCTACCAGAAGACGCTAGCTCATCCTGGAGGCTTGAGTCCCTTCTGGCACACAGTCCTGAAAGATGCCAATGGCCAATTCAGAAAAATTTTCTTCTTGATTAATAGTTTTCATATGCAATTGCTTTATATCTATTGGCTAAATATGTTCTCTATATCAGTACCCCTGAGTACTAAAGAAATGGCTCAGTGTTTAAGAGTTCTGTCTGCACTTCCAGAGGACCCGGGTTCAATTCCAAGCACCCATATGGCAGCTCAAAACAGTCTGTAAGTCCATCCAATTCCAGCACTCTTACACTGACATACATACAGGCAAAACATCAAAGCACATAAAATATAAAATGAATTAAAGATTAAAAAAAGTACTCGAGAAAGTATAATAATGTCATTATAAAGTATTAGTTTTCTTATCTAAATACTCAGCTATTATTGGAATTTCTGTATGAAACCTTTTCCTATTTCTTTATTATGGGAAACTTCAATTGGCACCATATAACCTTTAGAGTTGATGATCTTATAAAGTGTTCAGTTTGTCACAGCATTGTTAGACCCCACTACTCTACAAGGCAAGAATACTTTTGGATGTTCCATACCACATTTTTAAATATTAGTCAAAATGCCTTTTCTCCTCTTTCAATGAATAAACCTGATCAAGTAATGAAAGCAAAGATCCAGAGAAGTTTCTGGATCAGGTAGCCTTGCTGTTCTGTGCTGCAATGTCCAGTTGTATCCAACACTGAAGGACTTAAAGAAGACGTAGTTGTCATGTGAAAGGGTTAAACAAGAGACACAAGCACAGTTGAATTATAAAATGAGATCTAGAAGGAATGGAAAGGGCTAGAACCATTCCGGAAATTAGGAGGCTGCCTTGTGATAATGGTTTTCAAGTGCCGGAACCCTCATGAGGCAGGAAATTACAGCCAGCTAATTTTCCTTTCACTGGAGAACAGGCACAGAAGATTCCAATGCAGCTTTTAAAGAGGGAAACCTTATCAGCAGGGCTGTTGTGTAACCCTGAACGGTACTGAGTCTTGGATGGTCCAGCAGTGAACAGACAGGCCATCCAAGCAGATGCAAGGACCAAAATGGAAAAGTTCCTCTCCCCAGTGTCTACAGGAGGTTGCTTCTCTGTGCATCCCTCTGTGCATCCCTTGTTTTCTTGCCACTTAGCCCTTTGTCTAGACAAGAGACAAGGATTCCACAATGCTCACCCTTTCCTTCCCCCACCCCTCCCCCCAGGAGGGAAGAGCTCAATGAATAATCTGATTCTGAGAAATACAAGCCAAACTTTTCGTGGCTGCTGTGAGAGGAGATTATACAGTATTTCTTCAGAAGCTTTATAAGTAGTTGCTGCATGGAGCAAACTAGGAAAGCAGGGCAGATTTGTCACAAGGGCTGGACCAGATGGCCCATGCACGTTCTCTCAGAGTCCTCCCTAGCTGTCAATTCCAGCAAATAAAGATCACTGCTGGGCTCCTGGTTTGGTCTCCAATCTGGGTAACAGGAAATCAGCAGGCGATGATGGTTAAATGTATTTCAATTCTCATTTTCAGGCTCCAAGTTTGCAAAGAGCTCTCTAAAAACACAGAAGGTGTCAGTCCTGAGTGGTCAGATGAGTATTTCTGTCTAGCACTGACTGTTCACCTGCCCATGGGTTGGTGAATCCCTTTCTGGGGCATCGGTACTTTAGATGCTGTGATGATACCTACATTGTCATCTGGAGGTTAATGTATGTCCAGATTTAGATGTGCAACAGCGTAGATTTGCTGTGGTGGCACTTTGGAGTCATTTGCTTCTTCTCCATGTTAAAAAAAAAATGGGCCAGGACCCAGAAGCTGCAAAATAAAGGCTAAAGAAACATCAAACATCAGGAGGCTTGAGTTTGACCTTTATCACCCCATCCACTTAATTTCCTGGGTAACTTTGTGAAAGCGGTGTTCTCTATAAAGCCACGTAACTCCATAAGCTGGTATGCGAGATTCCTTCAGCAGTGCCCACTGACAAATGATTTACTTACAGTGGCCATACTGTATTAATGGCTCTCAATATTGAAAATATCTAAAGTACATCTAAGTTCATCATAAATTGGCCTCCATACTCTTTTTTCTAATTCTGGAGAGTGAAAAATTGGCGACAAAAGTATTTCTTAAGCATGAAACTCAATTAACCTTTATATGGAATCATTTGTATCAGGTCTAATTAGTATTTGTCTCAATGGCTTTGAACATCTTTAAAGTATTTATTCATACACATGAGGAGGTGCAAGGACACGTTCCCAGGAGTCAGTCCTCTCCTACTGTGGGTTCCGGGTGAAGCCAGCTTTCAGGCTTGCACAGTGTCTTGCTGATCCAGCTTTGAGATTCTTAAAGAACACTTGTGAACCAATGTTTATGAATTCTAATTCTATTATTTTCATAAAGGTATTTTTTCTTGCCTAATAGTAGTTTTGAGACATACTCAAGGAAACCAAGATTCCTATATTTCAGTCAAATTTCTTTGCCCCAAATGTCATACTGTCCACTTAGTAGCCTATCAAAGAAACACTGTTTAACTGAGTTTGTAAAATCAAAGTGAATCTTGGGAAATCTGATTTTTTTTCTTTTGAAATTGATGGAGTCCTTTTCTCCTTTCTGAACATTTATCCAATTATCATAAATGGAAAACTTTGCAGAAATGAAAAGCAGAAGATTTTCTCTGACTCGATGCCACTTCCAAGGACAGCCATCAAGGGAACTGAAGATTAAAGACTCCATGTGGAGCGACCAAACCCAGGGCTACAGCAGAGAGACGAGATGCTTCTGCAGGTTCTGTGGACCAATTCCTGCACACACACACATGTGCACAAGCCTGGGCAGCAGCACATATAGACATAGGTGCACACGCCCACCCCCACATTTATAGAGCCATGGAACTTGGACATTTGCCTGACAGCATCCGGTGCAGGGGGGGGGGTGAGAGGGGGCAGGGGCTATCCTCCTACCGTTTTCTCACCATCCCATGGATGCCAGACTTCTGACTGCTGCCTTGCAGAGGTGGAATAAACTCTATGAGATTGACTCAGCGACTACTTTTTAGGAAGCTTCCCCCACCTCTTCATTCTCACCATTTGGCTTTGAGGCCAAGAGGAAAGCCCACACCCAGGGGTGTCAGTGCAAATCATAATGGCATTCACCAATTTTTCCCTCATTAAAACTTTGGCAGTTTAAACAATCAGGCTATACTCCCTTCACTGGACTAAACTCAAATATTTCCATCTGAAACATAATTACAGACCTGGTTCTTCTTTGCATATTTTCAGCCCACCTTTTCCTCCCACTTTTCTCACATGAATGTGCGCGCGCACGCACACACACACACACACACACACCACCCCACATCCCCCTCCACACACCCCACACCACACACACACACCACACACACACCACACACACCACACACACACACCACACACACCACACACACACACATACCACACACCACACACACACCATACACCACACACCACACACACACTGCCTTTTATCTAATCAGCTGAGATTGATCTTTTCTTTGAATTGCTTTGATTCAAAATCCACCCACTACTTGTGGGAGGTACAGGGCAGATGCAATGCGTGCTTGAGAGATGCAACTGCGAGAAGTGGCACAGAAGAGGCATCTGGGATAGGGTCTGTGTCTTCTCCGTGCAGTTTTGATTTTGCTAAGATCTAGAGTGCTATGAAATTCAATGCACAGTCACTTATTTCAGACCTAAACTCTTAGGTCTTGGGAGAACTGTCAGAGTAATTGTTGCCTAATTGAACTGTGAGCAGACACTGCCCAAACTCCTTGGTGGGTTCTCTATTACTGATGGTCGCTCTGTGTCTCGATGCCTCACTCCCCCATCAAGCCTTAGCATGACCCCCTTTGTGGCTATACGAGTCCCTCTCCCCACTTCTCTGAATAAGTCCTTTGAGGGGAGAAAAGGCCATTTCTAAAAGACAACATTCTGTATGTTTCCAATTATATAATATTCTTGAAAGAGTGAAATTACGAAGATGAATCACAGACTGGTGAGTACTAAGCAGTAGTAACTGAAGAAGAAGTGATGGGCTTAAAGGAACAGCACAAGGAAGCCTTGTTCTGGGGAAATACTGATTCTTCACTATGGTGAAGCCACATAGATGCATCCAAATGAAGTCATGCATGTCTGGTGAAACCAGAATCAATTATATTTTACAAATCCATTTCCAAGTTTTGAAGCTATAGTGTCGTTGTTACCACTGGAAATTTAATGGGTCATGGAAATTGTCTGTACACTTAAAAAAAAAATTCTTGCACATCTATAATTGTTTTTAAAAGTTTAATGGTAAAATGCAGCTTGCTAAAAACAGGAAAAACTTGTTTTTAATAGAACTTAAAAGGTTATTTACCAGGCATATAAGGCTCTTTTTGCAAAGAAAACTTTACACTGCTGCAAAGCCATATTGAGCCTTGCGCACACCAACTGCAAAGCATGTTTATGTAACTGTGCAGTGTGAGGCTGTATTGTGGTGGCCCAAATATATTCTCCCTAATAAAACTGAATTTGTCAATATTCAAATTGCTGTAGAACTAAAAGAATAATTTCAGCACAGGAAGAAGGGTTTGATAAATACAAGTTCGTTGTTATATAATGGCAGAAGCTACAAACCATGACACACATTAGCAGCTGTAGCACTTTCAAAGGCTCCCTTAAAACAGAACAATCCCCAAACAAGAAAAAAAAAAAGTCAATAGGGAAACCTGGTTCAACCTCTGACTGATTAGCTCTGTGTGGGTTGAAAGGTACATATATATAGTTCCATCTGCCACCTGGAGATCTATCTATATGCTTGAAGAGTTTCCACCAAGTTATCACACAGTGGTGAATGCACAATAAAACCAGGGGGAAAAACGAAATCAAGTGACTGTCATGCATCACCAAAGCACAGAACAGTCTTAGATACAGAGAGGCCCAGAGTAGACGTCAGGAAGAATCTTATTCTTCTGCTAATAGTAACATTTGGACAGCAGTATGTTCTAGTAGATTTTTTTTTCCATAGAAGCCTTGAAAAAAAATAGCCAGTTTGATATAAGATTCTTACACAGTTGTAGTGTAAATATAATTACATTGGCAAAAATATTAATTTTTTCTAAGTCCCCAGATTTATGAGCTCAGGACCTACGCATGGTATTCTTGGCTTTAAGAATTGAGACTGAAAAGTCACAATCACTATAGAAGCAGAAAGAAGGCCACTTATTTCTCAAAGTTATAAGCAAGTCCTCAGCTGTCAGGGAGCACTGACCCATTACAGCAGGCCTGAATCTGGAAGGGTGGGACTGCAAAGTGAGTGGAAGACCTGGGTGGTTACACCGTCAAGGTGAAATCACCTCATATGGGGCAAGAGCACAGGTGACAGCCTCAAACAGATAGGACTATCTCCCTAGCGGATAGCCCTACAAGAGTGAGTCACAACAGGGATTTGAATATCTACCTGCTGATTTCCTTTTTATGTTGCCTTTTCCCAACTTACACTAGTTTCTAAGCTTTGTTTGGCTTTTACATTTGAGTATCCAGTTCTGGTGTAGGGTAGGTTTGCAATACATTATTACTGACAAAATTAATGTATCTTCCCTCCTCAAAATGGCTATGACAATTTTTGCTTAGTAGAGACTTCAAATTCTGGAGGAAACTATGAACAAGATTCTTAGAGTTTTTTCCCCCTAAGGAGTTGGCTGTTTCTAAATATGAAAACCATCTTCAAGAATAAGAATATTATGGCCATAAGTAGTCACTAACTTACTGTACAGGGTCTACCGGGTCTCCTCCAGATTATTTAAACAAACCAATTACTTTCCCTATTGCACAAAACCATTTACTATTTATTCCTAACAACCACTCCATGCACTCATACTATATTCTTGATGAAACAAAAACATAATTCAGGCAATAAAAATATTCCCACTATTTTTGGAAAGACACATATATGTGTGTGTGTGTGTATATATATATATATACATATATACATATACATATATATATAATCACTCTCTTATAATCTCTCTCATGTCACTCTGAGTAGAATTTCAGAGAGGAAAGTTGGATTCACATACACATAAACCACCTGTCATAGCTGAAGTGGTTCTGAAAGAGGAGAGGATTGGAAAAGAGGCATTTTGTTTAGTTCCAGAAGCTCAAGAGTGTTGAAGAACCCAGATTATTGTCAGTGAAGAGTTGTGCTTAGCTGCAAGTGAGGAAAGGCATCTGAGTGAGTGCTCTGCACACTGACCTTCTGGGAAAGAAGCCGGTTACAAGCCAATCTGAGTTCAACTGTATTGCTAGGAAAACAGTACCGAAGAGTGCCTGACTTCAAAAGCCCACGAGGACAAAACCTGTTCCATGACAAGCTCCTGCAACACAACCCTGAAGCTGCAGCTGGCCACAGACAATAGGGGCGTGGCCTTTTAATTTCTGCCTTACAGGGAAAACTCTTTATTGTTCTGCCAAATACCGTCTCACCCTGGACTGCCTTGCTCTTGGACTCTGTCCTGGAGGCAACAGCTTCTGTCTCCCAGAAGCTTAGCTACAGGCTTAGCAGGATCCACCATGCACAGGACTAAGGCTGTGTGTGTGCCATTGCGGCTACATTGAACATGCCAGAGCGGGAGAGACTAAGGTCTCATTTGGGGAAGTCAGTGTGTGAGGTCTCCTATCCACCAAGAAAGCAAGGGAAAGCAAAAGGCTCCCAATGCTGCCTCTTCAGGGGAGTAGACCACAAGTGACTTGTCATGGTGGCTTGTCCTCACCCTACAGTTGTGGCCCAGAGCTTTAGCTACGCCTGGCTTCCTCCCACCCTTATTCAAAGGTTTTCTTTCTCATTGGCTTGAAAACACCAGAACGAGCCTTGGTGTTGCAGTGGAAGAGGTCTCTTAACTCTGCAGGTAAACTTTCATCAAGGTCAACTTTTACCGAGAAGTTTAAATGCTCACTTCACATGGAAAACAGTCTTAAATGTGAAGGATTTTAATTGTACTGAGTTCATCTTATCCGAAATAATGAACAGTTACATCTGCAAATGAGAAGAGCCAAAGACATTGGAGGACATGTCAGCCGCTTCGCTCCTTTGAACCCTCAAACTCTTTTAAACAAGAAGTGCGGCAGTACCACAGAACTAATGTCCAGAGTGCTGGTGCAAAGAAAACACAATCAAGTGGCAGGAGTCACACTATGGAATGGTGGATTTTTCTTTTTAACGACAGGAGGATTTCTGTCTATGAGAACAATGAATTCTTTATGACGCAGGAAATAGAAATACAGACATCCGTGAGCATTGAAAAACTGACCCTCTGTATTTCACAACACTCATTCTTCATTCATTTTGGGCAGTAATTTAGAATTAAATACAGCAGGGCTCACTCTATTGTACCATTATGGGGGTTTCTTGCTGCCACAAACAAAGCTGTGCTTACCATGTTGCCTTGGTCTCTCAAATGCAAGAGTCAGGTACCGGATGGGAAATGTTCTGATAGGATAAGTACAGAATCTGCTGCCTGTGCGCCAAGCAGGACACACACTTCTGCTCCTAACAAACTGTCCTAAGAGAAAAGAGTTTTCAGCTCTTCTGTGTGTTTTCTCCACTGCCTGGAATTCATTACGGTCCTAAGGTGTTCATAACACTTAGAATATACAAAATGAGCAGTCTTAAAATTCGCACACATGCCTGCACAACAAGCACCTTGGGCTTCTCACCCCTCCCCTCCCACAAAGGCTAATTTAAAAGCAAACACCTGAGAATTCTAAATTAGGCAAACCAGCGCTGAGTTAACTCACTCCAAAGCCGGAAGAACTGCCTAGCTGAACTGCAAAGAACACCGAAACCCCGGGGGCAGAGTGATCTCGCATCCATACCTATATTTCATGCCAGTCTGCTTTGCGGTGGACTCTTTGAGAGAAATGTGATGCTGAGGGGTGAAGGTCCCCAGGCTGCGAGCGATGATAGCGACAGTACGGAATTTGGCCCGGGCTGCGTTCACCACATTGGGGGCGGTGGAGCTCTGTTTGCTCAGAAGTCGGTCCTCACCATTTCGGCTCTTCAAATTGTGCTCTGTGCAGGCTATGGAGACTTGCATTGCTTCCCAGGACAGCGCAAGGTCCTCTCAGAACCCCACAGCGCAGGCGGTAGGCAGAGGGTGAACAGTTGGGGGATTTCTGCTGTCTTTTAGCCCCTTTTGCCCCACCTTCCTGGATGCCTTCAGAGGAGTTCCAGCAGCTGACTTCAGAGCCCACAGTGTGTCGGGACAAGCTGCGGTGCAGGACAGAGTCCCCGGGACCCAAAGAAGTAAACAGCCAAGCTGGAAGTTGTCTCAGCAGCTGGAGCGCGGATCAGCCGCCTCAATCTTCCCAGGCTGTGATCGCGGCTGATTAAACAGGCAGATCCATGTGGTCAGGAGGCTGATGCAGAAGCCTAGAGCTGAGCATTCATGGTGACTGCACACAGCCCTGCCTGGAGCCAGTCCGAGGTGCCTGAATGCAGAGGGCTGGCTTCTGGGCGCTGGCTCAAAGCAATGCAGGCATACCGCAAGATGCTCCACCAGCACCCACTGGATCACAGGCAGGATGCTCAACTGGAGAGGAGCATCCCGAGAAGCAGCAAACCGCAAGCCGGGCCCCGCGGACCCATCCACTCTGCCTGTCAACTGCCTCTCTCGCGGGCTCTGGAGGATGCGGAGGTGGAGGCTTCTCAAGACCCCTCTGCACTCATCCTCAGGCAAAAACTGAGGCTCCTGAGCCAGCACTTACTCTGGTTGGCGACTGCATGGAGGAGCTGGAAGGTCCCTTTAAGGAGCGCCTTGCCTTTGTGTGCAGTGGGAAAGATCACTGTGACCACTCCTTACTGGAACAGTACTGGAAGGGCTGTTCCATCAGGGGGCTCTGCCTAGATGCCACCAAATCTCTCTGCAGCAGCATAAGAGTTGGGACGGGCGTAGGCTGAGTGGGGTGCCCCTCTGAGCAGCATGCCAAGCGATTAACAGATTAACACTTACTCTTCTGACTTGCTGGAACACAGCTTGGAATCCTGCTGTGAGCCTTGTTAGCGTTCATTATCTTCTGCAGGTTATTTTTTATGCAGATTAAGTTCAAAGTTTCCTGAAAAGCCAAGGTGCAGTCTCCGTAGAGTCAAGTCCGCTAACTTACTGCAAATCTACTTAGAATGGCAGAGTAGAGACATCTCGGATGCTGCAGGGAGCAGTGAGTCCTCCATGCCAGAAGAGTCAGGTGGGGGTACATGCAATGGGGGAGAAGCAGGTCAGTATCACTGCCCAGAAGGCTCACAAAGGTAGCAGGGTCCATATATACTGCTATGGCCGTAAGGATTGGCAGCAAAAAGTTCCGTCAGCTAAGCCTGAACCCGCATGAGATGCGTATGTTGTCTGGCTGGATGTCCCATGCAGAGCAACTGCCCAAGAAATGGGCTCAGACCAAAATATCACTTGGCTGATAATTTTTCTCTCCATTTGAAGTATGCGAGAAATAACCCCTCCTGTGGATTTATTTAAAGTACGGCTTCTACAAAAGCATCTCTCTAAATGTGATTCCTAACAGACCTCACTGTCAAGCAAGGGGAAACAAGTATTATTTGTAAATACCATCTCTTCAGCAATAAAGGTCAATATGGAACAAAATGCATGAAGCCCCGTCCCTGTTGTCAGGGAACAGACAATCTGGACGAGGAGGACAAAATGCTTAGTATTCAGAGACTAATTATGCTGAAAACAACATTCTACATGTCCACAGGAGGGATACACATGCAAGCACACTGGAATGGAGGAGGAATGGATTTCCTGAGCCCAGACAGCATTCTTCATGTTGATCCACACTTTAGTGAAGTCCCTCTTAGTATCTGACTCTGGTACTGGGACAAGTGACACTGTCTGGAGTTTCAGGAAGAACATGGAGACTCACGGAGCCCTCCAAGAGGCACGAGACTCCCCTGTGGCGGGACAATGGCTCTTATTTGATTAGCAGGGGTAGAGGGAAGCAGTTAGCCCTGGACTGGCATGTACAGGGGTGACAACTCTGCCTTCACTAATTAATAAATAAAACGGCTGGTCTGATCATTTCTTTCCAATCAAATAAAGTTGTAGAAATGAAAATGTCAAGGAGACTCTGTGCTTGTGTTGAGATCCCTTCAAGACATTAGTCTTAACATTTTTGAGCCTGGAGATAAGATTAAACCACATTATGGAATTGTGTCTTTGACCCTCTATACTTTTTGCCCCTCTTTCCTTCAGAAAATATATTGAGAGAAAAAAATTTAGACTGAGCGAGGGTTGAAGGGTTAAATGGGTGCCTCTTCCTTGCACCCAGGTATGCTGGACAGGAATTCTGGGGCACACCTTTGTTCTGTGGAATAAACTGTGGGCCGAGAGGAAGCAGTTCATAGGAACCTTTAGTTTTGCACACTAAGCTAGCTCATTGGAGATGATCAACGTGAGTTGAAAAAGCAGTCAAAATGAGAAGAGGAAGAAGTGGGAGGAATCAAAAAGAACAGCTTTTATAAAAGGGAGGGGGAGGGACAAGGCAGCCTGGGAGCAAGCGATAACCACCAGACCAGAAGGGGCAGGAAGGGGCAGGGACCAGTGTGGCCCCTGGCTGTGAGGGAGGGCTTGTGGGAGGTGGTCAGGGACTCAGCCCAAAGTGCTGTCAGTTTTACCAGAAGGACTGACAGCTTTGAGGACAAAAGAGGCTTGGACATGCTAATCTAGGTGGTATTTAGCTTTGTCAAAGAACTAGTGGGGAAAACACCTAACCACAGCCTAGCCCAGAGCAGGGAAGAGGTTATTTGAGTGAGACTTATAAGGCAGAACACCCCTGACCCCAACAGGGCCACACAGAGTGCTTGGCCTAGGGCAGGCCCTCACTCGATAATACAGAAAAAGGAAGGAATACAGAAGAGGGAGAGAGGAAGGTAGGTAGGATGAGGAGATGCCGTTTCTTGGATAAACTCCATTTCTTAGAAACAACAATCAAAGAAAACCCTGTGCATTCACTTTGAAGCTCAGCCTGTGTACTGAAAAGGAGTGAATGGTAGCCCCACATTGTCTTCCGCTCCTCTCGTGTGTAGTCCAGTGTCCTAGCCTTTGGGACATGCCTCATGAAGAATCAAAGAGATCTGAGGCCGGAGGATGCTCACAGTGCAAGCCTCTTTCTCGCTGACCACAGTGAGCCTTTCATCTCTGACACCACACAGGCATTCTGACAGGCAACCAGCAGCCTCATGGTTTCCCCAGACATCCTCACCTTTGCCAACATTAAGAGAGCAGTCAGTCTCAGGAGCCTGGAAATTAGATAACAGTTGGCTGTAGAGTGCCCATTCCTAACAAGTTTGCTAACAGCCCACATGTTAATTAAGCTGGGGAAATTACACTTGGAATGTGTGTCCTTTTCATTGTCACATAACAGGAGTTAGAGGAATCCTAAGTATGGATTAAATAGACGTATAATATATATGTATATATATACACACACACTATCTATCTACCTATCTGTCTATCTACATATCTATCTATATGTATAGGGCTATTGGGATGGATGATCTCATCCCAAAATTCATGTATTAAAGCCTTGCGCTCCCCCCAGTGTGTCAGCATGTGACTGTATTTGGAAACATTCTTTAAAGATATAACAAGCATAATGAGGCTGTAAGGGTGAACACTAACCCAATATGACAATGTCCTTATGATAAGGACTAGGGGCAGATATGTGAAGACACTGAGCAGAGGGCCATCTACAAGCCCAGGGCAGAGTCCTCAGAAGGGGCCAAGCTTGCTGTCACTTTGATCTCATACTTCCAACCTGCAGAACTGAGAGAAAATGAACTTTTCCTGTTGTAGCTGCTAACGTGTGGCACTTTGTTGTGTAAGGCTGAAGTAATACAGGCAGATATATAATTTATATCTATAATATTGTTCATAAGAAATTATTGGTGCTTACTGACGTACAAGCTCCTAAGGGTCACTATTAGTCACAATGGATGCCATTACATATACTCCACACATCCTAAGCTATTGTTATTAATGTTCTATAGGAGGATAGTGAGTTCCAGCCCTGCCTGGGTAATACAGCAAGACTCCGTCATAAAAACCAAAAGATAGACAAAAATCTATTGATCTGTTCTCTTGAAAGGCAACCGAAATGTTCTCCAAAGAAAGGCTCCACATACAATCCTTTTATTCCTCTTCATAAAGCCATACAGATTCTATATAGTTGCTTTTTAAAAAATAGCATACATTATAAAATAGTAAGTTTCATCATAGTGTATGTGACATATTTTGATCACAGTCACCCCAAATGCCCTCTTATCACCACACTCCCATCCCTACCTTTCTGCTTTCTTGCTGTACGGTGGGTGAATCTCCATTGGAGAGGTCGTAGCTTTTAGGCATATGTAATCATTTCCTTGGTGTTTGATGGTCATCTTAGCTTACCAGTTTTCCTTTGAAGGGCTTGCTCATATTGCCTAAGGCAGGAATCAGCACCCTCAGAGACATCTGGAAGCAGTGGAGACCACCAGTAGACAAAGCCCAATCTTGACACTTCACTTGTAACTTAGGAGTAACCTGCAGCCCTCTTTCACTCCTTTCCCTCAGCTGTAGGATGAGGGAGCAGGAAAGCATCTTTATCTTGAAGACCTCTTCATGTGTGTGCTCTGTTGATGTCATGCCAATACTCCCAGAGGTTGCCACACAGCACAGGACCAAATTATCACTTACTCTTTAGTTTGGCCATGATCTCAGTTGATTCCCAGTAGTTTTAGCGTTAGTGTCAGCCAGATTGTGTCTTGGTAGCAGAGCTATTTAAGAACATACAGGTTTGTGAGTGGCAGTTAAGCATGAAGCTCAGCCTTCCTCTGCCTCTCTCCTTTCCTGTGCTACTGAACAGGATGCTTACGTTGTTGGAGCCTTGGTGCGTTTCCTCATGGAGACATAGTAATGTAAGAGCGTGGCTCTCCAGAGGAGTTGCCCATTATTTGCTGCATTCTCTGGTTGAGGATGTATGAGATGCAAAGAAGGCAAATGCATCCGAGATGACACAGGCAGAGTTCAGATGTAACTGAGAAAGCCTTCCTCTGGATGTTTGGTACTTAGCCACCGTGCAGATTGCACCTCACTCTAAGACTTTCTCTTCAGAAGGATTTCACATTCACCCTCTTATGAATACAGCTTAAAAAGAGACCCTATTACCTTTATGAGTATTAGAAATAAATCCAATGTAGAAGTTATAAATATCAACATTAAAAAAAAATACTTCGTGACTGTTTATTCCCATCCTATTGCTGTAAAATTTCCCAATTACCCAGAAAAATTTTGGTTTATTCAATTTCTTCCCAGTGAGGTCAGAACCAAATATTGTTCACTGGTTCCACTTAGAACTTATGGTGTGTATTCCATTGGAAAGCAGAGCCAGCAGGAGCCAGGAAACATTTAATCATGCAGCCAGGCAAAGTTGGAATTATCCAAAACAGAAAAGAATCTGCTAATATCAGAAGAATTTTAAGCATGAATATGTACAGATGGCAAGCTACTTCCTGTGCCTATAATTTGTGAGCAAAAATATTATGCCATTTATCAAAAATGATCAAAATCTGGTTAAAGAGTTATTTATTATATTCTCACAATGTTAATCGGCCATGAGAATGATCTTGGTCCCATATGTACAGAGACACAGGCTTTAGAATGGCAAATGAAACAGAGATTAGACACACAGATGGCTTTTCTGGTACTAAGAATCTTCTAGATATCCATCTTCCAGCTTTCCTAGAGGAACAGACTTACCAAGGAACTTGGAGCAGGACCCTTGGGGCATATCCGTTCTCACATACCAGATTCTACGCCAGAAACAAAGCACAGTGAACCAAAGGATGTACAAATGTTAGTCCTGGCAAGCAAAGCCAGGGCCAGAAGGCGAGAGGTAGTGTTCTGTTACTGTACTACAACATCCATGGCAACTGGAAATTATTGTCTGAATCCACTATATTCTGAAAAAGATGAGCCACTGAATCTAATAATGTTTTCATAAATGTACATGCTGAAAACATGGTGCTCCAGTATTACATACAGTTGTAGTGAAACTCGCAGTTGAGCTGATTTTGTTCTGCCATCTTCATAGTAGGCTATTTCTCATGTTTTCCAGGAAATCAAATGAAATAGGGGCTTGTATTTTGCCTGCATTTATGAATGTTGTTTTTCTTCCAAATTATTATACATTAATCAGACAACCTGAAATACGTGCTGTATCTTTGGTTAAAAGATTTTCTTGAGAAAGTTAATCCACAGAGAAATTTTTGTCAAAGATAACTAGAGTTACCACATGTAACTCAATTCATGATAAAAATCAACCCAATGGCACATTGCTATTTCCTGTATTACAAAGTGGTTAATTAATTATGCCACAATGCATACAGTTAATTTTCAAGTAATTAAAAAGCATTTTTAGTCTTAGAGTACCTCTCCACAAAAGCACCATTTTATAAACTTAAAATGAACTTATAAAGGAGATAAACTGTTTAGAATACATATCTGAAATATTGCAAGTAAAATGAAGGGGAAATGGAAGAAGAAAATGTTGAGTTGTTTTTATGTTCTAAGGAAAAGCTTCCACACCCATTACCTTGGCCCAGAGGAGAGAGAAAATAAGCTATTGTTAATCATGCCAATCAGCTGAGAATTGTTGTTTAGGTGGCTGGGTGAGCATTCATAATTGCGCTTGCAAAGCTGTAATGAGAGAGGTAGAGTATTTGCTTGCACGCGCTTGGCTCTAGGTTGATCTGAGGTCCCTCTATACACACAAGATGATAAATATCCAAAGAACACGATATGGGGGTTGTATCTTTCAAAACCTACAATGAATTGAATTCCTGCAACCTCCCACAGAAAGCCATCCGTACAAGACGACCAGGTGAAAAAAAAAATTCAACCTCCAAAATGTTACTGAGGCAATAATCACTGTTCCAGTGTGTTCATCTGTTTAGATAAGAAAAGCTGTTATTATACACATCCTTTTGTTTCATGATAGCAATATATCTTGTAAAGGGTCTACCGCCTTGCTCTTTTTATTCTCTTAGGTTTTTGAAATGGAGTTCTTATGAAGCAAGAAGACCTGAGATTTTATGGGGTAATTTTTTCTTTAGTTCTGCCCCTTTAGTAGATGGAGGAAGGTTAATGCAGGTGACCCATGAAGTCTCTCAGCACATCTAACATGAAGGTAATCCTGAGTGCACAGCTGCTCGGGCTATTACAGAAAAAACAGGAAAATATCAGTGACAAAACTAGAAAAACAATTAGCTTTTAATCCTCTTGTCTGACTAATGTGTTCGCTGTTGGATCTGTCCTCCTTCCTTTTCTTCTTTCTCTTTCTTTCCTTCCTTCCTTCTTTCCTTTCTTATTTTCTCTTTTTCTCTTTCCTTCTTTTTCTTCTTCCTTTCTTTCTTTTTTCTTTTCTTTCTTTTTTCCTTTCTTCCTTTCTTTCTTGTTTGTATGTGTTTTGTGAAGCTGTAGTGCTTCACAATAGCTATTTATAACTGTGTAGACGTTAATTGAGATGTAAAGACTTTGGGTCTGGCTAGTCTCATTATGTAATGCTTTTTATTTGAAAGTCCATTACAATAAAGTTTTAATATATGCCATGGAGAATCATCAAGTTTGAAACACTTGTATTTGCAAGAATATGAATAAAACCAGAGGGCTTTATGCTTGATTATATAACCAAGGTGCACAAAGATAAACTCTACCAAACTCACTTTCATGTGGATATAAAATCAGCCAAGCTCATAGAGCTGTGACAAGAGTAGAGTTTTATGTGCCCCCACTACCAACAGGAACAAATGAAGGGACTGGACGAGAAAGAGAAAAATGGAAAGAAATAAAGGAAGGAAGGAAGAAAAAAGGAAAGAGAGCAATATGAGCTGATAACTGTGTCAATCAGCATGGCTGCAGTGATGATGTGTATGTCTTGGTGTGCCTATGTATCAAGTCATCAGGCTATGTATGTTAAATGCATAAAGTTTTTGTTTGTCAATTATGCTGCGATAAAACTGAAGCAAAGGAAATAAATTACTTACCCAATTATGAAATGTGTTTCCTGCTGAGGAGCTACCACCAAATTTGTGTTCAATGACCTAATGCATCACTTATGTAGTTACTTTAAAAACAAGTTTCTACTTTAAAGAGAAAAACTATCTCACTTATGTTTAATCATTTATCATATTTTCTGAGGCTTTCACAACTCATATACACTACTTTTTGTGAGAAAAATAAAGTAAAAATTTCAAATTATTTTTCCATCATAGAATTATGCCAAGTTTCTTTCTTTCTTTCTTTCTTTCTTTCTTTCTTTCTTTCTTTTCTTTTGAACAGGAATAATAATTTTTATTACCTTCAAACTTAAATCCTTGTTGTTTTTAAATTTTTTATTATTAATTTATTCTTGTTACATCTCAATGGTTATCCCATCCCTTGTATCCTCCCATTATTCCCTCCTTCCCCTTTTCCCCTTATTCCCCTCCCCTATGACTGTTCCTGAGGGGGATTACCTCCCCCTGTATATGCTCATAGGGTATCAAATCTCTTCTCAGTAACCTGCTGTCCTTCCTCTGAGTGCCACCAGGTCTCCCCCTCCAGGGGACATGGTCAAATGTGAGGCACCAGAGTACGTGAGAAAGTCATATCCCACTCTCCACTCAAGTGTGGAGACTGTTTCTGACCATTGGCTAGATCTGGGTAGGTTTAAAGTTTACCGCCTGTATTGTCCTTGGCTGGTGCCTTAGTTTGAGCGGGACCCCTGGGCCCAAATTTGCCTATCATAATGTTCTACTTGTAGGTTTCTAGGACCCTCTGGATCCTTCTATTTTGCTATTGTCCCATGATTCTCTCATTTAGAGTCCCAATAGGATGTCCTCCCCTCTGTCCCAGTTTCCTGGTAAGTGAAGGCTTTTGTGGGACATGCCCCTTGGGCTAGTATGCAGATATAAGTGAGTATATACCATTTGATTCTTTCTGCTTCTGGGTTAACTCACTCATTATGATCATTTCTAGCTCAATCCATTTATCCACAAATTTCGGGAATTCCTTGTTTTTAATAGCTGAGTAGTATTCCATAGTGTATATGTACCACAGTTTCTTTATCCATTCTTATACTGAGGGACACTTAGGCTGTTTCCATGATCTGGCTGTTATGAATAAGGCTGCTATGAACATGGTTGAGTAAATTTTCTTTACAGCAAGCCAATAGCCAAAATCAAAGTAAATGGTGAGATATTCAAGGAAATTCCTCTAAAATCGGGAACAAGGCAAGGCTGCCCACTCTCTCCATATCTTTTCAATCTAGTACTCGAAGTTCTAGCCAGAGCAATAAGACAACAAAAGGAGATCAAGGGTATCCAAATGGGAAAGGAGGAAGTCAAATTATCCCTGTTTGCAGATGATATGATAGTGTACATAAGTGACCCTCAGAATTCCACCAGAGAACTCCAAGTTTCTTATAGTAAATTTTAGAATACATAGATAAATTCTCTTGTGTTTATGTAAATCCTAGTTTCAGGTCTGAGATGAAAGGAGGAGTGTCATTTATTAGGTAGACTTAAAATCATCCTGGCCAATATTTCTTAGTCTGGTAATTTTTATTTTCAAACACAGGCTTGTGGTTGTTATTGATTTTTTTTGTTGTTGTTGGACACAGCTGAGCATCTTTCAAGGTTTGTATCAGTTACCTCAAGCTATAATTTTATTCTTTTTTTCACTTTCATGTATTATTTTCTTTATTTCTCATTACCATTATCAATTATTATCATTTGCTTCTCAGTTGACCAGCTGTATGTGGTAATGAGACAAGGAGATGCCCTATTATTCAGCACCCTGTATGTGGATGCCTATCTGGGAATATGTAGACATGCATGACCAGCAGCTGCCTAGTGTGTATCAGATCAAGTGCATCTGGAATGTTCTGTAGAGGAAAAGGGAGAGGCTCATGAGGTTTGGGGCATTTAGAGAAACCATAGTGGTATCAGAAAAGCTGTAGGCAGCGAGGAGAGAAAATAACTAGGCAAAGATAGAGAACAGGCAAGCGATGCCAGAGGGGAAATAGCTTTCATGGGAAGGGGGAGAGTGTTATTGCAAAGAGAATTTCCATAATATACAGTACAAAACAAAATCTATATACATCAGTTGTCGGGAAAGGACAGCCTGGAATAAAAGGAAGGCTAGTACTCTTCCCTCAGAACAGACATGTCAGTATGGAGAAAAAGTTCATCAGGGCGTCTGCTGGTGTTGGGAGTGTAAGCTGCATTCTAAGCAAATAAGACTGGAAACTATGTGTAGGTGGTTTGAGGCAGGAAGGCAGCAGGAAATGACAGGAGTCAGTCGGCCGTAATGTACAACCTGCTGAAGGCATTATGATCGTTCTCCTAATAGATGCAGGATGGATAAATGCTTCCAAGGCATGGTAATTGGATAAGCTGTTAGATAACATATATAACAGCAGCTTTTTTGGTAGAAATAAAAATTGTTACCAGTATTACCCGTGGGAGGTAGGATTATGGGTAATTTTTGTTTCCTTTACTTTGCTCATATATGAGTTTTCTGCTGTGAGCACATATTACTTTTGTATTATGAGACACAGAAAGTGATGCTCAGAAAGCAGGAAATGATGCTAGAAATAACGGTGAGCCAGTGGGCACACATATCCTGTAGGAAAGAATGGTGACTTTCTGTTTGTGTCATAGCATTTGGGACAAACACCACGAGGCAGACTCTGTTTACATTTTAACGTACAAGGCCCCAGGTATAGATTATCCAGAATTCAGCCACTGAGCTTTGTTAACTGACATGAGGGATAACTTCACAAGCCAAATTACTATGTGATTCTTCATAGATCTGACAGGCGATCCTGCTGGGGGCCCAGGCAAAGAGTGGCCTGATCCACTGAGGACAGCAGTAAATATGGAGCATGTAAAGGATTTTAGGAACAAAAATGTCAATGACTCTAATATTGACCTCTCCTATAGTCGCAAGAGAACCTACAGGAGCCCACAGTTAATTGACGTGAGCCGAGTTCCCTAGGAAAGCAGGATATGTCTTGATCTAACACAGCTGTTCAGAGAAGTGAGTTATGACTTTCCACAAAATTAAGAAATAGGTCTCAACCAACAGTGACAAGACATGGTGGGAATCTCCTAAGCAGTAGTTGAATCACAATGCTACCATTTCTGAGATGTCTGTAACAGTTATGGTTTTCCTCAATGCTCTGCTTCCATCCCTTGTTTGTTCTGCTTTTTGCTGTCTTTGTAATTCTGTCGTCATAAGAGAAGGTTGGGCTTGGTAGGACCTGGTATTTCTGTGTAGATGTTAGGAGCCTGGCAAAGTGGTAGGAATGAGGAAGTCATTGGGGAAACAGATGTAGAATATTCAAGAAAAAAATGCAAGATGTGCCTTAATCTGATGATGAGCTTTATAGGGAGGTAGACTGCCAGTTTGGAGAAGATTTCAGCTATTTCTGGAGCTATCATAACAGATGTTATGCACTTGGTGGGCTAAGCTGTGGCTTAAACATCAGGTGTCTAGTCTCATA
The DNA here is from genome assembly GCF_903995435.1 of Acomys russatus. Classification (NCBI taxonomy): domain Eukaryota; kingdom Metazoa; phylum Chordata; class Mammalia; order Rodentia; family Muridae; genus Acomys; species Acomys russatus. Next base: position 40,426,069 of record NC_067151.1, on the reverse strand, counting down.
GTTCTGGAGGCCAAGAAGTCTGAACTTAAAGAGTCAGAGGGCAGACTCTCTCTAGAGGCTCTTCTAGCTTTGATGGCAGGCAGCTTTTCTTGTGACTTCACTCTGATCCCTCTGACTGCCTTGCCACAGTGTTTTCTATGTATCTTGAACCCCAGTCATTCAATACAGGGCTTACTTGAGTAAACTTCTACATCAAGATCACTATTTATTTACATCTTCAAAGACTTTTTCCTTTCAAATAAAGTCTAAGTCATACACTTGAAACACTGAGATGTAGTAACATCTCTTAAGGGCCTAACATATAGCTGTCAGGTGGGAGGAAACGTGGTCAACGAGAAGAGAGGAAGAGGAAGAAAGGCACAAGATGAAAGCAAGGAGCAAGACTTTCTTTCCGGTCCAAGAAAAATGGAAGACGTAACCATGTGGCTTACAGTAATACAGCGTGATATGGCCTGGTCTGGAGCACAGATGGGAGCAGCTCATGGGTGAGAGTGTCTTCTGTGAAGAACCAGTAGGAAAGGAAAACAAAAATAAGTCCCTAACGGTCAATAGGACAGTGAGAATTGTTGTTCAGAGGTTCTTTGCCTGAGGACAGGAATACTGGGCTAGGAGAGTCACCCCTATGAAAGTATCTACACCATGGTGAGGATGAGCTAGAACAGCTTTAGAAGCAGCATTTTATTCTATGGGTGGCGAGAAGATGGCACACGGACTATTTGGGAAGTAGAATTCCCACTAAGGCTGATAAGATGACAACAAATCAAAAAGGAAGAGGCTGTGACACAGGCAAGTGGTGGAGGAAATAGCAGTTGTTGATAGCATGCCTGGGAAGTGGGGTGTTTGCTGTTGTTTTCCTCTCATCCTCATCAAAAGTGCCTATATTTTTACATGAACACCTTTCTCATTTGTGATTGCTTAGGTCATCACGTCCACAGAGGTAAATCCTGGAGTTGTCATCTCAGTGAGTGGTCTAGTACTAGAGTGGCTCAGAGATGGGCACAGAGGATTTCAGTTATGGGGCAGAAGACACTACATCATTTCAAAGGAGGCCTTAAATATGGACAACTCAGAAGGCCAGCTCGGCAGGGGGGTTCCCGTGGTCAAGGCGATTCGAGCTCTAAAGTAAAATTGCAGTTCTGAAAATACTGATGCAAGTGATCCAAACCAAGATTTACTGGAAAGAAATTACTCTGGCTTAATATATCAAAAGACACAAAGACATGTGTGGTGGCATCCGTTGTAATCTAGCACTCAGAAGACAGAGGCAAGAAGATTGGGAATCCTAGACCAATCTGAGATACATTGTCAAAAAAAAAAAACTGTAAAACCAATGATTTTAAAATCATGTTGTTGCAATTTTAAATACACACATGTATAAGCAATGTAGTATAAAAGAGGGAGGAGTACACTGGCCATGTTTCTACATTTCATCATAACTAATTTAATTTCTATCTGAAACAGCTTGTGTTAAGTTAAATCAAATTCTCATCATGGAACAATAACTAAAAAATTTCCCAAAAATAAATGTAAAAGTTAATAAAGTAATAAAATATTTTGCGCAAAATAAGATAAAAATAAACAGAATAACCAAAAAGAAAGGATTAAGAAAACAAATAGCAATATACAGCAAGCCAATAGCCAACATCAAATTAAATGGAAAGAAACTTAAAGCAATTCTGGGAAAATCAGGGACAAGATGAGGCAGCCCACTCTCTCCTGCATGTCACCTGGGCAGCACAGCTGACCTGGTCCTGGATGTAGGGGTTGCAGGTGAGCTGCCTCCAGGATGGGCGCAGAAGAGCTAGCTCTGCCTCTAGTCTGCTGTGTGGTGCTGTCAAGGAGGGAGAAACATCCCCCTCCAGTCCTCGCCACCATGGCAGGTGGGAGAGCTGGCGCTGCGGTCATGACAGTGGGAGACCTGTCCATGTCTCTCATTTGCTGCAGCACTCAGGAAGAGTGGGCCTTGCACGTCGCCTTGGTAGCAATGTTGAGCTGATCCTGCTTACGAGATTGCTGATGAGTTGGCTCTGAGGGCGAGAGAGCAGGTGAGCCAGCCAGCTGACCAGCTCAGAGACTTTTCAGGCCCATTTCCGGGGCTTTGAATTGGTCCACGCAACATCTAGTACATAGATGAACTGACAGAGTATGTGAAGGGCCTGGTCCTACAAATCCAAAACAACAGGACCCCCACCACCCAGGGCAACAACAGGATATTTAAGATGAGTCCCGGTAAGGTTCCAGTACTGATAGAGTAACAGAAGCCAGACGCCTTGTACCAGACCAACGAGTCATAATAATGAACATTTGTAAGCAAAGAAATGAGGATAAAGGGTATACTGAGGGACACGCTGTGGCACACTACAACTTCCACAATGAGGTTTTTTTTCTGTTGGGGATGAGTGTGCAAGGGTTGGGGGTGGGTATGAGGAAGATGAGTAGGACTGGGCAGCATGATGTGAAATTCACAAAGAACCAATAAAAAGTTAAAAAAAAAAAAAAGAAAGAAAACTAACCGCAAATTCATAATAATCAAGAAAGCGTCGTTTTGGCAAACGACAAGTTTCTACCTAAAAGAGAAGAATGGGACTTTGAAAGTGTGTCTGCTGCTTACCTGCCGACTGACTTTGACAACCTTGCAAAGAGTTGAGCTGAGGATGGAGTCATTTTGGAAAAAAATAGTGTGTGAAAATGTCATAATGAAATTCATTATTTTATGTAATAAATTTAGCTTAATACTAAAGACAGAAAAAAAAGGTACTGGCACAATTAGATATATTCAAGCATCAGAAATAAAAAGTATAAACAAATAGAACTCAAATCCATATCTCAAATACCACATGAAAAGAAACCCACAAATTCACAGTCATAGAATGAAATTTAGCATCCCAAAGCCTTTTTTTTTTTTTTTTTTTTTTTTTTGGTAGAGCTACAATATCAAAAGCATAATCTATAAAAAGAAACAAAAAGACAAATGGATTCCTAAAAGTAACTGTTTTACCTCAAAATACATCACTATGTAAATTAAAAGATAAATTGAAACTGGATGGAAAAGCTTGAAATAACTATTGTCTGCATACACAATACTTAACACTAATAATCTTAAAAAATGATAGGAGACTGAAAAACTGGGTAAAAGAGCAAACTATGTTAATAGAGATTTGACTAAAGAAAATGAATGGCTAATAAATTCTGAGGAGAGGCAAAGTAAGCCTTTCTAGTCCCAAGGATATACAAATAAAACCCATACCTACTAGAACAGCTGTTGTAGAAAATTCGCCCACGAGTAGGCTGCAGTGAAATGATAAGCCTTGTGTGGCACTCAAAAAAAGAATAAGCAGGCTACCAAGATGAGACTTGATGACCCATGACCATATAGTGAGGGAGGAGGTCCCCTCAGTCTTAGACCTAGGGGAGGGGAATAGGGTAAAAGCGGGAGGGAGGGAGGAACAGGAGGATACAAGTGATGAGATAACAATTGAGTTGTAATCTGAATAAATTAATTAAATGATAAAAAGTGATAAAAAAGAAATGCAGAGTGATACAATCACCTTAGAAAATATTGGAATATACCCAGAAAATGCCCTACCACACAACAGGGACATATGCTCAACCATGTTCATAGCTGCTTTATACATAATAGCCAGAACATGGAAACAGCCTAAGTGTCTCTCAGTAGAAGAATGGACTAAGAAACTGTGGTACATTTACACAATGGAATACTACTCAGCTATTAAAAACGAGGAATTCCCGAAATTTGTGGACAAATGGATTGATCTAGAAATTATCATAATGAGTGAGTTCACCCAGAAGCAAAAAGAGACAAACGGTATATACTCACTTATATCAAAGCACTAGTCCAAGGGATACATACCATGAAAATCTTTACTTACCAAGAAAGTGGGTCAGAGGAGAGGACATCTTATTGAGACTTTAGGTGAGAGTAGCATGGAAGAATGGGGAAATAGTAGGACCCACAGGGTCCTGGAAACCTACAATAAGAACTTTATGACAGGCAGATCTGGGTCCTGGGGTCCTCCTCAAACTAAGGCACCAGCCAAGGAGAATATAGGCAGTAAGCTTCGAACCCCTACCAAGACCTAGCCGACGAACAGGATATTCTCCACCGTTGAGTGGAGAGTGAGATCTGACTCTCACACAAACTCTGGTGCCCCTTTTCTGACCATGTCCCCCGGATGGGGAGACCTGGTGGCATTCAGAGGAAGGATAGCAAGTTACCAAGAAGAGACTTGATATTCTAAGAGCATATATAGGGGGAGGAGGTCTCCCTCAGTCACAGACATAGGGAAGGGGAGAAGGAGAGAAATGGGAGGGAGGGAAGAATGAGAGGAAACAGGGGAAGGGCTAACAATCGAGATGTAATATGAATAAATTAATAAAATTAAAGAATGGAAAAAAAAAGGAAAATAGCTTGGCAACCTCCTATCACATATAACAAAAAGTATTATGTGTCGAAGGAATCCCACTTGTATGTATAAAAACATGTATGTGACTGTTCCTAATGCTATTAATTAAAACAGACCCAAATAAATTATCAAAACAACCATCACATTGTAAGTCAGTAGAAATGCCTACTTATGGAATTCTATTCAACTATAAAGATGTATAAGCTGTTGGGACATTCTATGTGAATTATCATTAAAAAACACACTACAGCAGCTAGATAAAACATCATAAGTTACACTGTCATGCTTGGTAAAATTACATTTCAGTGGTAAACTTCATAGGTAGATGATGCAAATTTTGCATTGCCTAGTGACATCATAGATATGATAATGTTCCAGCGGAAATGTTGTATTTGTGGTGATGTTGGTGTAAACAACTTTCTGTGGGGTCAATTATATAAATGTGCTGCCCAGATCTGGGGGTCTAGCTCTTTGGTATATGCTTGCCTAGCATTCATGAGGTCTTGGGACTGACCACAGCAATGTATCAATGAATAATAACAACACTAGTAACAATAAAGTATAGCACAATGCTCTACAGTACAGGATAGTAAACTGTTAATGATATATATATATATATATATATATATATATATATATATATATATATATACGTGTGTGTGTGTGTGTGTGTGTATATATATATATGTATTATTTTTATCATTGTACAGAGTGTAGTCCTACTTATAAAACATTGGCTTATAAAAGTATGTGTGTTATGCTGGTAGTTTGCCTTGTACTCTGCTATTACCCCATCTATTGATTATAAGGGGCCATGCCCAGAGACTAAACTGTGCTATTTACTCTGTGTTCATACACTCTACAGTGATCATACAAAAACTAATTCTCCTAACCACAACTCTCAGACCATATTGAGAATCAACTGTCATGACTGTAATTTTACTTTTATGACACATATAAAGAAGGAACATTTATAGAGGCAGAAACGAGATTAGTGGTTGCCTAGGGCTGGAAATAGAAATGTGGATTAATGGAAAATGGACTCGATTTTTGAAGTTACAGGAATGCTATAAAATTAGAATGGAATTTATTTATGGTTGTGCAATTCCATAATTTACTAACATCATTGATTTGTACATTCATTTTAGATGGATTTTTACGACATATAAATTATGCTTCCCTAAAACTGTTTAAAATACTCTATAGGAAAACAAAGTATGGCTTCGTGGAGAAACGTTTGCTTTTTATGGGCCGCAGAGCAAAGGTTGGAGGTCAGAATAAGGGCCTGCGCATTTCCCGTCACAGAGCTGAGCTACTAGAACCCGCAAGCTGGCTGGGGGAATTGAAGGGCTTCCAGAAAAGCCCCACGGAGGCGGAGGCGTAGTGCTGGGTCAGTAATGGCTGGCAGGACGACAAAGCAATGGCTGAGGATGGCTGCAGACTAGCCATAGTTACTGCTGACATCAGAATGTCTCTAAAGAGCAGACAGACAGCTTTGGAGCATACAGGCACTAGCTAGGCATGGGACAATCTCTAGGAGAGCAAGGAGATAGGAAAAAATAGGCTCTAAAGTGGGCTTGAAGCAGATAAATAGCAAAAATGTCCCCTACAAGGCTCATGGATTGAGTGATTCCCAACTGATCGGACTATTCTGGCAGAGCTGAAAATTTGATGAGGTAGCATGTAGCTGAAGCTGGTGGGTCACACCATTGGGGCCACATCTTTGGGGCCACATCCTTGGGGCACACCCTTGGGGCCACATCCTTGGGGCCACATCCTTGGGGCACATCCTTGGGGCCACCTCCTTGGGTCACACCATTGGGGCCACATCCTTGGGGCCACATCCTTGGGGCACATTCTTGGGGCCACATCCTTGGGTCACACCATTGGGGCCACATCCTTGGGGCCACATCCTTGGGGCACATCCTTGGGGCACATCCTTAGGACCACATCCTTGTGGCACATCCTTGGGGCCACATCCTTGGGGCACATCTTTGGGGCACATCGTGGGGCACAACCTTGGGACCACATCGTGGGGCACATCCTTGAGACCACATTGTGGGGCACATCCTTGGGGCCACATCCTTGGGGCACATCCTTGGGACCACATCATAGGGCACATCCTTGGGACCACATCCTTGGGGCCACATCCTTGGGACCACATCCTTGGGATGACATCCTTGGGGCACATCCTTGGGGCCACATCCTTGGGACCACATCCTGCTTCCTGTCTAACATGATCCTACCACCATGATGTTCTGCATCTCCACAGGCCCCAGAGCAACACAAGCAGGGTCTATAGAGAAAATCTCTGAAAGGAGCCAAAGTAAACCCTCGCTTAAGTTGTGTCAAGTACTTTTTCACAGTGATAAAGGTCTGACTCATTCACATACCCAAAGCACTTTCGTAATGGGTAAGTTGTTTTTTAACAGCGAGATTGGGGCTATTCGCTTGTTCAGATATGTGGCTTAAAGCAAGATGAGGACTATTTTTTTTAAATCTCCTTTTGCTGCTGTTTATTTCATGTTTTGTGTGAAGCTGGGGGTACTGTGACCTTTAACTTCATAACTACCCAGGCTGTCGTGTCAGGAGGAGCATTCCGTGTTCCCTAGCAACTACTTTTCTCGATCTGTGGGGGCCCCACTTTGTTAGATCAGTAGTCTCCTGGGTGGACAAGGTGCCAGACAAAACAGCTGGCACAGCCTCCTTGTCTCTGGGTCTTACTTATCATTTCCATCTTCACGGAACCCCCTGCCCCCACCCCGAGAACCAGGGAAATGCAGATCCCACCCCTCCCCAGTCAGTAGATCCAAACGGTGGTCTCCCTGGGTTATTCCTCCACTGGTGTCACTCAGGCCAAGAGCATCCTCACACAACAGCACAGCACATCTCAGCAACAAGGCTATGATGGAAGCCTCCCTGTGGATGAAAGAATGACAGGATATTTGGACTCTTAATGTTTCTGGCTTGGGGCTTTTCCTTTTAACTGTGTAGGAGTAAGTTATTAAATGCTACTTTAGGTAAATGAGAAAATATGTTCCTTCCAGCAAGTGACTGGCTGATTTTAATTTCCCTGTAATCATTTTTAATCATTAACTGTCTTCTGGAATTCATCAAGGTTGCCATGTGGAGGAGGGAGGACATTCAGGGGTATTGTTCATAGGATAGAAACAGGACCAAAGAGAACCGGCAGCTGTCAGGATGACTGCATAATGAGGGCTTCATCGTCACGTGGGCCATTCAACAGTGCACCGGGCTGCCTACCTGCAGATTTGGTGAGCTTGCTGTCACTGGGCACATTCAAATCACTGTCATAGGACTAGATGTTAGAATCAAACATGGGCTTATAAAGAATTTGCTTTTCTGAGTGGTAGCTGGATCCTTGGAGTTAATGGGAGATATCTGAGTCCCAAGACAACGTGCATCTGTTCTCTTGGGCTCTCTAGCTTGCCAGGAGGAGGTAAAGTCATCACAAGTTCAAGGCCTCCTGGACTGTAGCAAGTTCTAGGACAGCTGAGGCAACATAATATGACCTGTCATGAAATGATAAGACACTTCCCCTATGGGAAGAGTCGGACCGTGCTATTTGTGTGATACACCCCAGTAAATTGTGGCCCCTCATGCTTGCCCATAGAAGGACCGTCTTTGTCAAGCACAGCTGTGGATCTAGTTCTTTGTTAACACAGCATCTGGAGAGATGGCTCAGTGGTTAAGAGCACTGACTTGCTCTTCCAAAGGACCCAGGTTCAATTCCCAGCACCCACATGGCAGCTAACAACTGTCTGTAACTCTGGTTCCAGGTGTTCTGACATCCTCATACCAATGCACATAAAATAAAGTTAAATAAATTCAAAAAAGAGAGAGAACTGTTGAACTCACTTTAGTGAGGATGCACCAAAAGTGCAGCCAGCCAGGGGGCCTGCTACAAGCTTGGTGCCGAGGCTGTCCTTGGAATGGGGCTCTGGACACCAAGCACGCAAACAACCCTAGGTCTCTTTCTTTACAGGTGGTCTCCAAGGTCCGTCTCTATTTTAGGGTTTATTTAAAAGTTCCCTTTCAACCATCCTGCGTGGATTTATATTTAATCAAGATTGATTGCTAAAGAATATTGCCAAGCAGAAAACCTTATACATTTTGCCCCTTCTCTCACAGACACTACTACTTATCTCCTTCAGAGAGTTAATGCATCTTTTTTTTTTTCTAAAACAAAATTGTTAATAGTGTAAAATGTCTCACATAGATCCATGTATTTGAACACATGATTGCCAGACAATGGCTCTACTTTGGGAGATCATGGAGACTTTAGGAGATAAAGTCTAGTTGGCAGATATAGGCTACTGATGCTCATCTGTTGAGGATCATAATCCAGCCCTGGCACCAGCATAGAGCTCTCAGCTTTCTGGCCAAATGGAGCAAGGAAATCCTAGGACCACAGGTAGAGCTTCCGTTTCCTCCCCTCCCCGACTCCATGATGGAATGTACCACCTAAACCATGAGCCGATGTAAGCTTTGTCATCTTTCAGTTGCTTCTGCTAGGTTCTGTGTGTAAGAGAGATAAAAGTAAGCTAACACAGAAAATTGATGTTAGGAGTTGCGTCATTTCTGTAATAAACCTGAAACCTGTGGTTTATGGATATTGGGAACTGGTTCACAAAATGGATGTAGAAGAGTTTGAAGCTGTGGGCTATGGGAACCCTAGAATGTTATAAGCAGAAGCTAACGGGCCACTTGAATGGGGGTTTGGAAGAGCAGGATGATGATAGAAAAAGCAATTCTTCCTGGAGACATGTCTCCTGTAGCCATGGTAACCTCAAACTTGCTACATAGGTAAGGATGCCTTGCACTCATAATCCTCCTGCCTCCGTGTCCTGACTATTAGAGTTACAAGTGTGCACTCTGCCATAACAAATTAGAAATCCAAGAGCAGAATATGGCCAAACCAGGACTTGGCTAGAGGTCATTGTTTTACATCCCAGTAACGAATCTGGCTTTATTCTTCCAGTTTGGAGTTGGACTCCAGAGAAAGGGAAATTTCAAGACAATATAACATTCAAGCTATGGCATGGCTGCTGCTGTTTGCTGCATTTAGGTTAACAATGAGAATTCTGGGTAAAAATCAGAGAGGGGGGAGAGAGAGAGGGGGGGGGGAGGGAGAAAATGATTCATTGTGATGAAAAAATGAGCTTGGCTCATTAAATGTTTCAGACCAGGTGAATGCTATAAACATTAACAAGATGAGCACCAATAAAGAGACACCATAAAACAACTTTACAGGGGACATTTGGAAAGGTGTCTTGAGGGCAAGGCCTGTCCATCCAAAGCTCTAGGAAATGAAATTGAAACTGAAACATTAAAGTTTTTTTCATTTGAAAACTTAGTGCTTGAAGTTAGATGGCACAATGCCTTTAATTCCAAAACTCAGGAGGCAGAGATAGGCAGAGTTCTATCAGTTTGAGGCCCACCTTTCTTTAGAGTGAATTCAAGGGATTACTTTTTTTTTTTTTTTTTTTGGAGGAAAATTCTTGTCTCACAAAAACAAGAGGAGGAAAGGAATCATGAGAAGATGGAGCCTCCCAGGCATGTTATCAGAACTGCCTTAGGAAATGTTCAACAAGGCTCAGCCAGGAGGATGCTCAGAGGCTACTACACTGGAGACAAAAGGGGACAAACATCTTAAGAGGAGCTGTGTATGCTGCAGGGTATGCTACATCAGGGTAGTTGCAGTGGTGCTACCGAAGCCCACTGGAGCTCAGCGATGTCAACCACACGTGGTAGAGAAACGCGGACCCACCAGCTTTGCATGCCCTGCAATGTTGTAGTATTTGTAGTTCATCCTTTCCTTCCTATCCTTTTGTTCCTCATTTTTCAGGATGGGAATTTTCCTCTGTATGTAACTTTCAGTTTTGATTTTATAGAGGTGCATGGCTAAGAGTTTGCCTTGTATCTTTTGAAAAGTGTGGGGACTGTTAAGATTTTGGGATGTCTTGAAGATAAATTGAATATGTTTTGTATTAGGAGATGGTCATAACTTATAGAGCCAAAGGCAAAACAGTACAGTTTAAAATTACAACACACCCCACCCCTCAACCTTGGCCCATGCATTTGAATATCTCCCATGGTTCCCAGATGATGACACTATTTGGGGAGCCTATGGGCCCTTTAGGAGGTGACGCTTAGTAGAAGTAAGCTTTTAGAGAGCACATTTTGAGGGTTCTAGCTCACTTGTTTTTAATCTCACTGTCTCTACTTCTTCACCTGCTGAGCAAGTACCACAATCTCTCATGAAGGCCATGTCCCCTTAAACCATGAGTCAAAATAAACCCCTCTTTATTTGTTTCTGTTTGGCATTTTGTTAAAGCAATGAAAAAGGGGACTGATACAAATACAGACCCCAAAACTGAGACACTAAGTATGTTTGGTGTGACAACACTGATCCAATCAAGGTCCAATGAAAGAAAGACTCATGGGACATGAGTCTTATGGGAAATATAATGCAGAAAATATTGGCATTGTGCATTGGGCTCATCTCTGAAGGGAGACATAAGTTTCCTAAGCCACAGAGGGTGGCTTTGTTCCCGAGACCCATCAGTACTCCTCATCCTAGAGAAGCAGTTAGAGGTAGCAGAATACTGCCTCTGGCATTAGTGGCACAGGACAGAATGTGTCCTCTTAATAGAGGAACACAGCTGCCCCATAGGGAAAGGGCAGGATCTTAGAGAATCAATATCCTTACTGTATTCCCACGGCCCTCTAATCTGCTACCAACTGACTCAAGCCACTGGAACCCAAAAGCTTTAGCAGCACAGGGAAGCCATCTGGAAACACAAAGCTGTGTAAAGAAGGGGCAGTATGGAGTGTAAAACATCTCATTAAAAGTATATGCATGGGACTTGAAAAAAATGAGCATCCCTGAGTGACCTGTGTAAGAGGGCATCAGCGAAAATACTGGGCAACCAACTCCTTCAGGCATTTCTAAGAGTTACCTGGGTACGACACCATTCTTTCAGTGAGTTGCACAGCTTTCTCTGTAAACAAAATATGAAGAGATACTGCATTTAAGAAGGGTGTGAAACATATCAGGAATCAAATACTCGGCTTCTGAAAGCATTGCCTTCATTTCATATTCAAACAGAAATATAAGTGGTGCTGGAAAGAGAAACCTTTGTTATCTGCTGACTTAAACTCGTTCCACTACATTTTAAAGGCATCCAAATTTGCTGAAATTACTCAAACTCAGTGGTCTAAATGATGCTTTTTGTCTGGGGAGAATATAACATGGAAGAGCAATCTCATCAATCTTCCATTTAAGCAAATTTGTACCAATACTTTGAGGTATGAGGGCCACCCACAGTACAGGGAAGAATGAGATACTCCTGCAGGAGGACTGGAGGTCCAAGGGAGGGAGCGCCTGGGAGAATTCCATTATGACTGAAGTGGAATTAGGGAAATCTGTGAGGCAGAGAGATGTCCTGCTGAACCTTGAAACATGAGCATCATATTTTTAGAGGCACGAGAGCCCACTGGCAGATAAAACTAAAGTAATCTAACTCAGAATACAGCATGAGAGAGATGTGGAGGCAGGAAGTGCTGGGCAAAAGCAGAACCTGGCAGGCAGCGAGGGAACAGCTTACTAGGATGGTGAGAGTTTAAGATTGAGATGGACCCCAAAGGAAACTTTGGCTTAAGTTGCAGAGAACATAAATGGCAGCTTCATTCAATTCAGGAGGGAAGAGGACTCTGGTAGCTACCCTGTCTGAGTGGGATGTATGCCTTACATTCTTTGAAAATTTTGTATCAGCATTGGTCCATAGCAATTTTACATCATGCCTTGAGTCTGTGCCCAGTTTATTTCCATGACAGGGATATGTGCAGCGCATTTGTCCCTAATGTGCCACATTAAATCACTTCAACCTAATGATATTAATAGCCCCAAACTGTAAATAAAATCTGGCTCATAGAACCCATATGGATAATGGAAAGTTCAAAACCAACAATTTCAGATGAAGTAGCTATAATGAAAGGGTTTGTTAAAACAAAGCAGCCTATAAATAATCGTGCAGGACAGATACGCCATGCTGCTGAAAAGCCCTTCTGCTAATGGGCTGAATGCTCCATCAATCAGCCAGAGCACCGAGACAGGGGCTGAGTGTCACCCTCATAGTCAGTTCAGCAGGGAAAAGGGAGAGAACCTGCTAATTAATCTTCACATCCAGTGTTGTAACAAAGCTCACTGCAGTTTCTGTTTTATCCGGGCATTTGGCACAAAAAATGACAAGAAAAGAATCTGCTTGCTTTACAGGCTACATGACTTTACCTTAGAGGCCAAGTCAGAAAATGCTACCGGGTCTTGCAGGCTCAGAAGGCTGAGGGATGGGAAGCAGTGGAACCAGACAACCCCTTCCAACATCACCACTGACCCAGGTGGGAAGGAAGGCCGAGTCCCTGGCCTCCCTTCTGCAGGGTCCACAGGACTTCATGTAGACAAGGTATGAACTGCAAATAAGCCAAGGGAGGCAGTCCTTGGACCTGGTCAACACCATCCACAGAGAAGTGAACGTTGAAGCTGCTTAGAGAATGCTGGAGACACTCTGTCTTTTAGTGGTTAGTTCAGAAAAAAATCCAGACAAAGCCAAGAGATCTGCATGATGTGGACAAACTCATCCCTCAGTGCCCAACCTTGAGTAACTTCCCAAGGGTCCAGTTCCAGCTGCTCCATGTATGTTCTGCTGAGAGCAGACAGCATGAAAGGTCTCAGTTACCTTGAATACCCCAGATAAACTATTCATATGAACCACATTAGCCCCTCATTGCTATTTGTTTATTCTTAGTATTTTATGATTCTCAAAGAAACAATAATGGCTATTTTCTTTTCTTTTTTTAACACATTTTTATTGAAAAATAAAATAATTCATATTACATCTCATTTTCTATCCCATACATCCTCCCATTCCTCCCTCCCTCCCACTTTCACCCCAATCCTCTTCCCTATGACTGTGACCGAGGGGGACCTCCTCCCCTGAATATGGTGCTAGGGTATCAAGTCTCTTCTTGGTAGTCCGCTATCCTTCCTCCGAGTGCCATTGGGCCTCCCCCACAAAGGGACATGGCCAAATAAGGGGCACCAGAGATCCTGTGAAAGTCAGTCCCCAGTCTCCACTTAACTGTGGAGAATGTTCTGTCCCTTGGTTAGATCTGGGTAGGGGTTTGATGATGACTGCACGTTTTGTCCTTGGTTGGTGCCTTTGATCAAGCAGAACCCCTGGGCTCAGATCCACCCATCATAATGTTCCTCTTGTAGGTTTCTAGGACCCTCTGGATCCACCTACTTCCCTATTCCCTATATTTTTCTCACCTAGAGTCTCAATAGGATGTTCTCACCTCTATCCCACTTTCCTGGTAGGTGCAGACTTTCATGGGACCTGCCCCTTGGGCCAGTTATAAGTGAGTATATACCATTTGAGTCTCTCTGATTCTGGGTTAGCTCACTCATTATGATCATTTCTAGCTCAATCCATTTGTCCACAAATTTTGGGAATTTCTTGTTTTTAATAGCTGAGTAGTATTCCATAGTGTAAATGTACCACAGTTTCTTTATCCATTCTTATACTGAGGGACACTTAGGCTGTTTCCATGTTCTGGCGATTACGAATAAGGCTGCTATGAACATGGTTGAGCAAATCTTGTTGTATGCTGGAGCATCTTCTGGGTATATTCCAAGGAGTGGAATAGCTGGGTCTTGAGGAAGCCCTATTCCCATTTTTCTGAGATAGCACCAGATAGCTTTCCAAAGAGGCTGTACTAGTTTGCATTCCCACCAGCAATGAAGGAGTGTTCCTCTCTCTCCACATCCTTGCCAGCATGTGTTGTCACGTGAATGTTTGATTTTAGCCATTCTGATGGGTGTAAGATGGAATCTCAGAGTTGTTTTGATTTGCATTTCTCTGATGACTAGAGATGTTGAACATTTCTTTAAGCATGGTACTGGCACAGCAATAGGCTGGTTGATCAATGGAATTGAATTGAAGACCCAGATATGAATCCACACACATATAGTCACCTGATTTTTGACAAAGAAGCCAAATCTATTCAATGGAAAAAGGATAGCATCTTCAACAAATGGTGCTGGTCTAACTGGATTTCTACATGTAGAAAAATGCAATTAGACCCATACTTGTCACCATGCACAAAGCTCAAGTCCAAATGGATTAAAGACCTCAATATAAAACCAGAGACACTAAATCAGTTAGAAGAAAAAGTGGGGAAGAGCCTGGAACACATTGGCACAGGAGACAACTTCCTGAACAGAACACCAACAGCCTAGGCCTTAAGGTCAACAATTAATAAATGGGACCTCATGAGGCTGAGAAACTTCTGTAAGGCAGGAGACACTGTCAAAAGAACAAAGCGACAGCCTACAGACTGGGAAATAATCTTCACCAACCCTGCATCTGACAAAGGTCTAATATCCAAACTTTATAAAGAACTCAAGACATTAAACGCCACCAAACCGAATAACCCAATTGAGAAATGGGGCTCAGAATTAAACAGAGAATTCTCAACAGAGGAATATCAAATGGCTGAGACACACTATTTTCTAAAATGTATAAGACACCTCATCGGAAATAAAAAAATCTCCAGTTCTTTGATGTAGAAGTCATTGATCTTTGTCCAGCATCCTTTGTCCAGGGACAAGAGATATTTCTGCTTTCTTTTTCATTTGTAAAGCTGGTCAATAAAACCTCCTCTAAATCCTGTATCCCTAATCTACCAACATGCTAAGGACAGTGAGTTAGCCCCCATCTCTTTTAAGAGGTATATTTTCCCCTCCCATGGTATTGATACGTCACCTGCCAAAGGTAACCCTGTGACTGGGGCATGAGCCTTTAGGATTAAGAAAAACCAATGGTTACCAAACTTGACTGGGCACCATGAAGGCATATGTGACAGATGATTGCTCTCTGTTCCTAGAATCTGTAGCTCAGTTTGTCTAGGGTGGCTTCTAATTAATGCTGTATATTTTAGAAGTCCTCAGTTTTGGATCCTGCTGGATCCAAATATGCCAGAAACAATATGCCTTAGATGTGTCAAGATTCACCCTTCAGCACAGAAGAGAAGCCAAGACTCCTGTCAAACACATGACTGCCTGGAAGAAAGGGAACAAAATCAGCTTATTTCAGGAAGCAAAGGTTGAGAGTGGATGACGAATGACAACCAAGTAAGTCTTCAGGATTGGAAACCACTAGCACCTGGCATCAGAGAGCTAAGTAAGGTGTTTGGTAAGGTGGCCAACTAAGAAGGCCATGGTAGAGATCTGTTAGTTCTAAGGGCAATCTGAATGAAACAGCAATTCTGGCTTCACGCTCACCTGCCTAACATCACTCAGTTTCTTACTGTTCCTGACAAATACAGCACTAGAGCTAGGCAGAGAAAATTCTGGTGCAAAGATCCCTAGCCCATTGAACCCAGAAACCCTGTTTGGAGGGTGCAGTTACCTTGGAACACATCAGGGGAAAGCATTTGTGGTTCACAGTACATCTTATTCTAATGTGGTATCATGGGAAAATAACCCCCATTCTCTGAGATAGCATGGTAAAGCAAAATGAAAAACTGTGGAGGCCAAGGTAAGAGAATTGTTAGTTCTAAGGGCAATCAGAATGAAACAAGACAGTCTCTAAAAACAAAGAAAATGAACTGCCCATTATTATTTTTTGACTACCACCTTAAACTGAAATAAGAGAGAAACTAAAACAGAACTGACACAATTAATTTCAATTTACATGTCTTATTAGTATTTAATTAAAGCTTCTGTACAGTAGGCCAAATACTAATACTACACGGCAACATCAAAACACTCAATAATCCGTCAATCTGTTTAGACTTTCCTTGGCTAATCCTTACATGCTAATCTGGGAGTTGTGCTCCCAGAATGTTTTTTAAAGTATTTTAAAATTATTGACACTCATGTGTGCATCTGTATGTATGAGTGCAAGCATCTATGAAGGCCAGATACCTCTGAAGCTGGAATCCCAGAGGGTTGTGAGCCATTTGATGTGTGTGCTGGGAGCTGAACTCAGGTCTTCTACTAGCAGTATGCTGTTTTAAATACTGAGCTAGCTCTCTCTCTCTCTCTCTCTCTCTCTCTCTCTCTCTCTCTCTCTCTCTCTCTCTCTCTCTCTCTTTCTCTCTCCAGCCTTCTCTGTGTCATTTTGATTTTCACTTTCGAGTCACCTAAACCTGGCTGTGTCAGGAAGGAATGCCAACCATTGTGAACTTGGAGACACATTCACTGATGGATGTGCTATCTTGTTCCAGTAACCCAATACGTAGCAAACAGTGTGAACTGAGAGCTGTCACGTGTGTTCCACCACAAGCCTCTCATCCCGGCTTCTTCATTTAGACTGGAGTCTTCCTTGACATTTGGGCACTAGGCAGGAGATTTATAGGTAATATAGTTTCAACACTCAGCTTTCCATAGCCACCTGAGCCATGGCTGTCCCCACCTCCTGCATGTTTGAAGTAAGCTAAGTTATTTCTAGTCTGTGTTCCAAGCTGGGGAGCAGCCACTTTGAAGGCAGCTCAGTAGCTTCATATACTGATAGAAGAGAAAAAATATCACATAGCATCTTAATGCTGCTTTTCAATCAAAGCCTGTGATCTGCTTAAAACAGAGGGCTAGCAAAGGCAAATCCATTTGCCATGCCTGTCTCCCACAGACATAGGCAGAATTAAAATCTCCAAAGGAATGAACAACAAAAGAAGAAAATCATTGGTTTATCAAATGCACACAGTGTTGCTCTGCTTTCTACCCAGGAAGCAAACAAAGGGAGAGAAAAATACTGATAACAAACGAAAGAAAAGACATCGCTTTCCACAGAGTCATTGGGCTTGTATGAGTGACACTTAAGCCTGTGTCAGAAAACAGAAAGAACCAGATGTGGACCCCTCAGTGCCTGGCCCATGTTTCCAGCATAGAAGATGCTGAGGCCATGGTTCTAGGCCTGTGTCCCTGAATGCTTGGCCTGACAAGCATGCTTCTCATTTGCCATCTCCAATAATATCAGACCTTTCTATGTCCTGGATCATCACACCTAGCAAAAAGTCCCCACCTCACCAGAAATTTACCAAATTGGGTCAGAATAGAGATACAGCACGGGGGGGGGGTGTGTATGTCAAGAAATGTCAGTGTTCTTCCGAGGCACTGTCTGAAAACCATATGCCTTGTGTGGGAAGACACATACAGAGACTCCAGGCTTCTCCTGGCTATTGGCTGCATACTTGTATCTTCAAACACATGAGCAGACTGGAATCCCTTCCTTATGTCTCTCCCTGAAGTCACCCTTTCACTGCAAAGGACTCTTCCCAGGCCAAGAGTAGATATGGACAAACAGCTGACAGCCATTAGGTTTCCTCACTCTGGATAGCTACAAATGTTAGGATTTCCAAATCTTCCAGACATCATCTCTTCTCTGATCTGTTCATTGTGCATGGCTCTGTAATACCTTGAATATAAAGCTGTCCTGTTCTTATTATGCTTTCACGCATCCTGATCTTTCATAGATTTCCTTTCATTATCCTTGTTTTAACAACGTGGATAATCAAGCAATTAAGTGTCCTTGCTTTTAAGTAATTTTCATTCCAGGACATTGGTTTAGGCCTCTTATTTAGACCTCAGACCATATTTCATATAGGAATTGCTTAGAGCCTTCTCCTCAAACAAATCAAGTTGAAATTATAATTTTAAACACATTTAGTTATTCCCTTTGGGAGGGTGGGTAGGCATGTGTGAGTGACAGTCTCACTATATAGCCCAGAGTAGCCTTGATTTCACAACAGTACTGCCTCACCTCCCAGTACTGGGATTACATATGTGAGCTACCATCAAACCTACTCTAAGTGCCTTTTTCTGGCCATATCTTCTAACATAGGATTTGAATGTTGCATAAAGTGTGTTATTAATCAGTGACCCAAACTTTTTAACAAGCTGGATACTCAGTTTGGGTTTCTATTTGTCATTAAGATGTTCTTTTGGAACTTTTAAATTTCTTGGTTATTCATCAAAGAATGATATGAAGGAAGAAAAGAAGGAAAAAAAACTGTTCCAGTAAAGAAAATATTAAAAGCCAACAAAACTCACTTACATATTTATTTAAAAAACCTTGTGTCACCTTCTAGCAAGTTAATTTTTAGGGGAATATCTTAGTTGAGTGCTATGAAAGCATTAGCCTGAGTATAGCTTGCATGTGTCAACAGAAGTTTTATTAACATCATCACTCATTCATCCTTGGGATTTTTTGGTTCATCTAGCCATATGGGCAGCAGTCTCCTTTCTCCATCTTCTCCTAAGCTTACCCACTTAAGGAGAGCCCTAAGGATGCAAACTCATGGCCATGGACAGGGAGTCTGGGCTATCAATTCTCCTGTGGAACAGGTATCTTTCATTCTGGAATAAACACCAGGATGTGTTTCTCACTTGTGGTAACAACTCCACATCTAGAGGTTATACCACAAACTCGGGGACACCACATTGTACAGAGTGGGTGCATAGCAAGCATATTGACTGAATAACATTTGCAGGAACTATGGGTTCTTGGGGGAAAGGACCATATGGTGAATAATGAATGGGAGGAGAAGGAGGAAAAGGGGGAGAGAAATAAAATAATGGAGTTTCTCTTTCTTGAATACAAGTTGTTCTCAGGAAGAACTGTAAAATAGGCTTTGAGACGGAATGGATTTTGAATGATTCCAGCATTTACATATTCCTTAACTCTCATCTGCTGCTTGTTTGGAAGGTCCCTGTTGTAATCTAGAGCAGTCATTTGCCCATTGCCCTGGGCCCTGTCCATTCTTTATTCTCAAAGTGCTTCTTTTTATTGTCAACTTTGTCAGTTTCTTCCTCAGAACATGATCAGTTCTAACAGCATTCAAATGTGCTACAAAGCTTCTACTTTTAGACAAAACATCTCCCAGATCCAATATCCCTGTAGACAACACCCCATTCACTCATAGATAATAAGAGTCCAGGAAGGTTGCTAAGCACTTCCCACACAGATTTTGTCAAGGCAATCAGCGTCCTTTATCTTGTTAAGTCTGTGGTCAGTTTTCAGCTCATCTTATCGAGAGCATAGAAAGCAGATTCTCTGCTCCACTTTTCATGTCATGCTCATGTGATGCCTGGGGAGCTGGAGACCCTCAGCAGCCATGAAGATGTGTCAGTGGCCAGGGACCAGCCATAGTATTTAGTCTTTTACAGCATTGTAAGGACTATATATTGTTTAAAGTATGAGAGACAACTGGATGGTCTTAAACATGGTCTTTCCTTTGAAATTGCAAAGCTCACTTCTAGTCAGGCACTGTACACTTATTCTTATGCCCTTGTTTATAGATCTTTGCATGGCCTATGACCTAGTATATCTCCATTAACCAATCAAATGTCATCTGTCTCTTTATTTCTCATGGTAATTTATTTTTCCTGTATGGAATTGTACTTGCTAACATAAGCCAGGTTTCGATTCAAAGTCTTCAAGAATTCATGAGGACCTGGAAGGTTCCCACATAATCCACATTTAAGAAGATGATTCTGACCCAAACTGTGCATATAAAACAAGAGCTTCTGATCCTGCCTGAGGGGCTGCCCTTCCTATTTGGCCACCAGTGATGGAAATGATGCATTTTCAGAGAGGAGGGATCTCTGGCGAGTGAATATTCTTTCACATGGGACTTCACCTGTTTTAGCCAGGTAAGACAAAACAACCTACTGGGTAAATTGTTTCAGGCATATAAATCTTAAAACTCTAAAAGACTGTGTGTCTGAGAAGCCTACTTTGCCTCCATGGATCTGCCCTGGGATGTTTAGAAGGCATGAGTGTGTGTAGTTAGGTATTCTCTCTGATATTATTTGCAGGGACCCTGAACCGTGCTGCATACTTAAACACCTTCAATAGTAGCATGAGAGGAAAGGGAATGTCAAAAGAACAGAAGCATTTGCTACAAAAAGGTTATGTATTATGGGCTCCCAGAACCAGGAACAACTTCCCAAGGCACCACACATTGCCAGACAACAAAAGGCCAAGTCCTAATGAACCACCAGGGAGGGCTAAACAACCGCCGATAAGTAGAACCACTGGTAAGTGTTAAAAATGTGGCTTTAATCTGCACCAAAAAAAAATTTACACAGGATAAAAAGAAGCTACCCTAGCAGAAACAGTAAAGTATGAATATCACAACACAACCATCAAGTTTTACAAGTGCTCACCACCTTAACATAGAAAACAGAGTGTTGTTCCATTGAGGACACCTGAAAAAGAGTGTGACTCCTTTTAAGAAATACTCAAGAGAGAAATTAATGCTGAGGAATGCAGTTGCATCGATAAGATGATACAAAGGAAACAAGAAGGAGGCCGATAAAGTAGCAAGAAAAATGGCCATCACCTTTTATTCAGAGAATATTTCTTGAACCCAGTACTGTTAGGAACTGGAGACACAATTGGTTGAAAACATTGCTCGTCCTCAAGGATCAGGGAGCCATGAATAAACAATAGCTTCGTCATTAGTTGTAACACAAAGAATATGGTTATTAAGAACAGGAATGGAAGGTTGATCAAGTGTGCCAGGCATCCTAAAGCAAAAGCATCTGCCACCACAGAGAACTGAACATGAACATATAGGCTGTGTTGTTTTATAGAAATGTTTTGCTTACTTGTAAAGATCAGCTATGAATGTGGGTTGCCTTTCTGATTTACTTTAGCCAACAGAACACCATTCAAAGTCTAATGTGCTGGTTTTAGCCTAGCCGTCCATCACAAGGCTTTCTGTACTTCCATTGCTTTTACAGCCCACGAAACTACCAGTGAATAAGTCCAGGATAGCTTATTGGATCATGGGTGGTCACAGCGAGCACAGCTATACTAAGGCTGCCAGTCTTCCAGACACTCTGCCAGCTGACTGCAGCTATAGAACCTAATGCAGCCAAGATCAGCCTGACCTGAGCACAAGCAGAAATGTTTCTCCCAATCAGTACACACTCACAAGCTGTCACACCTGGCTGTCGTTTTCCGGCCTATATTTTGGAGCAGTTTGTCCCGCATCAAGAGACAACTGCAGAAGCTCATTCCCTTTTGAATTTATACCAGGGAGGTTCTCCTGCCCTAAATCAGCTCTGCAGATGGGGTCAAACAAAACACTGCAGAAAGAAAAAGAAACACAACTCTCTTGTCATAGCTTATTTGTAAATGCCCCACTGTCATCACCTCCCTTTTGTCTTCCTGATCAAATACAGCAAGTGAAACATAATTATCTTACAAGAATAACCTTGCAGAAGAACCAGCTACAATAGTAGAGTAGCTTTTTTAGATAGCATTCCTTTTACTCAACTAAGAACAATCTACAATAGAGCACAAGGCACATAAATAAGTCAACATAAAACACCGGGTTTCCTTCACTGTCTGTGGTCACTCTCCACTTAGGTGCTGATTTTTGGTTGTCTCACACACCTTCTCGCTTATTTCCTGACTTGAATGAACGACAGACACTCCCTGTGACTGCATCAAGTTAACTGCAAAATCCTCATCAAGACAATTTAATCACCTGAGTGGCCAACTACTTGGGATAGTTTTAAAGATTCAGGTACACTTCATGTTTATGTGTGCATCTTACTAGCTCATCAGTCCTTCATTCTTGTAGCAATCAGAAAAATACAACATTCCTCTTTAAGCAGATAATGTGAAGATGCTCTAAGACTTGTATTTGACCAATGTTGGTTGAAATAACATGATGCCATGTGAATGAGGAGCCTGGTACAGAATATCGTGAACCTGGTAAGGTTATTTATTCTGTCCCATGTGGTAGATGCCTCTCTAATGTCTGATTCAAAAATAATAAAAAGGATACAGAGCATTTAAGACTTTTAAAGGCAACAATTCACCTCTAGGCAAGGTTGTAAAAATAGTAAGATTTGATCATGCTCAATTCTTGTTCAAGAAGTCAAGAAAATAATTTTTCCATTTTCAGTCTTTTAACTTTTAAAGAGGGATGTCACTCTGCCACACCTGACTTTGCTGCTCCTGAATGCTATAACAAAGAGGCTGGCAGGGTTGCTAGCCAGTAGGCCTAGATATGTGCCCCAAGGATAGCTGAACTTGGAGCATACTTTGTATGTTTCTGCTCCTCTCTGGCTCAAAAAATATCAACTTACACATTATATCAATATAATATGTTCTATAAAGTTTCACAGAAACTTGTGTGTAAAACTAATAAAAAAACAAGAGTTGGGGAGTTATGTCAATGGCAATTCCCTGGTTCTGAAGTTGTGCAGTGGCCGTGCAGGACATAATGATCCCGGTTGAAGGTGTGTGGGGTTCCTTTGCATTATGAATTTCAACTACATGAAACTCTGGAATTAAAAGAATGAGATTAGTTTAACAATATAATGTCATGAATTCCAGAAGGGAAAGGATAACACTAATACAATTTGAAAACATTTAAATAGATAAGACCAATAGTTTTGTAGAGTCCAGAAGCCATATTCGAAGACAATGCTAAGGAATGTCAGGAAGGAATCTCTGGAGCTGGAGTACCATCAAAACATTGGGGTTTCGTAGCAATAGGTGTTCTTGAACATGAAGGAGGAGCAAAGGCTACTCAAAGG
The DNA here is from genome assembly GCF_903995435.1 of Acomys russatus. Lineage (NCBI taxonomy): Eukaryota > Metazoa > Chordata > Mammalia > Rodentia > Muridae > Acomys > Acomys russatus. The sequence goes on along the minus strand of NC_067151.1, from coordinate 40,403,002 downwards.
GGGAACTACCTCGGAGGCACTCAGATGTTCAGAGCCTCCCTGTACTCTGCCCTCGTGACTCCCTTACTCCCTGCACAAACTCACTGCTAGGGACTGAATGAAGTTGTCTGTGAATCATGAAGCAAAGGATTTCTGTGGGGTCTCCTACAGCAGAAAACGAGGACTTACCCAAAGCAGCAGAACTAAGTCACCAAGTCAGTTTGTGTGAGCCAAGATGATGAGTCTGCTAAGCCTGAACCCTCTCAACTCCCATGTAGTCAGAAGTCAATTCTGTTCCATCAGGCTGGAAATCAGAATGACTTGGGACAACCCACGATAAAGTACTCAGAAATATGTTGACATTGGGAGTGAATTCATCGGGCTCACTGAAGGAATTAGAACTTGTATGAATATGGGAGGAGCAGCAGCTAAGCATACAGAACTGGGCTTCTGGAAAAGGTTCTGCTCGGCCTCATGTAGGAACTGTGATGCCACGGTGAGAAAACCAAGCCTAGCTCTGAATTTGCTTACAAAAGGATGTGGATGGGCGATCCCTTCAACGAAGATCAAAGCTCAAAAGCCTCATGCATATGCTTCAGGCATCTAAGCGAAGTCTTAGTTTCCAACTCAACTCTTTAAATATATATGCAGACTTTCAAGGTCTTCTTATTAAGCATCCACGGAAAGCCTTGAACGTGCAAAATAAATATCAAATCACAGAGGTGGGTGTTAGATCCTGAAACAGCCTCTAACATCTGAACCCACTGGTTCACTTAGACAGTTTGGGGAAAAAAAAAACCATTGCATCCATAACGTGTTATTTATAGGATGCTTTAGATACATAAACATCCATGATATTAAAAGAAACTCTCAAACATTGAACATATAATGGAAAAAGACAAAGTGGAGGGTTTCCAGGCAAAAAAGGACTTGGAAAAAAAGCAGAAAGAAGCAAGAGAAGAAATGCAGAGTGACTACAGAATGGAAGGCCTCTCGTCAAAGCAAAAGGGACATCAGAGGAGAAAGATGTAGCAAAGGAAAATAAAAGGAAACATAAACAAGATAATTTAAGAACATTTTCCATAACTTGAGATTTGAACTTGCAATTTAGAAGGACACAGCCCTGGTGCAGCCCAGGTTGTAGTGCACAGCACAGTGGGTGATCAGCTCACACCACACATGACCTCAGCAGGGGAGCCTGAGAAGACTTTGTATGCTTCTGGGGATTCAAGGACAGCATCACCAGCAGGCCAAATACAATATTATAAATGGAAATACCAATGTATCTAGTATACACCAGAATTCCTTCATAGCTTTTTTATGGCATTCTAAGGAGATAGAATAATAAAGAAAAATGGTCTTCAAATTCTGAAGGTAAGTGGTTTCCAACATGTAAGACGAAATTAAAAATGTTTTCAGAATCACAAGGTTTAACACCTTTACTTTTTAAGCAGGTTTTATAAGACACTGGATATTTTATTAAAATGTGGAATTAAACCAAGAAGGGGGAAAGGTTCTTTTCTAAATGTGTGTGTGTGTGTGTGTGTGTGTGTGTGTGTGTGTGTGTGTGTGTGTGAGAGAGAGAGAGAGAGAGAGAGAGAGAGAGAGACAGAGACAGAGACAGAGACAGAGACAGAGGAAGTCCAGTAAGGAGAGTACTAAAGTTCTCTCCTTGGGTTTAGAAGGGAAACGTAAGTGAGGGGGCAGCCTCTAGTGGGAGCAGTCCTACACAAAGCTCAGGAGTGACCATCGTCCAGCTTTCCCGTTCTCTCAGCAATGTATTTCCCCAGAAGTAAATGAGAAAAGGAAAACACTCAGACTAGAGAGCAAAGCAGTCCAACTCAGAAGTCTCTGAGCACCCTGGGAATCCCAGGACAGCACTCATGTGACCTTGAGAGCTATCAGCCCACTGGGGATAGACATAGATGGAGCTGATAAATTCATCCTCGATAAGTTTCATAGACTCATATTGGGATGCTATTGGAGGGCACGGGAGGGATTTGTGTAGCATGTTGAGAATACTCACTAAAACCCAAAAGGCGAGTTCAAGACAAAAGATGGGGGCTGGGCACACAATAGTTGATAATGTTGACTGAGGTCAATTTCCTACTGCCAGCACCTTTTTCTCTTTGCAGAGGACATTCATTACAGCTTCAGAAGGCCGTGGGCCATGCTGCCTGCCCAGCAGGCCAGAAGTGCTGAGGTACCAGCAGCCCTCAGAGTATTCAACAATGACTGGCAGAAGCTGACTTAGAATGAGCCAGTCTCCTTCAGCCACCATAGGCTATGACACTGACTGTCCCGCACCATTCTCCAAGCTTCCCCCACTGGATTAAGCCATGGCAACCACTTGATAATTTATCCTTTGTTACTCCCTTTCTTTTACACTAGCATTTTCTCTCTCTTCCATTGACATTGCTTGCTTCTCCTTTAGATATCATTCTAGCTAAATCTTTGTTCTGGTGTACTCCTAGGGAACCTCAATACTACAGTTTTCAGCTGTGAAGACAATTTTCCTAAAGGCATTGTCAGCACGGAATATATACTGAACAAAATTTGGAGTCATATTACACAAGGAGAAAAGCAGTGGAGCAGAGGGATGTGATAAGCTGCAGTTCAGGTCATTGTTTATGATGATAATGAATCCACATGACATTTAAAAACACAGGGATACAGACATACCAGAAGGAAAGCTGAATGAATCAAGTGTTTTCCTCTAGAAAGGGTAAGAAAGATGGTGCACAGGAACTGTATGTGTTGATGGATAAGCCCTCCAATACCTGACACTTACAGATATGACAAGGGGAGACCTCCTGAAGGTCTTGACTAAAGACAGGAAGAAACCAAGAAGACCGACAGCAGCTAGAGTCTTTCTCTTGAATCCTCTTGAATCCTATTCAGATACATTATAGATAAATATATAATCTTCAAAAACCTCAGAGACCCATAGAATATGGCATTTAAGGATGTTTTATTGATAAAAGGATCTTTTGACAATGAGACATGGCAGCTCCTGGCAGCACCCCCAGCCTACATCAAAGAAGATGATAGGCATGGAAGAATCCATATGGAATTTGCTTCAAAAGTAGCAAGCAAGCCACTGGGAAGCAATTGCCCATTCTTCAACAAGACAGCGTGCTGTCCATGCTATGGACAAACAGGAATGAAAAAAATTGATTGTTAAGTTTTGCCATGATAAGGTAGGCAGTCCTTCATAATTCCTCCTTCACAAAATAAAGTCTGTCAGACTATTTTGGACCAGCAGGATGAAGATGAAGGCCCAATGTTACAAAAAAAAATTGGGGGTGACTGTACAGACAGCTAGCTGTCTCTGTTATTTCTATATTTTTGGAAACTGCTTTCTCTGCAATTGCTGCATACTCAGGTAATATTTATTCCTTCTCAAGTCTATGATGGGGCTAAAGATTAAATACTTATATTATCACAACGAAGCTTAAGTTGATTAGGATTTAAGAATATGCTTTAAAAGGATAGTTTTAGGTCTAAGTAGATTTTTATGTTGATAAATGCAAACTATGATGGAAAATGACATGGGTACAGAACTCTGAACTCACTAAGATAGGACAGATAGCAGAGTATGCTCTTCTAAATTGTCAAATATAAATAGACTGGGCATTGTGGATGTAATTCTTAAATGATAGTTTTCATAACTATTCTTATTGTATAAGGTATACTATTATAAGAGAAAGGTCCTCTTTATTTAGACAAAACAGGGAAATGTTGGGGGCTTATCTGGTGCTCTGTGTATTCAAATGATGAATTTTGAGTCCCAAGATCTGGTTGCAGTCTGAACAAGGTTATTGTCACCTACACTGATCAGTGTTGTATAAATTTTGCTCCCCAATTATCTCTGATTGGTTAATATGGAACCTGGACAACCAATCTGGGGCAGAGAAGATAGATAGGGGAACTTCTGCTCCTGGTTTTGGGGTATCAATTAGGGATCACAAGGGGATAGAGAGAAGGAGGAAAGGAGAGAGAGAAGGAGGAAGAAGAGGAAAAAGAACATGGTGGTTAAGAATTGACCTGATGGACCAAAAACAGCCCAAGACGGTAACCAATATGGGGAGTAAATCAGGGCTCATGGCTGGGAAATAGCAAGAACAGCATAGATGGTTAGTATAAATGCACATCTGCTCAATTATGGTGTTTACAGTTGGTTAATAAACTCAGTAAGTCTCTGTGTCATTTATTTGGGACTCAGAACATGTGAATAGAAGAGCCCCTCAAAATATAACATAGCTTTACATTTCTACCTCCGTAGAAGAAGAGTGGTTGGGAAGGAGCTGGAAGGGGAAGGAAGGAGGTTACTAAGAGCAAGGCACTGCAGGAACGGAAGGCGGGCTATTCTCCAGTCTACGGGGTGGATGCCACCAGTCATCTGCTAGTGCAGGAGTACAAATGTGACCTTCAAGTCCATCTTTTTATCTTTGCATTTTATATAAAAGACAAAGAAAAACTTAGTATCTCCACAACAACCACAAATCCCCAAAAGAGAGCAGAAAGATGACACAGCTGCATAAAGCACGACATACTCCACCATAATGCAGTTCGTACTCTATCAGAAAAATGTGATTAGATAAGTTCTCCAGGCTTATTAGCCTCCACAAGAAACCCTGCTGATCACAATGCCTATTTCTCAATTATCATATGTCTGAACTAGGAGTAATAATCTGTATTTTCTTAAACATATTAAAATTGAAGGAACCTTGAATTCTTCTTTCTCCTCCTCTCCTTCGTCCTCCTCTTCCTCCTCCTCTCCTTTTCTTCTTAGATAGGATGTCTTTGTATAGCCCTGGCTTCTCGAAATGTATTTATATAGACTAGGCTGGCCTTGAACTCAGAGATTCACTTGTTTCTGAATTCCAAGTGCTGGGGTTAAAGGTGTGCACCACCACTGCCTGGAGCATTCTTCTAGTTAGATAATTTCTTATCTTCTTCAAATCCCTCTGGTACGTGATGTGAAATCACAGTTGCACTGTAGACATTTTTCACAGGAACAGCCTGTTGCCTGGTAGTAGGCTTATGGCTTGAACATTCATGCATAATTTCCTAGCTCAGCATGTTGCTCATTTGTCACACTTTTAGATCACAGACAAGGGTGCACCATGAGCTGAATCAAAGACACAGAAAACAGCATCACTTGGAAAAATTATTCATGTTTTCCCCAGTCAACCACTGCAAACTGATGAGTAACTACAGAATTTGGGTAAATGCAATAGAACTGAAGGAGGCAAACGGTAACAAGAACATTTTATGAATCTTAAAGGCCCAGATTTTTATTTTATTAATATTGTATCCAGGACTGAGATCAAAGAAATCTTTTCTCCCCAGGTTTTGGCATCTGTCATGTGAGGGAGCCAAAGAATACCTTGAAGACCCATCTGGGACCAGGGAAAGTGATCCTGTTTGTCATCACCCTGGTTTTGCCTCTTTGCTCCATGTCAGGCCTCAGCTCACCTTCTCATCATTCTCTACGGAGTCCATGTTTGTAGGACACTCATTCTTTCTCTCAGCAACCAGCCACTTCCTTATTCTATGAAATGCTTCCCCTGGGCCAGTTGTTCTAGGAAACGGCGATGTAGTTGATAGGATCCACGCCTTTTAGACACTTGGATTGTTACAGAAAAACAAAACAAGACAGGAACATATGAACAAACTAAGCAAAAAGTCACTTCAAAAGTAAAGAAAGTTGGAATGCCTGGAGAAGGAGGTAAAAAATGGGGCTGTGAGGGGTCAGGGATGGTCTGAGAGTGTAAAGTCTGATCTCCAACATGAATGATGAGGAGAAAAGTTTGTGTGAGCCAGGTGGGTAAGAACTCCAAGGCCAAGTCATGGCTGCACGTGTGCAAAGGCTTCTAGGGTACTGAGCCTATGGATAGAGGAGCTATATTTGGTATGTTTCCAACCTTTTAGATCACTATTTTGAAGTTATGAAACAGAAGTGTGTGTGTTTGTGTGTGTGTGTATGTGTGTGTGTGTGTGTGTGTGTGTGTGTGATAAGTATATAAAGCTGTTTCCTTAATGTTAATAGTCATTTTCTAGTTGGCAAAAATAAGGTGAAATTTTAATATCTATTTACAATTTTATAATTTGTAATTGTTCTACTTTAACATTTATTTCTTTTGTGATTAAAAATAGTCTGAAAAGTTTCATTTATCTTAAGGACAGTAAAATACAAATTTATAGAAAAAAAGTTCAGTTTCCTCAGTTTTGTGCACTGAGTCTATCTCACTTAGACTTTTTGTCAGTAAGCAGTTCTCCCCAAGTACCTGCCAAGACTTTATTCTAATCTGAAGTAGCCATACATTTTTATTTTGATAAGCGATGTAAGTGCCTAATTTGCAGAGAATTCAAGGTATGCCTCTTGGCAGACATAGATCTAGAATACCAGAACCTTCCATCTTAGTGGTAGACTCTTCTGCCAACAAAATGACAGCTAGTGATCTGCGCCCCTCATAACCTTTCGAAGGAAATGAAGGATTTTATCTTAATATTTCTTTGATGTCCACCATGATAAGCGTGTGTGTTTTGCTTTCATAGGCTGCATGCAGACTCATCAGAAATGCCAAATACACAAACCTTCAACTTGCCCTGCGTGAGGCTGTGATTTTTGTGAAGTTAGGTGTGGCTAGAATCAGAAGGGAAGAGCAATTCATAACCACATAGAAAGCACATGGTTAGGGGACCTTGTCCTGCACTGTGTAGTCCCTCAGCATGTGACATACAGGAGGTAAACACTGGCACCAAGATGTGAAAAGAAGCGAATGGCCACAAACAGGAAGTGGGAGAAGGAGCTTGTGTGTAGACATTGTGAACAAAGCCAGGTTGTTGGGTGTTTAGGCTTTCGACATATAGGCCAAGCAGCTGGCTTATGGAAGGTGAGTGACAAACATAAGCAGACACTGTTGGTGTTTATGGATTCAGCTGTTGCTCTTGCCTGTAGCAAATAGGATTTCTGAAGCATGCTTTTAAGTGTTGTAATCAAGGCTGGTGAATCAAAAGTGAAACACTTAGCCATTGAGTGAGCCTTGTTACCGGCAGGCAGACATGGGGCAATATAAGCACATTCATTGTTATTACTCATTGCTTTCCTGGTGTTAAATTTAAGGGGGGGGGCTGCTGTTTGGGGCTAAGATACCTTACAGTACTCCAAAAGACTGGGCTAAAATCGAAATGGAGTCAGTCATGTTCAAGTTCTCTACCAGCAAGCTGTAACTAAGCAGTTTATCTCTCCCGAGGTATCAGGATTAGCTTGGCGACAGACATATTTAGGTCAGTCAAGGTTAGTTCCAGCTGGTAAGACAAGGAGTCCTTCTGTCTTTATTCTTAGGGAGAAATGCAACTCTGTACTAACCAATCAGTGAAAACCCAGGTGTTCTCTCCCACTGTTCCTACATCATAAGAGAAGAAGGCTTGAAACTGATTGTGATGGCCCACAGCTGAGTGTGATGGCCCACAACTTTAATACCAGGACTTGGTAGTCAGAAGAAGCAGGGAGACTTCAAGTTTGAGGTCACTGAGTTCCAGGACAGCTGTGGCCAGATAAAGAAAACCAATCTCCAAGAACCAAACTCAAAGCAATGACAAATTTGCCTTTTGTTTTGTTTCTGCTTTTTCAACCCATTGTTCATAAAAATCAACCCCCTCTGCTCAGTAATTGGAACACTTTCACTTTTTCTGGAATGAAGTTTGTGTTTATAGAGTTGACGATGAACCCAGCAAAGACCCTTGAGCTAAATTGTTATAATTTTTCCCTTTGGAAAACTATTAATCATGAAGAGCTGAAAAACTACAAAGTCTTGGAGCTCTGATATTGGTGAAGAAAAAGAAAGTTCACCCCCCACCCCCCCTGCATCACTGCACCTGGAGCATGCTCCCAATTCCAATGGACACCCCACTACTCAGCTATAGGCCACACCAATCAGATGAACAGATGAATGACCTGCCTGTCAGTTGAACAACCCCACTCCCCAGATTTGGTACCCAAAGACCCATTCCACCCCCATACCTCACTGTCTACCAGGCCCCAGACCCCAACTCTGAAGACTTCAGATGCTCAGGAGCAAGCCACACCAATCAGAAGAAGAGAGACCCCCTGTTACACCAAAGGCCAACCTGGCTGCCGTAAGTCTAGCCACGAACCTAGACAGAGATTACCAATTGATAAGAGGTCATGCCATCATCCAGAAATCCAGCCTACAAAGAACATAAGACAAAAGAGAAAACAGAAACCAAGGAACAAAACACAAGCAACAAGGATAAACCCAGAAATCAGCACCTAAACCCAGATGCCTAAACACCAGTGTAAGACTTCAACAGCAGCAGCAACACAGCCTAGCTATCCTATGAGAAGACCTGAATATTCCAATACAGCTGAAGCACAAGAAAACGACCTTAAAACCACCTTATCAAGATAATAGATGTCCTTAGAGAGGAAATGAGAAAAGCCCTAGAAGTGAAGGAAAAGAACAAGAAAAAATTGGAGGAAAACAATGAATTCCGTAAAGAATGCTAAGAAAGCCAAGAAAAACAAACAGATGAAGGAAACAATTCAAGTCCTGAAAATGAAAATAGAAGCACTAAAGAAAATATAAACAGGGAATTCTCATTGGCACAGGAGAAACTTCCTAAAGAGAACACTAACAGCTCAGGATCTAAGGTCAATAAGTAATAAATGGGACCTTTTGAAAACTGAAAAGCTTCTGTAAGGCAATGGAAATTGTCAATAGAATGAAACAAAAGTCTACAGATTGGGAAAAGATCTTCACTAATCCTACATCGGACAAAGTGCTAATATCCAAAATATATAAAGAACTCAAAACATTAAACACCAACAAACAAGAGAACCCAATTAAAAAATGGGGCACAGAACAAAACAGAATTCTCAACAGAAGACTCTTGAATAGCTAAGAAACACTTAAAGAAATGTACAACATCCTTAGTCATGAGGGAAATACAAATCAAAACTACTCTGAGATTCCATCTTACACCCATCAGAATGGATATGATCAAAAACTCAAGTGACAGCACATGCTGACAAAGATATGGAGAAAAAGGAATGCTCCTCCATTGCTGGTGGGAGTGCAAACTTGTACAACCACTTTGGAAATCAATCTGGTGCTTTTTCAAAAAATTGGGAATAGTGCTACCTCAAGACCCAGCTAGTCCACTCCTGGGCATATACCTGAAAGATGCTCCACCATACAACAAGGACATTTACTCAACTATGTTCATAGCAGCTTTATTCATAATAGCCAGAATCTGGAAACAACCTAGATGTCCCTCAACTGAAGAATGGATAAAGATACTGTGGTACATTACCACGCAATGTGGTACATTATTATACAATGGAAGACTACTCAGCTATTAAAAACAAGGAAATCATGAAATTTGAAAGTAAATGGATGGAGCTAAAAAAGATCATTCTGAATGAGGTAATCTAGACTCAGAAAGGCACTTACTCACTTAGGTACGTACTCACTTATAAATTGAATTTCACCATATAGCACAGGATACTACAATGTATAGACTATAAAAGATAAGCAACAAGGAGAATCCAAGGGAGGATGCTTAAACCTCACCCAGAAGGGGAAATAGATAGAGGTAGTGGTTAAAGAGAGGGTAGGAGAGAGAGCACAGGGTCGAGATCATACCTGGGAGAGTTAGGGTGGGAGGACAGAAGGCTTGCAGAGAAAAAAGCAATTGTGGGCAAGAACATCTCTGTGACAAGCTGGAGACCTAAGTCAGGGTAGGCTCCTGGGAGAATAGGGGAGGGACTCTAACAGAGACTCCTAGTAGTAGAGGCCATAGAGACTAAAGAGGACATCTTCTAACTAGACAAGTCTCCCAATAGAAGGAGGAAACACTAATCCACACACAAGAACTTTGACCCCAAATTCACCCTGCCTTCAAGATATGCATGGATAAAGATAGAGCAGAGATGGAGGGAATGTCAAACCAATGCCTCACCCAATCCAAGACCTACCCTATGAGAGAGATCCAACTCCTGACAGTATTAACAATACTCTGCTATATTTGTAGATAGAAGCCTAGCAGAGTTATTCTCTGAGAGACTCCACCCAGTAGTGGTCCAAAACAGATGCTGAGACTCATAGCCAAACATTGGGTGATCTGTAGGGAGTCTTGTGTAAAAGTGGTGGGGTGGGGGAGAAAAGGACCTGGAGGTGACAAGAGCTTCATAAGAAGCTCAAAGAGCCAGCTAACCAGGGCCCAGACGGGCCTGCTGAGATTGAGGCACCAACCAGGACCATGCATGGATTGGACCTATGCCACCTACAGAGATGTAGCCATTGGGCAGCCCAGGCTTCATGTAGGTCCTCTAGTAAGGGGAGCAGGAGATGTCTCTGGCATGGACTCCCCTGCCAGCTTTTTTTGTCACCTCCTCCTGGTGGACCTTTCTTGCCAGGCCACAAAGGAAGAGGATAAGCTCAGTCCTGATATGACTTGGTGAGCTGTGGTAGATGGGAAGAAGGGCTCCCCTTTTCTGAGGAATAGGGAAGAGGAATGGAGGAAAGAGGGAGGGAGTGTAGGACTGGGAGGAGAGGAGGGATGGGGCTATGGCCAGGATGTAAAGCAAATAAAAAATTAATTAAATAAAGAAAATGTTATATCTAAAAAAATTCCTAACACAAGATATCCAAGAAATCTGAAACACTATGAAAAGACTAAACCTAAGAATAATATCTAGGAATAATAAAAATAGGAGAAGAAACCCAGCTCAAAAGCCAGAAATATATTTTTAAATAATCATAGAAGAAAATTTTCCTAACCAAAAGAAGAACATGCCTATAAAAGTTACAAGTTTACAGAATACAGAATAGGTTGGATCAGAAAAGAAAGTCTTCCTACCACATAATAATCAAAATACTGAACATACAATGAAAGAGTATTAAAAGCTGTAAGAAAAAAAAGGTCAAGTAACAAATATAGACAGACCTATTAGAATGTTACTCAAATTCTCAATAGAGACTCTAAAAGCCAGAAGGGCCTGGATGTCTTGTAGCCTCTAAGAAACCATGGGTGCCACGCCAGACTACTATACCCAGCAAAAGTTTCCATCCCTATAGATGGAGAAAACAAGGTATTTGAGAAAGTCAAATTTAAAGAATATCTATCCACAAATCTAGCCATATAGAAAGGAAAACTCCAATCCAAGAAGGTTAACTACATCCAGGAAATAATCTCAGCAAAACCCAAAGAAGGAAAACACACACACACACACACACTTCCATCACCACCCCAACAAAATAACAGGAATTAACAATCATAGTTTATCAATATCTCTCAATATCAATGGACTCAATTCCTCAATAAAAACAGGAAAACAGGATTCATCCTTCTGCTGCATACAAGCCAGAAGGGCCTGCATAGATGTCTTGCAGCCTCTAAGAGACACGTGACCATTGGAGATAGAAATTACCTCAGAGTAAAGGGTTAGAAAAAGGGTTTTCCAAACAAATGGAGCCAAGAAGCAAGCTGGAGTAGCCATTCTCTTACCTAACAAAACAAACTTTAAATAAAAATTAATCAAAAGACACGAAGAAGAATATTCATACCTATTAAAGGAAAAATCTACCAAGATCATGTCTCAATTCTGAACATCTATGCCCCAAATACAAGGGCACCCAAATTTGTAAAAGAAGCATCCCTAAAGCTTAGATCACACATTGATAGTAAGAGATTTAAACACCCCACTCTCACCAATATATAGGTCATCCATACAACACTAAACAGAGAAATAATGGATCTAGCAGACTTTATGAATCAAATTGACCTAACAGATAACCACAGAACATTTCACCCAAACAGAAAAGAATATATGTTCTTCTCAGCACCTCAGGAATATTTTCTAAAACGGACCACATACTCAGTCACAAAGCAAATCTCAACAGATACAAATACCATACTGAAACAACCTCCTTATATGATCAGACCACCGTGGATTAAAGCTGGATATCATCAACAACAGAAACAACAGAAAGCTTACATACCCATCTAAACCGAACAACTCTCTACTCAATGACTACAGGGTGAAGGCAGAAAGAAGGAAGAAATTAAAGAATCCCTAGAGTTTAATGAAAATGAGTGCACCACATACCCATACTTGTACGACACAATGGATGTGATGCTTAGAGGAAACGTCATAGCACTTAGTGCCTTTATAAGGAAATCGGAGATTCTCATACTAGCAACCTACCAACACACCTGAAAGCTCTAGAACAAAAAGAAGCAAACACACCCAAGCGGAGTAGATGGCAGGAAATAAACAGGGCTAAAATCAATAAAATAGAAACAAAGAGAAAAATACAAACAATCAGTAAAACAAAGAATTGGTTCTGTGAGAAAATCAACAAGATGGACAAACCCGTATGCAAACTAACTAAAATATCCAAATAAACAAAATTAAAAGGGAGACATAACGGGGGGGGGGGGGGGCACCGGGGAAGTCCAAAGAATCATTAGGTCATACTTCAAAAACCTGTATTCTACAAAATTGGACTAAAGGAAATGGACAATTTTCTTAATACATACCACTTACCAAAGCTAAAACCAGATAAGCAATTTAATTAGACCTATAGACCCCAAGGAAATAGAAGGAGTCATTAAAAGTCTCCCAACAGAGAAAAAGCCTAGACCCAGACAGTCTGAACACTACTCAGAACACTACAAGATTTTCAAATAAAAGCTAATGCTAATTTCTCAAATTATTCCACAGAAGGAGCATTGTCAAATTCGTTTTAAGTGGCCAAAATCAACCTGATACCCAAACTACATGAAGATTCAACAAAGAAAGAAAATTGTAGATCAATTTCCCTCATGAACATCAATGCAAATAAAATACTCACTGACTGAACACACCAAAAAGAAAGGAGGACAGGGAAAGTGGTAGGAATGTAATATATGAGATAAGAATAAAAAAGAAAAAAGCAAGGAAGGAAGGCCAAAGATAGCAATGGTTTTCATCTCCAGCATGTGCTACAAACTCTAGAGTCCCCCTGGACCTCTTGGGAGCCAATGGAGAACAACAGTCTCCCTCTCTTTCTCTCTCTCCTCTCTCTCTCTCTCTCTCTCTCTCCTCTCTCCCCCTCTCTCCCCTCCCCTCCCTCTCTCCCCCCTCTCTCTCCCCTTCCCTCCCTCTCTCTCCCCTTCCCTCCTCCCTCTCTCCCCTCCCTCCTCTCCCTCCCTCCCTCCCTCCCTCCCTCCCTCCCTCCCTCCCTCCCTCCCTCCCCCCCTCTCCTTTAGAAAACCATTAACTCTGCCTAAATCTTACTCCAACTGCTCTGACTGAACTTAGACCAGTACAGATCATACGATAGGAGCAAACTATACAACTAGTGTGGACAGTCTCACTTTAAATTCATGACCCAGACCACAGGGCTTAGCTCTGTGTAGAATTCATATCCTATTTCCTTCCATCCTCCCTCCCACATCTTCCTTCTTTGTCAAACTTCAGACCTGCTCCTGCACCCCCAATCAGTTCATCTAGTTAATCCTAGGTAAACTTTTATAGGTAGCTGTGACTTACATTCAGTACACCTCTAGAGTGCTTAAGGAAGTTGCCCCCAGTGGTCCCCACTCCCTCACCTGCTGTGGCAGTTCCAACTTCAGGGTGTCTCCTATGGGTGCTGCGCACAACTACCTGACCGAATCTTGTTTCATCCCTCAAGCACATTCCTCTGCTGCCTGTCAGGATATCTGATTTGCTTTCCTGCTTCCCTGTCTGTTTCTTTTCACTCTCCTCTATTGAGATTCCCACCGCCAAGCGGAGTGCCAACCTCATGACTGGAACATTTCCCTTCTTCCACATTCACATCCCGACAGAAGATGGGGGCAGCATTCATTGTGAGCTAGCTTGGCCCTAGCTTCCATCTCTGGTCCGAGTTTCTCCCTCAAATCCACAGTCATTCTCAATGGCCGGCCTGGATTCATCCAAGTGATGGAGGGAAGGGAGTGGGGAATGGGTCCTGTTCTTTATGTAGGAAGAGGAATAGCTTCTTGGGACTTCAGTTTCTCATTCAACTAGGAATCAGTTGAATGCTGAGTATGGGCTAGGGGCAGTCTCGGCGTCTACACTCAGGGTGGCTAGGGACTATTTATTTTAAAAGCCCAAGCTGAAATACTACTCTGCCTCCCAGCTCTGCTGTTTCCACAATCTTTCAGTGATCTCTTGTTTGAGTGGAGCTTTCTTTCTCCTCTTTCCTACTCCTTTGGTAACAACTTACAGTCCGTAAATGGGTATTGTGGCCACAGCATTCCAGAATTAAGATGCATGTTCTCGGCCTTCAGAACAGAGTCTTAAACATATAATTTATTGTAAGCCCAGAAATCTATTGAACCGTCCAGCAATAGCTCTATAAAGTCTGTGTAGTGCATTAAGTGGTTTGCTGAATCAAACTTTGATTAGTAAGGATTCACTAGGGTTGACAAAATAGTAAGACAGATCAGTGACTAAAACTATGTGTGTGCGTGTGTGTGCATGTGTGTGTGATAAAATATATGCTTGTTTTTGTTTATAATACATTGTTGAATAAAACTATATCCATAAAATAACTCAGCTCATAGAATACAGGATTATTACCAAGTTACCTACAATTGTTTTTTCCCTCAGAACAGAGGTTCTTTGTTGTGCTAAACAAACATTTTTTTTTTCCTCTTAAGGAAACAAAATGAAATCAAATGCTACAGAGAACAAGTTTACGAATGAGAAAAGCATCTGTGGATGCAAAGACTCATAAGGGAGCTCCTGGCACCCAGGAAGAGTGTCCTTAGAGAATCTGTGGTTTCTTGTGTCACCTATCATTGTGAAACCTTTTTCTTACTGTAATATTCTGCATTAATGAAGGAAAGACAGTAAACAGGAAAATTACTCAGAGTAGCATTTGGCAGCATCCCAACACTACACTGGAGCCGGTTAGTCTTCCACTCCTCAAGTCTCCTGTAAGTTAGCAACATAAAAGAAAGATCTGTGTAATAAAATCACATCAACATTGCTCTCCAGTCCTACAGTAGTCTTTGGAGTCCAGGTCTACAAAGGCCCTTGGGGATTTATGAAATTATTAAATGATTGGAATGGCTGAAATGTTTCTTTCATTTTTCTTACTAGTTTTTGCACAGCATAAATAACATCCATTTACCCCAGGAAGAACTGCCACACTCACGTAGGCTTTACCTCTTCCCAATCCTCACATCCAAACCATCATCAGTCTTATTCCTGCATTTTCAGAAGGTTCTTGCTGCCCATGTTCTCTACCTGACCCCTATCCTATTCTCTCTGTCAGTGGCCCTACCACACTCTCACTCTCCTTTAATTTATCCCCCACAAAGCTGAAAAATAGTGATTTTAAAACATAAAGGACCTACGGGCCTGGGAAGATGGATCAGTAGATAAGGCTGCTCTTTCACAGAACTCAGGGTCATTTCTCAGCATGCACAGGGCAGCTCACAACCATCTGTAACTGTACTTTTAAGAGGGGGTCAAATGCCCTCTTTTGACCCCTGCAAGCATTGGATGCAGGCAAAATATCCATAAAGATAAAATAAGAACCAAGTAAATCTCAAAAGTAAAATAAAGCATGAGTCACTGCGTGACACACTCATTCCTTGCAGGTGGCATGCAGGGAACTGGTCGATTGCACATACATATTGAATTCCACTCCCTCCTAAAGTCTCACTAAATCCCAAGCAAAGAAATTATAAATTAAGGCAGAAACTTACAAGGACAGAGAAAAGTACAAAGAAAAGAAAAATCATTAAATCCCGGAGGCTAGGAAGCAGTAAAAATGTGACAACTGGCTGGTCCTACAAAGAGAGCCAAAAAATGGTCTGATTTATGCTATGGCTCCTGAAAGACTAATAAATGCTGGAGGGAGGAAGCAAGAGCAAGGACACAGTCAAAACGAATGAAGAGGTCCTCTACTGCACCTTGTGACCAAGCAACCATTCTCAGTCTGAAGACTCTGAACCCAGTAGCTTGAGATCAGAGCTTTATTCTTTAGAAAGGCTCAGCTCTGGAGATCTGCTGCTGGGAAGAATATAGTCCCCATTCAGTCAATGGAGAGCACATGAAGACTGCAAAAGGGATGCTTAGACGGTCCCTGCCTTCTGGGCTGAGCCTTCATCCTCCAGAGTGGTGAAACTTCCTTGTGAATGTGGTGGGTCAAGAAGACAGACCCCAAAGCACACTCACTCACTGTAGCTCCTTCTATAGAGATTCACAATGAGATCACTTTGTCACGATCTTCGCGTTAACCAACTGCATCTTATTAATCGTCTTTTTGCTTGTTGTGTTTGCCATCATGTGCTGCTGTAACACAATGCCTGTTTCTGAGTTACTTACAGACTGGAGAATCATTCCTTACAGTTCTGGAGGTTTGAAGTACAAGTCAATGGCCTTCTTAATTCTTTACGGTTTGGTAGAAAGTGGGACTACAGAGAACATGCCCAAATAGAGTGTGCTCAATGAGAAGGGGAACAGCACACTCACTCTTCCTAGGAGCCCACTCCTGTGACAACTAACCATTCCCATGGTAACAGCAATCCATTCATGAGGTCGGAGCCCTTGTGACCTAATCACCTCTTACAGGCCCCTCTTCTCAACACTGTTGCCTTGTAGACTGCTGGCAATAGATGACATTTGGGGACACATTCAAGCCATAACATCCAGCCATCCACCGTTCATGGCGAGCACACAACAGAGGATTACCCGGTACTTAAGTAAGGATTCTAAAAAGAAAGAGGCAAGAAGAGAAGGCTGGAGGCAGAGGTAGGGGGGAGAATAGAATAGGACCATGTAGCGAAAAGAGGACTCAAAAGAGGTCTCTGTGATTGCCTCATGGAAATGGAGAAAAATGAGAATGCTGAAATGGATTTTAAGAAGAAGATTCAGAGGAAAAGAGTACTGGAGATATTAAAAAAACAGCAGGATAAATGAAAACCTCAATGGCAAACCGTGAAGATGAAATTTAGTATTACTCACAAAAGATTGCATAAGTAAATAGGTGCTAAGAAGAAGGTGAAAGAAACCCCAAAATAGTCTGGCATTTCAGCTATGAGAGTTCTAAAATGAGAAAATTAAAACAAAGCTGAAGAGGACAGAGCCAGTGTGGAGTAATTTAGGCAAACGTGCAGGAAAGGAAGAGTGTGAGGTCCCTGGATGAGAGGCCCTAGCACAAGAGACAAAAATAGATGCATACTGCAGTACATTCACCACAGAGCTACAGTTTACTAGAGCCAAGGAGTAATTTTTAAAAAATGTTATTTGTTGACAGCTTCGTGCATTTGTGTAATGAATTTTCATCAGTTTAACTGCCCCCCCCCCACCTTTATCTTCTTATCCTCCTGTCCTGTTGAACTTTCTGAATAGGTCCCTGTCCCACTTTCACGTTTTATTTTTGTATGGCCCTCTGTGTAGAACTAGAATCTCTTGCCTGAAGAAGAGAGAGAGTAGGATGCTCTACTGGAGCAAGAGTGATTTGTCAAAGGCATCCTTGTAAAGGATGCTGTCCCTGCCCCAACAACCTTTACTTGATGATAGTCTATCAAGGAGGGCTTGGGTCTCAGGCCTCCTCCCCCACTCATGGTGATGAAATGCTGACTGGCCCAGCCTGGTCCAGGCCTTGTACAGTTTGCTGCTGCAAGTTCATGAGTGCAAAGCCTTTGTCATGTCCAGGTTGATCTTTTTGCTGTACATCTCCCACATCCTCTGGGCTCTTATATACATTCTGTTTCCTTTTCTGGGAATGATCTTAAAGAGCTTCCAGAGGGGGGAAAAAAATCAAAGCCAGATTTCATATGCAAGACAAAAAAAAAAAAAATCAAAACACCTCGGACAGGTCAACAGCAGCACAGGAAAGGAGATGCCAGTGGGGCACGACTTTGAAATTCCTGGAGGCAAATTATTTCTAGCCTGAACACCCACATAAGCAAACTACAGCTCAAATGCAGAGAGAAAGTAAAGATAGAATTTCAAAAAGTTTACTTCCCGAACCTCCTTTTCCTTTCCTGGAAACTACCGGGGGATGTGATACGAAGAAAGCAGAATTAAAGCTACAAAGGGAAAGACAGGAAAGAAGAAACCATCAACCCACCCAGGGGTGAGAACAAGCATCTGAGATGAGATGCAGGCGGAGTCTGCCCCACCCAGAGCCGAGCAGAAGAATCCCAGGAGGCCCTCTCTAAGGATTGTGCACTTGGTGGCATGTCTGATCTCAACAGATATTGCTATAGGGAATATTTAGACAACAAAGGAGTCTTTGACATGAGTAAGGGAAAAATACATTTAATTTTTTTAGGTATTTATAATTCTAGGAAAACAAAAAGTTGTACAGGAAAGCAAAACATCACCTATGGTTACAAGTGATCCGAGCTCCACTGTGGTCACAAGAATATAAGTGTTGGCTATTACTCAGATCTAGCTTCAAAGACCGCAGAATGAGGCTTTTGGAAGGGTACGCCTCTGAGTGAGGGAAGGCAGGAAAAAAAAGATGTACGACCCCAGGTCAAAACCCAAGGAAGTAGCTGCAAATCCAAGAGTGGAAGCAGTTTTTTCCAGAGTAGAATTTTCCCCCTTGGAATGTTTGGGGACTATTTCCTCCAACAGAGCGTCAGGACATAAACTTGCTGACTGTCTGAAGTATGTATGGATGTATATTCAGTTTTCTTTTTAACTTTGCTTGGTAGCATAGGCTGTCCTTTAATTCATGGTCCTTCTGTCTCCTCAAGTACTGGGATTATAGGTGCCAGTGACCCATGACTGTAACCTGCTCATATACTCAGTTTTAGCCCACGTTTTGGCTGTGTTGTAATAAATCTTTTAATAGCCGATGCTGTGTGCAGAGGAGATTGCAGAGTCATCTGTGATGCTTTCAAACACATTCTGTGTCTACACCCAGCTCAGAGCCACAACTTCACTTTCTGAAGACCCTTTTCACAGTCTCATTCTTTATTTCATCATGCCTCTTAATTACCTGATAACATTAAGATGTGTGTGTGTGTGTTTTTTTTTTTTTTTTTTGGCTCTTCACCTGCCTGCTGTCCACCTCTTTCCACAAGTTCACTGTCTCTACAAGCTGCTGGACACATAATGCCCCTAGGTTTTGTGCACTCCATGTTGACACTATAGGTGAAGCATTGGCAGATTAAGTGAACTCGTAGCCTAAATGTGATAAAAACAGAGCAACATTAGAGCTTAAAACTAGACATGCTTTATCCCTAGAATTTAAATTTTGTAATTGAGAAAACTAAGAGAGGGATGAAGATCATTCGTGCTTCAGACACGGAGACACTCTTGGAGAGTGACAGAGTGAGAAGCAGGACTAAGCTCCCCAACGGGCCAGAATTCCTCTATGCTAGAGTTCTTCCTCAAGGTGTCTTTTCTCAGACAGGACAAGATGCTAAGCATAAAGTCCAAGTCAAGAGAAGTTCTAATACTCAGTGAGGGAAGCTGCAGTGGACCACTGTGGTGACTATAGGAAAACCAGGCTACATTTCACAAAGACAGAAGAGCTCATTTAGAAAGCTCTACCACCAAGAAATGATAAATATTTAAGTTGATAAATTATCTTCCCTGAGAAACATTATACAACACGTTCATATAAAAACATGACATTACTCAATTTAATCAGTGCATTCCTCGTGCTTATGTTTTCATACGTCAGTTGGAAATAGATGTCATTTAAAGCACAATCCTCTCTTCCCCCACAAAATAGTATCTGTGACCTTAGGTACCAGTGTGAGATTTTATGAATCCTATGTTAATATGCATGCCAGTGATTCCCAGGATCTGTCTTTGTGGTTTGGGGACATTAGGCTCATGCCACAAAGAGTATGCCTGTGATCTTATCCTTTCTGAATGAATATCCAACATGATTTCTAAAACATGATTAAGCCAATAGACAGGACATTCTCCACAGTTGAGTGGAGAGTGGGGTATAACTTTCACACGTACTCTGGTGCCTCATATTTGACCATGTCCCTGGATAGGGAGGCCTGGTTCACACTCAGAGGAAGGATAGCAGGCTACCAAGAAGAGACTTGATACCCTATGAGCATATAAAGGGGGAGGTAATCCCCCTCAGGCACAGCCATAGGGGAGGGGAGTAAGGGGAAAATGGGAGGGAGGGAGGAATGGGAGGATACAAGGGATGGGAAAACCATTGAAATGTAACAAGAATAAATTAATTTTTAAAAAAAGACCAAAAAATGTAAAAAAAAATACTGAACTAACAACAAAAAACTAATAAAATTAATTATTAAAACAAAAAATATGATTAAAGCAACATTTAAAATATTGTAAATATTGACTAAAAGCAGAGCAACTTTAAGGCTTAAAACTAGACACAACTTTATCCCTAGAATTTAACTTTAAATTCTGTAGTTGTGAAAACTAAAAGTCAGAAGGATGAAGACCCCAGATTACACCGATGGTCACAGTTCTGGATGTAAGAATGTTCCTACATAATAAAGTGATTTGTGTTAAAAACAAACAAGTAACAACCAACGTTTTTAATTTATAAGTTGCAGGGTGGAAAATCCTATAACTCTAACAAAGCCCTCTGATACAACTTGTCTTCACTAACAATTAACCATGTAAAATTAAAGCCAAGAATCATCACAGCCCAAATGAGAAGATCTTTGATATCTTCTGTTTTGATCAAGTGTCTCTTTTCTGCATCTCTCACCCTCCCTCTAATTCAAGCCCACAATGCCCTCCTGTGCTCCTCAGCCCAGTTTCCTACCACATTAGAGAAAAATCTCCCTCCATTTTCTTCCTTCACTGATTATATTCCAAGAAGAAAACAGTGCCATTATGTCCCTAAATGTGTAAGATAATACTGACCTATTTTTATTTTTATTTTCTTTTAGTTTTTGTTTAACAGAAGCCAAGTTGCTCTCTGACTAAATCCAGGACTGAGACCCCTTAAATCTATCCCAAATCCCAAAAGAGAGAACTTTAGGCCCATTCAGTAGAAACCCCTAGACTCCATGATGTCTGAGTGCATTTCCTCTGGCTGGTTTCCATTTTCTGCTAAGATTTGTTGACACATGCCGTAGAACCCATAGATGGGCTTCTAAGGAGAGGTGGCATGAACAAATGAACATTCTTCAAAGAGGAATGTGGTCAGGCATTAGTCTTAGTGGAAGAAATGCAGTGACCCAAAGCACAGCTCACAGTGGCTAGCGGTGATATTTCCCTCTGATCTATCTATTGTTAATCCCATCCCAGGTCAACGGAATTGGGCCTAGGACACAGATTGAATGAATTGTTTCACTAAAGCCATGTGAGCTATTAAAGCCTCAGGGGAAAAAGAGAGATGGGCTTTCTTGATTCTTCCATCTGCCTCTAGCACATCATTGGTAGAATAAGGCCAAATCCATAAGAGGCTTGCTCGGGAGAAGAAAGAGTCAGCAGGTGCCATGAAAAGGGTTACCCAGCTTGTTTATGACTATATAATCTAGGGACACACAGTCTAAGGACTTCCAGAATGCCGGAGCAAACATTGCAAAGGATAAGCTTACTGTAGTCACATAGAAGGGAAGGCGTCAAATGTCAGTCATGTCCATGGCACATGTTGGGACAAGAGATGTATAGCTGTGTGTGAATTACAGCACTCGGGACTGTAGGTGCATCCTCCTCCTCCTCCTCACTTGAGCCTGTTTCTTTTCCCTCCTATCCTTCACTTGAGGACTGAGTACAACTGGAGGCAAGGATGCTGTGCCTGTCCACCAATGCCATTACTGTGTAGGTCAGGTGCTCAGTAAGAGATGTGCACAGTGCGTGAGTGAATAGTCTGAAGAATGGGATCAGATCATTATTATCAAAAAATGTGTGAATCTGTGAAAGAGAAGACAGCTCTAATGTTTATTTTTAACTTCTATAACAACAAAGTAAGTTCTTGGGTTCTTCCCTGTCTGCAGTGTCCCTGGGATTCTATTGCTGAATGTCCTGATGTTTCTTATGTCAGTTGCTGAACTAGTGTCTCCTTCAGACCTTGCACCATTGGTAAGATAAGAGGATCCCAAGTACAAAAGCCAAGTGTAGCAGAAAAACTGGGTCTAAGGATCCTTCTTATATGCATGGCCTGTCAGAAAACCTTTTAATAGGACTGATGCTCTGGAAGGCTGCTGCTGAGCAGGAATAAGAATTGATCACTGTGAGTGTTAATGAGGACCCTGTGTCTATGTCAGAGAGACAAGACTTATCTGGAGTCACAATGGCCCACGTTAATGCTCAAGCACTTCTGTTTACTGACTAAATGGCTTCAAGGACATCACCTGACTTCTTTGGGTCTTTTTGTCCTTTCATAGTATTGAACAAAGGAACCATTTTACCTTATGCATGCACTGTTTAAACAATTATTGCACACAACAACAAACCAACTATAACAAATATGTGCATACGAATATATATGTGTATGTGAAATACATGTGTCATATGCATATATTACCATATAAAGTCAAAGGTATTATGAGAAAAGGTAATTTTCACTGAAATAAAAAAAAAAATCTTTCCTGGCCTCTTAGAGCTGTCACTTTGCTATAGCATTTGTACTGATATGTTCCAAATATCATTTTTCCTTTCTCTGTCAGACTTTTAGAGCTTATTAAATGCATCTGAAACCAATATCCTTTGTTATGTTTCTTGAAGTTAGATATAGTCTTACAAATGACCAGTGTTTTCAGCACTAAGCCACAACAGACTGGGGTAAAGAACAAAAAAAGATTTGTTTCCTTTTAATTAATTATTTATCCACAGAGTAATGGCCTACACTTGTTCTCACAAAGACTTAGTGGAAAATTCTTTTAAGCAATACTGCCGCAAAGCAGTGCTCAGAGTTTAGAAACCATTGTTATTGGATAGAAAAGCTCAAAGGTACTTGGCAATGCCCAAATTTTTCTACTTGTGTTTGTAATTTGTTCTTTATATGCTTTTATTTCTCTGCAGTCTCTCAAAGCTCCGAGCTCTATAGCTTGTCCTTTAATAAGTAAATGTTTATTCCATATGTCGCTACTGTGTGTGTAGTTCACCATGGTTTGATTTGCCCCAAAGTCAAAATGCTGGACATCATCGTGGCCAGAAATATTCAAGACTGGCAGAGCTATAATGGAGCTTACACAATGGGGAGGAACAGTGCCATACACATGGGGCTTGGCTGGGGATGTTGTCTGAATTTGGGATAAAAGCACTTTATACATGGAAGGTTGCTTACAAGCTTAGGAAATAAATTTTACTGTGTCTGGAGTCCTTGTTCCAGGTAAATGCAGGTTCATATCCCTGCAGTCAAGTGCCTTTCTGAAAGAAGATTGTGACCACACCGGTCCAGAATCTCCACCCAGGAAGGAAGAACAGGCAGGTTAGATGTGAGCTCCCTTTTATAGCAATGAAAAACATCCAAGTGGCTTGGAGCTGGTGCATTTCCAAGATGAGGACAAGCTCCCTAGTCTGTACTCAAGCAGAAGAAAGGTTGCTGGATTTTGGTTCATAGCAATCTTTGGTGATAATTCAGTTATTTAAAGGAGAACAGATGACCTTCCCGAGTGGATGTCCATATCAGGACATGGTCTTTTTGCTCGGGTCTTCAGAAAATCAGTTTTGAAAGAGGAAGTGAAAATGTGTGGGTGTGTGTTACTCGGTGTTCCAATTGTATGTCTCAAAATGTAATGTGACACAGAGGTCACATGTAAACCATGTAGACATTGTTTTTGGTTGTTTGTCGTTAACATATTGGGATAGAAAAAGCAATGGGACACTAAGCATGTCACCTATTTAATGACACAATGAGTGGGGCAAATGCACACTGTCTTTGTAGGCCTTGTTGCTGTCTCATTTCTCTCAGCATCCTCCTCATGACTGGTGGACTTGAAGTAGGGTTGCAGCGTCATTTCCTTGGGTTTGAAAGCTGCTTTCACGCCCCAGCAACTGTCAGTCCCCTGACCTCGACCCTTACTCTATCTCTAGAGCTTGTGTTGCATTGTCAATAAATGTTTATGATTATCTTGTTTTGTTTCCATCTGGGTTGAAATGAAAATAAGCCCCTGGACAAGTAAGCATTTGAGTCACAGGCTTTTTATGTAAAAGAAAAAAAAATCACTTTGTGTTGGGGATGCTGATGAGAGGAGCTCAGGTGTGGGGTCTGGCCTCACACTGTGCCACCAGCTTTCTTCTTCCTAACCAGCAGTGATTTTCCCACTATCACATCTAAGTTTCTTGCTTACTTTGCAGTGATAACACTGTCTAATTTATATAATTGTTGAAATTCTAAAAGAAAATAAGAAGCCAAAATTCAGGTTGTCCTCAAGTATATACTACCAAATACCTGCTTTCTCTATCTACGCTGTCTTGATCTTGTGCAGTGTTAGTGCTAAATGATACATCTAAACAACAATTTTATCTTTTATGCATATGCAAACTTCCCTGTCTTATTACCTCAGTACCTAGAAATGCTCATAAAATATTTAGACTTACAGAAAATATTTGATGAATGAAGATGTGTGAGCAAACTTCAGGCTACCAAGGATGCTGTGAGTCACAGAATGTCGGTCCTTTAAGCTGTCAGTAGCAGCCTCCAATAGGCAATAGTTCCTGGAATCTTCATTCTCTATGTACTATCCTTTTTTTCTTTTCTTTTTCTTTTTCTTTTTCTTTTTTTTTTTTTTTTTTTTTTTTGAGACAAGGTTTCTCTGTGTAGCCTTGGCTGTCCTGAACTCACTTTGTAGATCAGGCTGGACTGGAACTCACAGAGATCCACCTGCTTCTGCTTGCCAGAGTGCTGGGATTACAGGTGAGTGCCACCGTGCCCAGCTTGTACTATCCTTCTTACAGACATTAGACATTGTAATGCCTTATCTTCCACTATGCAAAGCCTTGAGTCATCATGAAATGGACAAGTTGGCGATCCTGAGTAAATCAAGTTTCAGACTAAAAAAACCAAGAACATTTCCTTTCAGGGACTTGACTAAATTAAGAACTTCAAAATAACTAGAAGCATTTGTGAATGTTCCCAAGGGCAAGGAGACTTCAAATATATAGCCAATACTAGATGCAAAGATTTTTCCATGGTCAGAAGCGAAGTCTCAAAATGTATCTAGGTTTTACCATATAAAACTGGGTATAAACCCAAATGATTATGTGTCAAGAGTTCCATATAGTTCAATTTACTGTGTCATTGAACAACTGCTAATAAATCCTCAATCCTTTGGATTGTGTTTCAACAGTTCAATATAGTTCAATTTATTGTGTCATTAAACAACTTCTAATAAAGCCTTAATCCTTTGCCTTTCCAGAGAGAAATATAATCTTGTTACCTCTCTTTGACCAATCTCCCATGACAACCCATTCTGTTTGAACTCTGAACCAGTACTGCAGGCTATTTTCACTCTCAGCCCACCCTCTTGGCAGGCTCCACTGTTCCTCCTAAGTTAGCCTCACATTGTCTGTTTTAGTCAGTGTTCCATTGCTGTGAAGAGACACCATGACTGTAATAACTCATAAAAGAAAGCATTTAATTGGGGGCTGGCTTACAGTTTTAGATGGTAGTCCAAAATCATTATGGTGGCAGGCAGGCAAGCATGGTGCTAAAGAAGTAGATGAGAGCAGATGAGCTTATGGGGTCCATTTTCATTTAAACCCCCACATCAGAGTATGGTGGATGTTCCCTTAGCAAGCCATGCATTTCCTCACCTTCCTGCCTTTAATTAAACAACTGTGTCCACATGAGATTCTCTTTCTGTCTCTGCTATCTGCAAACTGTCTGCTTGTTTTTCAAGATGCAACTTCAAAGTAACACTTCTCCTAAAGTTTACCCTCCCTTCCTTTAGGCTCATCCTTTCATCAGGAATCGCTTCTGCATCTCAGAGCTCTTGTGGCCTCTATGTCAACTCTATTTTAGCGCTCAACATGACACATGTTACACTATGTAGCATAAAATAAGTATTATCATTCCTTTGACAGATCTTAAGCTAAGATTAAAATTTTCCATCTTGTTATAGTTGTACTGAAGACAGTTCAAGATACACGGTAGTTAGCCATTGTGTCACTTACATTTCTCATTAATTTGATGAAATACCTGATGAAAAGAGATTAAAGGGAGAAAGGGCTTGCTTTGCTTTCTAATTTAAGAGGGGACACAGCCCATTATGATCGAGCAAGCATGGTGGTGGCCATGTGAGGTGGTTGGCCACTTTGTTTCCACAGTCAAGACATAGAGATGGGACTGAGAATACACCCTGTTAATTAACCTCAAGATTCACCATCAAAGACTCTTACTTCTCTCAGAAGTCTCTGCCTCTGAGATGGTCCATAATCCTACAAAACAGTGTCACCAGCTGGAGATCAGGTATTCAAATGCTTATAGGGAGTATTTCACATTCAAACCTTGTTCTATACGTGTCCCCTTAAACTCATACCACATTATTATGCAATATATATTTATTGCATTTTCAAAAGTCCATATAGTCTTTAATATTCCCAATACCACTCAAAACTCCAAAGCCTTCTGAAATTCAAGGCAATCTCTTCACTGTGAGTCTTGGTGAGACAAAAACTGTTAATTATTTTCAGCATTGAATAACACAGTGTCAATATTCTCATTCTAGAAGGGAAGGACTGGGGCAAAGGGAAAAGGCAAGACCAAAACCCAGGCCAAACACCAAATACTTTAAGCTCCATGCCTAGCATCTGGGGCTCTTGATGGTGTTATCTCAGCCCCAACTGTCTTGTGAAAAATTCCTGACTATAGCACATGTGGACCCTCTCTGGGTCTAGTCCCACTTTGTGTTTATAGCTACCCTGTGTTGTTGTCCTGTGGTCCTGGAATCTACCAACTTTCCGGCATCTACTGCAACTTAGGCTTCATCTTACAAGTGTTACACAGGAACCCAAATGTCCTCCATGTTGGTTTGTATCCTTGCCACATGTTGACAGACTGTCCTCCATGGCTTTCAGAAGTCTTGGCACATGTCTCCATGACCCCCTGTCCCTTTCATCCTTCATGCCTGCATAACCACAACCACGTGGAAGACATTGCCGGGATGGACTGCCAGTGTGAGGTGTAGCCTGATCTCCTTGGACTGCAGTTGTAGCTGCCTCCGTGTGCTGACCATGTGCGCACACTTCTCTAGGCATTCGTTTTCAAGCAGGGAATTCCTTCTGTTGCATCCTCAGGTTGGTTATCTCCTTTCAAATGATCCTGTGTTTTCACCAGATAGCACCTTTCCTGTGGGTTAAAGGGTACTGCCCTCAGAGACTCTTGCCTATTGTATCAGTGCGCAATGCTAGGTTTCTACGTAACTGTCTTAATCTCTTTCATAACTATTTTGCTTGGATCTTTAGAATCAAATGTGCTTCTTTCCTCAGCAGACTACACACCTTCTCTCCTTCTCCTTTGCTTGCTGTTCCCTCTCACCACAGTCCCTGGTCCTCTCTGGGATGTGCCTCCATTATGAATTGTTGTTGTTACTTTGGCACCTGCAGAGCAGAATGTCCCATTAAACCCACAGTGGTTAATAAATGTTGACCAAATTTAGTCTTGATTATAGCCTGTAGGTGGCTCTCCAGAATTTAAGCCATGATTAGTACGAAGGTTAAGAGCACTGTTTTTTTTTTAATCCCTCTTTTGCCATTCCCATGTCTAATCTACATTTCCCTAGTTACCCAAATTCTTTACCCTCCATTTTCCAATAAAAGTTAGGATAGTAGCTATAACTCCTAACAGTAATGTTGTACAGATTAAAGATATGTGAAGCTGTATTAACACCCATAAAATCATTATTTTCCCCCGTTACACATCTAACTGGTAAGTAACAAGTCTAAAGAAGGAGTAAAGTTAGAGGCAGACAGAAGTATAGGCACTACCAAAGAGGTTCTTCTCCATGGGAGATAGTTCTAAAGTTCTGCTACAGTGAGCAATAACCTAGTGTGATTGATGCTGATACATCCATCCCAAGTTCTCCACTGACAACACATTCAAGCTGTCTTTCTGATATCCACTGGAAAACGTAACTGGATTTGAGCTTTTGAGAAGTTAGAGTCTGGCTTTGGTCGACCTGTGAGAGCTGCTTACGGCATTTCAATCTGCGGCCATTTAAGAATATGGTAGGCTGAGCTCTGTGTCTGGCTACATGCAGCTGATGCGACTGGACTCACAGTCCTTTAGACATCGTCTTGCCTTGAAGTCACAGCAGGAAGCCAACCTTCTGCTCTGAGCTGAAAAATCTGTATCTCTCCAAAATGGGAGCAATGAAACTTGACTTAAAAAAAGAAAAGAAAAAAAAAAAAAAAAAACCAAACCAGTTGTATATGCAGGCCTGGCTAGCCTGGGAAACTTTGATTTTTAAGGAGTTTTCCATTTGTTTGTTTGTTTGTGGTTTTTTATTTTGTTTCGTTTTTGTAGTTTTTTTTTTTTTTTTTTTTTTTTTTTTTTTTTTTTTTTTTGTGGTAAAACATCTGTTTTTGTTTTTGTTGCTGTTGTTCACTGCTTCAGACATTAGATAGATGTTTGGGTTTTCTACACCAAGAGATTCTCTTACTCCTTGAGGACTTTAGGATGACAATAGTGTTCTAGGGTTAATAAGAGCTCAGGGCTCAATTCTACAAGACCACCCTGAATCCAGATGCCAGTGGAAATACTGGTTCCTCTGGTTACCCCTGCCTCTGGCTGGGCCACAGATTTCAGATATCTGTCACCCCATTGTCATAGTCAGTAATTCTCTAAAAGCAAATCATAAAACCCTAGGAAACATCTCTCTTGTAATGTATACATATGAACAGCTTGATAAAGAGGCTCTTAGAGGAAAAACGGGAGAGTCCCTAAACCCAGGAGCTTCTGACCCTATGAAGGTGGGCTACATCATCATCTTGGCACACGGGATTTTAATAGAGACCTCACTATGGCTACTTCCT
This sequence comes from Acomys russatus, assembly GCF_903995435.1. Classification (NCBI taxonomy): domain Eukaryota; kingdom Metazoa; phylum Chordata; class Mammalia; order Rodentia; family Muridae; genus Acomys; species Acomys russatus. The sequence goes on along the minus strand of NC_067151.1, from coordinate 40,374,081 downwards.
CATGAAAACATGGCTGATTTTTTACAGCTTTAAGATTCCTTTCCCTCGAATAGCAAAGTAGAAGGATCCAGAGGGTCCTAGAAACCTACAAGTAGAACATTATGATAGGCAGATTTGGGCCCAGGGGTCCCGCTCAAACTAAGGCACCAGCCAAGGACAACACAGGCAGTAAACTTTAAACCCCTTCCCAGATCTAGCCAATGGTCAGAACAGTCTCCACAGTTAAGTGGAGAGTGGGGTATGACTTTCTCATGTACTCTGGTGCCTCACATTTGACCATGTCCCCTGGAGGGGGAGACCTGGTGGCACTCAGAGGAAGGACAGCAGGTAGCCAAGAAGAGACTTGATACCCTATGAGCATATACAGGGGGAGGTAATCCCCCTCAGGAACAGTCATAGCGGAGGGGAGTAAGGGGAAAATGGGAGGGAGGGAAGAATGGGAGGATACAAGGGATGGGATAACCATTGAGATGTAACAAGAATAAATTAATAAAAATAAAAAATTAAAAAAAACTGAAAAAAAAAAAAAGATTTCTTTCCCTCTCTGGATGATGGAAGGTGGGGGAGAATGTGTCCTGGCTTAATCATGGCCTAGACAGATGATCAGTCCTATAGCAGAGCTATCCAAGAACTCCAAAGAACCGCCTCATTTAAACCAAGATGCTACTACTGTTCAGGAAATTCCAAGTCACTTGACGAGCTACATGCCAGGAACTGTGATCAGGAACCAAATATTTCCTTTTCTTTAGGTCAGAAGAGGAGTAGACAAGGAGTATTGCTTTTTACATATTACCTTAGTCCCAAGATGGTGAATGGTATGGGTGGTGATGCTTCCCCCAACATTTCCCACTTGTAGTGGGGAGCAGAGCAATGCCCAGTTATCCAGAACCTGGTTTTTGGGTTGTGGACCTGCGATCACCTGGGCAGAATCTAGCAGCTGATAGGACACATGGTTTAAGAAAGGGAAGGAGACTAACAGGACTCTAACTTCTCTTGTTTGGGCAACTTAGCAAATAGTGATGCTGCTAACAGGTTCAGGGATGGAGGAACCCCCCTCCCGTTCCTCCTGCTCAGCCAGCTTCCCTACCTCCAACATGAAATTCACTCTTCAAATGGCAGTCAGCATGTCTTTATGCTGAAAGACTACTCCCTGTGTCTTTATAGTTTTTTGTTTCCACCTGTTTATCAATGTAGTTTTAACTCTCCACTGTCCCTGAGGTGCTTGGTCTAGTCCTCATCAGTTCTACTATGCCATCTGTCTCCTCTACCTGTCTTCTTTGCCGTGTGATTTTCTTTCAGATCCCTCCTTCCCCCACTTGCCTCCCATCTGTGGCCTGGATCCCTGTAGCTCCCTCTGAACTGACCACCACCTTCTATTCCCTTACTCTCCAGGCTTGAGGCAAATCATTGCTTCTTAAGAGATCCTCCTTCAAAGTAAATCTAGGAGTCACAGTGTGTCTTTTGTCGCCTGGTGGGAGACGCAACGTTACACCCATCCGAGCACTGTCTGTTATTACATCGGCAGGGGTAGATAGTCAGCCTGTTGGCTTCTGTTCCTTTGTAGCCATCTCTAAATCCTGACCTAGTGCTCACGGGGCTTCATAACCCATTACTGATTGTGGGATAACTGACATATGAAACAGCACTTCACCAAATCTCTCCTGTGCCTGAGCCCAGCACTAAGACTATCCCTGTCGATCCACAGATGAGTGAAGAAGGGGGACTGACTTTCACATGAACCCTGGTGCCCCATATTTGACCACGTCCCCTTGGTGCGGAGGCCCCGTGGCACTCAGGGGAAGGACAGCAGGCTACCAAGAAGAGACTTTATACCCTATGATCATATACAAGAGGAGGAAGTCCCCCTCAGTCACAGTCATAGGGGAGGGGAATCGAGTGAAAGTGGGAGGGAGGGAGGAATGGGGAGGATAGAAGGGATGGGATAACAATTGAGATGTAATATGAATGAATCAATAAATTAATTAGTTAATATAAAAAACATGAAAAAAAAAAAAAAAAAAAAAAGACTGTCCCTGTCAAGGTGAAAGAGTTTCAGGCCCTCTGGAGTGATCAGTAAATGGGAACTATCTCTGAAAAGAGGGTCATATGTTCACATTTGAGTGTAAAGAATAGATCCATGGAATTGTAAGTCTTCGCTTTTACATCACTTTCTCTTGCATATCTGCATCCAGAGGATTAGTTACCACTAGCATTTGGAGCCAGCAAAGATACTTGGCTCTCTAAGTTAGCATGGTGAGGGGACATAATGTTTCCTTGTAAGGTTTCCTCCCATCTCAGTAGAACAGCCCATCAGTGTGACTGGATGCCTGAAATGAGGCAGACAACGCTTCCTGTGCAGCCATGGTAACCAGTGACCCTCTCTGGCCTGTTTGCTCATCTTCTTTTGATCTGAGAGCCCAAACTCTTCCTGGTTTCAAGCCCAGATCCTCTGTAGAGCATCTTCCTGTGCACAGCTCTTACTAGATCTGCTGCCTCTCAGGTGAGAGACTGATGAGAACTGTGCACCTGCCATATGTTCATGTACAAAAATATCTCCGAGTTTCCTGGAGACATTCACTTCCCTTGAGTTCTTACTGCACAATTCTGAGACACATAGAAGTAGGTAAGTCTTGGGCCATGGGTAGGCAAAACTAACATTTTTTTCTACTATTTTGCTATCTATCTTCACAGAGCTTGATGCAACAGCAGAGAGCATACTGCCACTTGAATTGTCCTTTCCATGATCGCCCTATGTGTGGACACTGACACAGCAATGGAAGTTATTAAGCTGAGGGAATGGTTTTAGAAGAGCCAATTACTTGAAAGCTGAAAGGCATCAATACCTTCTGTCAAGATGCATGAGGCACAGCAGTTGATTTCCCATTGCACTGACTATGTGTCTAAAAATAATACAGGCCTGCATATAACAAATATTAGTCATTGTAGATGATTACTCAAAAAAGACTGGAATGAATGATTTACTGGAACACATAAGGCACCGAGCAAACAGCAAAGACAGTTTCTAATAAGGAATTCATTTGATGACTCTTTGCTTCTCTTTGCTTACATTCTTCTTTGATATGGAGTTCTCAGAACAAGATGTTAGGAAATACAACTTGGGGCCTGATAAAATCTCAGAGCGTAGAAGTACTTACAGCACAAGTCTGACAATCCGAGTTTGATCTCCAGATTTCACAGTGGAAAGAAGGAATGGGCATGCACGAGACTCCTCTCCCTCTCTCTCTGTCTCTGTCTCTCTCTGTCTCTGTCTCTCTCTGTCTCTCTCTCTCTTTGTCTCTGTCTCTCTGTCTCTCTCTCTGTCTCTCTGTCTGTCTCTCTCTCTTTGTCTCTGTCTCTGTCTCTCTCTGTCTCTGTCTCTGTCTCTCTCTCTCTCACTAGTCTACATCATTCTTTTACTGCAGAGGTGCTTCTCCTTGCACCCCTCTTCCTCATCCATTCTTTCTGGGGACCATCTCAGTTAGTGTCTTGTTGATCAGATAAGACCAACAAGGAGTATTTCATTATCATCCACAAAGATATTTTTTCTTTCTCTTATTTCAGGCTTTGAAATCTCTACTTTACAATGCAACCCTGCTTCTAATTTTATGGGAAGATGATAAATTGAAGTACCCACTCACTCAGGTTTTCCACTCCATATTGTCTTTGTACAGGCAAAAGGTAAAGGGAAGGAAAAAATATACATGGAAATAAGAGCAAAACTAAATGGGCTCAGAAGGGTGTGTGTGTGTGTGTGTGTGTGTGTGTGTGTGTGTGTGTGTGTGTGTGTGTTCATATGTGTGTAATAATAATTATAGAGAAGGAAGTCATGAACTTGAGAGGGAGTTGTAGGGGATATTAGACAGGTTGGGAGGGGAAGAGAAGTATATGAATGATATAAAAATGTATTCATGTATGAAATTCTAAAAAAATCAGTCAAAATTAAATTAAACAATATAGGCTATTAGCATTACTTCTGGTGCCTTCCAAGAAAAGTAGGTAAGAGCCTATTGCTGAAGACACAACACATTTCAGATGCAGGACTTGACCAAATCAATCTGCATCTACCCGGAAATGCCCTCCCTGAGGACCAGCTCCCATAGTGTTAGAAAGAGACATGCAAGCTGCCGAGGGAGAAAAGCAACCAAAATGACAAGCGATTCCAAAAGACACAATAGTAACCTTTTTATCGGATAGCCACTTAACTGGACTTAAGGCCCCCTTACTAGGAGGAAATTGGCATTGGTATTGTAAACTTAGCCAACTACCCATGCCTAGTAAGCCCACAGAGCCTAGAAGAGAACCTACAGCTCCTGCTTCCTAAAGAATTATACATTGTAACAGCATTCCAAATACTTATTTTTGTATGAACGAACAAGTCTAATTTCCATCCATCATCAAAGAAGCTTTTTTTTTTTTTTGCAAATGGGGATTATTGCAGAGAGCCACAATCATCAAAATGCGGAAATCAACTGACCACATAGGGTGGTGCACAAAGGCTCTGGAAACATTATGGAAGAGGGGGCAGAAAGATTGTAAGAGCCAGAGAACCAGGGTGTTTCTTCTAAAAGGAAAGGAGCACAAAGTGGAGAGGGGTTGAGTCTGGAAAGAGTTGGGGTAAGCACAATCAAATTTTCAAAGAATATATAAAATTATATTATTTTAAAATTACATTTAAATGAAAATAGAAATGGTGCAACGTGGATCCAATACACACTAAAGAGCAGACACAGGATCCTGCCTGGGTTCACTGCCTACTCACAGGCAGCCTGAAGGCATTAGAAAATATAATGAGCCAGGTGTGGGGCATACACCTTTAATCCCAGCACCCCCCCTCACCCCCCCCCCCCCCGCAAGACAAAGTTTCCCTTGTAGCTTTGGCTGTCCTGGACTAGCTGTAGAGCAGCTGGCCTTGAACTCACAGAGGTCTGCCTGCCTCTGCCTCCCCAAGTGCTGGGATTACAGGTGTGTGCCACCACACCCTGCACATTCTCTACTTTTTAACTAACTCGCTAAGTCAAATTTGTGCTGCACAAGATTTCATAGGTGTGGGTACATCTACTAGAGCATTGGCAACCGATCAGTGACCATCTTTGATGAAAGCTGGCTCTCTTTTTTCCAATAAGCATCAATTAATAATAGCTTCTCATCAAGGAGAAGGCACTCTTGACTTCCTATCTACCATGCTGGGAAATTGGCTAGTTTGAATCTTACATGGGTCCTCCTCAGTCAAGCACAGATGCTATGAGTTCACTAGTGTATCTGCCTTGGCATGTCAAGAGGACACTGGTTTTCCCCAACCTCTAGAGTGTTAAATGTTCCCGAGTCTTGGGGTAAAGGGATGTGATATAAACACTCCATTTAAATAAGGGTTACCAATCCATGTATATGTATTCTGTGCACTTTGACAATTGTAAGTTTCTGGATTTACTACAGCCCATTGCGCAAAGAAATGTCTCTAATGATGTCTGAAGGCTACTAATCTGTAAATATAGAGATATAGATTTAGAGGGCAGTTGAATGTCAGTTAATCAAAATGATAGTAGGAGGTTCACTCCTGGAGCTTATAAGCTCCCCAGCCATGGATTCTTGGCCAGATTTATAGTAACAGGCACACATGGAAAGGACCTTAAATCCATCCAATCAGGAAGTAGTTAATTACCCCCATAACATCACTCCCTCTATTGTACCCATGGGTATATCTTGCATTGCTGCTCATTATTATAACTCACAGCATTCACGGCTGAGTAAGACTCCTGATGACTCATCTCCCCCAGAAGCCAGCATAACACCTTCAGTGCTGTGAAAGCTGGCTAGCAAGGAGGAAGCTTCCCAGTCAGTACCAGGACTTGATTTCCCCATGTGTGACCAAATGTGTGTTTTCTTCACCAATAGGGTCTTAACATCAAGTTCTGGTGGGCAATCAGGAGCAATAGCAATATCCTGCACTGTTTAAGGGATCCCTGGGATGACTGTGATCAACAACTTGAGGGGAAGATTCCATACCTGGCATTGGGCTTTTTCTTCCTAAAATGATATTTTTGTATGTGTTATTGCCTTGTCTGGAGTGTCCATCCCATCTGAACACTACTTTGCCTCCACTATTCCTTCCAAAAGCATTCCCTAGAAGTTGCTCATCTTCCTACCAAAACATAGACAGCGTCTCCTCTGCACATGCTATATATGGATTATGACATTTGTCACCTAGACTGCCTTCATGTTGTCCTTAGAGGTTTTATATTTAAAAACATAGTCTTGTTCTCCTTTTAGTATTGAACGAATGGGTAACAGTGTGCTATGCCCATTAAAGCAAGGCTAGAAAAATATCTGCCTGTTATGCATTCCTGTTAAACTATACACCTAAAATAAATATCCCATAACTAACATTTCTCAATAATTCCACTTCCAATGTTTGTCACTTCTAATTAGAATTTATGAGCTTATAGAAACTGTGGTGGGTCTTGTGAAAACAACGCAGGGTAAGAGTTCTGGCTAATTAGTGGCCATTGTGTTACCCAGGTGGGTAGTAAGGACAAGAGCTTCTCTCAGAAAAGGCTTACATGGGCATTACCACTCTCTTCTGGTTGCTCACAGCATGCCATTCACCTCATTGTCAGCATAGAAAAGCATTTTTCCCCATCTATATTAACATATAACTCTATAATACAGAAAAAGTACAACACAGGAATATCCCACCTCCTGCTCCAAGTTGCCAGAGATTTTCTTAGCCAAGACTGTTAATGACTCAGACAGGACATTCAGAAATTTAAAAGCTCATAATGAACATGCTTTCTGCTCCCCCTCCCTCCCTTCCTCCTCGTCTCGCAAGGCGTTGTTATTTTTATCTCCACATTGCTTCAGCTGCACTCCAGAGAAAGCCAGGCTGAGGCAGAGGTGCAGCTCTGTTCTCAGGGAGGGAGGCATGGCATAGGGAAGGAAAGGTTGTGACAAAAAGGGGGAGACATTGGCAGGGGGCTAGTCGCATTTCTCAGAGAAGTAGGACCAGACACAGATCTCAGCAATGGGATACTGTGGTGAGCAATCCATTTCTCAAATCTAAGGTGTGGTGGGTTGGATGGAAGTGGCCTCTTATAGATTTGAATGCTTAGTCACCAGGGAATGATTAGGAAGGATTAGGGGGTGTGGCTTTGATGGAGGAAGTGTGTCACTGTGGGTGGGCTTTGAGGTTTCAAAAGTCAGTTCCCATCTCTCTCTCTCTCTCCTCTCTCTCCTCTCTCTCTTCCTGTTGCATGCACATCTCGATGAAGAACTCTCAACTTCTTCTCCTGCAACCATGTCTGCCTGCATGCCTCCACATGCCGCCATCCTTCCGGGCATGATGATAATGGACTAAACCTATGAAACTGCAAGCCAGCCTTAAATAATGCTTGTTTTTATAAGAGCTGCTGTAGTCATAATGTCTCCTCATAGCAATAGAACACTGACTAAGACATAGGGTATGAGGGGAGGGTATGGCGATGGCAACACTGCCACCCTTGACCACAGAACTAGACAATGATTGTTTCCAGTAAGAGAGAATTAGCCAGTAAAAGGAAATAAGATTTTACCAGTTGAAACTGAAATTGGTGTTTGAATCCAATGTGTGTTTTGATCTAAACAAAACCTCCAAGGTGTTATACTTATTTTCCCTCTTTACTTTGATGAACAACACTTAGTCTGTATTACTTTAGGGCATTTATATTAATGGGGAAAACACTTGACCCACATTTAACTAAGTTGATTAAGGATCTCTTTTGTTGTTGTTTGGGGTTGGAGGGCTCTTCTTGGTAATGAGTTTCAGCTTCATGTCATCAAGGTAAATTTCCCACATTTGCTCTCATTCTTTTCCTGCCTAGCAAAGATGATTCCAGAGCACAAATGTGCCTAAAGTCCACCTGAATTATACTGTAGCTATCACCCTGGGGTTGTACAATGTGAGCAGTGAAACCCAGAGATTCATCTAGCCATTGCTCCTTGGTTTTGCTGAGTAGTCATTTCCTGTGGTCATAGCAAAGAGTAGCTCATGCCCCAGCATCAAACTACACCCTATTCAAGTATTTGTGTTTAATTCTTCTATTTCTGGTATGGTGATGGTGGTGGTGGTGGTGATGGTGGTGTATGAGGGAGAGAGAAGAGAGGAGTTCGCAACAGAAAACAGATGGTACACTCAAGTTAGGCCATTCAAACAGTTTTATTTTCAAAGGTATAGAGAAGTTATTAGGTTGTATGTTGCAGCATTCCAAGGTAAGCATCAATAGTGAATAGGGAGTGGGTGTCAGAACCAGGGTAAGAGAGAAGATGGGCCGAATTCCATTGTCAAATGACAATTCTATTTGGTAAAAAGAGTGGTTAGTATGTTTTGGCTCTCTGGGAGAATAGAATCACAATATCTCAACCTCATCTGCATGGCCTCCTGCTGGGGTCTCTACTAACCACAGTAATGACAAGGTTATAGACCATGTAGGGCAGCCTCCTGGGGCCAGACAGCAGGACAGAGAAAAGAGGTCAGAACTGGGGAAACAAACAAAAGATAGATGGCACAAAATAGGACATTCTTTCCAAATTTTAACAGTCTATTGTACCTAAACCAAAATCAAATTTGTTTTCAGTTTTCCAATTGCTTGTGCCTTCCAAAAACCAGACAGGTCAGGTTCTGCAAAGCCCTATGTGCTCCTAGTTTAAAAAATGAATGAGAAACAGAAACTCTTGTTTTCCTTCCCCCTCAGTTGAGTCCTTTGTTTACAAACACATTTTATATACTTTTTCCAATAAATAAAATAAAAAAACGTTGAAATCCAAAATTATCAGAGCACAGTGTTGTTATTCACACACACACACACACACACACACACACACACACACACACACAACTAGGAGAACTTACAATCTCCTTTTCTTTTCATTTCTTCACAAATATTTACTGAATAGCTGCTATCCTGAAATACAGAGACACAAATATAAGCAATAAACAAATCTTTTCTATGTTGATTCACCAAACACAATGGTACTTTGTTAATTTTTGTTTAGTTCAGAAAGATGTCTATACAGAAAGTAGACGCAGCTACAGTCTTGTCTGATAGGAGTGTCACAAATATTTCCAGGCTCTTCATTCCCACAGTTTGGGTCCTTGTGAAGGTTCTCTTTGTGGGAGAGGATAGTTGGTAGAACCCAAGCTTCATTCCGTTATACCACTACATTCACAGGAGAAATTATCTCCATGTGCTATGACCACAGCTAAGTCCCAAATTCACTCTAATAGAACAGGCTTAAGTCACTATAGAGCTGGTGCCAGAAAATATAATACATTGGTTGACTTGAGTCAAGAGGAGCTCATCCTATGATTCAACTGTAGGGCTAATTTCACCCTAATAGCATAGCTGTGGAGAATAAAAATAGCCAAGAATATTCTAGGGATTATTGATTAAAAAAAAAAAAAAAAAAAAAAAGGGAAGTGAATGTCAGGAAGGAAACCATTTTAAAGAGCAATAAACTCCCCAAATAGTCTGGGTTATGCTCTAGCTGGCTCTCCAAGGAGGACCAGAATAAGGTGCATGGTAGCACAATGATCTGGAAAGGACCACACAGATGCCCAGAGGGATCATAGGGTTCTGGTCACAAATCAGGATGTTCGGTGTGACTCTGGACCTGGAGAGTTCCTGGTTGCCATGATAGAAGAAAGTACTTTTATGCCATGGTAGATTCTATGCCTTACCTTTAAAATTATTAAATAATTTGACCAGCCATTATATAAACAGAGAAATAAGGGACTAGTATTTAGACAGATTTCTTGATAGGAAGACAAATAGGGAGTGGTGCTATGGTTAGGTTACAGAGGTGGTGGATGCCCAAGATGGCCAGCTTCTTTCTTACCCTCTAGACCTGAAACAAAGGCCTGACAGCTTAAAACAATGGCCTCCCAGGCTTTTTCTCCTGCCAGTAGGACCCTACTGCTAACAGACTAGATCAACAAGTTCAAGGCCTCGTGGCCTCCATTACATGCTTACATACCAGCTATGGGACAATCAACCATCCTGGTTTTCTTCAAACCAACTAACCCTAAATTAAGGGAGGAAGACTCATCAGAGACTGGATTTTTGGCTTCCAGAGTCTTCCCTTGGCTTTGTGGAGCATCTTTCTCTCTGTGTGCCCGATGCATGTGTGTGTTTCCTCATGCCCAATAGAAGCCTGTCTTCGACTGCTGATTCTGTCTGCTGTGTTGGCCATGTTCCAGATTTCTCCATTGCTGCCTGTCAACACTGGAAGTTCTCCTGCAGTTTGATTCTTTAACTGGGACAGAAAACAAGCCAGATCAAGACCCCTAGATGGTAACAGAAGGGCAAGCTGGGTAGAACAGGCAACAGAGGGAAGAGGGCTTAAAGGAAGGCTGAATCTAAAGTGGATCTCCTCAGAGGCGACTGAACTCAGTTGTAAGAGACTAAGAGGAAAGGGAAACACGTAATTAGAGGGGACATTAGGTATTGGTGTCACTTAAATTTGGGCATCACCTAGGCTTGACTTATTTTTTAATTAATTAATCAATGAATTAATTCACTTTACATCCCAATCGTAGCCCCTCCCTCCTCTCCTTCTGACCCCACCATACTTCCCTCTTTTCCTTATATCCTCTCCCCTACTCCTCAGAAATGGGGGAGCCTCCCACACAACCTATCCCAGCATATAAAGTCCTACCAGGTCTGAGAACATCCTCTTCCCCTATGGCCTGCTGAGGCAGCCCAGTCAAGAGAAGTGATTAAAAGCAGGCAACAGGGTCCATGTCAGAGACAGCCCCCTGCTTCCACTGCTAGAGGACTCACATGAAGCCTGCGCTGCCCATCAGTTACATCTGTGTAGGGGGCCTAGGTCCAGTCTTCAGTCTCCACAAGCCTCTCTTGGCCCTGGTAAGTTGGCTCTGTTGCTATTCTATCCTTTATCCTCTGGGTTCTTCTATCCTTTCTCTGACTCTTCCACAAATCCCTACCTTTGCCCAATGTTTGTCTGTGAGTCTCAGCTTCTATTTCAAACAGCTGCTGGGTGGAGCCTCTCAGAGGACAGCTATATAGGCTCCTGTCAGCAAGCAGAGCAGAGCATCGTTAATAGTGTCAGGGGTTGGCTGTATCCCATGCATGGGTCTCAGGCATTGGTTGGATATTCCCTCAATCTCTGCTCTATTTTTATCCCTACACATCTTGTAGGCAGGGAAATTTTGGGGTTGAAGTTTTTGTGGGTGAGTTGGTGTTCCCCTCCCTCCACTAGGAGTTCTGTCTAGTTAGAGGGCAGTCTCTTCAGTCTCTATGACCCCTGATACTAGGAGTCACAGCTAGCATCACCTCAATATCCTCCCAGTAGTCTACAACAAAGTAGGGTTGACTTCTAATGTCTAATGGGGAGACAAGAGTGTAGATTGACTCCGAGTTTACCAGGGTACTAAAATGGTGTTCTATCCATTCCAGATGTTTCTATTATCTATGTGCATAATTTATATGCACCTTAATATTTAATTTTTATTATATAACCAAATTTTATTTTAAAGCTTCCACTGGCTTAATTTACACATGCAAAGAAAAGAGAAGCAGGATAATTGTAGGTGAAGTATTTTGGCTTGCATGAAAATAATAAAAATTTCATGTCCAGGTGGATTTAAAAATATTTTCGTATTATCTTAATGATAAATACAGCCATGAAATTAATGTAAGTCAATCAAAAATTATCCTTAGGCAACAAGATTGGTATTTTGCCTTCTTTTTGTACACAATTCTATGTTTAACCTGAGTTGACAAATGTAAGAAAGAATGACAAAAAATGTACTTATGCATATGATTACAAATTGTCTATTCACTTAAGAGATGTTTAATTTTGGCCTTATACGGACTAGCTATTTCACTAAAACGGCTCCCCCTTTGATTGACTTAAAAACAGGAAAATCAGTTGGCACAGCTTCAGTGAGCTCACTCTGGCTGCCCACTCAGCGTCCTCTTTATTGATGGACAATATACTCGTGTCTTCTCTAGATGAAGAGAAGTATGCCATCTTTATGCCTCAATCTTGAAACTATATAAAATGTACACTTAAAAAAAAAAAGAGCCTAATAAAGCATGAGCAGTGGCTTTCAAGTGTATTACCTATCTAGGAAATAAGTAGACATTACCCTGAATGAAATTACTACAAATGTGAGGAGCGGGGACCATACAATAATCAACACTATCACACAATCATTAGTGCCTGATATAATACAGAAAATGGGATGTTTGGGAAACATCAACATTTATGATATAATACCCACAGGGAAAAAAAGTTGAATAGGATGGACAGATGAAAGGTTTCAGACTTACTGCTTCACCAAGCAAGAGCATCTTCCTACTCCAAAAGACATCTTGTTTCTACTCTAAACTCTTCTTTTTACCTTTTGTTCATATCTGAAACATTGGTGAAAGGCTTAACTAAATTACAACCTGGATCTACCTGAAATCACAGTTATGAGTCAAAAAAGGACTCTCTGTAGCTGGTTACAGAACAGCACTAGGCAGCTTAGAGCAGGCACTTGGTGGCCCGGGTACTAGAGAGCTGGCGGGCTGACCAAGTCAGCTTCCCAGCCAGGTCCAGATCTGAGTTGGCCCACTCCAACATCTACCCCATCTATGAACTGCTGAATAGCATGAAAGGGTTGTGCCTCCCCCATCCAAAGTTGCAGGATCTCCATGACACCAGGAAATAACAGGATATCGGAGGGGAGTTTCCTGTGAAATAAGGTTGCTGAAAAGACAGAGGAAAGACTTTAGAATGCCTTTAGCTTAGCATTATGTAAAATGAAAAAAAGATGCTATAATTAATAATAGGAACCTGGTTAGAAAGTGTTTTCAGATAAAAATTATAATTTCTGAATTTAAGATTGCATAACTGGTAGCAAATCATCTTTTTGTTTCACAAAACCAAAACAGAACAAAACATAATTTGAAGGAAACATCAATAACTCTCCCAAGAATAAAATAAGTGTGTTTGTACAGACTTCCACCTTCAAAGCATGCTTCTGAGAGATCTAAAGTTATGTGCTTATAGCTGCTACGATAAGCACTATTGTCTTTCACAAATTGTAGTTGAAGAGGATGGCTCATGGGAAGGCTGGGCAACTGCCAGCTGAGTTTTATACCCAGTGCTAGTTCACTCTAGATCTTACCTCAGAAGGAAATTCTCTTGATCAAAAGAAATAGAGGGCATTCTCTCTCTTTCTCTCTCTCCCTCTTCCTCCCTCTCTCCCTCCCTCTCTTCCTTTTTTCTTTCGTCTCCTTCCACCTTTCTTTCTTTCTTTCTTTCTTTCTTTCTTTCTTTCTTTCTTTCTTTCTTTCTTTCTTTCTTTCTTTTTCCAAGACAGAGTTTCTTTGTGTCACTCTGGCTGTCCTGGAATTAGCTTTTTAGACTAGGCTGGCCTTGAACTCACAGAAATCCACCTGCCTCTGTTTCCTGAGTGCTGGAATTTAAAGTATGAACAACTGCCTGGCCCTATGGATGGAATTTCTATGTTGTATAAATTATTATTCTAGAACAGTATCAGTAGATGATTTTACTCAAATTCACAGTGTAAGTGTTTTCAGGCTCTGTCAAAACTTTTCAACTCTGCCACTGCAGTGGAAAAGTAGGCACAGATAGTCAATGATGGCCAAGAATATCTAATTACAACTACCTGGATGTCAGATTTGCCCTTTCAAACATTATATGCCATCTCAGATTACATAATGTATAAAAATAGGAAGAGGGCCATTTTGTGTGGGGGGTTGTCACAGCATTGATATCAAAATTTCAATTTACTTCATATAAATATAAAGATAAAAACTAAAAGTGTTTACAATTTAAAATTAGTAACATGTTAAGGACTATTACTACTAATCAGGTAAAGTATGTCCCAGCAATTTAAGCTCTAATTATTAAAAATCTACTATTATAATAATATAAACAAAATAAGTAAAACATATTTTAATAAATCTTCAGAAGACTTATCAGATTTTAACATTCATTCCAGTCCCTACAAAAACACACTCCCTTTGTCACTTGAAAGTAACTTAAAAAATTTTTTTGTATTAATTCTTAGAGAATTTCATACAATGTATTTTGAATATATTCACTGCCATTAACTCATCCTTTCACCCTTTCTTACTTAAAAAATATTTTATTAAATATTTTTACATATACATTTATATTATTACACATACATACAGTAAACTACCTACAGCAAGAAGAACCATGAAACAATCAGGAATTATATAAATGTTACATTCATAGTGTTTTGGCTATTTGTATTTGGCAGCCTTGAAAAAAGCATCTTTCCTATCTTGGTGAGTCTAAAATTTTGAATGTAAATCAATATCTATCATATCTCATCATTATAAACTTAAAACATCTATCTAGGCCTAAAAACATCTTAACCCCTAAATAACCCCTAAAAAAGCTTAATTGTAAAACTGAACTATCTGGTCATCAACCCCATCAAAGACTTGAAAAGGAATAAAATTAATTATCTGAGGATACAGGGAGTGCAAGTTAACAGCTTCCCAAATGAGAAGATGACAGAGACTGTTTGCTGCCTGAACAGTCACCCAACACTCTATAACATTGGAACATCATCTTCAGCCTTCTGGCCCAATATATCTGACAGACGTATTTGTAAGGCAGGAACTATTGAAGACTTGCTTATCCTGTCTTGGCAAAGTTTGGCCATCGACTCTGCCTGCATCCAAGCTTGCCCTTTTTAAGGCAGAATTCTGTCTGTGGTAGAACTGAGGACATTTTGCCCACTGGCTTGTTTCCCACATTTGAAGCCATCTCCATAAGGAGGTTTTTTGATGCTCATCGTCTTCCTTGAGGTAGGCTGTGTGTTGTCAGGAGTTAACCTGCCTTATTGTCAAAGAATCTTTTAAATATTAAAAACATCTTTATATGCCATATTCTGTAGGTCTCTGAAGTTTTTGAAGACCTTATATAACTGTTTTACTTTATCTTTCTATAGAACCATATCTATCTGTTATACCTAGGATGTATATTCTTGTGATAAAAATAGACTAGTAATTGATAGGACCATGATTTGATCAACTAACAATTAGCTTGTATAACTTACTTATCCTAAACAGCATGCAATAGCACTTTCAAAGTGTTAGGAGTAAACTATTTTCACCCTTTCAATCATGCCATCACTTCCCACCCAACACTGAGGGTACTCCCTTTTTGTTTTCCCTCTACCTTCCCCATTGAGTCCCACAGCCAAATATTAGGCAGAACTCTGGAAGTCCTGTGGAGGAGGAAGAGGAGGAGGAGGAGGAAGAGAAGGAAGATTTGGAGGAACCAGAGGAATCAAGGACTCACAAGAACATGGCCCACAGAATCAACTGCCTGAGCCTCAAGTGGGCTCAGAAATCAGGGACCCTGAGTGGGTCTGATCTAGGTCTTCTGCATATAAGTTGTAGTTATATAGCTTAGTGGGTAACTGGGGCTATCTCCTGACTCTTTTGCTTGACTTTGGGGCCCTTTTCAAGCCTTTTCCTCCTACTGGGTTGCCTTGTCCAGCCTTAACCTAAGACTATGTGCCTGGTCTTATTGTAGCTTGGTATGTCCCTGGAAGGTCTGCTCTTTTATTAAGGGGAGGTAAAGGGGGTATGGATCTGTGAAAAGGGGAGAGAGGAGAGGGACTAGGGGAAAAGGAAGAAGAAGAAACTGCAGTCAGGATGTAATATATGAAAGAAGGAAAATAACAAACTTTTTGCCAAAAGAGGAGGAAGAAGGAGGAGGAGGAGAGGAAGAAGAGGAGAGGGGGAAGAGGAGGAAGAGGAGGAGGAGGAAGAGGAGGAGGAGGAAGAGGAGGAGGAGAAGAGAAAGAGAAGAAGAAGAAGAAGAAGAAGAGAAGAGAGAAGAGGAGGAAGAGGAGGAGGAGAAGAGGAGGAGGAGAAGAAGAAAAAGAAGAAGAAGAAGAAAAGAAGAAGAAGAAGAAGAAGAAGAGGAGGAGGAAAGAAGAAGAAGAAGAAGAAGAAGAAGAAGAAGAAGAAGAAGAAGAAGAAGAAGAAGAAGAAGCTATAGATTCTTAGGATGAGCTTGTGTAAAGAAGCCAGTGTGAAGAACAAAATACCAGAGCTTTTAAAATGTCACTCAGGGAAGCATTCCTATGCAGGGTTTTTAAAATGTCATTCAGGGAAGCATTCCTATGCAGTGTTTTTTTTTTTTTTTTTTTTTTTTTTTTAAGCAAATTGGCCCTGGAATAGAAGATTGTTTTAGTTGCCAGATTGGAAAGCTAAGGTACCGAGTGACAGATCCTGCTGACCCCTACTGAGGTGTTGACATTGAAAGGCATGGCATGCTTGTATGGCTGCTGGTGGTCTTGGCAGCCCTGGCTTGACCAGCAGATGTCCTGAGGCCTTTGCTTCATGTCCTTGATCTGATGCTCAAAGGCCTTTCATCTGTGATCTAATCTAAACACACGTCCATCTCTTCAAATCCTCACAAAGACAGAAATCCTCAATTTAGGGCCCCTATACTATGCTTTGAAGGGCTTACATGTTTATATTTCCTGAATACTGTATGTTTGTATTATCAAAGTGCACCTTGGAAGTGCACTGCTGTCTCCTAGACATTACCTTGTAGGCCTTCATGTTAACCCTAGAAAGTCAGTTAGGCTCAGCCAGTATTCTTGTCCCCATTTTACAAATAAGGAAACTGTTCACAGACTTAGCAGTAAGGTTTACTGGCAGGCATGTATCTACTCCACAAATATTGGGCATTTAATTTCTTTAATTCCTCTTTGTACTTTAGAAGTAAACAGCTCTATGTAGAAATGGCCTAAATTGATCCATATTTTTTTTCTTCTACTTTTAAAGCTTCTTGTGCTTTTTTGAACTGTCACAAGACCACATTGACTTCTATAAAAAAGGATATGTTATATTTGGACCTAAGTATTTTCATGTTTAACTCAGAATAAGGGAAAATTCACAGTATTCTGGTCCTAGTAGTAAGAAAAGGGGCAGCATGGCCAAGTGGAAGCCTGAGGGTTGTGAGGAAGAGCATACATGGAAGAAAAAGACTCTTGAGCAATGTGTTAGGTGATTCTATAGCTAAGCAAGCCTCATTGCGTGCATTTATATAAACTAAGATGGCTATCATATCACTATGCAATATAAGCTATGGGGCCGCCAGGGGTAGACATGAAAGTCCCTTATTTTGCTGCTCATATTGTACTTTGAGAAGTTGCTTGAGAAAAACAGCAAACCAGCTGTGGCGGCAATGTGATGGGAATTTCATAGCATGACCCCACTGATTTGTGATTTTGATTAATTATTCTTATAACTTAAATGCCAACTTTAATTATTCTCTGGTACACTTACTAACAGTTTTAAAATTGTTATTTTAAAGTTGCTTTTGGTTTAGCATTATAATCAGAACATGATAAAAAAAAAAGCACATGACCATACCCTCTCCTTCATCCTATGTCAACCATGCACCTTGATACATATTTAATCCATATATTAGGAGTCCCATATTGTTTATACATTTTGATCACAGGTATTTACTAGCTTGTCCTTGAAAGATATATATCATATGCCAAAGTAAAATTTTAATCCACAGTACTAGAAAGTTCTTCTTTCCCTGAATTTCATGGGCATATTGATATAACCACATTAAAAAATATTATGAGTATAGTGGTTAAATTACTGGCCATTTTATTTCATTGAGGGAAATAGATTAATAAACCATACATTTGTGTGACAATAAGTGTTTCTAGAGATAATTAGATCATCGGGAGTTTGAACAAATCAATCCTGTAATACACTGATGGATTAGGCAGTGGTAGGGTCTAGTTGAAATTGTTAGGGTGCTAGAGGTATACCTTTGGCCTCACCCTTCATGTGTCTTTTTTGTTTTTAGGATTTTTTTGTTTGTTTGTTTTTTTGTTTTTTTGCCATTATGTACTCCGTCCCCATAGCCCAAGAAGCAACTGACCTGCGGATCAGTGACTGAAAGCCCTGAAGCCTGAAGACAAAGTGAATCTTTTCCTCTTTAAACTGTTTCTCTCAGTGTTTCTCACAGCAATGAAACACTATATAAAGTAGAGATCTAGGGCTAGTACAGTGGAGAAGGGGAAAAACAAAATAAAAAGGAGAAGAAACATTCCGTGAGCCAGGAAATCTTAAGAGGAAGCACTGAGCTTGCCCTTGCCAACACTCACTTTAAAAAACATTAAGTTTGGTCCTGTGACCTAGGACACACCAGTGACAATAACTGTATTCTATCCTTGATTGAGAGGCCTGGCTCTTCTGCAGTGTATCATGTCCCTGGGTGGACTCTTAATTGTGTACATTCTCTCAGAGGTGACATGGGAAGAAGTAAAGCTGTGTGTCTCAGATGGTTGCCTAGATCAAATAGGTAGCTCTCTATATGAAACAGGCTTTATGGAATACTTAAGGACTTCAGATAGTTCCTGATGCCTTAGTCCTGTGATGGCACCAGATGAATACCAATGATTTCACTCTTAATCAACAATAAGGATTATGTGGTCATAATTCATATTCATAAACTTAAGCTGAGACTGTGACACGTAAACTTGGCCATCAGAGCACAGATTTGCACTGGGAAGGACCTCACTACAGATGATATCACAGTGGTGGGACCTTGTGTGTAAGCGAAGGCGATCATATACAAGACAAAGAGCTAACAAGACTAAAGTGCTGTAAGAATGGGGTTAATCCTTCCAAAAATATGCTCCAGGTGACCCAAAGAGCACCCATGAGGTTCTGTCTCTTAAAGGTCCCATCACTGCCACACTGAGGAGCACATTTGCATCACATGAATCCATTTGGAACAAACAAATCACGTGCAAGCCATGGCAGTCACATCATCCTCAGCAGGTAAGGGGGTTTTCTGCAGAGTTAGGGTAACAGTCTAGATGTTCTCCAAATTCTCAGAAAATAGAAAATTAAGTCTATCTTGAGGTACATAGCTTGTCTCAGGAATCAAGGTCATAGAAGAGTAAAACAAAAAATTATAATTGAAGTTCATTTTTAGATTTCCAAAAATACAGTGTTAAATATTTTTAAAGGAAAATTTTATGAGGTGAAGAAGACAGCTCAGAGTTGAAGAGTGCTGGCTTCACTTCCAGAGGACCTCGGTTTGGTTGCTATTACCCACATGACGGCTCACCACCATGTCCCACAGCCTCTGTGGGCACTTCAACACATGGCGCATGGAATGCTTTCAGGCAGACCACACACACACACACACACACACACACACACACGTCCAATTAAAGAAAACTCCAGAGAAGTGTGCAGCATGCTTCCCAGTGCATTAAATGCATATTTAAATTAGCAGTAGAGGCACAAGGCAAAGGTTTAAAGGAGCAAACCACAACCAAATAATGAAGACATGGTCAGAGAGAACTTCTCGGATTAAATTCTACATTTTTGTTTGAATTTTTATTTATGATTTAAAATCAAAAGATAGGAATAAATACCTGCATAAAATGGCAACTGAGCATAGTGCCTTAAACCTGTAATCCCAGTACCCAGGGACACTGAGATGGAGCCAAGTAAGCTGAAGGACAGCCTAGGATACAGAGCTACAGAGTGACACCCTGATTCAAAAACAAAAAATAAAGACGAAAGAGAAGGAGGAAGAGGAGGAAGAGCAAGAAAAAAAATCAAGCCTTTGCAGAATATTCTGTAACATGAGATTTAAAAAAAATAGATTATAGAACAATGTATACAGTATGATACTTATTTCTAAATATATTTAGATATTTATAGTAAATATGCTAAGTAGAAATTCACTAAAGTGCCAAGAAAAATTTTAAGGTGAATGAATTTAGATATAATTTTAATTTTAATTTTTTCCATCTTTCTCTAAACTTTTCAGACCGAACATACACAACATACACACACACACACACACACACACACACACACACACACACACACACACACACACAGAGGTGACTAATAGAATATGTACAATGCCCTGAACATACACCTGACTTGGAAAATTGAGGAAAGATTTACCTAAGGAGTTTATTAACTTGAGATTACTAAAGTATTAACAGAAATTCACTCAAGGAATAGAAGAGTTCTCTCAGTGAACAGATGTGAAGCGCCATGGAGCGAGACAGAATGGATAGTGGTTTTTTTTTTTAATTTTTTATTAATTTATTCTTGTTACATTTCAATGGTTATCCCATCCCCTTGTATCCTCCCATTCTTCCCTCCCTCCCATTTTCCCATTATTCCCCTCCCCTATGACTGTTCCTGAGGGGGATTACCTCCCCGTGTATATGCTCATAGGGTATCAAGTCTCTTCTTGGCAACCTGCTGTCCTTCCTCTGAGTGCCACCAGGTCTCCCTCTCCAGGGGACATGGTCAAATGTGAGGCACCAGTGTACGGAAGAAAGTCATATCCCACTCTCCACTCAACTGTGGAGAATGTTCTGACCATTGGCTAGATCTGGGTAGGGGTTTAAAGTTTACCGCCTGTATTGTCCTAAATGGCAGGTCGAGCAGCAGGAGCTGTGGCTTGCAAAGCAAGGAGACAGATAAGAAATAAAAGTACCAATGGAGGCCCAATAATGAGGAATCCATGCTGTACTAAAGAATATCAGTGTTCAGTAGGTGAAAGCCAGGGAAGTTGTTTTGGATCTATAGGAAGGCACTAACGTGTTTTGCTGGATGTCAGAAATCAATGGTGTCTTAGGGATTCTATTGCTGTGGTAAAATACTGTGGCTAAAAGCAACACAGAGAGGAAAGAGTTGGCTTCATCTTACAGCATATAGTCAGGGCAGGAACTCAAAGCAGAATCCTGGAAGCAGGAACCAAACTGAAGGCCATGGAAAAATCTTGGTTAACTTTCTCTCCATGGTTTGTTCAGCTTACTGGTGGGGCCCTTACACATCAGTCAGTAATTAAAAAAATGCCCTACAGACTTGCTTACAGGCTAAGACTTATTGGAGGCATTTTCTCAATAGAGATTTTCTATTCTCTGTCAATGTGTGTCAAGTTTACAAAAACCAACCAGTGCAAGCAGCCTCTCCATAGATGATGGAGAAGAAGGAGGCAAGATGAAAATAAGTGAAGTAAGGCTCTGCAATGGGTAAGGTAAGAAGTAATGAAGACAACATTGGGCAGGAGACAGAAATCAGCAGTGTATTCAGGTTTCTGATGCGAGCACTATTTTACCACACGGTGTCCTTTCCAAGGCAATAAAATCCAAGAAACAGACTAGAGATAAGGAGAGAAACAAATGTTAATAACTTTTAGATGTGCCAGGTTTATGTGACTGTGGGTCATCGAGGTAGAAGTGTTCTGCTGGCTGGTAATGAAGTTAGTCTGACCGACCTAGTGATAAGAAAAGACAACAGCCAACAAGGGTATGGATGAGACAACTTGTGAGCAAGTCCCAAAAGAAAAGGAAAATCAGGGAGCCAGGGCACTTTGAAGCAGACTGGTGTTACAGAGTCAAGGATGTAAGGAACCATTTCAGGCAAAATCCCAAGCCAAAGTCAAAGCTACTGTGTCAGGTTGGAAAAATAATATCTTAAAAGTCTGAAGAGGAGTACACAGACCCATCAGGAAGTCTGAAGCCTGGCTTTCAGGTGCTAGAAAGAATATGCATCACCTTGACCAGAGAAGTTGGAAACCAGGGTACAAGGAAGACAGTGAGCCCTGAGGACTGATGAGGTCAACAGGATTACAAAAATGGGTAAGGTTTCACTAAAGGAAGACAAAGGCAGTTTGATAAAGTGGGAAAGAGAAGAAAGGTTGGACCCATCTTCAGGAGTCTTGAGCCTTAGTTTTATCCATGTGACTTATTGTCTGTGTCAACTTGACCTTTGTATCTACATTGCCTGAATTTTTGTTTCTTCTTATTAGGATAGTATGGGGGTGCTCTTCCAAAATGATCAGCTTTCATCAATATTGATTAAAGCTGGAGTCTGAGGTATGAGACAGGAACCCAGAGGAGCACTGGGCCCATGGATGGGAGAGTAGATGACCTGACGAGGATGGGCGATGAGGCAAGAGAAAGGGGACAGGAAGGGAAATTATCAGATACATTAGAGTTCCCCATTTTTCTTAGAACTGACCTTACTTGCCTTCAGGTGGGTGGAGGTAAAGAGGATATATTTTGGTCATGCTAGGCTGCAAAGGTAGACAGCTTTATTTCTCATGATTTATGAAGACAGTTTCTTAAAACCTGGCCAACTTTTTTTTCCTTAAGGACCTGTGTTCTTGAATCCATCCCCTCTTGCTTGCTCTAAGCATTTCCTGCATGAATTATCTTTCTTGCTAGCACTCTCCATCCTTCCATTTCTGCTGGCAATGTCTCTTTGGCCTTAGAAGATTCTGTAGCATCTCCATCTTTAAAAAGATGCTTTCCCCACATGCCTGCTATTCAGCACCAAGAGGACAGTCTCAAGGCTGAGGTTCCATGGCAAGAACACTGTCATTTTTCTTTACCTTCTCCTGGTCACACTGAGGTCCAAAACAGGTCTGGGCAGAACATTAGATTCCAGGGAAGAAAAGGGATCTGCTGCTGTAAGAACCTGATCCAAGCTAAGCCTGGCAAAGTCAGAACCGAGCTGGCAGCAACCCACATCAGAACAAAGGCAGATTCAGGACAAAGGAAAAACTGTGAAAGTGGGAGAAAAGAGCCATACTTCTCAACACCTGACTTAAACAATCTCTCCGTATTATTTAAAGAATTGGCAGACTTGAGTCATTTAGAGACAATGTATAAATAAATTAGCTATCACTCACATAATAACGGCAGTAATACTGGCAATAGCCTATTTATATATAGCACTAACTAAATATCACAATTTGTTCTATAGTCTTGACATATACAGTCTTATTTAAGCTCACACAGTCCTATGAAGTAGGTAGCATTATTGTCCCCTTTTTACAGATTAAGGGGCTGTGGGTTAGCAAATTATGTAACTGGGTCAAGGCCAGATGTTCAGGAAGGAGCAGAAGGAGTTGCCAAGTCAAGACAACCAAGCCAACATAATTAAACTATTTTTCTCTGTCAGCACCATCCCAACAGTGGGAATCGAGGGAACACGGACAATTATGCTCATTACCATACACTACTTAAGGAAGTGAATAGAGGGAGGAAGTGGTTACCTGGGGTTACTCAGTCAGGAAACAGTGGAGACAGGAATTTGAGTTCTCTGCTCCTAGCTAGAAGTGGATAGGCGAAGCTGGCATCCAAGACTGGGAAGGACAACAGCAGGAATCTTAGGACACAAAGCCAGGCTAGTTACTTAGCAACATCCACGGGTAGCTGGGCACATGGTAGTCTGTGGTGAGTGAAGTGCTAAGGGTTCCCAAGCAGCACGCACACCTGTGCTACTCCATCAGTGTTTTAAATGGTACCTTTAAAGTTTTTGAGTGCCCTGATCCCAAATACAGAAGTGAGTTGTTCAGTAAGGGTGACACTAGGGACAGGTGTTGGGGCTGTCCTCTGATGACACCACTGACTTCAGTTCCTGTGACAACAGTGTCTTTGTCTCCATCTTCATTGTCCCCAAATCTCTCTGTTGAGATTTGACTCAAATGCTTCGGCAGGCTCTCACTTCCTCACAGCTTCCTCATCTCTTCCCTAGGCTCTCCATCCCCACACACTCCTTATTCTAAATATTCCCTAAGGTCTCTTCCTATTCCTGTGTGTGCTCTTCCCTGATGACATGGCCTTGTCCAAGACTTCTGATATCTAGGTATTTAAAATTCATCTTTTTACCAGTTATTGCAGAATAATCAAATCAGTGTTAGTCTGGAACTAAAATTCTTCTTCATGCTAAAGCTGATTTAGTGTAAAAAGATACCTGGGTAGGAAAAGATAAGACCTATGGAAATGAATCTAGAATAGGAGTTATCACATACAGATGGATCAAATCGATTTTCTTTCTTTTTTAATGGGAATTTGAGACATTAGGGAGGGGGAGGAAACTTGTTCCGAGGACAAGTGAGCAAGAATGGCCAGAAGCTAAGCTAAGTCATCAGAAATGGCTGGGATGCTTTAAAGAGAGACCGACCTACCTTGGTGTCAAGTTATTTGTACATGTGCATTACACAGGCTCTCCATCTCTTCTGACTCTCCGTTAATGCTGGCACTAGCAAAAGGCTTTTGCTAGCATATTTTGTAAATCGTCCTTTACAAAATAAAATATTGATTAGTATCTGATAAATGGGGTGCATACTAGATGCTCAGCGGTGAGATTTAAGATAACCCATAAACTAAGATTATTTAACTGGAAAATACTAAATTCCTAGCTATTCTGTACAAAGTATTGAATTTGATATGGGTGATGGAACAGAGGAGCCTATCTTATCTGGGCCTTTAAGCATCATCTCAGTTTTGCATGAAGCTGATACTGCTGCTTATGGTATTTTAATAATACCAGAAAAGTGAAAATAAGAAATACAAATTAATTATGTTTCTATGCATATTTTAATGCATAATTCTCTAATTTCTTCCTTTGTAAAAACATCTCACCTTACTAACCAATCTTTCACGTACTCCAGTGCCTAGCTCTTTTCTATTGATGTTTGTTGAGCAGCAAACTCAATGCGTTCTAAATTGAGTTCAATGTATTCACTCCTAAGTTTCCTACTCTGCCCCTTTTCCTCTTCCAGTTAGCAACAAGCCTACCTGCAGACTCATCAGTTCTTGAAGGCGTCTTTGACTCTCCCCTTCCTGTATTCCTCTGCTGTTACACAGTGGTCCTGTGTGATAAATTAAGCTGCAGGTATGTGACATTCAGCTGCTCCCCATGAACCCGTCTCTACCAGCTCCTTCATACCTTATCTCTCCACGACAATTTCTAGATCAACTTCTTTAGGGTGCCCTTGCTTTTGATCTGTGTACTTTCTTACTGACCTATTATTCCTACATAATTAAAAGACACCACAGTACAGCTTTATGGGAGAGAATCTCAGATAACTCCACTGCTCACCAGTGTGAGCATGGATGACCTTACCCTGGTATTTAAGATTCCACTGAATATGTTCCTTTCTCCTCATATTGGCCTTCTTAATTTTGGCAAATACATTCGATACTTCTCCTCTCTCAGCCTTGTTTCCTCTGCTTAGAATTCCTGTCTTGAGCTCACCCATCTGTTATAGGTTGAACTATCTTACTTCCTAATTGAAATGTTGAAGACCTACTCCTTTGTACCTCAAAATTGATTATCTTCACATACTCGTCATTTTAAGAGGTAATTTAGTTGAAATGAGGTCACTCAAGTGAGCCCTTAACCAAGATTTCTGATGTCCTAATAAGAAATTATAATGCCACAAATACAAACAGTTAGGGGCATTCTTGTGTGGACAGACACAGCAAAAATGTCACTGTCTACAAGCTAAACTGACAGGTCTCAGAAGAAACCTAAATTGTTGATACCTTAAACTTGGACTGACAGCATCCAAGACTGAAAACTAATTTCTGTTGTACAAGACACAATATCTCTACTACTTTTTTGTGTATTGGCCCTGGGAAACTTCTGTATCATCCTCAAAGCCATCTGTTTCTATTTGACATCTTCTGATCTGTCTCCCCAGGACTCACATTCTTATTGCTTATCCTCTTATTTTGTCCTTTATGTGATGTCTTATGTGATGCCTTTACCCCATGTTAGACTATACTTTATTTATCCCCTTAATCATCAGTGTGCAGAGACTTGCAACTATTCGATATTCAAAAGTCCCATAGCTTATCTTTTACCACTTCCCAATAATGCATCATGGGATGAATCCATCGAGGGGTGGATCCACTCATTATGTCAGAGCCTCCCATGTTCCAGCCATCTCAGGAAATGTCATCAGAGGTAAACGCAGAGGTGGGTGTCACTGCCTCTTTTTCGTCTCCTTATGCTCAGAAGCTGATTGTCCAAACCAAGCATCACACTAGGCAAACCAAAACAATGCATGCCCTTCAGAAAGTTTAGGTAGGCAAGTACCTCCCTTATCATAACCACAAAGTGTTTAAGTTCAAGTGGAAAAGCATGGGCTTGTGTCAGGCTCATCTGGACCCACATCTGGCTCTGCTGTGATCTCACTAGCTATGGCCATTATTAGAGGTTCAACTCTCTGCCTTGGTTTCCTTGTCTGTGAACTGCTTACATTAGAGGACTTCTGTGAGGACTGACTTGAGAATAAGATTAGAGAGCTAGGCTTGGAAGTTCAGCTTCCCACCAAGAACATGGCTCTGATAGTCATGTAATCCCTCTAAGCATCAGTTTGCTCATCTGCAAATGTTGGTGACAAGTACAGAAGGCTGCTGTGCAAACTACTCCAATGCCTGACACAATGAGTACTCAACATATACAAATCATTATTTAAGTGCCTAATACAGAATCTGCTGCATGGAACATATCAAATAAGTACTGTTTATATTGGCATCCTTGTTATTACATGCATCAGGGAGATGTACATAAAAAACACAGCTACTACCGTGAATGGACAGAAGCTTTGTTCTTGTCTGCAATGATAAACTTTCTAAGAGGATTCCAGTATTTGGAAGCAATTTAATATTCTCCCAAATGAAAATAATTTTGACCTGCATCACTGACAGAGCCGTGCCTGTCTCATCCATTGTAGCTTTGTTGTCTGGGATTACTGTCCTAGCCAAGCAGCCAGAACTCCACCTTATAGTTACTTTATGTGAGAGTGGGAAAGGAGACCAAGATGGTGGTCATTTTGTCATCTCTAGGACATGTGACTTCTGCCTGGGCCACAGATGGCTGGCCTAAAACATGTATACAGCACATGGCTCTTTCCTATGAAGGAACATGAGAAATTAGAAAGAAAAACTCCAGGTGATGAGACCTCAAAGAACAGCAAAGAATGTTTCAATATAGCCTGTCTTTTATTTTATAAAGGCTTATGCCCCCGCTTTCTGAAATGGAAAAGCAACGTGAAGCATTAATTTTCTCATTAGTAATATTTATGTATGCTTCCTGATATTAGCATCTTAAATATCTACTACTGTGCTGCGATACAACAAAACCAAGTAAATATTCCCTGGAATTACAATGGCTTCTGTAAAATAAAACCATAGATAAGATTGAGGATTCTTGTCTGAACTGGGAGAGCAGTAGGTCATCATAATATTTACTTAAACATGTAACATGAGACAAAATTTTATGTTGGTTTCTTTTGTTTGAGATAGAGTCTTGTTATGTAGCCTAAGCTGGGCTGAAATGTAAACATTTCACCGTCCTTCCTGTGCATCCTTGAGAGTGCTGGAATTTCAGGTGGGTACCACCATATACAGCTGTGAAATGTACATTTATTTAGTCAAAAATTTATTCTGTGCCTACTTATGCTAATCTCTATAGGCACTCAAAAGTGAGTTTAATTAGTTTCTAAGACTGAATAGACAAATCCTCCTCCAAATCCAATGTGTTGTAGACAAAAAGAGGACTCCCCAAGAGTTCTACTTCCATTCTGTGGTGGTTGAATGAGACGTCCCCTATAAGTCTGGGGGACAATTGACTACTGGGTCTCTAGTGGGTAACCCTGCTTAGAGCGGGTTAGAAGGTGTGACCTTGGTGGAGGAAGTGTGTCACCGAGGGTGGCCTTTGAGATTTCAAAAGCTGTGTGCCATTCCAAGTTTGGTCTCTGCTTCCCATTCATGACTGAGGGGAGCACTCTGAACTGTCTCTGCCATCATGTTTGGTGTACACTGCAACATTTCCCAGTCACGGTCATGATGGACTCTACTCTTTCTGAAACATAAGCCCGAAGGAAACTCATTCTTTTATAAGTTGCCTTTGTCACAGCAATGTAAAAACAACCAAGACCTTGTCCCATTAAACAGTGAGTTTGTGTGGTAGGAAGGAAGGAGCCAAACTGCTCTTCCCTAGTACATTAGAGAATATTCCTTCAGCTCTATGGTACCAAATTTTTGGAGGAAGACCTCAAAGTGAAGGAGAACTGGAACAAATGGTCACCTAGATGCCCAACTTTTATTGGCCATATCTGCTTGCCTAGGGACAATTTTTATAGCCACAGTTTCTTGTTTCCATGGCTGCTTACGTTTCCATGGCTGAGTATGAACAATGAGACAGTCCTTCGGTTCCATTCCTAGGTGAGAACCACTGATAGAGCTCCTTGGCTTTTTTATTTTAATCTAAGCACAAATACATTTCCACAGGAATGCAGGAGATTTTCCCTAAAATAATAATGGAGGCTTGAATCCAGTTTTCCTTACTCCAAACATCAAACTCTTTCAGACCCTGGAAGCTTAGGATAAGCTCTAGGAAGGCTGGGGACCCATCATGAATTTGTAGGTAGAATTTGGCAACGTGTGCATTAGGCTGTGAAGAGGACCCATGGCTTTTTATCAATTTTATAAAAGATCTATCAATTTAAAAACTTTAAAACAATAAATTCACAATTACACTATTTCCCACATAGTTCCTCGAAATACCTGGGCATAGTGAGCCAAGACCGACTGTGTTGGATTGGAAGTTACTACTCTCTTGCACTGGTTTTATAGATACATCACAAGCCTCTCTATAAGCACTTCATAACAACCCCCGAGAAGTTTGCCCTAAATCTCTTTGTGGTTATGGATTGTGTTATTCCAAGAGACATCCCCAGAGAATGCAGGAAAGATGAGGTAATCACACTGCTTCCAAGGTGCTGTATAGGATCAAACAGCTACAAGGGTACTTGGGAGGAGACATTGCTGAGAAGCACTAAAGAGACACAGAAGTACTGGAATAAAAGTAGGAGGCATGCGGACTTGAAATCCCTGAAGACCTTCTGCTTTCCTTTAGTGCTAGACCTGAGAATCAAAGCTTATGCCCACCTGGACAATGCCTCAATGTCTAGATGAGACCACAACAGTCCCTATGCCATCTTCCACTAAACAGTATGTAATTAAGAAAACACATTGTGCAGCAGCCAGAGAACACCCATATTGTCCTGAAGGATTTTTGCTTGTAGAGTTGAGGAGCTGAACAGCTTTCATCTGACAAAGTTAGAAGCTGCCTGCTGCTAGAAAGGAAGTTCACAGTAGACGCTCCATTATGGCTGTCCAGTTTAAGGCTTTCTTAGTACTGGTTTATATGCCTACAAGTGTGACTCCACACCTTCTGACCGGGGTGCTGTGAGATCAAAAAGCCAGTGGCAACAACCAAGTTTGCAAAATAGCACACACCCCCCCCCACCTTCCCTTCTGGGGCTCATCCCTTCCTGCATATAGTAGGCAGTTAACTATGTATAGTGAACAGACCTAAAGAAGAATATGGTGGGTGTGTGGGCTACTGATCTCCTCTTGTTACTTTCACTACACATTAAAAGGTTCCATATCTCAAGCAAAGGCCCATGTAACTCACTCAAGGCTAGTGAAGCTGGCCAGTCGGTTCAGAGAGCTTTCTTTTGTTGCATTTCATAGATCCCGCTAACTAGTTACCTTCTGGCCACTTTTCACACAGCCAAAGAGTTTCTCTTGCTGAACTCACACGAAGAACCTGGCTGCTAAAAGCTGTTCTTCCTCATAAGTCCCTCATGAAGCCACTGCCAGCTACATAATGTTTCTAAATCCTACCCAGGAACAAACTGCTAAAAAAAATCAATTATTACTTGAAAGGAACAAAGAGAGAGTACAGAGTGCTTAACTCCTAAAATTATGTTCTGTAAAATTGGAGACAAGAGGACTAGACTTGGGCGATGGATGTCTTTGTTCACAAGTGTATAATGTGTTAGCCAAAGTAATGCAGGATGGGGAGGTGGAGGGAGAGAATAGGACATTGGTTTGCTGGTTCATATGATTATGGGATCTAAGAAGTGCCATAACCTGTCCTTTGTAAGTTGGAGACCCAGGAGGCTCATAATATGGTTCGAGTCCAAGTTTAAGGCATGGGGACCAGGAGAATCCATAGTATGAATCTTGTCCCTAGGGCTTTAGTGCAATGTTCTTGATGGACAGTGACTCCCTCTATCTTCGCTCTACTCAGTCCCTCAAATGATTGAATGAAATGCCTCCTCACTACAAAGGGCAATCTATTTTCAGTCCACTCATTCAAAGGTCAATCTCATTGGAAACATCTTCTTAGACAAACCCAAAGTAATGTTTCATCACATATCTAAGTATCTTATGATCTTGCCAGGTTACCATAAAAACCTCAATATCACATGCCCACATCTTGTCTTTTGGGGCTACATAGATTGTGGATACTAGAAGTGAACTTAAGACTTCTTACTTAAAGATGGAGAAGGAAACCAAGGTTTCTATAGAAATTTATGAGGCTTGGGTCAGGGTCTCAAAAACAATAGATAGAACTAGAAATCACCCCCAAGATAAGCTATGCTATTTTCTTTCTTACTGACCACATGGATGGTGATTGTTCATATTTCTGAGACAATTGATTGTCCATTTATACTCTATTTGACATTTTAAATTAGTTAATTAATTAGTCACAGTGATTTCCTACTCCCTCCCTCTGTCCCCCAGTTCTCTTTGCATTTCCTTACTCCATCTCTTGTCACTCATTCTCATACCTCAGAAATACTTTGGCTAACTCACTGACAAACTTGATGACAGTTCTGGTGCATCCCCAAAGCAATCAAGCATGAGACCTGAAGCCACAGCCAACATTCCCTTTCTACATACCAGACATTGTGACAGTGTCTTGAATATAACAGTAATGGGTGACACATCAGGCATTCAGGTTTTTCCAGGCCTTTTGTCTCCAGAGAAAGCCTTAGCTAGGTATCAGTCAGGTCCCATGGATGGGCCTGATGAATCTTTGCCTCAAAGCAAAATGTTGAAGGCCCACCAGTGACTAAAAGACATGACCCGATTTCTGAAACAACCTGCCCTAAAATGAAAAGGAGACTAATGCTTCTGTGTTGTAGATTAGAGAGCTTCTTTAGCTGAAGAGGCACCAAATGGTTTCTGCTTTTCCGTGGCTAGGAAATTGACATTCACAGAGCAGCCCCAACCTCTGAAATTGCCTCAAAGACTTTCCCACACCTACTGTTTCTGTGCCTACAGCTCTTACCTTGTTGTCTTGTCTCCTCTATACTCCACAGTTACTGTCCCAGGTATCTTAGAATTGGTTACTTTAGTGACCATTTCCTACTAACCACAGACCTCAAAATAAGTGACTCACAATGATGTCATAGTTAATTCCCATTTAAGAAATTGTATTTTTTCTGCTGGATGATAGTGGCACACGCCTTTAATCCCAGTTCTTGGGAGATAAAACCAGGCCATTCTCTGAGTTCAAGGCCAGCCTGGTCTATAGATCAAGTTCCAGGACATCCAGGATCACACAGAGAAACCCTGTCTTGAAAAACCAAAATAAATAAAATGTATTTGAATTAGGTAACAGGACAATGACAAAAACAAACAAACAAACAAACAAACAAACACTCTGTTATGTAATTCTACTGTCTCTCTCTGTCATTTTCCATCAGAGGGAATTAGGTTTGTCATAATATCCATATCTTCTGACGAATTCAGATAGCAAGAAATTCACCAGGCTGTGTGTGAACACACTGAGCATCACAGGCTTGCTTTGTTCCTAGATGGTAGCTCTTTCCTAGGATTCCTTTGTTGCTGTTGCTGTTGTTATTGTCGTTTTGGTGTTGGTGGTGTGTATATAAAACTACGTTGTAATGAACCTTGCCAAGAAATAGAACATCCAGCTCATTGTATCCGTTGAATATGCTTAGAGCTTAGAAAAGCTTTCCTTGCCTAAAATACACATTTTCAAATGCATTCACCATCACAGAAACTCCCTGTCAGACGGAGGATTTACAAAGATCCTGGTCTATGGTTGACAAATTAAAATGTAGTATTAGGTTAGGCATTTTGATCATTGATTTCAAAACAAAGTTTCAGTACCCTGTGAGTATAGGGAAACTGGAGAGCCCTTAAAATAGACTCACAGCACTGGAGCACAGGCACATTCAGCCCTCCTTTGTTGGTTTGTTAGCAGAGCATGTTATGCAAACATAAAGAACTGCCTTTGGAGAGGGCATATTTCACATTCTTGCCCTTTATTAGGCATAGTGGCACAACATTTTCTTAAAATAAATATAGCTAGCTACTAAATGAAAAACACAAATCTCTTTCCTACTTGCCATACCAATTTCCCTCAAGGAAATATCTTTTTAAAAATTCTACTTTATAGTCAATGATAACTCATCCATGGCAAAGAACCACTGGGGAGAGCATTACACTTAAAATGAAGTTATGTGTATTAGAATTCTTGGGAAAGTTATTATTCACTGGTTGTGTAAGAGTTAATGGCTATACCTAGAAAGGGTGTCCTATATCCAAATGATATAAATGGAAACCAATGTGTAGCTACGTGTGCCTGTGTGTAGTTTCCTATGATCTATTGCTTATGTTTGATAGCAGTGGTTCTATGCACTTATAGTTCAGCCAACTATGAATTTTTACCCTTCTATAGCTCACAAAATAAAAACAACATAAAGAGTAAATCTGCAGAAAGCCTAGAGTAAAGTTTGAGCTGTGACTCAAAGTGTTCCAGAAGTCTAGGTTTTCTCTAGCTCACCCCCAGACCACCGGACATCACCCAGCTTGGAGAATTATTCAGCTGACCAGGAAACACACTGTGCTTGAACGTAACGGGAACAAGAAGTGAGACAGCAGAGACAAGATGTCAGGATGAACAACAATCTGAGGCAACTGCAGAAGGAACTAAGCTTAAAAGGAACTTTGGACTGAGGCGGGAAAAGACCAGATAGAAATACCCAAATATTCCATGAGGTGAAGGCAGCTAAAGAAGCAAAATCTATACAGGACAAGACCTTCTATTAACTCATCCTCGACTTCAGCTTTCTGCCATTTTCTTCCTGGAGAGAGCCATCCATCATTATTTGTGGCATGTTAGATTTAAAATCATTTTCTGTTGTCATAAATGGCCTTTATTATGTAGGTAAGTTGAAGCATTGTAATTAATCATTTTGTCAAGCAGTAAGCCATATGTTACCTCTTCCATTCTATACTTCCTGACCTCATCATGAGATGAGAGGCCTTGGCTACAGACTTACGTATGTGATGCACTCCCTCCGTAGAGGTCCAGAAATATAAAGCCAAAGGACCAGGGACTAAGCCCTCTGTCCATCCTTAAGTAACTTATATCAGGAATTTTGTTACAGCAGCTCTGAAGAAGGTGATGTATGCTTTCATTTGAACAGTGTGGAGTGAGATCTTAAGGGATCAGGTGCCAAACAATTCAAAAATTTCACAGAAATGCCAGAACTAGACCCCGGTGACCCCGCCTCTTGCCTGATTATTCCTTACCACAGTCCTTTTCAGCATAAAATTTTATAGTCTAAAAAAAGTCTATAAACAATTACTGACTTTTTTCTTTCTGTTATAAACTGGCTGTTTTAAGCAAACACACCACTTTTTGGTAATGATGCTTTTGTTTCATTGATGACATTGTACAAAACATCTATTGATATTTGGAAAGTAGGTAAGATTTATTTTCTGTTTTTGCTAGTCTGAGAGATACCTAAAATAAATAAATAGCTTAAGTAAAAATTCAGTGGTATAAAATGTGTAAAAAAATTTTACTAGAAATATTCTTTAGAAATTCTTTTAAGCATATGTATTTTATTTTGTGTATGCATGTTCGCCTGCATCTGTCTCTACACGCCATGTGTGCCTAATGCCTGTGGAAATTAGAAGAGGGTGTCAGATCCTCTGGAAATGAAGTTGGGGATTGTTGTGAGGCAGCATGTGGGTGCTGTTCTCAGAACTGAAACCCTGGTCCTCTGCAAAATAGCTAAACCAACCCTTCAGTGCCCCCGCCCCAGGAAATACTCTTTTAAAAACACCGAGCCTTAGGTCTAACTCTAGAACTTGGCACTTGTATGATTAAGAGCATGTTTTAGGAGGGAGAAATGCATCAAGCTCAGTAGATACACATATGAAGCGGACAAATACTCTTTAAAAGACCATGGAATGTAGGCTTTGAGCTTTTTCAAACCTACTTTATCTGGGTTTCTTTAATGCATATACCTCTCTTCCAACCCACTTTTCCAAGATAGGAAAGAAAAGAGGTTAATAGGAACAGGAGAAGTAGACCTTCTTAGACTCAGTTCCTTGGAGGGATTTCACTCTTTGTCATCAGGATTTCAGCAGAGCCATTAAATAGCAAACCAGAAATCCAGCAAAGGTGACTGCAACTGCAGCAGTCAGAACCCAGAACCTCGAAGCTTTTTCTGGAGTGTTTCTCTCTAGGAGTGTCTCGAATCAGAGGACGAACAGCCAAATAATAGGAGACAATGCCAAGACCAAAAAGCCTCCATCTTGTTTTGGGGCTCATATATATATACATATCCTCTCAGAGTCCATACTAGGGTATGTATCAGTGGCAAAGACCATGTCCCCACAAGAGGCAGTTCTTCCTCCAGTGGACAAACACCACCTTTTCTCTCACAAGTCTGTTTCCCATCCCACACTTGGGATCAAAACAAAAACATGTTTACATC
This sequence comes from Acomys russatus, assembly GCF_903995435.1. Lineage (NCBI taxonomy): Eukaryota > Metazoa > Chordata > Mammalia > Rodentia > Muridae > Acomys > Acomys russatus. The sequence continues at coordinate 40,339,587 of NC_067151.1, read as the reverse complement.
CAGTACATATCAAGAGCCCCAAATAAAGTAAGTTTGAAAAAGTTCAAAGCCTACAATGGTAAATGCCTTTCTCGATTTAGCTACAGAAAACACTCAACCCATCAAAGATTTGTGTACAGATTAATATCGTCAACTAGACAGAATCAAAGCTCATTAAAGGAGACAAACCTTTGGGCATGTCTGTGAGTCAGTTTTTAGGCAGTTAATTGAGGTGGGAACACTCTAAATGTGGCAGAACTACTCCATGGCTGGAGTCTGGGACTGAGTTTAAAAAGAAAAAGCAAGCCAAGCACTGGCTTTATCTCCAGTTCCTGACTGGGGCATGATGTAGTCAGCTGCATTATGTTCCTGTTGCCAGGAGTTCTCCACACTGGTGGACGGTACTTCCAACAGTGAGCCAAAGTACACCTTCCCTTCTAAAGATGATTTTGTCACAGCAACGAGAGGAGTAGTTAATAGACTCGGTGCAGTGCTTTTCTCCTCAATGAACACAAGCCATCCTCTATAGATCTTTCGGGTGTTGCATTTATTTATTTCTTTTTCTTCTCTGGGGCAAACAACCAGATATGTACCAAGCGCCTAGCTATTTGCCAGAAAAAAAAAAAGAATGAATAAGAATAAGGTCTCTTTCCTCTGGGCATCTTCAAGGCTAGTTAAAAAAAAAAAAAAAAAAAAAAAAGACAGCCATGCACACATTTCAAAGCAGAGGCACATGGGGAGAACAGAGCCTGTGGGACACTGGGGGGAAAAGGTCAGGTCTTCTCAAGAGAGCTAACTCGTTAAATGCTTCCCTGCTTAGTCATAGAAGGATCTAAAGGTTGATGAGGCCACTGTAGGCAATGCCCTCCCGTCTTTCAGGATAGTCATCTTTGTTTTTCCTGCTTCGTTTGTCCAGTCACATCTGAATTGTCAAACAGTTAAAGAAATTACGGAGAGGTGGCAAAGCCATTTTTCAACCTTCCCGAATGTATTCACTCTATTTAGATAACTGGCTCTGAAAGGCAATGCTCCTTGCATCCAAAGGTTGAGAATCAGTAAAAAGCTAAGAGAGATGATATGCAAGACTTTGCAGTGTGGATGCCTAGTGCCCAGGGCCTAGTGTTATACATAAGCATTCATCAACACCCAGTGCCTCGTCTGGAAGGCAGGGTAACAGGCAATGAATCACCTTGTAGATCATTAAGGTTGTGTACACACTGAGGGAATCTTCATGCTGTGGCGTTCCTACCACATTTGGCCTTGATTGATAACTCTGTACAAACTTTGCCATCGCTGCAAAGGATAATGAATCAGTAAGATGAAGGCTGAATTAAAAGTGATTCTCCGCCTAAGAATCTGCACACCACCTGAAGGTATGGCTGGAAATGAGCCCACACAAGTGAGGGGAAAAGCCATGTATCTCTTCCCCTAATCACAGAATTAAGCTGGTGATGGTAATGTGATTATTGTGGGGATTAAATCACTAGGAAGGAATGATGCTACCTGATGATTTGAATAATAGCTGGATATGCAGAATAATATACACAGAAGTTTTTTTGCTGAATACATCCTGACATCTTCAACAGTTTGATTTACAAGCCACTCAGTCAATTCCATTGCTAGGTAATAATTAGATACTTTTAGGCCATAACTCCTACACCTTTACCACAAGGCTCACTTGATTGACATCTAGAGGACCCACTCCTGACTCAAGATAAAGGACTGTGCGTTTTATTTTTTTTAAGCCACATTGTTCACATGGAAACCTGAAAAAAAAAAACCTCAGAAAACCTAACCACTTTAAGGGTTTTGAGCCTGAGCTGCTTGCCTGTGTCTTATCGACCAGGGTTCTGGTGGTGGTGGAAACATTCCACATGCTCACGGCCATTGTCACTGGTCTCACGTGGATACTTGAAGTTCAGCTGATGCTAGTGAGGAAGCTACAGCTTAATTTCAGGATAGTTAACTTTAAAAGCCACAGGCTCTGAGCAGCTGCCTTGAAACCCACTGTGAGTCGTATTTTAAAATGCTATTGCATAAGCTACACATCAAGTTACATATTAAAAGCAGTATTGCTGAACTATTTAGTCATTGACTCTGAATTGAACTACTTATTAATTTTCTGAATTGCAATTAGTTATTGATTTCCTGAATTCTGTGAAGTCCATAACTAATTTTATAGAATGAATTTCCTTGGTTTTCCAATTTCTGTCAGTTAAACCAGTTAGCTGGCTGAATAACTGACAGACCTAAAATTGACAGAAATAAAAGATTTATAGCATGCACAGAAATAGGCAGCTATGATGGAAGTGCTACCTTTTCCTCTGTCTTCATTACTAAAGTAAACCCATTATATCTTAAATATTCTTTCCATTCAACTTGGCCTTGGGCAATGTCTAGAAACCCACTGTGTGACTTCAAGTGATGAAATTGCTTTGGGTCTGAGCTTTTCAAAGGCTAGTGGCTAACTCTCTTCATCAGGATCTCTAAGCAACATCCTGTGATCTTGTGAATTCTTAGAATGTTTCTATATCTAGACCAAAAAAAAAAAAATTCAAAACTACTCATATGAATAGCTTCTTAAATATAGACAGTTAAAGCTTAAGTTATTTTTATAGACAAAGTTAAGACCTTGTCAGTAACTCTTCACTCATTTTTATCCAACAGAGGTGCATATCTTATAGCTGATTAAGCCATCAGCAAACACTTTATAAGTGTTTATAAAAGTGTCACGCTTACCACTTTGCTTATGTGGGCTCACCTTAGAGGTTATGTAGAAATGATATGTGGCTAGAATGAAAACATGCTTAAAAAGAAATATATATATATATGTACAGCTGATCTCAAGTGCCTGCAGAGGCTGGAGCCCAGATGACCACTCTCTTCCTGAGAGCAATGTCCCAGGGTTGGATTAGGTGGGAGACAGGATGTGAGCGTGCATAAGTAGATTATCTACTCTCTCACTTTGATTCTAAATAAAAGAGTCCCTAAAACTGTGGCAGAGTAGCAAACACAAATAGGCCACCGGAGCTTCTGAAGGAAAGCCGAGTGTGAGAAGTAGACGGGTGGAAGTGAAAAGTGAGGGATGGTGGTGATGAAGGCAATGCAGTTGTCCTACAGGCCTAGGGACACATTGTCCGTTATGCAACCTGGACCCGCTAGACCCATCCATGCCTGGGGAAGCACACCCTCGGGGCATCTCAAAGGAAGCCTTAGCTACCAAAGGTGATGCTGTAGAGGTTACTCCGAGTAACTAAATTCTGGTGATGCGATGATTGCCCCCAGGAAATAGTCAGCTGAAGAACTGCTTTCAAGTCAGAAGAGGAAAAGAAGACCTGATGGCTCAAGAGCTCATTCTCTTTCTCCATCTGATATTTTCTTTCATATGAGTGGGAACGAGCATGATTTAAGAGCCTCCAGGGGAGTACTTTAGATGCAGTAAGAGCTGGAGTGACTGCAGCTGCTGTGCAGCTTGGCCCTTCCGCATGTCTCATGATGCTGCCAAGGCAAACCTCCATGCCTAATTAGATCCATGCGTGTTTCCCTTTGAGACCATCTATTGATGTGCATGTGGAAATGAAAGCCAGAAACCAGTGGCCAAAGTTAGACCAGAAAGCATCCAGCTCATCAGCCCTGAGCTTTCTTGCCTCCTCATGTTTTTTTTTTTATTCACATCTTTTATTCACATCTTTTCACCTAGATTATAAAAGTAACTTTACGATGTGCACTCCTTATGCAGAATTCTTTTGGAGAACTCTTTTTAGGAAGTCAGGTTGATCTCTTCATTTCTTGCTGGAAAAAAAAATCCTTCAACTGTTCTTCATGATCAGCTTCTGAAGCCCCCCAATAAACTTGCCTGTTTCTTAACCTCGTCTTCCAGTCCTTCCCACACAAGGAGGCCTCTGTGGGGCATGCTGGAGAAAGCAGAGCCACAGGGCTGCCTTAAAGGGAAGCTAGAGAGCAGTGAGAAGCCAAAGGGCAAGCTTCAGGAAGATGAGTGAGATTCCTATAGCAGCCAGCTCCTGTGTTACCCTAGGCACTGCTCTTAGAGTGTCCTTAGGGAAGGCCCGTCATGTCCTTCACAAGCACTCAGCTGTTGTTCAGTCTGTCTTTGTTTATGTGAACAACTTTAGTATGAAAAGAACAAAGGGCTGATCAAAAGCCCTTATCTGGATTTAGCAAGCCAACCATGTGACCACTAGGCAGCCTGCTCAACCTTTTTTAGGCCTCAGAAGACTCATTTGTAAATTTGAGGGTGGAAGTTTTTTTCCATTTGTCTTGTATCCCTTCAGATTCTAGAGTTCTGTGCACTTTTTTTTTTTTTTTTTTTTTTGTGTTCCAAACATATATTTATTTCAGAGAAATATACATTGGTTAAGTTCTGTGCACTTTTACTCTTTGTCCTGAGAGAATGAAGGGGGTACAATGTAGACTAGGTATGGGATGAAGATGATGAAGATGGCATTTGAATTAACTTCTCCTGAGTAGTTGACACTTAACTGTATTTGTTGGAGATTGGGGCTAACCACCTCATAAATAAACCATGTTATGAGTTTTTAATGTGTTCTGTATTAAAAATGCATTGCTTTCCATGGTAAATTAAATATCTTTTAAAGTCAATATTTTCCTTTTGGTTAAATGAGATAAGATTTCTGCATATTTCAGTGGTGTGATTAAGTAGCAAAAACCACTTGGGACATTACCTAATAAAGGACTATATCCCCCAATAAGAAATTGGGTAATGTTAGCACACACACACAAAAAAAGAGAGCTAAGAACCCAAATCCAAAACTCACTGATGTGAGCTTGGGAAAGTGTGTGGTATTTGAGGGGCTGTCAGTGTCATACCAACTTCCAGGTGACAGGCCGGCAACTAGAATCTCTTTACAGCTGTGAGTTCCCTACTATTGAAGCTCGCTCCACATCTGCCTCTCCAGACTCTCTCATGAGGAAATGTGGTTGGCCAATAGAGTCTGCCTCCCCATAATCTGCCCCTCTTCCAAATGAGAACAGTCTGACTCTCTGCTCATCAGCAGTCTGGAAGCTCAAGCGCCAGCTGTGCGTCTCCTCATTCGTGACTATCAGCTCCGGGAAATGACAGGTACTCATTCATAGCTACCAGCTCTGGGATTGACATGTGGCCAGTGGTTCAGAGGAGTAGGATGCCCAATCAAATCCAAGGAATGAAGAGAAAGGTAGCGCTTCCGGGGAAAGCATTTTTTTTTTCCTCCTGGAAGCTAATAAAATGAGGTTGTCACAAAAGGCTGGCTGGAGATTTACTCTTGCGCTCTGTCCAGATGGAAATCACAGACAGGCAAAGGGCAGTTCTTCTAGCACAGAGGGCCATAAGCTTAACCACGTCACAGGTTGAGAAGCTTATAGATGTAAGCCTTGATTCAGAGGCCTGTGGCTCAAAGCTTTGAGAGCCTTTTATTGATCTGGGTGCTCCAGGCCCAGGCTTATCACTATGGGTTTAGAGTACTGACATGTAGCACCTGGTTAGAACACTTGTGTATTAGGAACGCAGCTCTCTAGATCTTAGCAGCCCTCTTGAACTCTTCTTGTAACTGAGATTTGTTGTCCTGGCTCCTGCTTTCAGCTCCCAAAAGCCTTTTTAAAAAAATTTTTTGTTTTTTCCCACAGCTGCTGCTCCTGTTTCATGCTTTCTCCGTATGTCTTTCATCTTTTGTGGTCTTAGCATCTTGCAGATTCTGCCCTTGATATTTTTTCTTTCTGGGATGCTACAGCTGCCTTCTAGTGTTTCCAGTTAGACCTAAGAGTTTTGTGGCCCTTAGCTTTTGATGGCTTTCTGGAAATCTTCACCTCCTCTTGGTGCTAGAGCACTGAGCTTTGGGTTTTTGGAGCTCTCTGCTCCTGTTCCACCTCCGGAACTCATCTGCTTTTTTTTTTTTTTTTTTAATGCAACAGTCACTGCAGTGGCTGGAATGTCCAGGATTTTGCCTGCTATTTGTGAAATTATTATCAGCCCTTCTATCCATAGCTATCAACCAGTGAAAGACCCTTGAGAAGACTTGGGAAACGGGGTTGAATGCTGTGACGTGGCAGGTGATACACAAGAGAGAAGCCTCCTAGAATAACATGACGAGACTGAGATAACTTTCTTACGTAACCCAAGAGAGAACATGCATACTTAAGCTTAGAGTGCAGTTCACTCAATCAGGGCCATGCACAGGCGTTGATTCCAGTTTTACCTATCACAAGTTTTACATAAGCACCAATTACAAGATTCACTTATGTGACATTCATTGCTTCTTGCTGAGCTACTAGGGAGGCCCTCCCTCCCATCCTGAAAGAGATGCAGGGTATGTGGACTCACTTAGAGTCCTGAAGGCAACGAGAGTGGAGTCTTCCAAAGCTGGTGTGAGCTGCCTGGATCTGTTGTGACTGAAGCAAGGCCTCATGAAGAAGGAAAAAGAACTGGGCGCTTCCTACATTGTTTATAACTCAAACCTAAAGTTGCACATACCATCAGGTGTTTGGTGAGCCAAGCCAGTTAATTTTTCTTCACAATGTGCACCAGTTTATGCCAGATACAGATGGCCTCTGCTACTAGTGTCTCTGACCTTAAGCTGTCTAACCTGTTTCTGTCCTCTTACCACTATTTCTTATCACTGCATTCTCTTTCTCATTTCTAGCTTCTCTTTTGGGAAGCTGCCAACATTCCAACTTCCTTGCCCTGCCTCCCCTTCCCTCCCTCTGTGTCTCTCTCTCTCTCTTTCTCTCTCTCTCTCTCTCTCTCTCTCTCTCTCTCTCTCTCTCTCTCCCTAGTAAAATTGTTCTTAAGCTTCTTTCTGAGCTGGCTTTTAAGTTCTTTTATTCATGAGATAAAGAACTCCAAAATGGGACCCCAGTTTCTCTGATAGCACATGGCATCCAACATGTGGCTCCCAGAGTTTACATAGTAACCATATATACATTTATCTCTTAGGTTCTTAAAATTTAATGACATTCATTTTAAACTTGTTTATTTTCATTGCAATCATTGTCCCTATCATTAAAGTAGTATACATGCATTTCACAACTAAGAACAAAAGGGGTCAAACCCACTTTTCTACAATGTCAAAATCACAGCTAATATTTGGTTATCTTTCATTCTATTCTTTTTTTCTTTTTTTCATTTGATTTAATTTTTTATTGATTAAATATTTTTGAGGAGATCCAAGATGGCGGGGAGCAGTGTGGACCGTATTTGGAGGCTCCAGTGAACAATTCAGGGAATTGCACAGATTTCTGAGCCAGGAACACCAAGGTCCCCACACCACAGCAGCGGGAGTGCTCCACGGTTCGGAGGGACCAGGGTGCGGAGGACTTGCGTGCCCCTGCACACAGGAAGAGCGTGGATTTTCTCGGATCGGAGCGGCAGTGGCAGAGGCAGCAGCAGCAGCGGCACCAGCAGCGGTGGCTGAGGTTTGCAGCTCATAGCCCTCCAGTGGAGGTGATTGGTGTGGTGGCCGGTGGGAGTTTCTGCGGGAGAGGGGACTCTGGGCAGGATTTGGGTCACGTGGTGCCTTGGGACCCAGACTGGACTTGGCGGACAGTTCGGCCCCAGAGTCCCGGGTTCTGGCCCAGCCCAGCAAGCAATTCTGCCCGAGGCACTAACTCAGTGCGACCACAGCTCCCCTGCTGTGGCACAGGCTTGGCGGAGTGCTCAGTTCCGCCCTAGGCACCACCACAGCTCAGCGGCAGCTCCCCTGCGGTGACGTAGTCTGGGCAGAGTGCTTGGTTTCACCAGCAGCGCTGGCTCAGCACAGCTGCAGTTCTCCTGCTGTGGTGCAGGCTGGGTGGAGTGCTCAGTTCCACCCTAGGCACCACCACAGCCCAGCGGCAGCTCCCCTGCAGTGACACAGTCTGGGCAGAGAGCTCGGTTCCACCACTGGGGCTAACTCAGCGCAGCCAAAGTTCTCCTGCTGTGACACAGGCTGGGCAGAGCGCTCAGTTCCACCGGAAGCCCTAGCTCAGCGCAGCCGCCGTTCTCTTGCTGTGACCCAGGCTGGGCGGAGCACTCAGTTCCACCGGCTCTAAGACTCTGATTGGACACAGTGTGCAGTTTGAACCAGAATTCCTGGCTGAGATTGGTGGACAGTTCAGGCCCTGAGTCAATAACTGACCATAGCACGCACTTTGGGCCAAAAGCCCCTAGCTGAGCTTGGTGCATAGTCCCAGCCCAAAAATTCTGGCTGGCCCCTGTGTGCATTTTTGGGCCCAGAATCTCTAGCTGAGATCGGCAGATGGTTCAGGCCCTGAGAATCTAGCTGAGTTCGGCCCGTAATACGGGCCAGGTGTTCCTGTCTGGATTTGGCAGGGGACACAGAAGGCTGTGGATATCTTGGTCTGACCTAACACGCATTCAGAGACCCAGAACGATTTCAGGACCCACAGCACAGGGAAGCTGAGGATCACTGGCTGTGAGACTCCAAAGCAACAGGGCTAATCTCCTAACATTCACACCAGTGAAGCATTAGAGCTCCCAGCCAAGGGAAATCTTGAGAAAACAAGTGAATCTATCATCGGACTCCCTCCAGCCAACTCTGGAAGCTAACCAACAAAAACAAAGACGACAATATGTCTAAAGAAGAGCAAAAAACCATACGCAAAAAACCCCAAAACCACGTGGCATCTCCAGTTTCCACCTATCCCAAAGAAAACAACCCAGAGAACTCAAATACAATGGAAATACAAGAAAATGACCTCAAATCCCTAGTAATGAGGATGGTAATGGAGGAAACAAATAAAATTCGTAATCAAATGCAGGAAGAGGCAGCCAAACAGGTGAGAGACATAAAAGAAACATATAGAGTGGAACTGGAAAAATTGCAGGAAAATGCAAACAACCAGATGAAAGAAATAAATAAAACAGTTCAAGCTCTGAAGCTCTATAAAGAGGCAATGGAAGAAACTCAGGAATATACAAACAATCAGATGAAAGAAATCAAAAAGTCAGTTCAAGATCTGAAAATGAAAATGGATTCAATGATAAACTCACAGACAGAAGAAAAACGAGAACGTGAGACCTCAGAGAAGAAGGCGAGCAACACAGAGGTGAGCTTTTATAACAGAATCCAAGAGATGGAAGAACGAATCTCAGGTCTAGAAGATACAATCACAGATCTTGAAGCAACCATTAAAGAAAATGCCAAATCTGGAAAACTCCTGACACAAAACATCCAAGAAATTAAGGACACCATGAAAAGAAGAAATCTGAGGATAATAGGCATTGAAGAAAGAGAAGATATCAGACTCCAAGGCCCAGAAACTATTCTTAACAAAATCATAGAAGAAAATTTCCCCAATCTAAAGAAAGAGAAGCCTATAAACATACAAGAGGCCTACAGAACACCAAACAGAATTGACCAGAAAAGAAAAACTGCCCGTCACATAATAATCAAAACACAAAATATACAGAACAAAGAAAAAATATTAAAAGCTGCAAGGGGAAAGGGCCAAATAACATTTAATGGCAAACCTATTAGAATTACACCTGATTTCTCAGCAGAGACCATAAAAGCCAGAAGGCCCTGGACAGAGATCCTGCAAACCCTAAGAGACCACAGATGCCAGGCCAGACTACTTTACCCAGCAAAACTATCAATAACCATTGATGGAGAAAACAAAATATTCCATGACAAAAACAAATTCAAACAGTACCTACCCACAAATCCAGCTTTATAGAAGGTACTAGAAGGAAAACTCCACCCCGAAGGGACAAGCTACAACCAAAATTATACAGAAAATAAATAACTACACCATCGCAAAACCACAACCACACAAATGCTCTACTGGAACCAACATCAAAGTTAAGATTCTTAACAGTCACTGGTCATTAATATCTCTCAACATCAATGGTCTCAATTCTCCAATAAAAAGACACAGACTAACTGAATGGGTACATAAACAAGATCCAACATTCTTCTGCATTCAAGAAACACATCTCACCCATAACGATAGGCATTACCTCAGGGTAAAAGGTTGGAAAAAAATATTCCAAGCAAATGGTCACAAGAAGCAAGCAGGCGTAGCCATTTTAGTATCGAACAAAATAGACTTTCAACCAAAATTAATCAAAAGGGATGAGGAAGGACACTTCATACTCATCAAAGGTAAAGTCAACCAAGATGACATCACAATTCTGAACATCTATGCTCCCAATACAAGGGCACCCACATTTGTAAAAGATCTCCTAAAAAAGCTTAAACCACACATCGATCCCTACACAATAATAGTGGGAGACTTCAACACCCCACTCTCACTGAAGGATAAGTCATTGAAACAGAAACTAAGTCGAGAAATAACATCATTAACCAATGCCATGGGTCAAATGGATCTAACAGATATCTATAGAACCTTTTACCCAAACAAGAAAGAATATACCTTCTTCTCTGCTCCCCATGGAATCTTCTCCAAAATTGATCACATCGTAGGTCACAAAGGAAGCCTCAACAGATACAGGAGGATTGAAATAATACCTTGTATCCTATCAGATCACCATGCTCTTAGACTGCAATTCAATAACAACAGAAATAACAAAAAGCCTACACGTACGTGGAAACTAAACAACTCTCTGCTAAATGACACCTGGGTCAGGGAAGAAATAAAGAAAGAAATCAAGGAGTTTCTGAAATTCAATGAAAATGAAGGAACAACGTACCCAAATTTGTGGGATGCATTGAAAGCAGTGCTAAGAGGAAAATTCATAGCACTAACTGCCTTTAAAAAGAAATTGGAAACATCACACATAAGCATCTTAACGACACAACTGGAAGCCCTAGAAAAAAAAGAAGCAGAAACACCCAAGAGGAGTAGACATCTGGAAATAATCAAACTCAGGGATGAAATTAACAAATTAGAAACTAAGAAAACAGTCTAAAGAATCAACAAAACCAAGAGCTGGTTCTTTGAGAAAATCAATAAGATAGACAGACCGTTAGCCAAACTAACTAAAAGGCAGAGAGACAGTATTGAAATCAACAAAATCAGAAGTGAAAAGGGAGACATAACAACAGACACTGAAGAAATTCAAAGAATCATAAGATCCTACGCCACAAAATTTGAAAATCTAAGGGAAATGGACGATTTTCTTGATCAAGTTCACTTACCAAAGTTGAGTCAAGAACAGATAAACAAGCTAAATAGTCCCATTTCCCCTACAGAATTAGAAGCAATCATCGATGGTCTCCCAACCAAAAAAAGGCCAGGGCCAAATGGTTTCAGTGCAGAATTCTACCAGACTTCAAGGGCAAACTAATACCGATACTATTCAAGCTACTCCAAAAGATAGAAATGGATGGAACATTACCAACTTCATTCTATGAGGCCATAGTCTCATTGATACCTAAACCTCACAAAGACTCAACAAAGAAAGAGAATTTCAGACCAATTTCTTTTATGAACATCGATGCAAAAATACTAAATAAAATACTTGCAAAACGAATACAAGAACACATCAAAGATATCATTCATCATGACCAAGTAGGTTTCATTCCAGGCATGCAGGGATGGTTTAATATACAGAAATCCATCAATGTAATCCACCATATAAACAAACTGAAAATAAAAAACCACATGATCATCTCTTTGGATGCAGAGAAAGCATTTGATAAAATTCAACACCCATTCATGTTTAAAGTTTTAGAGAGATCGGGGACACAAGGCACTTTCCTCAACATAATAAAGGCTATATACAGCAAGCCAATAGCCGAAATCAAAGTAAATGGTGAGATACTCAAGGAAATTCCTCTAAAATCGGGAACAAGGCAAGGCTGCCCACTCTCTCCATATCTCTTCAATATAGTACTCGAAGTTCTAGCCAGAGCAATAAGACAACAAAAGGAGATCAAAGGTATCCAAAGGGGAAAGGAGGAAGTCAAATTGTCCCTATTTGCAGATGATATGATAGTGTACATAAGTGACCCTCAAAATTCCACCAGAGAACTCCTAAAGCTGATAAACACCTTCAGCAAATTTGCTGGATACAAAATTAACTCAAAAAAGTCTGTAGCCTTCCTATATACAAATGACAAGCTTGCAGAGGGAGAAATTAGGAAAACCACACCCTTCACATTAGCCACAAGCAATATAAAATATCTAGGAGTCACTCTAACTAAGCAAGTGAAGGACTTGTTTGAAAAAATTTCAAAACTCTGAAGAAAGAGATTGAAGATGACATGAGAGGAAGGAATGATCTTCCTTGGTCATGGATCTGGAGAATTAACATAGTAAAAATGGCCATCCTACCAAAAGGAATCTACAGATTCAATGCAATCCCTATCAAAATACCTACACAATTTTTTTAAAGACATTGAAAGTTCAATTCTGAACTTCCTATGGAAAAACAAAAAACCCAGAATAGCTAAAACAATCTTGTACAATAAAAGGTGCTCTGGAGGAATCTCCATACCTGATCTCAAACTGTACTATAAAGCAATAGTCATTAAAACAGTATGGTACTGGCACAGCAACAGGCTGGTTGATCAGTGGAATCGAATCGAAGACCCAGATATGAATCCACACATATATGGTCACTTGATTTTTGACAAAAAAGCCAAATCCATTCAATGGAAAAATGATACCATCTTCAATAAATGGTGCTAGTCTAAATGGAAGTCTGTGTGTAAAAAAAAATGCAACTGGATCCATATTTGTCACCTTGCACAAAACTCAAATCCAAGTGGATTAAAGACCTCAACATAAAACCAGAGACACTAAGTCACTTAGAGGAAAAAGTGGGGAAGAGCCTGGAACATATTGGCACAGGAGACAACTTCCTGAACAGAACACCAACGGCCCAGGCCTTAATGTCAACCATTAATAAATGGGACCTCATGAGGCTGAGAAGCTTCTGTAAGGCAGGAGACACTGTCAAGAGAACAAAACGACAGCCTACAGACTGGGAAATGATCTTCACCAACCCTACATCTGAAAAAGGTCGAATATCCAAAATAAATAAAGAACTCAAGAAATTAAACACCACCAAACCAAATAACCCAATAGAGAAATGGGGCTTGAAACTAAACAGAGAATTCTCAACAGAGGAATATCAAATGGCTGAGAAACACTTAAAGAAATGCTTAACCTCCTTAGTCATCAGGGAAATGCAAATCAAAACAACTCTGAGATTCCATCTTACACCCATCAGAATGGCTAAGATCAAAAATTCAAGTGACACCACAGGCTGGCGAGGATATGGGGGAGAGGAACACTCCTTCATTGCTGGTGGGAATGCAAACTAGTATAGCCACTTTGGAAATCTATCTGGTGCTATCTCAGAAAAATGAGAAAAGCGCTCCCTCAAGACCCAGCTATTCTACTCCTTGGAATATACCCAGAAGATGCTCCAGCACACAACAAGAAAATTTGCTCAACCATGTTCATAGCAGCCTTATTCATAATAGCCAGAACTTGGAAACAGCCTAAGTGTCCATCAGTAGAAGAATGGATAAAGAAACTATGGTATATATACACTATGGAATACTACTCAGCTATTAAAAACAAGGAATTCCCGAAATTTGTGGATAAATGGATTGAGCTAGAAATGATCATAATGAGTGAGTTAACCCAGAAGCAGAAAGAATCAAATGGTATATACTCACTTATATCTGCATACTAGCCCAAGGGGCATGTCCCACGAAAGCCTTCACTTACCAGGAAACTGGGACAGAGGAGAGGACATCCTATTGGGACTCTAAATGAGAGAATCATGGGAGAATAGCAAAATAGAAAGATCCAGAGGGTCCTAGAAACCTACAAGTAGAACATTATGATAGGCAGATTTGGGCCCAGGGGTCCCGCTCAAACTAAGGCACCAGCCAAGGACAATACAGGCGGTAAACTTTAAGCCCTTACCAAGATCTAGCTAACGGTCAGAACATTCTCTACAGTTGAGTGGAGAGTGGGATATGACTTTCTTACATACTCTGGTGCCTCACATTTGACCATGTCCCCTGGAGGGGGAGACCTGGTGGCACCCAGAAGAAGGACAGCAGGTTGCCAAGAAGAGACTTGATACCCTATGAGCATATACAGGGGGAGGTAATCCCCCTCAGGAGCAGTCAAAGGGGAGGGGAATAATGGGAAAATGGGGGAGGGAGGGAAGAATGGGAGGATACAAGGGATGGGATAAACATTGAGATGTAACAAGAATAAACTATTAAAAAATTTTTAAAAATAAATATTTTTTAACTTTACAAATATATTTATATTATTACATGAATATACAGTAAGCTATTTATAGCAAGAAAAACCATGACAGAATCAAATATTATATAAATGTTACATTTTTTAGTGTTTTGGCTATTTGTTCTTGAGAGCCTTAAAGAAAACCTGTTTCCTATTTTGGTGCATCTAAACTTCTGAATGTAAATCAATCTCCATCACTTCTTGTCATTATCAACTTAAAACATCTATCTAGACCTAAAAACATCTTAATGCCTAAACAACCAAGCTTCATTGTAAAACTAAGCTACCTCGTCTTCATCCCTATCAAAGACTTGAGAAGGAATATACTTAATTACTTGAGTATACCAGGAGTACAGGTTAGTAGCTTTCCAAATGAGAAGATTACAGAGACAGTTTTCTACCTGAATAGTCACCCAAAAACTCTCTATTTATTCTTTTTTCTATGTAAATTTTTTTGCTGTACCCATTTGTAAACATAATTTCTATGTATTTTAATTTCAGAAGTAACATATGGGCTAATATTAGAGATTAGATTGATACTGAACAGTTCACACATACATATATATTCCAAATAAACAGAAAGTTCTAAATAATAAGGCACCAGCCAAGGACAATACAGGCGGTAAACTTTAAACCCCTACCCAGATCTAGCCAATGGTCAGAACATTCTCCACAGTTGGGTGGAGAGTGGGATATGACTTTCTCACATACTCTGGTGCCTCACATTTGACCATGTCCCCTGGAGGGGGAGACCTGGTGGCACCCAGAAGAAGGACAGCAGGTTACCAAGAAGAGACTTGATACCCTATGAGCATATACAGGGGGAGATAATCCCCTTCAGGAACAGTCATAAGGGAGGGGAATAAGGGGAAAATGGGAGGGAGGGAAGAATGGGAGGATACAAGGGATGGGATAACCATTGAAATGTAACAAGAATAAATTAATAAAAAAAATTTTAAAAAAGGAAAAAAATTTTGTATGACACATGTATACAAATTTTGCTTTCATATTTGCTTCTCATAATAATATCCTGGTATCTAAGTTTTCTGTTATTTGCTGAGTATACACTGCATCTCCGGTATGCCATAAAGGAAAATTAATTGTTGGACTCTGTTATGCTTCATTGATTGCCATGTCAATGACTATACTCATTCCACAAAGGCTTAATTAGTGGAATATTAACATTTTAAGTCAAGGACAAATATTATATGTTTTCTTCTGTAAAATTGTTGTGACTACTGCAAGTCCATAATCAACTTAATATTCAATAAAGGTTAAACATTCACAAAAAGTTCTTTTAAAAAGCCTTAAATAAAAACCCTGATGACAGCATAAAACATTCACTTGTGTCTTAGATGCAGTACCCTTCACTAGACTTTGCTTTTTTCCCAATTTCTTTATCACAATTGAAAAAATATCATACAATATTGTTACCTAAGTCCATATTAATTTATATTTTTGTATTCATATGTTGTTAAAATATTCTAAGTTTCCTTAATTACTGTGGTTCTAAGAAATTTTTAAGGATAAATTATATTGGTAGAGAATGTATGCTAACAAAAATTGATCTGCATAGTTTATCAAACCAATCAGATATAAAATGAACATAAATCTTTGTGGACATCTTTGCTTTTAGCACTTTGGAAACAGAACAGAGTTCTGTTACCATTACATTTAAAGGACAATCATCATAGATATTGTCCTTATGCACGATGAATTGTTGTGTCCTAAGTAATATTTTCTATGCCTTTGAAATTCATCACTTTATGATGAAGAGAGGACATGCTGATATGCCAATAGAATAGTATATGGGTGGAAAGATGAAAGTTGCAGGCCCTAAGGGTTTAGTAGTTGCACAAATACCTTTGTGGTAGCCAACCATTCTCTCATTGGACTTAAGACCTGCTCAACAAGAGGAATTAAAATTCCTGGTACTAGAAACTTAGCCATCTGCCCAGGTCAAGTGAACTCATGGGTGATGGAGAAGAGCTTACATCTACCACTTTCCTAAACCAGAATAATCCCTAACTACACTCTGAATATCTGTACTTAAGGCCACAGATACATGTAATCCTTGCATCTAATTAAGGAAACTTTTCTTTGCAACAAATGGAGACTATTACAGAAGACCACAAGCAATAAAAATGCAAAGTTGAGGAGTCATGTCCCAGTGGATATATCTACAATACAACTCCCATACTCAAGGCTCATTGCAGAAGAGGGGATGGAAAGATTTTAAGAGCAGGAGGATCAGGGAATTTGCTATGAGATGTGTTTCCTAGGAAAATTAGAAGCTACACCTAGTGTCTAACCAACATGACTGCCTAAAAATTAACTGACCAAGGACAACAACAGTAATTATGCAAAGTGGATGAGGAAACACCACAAGGACTCAACCCTACACAAAGAACTAAAGGAAATGAAAGAATGCTGAGAGGGGGAGAAATGGTCATCAAAAAACACATCAATTGGCTTTCCAAAGCCAAATGGTCAGTACTGAAAGAAACACATGCAAGTAATAGTATAGACACTTAGCAGGTTGTGGTTATGAATATATATGAATGTGCATCTATGTATGTCCATGTGATAACAATTAGTGGAAAAGGTCTTGAATTTGAATGGTAGTGAGTTGGAGAGTTTGGAGGAAGGAAAGAGAAAGGGAAATAATGTAATTATTTTATAATACTGAAAAAGAAAAATGTTAAATAAAATGTGCATTTCTTCCTCGTCGCAAATAAAATAAAATATAACAAGCCAGTGTACATTAGAGCTTAGAACTTAGAAAAGGAAATTTGTTGTAAAGACTGTCAACTACATGCCAAACAAAGGAAGTGCTGCATCCCTAATGGTGCAAAGCAAGGCTGCATGGAACTCCTTCCTTCTCTGGAGAAACAAGCAAAGGAAATGTGTTTCATGAACCAAACAGGTTACTTCTATGTTATAAATATTATATAACATATAGGCAAATTATCCTCCTAATTATGGTCAAGGGCTCAGCCCATTTAAGTGTCCACTACAATGTTTTTTTCTGGATGTTCTCAGGTAGAAGGAAGTTCAGGGATGCTGCCGGATGGATGGTAGTCAAAATTTTGTTAAGAGTTCAGAATTTACTTTTCATATATTACCACTTACTCAGATGGATCTTTTCCTTTTTCTACCAAGACTGTCTCTATGTATGAAGACATGACTCTGATCTCTGCTCTTGTTAAAAATGACTCTGTGTTCCTCTACCCAATGGTTTCCCTCACTCCTCAACTTTCTTGACCCATCAAAGTCCAGGGACAGAAGAGATGTCTCCGTCCTCTGTTGTTTGGAGAATGTCTTACCACTAGACTCTGGTTTCTTTCTTTCTTTCCTGCACACTCACTCGGATGCCTAGGCTGCTTCAGTTTTATCCTCCTTATCTCTTAACACTAGAGAACTTTCCCTCTTTTTCTTTCTACGCCTTTCTTGCTTATCCCATGGCTTTACATCCTCACAATAGAATGATAACTTCAAGATTTGTATCTTAATAACTGAGCTCAATCTCTAGCCCCTGGATTCCTGACTCTTTTCTGTTTGACATTTCTCTGTGCAGGTGAATAGACCTTTAAACTGAACATGTCTAAAAACAGCCCCTACAATCCGTCCCTTCAGGTCTATGTTTTTCAGCTTTATATACCCAATTTAAGACACTTGACTCTCCCAGTCATTCAATTTACTTGCAAATCCTCCTGACAACCTTAAAACAGAACCAGAATCCAACTACTTCTTACCATTTCCATCCTGATCAAGGTGTTATTGCTTCACATTCTGGTTTAAATTTAAAAAAAAATAATAATAATGTCCCTTTTAGGCTGTGTATTTGGACATTTGGTGCCCAGTTAGAGGGTCTGTTTAGAAGGTATAGAACTTTTAGAAATGGAAACTTGATAGAAAAAGGAACAACACTGGTGAGCTTTGAGCATTTACAGCCTCACCTGGTCCCTGTTTTCTCTTTGTGTGTTTTCTGTGTGAAGCCGAAAAGTAGTCTTTGAGCCTGCTGTTTTGGATGCTTGATGCCATGCATTCCCGTCATTGTAGGCTCTAACCCTTGGGAATGCATAGCTACCCAAAACCAAGAAGTGATGCACATATGGTTGGGAGTGGAAGGACTTGGAGAGGAGCTGCTTATGTGGAAGCGTCAGCTATAGATAACTGAGCTCTTCCCACTCTTACTGAAACTCCTTTAGTATCCCTTAGCTAAAGCTTTTTAACGGGGAAAGTCACAATCTTCCCATTGCACTCCACAGGCCCAGTAGCAATGAGAACTTCTGCTCAGTTAAATGGAGCAGAGTCTTACAGTCTTGCCAGGGTAGTAGAGTGGGGCTAGACTTGGTGAAGAAACCCGTAGGTCTGATGGTACCACTAAAACCCACACTACTTGTTAAATTGAGATGATGGTCCTATTTATAGTAACATAGGAATGGGGAAGTAGGAAGGAAAAAGTAAATTTAGGAATATTCAATGGGACTGACAGGGAAGGGATGGGGAGGATGTAAAGCGTGTTACATGAAAGGATCATGTTTCCAGCAAGTGTGTATGATAGACATTATGCTAGAATCATCATCAGTTAGCATCTCATTCAGCAAGTATCATATCTGGGTAGAAAGAATACGCTGTGTGAAAGCCCCAACAGCCTCACTATAGCCAAGGTAACCTAGGACCCTACAATGGATGAAACTGAACAGGGATATCACAGAAAACTTTTGTCTCTATGATCAGAAATTTGCACTGGTTGGAGTTCTCCAGAGTAACACTGCCAAAAGGATAGATAGATAGATAGATAGATAGATAGATAGATAGATAGATAGATATAGATATAGATATAAAAATATAGATATAGAGATATATAGAGAAATATAGATATATAGATATATATAGATATAGATGGATATAGATAGATAGATATAGATAGATAGATATAGATATACAGGCTGGCTGATGATGAGAAATTGATTTTCACAGTGACAGAAGCTAAGGGATGGAGGAGAATCAGTAGAATTCCTTGGAGTGATAAGTCCAAATACCCAAGAACAAAGAGAGCAGAATAAAGGTAGCTGTTCAACTCTAGAAGCAGTGAGTCAGGAGCAGTTGCATCCTGCTTGTGGCAAGGTGAGCCTTTTTGTTCTACTTAAGTGATGATCAATACATTAGAGAGAGCAACGTTCCTTTCAAATGTTAACATCACCCCCAAAGTTAGCTTCTTAGGCACACTCAAAATAATGTTCAACTAACACTGTGTGGGCACTGAATTCCTATGAGAACAATGCTGCGTCCAATTATCCAGAATTTAGACCCCAGATATTTTTAATAAAGAAAGGAAAGAAATGATAAGGAGACTACGGATGGCAGAATATTCCCTGCACTTGAGAATCTGGCAGATTTGTCTTCCAGTAAACAGCAGAATCTTATTTGTTCCTTTCCTGATTAACAACGCACCTATTCAACCACTATTTATTGATTTCTACACTTGGTGTCAGATTCTGAGAATGCAGCAATTAACCCTACATATGAGATCACACTCCAGTGGGAGATACAGACAGCACAGAAGTAAACAAGAAAGACTGCAAAGAGGGAAGGAAGAGAAGGTGCTGATTTAACGAATCTTACAAACAAGTAACAAGGATGGTTAGCCTCTGAGAAATATCACAGGAGCTGGTCTTACATAATGGCCACTTCAAGAGCAACCATAGCTGCTTCAGAGCCATAACCAGCTTCTAAATGGATGCTGATCTATAGAATGCTGTGCAGTTCCAAAAGCTGTGCAAACCGCTGACCAGTTAGACCCCCCTGGAATCTACAGAGTGTAGTTAACGAGCTGCACATGCCACGCCCACACTCCACAGCTGCCAAGGCTTCCGTAACACTTGAATTAAGAGAAGCATCATGGAGGGAAAAATGATAAACAATAATCAGGCCGCAATCCCTTGCCTAAAAGTTTCCAGGACCCGTATCTCTTAGTTTCCCTGTCTCTCCTGTATAAGGGATTCTCTGGGACTTCCAGCCAGAATCTATTCTTTTCCACCCTGGCTAGCTTTCTTTGTCTTCTGCTCTACCTGTTGGGGTTGTATCCTAGCCCCACTCATTTGTGGGCCCATGCAGAAAGCCTGCACAGTGTGAGGTATCTGCATTTGGCAGTCCTTAACTTACTGTCCTCCCATGGCCAGTCAGCGTTCCTCTTGCCCTGTTTCATGAACTGGCTGGTGCCTCCTCCACACACAGACCACCAGCACCACCTTTCTGAGGAGGATGTATTGCAACTAGGTGAATGCAGATGACTGAGTTCCTTTCACGTTATTTTCCTAAAGTCAACGTTCTCTTGAGAGACCGGTCAGCTTAGTTCTAAGTTC
This sequence comes from Acomys russatus, assembly GCF_903995435.1. Taxonomy (NCBI): domain Eukaryota; kingdom Metazoa; phylum Chordata; class Mammalia; order Rodentia; family Muridae; genus Acomys; species Acomys russatus. The sequence goes on along the minus strand of NC_067151.1, from coordinate 40,319,044 downwards.
CAGATGAAAACATGACCGAGCGTTGACAACTGTGGAAGACAGCAGTCTCCATCATATGACAGTGGCCTAACCAGGAGGCTTGCAGATATACAGGGATGTTCAGGGCCGCAGGGTCATCTTCCAACCTGAGATAGACTTAGTAGCTACAGCTCTATGATCTGCATTACAGTTAATTCGGATTGAGCTGCTGTGGGTTGAAAACAGACCTAACAGACAGTAAAACACAATATAGTGCATAGTCCAGTATCAGATCCTTCCAAGTAGAATGCAAAAGTGCAACCAAAGGTGTTTCTATGTTGGTTGGCAGAATTGGAATGTATATGGTAGGTTAAATAGGTCATTAATGCATATATTCCTGAAAGTGGTAATTATCATAGTTTTTCTATTTATTTATCAATTTGACACAAATCTAGACATTCCTGGGAAGGAAGAGTCTTAACTGAGGAGCTTCCTCCACAGATAGGCTTGCGGGTGTGTCTGAGGGGCACATTCTCAATTGGTGACTGGTATGAGATAGTCCAGCCCACTATAGCAGTGGCATGCCTGCGCAGGAGAGCAGTACTGTAAAAGATGAGTGGGTAACGCAAGGGAGTGATGGAGTAAGCAACATTCCTCCATGATTTTTGCTTTAGATCCTGCCCCCAGGTTCCTGTCTGAATTCCTGCCTTAGCTTTCTCCGATCCTGGACAGTGACCTGTAAGCTGAATAAGCCCTTTTCTTCCCAGGTTACTTTTGGTCAGTATTTTATCACACAACAGAAAGCAAACTAGGATAGTACTTCTTCAGGGATGAATACAGGAATACCCACTTTGTAGAAAGTATTGAAGGACAGAGGGACATGTAACTTACTCTCACAGGTTTGGGAAAACAAATGGGCCAGTGGGTGTGAGGAAGGGGCCTGTCAGACCATGACAGTGTTTAAAACAATTGGAGCAAAAATATTTGTGATAAGAGTAAAGGACCAAGAGCAGTTCTCTATATAATTCTTGCTTGCCTTCTGTAATTTGAAATTACTTTCAAATAAAAAGGACAAAGCAAACAAAAATAAAGCCCCCTGGGATGGACACACACAAAAGAGTATTCTCCAAAGGAAGGCCAGTGTCATGGCTCATCTTTATTGCTAACTTGGTTTGATTTATAATCATCTAAGAGACACACCTTTGAATATGTTTCAGAGGTTCCAGAAAAAGGTAACTGTGGAGGCCATGCTATGAGTGTGAACGGCACATCCACAGGCTGGGGCCCTGGGATGAGAAAACAGGAAGAAAAAGGAAAGGTACAGGATAAGTATTTCTCCCTCTCTGCTTCCTGACACTGGGTACAATTGACCAACTGCCTCATGTTTCTGCTACCACAGCCTTAGTTGAAGTATTCTCCCTGCCATGCCCCCCTTGCCATGAAAGATGATACTCTGTCAGACAAAATATCCCCTCCCCCTCCTTCCATAAGATGTTTTTGGCAGGTATTTCCTTATTTAATGAAACTAAAGTAACAAATATAGCTGGGAATGAAAAGTGTACTTTTTTTTCTCAGTGAGCCATGCTTAGGAGCTGGTAGCACACCTTTAGAATATTAGGAAACTTCTGAACATAGGCTATTTGCTCAGTAAATTGACCATTTTGCAAAATAACAAGAGCAAATCTATTGTAGGGCATATGATCTCCCTAACCATGGGGCTTTTGACTAGGATTTCGGTAGCAATGATGAAGTTCCCTGATGCAGAGCAGGCCTCACACCCAGTTAGTGGTTAGCTAACCGACAACAGTCATGCATGCTGCTTACAGCGTCTTGGCCATCAAGTTAGTATTGTAGCATGCATGGTTCAGATCTGGGTTAGAACACTGAAGTCATTTCCCTCCCTAAACAGCACCTTATTGAACTGTGAAAGCAAGACACTAGGGAAAACACTTGGCTTATTTGATACTGATTTCTCTGTTTCTTATGGTCAAAATGCTTTATGATGCTGTGGTGGTTTGAATAAAAAGGTTGCTTATAGGTTCATAGATTTAAATGCTTAGTCATGAGGGAGTGGTCTAGGAGGACTAGAAGGTGTGCTCTTATTAGACAAAGCATGTCACTGGGAGTGGGCCCAAGCCAGGCCCAGTGCCCCTCTCTTTCTGCTACCTGAGGATCCAGATAGAGAACTCTAAGCTGGTTCTTTAGCGCCATGTCTGCCTCCATGCTACAGGCTCCCTGCTATGATGATAATGGACTAAACCTCTGGAAGTGTAACAAAGCCCCAGCTAAGTGCTTTCTTTTATAAGAGTTGCTGTGGTCATGGTGTCCCTTCACAGCAGTAGAACAGCGACTAAGACAGATGTCTTCAGCAATAAGGTCATGCAATTACAGTGGGTAACTAAGGCCGATGGCAATAATCTGTATTGTTTTGGAGACATTTGGGGCCTATCTGACCAACAACTCATTGTATTGCATTGTAAGTTTTATTTAATAGACCATATATTTTGGGGAACAGAGCCGTCTACCCTTGTGAGTTAATTCTATTTGAACTCTTTATTTTTATGAAGTTATATTATGAAATTATCTTAATGAACACTGGGTTTCTGTACTGTTTTATCATACTTCTTTACTTTTGGTTAATAACCCATGCTCCTTTCTCTCCTTCATGTACCCCACTTTATCCTTTAACTGCCAGGTTACACCCTCCTCTTTCACATCACATCTATTCTACTATTCCCCACGTATGTTTTTAATTGGCCTCTAAGATAAGTAGGCTTCCATGGGCTTCTCATATACCCTCCTTTTCATTAGCCCTCTGCACGCATCTTGATTTTCCCTGTACTCTTTTTTTTTTTTTTTTTATGTATGCAGTGTTCTACTTGCATGCACACTTGCAGGCTAGAAGAGGGCATCATGTTTCATTGTGGATGGTTGTGAGCCACCATGTGGTTGCTGGGAATTGAACTCATGACCTCTGGAAGAGCAGTCAGTGCTCTTAATCCCTGAGCCATCTCTCCAGCCCTTCCTGTACTCTTGTACTTCTCCTGCATAAGCCTTCCCATGCCCAGTATTCCACCGCCCTACTTTCTTTTCTACTGTAACCTACTGTATTCCCTGCCTTAACATGGCCCCTTCCCAAAAGCCCTTTTGTGGCTTTTGAAACTTGTGCCTCAAGTTTAACACACAGGGAGAAGACGTTGCATTTGTCTTTCTGTGTCTGAAATACCTTACTCAGTATATTTTTTTTCCTGTTTCATCCATTTACCTGTAAATCTCAAATTTCATTTTTATTTACAGTGGAGCAGTATTTCACTGTTCATACATGCCTCATTTCTCTTATTCATTCATCTGTGGAAGGACGTCTAGGTTGGTTTCATTTCCTAATTATTGTAGGGTGCCAATGGAGTAGAGTCAGCTGATTTTATTTTGCTAAAAGGCAGTGCTCTCAGATTGCCTCCTAAATATTTATGCTTATGCCCATAAACCTGGTCCATTTTCCATCTTGAACAGAGATGCCTCTTTTGCAGAGAACAGCAGACAGTGTGGAGATGTATAATTGGTGAAAGCGCTGGAATGAGAGACAATGATTACTGCTTGGTGTGACATCTCCATCAACCCTACTCCGGCCAAGTCTCAAAGAACATGGTGGAAGAGGAGGCAGAAAGAGTGTAAAAGACAGAGGATGGGGAATCGTGCCCTGAGATGCTTCTAGCCATGACAGTGCTATTGCACTCATGACCTCACAGCAGCCATGGCCGTCTGCACAAGACCTGTTTAATATCAAGCCAGCCAAACTCCAACACAGGTGGAGGACGAGTTCTCAATACCTTATTCCTTACTGAGAGGCTATTGACAGTTCATAGCTGCTGGGAGCCAAAACCATTCTTTCTTTTATGAAGTTGGTTTTTGTTTGATTGTTTTGTTTTTATCACTAGTAGGCATCTCATGATCCAGTGAATGGTTCTGTGTGCATGCCAATGTGGGCAGCACTAAATGGATACAGTGGGTAAGAAAAGCGAAGAAGGTGGGAAGGCAGGTGGAGTTGGGAGGGGGACATGTTGAAGGATACGGGAATTTTAGGAGGGAAATTTAGAGAGTGGTTAATACAGTACTGCCTTGTATATATGTATGGAATTCTCAAGAATCAAAAAAATTAAAATTATTATTAAAACAATAAAACACCTAACTGGATCGGGCTGTAATAAACCTGCTATATAGCATTTGAGTTTTTCAGAAACCCATGAATATCTGTTTCTTTTTTCTCACTAAGAATTTGTTGTTGTTGTTGTTGACACAATCAGGTAAAGCTATAGATTCTGGAAAAACATCCATCTAGCTTCATTTCAAAGAATGAAAAAAAAAATCTTTCTTTTCTTTATGAAATAGCACACCCTACTGACTTTTACAAACACTGCAGGGAAGTTCAAAAAGTTTTTTTGGGGGGGTGGGAGGGGGACAGAAAAAAATCTTTTGACCTATGGTTACTCCTTGGTCAGGAAAGTCAGATTTCAAAATACCTGGTGCTCTCAGAGAAACAGCAATGTCCAGACGAGAAAATAAGACTCATGTAACTTAGAGCCCTTCTTGGGCCTTGAACCTCTGACGTTCTCATCGTGTTACATCAGCAAGGCAACTTTCATCCTAGAAAATCACAGCGAAAATTTAAAAACAAATTGGCTTCTTATCTCTCAATATTCCAAGCTGCAACCACGCTCAAATTCTAGGGCATTTCTTATTTAAAGGGACACTGCCAAACTGAACTCGTTTTAGAATGTCTGTTCCCTAGGCAATGAGCCTGGTGTTCAGCACTAAATGGGCCACTTTCCTCTTTTGTTCAGGTCCCCTACCTCAAACCACACACATGGTGAGCCTCACCTACCTCAGGGCCTTCGACATCTCTCTGGAAATGTTGACGGAGAGACACAGCCCGAGGCTCAGGGAAACCAGCACAGGCCCCAGGACTGTCCCAAATTAGACCAGCCTAAAATAAATCATGTCAGCATATCTTAATATGACTCCTGCGCAGGCAGCACTTTCTAGGCTATTGTTTTTTGGTTTTTTTTTTTTTTTTTAGACATGGCCAGAGCTACTTTTCAAGCAGGTCAGACCAAGTGTCCAAGCATCCTATGAAAGAACAGGCCACAGGAAGTCATAAAAAAGGTACGTGGTAAGGGGTACTGTACCTGAAGGACAGTGGTGAGCTCTATTTAAATACAAAATAATGTTTCCTGTCCCCAGTACCTCAGCCCTGTAATGTTAGGGAGAGAAGAACAGATTATCCTCCTGGTGCCTTCCATAAACCCTCAGTGTGAATGCTATTATCCCACAAGGGTTGTTCCTTTTGCTTTTTAAACTAAGTGGCTGGACCTGTGACTAAATCCTCCTGTTAAGTGAAAAAACATGAGGAAAAAAAATAGCCTTTTCTGAGTGTTTTCTAAAGATCTCTACAAAGATCAATAAAAGCAGCAATAAATTTGTAAATATTGATGAGGGAGTAATAGCAAGGAGATCAGATTTGTGTAAGACTTACTTTGTAGACGCTTTTATTTTCTGCCTATCTTTTGTGAGCCACCAGGTGGTTGCTGGGAATTGAACTCAGGACCTCTGGAAGAGCAGGTGGCACTCTTAACCACTGAGCTATCTCTCCAGCCTCTTCTGACTATCTTTTAATGAGAGTTAATATATGTTTCTTTTCAAAGTTTTGAGTTGAGACCGATGCTGTGACTGGAGCTTATGATCCCAGTACCTGCCTAGGAGGAGGGAGGGTTTCCCATAAGTTGGAAATCAAACTCAGCTACATAGAGACTAGCAGTCCACTTCGGACTACAGTGTGAAGACCCAGCTTATTTGCCAACAATTAAATATAAATACACAAATACCCTGACATTCCCCCACCCCAATCTTAAAAAGAACTAGTTGGCATTGGGACAAGTGCCATATTAGGCCCACAGAAATATTTATGAGTGAGGCCAGCCTCTGAAAATGCATGGCCTGCTGCTGGGATGTTAAGTTGGGTCTGTTTTCCAGATGGGGAATTTGGGACTCAGCCAAGATAACCAGATAATCTAATGCTCAATACAGAAAAAAATAGGGAGCTAGGGCACTGATACTGGGGATCATAAGTTCCTTTTTGTTCTTTGATATTTTTTCTGCTCCCCAATTTCTGACTGGCTGCTCCTCAATTAAGAGCACACTTGTATTGAGAACATCCAAAGTGCAAAACTTTTGAAGGATTACAGAATAGGAAGGATCTATCCTCATTGTCATGGTGGTCAGAGAATAATTTTGATAAGAAACACCACACACACACACACACAGACATACACACACACATACACACACACACACAGATACACACACACACATACACACACACAGACACACACACACAGACATACACACACACAGACACACACACACACACACAGATACACACACACAGATACACACACACACACCCCTCAGCTAGCTTATATAAGGAAAATATCAGCTCAAGCTTAAGATTTGGACTACTTACAGGAAGAACTCGCGGGACTGGAATTTCACTTTAAATCTGTGTCAGTTCCTCCTGCCATATTAGTCAATCAAATTCCTTATTAACATATACATATATATACATATACATATATATGTATGTATATATATATATCTTGGCCACTTAACAGTCCAGTGATGCCTTGTGCTTTGCTCATAGCTGCTCTTCAGTATATTTTGTTTAATATTGACTCAGCTGTGTGTTTACTGCCTTCCCCAGAGTTCAATGTAATGAAATAGAGCCGATTAATGCTCAGCCTCTTAGAAACAACTGCTTAGTGTTCTAATACAACAGAGGCTACAAAATAAGTACTAAGGGCCGTCATTTAAACTTCTACCTTTTCGGAGAACTTGAAGCTAAAAGGACCTCACGCCAGCTTGCCACACTTTTCACCATTCTCGACCCCTTCCCTCCCATTTCTTTTCAGTGCAGATATGAGTTTGCATATTACTGATTTATCCCCTTTTCCTGGTCAACTTTAGTTAGAAATAGTAGCAAGTTTCCATGGGAGCACAACATAACATTCATAGCATTACAGATGCAAGAAGGACCTAAGCAGCTGGCCCTAGGCCGAAGGCTGCAATGGCGTTTGCCCAAATTAGGAAGAAGACAGCAGCCGATTTCATTCCAGACCTCAGGGCTCTGAAGCTCAGCATGGAACCTGCGCACTGGGGTGCTGCAGTGTTTTTGTTGCCTTTTATTCCTGAGAATAATCTCTTATGATTTATGTCTGTTGATGGGCTTTCATCTTTCCTCACCCCAAGACGGACAAACAGATGTTATAGGGTAACTGGGAAGAAAGCCTGAATTTAATGAGCGTCTACTGTGTGTTAGGCATCCAATACATCATTTTAAGATCAATATCTCAGTTCTCAAGCTGGCAGAGTTGAGCTACGGCTTCTGATCTGTTTTATGCCAAGCTGTATCTCCTTTCCAGTCCGTATGAAACAGAGCATGATGTCTTTCAAAAGGAATAGAAAGGATAAAGTCAAACAGGGTGTCTTCACACAGTTATTGTCCTTTTTCACATGATTTATGCTAGGAGAAAATGTCCTAGAACTAAAGTCTGAACATCAGCATGTCGCCCCCCCACCCCAATTTTTTAAAATAAGAAATAGAGGTAAAAGCCAAGTTGAAGAGGAACCAAAAGAGTCCTGGTTCTCTTCCCTAAAACTCCCCCTTTAACAGTTAAAAGAAACCCCCTAAGGAGGAGGTCCCCTTCTGTCACAGACTTAGGGGAGGGGATAGGGTGAAAAAGGGAGGAAGGGAGGAACAGGAGGAGACAACTAAAGGGATAACAATTGAGATGTAATCTGAATAAATTTAAAAAAAAGAAACTGGAAAAAAAGAAAGAAAGAAGCCCCCTAAACAAGGGTAATTGACAGGTGTCTTGAAAGAAGCAATGCAGCCTCAGCTCTTTCATAGGGTCAGTAATGAGCTCAACTTAGCTCTCCTCTCCTTAAAATAATAAAATACAGTCAAGTGTTCTTAGAAGTGTGTGATCTAAGAATATAAATGCTTGCCTGAGAACTTGTCTAAAGAAGGCATTTGCACAAATCGCAGAGCTTTGCTCGCTGAGGCAACGTAAAGAATTGCCCCAGACTTGTCCTCCCACATGGTGTGAAGGATGGGATTCACAGCGATACCTCAGCAGCAGGCTGGAGGCTGACTGGCCCTAAAGGAGGCGGACTGCAGGCCCCAGCTGCAGCTCCAGCAGCTCTACTCTCACCTGTTGGAAGAAAGTGCTCCTGGCTGTTGCAGTCCTTCAAGAAGCACTGCCCTTGGATGTATCTGTATCTGAACAATGGCATAGAGCCCAGAGGTGGAGAGATATTGGAACAGGGACTTTTGAAGGAGGAGGCTCTCTGAAGGGTTACCCAGGAGTCCATGCTAGCATTATTCATCTTAGGACAAATATCGAGAAACGATGCATCTTCCCGTCACCTGATACGCATTCACACCCCAGCCTCACGACCACCATTGAAAGTTAAGGGGGAGATGAGAAGAGGAGGCGATGTGGAGAGGCTGAGGGAGAAGGCTCCTGCCAAGGCAGAGTAGGAAGGGAGGGAGGGGGTAAGGAGGAGCCAGCATGTGCTCCACCGCAGTGTGTGAAGAAGCTGAATTCTCTTAGACAGGTGGTGAGACTTTTCCTGGTCTCTGCTTTCTTTCTTTTCTTTTTTTTTTTTTTTTTTTTTTTTTTTTTTTTTAACACATTTTTATTGAAGAATAAAATAATTCATATTACATCTCATTTTCTATCCCATCCCATACATCCTCCCATTCCTCCCTCCCTCCCACTTTCACCCCAATCCCCTTCCCTATGACTGTGACCGAGGGGGACCTCCTCCCCCTGAATATGGTGCTAGGGTATCAAGTCTCTTCTTGGTAGTCCGCTAGCCTTCATCCGAGGGCCTCTGCTTTCTAAGGCAACACGGGACAGACTTCCCTGCGCTCCCTAAAGATCCACCAAAGTTGCTTCCTCTTCTTCACCAGCCCTTTATTATATAAACCATCTCTGTAAAGCACGCTGCTCTCCAGAGAAGAGCCACACTATTGCAAGTTGCTTTATTAATAATTAGCTGGTAAATCACACTAGCGGCTACTCTACTAAATTAGACCATTAGAGTCGGAAGATGAATCCACTGGGGATATCTTGTACAAGAAAAAAAAAGAACCCTCACCCTGAGTAGTCCAACTTTTGATGTTAGCTAGGATGAGCATCCTTTACAAATGCTAAGCTGATTTTCTTTTCTTTTTTTTTCTTTCTTTTTTTTTTTTTTTTTTTTTTTTTTGCTTTAGGTTCCCTTGTCCTTCTAAGTGGTTTGTGCTCAGCCTCCTGACTCTGAAAGAGGAGAGCCTTGGGTACAGGCTCAGCAGCTGCCGACTGACTTAGTACAGCACAGTTCACAGAAGGTGAGACAAGTTGCTTCAAAAACAAATGATACTTACCTTTTTGGAGCAACAGAGTAATTGCTAAATACACACTCAACCTCATACAAAGAAGAAGGAGAAGGAGGAGGAGGAGGAGGAGGAAGAAAACTGAAGCAACAACAACAAACTACAACCCCCTCCCTTTCGTTAATAAATAATGGTATTGAAAGGCCAGTGCGGAACAGAGGATTGATCTTGAACTCTGTTGGTAAAAAACAAAAACAAAAACACCACCGTCATTTCAAGAAAAACCCCAACTAGCTTAGTAACCATTAGCACATCCCACATGATTTACAATTACAGGAAGACAACAATGGAAGCCTGAACAGCATTTGAAAACATTCAGCTCAACTTGAAAAAGTGACCCTCGAGGAATGGAGCCCACATTCTTCATTTCAAGATGCTCAGTCGCCTACTTACTCAGAGCCCCAGCTATTCCTACTGCAGAAGACAGCTTTCCTTTCACGGGTGAACTAGGGACCTTCCACATGTGTGCTTGGCTCTCTTTGGCATAACCCCTTGAGCAAAGAGAAAGAGAATTCACAGCAAGAACAAGCGAACAAAAGAACTCAAGGAGAAAAGCCCAATGCATTTGTTCTTCTCTTCCTCCTAACATCTTGTCTTGCTATTTCAATCTTGATTATTTAATGGTAATAATCTTTAACTTCGGTACAGTTTTTGATAGGATTTTATTGCAACCAACAGTACCTGTATGCCATGCCTGTCTTCACCTTGGTGGTTTCCTGCAGTGAAACTCCATGGACACGTAAAAACTTCTCCAGGCACTTCCATTCGGTAGTTCCGCTTGGTCTAACAGGCCAGCAGGCTCCCTGAGGCTGGGTCTTGGTCACTGTGAGGTGCCTCCGGCATTTTAGAGCTGATTCGCTGGATTTGGGTAGACCCAGCTTTGGGCTGGGGATGTCGGCACAGGCAGGCTTATAGAGGTGCATGATCCAAAGGCCCAAGGAGATAAGGCAAACTTCACAACTCTTAGCTTTAGGACTGGCCTGGATTTGGGCTGTCCCTAAAAAAGGACCAGTTTGCTCTCTTCAGATCTCCCTTCCTATTGATTTAATCTAACTAGGTTCCCAAGTCCCCCAGCAGAGTTCTTGGTTGCGTGTCTCTGCCAAGCCTTGGGCAGGAAAGAGCCTGGTGGAAGCCAACAGCCTTTCTCTTCTCTTTAACTGTCTCAGAGTCAAATGTCAGACAACTGTGTATTGGCTCTAGGGGAAAAATGTGGGCACGTTTTCCCATGTCTTTCTATTTAGGTAAGGGAAATATTTTGGTAGGATACCAGCCAGATCTGTTACCATTAAAGCCTTGGGAATGATATCATAAATGCATCAGGAGACCTCTCTAAATTATCAAGTATTTCATAAACAAATAACTACTACACTAGTGGCAGAATTCATTTGGGTGAAATGCTCATTAACTTTTTGGGTTTTAGTTGCTTCTGTCACGTGATAAGAGAAATCAATGAAGTGTGTCTGAGAAACAGAAAGCCTGCACAAATATAGACAACTGGTGTTTTTAAGAGCCCAGGAGGAGGGATAGAGATTTCAGCAAATGGAGCAACTGGACATTTATAAGGATAACAAAACAGAATCACACAGAGAGGTCCATAACCACCCGGAATCCCAGCCTCAGAATGAACCATGAACCAAAAGTACATTTGAAACTATAAAAACAGGGGAAAAGTATATTTTTACATGAATTTATTTATGTGCCTGTGTGCGTGAGTGCGTGTGCCTGTGCACGTGAGTGCGTGTGCCTGTGCACATGTGTGCGTGCACGAACATGTGAGCACAGGTTTAAAGACAGCTTGCAGGAGTCTGCTCTCTCCATCTTGCTGGTTGTGGGGATCAAACTCAGCCCTTGGGTTTTGGCAGCAAGCACCTTTACTGGCTGAGCCAGCTTTCTGGTCCAAATGGGAAAATCTTTAGTTGAGTGACAAATTTTTAGATTTGGCAGCAAAATCACAGTCCCAATCAGCTCAAAGTTGATCTCATCGACATGAAGAATATTTGCTCTGGGCCTGCAAGGCGACTCAGCAGCAGGGACATGTCTGTAAGCCTGATGATGGCCTGTCCCCAGAACTCACAAAGAGGAAGGACAGAACTAACTCTAGAAAACGGAGTTCTGACCTCTGTACTTGGGCTGTGGCACACACCAAACAGTGTTATACCCACATCACGCCACACTGCACCATGCCTTGTCACAGACCACTACTCTAAACAAGAAAAGAACCAACCATAAGCCTTTGATTGCTTCTCTCAGCTCTGCACACCTCCCATGCTATCCAGCACCCTTTACTCTGCTTTCCCTGGGTTGGGAGCCTACAGCTACAAACCCCTCACTGAAAGGCAGGTGTCTCAAAGGCTTCCAGCTCTCAGCTACTGTAAACAACTGTCCCAGGTAGGAAAAAATTCAGTCAGTCCTTCCCTTTGCTCTGAACTTCTTGTCCTTGACCCAAGCTGAATATCGTGTCCATGAATGCAGAAAACAGAGTTGTTGATTTCTACCAGGAACACAGAGTTCAGCATGAGTGTGTGTTTTGGGTTATGTTGGGTGTGCTGGACTGTTTTATGTCAACTTGCCCATAAGCTGCAGCTTTCTGAGAGGAAGGAGCCACAATTTTTAAAAGTGCCTCCATATGCAAGCTTCTAGGGCATTTTCTCAGTTAGTGATTGATGGCGAGAGCCCAGCCCACTGATAGTGGTGCCGTGGTGGTGGGGTGGGGTGAGCCAGCTTTCTTATAGAGCAAACCACGGGAGCAAGGCAATAAGCAGCATGGCCTCTTCACTAGATCCTGCCTCCAGGTTCCTGCCCTGTTTGACATACTATCCTGACTTTCTTCCATCATGACTAGTAATACGGAAGTGTAAGCCTAATAACCCCTTTCCTCCCCAACTTGCTGGTGTTTTGTCACAGCAGTAGAAGCCTTAAGACATTTGGTGATGACCCTTGGTTCACATGCTGTTTCTCACAAGATTCCTATATCTACACATGAGTTTCATCACTGAAAATTATAGCTCTGAAGATCTCTCTGGCTCGGCTTGAATCTGCTTGGAGCCCTGTCCTGGATCAGATGTGCTGCTTTCAGCAGGTCGAGTGATTCCGCATTGTCTCTGGTAATATCTGAGATCTTCAGGCTTCCCCTCTCCCTCTAAGAGAGGCCATTGGAGTTCTCCTCTTGCTTCTGCCTCCAGAGGAGGCATTCCAGGCCCAGAGCCTTGTGCTGCACGCTACTCTTTCAGGCTTGCTGGCTCTACTTCAGGAACATGGCACCAAGCACTCTGTCCCCTTGTACTACTGTGGGAAGCACAGGGTTCCGAAGTCCTAACGTTTGAGAATGTTAGGAACCTCTTTCTGCATGTGCCCATTTCCGCTGTGTCTATCTGACACAGACGTGTAATGCTCATAATGATACAGATGTTTTGACACAATCAGTATCTCATGGTTAGCAATGCTTTCCTTAGCTTACTCGTGAGGTCTACCCAGTTTAAGCCCTTTCTCCTCTTAAAAGCCGAAGCTCTGGGTTCCAAGGAGAAATAAAAGAATATATATATATGCACACACACACACACAAAACCTGACATACACAACCTGACAAATTGGAGGGTAATAGCAAACAAGGATCTAAGGAACCACTTTCAATAGAGGGGAGGCCAGATATTCCCACCAAGAAACGGTACTGAAAGACCTAAACAATTAGTATTTAAATATCCAAATATAGAAGGCTTACTTTGTGTGTGTGTGTGTGTGTGTGTGTGTGTGTGTGTGTGTGTGTGTGTGTTATGTTTTTGAGAGAGTGTCCCTGCTAAACTGGAAGCGTACTACTTCTGATAGACTGGCTGGTCAGCAAATCCTAGGGATCTTGCTCCTGTCTCCTCCTCCCTAATGCTAGGATACATGTAGACCCCATGCGTGGCTTCTTATGTAGGTATTGAACATTCAACCTCAGGTCCTTGGACTTGTGCAGCAAGCACTTTATTAACCACTCCCCAGTCCCCAGGCTGACTCTTGAAATGCCCTTCCACTGTGTAATAATTATAAATGCTCAGCTACTGAACAGAGTATTGTTCCAAGGCAATATTACATAAAAATTAATTGGCCGTGAAGCCTGCAGGTCTGCTATAAATGATAAATGGAAAGTTCTTTTGCCAGCTTTACTTGTGGTGGAATGCTCTGTTGGGTGGGACATTCATAAAATCTCAAATAGCAGTGTCCCATCAGCATTTTGGAAAACTGAGTTATAAATGCTTGACCTCTCTAAAATCTGTAAGTGTTCCCCCAGATAAACACCAACCTGAGGTGACTCCAGGACCTGGCACTCTCCCAGACAGACTTATGTTACTCCAAAGACAGCAATAACTGAGTTAGTTTAGAGGTGATTTTTCTCCAACTTTGATGGACAGAATATAGCCAAGAATCAAATGAACAAATTATATACAATAAATCCTGTATTTCATACCTTAATTCAGAATCCAAGTGGTCTTTTTGTCTCTTCCTTCCTTCCTTCCTACCTTCCTTTTTTCCTTCCTTCCTTCCTTCCTTCTTTTTTTAATTTTTCAAGACAGGGTCTTTCTGTGTAGCCCTGGCTATCCTGAGCTCTCTTTGTAGACCAGGCTGGGCTTGAACTCAGAGATCTGCCTACTTCTGCCTCCCAAGAACTGGGATTAAAGGTGTGTGCCACTATGCCTGGCCAAGTGGTCTTTCTTTATCATAAGTTAAGCATGAGTGACATCTTCCTTGTTTTCTTATTCCTCTTCCAAGTGAAGATGGAAAATTAGGTGAAAAGAGCAATTAAGGCCAGGTATATGCTGAAAGCTGTAAGAAAGTCAATGTCAACACGAGACTACAGAAGAGTGGGGGGCAGAACACAGAAACCCCAATTGAAACTCAAGTAACAAACACTTCTACTGGTTTCCAAGGCATAGCCCATACAGCTTAAAAATCCCAGGGGACATTAATTTAATAAAATAAAAACCATCTAACATAAAACACAGAGTCTTAAAGCAAATAATTTAGCAGCAGTAGTACATTGGTAACGTTCTGTAGCCACTTCTCTCTCTTTCAGCAAAGCTCCTCCATTCATCTGAAGTAAAAATGTCACAGGCAATACTCAATTTTTTCCGTCTACTCCCTCCACTCCAGAATACTCTCCCAGTCTGCCAGGATAGATTCACTTGCGTTTGATATTTTATCCAAATAGAGTCATGCATGTTATGCCAATTTGCATCTGGGGGTCCACCCACGTTACTACCAAGTCTCTCATCTATGTCCCTGACTAGCATTCCACTGTGTGTATCTATCACCATCACGGTTTGGCCATCCAGTCCTCATTCAGGAAGGCGGGGATACTGTTGTTTTTTTTTTTTTTTTTTTTTTACCTAATAGCTATTTTGAACAGTCCTGCCAGGAAATGTGTGATTGTGTAGCTACTGTGACACAAAGGTTTACTGCAGCCCTATTCATAATAGATAAGTTGTGGAACCAAGCAAAGGAGTCAGCATCAGAGGAATTAGTAAGTAAAATATGTTACATAAGCAAAAGGGACTCCTTTTCAGCCATTAAAAAAGTGAAGCTTTGTAGTTTTCAGGATGCTACTTGAGATCATCCTATTAAGAAAATTAAGCAAGGAGGATCCAAGATGGCGGCGAGCAGTGTGGACCGCGTTTGGAGGCTCCAGTGAACAATTCAGGGAATTGCACAGATTTCTGAGCCAGGAACACCGAGGTCCGAACATCACGGCAGCGGGAGTGCTCCACGGTTCGGAGGGACCAGGGTGCGGAGGACCTGCGTGCCCCTGCACACGGGAGGAGCGTGGTTTTTCTCTGATCGGAGCGGCAGCGGTAGAGGCGGCAGCACCAGCGGCACCAGCAGCGGCGGCTGAGGTTTGCAGCTCATAGCCTTCCGGTGGAGGCGATTGGTGTGGTGGCTGGTGGGAATTGCTGCGGGAGAGGGGACTCGGGGCAGGATTTGGGTCGCGTGGAGCCTTTGGACCCAGATTGGACTCGGCGGACAGTTCGGCCCCAGAGTCCCGGGTATTGGCCCGGCCCAGCAAACAATTCTGCCTGAGGCACTAACTCAGCGGCAGCTCCCCTGCGGTGACACAGTCTGGGCGGAGCACTTGGTTTCACCACAGGCGCTAACTCAGAGCAGCCGCAGTTCTCCTGCTGTGGCGCAGGCTTGGTGACGTGCTCGGTTCCATCCTAGGCACCACCTCAGCTCAGCGGCAGCTCCCCTGCGGGGACACAGTCCGGGCGGAGCACTTGTTCCACCACTGGCGCTAACTCAGAGCAGCCGCAGTTCTCCTGCTGTGGCGCAGGCTTGGTGACGTGCTCGGTTCCATCCTAGGCACCACCTCAGCTCAGCGGCAGCTCCCCTGCGGGGACACAGTCTGGGCGGAGCACTTGTCCCACCACTGGCGCTAACTCAGAGCAGCCGCAGTTCTCCTGCTGTGGCGCAGGCTTGGTGACGTGCTCGGTTCCATCCTAGCCACCACCTCAGCTCAGCGGCAGCTCCCCTGCGGTGACACAGTCCGGGTGGAGCACTTGTTCCACTACTGGCGCTAACTCAGAGCAGCCGCAGTTCTCCTGCTGTGGCACAGGCTGGACAGAGCTCTCGGTTCCACCAGCTCTAAGACTCTGGTTGGACACAGTGTACAGTTTGAATCCAGAATTCCTGGCTGAGATTAGTGGTCAGTTCGGGCCCTGAGTCAATAACTGACCACAGCACGCACTTTGGGCCAAAAGGCCCTAGTGGAGCTTGGTGCGTAGTCCCAGCCCAAAAATTCTGGCTGGGCCCTGTGTGCATTTTGGGCCCAAAATCCCTAGCTGAGCTTGGCAGACGGTTCTGGCCCTGAGAATCTAGCTGAGTTCTGCCCGTGGTTCGGTCCCAGTGCTCCTGGCTGGACTTGGCAGGGAACACAGAAGGCTGTGGATACCTTGGCCTGACCCAACGCTCATTCAGAGACCCAGAACAATTGCAGGATCCACAGCAGAGAGGGACTGAGGATCACTGGCTGTGAGAGACCAGAACAACAGGGCTAACCTCCTAACATCCACACCAGTGAAGCTTTGAGCTCGCAGCCTAGGGAAATCGTAAGAAAACAAGTGAATCTATCATCAGACACCCTCCATTCAACTCTGGAAGCTACCCAACAAAAACAAAGACGGCAAGATGTCTAAAGGACAACGAAAAAGCATACGCAAAAAACCCCAAAACAACATGGCGTCTCCAGTTTCCAGCTATCCCAAAGAAAACCACCCAGAGAACTCAAATACAACGGAAATACAAGAAAATGACCTCAAATCCTTAGTAATGAGGATGATAATGGAGGAAACAAATAAAATTCGTAATCAAATGCAGGAAGACGCAGACAAACAGGTGAGAGACATAAAAGAAGCACATAGAGTGGAACTGGAAAAATTGCAGGAAAATGCAAACAACCAGATGAAAGAAATAGCTAAAACGGTTCAAGCTCTGAAGACCTATAAAGAGGCAATGGAAGAAACTCAGGAATATACAAAAAATCAGATGAAAGAAATCAAAAAATCAGTTCAAGATCTGAAAATGAAAATGGATTCAATGATAAACACACAGACAGAAGAAAAACGAGAACGTGAGACCTCAGAGAAGAAGGCGAGCAACACAGAGGTGAGCTTTTCTAACAGAATCCAAGAGATGGAAGAACGAATCTCAGGGCTAGAAGATACAATCACAGATATTGAATCAACCATTAAAGAAAATGCCAAATCTGGAAAACTCCTGACACAAAACATCCAAGAAATTAAGGACACCATGAAAAGAAGAAATTTGCGGATAATAGGCATTGAAGAAAGAGAAGACATCAGACTCCAGGGCCCAGAAACTATTCTCAACAAAATCATAGAAGAAAATTTCCCCAATCTAAAGAAAGAGATGCCTATAAACATACAAGAGGCCTACAGAACACCAAATAGAATTGACCAGAAAAGAAAAACTGCCCGCCACATAATAATCAAAACACAAAACATGCAGAACAAAGAAAAAATATTAAAAGCTGCAAGGGAAAAGGGCCAAATAACATTTAATGGTAAACCTATCAGAATTACACCTGACTTCTCAGCAGAGACCATAAAAGCCAGAAGGTCCTGGACAGAGATCCTGCAAACCCTAAGAGAACACAGATGCCAGGCCAGACTACTTTACCCAGCAAAATTATCAATAACCATTGATGGAGAAAACAAAATATTCCATGACAAAAACAAATTCAAACAGTACCTATCCACAAACCCAGCTTTACAGAAGGTACTAGAAGGAAAACTCCATCCCAAAGGGTCAAGCTACAACCAAAACTACCCAGGAAATAGATAACTATCCCATGGCAAAAACACAACTACACAAACGCTCGACTGGAAACAACATCAAAATTAAGACTCTTAACAGTCACTGGTCATTAATATCTCTCAACATCAATGGCCTCAATTCTCCAATAAAAAGACACAGACTAACCGAATGGGTACATAAACAAGAGCCAACATTCTTCTGCATCCAAGAAACACATCTCACCCATAATGAAAGGCATTACCTCAGGGTAAAAGGTTGGAAAAAAATATTCCAAGCAAATGGTCACAAGAAGCAAGCAGGTGTAGCCATTTTAGTATCGAACAAAATAGACTTTCAACCAAAATTAATCAAAAGGGATGAGGAAGGACACTTCATACTTATCAAAGGTAAAGTCAACCAAGATGACATCACAATTCTGAACATCTATGCTCCCAATACAAGGGCACCCACATATGTAAAAGATCTCCTAAAAAAGCTTAAACCACACATCGATCCCCACACAATAATAGTGGGAGACTTCAACACCCCACTCTCACTGAAGGATAAGTCATTGAAACAGAAACTAAGCCGAGAAATAACATCATTAACCAATGCCATGGGTCAAATGGATCTAACAGATATCTATAGAACCTTTCACCCAAACAAGAAAGAATACACCTTCTTCTCTGCACCCCATGGAACCTTCTCCAAAATTGATCACATCGTAGGTCACAAAGCAAGCCTCAACAGATACAAGAGGATTGAAATAATACCTTGTATCCTATCAGATCACCATGCTCTTAGGCTGCAATTCAACAACAACAGAAATAACAAAAAGCCTACACGTTTGTGGAAACTAAACAACTCTCTGCTAAATGACACCTGGGTCAGGGAAGAAATAAAGAAAGAAATCAAGGAGTTTCTGAAATTCAATGAAAATGAAGAAACAACATACCCAAATTTGTGGGATACATTGAAAGCAGTGCTAAGAGGAAAATTCATAGCACTAAGTGCCTTTAAAAAGAAATTGGAAACATCGCACATAAGCATCTTAACAACACAACTGGAAGCCCTAGAAAAAAAAGAAGCAGAAACACCCAAGAGGAGTAGACGCCTGGAAATTATCAAACTCAGGGCTGAAATTAACAAATTAGAAACTAAGAAAACAGTCCAAAGAATCAACAAAACCAAAAGCTGGTTCTTTGAGAAAATCAACAAGATAGACAGACCATTAGCCAAACTAACTAAAAGGCAGAGAGACAGTATTGAAATCAACAAAATCAGAAATGAAAAGGGAGACATAACAACAGACACTGAAGAAATTCAAAGAATCATAAGATCCTACTTTGAAGGCATATACGCCACAAAATTTGAAAATCTAAGGGAAATGGACGATTTTCTTGATCAAGTTCACTTGCCAAAGTTGAGTGAAGAACAGATAAACAAGTTAAATAGTCCTATTTCCCCGACAGAAATAGAAGCAATCATCGATGGTCTCCCAACCAAAAAAAGCCCAGGGCCAGATGGTTTCAGTGCAGAATTCTACCAGACCTTTAAGGGCGAGCTAATACCGATACTCTTCAAGCTACTCCAAAAGATAGAAATGGATGGAAAATTACCAAATTCATTCTATGAGGCCATAGTCTCATTGATACCTAAACCTCACAAAGACTCAACAAAGAAAGAGAATTTCAGACCAATTTCTCTTATGAACATAGATGCAAAAATACTAAATAAAATACTTGCAAAACGAATACAGGAGCACATCAAAGATATCATTCATCATGACCAAGTAGGCTTCATTCCAGGCATGCAGGGATGGTTTAATATACGGAAATCCATCAATGTAATCCATCATATAAACAAACTGAAAATAAAAAACCACATGATTATCTCCTTGGATGCAGAGAAAGCATTTGATAAAATTCAACACCCATTCATGTTTAAAGTTTTAGAGAGATCGGGGATACAAGGCACTTTCCTCAACATAATAAAGGCTATATACAGCAAGCCAATAGCCAAAATCAAAGTAAATGGTGAGATACTCAAGGAAATTCCTCTCAAATCGGGAACAAGGCAAGGCTGCCCACTCTCTCCATATCTCTTCAATATAGTACTCGAAGTTCTAGCCAGAGCAATAAGACAACAAAAGGAGATCAAGGGGATCCAAATGGGAAAGGAGGAAGTCAAATTATCCCTCTTTGCAGATGATATGATAGTGTACATAAGTGACCCTCAAAACTCCACCAGAGAACTCCTAAAGCTGATAAACACCTTCAGCAAATTGGCTGGATACAAAATTAACTCAAAAAAGTCTGTAGCCTTCCTATACACAAATGACAAGCTTGCAGAGGAAGAAATTAGGAAAACCACACCCTTCACATTAGCCACAAGCAATATAAAATATCTAGGAGTTACCCTAACTAAGCAAGTGAAGGACTTGTATGAAAAAAATTTCAAAACTCTGAAGAAAGAGATTGAAGATGACCTGAGAAGATGGCGTGATCTTCCTTGCTCATGGATCGGGAGAATTAACATAGTAAAAATGGCCATCCTACCAAAAGCAATCTATAGATTCAATGCAATCCCTATCAAAATACCTACACAATTTTTTAAAGACATTGAAAGTTCAATTCTGAACTTCATATGGAAAAACAAAAAACCCAGAATAGCTAAAACAATCTTGTACAATAAAAGATGCTCCGGAGGAATCTCCATACCTGATCTCAAACTGTACTATAAAGCAATAGTACTTAAAACAGCATGGTACTGGCACAGCAACAGGCTGGTTGATCAGTGGAATCGAATCGAAGACCCAGATATGAATCCACACACATATGGTCACTTGATTTTTGACAAAGAAGCCAAATCCATTCAATGGAAAAAGGATAGCATCTTCAACAAATGGTGCTGGTCTAACTGGAGGTCTATGTGTAAAAAAATGAAACTGGACCCATATTTGTCACCTTGCACAAAACTCAAATCCAAGTGGATTAAAGACCTCAACATAAAACCAGAGACACTAACTCACTTAGAAGAAAAAGTGGGAAAGAGCCTGGAACATATTGGCACAGGAGACAACTTCCTGAACAGAACACCAACGGCCCAGGCCTTAATGTCAACCATTAATAAATGGGACCTCATGAGGCTGAGAAGCTTCTGTAAGGCAGGAGACACTGTCAAGAGAACAAAGCGACAGCCTACAGACTGGGAAAAAATCTTCACCAACCCTACATCTGACAAAGGTCTAATATCCAAAATATATAAAGAACTCAAGAAATTAAACACCACCAAACCGAATAACCCAATTGAGAAATGGGGCTTGGAACTAAACAGAGAATTCTCAACAGAGGAGTATCAAATGGCTGAGAAACACTTAAAGAAATGCTCAACCTCCTTAGTCATCAGGGAAATGCAAATCAAAACAACTCTGAGATTCCATCTTACACCCATCAGAATGGCTAAGATCAAAAATTCAAGCGACACCACATGCTGGCGAGGATGTGGGGAGAGAGGAACACTCCTTCATTGCTGGTGGGAATGCAAACTAGTACAGCCACTTTGGAAATCTATCTGGTGCTATCTCAGAAAAATGGGAATAGGGCTTCCTCAAGACCCAGCTATTCCACTCCTTGGAATATACCCAGAAGATGCTCCAGCACACAACAAGAAAATTTGCTCAACCATGTTTATAGCAGCCTTATTCATAATAGCCAGAACATGGAAACAGCCTAAGTGTCCCTCAGTAGAAGAGTGGATAAAGAAACTGTGGTACATATACACTATGGAATACTACTCAGCTATTAAAAACAAGGAATTCCCGAAATTTGTGGATAAATGGATTGAGCTAGAAATGATCATAATGAGTGAGTTAACCCAGAAGCAGAAAGAATCAAATGGTATATACTCACTTATATCTGCATACTAGCCCAAGGGGCATGTCCCACGAAAGCCTTCACTTACCAGGAAACTGGGACAGAGGGGAAGGCATCCTATTGGGACTCTAAATGAGAGACGCATGGGAGAACAGCAAAATAAAAGGATCCAGAGGGTCCTAGAAATCTACAAGTAGAACAATATGATAGGCAGATTTGGGCCCAGGGGTCCCGCTCAAACTAAGGCACCAGCCAAGGACAATACAGGAGGTAAACTTTAAACCCCTTCCCAGATCTAGCCAATGGTCAGAATATTCTCCACAGTTGAGTGGAGAGTGTGATACGACTTTCTCACATACTCTGGTGCCTCACATTTGACCATGTCCCCTGGAGGGGGAGACCTGGTGGCACTCAGAGGAAGGACAGCAAGTAGCCAAGAAGAGACTTGATACCCTATGAGAATATATAGGGGGACGTAATCCCCCTCAGGAACAGTCATAGGGGAGGGGAATAATGGGAAAATGGGGGGGGGAGGAATGGGAGGATAAAAGGGATGGGATAAACATTGAGATGTAACAAAAAAAAATTAATAAAAAAAAAAAATAAAATGGCTAAATATTAAAAAAAAAAAAAAAAAAAAAAGAAAATTAAGCAAATCACAGAAAGACAAATACAGATACATAAAATGAAATAAACGCAGAAAGAAAACTGTTTAAGGAGACTAAACAAGACACGAGGGATAATATGTTCAACACACAATATACATATGTACAAAACCGTGAAACCATCAATAAAATAAAATTAAAGTGTTTTTAGAACATATCTAGGAGTGGAATTACAGGATCACACGAGACTTCTACATTTAACTTTTGACAAACTGTCAAGATGTTTTTCATGAGAAAGAAATGATTTTACGTTCTAGCTTTGTACAAGGTTTCGAATCCTGAGACATCTATGGCAGCAGCTCTTTGTACGGGATGGACTTCAAGGGTGAGCAAAGGATACATTATTGTGGTTTGCATTGTCACTCCCCTAATTATGACAGAAGCAAATGGCTTTTTTTTCTCTTTCTTGTTTTGAATAGCCTTTAAAGAAGAGTGCTCAAGCACTTTGTAATTTCTGTGCTTTTTTTTTTCTTGTTGAACTATCAGACTTCTTTATATAATCTTAATATTAAACTCTTAACATGTATAACGTTCTAGCACTTTCTCACATCCTGTAGGTTGTCACTTTGCCTTTTAAAAAGCATACTTGTTTTATCCTTTGCCAGTTTCATCATGTATGTAGTGAACTCTTAGGCGTTCTCAGCCCCTAGCACCTGTCTTAACTGCTGCCTACTGCTGAAACTGTTGTCTTAATAAATCTCCTCCTCCTCCTCCTCCTCCTCCTCCTCATCCTCCTCCTCCTCCTCCCCCTCCTCCTCCTTCTTCCTCTGTCTCTCTGTCTCTGTCTCTGTGTCTGTCTCTGTCTCTGTCTCTCTCCTGACTGAGTTTAAATAGGGGCACCTTCATGAGCATGGGTGGGAGGTTATTCACTGGAGCATGGTAACTTACCAGTGGTGACACCACTAACAAAAGTGACACCTCTTCCTCCATCCATCATCAACTATGAATATTCCCTCTGGAGGAGTTAGGTCACATGAGCCCCTTTCACCTCTATGGTGAGCTGTTGAGGGCACAGACTTGTGTATGGCTTGAGCAGCTAACCACAGCTATAATGAGTCCATGAACATATCACCATGCCATGTCTAAAAAACAATTTTCCACAGAAATCTTTATGAACCTCACGGCTCTTATACCCTCTTTTACCCTTCTTCCACAACATGGGACATTTTTAGCATAGTACAATAGTTATCAACTGCTATGATAAACTAGAATGGGCAAATTATTTCTTCAAGTTTAAAAATTACACTAAAGCCTTAGTACTTTAAGTTTCAGTTATTGGAAAAACGGCTTTGATGGAAGTTTTATTATGTTACAATGTCAGATGAACAGAGCTTTGTTTTTTCTTTTTAGAAGTATTACCTAGCCATCCTACCAAGCTTTTTTCCAGCTAGCATTAATTTGGTGGTATAGTCTCAGAAGGTCAATTTTGCTCTTAGAGTTTCTCTTTCAATAATCTTCCTACCTGTCTCTCATTGGTTTGCATTCTCACAGAGCCCTGTGCAAACCTGTTAAAATTGTACAATGGTGCATTTTGTATGCTATTTTTCCTCATATTTTCTGCCCACCATGTACCCTTCACTTTACATGTCTACAGAACTCCCTTGACACTTTTAAAATCACATCCATTTACTACTATAGACTTACATTACTGAAAACACTGTAGGGTTGTTTGGGAAAGAGGCCTTCCTGAATATCCCTTGTGTTTCTAAAACTAGATCATGATAATGTTGAACTTTTTAGTGAATTAGTCTTCTAGATTGATTACTAGAAATTATTTTTACTTTTATTTAAATATTTAATTAATATATAATAAATATACATAAATATAATATATAATATATAATGATATATAATATAAATATAATATATAATAAATGAAAAACATCCTGGTAAGTACAGTTATTTACTTATTTATTTATTTTTATTAGTTCTGAAGACAAATATCATAGGAAATGTATTTAGTTGAAAATATGTTTTTTAAATAGTAGATATAATGATTTTATTTTAATTTTTTTTATTAATTTATTCTTGTTACATCTCAATGGTTATCCCATCCCTTGTATCCTCCCATTTTTCCCTCCCTCCCGAAAATATGCTTTAAAACACAAATAAACCGAATGTTTTTTCTCCATTTCTTTTTGATAATTCACCATCTGGGATGTAAAATACTGCAAATGGGTTTATTCACTTAATTTTTTGCTTCATAAGTAACTGTTATTTGGCGAGTCTCATCATTCAGATGATTAAGCTTGCAGACAGAGCTGGTCTTGTAGCACATCTTGCTTGTGGATTGTTTATACTGCTTAACAGCTACTTAGCCCTAGAGGAAATTGCATAACTTAACAGCTCTTTTGTACAGTTTATTTCATACTTAAACACTCACTGCTATCAAATGAAATGTAAGCATTAAGCTATAAGATGTACTTTGGGCCTTGTTATTTTTTTTTTAATTATATAATTTTAAACGAGGGATATTTGTACTGAAAGAAGGTCTCTTAAACATAAACTAAGATTGTCTTAATCAATTATTCTCAGAGTCCTCACCATTCTGTAAACACACACACACACACACACACACACACATTGATGGACAGTAGTAACACAGAAAAGAAATGACTAATATCCTTAAGGATATACAATTTTACTAAAGAATATTACATGCAAACCCACACTGTACTCCGCTTCTGGCAACTGAATGTCTGGATGCCATCAAACATCCTGCAGGTGAAAAACACACAATGGGTGTCATTTGAGTGGCTACACTAACCAAGACGCTTCTCTTAGAAGCACACACCTTGATGATTCTGAAATAACAGACTGAATCAACAGGTCGCCTGGCTCTGGGCCCATGCTCCATGCTACCTGACTTCTGTTTCCGTGTGCCTGATCCTGTCTCATGAGATACCAGCCTGTGCGTCTGGCGCCAGAGGCTGTGGCTGCTGTCATGGAAAGGAGGGAGCTGCTTCAGTGCCAAGATGACCTCTCACAATGCAAAAGAGGAGGAAGAGAACATGTGCTGTGGGAGAGCTCAGCAACCCTCAAGTGATGCTTGGGGCTGTATGGAACAGAGATTCCGAAGGAGAGCTGAGTGTTCAGGGATGAACATGGAGAGATGTTTACTTCATCAGTGTCCCATGTCCCTGCTAGCCTAGTATCGGATCACCTTCTACAGTTTTCTGAAGTGTCATCAGCCTTCTCAGTGAAACAAGAAAATTGAAATCCAAGCAGGGAAGCTCAAAGAGATCGACTCATCCTGTGCCCAAGGAAAGGTCAGGTCAAAGGATTAGGCTTTGAAGGAAAGGAACATTGTTAAAACTAAAGGGTAGGAGAGATCTCTTCTTGTTAAAGGGAATTGCAAAATCCATGCTGCTTGCTTGAACCACTGCCCTGTGGCAGAGAATGGCTACCTGCAACATGTGCATTTCTCTTTCTTCCTAAGCATTCATTTAGACTACAAGTCCCAGCATTCCATTCAGTTAAGTGTGGTCATGTGACTGAATTCCACTTGCTGAAACTTTTCCTCACAAATACCATTTACTGGCCCAGCACCCTCCATGGGATCTTCTTTCCTTTCTCTCTTCTGTCTGATCAATTGATGCCAATGATCACATCATCTAAGGAAACAAAAGGTAAAGATGACAGAGCTTTCACCTCCATCCAAATGGACCTTCAGATTTATAACTGGACTAGAAAAACAATAATTTCATATCAGGACACTAATGAGTCAAGCTTTAGCACAGAGGGGTAGCTTTACGATTTAATGGCTGATTGATGGTTTCATTAGATAGAAAGTATTTGTGCACAGCTCTGTAGTCAGCCTCAGGAGCCCTTCCTCAGTAAGGAAGCAGAGCCACAAGTCTGGAAGGAAACCCAGTTTAAACTCTGGCAACTAAAGAAGTATTTGGCAGGGTTCCTCTTGAATTTGGAGTATAATAGGTGTGCTTGCACACATAAAACTGTCACTTTCTCTTAACATAGAGTGGAAATTCTTCTCTAAGCCTCGAAGATTGACACCTGATAGCATTTGCTATATCTGAAAGGTTGTTCTTGAAGGAGTTTGGCTTCAGCTATCATCTCCGAAGGAATGTAAGTAAGTATTCCACAGTTCCTGTGCTGCAATGAAGCAAAAGCACGGAAGCCAACAGGAAGTTTCTGGCAAGACATTAGTGACGTTGCTTAGTGGCAAGAACTGGAAAGGCCAGGGTGGGTGTTTCCATCTACCCTTCTTGTGCACGTCACTTAGTGACGAACACTGGGAAGCCCAAATAAGATAAACCTAGGCAAGCATTGCCTCAAATGCAATTAATGTAACTGAATTCAATATTCATCTAACAGGACATGCCACACCAGTGCCTCCAGATAGAATCTTTGATAGAAAAAAATAATAATGTAGAAAAAAACTGAAGAGAAAATGAAGTTCATAGTGCACTTCATTGATACAGTCCTCTGAATGTCCACGTGAGTAATTTCTTACCAATCCAGCTGATTGCTAAACATGTGTGCAGCAAGAAACAAGAACCTTAAACATGACCTCACATCTAATTACATATCCAGAACCACTGCCAGCATTTAAACCCCAGGACCTCCTATTCCAAACCCAAAGGGATCTAGCCACTATTTAGAGAGAGAGGATGTGGCAGGTGGACATTTGACTCATAGCACTTAGAAATGATTTCAAATCCCTTACCAATACTTTACATTGCCAAAGCCAACACCTGCGTTTGATACTCATCACCTGCTGTTCAAGCTGTGCACATGCCTCAAATCCAAATCCAGTCACTCCTGCAAGGAACACATATCCTTTTGCTTAATTCTATGACCTTCTTTTCTATAGTATTTCTGACTTAAGTATACATGTTATTTCTCTTGTGTACATGTAGATTTGTAGTAATTCATCTTTGTGTCACCATGTATAGACAAAATGCTCAATCAATGTCATTCACTGATCTCATGAGTGACACTTGAGATTATCTTTTTGAATAGCTTTCTTTCATAATCTCAGATCCTTCACAAAGGAGTCTTCTCAGCTCTGGGATCAATTCTTGCTCTGCTGGCAGGAATTGCGTCTATCAAAACTTTCCCTAAGAACCTTCCTGTGCTAAGAACCATGCCCAGCTTTCTGGAAACCTATAGAAGTGAACAAACTCTGGGAATTCCTGTGGTTCTGATAACAGGGAGAGCAACATTAGGATGCAGCTCAGTCAACTGCTGTCCTAGACCATAAGGAATATGAGTTCAGAAGGTGAAATCTCCATCAGAATGCTATAACTAAATTTTCACCCACATGATTACGTGGTGAATACTGAACATCTCCGGTACTTCCCAATAGGTTCAGGGTGATCTGGCTTGGAATGTTAATACTGCTAGTATTTAAAACCTCTTCGTATTCTAACCCCAATTCACTTTTGCTCAGGAGGATGGTACTCCCCTAAATAGCTGAAGGAATCTTAATTGTACAAAACAGGGTGTGAAGCACTCAGGTACTGGGTGGAACACACATTCTTGCCATGAACCCTTCGAGTCACTCACTCTTAGTAGTTTTTGTAAGCCTTAGCCACATAGACGACACATAATATGGGTTACTTCTCAGTTCTGAGCAAACAAAGTATGAAAACAATATGCATTCTTCTTGCAAATCATTTGCGTTTTAATTCACTTGTCTTACCATACTAGCTTACAATGGCAGTCATCTTCTTTTCAAAAGAATGATATCTTAAATTTATCCCCTGAAAATTTTGTACGTGTAAACAATGCATCTTGATCATACTCACCCCTACCCACTTTCCTCTAAGTCCTTCCAGGACACTCCCAAGTTCATGACCTCCTTTTAAAAGTTATTTAGTTAGTTTTATCTCTGTGTCCAATTAGTGCTGCCCATAGGCACACAAGGTGGGGAGTCATGTAATGGGCATGGGGAACCTAATGGTGGCAATAGTCTTAAATAAAAGTGGCTCTCCATCCCCCATCAGCCGTCAACATCCATTGGCTCTTCAGTTTGGGCCTGAGAGTCCCTTTGCCCCTCCATGATGGCTTGATCTTTGCAGGTCTTGCGTTGTGGCTTCATATGTGTGTAGCAACCATACCATAGCCATAGGACAGCTTTTCATAACACCCCTCCCAGTTGTCTGGATCTTACATTCCTTCTGCCTCCACTTCTGGGATGTTCCTTGAGCCTTGGTGGTGAGTGATAATGGAGAAAGTTGATATAGAGGTCTTACCTGCAGCTGAGCACTCACAGTGCCTCAGTCTCTACACATTTCATGGTCATGGGTCTCTATGTTGACCCACTGCCCATTGCAATAAGAAACTTCTATGACAAAGGCTGGGGACAGTACAAATCTACGCATAGGATGCTGCTTAGTTTTTGTCAACTTGATCCAATTTAGAGTCATCTGAGGAAGAAATGTCAGCTGAGAAAAGCCTCAATTAGATTGGCCCATGGGCAAGTCTCTGGGGCATTTCCTTGATTAATGATAGATATGGGAGGGCCCAAGCTACTGTGGATGGAACCACCATTGAGCTGATGGTCCTGGGGGATATAAGAAAGGTAGATGAATGTGAGCTCAAGGAACAAGCCTGTAAGCAGCATTCCCCTGTGGCCTCTCCTTCGGTTCTTGCCTCAGGTTCCTGCCTCCTGTTTTGGCCATTTCTTGATGATAAATTTCAACCTATAAGGCAAACAGACTTTTCCTCTCCAACTTGTTTTTGGTCGTTTTATTAAAGCAACAGAAAGCAAACCATACCGCATAAAAACAAGCATTTTGAAGGCAGCTTAATAATACAACCATTTAGAAAAACAACATCAATAAATTCTCCCCTAGGGCATGTGGTTGGCATAGCCGTGGGTTTTGGCCATGTTTCCCTCCTGTGCAGCAGGCCTAAAATCTAATCAAGAGGGCAGTTAGTTGCTCCTTGTCTTAGTTACTGTTCTATTGCTATGACAAAACTCCATGACCAAGCCCCCCCACCCCCACATATGTAAAACACATTTCTTTTGAGGCTTACAGTTTCAAAGGGTTACAGTCCATGATGCTGGAGCAAGGACATGGTAGCAGAAACAGCTAAGAGCTTATATCTTGATCCAAAAGCAGAAGGCAGAGAAAACTAGGCTCAGAATGGCATGGGTCTTTTGAAATATTAAAGCTTACCCCAGTGACACAACTCCTCCATCAAGGCTACACCTCCTAGTCTTTCCCAAACAGTTCCACCAACTGGGGACCAAGTATTCAAATATATGAGCTCATGGAGTCATTCTCACTCAAACCATCACACCCGGCACTGCACCTTTTCACTTTGGGTAGTGGGCACATCATGAGGATAAATCAGTAATATGCAGGATCCAATGAAAAGACCACTGATGTCTTTTCTCCCCTAACAGAAAATAGCTCCTTACAGAACTATGAAAGTTAGCCAGCAAGCAAAGAGTTTCCTAGTTAGTTCAAGATTAATTTCTATGTGCTGCAACCAAAGTGTGTGGTGTATTCAGCAATTACGTCATCCTATCTAATTCAGTGGGTAACCAAAAGTGATGTGAATAGCCTATATTGTTTGGGGGTGCCCCTAGGCCTTCCTGGCCAATGACTCATAGCAGAGTAACCAGTGCCTGACACTATAATTTTCATTTAATAATGTCTCTGGGACCAGCATTTTTCACCAATATGAGGTATCTCTGTTCAGATTCCTTTCAAATAAGCGCATCTTTACTTAGCTTCCAGACTAGTAGGGTTCTATATGGCTTCTTAATACATCTTGTCTTGGTTAACCCACCATCTTTCTCTCTTTTCCTTTCCCTCAGCTCTCTGCCCCATCCACACATCCCTCCCCAAAATCTTTAGCTTCCCATATTCCCCTCCTATTCTTTCATAGCATATGTGTTCTATCATTCCCTTTATTATATTTTTACTGGAGTTGCAAGATCATGGGTTCCTATGTAGCTTATGCATACATACTTTGTATTAACTCTTAACACAAAGTTAACCCTTTGTAACTCTTCCTCTGTCCTCTTTTTCATCTTTATCACTCTACGATCTGCTTGAACCCTTCTGCCCCCAATATTTCCCTTTTCTACTTTGTATTCATTTATTGTGTGGGGTGAGGGTGGGGTGTCAAGTACATGTGTGGTGGTCAGCAGGCAACCTACAAGATCAGTACTCTTTCCACGTGGGTCTCAGAGATCGAACTGCGGTCATCAGTCTTACCAGCAAACAACTCTACCCACTGAACCATCTTGCCAGGCCATGAAGCCATTGAGTTTTGTATTTCAACAGATAGTTAAGTAAGTTAGTTAACTTTCTGAGTTTCTATTTCTTTGACCACAAAAGGAGCAGGAAGTTGGGTGTCTTCCCTGCATTATTTTCTATCTTGTTGCTCTGAGATAGCATCTCTTATTGAACTAGCATCTCACTTTTACTAGGCTAGCCTGGCTGGCCAGTGAGCTTTCAGCATTTGCCCGTCTTTGTTCCTCTTTGTCTCTGTCCTACCTCCCTACTGGGATTACACGCATGTGCAGCCGTGCAGACTTTTACATGGGTGCTGGGTACCAGACTCAAATCCTCATGTTTGTAAAGCAAGCACCTTTCTTCACTTGGTGACCTGCTCAGCCCCATGCTTAGGTTTTGAAACAGTCTCTCCCTGGATCTGGAACTCACTGACTAGGCTGGATGTCCAGCAAGGGCCAGGAGTTATCCTGTCTCCCCCCTGTCCAGAGCTGAGGAAGTGTGCTTCTGGCTCAGCATTGTCTTACATTTGTGCTTGGGAGACTAACACAGGTTCTCATGCTCTTGTGTCAAACACTGTGTCAACTGAACTATCTCCTGGCTCTCTTGCTTGCATATATATATACACAACATTCTGCAAAGTTCAAAGGTTACTTCTGTGTTCAGAAATTTTATTTTGAAATAATAAGTAAAAAAATTTTAAAGTCATGTTCACAATTACATGGTATCCTTCCCTATTGCTATGACAAAACATTGACTAAAATCATTTTGAGGAGAAAAGGACTTGTTTGACTTACAGTTTTACCTCAGAAACTATTGCTGTGGGAAGCTAGGCCAGGAGCTCAAAACAGCAACCTTGGAGGCGTGAACTAAAGCAGAACCACCAGGAGTGAGGCTTACTGGCTTCTTCCCATGGCGTGCTCAGTTGGCCCACATGAGCTGGGCCCTCCCACATCCATCACCAAAGAGGAAATGCCCCACTCAGTGCCCAAAGCCCTAAGGTTCCCTCTTCCCAGATGACTCAAGCTTTTGTCAGATAGACAGAAAACAGGTAAACAAACAAGCAAGCAAACCAAAGTAACTGGTATCCTATTCAGCAACGAGAAAAAGAGGCATTTTGCCTCTAATTCCAGAACTCTGGCCCCTGTTCCATTCTCCTTTGTTAGGCAAGTCATGAGCTGCCACAGATAAGAGCCACACCCAGTATCACTGTCATCAGGCAGCTCCGAAATGGACAACCGGTCTATATTAAGCAAATTGTATTAGATTGTTGTATTACATGACCTCATGTACATATATATCCCAGAAAAAGGAACAGGGCTACTCTTACATATGTGTTCCCTGTCCTGGTCCTTACAGCTATAGTTATAACTATACAGTTATAGTTATAGTTATGAGCCCTGCTGCCACTTCTAACGCTGATCAGTTCATTTACAATATAGGTTGTTGTGGGATCTGGGTATGAAGCAATCCAACAGGAGCTAGAATTAATTTGCTATGCAATATTTTAACTCGGTCCTCCCAGGAAGTGAATCAGTGTCATACTGTTTCACCAAGTCCTCGAATTCTCGGTGACAATTATGTAGCATGTTTAAGTTCCCCTTAACACATTTCAAGTTCGGCCTGATACACGATGTGTCACAGAGGCAAAACAGTTCAGTTATTTTATTTAAAGGCTAGGCACGTTTATATCATCTATGTACCAGTCTAAAGAGAAAATGTCACATGAGAGCCAAACTATTTGAGGAAAACACATTGCAAGTCCATAAGAACTTCCCATAGATTCCAAACAGCTAATCAAAATACTTGGGTGACTCAGGGATCTGAATTCCAACCTGAGCATTAAAATGTGAAATATTGTCTAATTAGTCATTGTTCAGGATACTCATCAGAACTGGGTGCTCCCCCTAGTGGCGTTTACAAAGGCAGGAAGCTGGCAAAGAGTGGCCTCGGTCTTCTGAGCTACGCAAACTCGGAGATCTTCAGCAGGTTCATCTAAGTTAGGATTGAACTACATGCCAACTATATGTTTCCTGGAAACAATCATATTGCAAAATAAAGGATGGATGGGCATCTTCTGTTCTGATGATATTCAGTAGATAGGACTCTTTCAATACTCACTAAGCAAGGGCACACACGGCCGGTGCCAGCCAATGGTTAAATGGCATTGCCCTGAAAATTAGAATAATCTCCAATCATGTCTTACCCAGGCTTTTCTGACAACAGGGTCAGTTATTATTTAAGTAGAGCAGTAAAGAGCAGTGATGTATTTTTCTCCCCCAAATTTCTCACTAAACCTCATTGTCTTAACTGATGTGTCAGTCTGACTTGGTAACTGCTTCTTCAGTGTCAGATGACAGCAGGGACTTTTTGTGGTCTTGTATTATTCACCTTATGGAAAGTTGCAGGCTTAGTGTAAGTCAAAATATATGTTAGGGAAAGAAACCATTATCTGGGATTTCTCTTGTCACTTATCTCCCCTGAGGCTCTGTAATAATAGCTTTATAGACATAAGAGATACATAATGATTTGGGATTCAGGTTATGTAAGGAGGTGAATTTCTAGTGGGGCCAGCTCCCTCAAGCCTTCCTTAAATGAGACTGTCCCTTCCTTGAGACACCCACACCAAGTGCAGGTACCAAAAATTATACAAGATACCAGACAAGTCACCCTGGCTGTAAACACTAAGTCTATTCTCCAGACATTTCTCAAAGTTATTTCATTCTATGTTTTTTCCTTTGGTTTTTTGAGACAGCTTCTCTGTGTAGCCTTGGCTGTCCTGGACTCATTTTGTAGACCAGGCTGGCCTCAGACCCACAGAGATTTGAGTGCCTTCCCGAGTGCTGGGATTACAGGCGTGCACCACTGTGCCTGACTCATCCAATATTGTAAGTGCTGAGTTTTACAATAGTGACTTACATTTGGAAATATGTGTTTTTTATTGCCATAGAAAGGAGGGAGATGCAAGTATGTTGAGGCATTTTGAATTGTGTTATCCAAGTTTCTAGGGTATATGCACTTTCTAATTCAGTTGCTTTAGCTATTGCCCTGGAATATCCTTTTTTGAACTAGAAATATAGCAATGGAAGCTGGAAAAAAGGCTCACTGGGTAAGAGCATTGGCTCTGCAAGTGTTCAGACCTGAGTTCTAACCCCAGCACCCATATAAAATGTTGGGTGGGCCATGAGTGCCTGTAACCTCATGATTGTGGGGCCAAGACAAGCGCATCCTCACAGCTCCCTGGACAGTCAGCCTAGTCAAAATGACAAGCGGCTGGCACAGTGAGAGATCCTGTCTCAGTGCACTAAGGAGGAGAGTGACAGAGGAAGCAACCTGATGTCCAGCTCTGGCTTCCTTCCACACCTGCAGCACACATACCAACACACTCGCACCACAAACACACATCACACACATACAACATATACAAAGATAATCACATACACACACGTAGACAATACTTATCATAGACCTGCAACATACACTGCCTGGTACACAGTCACACACACCTACACACACACATACACACACACATCACATCACACACCACACACACAAACTTGGAAGGTGCTAAAAGCATGCTGCTGGGTGTTTTGATTTAGTATGTTGTAGTCTTAACAAGAGACATTTTAAGTATTTCATTAAGGATTTTTTTCTAATGAATTTTTATTACTTTTTAATGAGAACTATTCTGGGCTCATCTTACAATAGCTTTACTTGCAAATGTATCTCTATTTCCTAAGAGGTTTCCTAATACAGATGATAGGAAATGAGCACACTTGGGCTTCAGGACTCCAGACATTACTCAGTCCGGGCTGCCTTGCTGCAGAGGGTTTACTGAAACTATCTTTCCTTACCAAAGTGTGAAGCCGAGGAAAGAACAGAAAATCCAAGAAAAACAAGAAATTGCCTTACATCTTTTTAAAAAGCGCCTTTTTCTCACGCTGTTATCAGTCCCAACTATCAAGGTATATGGTCGTCAGTACAACCTGCTAGCCAGCACCCCTCTTGAACCACCTGAATCCAGCAAGTTCCCCCTATTCAACTATCCACTTTCTAAACAGCGGGAAAGAGCCCTGCTCTCTTGTCCTACTTCCCAAGGCAAAGGAAATACAGGTAGACTGCCATAGTATTTTGTTCTTTGGGGGAAGGAACCTTTTTTTTTCTACAACCTCCGATTAGCACACTGTTGGCTTTACAAATGATGTTTTCTGAGTCTTAATCCAGAGAGCCTTGTTCCTATTGCACCAAGTTTCTGCCTTCGGATGTACATGTCCTCAAGGATCAGGCATCCATGAGAGCAGCTGCTAAGATTTCACAGCCTGGGAAGGAACTCAACACACAGCTCTCCAAATCCCTCCCCGGGAGTCCCCCATCGCAGCAGCGCACTCACCTGTGTGGCATCCCGGTGGTGTGCGCAGTAGTATGCTCGCTCGACAGCTCACAGAGTTTCAGGTACCAGTTCATCTCCACTTCCCGCAGCAAGGCCAGCTGCCGTGCCCTGAGCTGGCTTTGCCCCGAGGGGCTGGAGCTGCTGTCTTTGACATTCTCGGGGGCTTTCTTGGGAGACTTGTCTTTCCCCGCTGAGGAAAGG
The DNA here is from genome assembly GCF_903995435.1 of Acomys russatus. Lineage (NCBI taxonomy): Eukaryota > Metazoa > Chordata > Mammalia > Rodentia > Muridae > Acomys > Acomys russatus. The sequence continues at coordinate 40,283,960 of NC_067151.1, read as the reverse complement.
CCAGACTGCTTTCTGAACTTGCTGTTGTCATCGGAGATCTGACTCCCTGCAGCGCCTGTGCGGGCTGCCAGCATACTGGAAGTCCCTGCCTGCCTTTCAGGGAAGACGCTAAGCGACTGTCATCAAAGTAATTTGAATTGATTTCTACTTCAGCCTCCCTCCTCTGCTCTGCCCACCCCCTCCCCTGCGCCACCCACCTTAACCTTATCCTGCCACGGACCTGTAACTGAGCCTGCTGCGCTTGGGATGAAAGGCTATCTGCCTCTAAGGTTTCCTGGCAGAGGGGTAAGGCGGTCACTACCTGTCACTTCTTGGAACATGGAAATTCAAGAACAAGTCTCCAAAACTTTGTAATTTTAAATTTTATGTTGCAATATTCTTTATAAGCTAGGAGTATGAGTTCATTCAACTATGGTAACTTTTTTTTATCATTTTATTTTTTTGTCAGTTCCATTTTTTTTTATTAATTTATTCTTGTTACATCTCAATGGTTATCCCATCCCTTGTATCCTTCCATTCTTCCCTCCCTCCCATTTTCCCCTTAGTCTCCTCCCCTATGACTGCTCCTCAGGGGGATTACCATAGGAACTATGGTAACTTTTACTTTAGACAGTAAGATTTGGGTACATTATGTTTCATCGACACATTAGAGTTGTATTTAAAAAAAAAAAAAAAAAAAGAGCCTTCTTGAGGCTTATCTGCCCTTTTCAGAGTTTTGAAAGTTTTAATGTGAATTTCCTGCAATACAAAAACAGAGTTAATGTATGAAACAGGTTACCTAACCTTTTGGCTAATCTGTAAAGTGAAATGTTGGGTCTCCTTCACATTCCATTAGAAGGAGAAGGCTCTCTGAATGCAATGGAACCATGTAACATATGAAGTGGGGTTTTTTTATTCCTTCTGTAAAAACAGTAAGCCCACCACAGCTGATTTCAACAACTGACCCTTCGGATTCTTATAACCCATGGAAGGCATGAAAAACATCTTATAATTGGATTTGCAGCCAGAGTTGGAGAAAGGAACAGGAGCCTGTGTGTGCGCATGGGTGTTTGTGTGTGCCTGTGCCTATGTATGGTAAGTGCATATAAAAACTATGTCCAAAGAAAAAAGGGACATTTAACCTTTCTGACTAAGACACCTGGATGAGACCCAAGCTTACTCAAGGATATACGACCTACATTTTATTTTAGCTCAGAGGATCCGTGCTATCTGTGATATCCGTGCTCACTCAAGGTTGCCGTTACTAAGTTGTTTGATATTATTAACCCCTGGCTCCCCTAATCATCCTCAGTTCCTCCTGTCTGAGCTTGGGGGTATATGTGAATTTTCCAGTTTATAACAAACCACAGGTTAAACTCATTGAGGTACAACAAGGCCGTACAGGCTCTGAGGAGGCAGGAGAGGGAAGGAAGGAAGAGATAGATGGAAGCTTTAGCTCCTCAGAAGCATAGCAATATTTTTTTTTGAGTGAACCTTTTTATTTTATTTTTTATTATTAATTTATTCATATTACATCTCGATTGTTAGCCCTTCCCTTGTTTCCTCTTATTCCTCCCTCCCTTCTACTTCCCCCCTTCTCCCCTCCCCTATGTCTGTGATTGAGGGGGACCTCCTCCCCCTATATATGCTCTTAGAATATCGAGTATCTTCTTGGTAACTTGCTATCTTTCCTCTGAGTGCCACCAGGCCTCCCCATCCAGGGGACGTGGTCAGAAAAGGGGCACCAGAGTTTGTGTGAGAGTCAGATCTCACTCTCCACTCAACGGTGGAAAATATCATGTTCGTTGGCTAGGTCTTGGTAGGAGTTCGAGGCTTACTGCCTATATTCTCCTTGGCTAGTGCCTTAGTTTGAGGAGGACCCCAGGACCCAGATCTGCCTGTCATAAAGTTCTTCTTGTAGGTTTCCAGGACCCTCTGGAGCCTACTATTTCCCCATTCTTCCATGCTACTTTCACCTAAAGCCTCAATAGGATGTCTTCTCCTCTGACCCACTTTCCTGGTAAGTAAGGTTTTTCAAGGGACGTATCTTTTGGACTAGTGTCTTGATATAAGTGAGTATATATCGTTTGTCTCTTTTTGCTTCTGGGTGAACTCATTCATTATGATAATTTCTAGATCAATCCATTTGTCCACAAATTTCGGGAATTCCTTTTTTTAAATAGCTGAGTAGTATTCCATAGTGTAAATGTACCAGTTTCTTAGTCCATTCTTCTACTGAGGGACACTTAGGCTGTTTCCATGTTCTGGCTATTATGTATAAAGCAGCTATGAACATAGTTGAGCATATGTCCCTGTTGTGTGGTAGGGCATTTTCTGGGTATATTCCAAGGAGTGGGATAGCTGGGTCTTGAGGAAGCCCTATTCCTATTTTTCTGAGAAAGCATCAGATAGCTTTCCAAAGTGGTTGTACTAGTTTGCTTTCCCATCAACAATGAAGGAGTGTTCCTCTCTCTCCACATCCTCGCCAACATGTGGTGTCATTTGAGTGTTTGATCTTAGCCATTCTGATGGGTGTAAGATGGAATCTCAGTGTCGTTTTGATTTGCATTTCTCTAATGACTAACAAGGACAAGCATTTCTTTAAGTGTTTCTCAGCCATTTGATATTCCTCTGTTGAGAATTCTCTGTTAAGTTCCAAGCCCCATTTCGCAATTGGGTTGTTTGGCTTTGTGGTACTTAATTTCTTGAGTTCTCTATATATTTTGGATATTAGACCTTTGTCAGATGAAGGGTTGGTGAAGATCTTTTCCCAGTCTGTAGGCTGTCACTTTGTTCTACTGACAGTGTCTCCTGCCTTACAGAAGCTTCTCAGCCTCACGAGGTCCCATTTATTAATTGTTGACATTAAGGCCTGGGCTGTTGGTGTTCTGTTCAGGAAGTTGTCAACTGTGCCTATGTGTCACAGGCTCTTCCCCACTTTTTCCTCTAACTGAATTAATGTCTCTGGTTTTAAGTTGAGGTCTTTAATCCACTTGGACTTGAGTTTTGTGCATGGTAACAAATAGGGGTAGACATCCAGTTAGACCAGCACCATTTGTTGAAGATGCTATCATTTTTCCATTGAATAGATTTGGCTTCTTTGTCAAAAATCAAGTGAGCAAATATGTGTGGATTCATCTCTGGGTCATCAATTCGATTCCATTGATCCGCCAGCCTATTGCTTTGCCAGTACCATGATGTTTTAATTACTGTTGTTTTGTAGTACAGCTTGAGATCAGGTATGGAGATTCCTCCAGAGGATCTTTTATTGTTTAGAATTGTTTTTGCTATTCTGGGATTTTTATTTCTCCATATGAATTTGAGAATTGATCTTTCGATATCTTCAAAATATTTTGTAGGTATTTTGATAGGGATTGCATTGAATCTGTAAATTGCTTTTGGTAAGATGGCCATTTTTACTATGTTGATTCTCCCGATCCACAAACAAGGTAAATCCCTCCATCTTCTGATCTCTTTCTTCAGAGGTTTAAAGTTTTCTTCAAATAAGTCCTTCACTTGCTTGGTTAGAGTTATTCCTACATATTTTATATTATTTGTGGCTATCGTGAAAGGAGTAGTTTTTCTAATTTCTTCCTCTGCCTGTTTGTCATTTGTATACAGGAAAGCTACTGACTTTTTTGAGTTTATTTTGTATCCTGCCAACTTGCTGAAGGTGTTTATCAGCTGTAGGAGTTCTCTGGTGGAATTTTGGGGGTCACTTATATACACTATCATGTCATCTGCAAATAGGGATAATTTGACTTCTTCCTTTCCCATTTGGATTCCCTTGATCTCCTTTTGATGTCTTATTGCTCTGGCTAGAACTTCAAGAACTATAATAAAGAGATATGGGGAAAGTGGGTGGTCTTGTCTGGTCCCCGATTTTAGAGGGACTTCCTTGAGTATCTTTCCATTTAATTTAATGTTGGCTATTGGTTTGCTGTATATAGCCTTTATTATGTTTAGATAAGTGCCTTGTATTCCCAATCTCTCCAGAACTTTAAACATAAATGGGTGTTGAATTTTGTCAAATGCTTTTTCTGCATCTAAAGAGATGATCATGTGGTTTTTCTCCTTCAGTTTGTTTATATGGTGGATTACATTGATGTATTTCTGTATGTTAAACCATCCCTGCATGGCATGACAATATTTTTGAGAACTTCTAATAGTTGTTAGTTGATCTAAACCAAGAATTAGATGATTACAATCATAGCACACGGACTCTCTTATGTACAGGGAAATGTCAGTCATGTGTGTTTAGGCTTAGAAATGAGCAAGAATCCATATGGAACTTGAAACAGATCAAATCAGTTGATATCAACTACCAGGGTCAGTCCCATGGAAGCAGTGGTCACTGGAATGTTCAGCACCAACAGACTGTAATTTCTTTGTTGTCTTCCCTGCCTTTCATCTCTTGGATCATTGAAGACTCTTTGCAACACAGTATCCATTGCAGCCACGCTGTCTTCTCCCCTGACTCTGGAGACAAAGTTTCTAGTCAGACATTCCTAGACTTCTGTCAAATATGGACGCCGCACTGTTCACAACAGCCAAGATATGGAACCAGCATAGATACCCACCAACAACTAAATTCATGGTCTATTTACACAATAGAGTTGTATTCATCTATAATAACATTAAAACTGTGCTAATCTACAGGAAAATAGATGGAACTAGATATCATTTTAACAAAAAGACCCAGGAAGGCAAATATATTTACTCCCACACATGCAATCTATTTATTTATATATCTATCCACACACACAAATATGTATGGCAGTAAGGCAGAACAAGGATACAAGAGAGTAATTGAGATAAAAATAGACAAATATGTGTTTTATATACAGAATTTACTTATATATTTATATCTATATACATATAAATATATTTATATCTGTATATTACTTAACTTCTCTGCTTTAGTGTCCTTATTTATAAACTAGATAAAGTCCTCTACTTATTATTGTTTTAATATGTGGGACTCAAAGCCCTTCACTTCTTTCACACTCCTTTCTCTGAAGGGTAGAATTGGTTTCCTCCTCATGGTTTTAACTAGGGCTCTGAGTGCTTTCATTAGTGAAATATAGAGCAAGTGATAGCATATGGTATCTACAGTTAGATTGGTAAGGCTGTGTGATTTCTACCCAGTAGTCCAGGGCAGTTCACTTTGGGAGAATCCCACTGTTTTGGAGGAGTGTGACCACCTGACATTATCATGCTGGGGAGTTCAGACAGCTGCTCTAACCCAGCAGCCCCAGCTACCTTCCCAGATATCAGTAGCTGCTAACTGCATGAGCCAGCTTTGATAGTCCCCATGACTGTCTACTACACAATACATCTCCAAGTCAGCCCTTCATGCTCACACCCTGCTCAAATGCAAATTGGCAAGGTTATGAGCTAAATTACTCAGTTGCCTCATTATGACCATTAAGTTTGGGCTTATTTATTATGAAGTACTTGTAACCAGATCACTACTGATAATCTTACTTAAAATTTTTATTAAAACATGTGTGAAGTACTTGGAAATATGTTTACTGTGCATTAAATTCAACAGACAGAGTCATCAACTTCACTGCAGCACTCTTAAAACCTTAAAATGCAAGCTTTCTGCTTATCCTTTCAAACATTTAAAACTAAACCAAGGTAAATGCCTGTACATACTCAGTGTGTTCTCATACATTAGGTAGCTGCCTAGCATATTGTATGCTTGGTTTTAGACATTCTTATATTGTTATCTTAAATTTATCCAATGGTACTGAAGTCCCAAAGTGATTTGATATCATCCTTTTTAAAGAAAAATACATGGGCAAGCTCTTCTTCAGCATCTGGGAATTTACCTACTTTGCTTTTCTCTCTGAGATAATTTCTTTAGTCCATCACTCACCACAGTCTATCGCTCACCACTACATAACATTTTATTGCTTCACAGCCTTTTACCTATGACCTTATGAAAGAGCTCAATAAATATAAAAATAGTAAACATCTTACTTTTACATCTATTATATCTTATAATGTATCAATTGAGATTATGACAGTTAACTATTGTTCATTATTTGTCAAAATTGGATTTGGTATAGTTTGATACATTGGTACCTAGCATAAAATCAAACTTATTTCACTATACATACATATACATACATACATGATATATACACATACACACATATATACATATTGTTATATATTGTATTATACATTATATTTTATTACTTTCTGTAAATTTTATACACATATAATATATCACTGTATTATACTTTTGTACTGTCTTAGGCTCCCATTCCTCTCTTAACTCCTCCCAGATTGACCCTCACCTCTCCAAGTCCCCTCCCAACTTCCTTTCTTCTGGAAGACACTGTTTCCTTCTGGACCTCTGGATCTTATGCTCTCTTTGTCCCCGTCCTCTCCCCACCCTCCACTTCCATAGTGTTTCACAAGTCTGGGGGGAAAGGTTGTGATGCAGATGTCCCATGCGTGACTGAGAACTCTGAAGACACTTATTGTCTGCACTTTTTACAGTTGGTGGTTTCCATATAATTGCTATCTGCTACACAAAGAGTCTTCTTTGATGAGCTCTGAGAGTTGTACTCATCAATGGGTGTAGAGATACACATTTAAAAGGCAGTTTGATACTACAGCCACTTGGCAAAATCATAGTAATAGGTATACCCCTAGGGTTTATGATCTCTCCAGCCATTGATTCTTGGTCAAATTGAGAGCACCAGCCTCCTCCTATGGAGCAGGGTTCAGCCTCAACCATAAAGTAGTTGATGCACTATTGTACCCATGGACATACATTGTCAGGCCAGTCATTATTGCAGCCCATGGGCTTCACAGATGGGTAAGACCTTTGATAACTTTTGTCCCCAGAAGCCTGTATTGCACTTTCTGGTACTAAGAGAACTAGCCAATAATAAGGATACATTCCAGTTGCTAACAGCTTGATTTTTCTATGTCCTGGTGCCAAGTATGGGATGCCTTCCTTCAAGTCATTTGTCAGAGATATCCTAGAGACTCTACAAACAATACAAGCTATTGCCATTGGTCTTGGCTAGTCAGCAAAACTTGACAGTAAAACCCTATTGTTGAAGACACTGTATACTTTTTTTGATACAAACTCAAATTTTTCTTTGGCCTCATAATGGAAAATCAAATAACAAATAATATTTCTAATATATTATTCTCACCCTGACACAATGATAGTTCCTGATATCTTGTAAAAAGAAATAAATCTGTTTCTCGCCCATTCTCAAGAAAGAGAAATGCTATTTTATGTAAGATGTAAACCTAGCAAGTGTTGTGACGGTACCTTTGACTGATATTTTCTATTAATTATATTAGCTCATTGGATCACATTGCCTCAAAGGGAATTTATTAATGCAATTAACAAATACTGTTAGTGAGATGGTTGTCTACTGTAAATGGAGACTGAGATATCACTTAATTTTGCAAAAGAAAATTTAATGGTCACCAGATAGAGGTGAATGGCCATCAGCTCTGTCTTCTGTGAACGTGTGACTTTGACAAGTCATTTGTTTTAAGTCTCTGTCTTAGTTAGGATTACTATTGCTGTGATGAAACACCACAACCACAAGATACTCATGGAGGAAAATGGAGGAAAGCATTTGTTTATTTGGCTTACATATCGTGAATCACAGTCCACGGGAGATATCAAAAGCAAGGAAAACCTGGCTGGAACCTGGAGGCGGGAGCTGATGCAGAGGCTATGGAGGGGTGCTGCTTACTGGCTTGTTCCTCATGGCTTGCTCAGCCTGCTTTCTTATAGAACTCAGAACCACCAGTGCAGGGATGGCCCCACCCACATGGGTTGGGCCTTCCACACCAGTCATTCATAAAGAAAATAACCTAAAAGCTTGCCTAAAACCTGATCTTCTAGTCATTTTTCTCAGCTGAGGTCCCCCTCTCAGATGATTCTAGCTTGGGTCAGATTGACATATAACCAGCCAGCACAGTGACCATGGGCACAAAAGGAAAACATGGCTTATACTGTTTCTCTGAGATTTGTGGGTGTTTCAGATAAAGCAGTTGAGACCTTGTAAGGCATCAATAAATTATCTTGCTGTTATTGTATTATTTCCATTTAACACCTAGAGTGGTTCTTAGATGTGTGAAGGCATCTACATATGCTTTTTTCTGTAACATTGAAGTATTTGGCCTATTTTTTCATTGTCTGATTAATAAAAGCTACTTTGTACTATGATTGCCAGTTCAGGTCATATCACCAGGGAGCTCCTGATTCTGCAATGTCTGTGACCCAGTTTGGGACACACTCTCTGGGGCTGGTTAGTAACAGGAAGACTGGAAATCTGGGTGTTCCCCTACAAAAATATGGGGTGCTAAATGCTGTGGCTACATAGGGTACAGGTTAAGATAATTCAGAGGACAGACCCAAAAGTGTCAGTGGTTCCAGAATTGCTTCTGGGCCAGGGAACATTCTAGGGCTTTCAATTGCTGTAACAAACAGAGATAATTAGCTTTCTTTTCTCACATTGACATAAACTGTATGTTCTTTATTTAAAATATATGGGACCAAAGGTGCTTTTTATATCAGATTTAAAAATATTTGTGTGCGTATAATAAAATATCTTGGAGATGAAATTAAAATATAAAAGATTTATCTATGCCTCCTACATATTTTGTCAGCATTGGTTGAAGATAGTTTTGTGCAATATTTTCAGTGTGGCTGCACTTTGATCATGTTATATATGGGATTTTCCTGGTTTTGGAAATCAATCAGCTTCATATTTTGGTTTGGGGGTTTAAATTTTCATATTAAGGATTTTCAACCTGCCTTGTAAAAACACACAGAATTTTGGGTTCTCACAAGCAACAGCTAGATGCCCAGGCAACACCTGGGAGCTTATTACCAACACAGACTCACAAGCCTTACTGAGTAAAGCCTGTTTCTTAATAACCCCTCTCAGGTATTGTTTTTGCACACAGAATTTTGAAAAGCAGGAGCACATCTTGGAAAGCTGGAGAGGATGAAAGGCTTGAGCAGAATGGCAGATGCACAATCTTTGAATAGCAGAGAGGAAACTGAGAAAGATCTCAAGAAGCTTGGTAACTTTCCTAGGTCCACCCCTCCAAAATGGATTTCAAAAATCCATGCACTATGATTAATATTCCATATTTTATATAAAAACTACATACTCTTCAGATATGAATTAAATAGCAGTTAACGAATAACTATGGTTTTAATATAAGATTTTCTTATCACAAATAGTGGCTACCAGATACCTTGGATTAGGGTAAAGAACACAGTAAAAATACAACCGAAACCAGGGCAAGTAAATTTTCATAATGCAGCAAGGGCTCCCATGAAGAGATAAAGATTATTCATATTTGAACTGTCTTTGCTTCAAAACCTAAGACCTACTTCCGGCCTTGCACCCTTTTCTTGATGCCGATGTTGCTTCCTCTCCCAAAATGAGCTATTACTCCATTTGTCCTGTGTCTAGAACTGACCATAGCATCCTCTATTAAGCTCTTATGGCCCAGCTTAGTTCTACCATAGGTTTATTTTGTTATAATTGGAAAGTAAGTGTAGGATATTGGCATTAGTCATGTTTTGCAAACATTTTGTCACCTAACCATTTTATTTCTTAAACATACATTTCTAAAGGAAAAAAAATAATAATTCTTTACTAAAGTTGGAATGTTTGATCAGTCACTGGAAATGTGGTACTTCCAGCAGATAAAAGAGAAATTTTGAGACAGAGAGGCCATTCAGAGAAAGAGAGTACATGTTTCATTCTTGGTCAACAGAAGGTGAGGTTGTAGAGGTTCAAACAGCTTTTCATCAGTAGATGATGAGATATAACAGAAGGAACAGGATGGTGTAACTGAGGATAAGCAGGTGTTGAGAATGTTCCTCAAGGATGGGAAAGCCTTGACCAACACTGACTGCTGGAAAAGGCAATGAAACTCAGGCTGAGGATTCCAGAAAGAAAGGACAAAAGGATGATAAAGGTCCTTGGGGGCATGAAGTGTCAGGATACAGGAACACAGGTGGGACAGCATCTGCTAGTCTTCTGGGTGGTGAGATGGGGAAGGACGGTTGGGGATTAGACTAAACGGAAGCTGCGGAGATTCCCTAAACGTGGCCTGTATTTTTTTTCCTAAAGAGTAATGGTTGGAGGTCACTTCAGCTCTGAGGTTGAAGAAGTCACTGGAAAAGCCACCAACTTGTGGAGAGTGGATGTGCTTGGTCAATTTCTGGGGCTGGAAACAGGTTGCATACCCAGAATACTTTAAGGAGAATAAATGAGTGAATCAGTTGGGCGTTGTCTGAGCTAAAGGAACATGTAAGGAACTATGAGAAATATAGGAACCAGTAGTGATGGGAAAAAGGAGGAAGGAAGCTAAGGAGCCCTGAAAAAGATTTACCTAACAAAGACTTTAGTCACAGAAACTCAGCCATCACCTGACACATAGCGAGGCAGCAAAGAAACAAGGAAATGAGAAACCAGCATTTGTCCCTCTGATTCTTCTGCCATTTTCTCTCAGGTAAATGCAGTAGGAAGATGTTGCAGTTAACTTACCAGTTTGGCCTAATAATGTTTATTATTAGGACTATAATTATTATTAAGGCAGTATTCTCTACCCACTAGCAATCAATCAGACAGAGACACCTGCTATATTTTAAAATAGCCTTAGTTAACTTGGGGCAGGGCAGATATTAATCCCCTAAACTACTTCCCATAGTGGGGTAGGGACTCCATAACCCGCCTGAATCTCATGCCATCTGCTTCTAATAATTTCTATTAAGCTACCTCCCATCCATAATCTTAAATATTTGCTAATTATCATCATCTAGGCCAAGTCTCCATCCACAACAGCCACATGCTTCTCCTCCACCTAATCCATGATGGTGCCATCTTCTTCTCCTCTCCTCTTCTCTGGTCTCTTTTCCCAGGATTCTCCCTGCCTCTCCAAGCCTTAGAACCTATCCCATTTGCCCTGCCCAAGTGTGATGGCCTTTTATTGATCAAACAGGTTAGGGTCTAGGCAAGGTACTGGTGGATCACAGAGACAACAAGCAGTAATTAGCATCAAAATACATCAGACCACTCTCCAACAGGAAGACAGAGGAAAGGAGCATGGGTTATGCTGTTTGAAGAGGTTGGAAAATCAGGGCACAGTAAAACCGTGGATGGAGAGTTGATCACCAGGAGTAACACTAACCAACAGGTGGAGCATGTTTTATAAAATAAGTGCTGCTTGGGATTAAAGATGGCTCAGTTGGTGAAATATTTGCTGAGCAAGTGTGAGGACCGGAGTTTAGAGCCCCAATACCCATGTAAAATCTGGGTCTGGTGGTGTACAACTATAACCCTAGAAACAGAGGAGCGGACTAGAAGATCCATGGACCTGGCTAGCCAGACAGTAAGCTCACTAAGTGAGCTCCATGCTCAATAAGAGAACCTGTCTGAAAGAAATAAGTTTTCACGAAGGAGGACAACTAATGTCTGCCTCAGTACATACATGTAGAAAAAGTTTTGGTTTCTGTGGATTTTTGTTTTGTTTTGGTTTTGGTCCCAAGTATGAGATGTGAGAGTGTTTTTCCACCACTGAATACATTCTCGTAACCTTTTTGGGCAGAAAAAAGACCTGTGAGAGGGCACATTTTGCTTTTCTGAAAGCTGTCTTGTGAGAGGGCATATGATATTTTGCTGAAAGCAGACACATGAGAGGGCACATGATGGTTAGAAAGAATATAAATAGAACCCTATGAACAGTGAGAGGACACTGTTGCATTGCTACACAGTGCAGCAGTTTAGATTGCTTTGCTGATCTTCGCTGGTCTTTGCTTTGCAGAGAGAAATGTTCCAGAGAACTTCTTTTTTTTTAGTATATATTTTATTAATTTATTTATACTACATCTCAATTGTTATCCCATCCCTTGTATCCTCCCATTCCTCCTTCCCTCCCACTTTCCTCCTAATCCCCTCCTCTATGACTGTGGCTGAGGGGGACTTCCTCCCCCTGTATACGCTCATAGGGTATCAAGTCTCTTCTTGGTAGGCTGCTATCCTTCCTCTGAGTGCCACCAGGCCTCCCTATCAAGGGGATGTGTCAAATATGGGGCACCAGAGTTCGTGTGAAAGTCAGACCCCACTCTCTACTCAGCTGTGGAGAATGTCCTGTCTGTTGGCTAGATCTGGGTATTCTGGCTAAGTCTGCTGACTTGTGTAGATTTGCTGTTTCTGCTGGATCTTGTCACCACTATGGACTCATGTTGCTGTTTGGTGTTTGCTATTGGACTGGACTGCTGCCACCTTGGCAACACAGAGTGGAATTAGCTCAAGGAACTAAGTCTAAACAGGTCCACACACCCCTTTTCCTACTAACCTCCATTCTTTCCTACCTCTGTTCAGTGAGTTGGAAGGGAGGTAGAAGCAGTTAAGATCCCTAAATAAAGTAGGTTTTTGAAAAAATCTAAGCCTACATATACACCATCACACACAGGTACACACACAGACACACACACAGACACACACACACAGACACACGCACACACAGACACACACACATACACACACACACACACACAGACACACGCACACACAGACACACACACACACACAGACACACGCACACACAGACACACACACATACACACACAGACACACGCACACACAGACACACACACACACACACACAGACACACGCACACACAGACACACACACACACACAGACACACGCACACACAGACACACACACACACACACACACACACACACACACACACACACACACACACACACACACACATTCATGTCCACTGTTTCCATCTGTGGTGAAAGAAAGCTGCCTAGAAGAAAGATCTGCTGAGGTTGAAAGCCATGGCTTGATAGTAGCATTTATGGGCTGGGTAGAAGGTTCTGGTATTAAAGGCCAGTTTCACAACCAAAAATATAAAGGAGTGGCATTGATGATGTGAGGATATATTGTCATCTCCAGGGATGGTCAACAGTCCTAAGTACAGGTGTAAGCGACGAGAATGAGGAGGGTTGGTGGGCCTGAGCTGAGGTTTTGCAGGCCTGAGAGATAGAAGCACAGTGGGGTGAACAAGCTCCTACTTGAAAATTCCGGAGATTAGAGCAATGGTATGCCAGGCTGGTGAAGGAGAAAGAAAGCTGCTGAAAGAAAAGGAAGGTCAAATTCCAGGCAGCCAGGGCCAGGGCTCCACTGTTGCATTTCCATGTAGTCTCTGGATGACATCTCCAGGGTAACAAAAGGCAGAAGATTTACCTCTGGTTACTAAGCTTACATTCTAGTATTTCCCGTTGGGTTTTGCACAGCATAACTTTAGGTTTTATATTTTTTTAATCCCCTCCCTTTATTAAACATTGATTCTTTTTTCATAAAATATAATCTGAATATAGTTTCCCCTCCCTCAACTCCACCCAATTCCTCCATACCTCCTCTCCCTTCCATAGCCAATGTCTCTTATTAGAAAAGAACAGGAGTCTCAAAGATAGCAACCAAACATGGCAAAATAAAATATATTGAGATAAAACCATAATATTGAAGTTACACAAGCAAGATCGGCAGAAGGAAAAGAGCACCAGAGCAAGCACAACCATCAGAGACCCACTCCTTCACACATTCAGGAGTCCCATAAAAGTATTGAACTGAAATATATCCAGAAGACCTGGTGAAGACCCATGCAGGATCCATGCTTGCTGGTTCAGTCTCAGTGAACTCATATAAGCTTTGCTCAGTTGTTTTAGAGGAGTGTGTTCTCATGGGATCATCTGTTATCTCTACCTCCATGACTCCTCTGCTTCCTATTCCATGTAGTTCTCTAAGCTCTGAGGGGAAGGACTTGATGGAGGCATTCCATTTAGAGCTCTGTGTTTCAAGGTCTCTCTCTCTCTTCGTGTAATGTCCAGCTGAGGGTTTCTGTATTTGTTCCCATTTACTTCAGGAGGACATCTCTCTGACGATGGCTTAATAAGGCACTGTGGAAGTCAGTGTAGAAGAATATTATTAGAGGTCATTTTTTGATTTCTTGTTTTTTGTTTTTGTTTTGTTAGATTTGTCTTTATCCTAGGTCTCTGGGCTATCTAGTCTCTGGTTCTTGGTCACCCAAGCAGTGTTGGGTATGGGATTCATCTCACAGAGTGGGACTTAAATCAAATCAAACATTGTTTGGTTACTCTGACAAGCAGGGTTTGAACCACTATTGACCTAGCCTATTTTTCAGGCAAGACAGTTTGTAGATCAAAGGCTTAGTGATAGGGTTGGTATTTATGTTTCTCATTTGGCAGCTTGCAGAGAACTTTCCCATGTCAAAGACACTAGAACATGGGGAAAAAAGGCTCTTTGTAGGCACAGGCTTGGCCTCTCCAACATTCAGTGAGTTGCATGTGGTTGTCTTAAGCAATGAGGCTTTGCTGTCAGTTTGTGGAAAGCAACCTATTTCCTTGGGAACAACCTGGGTTGTTTGGGGATTTCTCTGTGACCTTTTTAGTCAACAACTCAATTGGATGGAAACCAGTCTAGTTATTAGAAGCTTCATTTGGGTGACAAGGGATAGCCAGTTGAGCTTTTGTCTCCTTCACTATTGGAAGACTTCATTAGGAGTGTCTTAATATATTATATAAAGTTTCCAACGCACTAGGCTTTCACACAGCCCCTCAATGGCCTTTAATTGTAGATGTCTCTCCATTCATTCCCTCCTTCCATTCCATCTCGTCCCACCTCCTGCCTGATCCTCTTGTTCTTGGTGCCCCTGCCACTTCAGTCCACCCGTAAAATCTATTCTATTTCCCCATCCCAGGAAGATTTATATGTCCTCCCTAGCCCTTTCCTCTTCACCTAGCCTCTCTGGCTTTATGGACTGTAGCTTGGTTATCATCTATTTAATGACTAATATGCAAATAAAGATGAATATATACGATATTTATTTTTCTGGGTCTGGGTTATCTCACTCGGGATTTTTTCCCCTGATTCCACCCATTTTCTGCATAACTTTTTGTATTACTAAACAATTTTTCCATTCCAAGTACTCATCATTGAGCTATAAATCACAGTGGCCCTCTGGGCCCTGCTCACATTAGTGGCCATGTTACCCAGGACATTGTAAATATGCTATTTGCACACTACCATGTGTTTATTCAAGGGATGAGCACTTAAACCTAGGAGAATCTCATCTAAGCCCTTCTACAGGATTGATATGGAGGCTGGGAGAGTGTGGGGGAAGGCAGGGAAGCAGAGAGAAAGAGAGAGAGAAAGAGAGAGAGAAAGAGGGGGGGCAGAGGATGTCTGTTCCTACTGTAATGCAAATCAAAGGCTTGGTCTGTCCGGGCCAAAGGTGGCTCTCAGAAAGAGCAAGTCAATCATGAACAGTGGGAGAAATTAAAATGCCAAGGTTTCATAGGCAAGGAGAGTGGAAAGCAGAGAGGCGGAACTGATGGTATGACTTTAGCCTCGCAGGAAGTGAGTGCATTTCTGACTTCACAAAATAAAAGCCCACTTTGTTGTGCTGCGGCTGGGTTGTGTGGGCTGTCAATGGGCTTTTACTGCACATCTGTTGCTTCTCAGCAAGGACGCCGTGCATTACAGCATGAAAAGCCATTGCAAGTGCCTAGCTTGAGTGTGGACTTGCTTTACATTTAGCACTCCATGCTGGGCTTGGCATGAACATCCAGGGGCTACTCCACTGCTCAGAAGGGCTCATTCTCTTACCAGTCCTGAGCCCCCATAACTTGGGAGCTTTCATAGCTTCTCTGGGCTTAGTCAAGGCTCTTCCTTCCTCAAAAGACCTCCCAGGCCAACATGTCACCTGTGGTCTTTTGGCCTTTTTCCTCGGGGCTACTTCATGTTAGTGTAGCTGTAATGATAACAGCACCAAGGATCACAAAACATTTGAGATCCTAAAGCAACATTAGCCTATAGAAGACCTGACCCATTGCCGTGATTTTACAGATCTGTAGATAGACCAGGAGGGCCTCTGTCCTCTGGCACCCACCACCAAGTCCTGAGGAGCAAAGAGAGGGACCTAATACGGAGTGCAAATCAGATCCATTGTTGCTATTTCTAGGTGGAGTCTCTGAGGGTTCCAGGCTTTTTCTAGCTTGTTAGAAATCACTTAATACCTGACATAGAACCCACGACTTGGTCTCTTTGCCTCTAAGTTTTCTTGCCGTCTGTGCTGGTTTTACAGTGCTAGCTCTATTGCAAACACCGAGTGAAAGGTTGAAGAGGGGCCTTTAACTTGATGGCCATGTAGATTCTGCTTGGGACACAGTAGAAGTTGGCCTTCCAGGGATCTGTCCACTGCAGTTGTGACATTTGGAGGAAATAGCACACCTGGTAGGAAGTTCAGGGCATTACAATACAGTCATGCTTTGAAGGTCCTCCATCAGATAACACAGCTAGAATAGAGAAAAAGAGAAAATAAAGGGGAGTCCTTCCCAGTGAAAATAAGATGCTGCAGACTTCCACAAAGCAGTTCTTCCTGGGATAAGACCAGGTGCTATGATAGAAGAGTCAGTCATTTCATTCTCTTCACTCCCAACAGAATCACTTGGGTGGTCAGTTCAGAAGCATGGCAAAAGGTCCTTCTGAAGACTGTCCAAAACTTGGGTTAACTTAAGAGAAAAGTCTTTCATCTCCTTGTCAAGAGCTGTGTAGCACACACAGGAATAAACCCAGATGAACCACACAATAACCCAATGTCATTCTAAAGCTTGCATCTTTCCTAGATCTGGTGGGTTTCCCTGGCTTCGCTTTAAAAGACACTAGGCACAGTTGCTAAGTCAGAGCAAGGCAGGCAAACAGGGGAAACTAGTTGTTTTAGATTATACACAACTCTTTCTCCTAATAAAGCACTTGGCAGTCTGACCCCTTTACCCATGAGTACTATGCACACACATCCCGCTCTGAACAATGTATATGGCAACTTCGAACCCCTAGCTGCTTTTGTCTCCACCCACAACCCTCTCTGTACAATGAGATGCATTTCTCCTCTAACAATCAAATTTGGACAATTTCTTTTCAAATACAATTCCCAATGTGTCTAGTGTGAAGGGAAAAAAAAAAAAAAAAAAGGCAAACTGGGTTTTCGAAGGAACTTTTAGGAAGAATTCTCTCTTATATTATTCATCTTTATAACTGACATACACATGATTTTAAAAAGATACATTATAGGAAGAGAAAGCATAGGAAAAAATGAGTATATGACCTAATCTATTCAATCAAAATAGAGAGCCACTCAGGATATGCCTCCTTAGTAATCAGCCCCTCATTCCTTCAGACACTACAGCAAAATACTTCAGGCAGTAACCGGGGATCCTGGTTCCTGTGGCTGCTTCTCTCTTGCGGTGCGTTATTTTGCTTTCAATAAAATTTCCTTGCTACTCTTGCAAATATATATGAACTTCCTATAACAGTTCTGTGAGCTAAGAACTGAGAAACATTCAACCATCATTAACAAAGACACAGACACTGTTTCTCTGACTCCAGTAACAGAGAAACATTTTGAAGTATTCCTGTTTCTGTTACTACTAGCAATAGTTAACATTTATCGAGCACTGCTTATATGATAGCATTGTGTCTAGTATGTATGAAATATGAAATATGTGTCATAACAGATATGATATGGAAAAGTTTATTATAGTAGTAGGGGTACCCCAGAAAGAAAGAGAGAGACAGGCAGAGAGACAGAGAGACAGAGACAGGTAAGAGGGCATGAGGTAAGAGAAGAACAAATAAATAAGAGAGGAAAAATGGAAGAGAGAGAGAGAGAGAGAGAGAGAGAGAGAGAGAGAGAGAGAGAGAGAGAGAAAAGAGGTGAGTTTGTCCTTTTATATACTGGGTAGCTGGCCTACCTAGAAGCAGGCAGGTAATGAGGTCATAAGTTGCTAAGCAGACTGGGGCAGTATACTAACATTCTTCATTCTTCCTATAATTAAAAAGTGATGATATTGGATTGTTTTTCATGTAAGGTAGGTTAAATTATATAAATGTAGGTTCATTGGAAGCAGCTTTTGGCTGCCATGCCGGGGGCTGGGGGAGAAAGAGAAAAAAAGCAATGACAACAAAATGTTCAGATTATACGCTGAAGAGGGGGGGGGGGAGAAAAAGCTCTGTTCTGTAAAGTTCAGACTAGAGGGCAGGGTGTGTCAGCTATGTCCTGCAGCAGATAGGGACCAAGAAGTGTTGAGAGAACTTGGAGTTGTTTGTCTGGGTCCGAAGCACATCTGTTCATCCTTTTGTAAATGAAATGAATAAGGGATGAAGAAACCAACATCTTTGACTGCTTCCTGCTGACAGTTGGGTAGCGGCAGGAGCTTAAAAGACTTAAATGTTGACCAAGTGTAGAAAGAGCCACTTGTTGTATTTGCTGTCTGGGGTCTGAGAACATCTGCAGCTGGGTGGGGCAGTGAAGGTCCTGCTAGCACCATCTGTGAGGATGGACTGGATCACCTCTGAGTAGTTGCTTTAACGCTGTCCTGGATGTATGAAGTCTGGCCAGGTACTGAGCATATATGTGGGCAGAGTGCAAAGTTAGTAGGTTAGGGAGAAAACTCCTTTTTTGTGTACATTTGAAACTCTCGGGAGAGCGAGCAGGAACAAAGGTTTTGAAGTAAAGAAGAGCTTGAATGCAGGGAACTTCCTTTTATTTTTATCTTAGCTGTATATTTGAAACTCTTGGAAGAGCAAAGAAGAGAAAAGGATTGAAAATAAGGAGCCTCCTTCCATTTTACCTGAATGCTGGCAATAATTGAAAAGGTCTCATTTTGGATCTGTCCAAGTTTGGTTACAGAGGTGTGTAAGCTCAGCAGCCCTTAAAGTGGGAGCAGGGATTTGAAATTCTCCAGAAGGCACCCTAGAGGAGCCTAGAAGGACGCCAATTGGACTATTTCACATGGGGAGGTGAAGTCAGTAATCTGTTAGGCTGTCCCCAGAAATGGACTGTGACTCAAAAAAGGCAGGTACAGATTGTGCCAGCGACTCATCAGTTCTGGTCAATGACCAAGAGAGCACAGTCTGAACAGGAACAGACTGGCCTAGGAGACACAGCCACCTAGTACACTTCAATTTCTCAGTGGCTAGTCACATAATTGCCCTCAGCCAAGATGGTGACGAGGCAATAGCTTTACCCCTTTAGTCGTGATTTTCCCAAAACAAAGATGGTGGTTAGTCATGTGATTGCCCTCAGCCAAGATGGCAATGAGGCAAGAGCTCTACCACTTAGTTATGCTTTTCCCAAAACAAAGATGGTGGATAGTCACACGATTGCCCTCAGCCAAGATGGGAGGAGGCAATATCTCTAGCTCTTCTATACCTAAACTAACATGGTGACTTGTCACATGTTGTGAGTAGCCAGTGGCGGGCAGATTTTGAATGTGCCAGCTCTAATAGCTGTGCTTTAAAGCCCTATAGTGAGAATGACCTCCTCCCAGACTCTGCTGAGTAACAGGGCTTGGTACAGGAGGGCCCGCCCCAGACATAAGGCAAAGCAACCCAAATGCAGGTGGTTGTGGATCCCAGGCGCCATTTTAAATCCTTAGTGACTGAGGTTACCTAGTGAGGCAAACTTGACTCCGCACCAGATAGGCGGATAGCAGGGACAGCTTGGCGGGGAGGGACACTGCTTAGCAGCTTGTGGCTCCCAGCGCTGAGCAAATGTGGGCCAGTCCTGGACAGCTCAGCGATCTTTCCTTGTCCCATCAGAGAATCGTGCTGGGTTCAGACCAGCACAACCTGGGGGAGGAGGCATCCCAATTCATGCTCCTCCTACCACAAGGGCTCAGGACCAGCGTGGCCAAGCCCCAGGTAGCCTCCCCTTGCAGTGACTGCTGCGAGCCCAGGGTGCCTCTCTGTGTGCCTGTTCATCTCGGGAGGTAGAGGCAGGTGGATCGCTCTGAGTTTGAGGCCAGCCTGGTCTACAGAGTCTAGGACAGCCAAGGCTACAC
This sequence comes from Acomys russatus, assembly GCF_903995435.1. NCBI lineage: Eukaryota > Metazoa > Chordata > Mammalia > Rodentia > Muridae > Acomys > Acomys russatus. The sequence goes on along the minus strand of NC_067151.1, from coordinate 40,264,028 downwards.
AGAGAAACCCTGTCTCAAAAAAGAAAAAGAAAAGAAAAGAAAAAAGAAAAGCAAACAACAACAACAATAACAACAACATCTCACTAAGTGGCGTGTGTTTGGGTTTGAGTTTTCCATAGGTTCATTGTGGGAGAGGGAGGGAATTCGGTCGTTTTTGGAATCTGTAAGGGAGAGGTAAGCGGCAAGTGCGCAGGTCATGAGCAAAGGGAGAAAGCCTGAACTATGTGGGTGATTTTTTTAAAGCATACTTTTAAATTTGCCTCATCAGTGACTCGAGGTCTGATGGCAGGGCTCTCAATGCGATGTGGTCACTGCTGCCGCCAGTTCTAGCAGGGCAGTGATGGGATTGAGGCTAGGCATGCTGCTGCGCACAATAGAACTGAGTAGCAGCCAAGCAGCTGGAAAGCAGAGGTGGGAGGGAGGGCTTGAGGTAGTGGGTTGAGAATAGAGTTTAGAGAAAGCAGATCTGCTATGTGCAGTTGGAGAAAGTTCCTGCCATAAAGACCCTGGGGTTTCTTTCCACATACTGGGCCACCAATGGAATATGAAAAATAAGATCCCAGGCAACAGATATGATATGGAGAAGTTTATTATATGGGCATAAGAGAGTGAGAGAGTGCAAGAGAGGAAGAGGAGAGCAAGAAAGGACGAGAGAAAGGTGAAAGGTAAGGGGCTGGAGAGATGGTTCTGCCATTAAAGGCTAGGCTCTCAACCAAAAATATAAGAGAAAGGTGGGGGCGGGGGGAGAAGGCGGGTTTGTCCTTTTATATACTGGGTACCTGGCCTACTTAGTGGCATTCAGGTAATGACATCATAGGTTGCTAGGAAGACTGGGATGGTATGCTAACCATGTTTCCATCTTAATTAAAGTCATAACAGCTCTACAGAGTACCTAGCCGTATTACTTATATCTTATAAATGAAGAAGTACAGCATTGAGAATAGAACATGTTTTTTTCTATCAGTTGAAGGTAACCCTGTAGGTTTCTTTCCTAGGACTTGTTGCTAAACAGTAAGACATTTTTTTTCTTTTTTTTTTTTGTTTTTGTTTTTTTTTGTTTTTTGTTTTTTTGTTTTTTTTTTTTGTTTTTGTTTTTGAGACAGGGTTTCTTTGTGTATCCTTGGCTGTCCTGGACTCACTTTGTAGACCAGGCTGGCCTCAAACTCAACAGTAATCCGCCTGCCTCTGCCCCCTAAGTGCTGGGATTAAAGGCATGTGCCACCACTGCCCAGCTTTTATCTTGAGGTTAAAAAATAAATAAAAAAGTTTTTTTTTTTTTTTTGTCTCTTTATAAACCAGAGTGGAGTCATTTCCTCATATCTTTACACTGGGAAGAAAGGAATAGCCAGCTTTGAAGGTGACTGTTCTGTGCTCAACACCTTGCTGGGCACTTCGTTTTCATATTGCCTCGTTCTTATCACAAGCTTGATTTCTGAGATATCTGCTTTTTGTAAAAGTCAAAGAACCAGAGAAAAGAACTCAGCACCTGGGTGATGGTTAAGTGATGATCTGTCAGTTGCTTGCTCTACTTGGACATCCCATGGACTTCTTACAGCTGTAGATTGGTACTGCTGTGGTCCAGCCTATCCCATCTTATGCAGCTCCTGCTCTCTATTTAGCCCTATCCTCCTGACACTGTTTCAGTGTTGCTGGCAAGGGTCCCTTTGTTCTACTCAGATAGAAATCATAGATAGACCAGGAATCCTAGTGTTGGAAGTACATGGCTATTGAGTACCAAAGCCTTATGGGCTATGCTGACTGGCATAAAGTTTGACATCGCCAGGCCCTGAGAAATATGGGCTTATGGTGCCATGTTTTAGAACACAAAGACTTATAGGTTTAGGTGCTTGGATAGAGGCACACAGCTCTGGGATTTGATTGTCAGGGGTCCAGCACTCAGAACTTAGTAAAATTCCAGTCTCTATCAGTAGCTAGTGGCAGCAGCAGTTATCAGCAGTCCACTGCAGCCACTGCTACAGTTCCTAAGCCTTAGATGTCAGGACCATCAGTATTGCCTGAGCTACAACCTGTAATACTGTGACTGGAAGCTATAGCCTCTCAACTCCAGTTTTTCCTATCCTTCTGCCTTTTATGATGATGGCTTTCTTCCCCTTCTGTTCCCCACTGCCTATGACCTGTCTACCTCTGGAGCTCTTTTAGCCATCTCACAGCTACTGATAGCACCACTGGTGCTGCTGTTGCTGCCTCAGTGCCACCGCCATTTTCTCCCCATTGAGTTACTGGCTCAGCATGCAATGCTGACAATAAAAGTCTCAAGTAGTCAAGGAAAAAAGAGCCATTTAAGGAAAGCCTTTTAATACTGAATATCCCGAATATCTCAACATCCACACATCACAGCTGAACGTAGGCTCAACTTTCTGATCTCCCACCAGAACAGCCCGTCAAGTTCTCCTTCTAGCATCTAGCCCAGAGTACCAACCAATTGCACACTCTATCTACAAAACTGTTCCTAAAGCATAAGAACAGCATTGTCAGAATTAGTACAGCAATGGTGTCACTTCTCGGTACCAGTTTCCACCTTAGTTTATTTTCCTGTTATTGTGATAACATGCCCCTTAGAAAAGCAAGTCAAGGGAGAAAGGGTTCATTTAGGCTCACAATTCAAGAGTATAGTCCATCATGATGAAGAAGTCAAGGCTCGGGAGCTGGTAACATCACATCCACAATAAGGAAAGAGAGAGTCATGTATGCATACATGCTGCTCAGCTTCCTTTATTTATTTACATAGTGCAGGATGCTAGCCAAACTGGCACCATCCACAGTGGGCAAGTTTTCCCACCTCAATAAATGCAGTCCAGATAATCCGTCTCAAGCATAAACTGGATGAGATGATTCAATTCTAAATTATGTGTATACATACTAATTCTAAACTATGTGTATATATGTGTATGTATGCATGTATACATATATATCACATTGTATGTAATATGTCATATATCATATATGTGTGTGTGTTTGTGTGTGTGTGTCCCTGCTCTCCTCAAACTCACATTTTCCCTGCCTTTACCTCCTAAACATTCTGAGATTATAAAATGTACATCGTCATGCCTAAATCTAATTTGTTCTTAGTCAAAGTTAAATAACAAGTATCATTGGCATGATTTAGCATGGGATTAATCAGGAAACTTCTGTCAACTTGACTTCCTGGGATCATAGAAGAAATATATAGATAAATTAAATAAAATGTTATCATATAGTAGGGTAGAGTGAAGTCACGGAGAGTCTGGTTAAGGAATTCACCCTGTAAATCTCAGTATATGTTGTAACCTTTTAATTCACAAAAGGAGGTCAAACAGATTTGGTCCTTAAATTGGTAGCTCAAGAACAGGATTGAACTTGGTAACAAAGTGAACTGGATAGAAAGATGAGAAAGTGGGCCTAGCGTTTATGAGTTTAGAAGCCGAAGGCATGGGACCGATTTGTGATGGCTTGGACAGACCTGGAGGAAAGGCAAGAGTGTGGAAATGCAGAGGGAGGTGCTGAGCAAGCTGGACCCTGGTGCTCCGGCAGCCAGCTGGGCTGGCAGCCACTCTCTACCCTTTGTGATGTGGTGTTGATCTCTCAAGTGCGTGCACCTGAAAGCTTTACAGCACTTGTAAGCTGCTGATTGTATGGACTAATTTTAGATTTCAGAGGCTACATTCAGAACTTAAAGGTGAGTAAATAAAATAGCTGCCTGTGTTCTGCTTTAATAGTGTTTGTTTTCCTTTTGACTCAAGAGTTCTTAGAGTGAAACCAAAGAAACATTCAGTGGGGGATCAGAAGACATCACAGCACCAGGGAGAGCTTTAATCCGGAGCACACAAAGCTGAAAAGGCATTAAAGGATCTCAGATGCTGAAAAGGGGGGAAGAAAATGAGAAGCATAATAATTTCTGATCTCTTCATTAACATGTGAGTACGATTCTTTGCTCCTTGCTGAAGAGCAGGCTTGTCTTGGTGCTTTAATGAATTCACAGTCTCTTAGAATGTCAGATAAGGTCCTTCTATTCCTTCCAAGTTGGATTTTAGCGAGAAAGGGTTGACTGCTAATGGATCTTCTGAGTGAAGTCATTGTCTCTACTCCAGCCTTAAAGTTTGGTGGAGTGAGCTCCATTCTGTATAACCGGTGACATCTGTGGGCACGTTATTGGTATTTAAGGCTCAGCTGCGTCCTGAACATTTAAGAGATAGGGTCCTTTGGGATAGGCCGAGGTGTGGTATAGCTGGGTCATGAGATAGAATTATCTTTTGCTATTTGGGAAACCTATACTAATTTCTATAGTGATGGCACCACTCTGCAATTGCACCAAGAATGAATGAGTGTTCCCTTCTCAAAAATTAGTGAAAAAACATTTAAAAATACAAATGAGAAACTGGTGTTGAAATAAACAATAGAGTCTATCTGTAGGGATAATTTGAAAGGCTTTGCTATAGAGAAGTGATCAACTGATGCTCTCTGCAAAGCCATTTGCCATTGATAACCTATGAGCAGATGAGTCCTGTATCATCTACAACTGTAATAAAAGAGGCACATTTGTGGCTTAACAGAACTCTTTTGGGGGGAGGTAACGTAGTTGACTTTGAACCTGTGTTCTTTTTTCGAACATAACATTGGTGTTGAGTCTTTAGGAGTTTCCCATCATGCACCCTGTCATATTCACTTCCCAGTCCTTTCATGTCTGCTCCCAACTCTTGTGACCTCCCCCAACCAGAAAAGCAAAAATAGAAGTAAGAGTCAAAACAACAACAACAACAACAACAAAAACCAAGTCCAATTTGTGTTATCTATTTACTCACCGGATCTTGGTCAAACTCTCAGTGGCCTGCCCCTTAACTAGAACTGAGCCCTGCCCCTCCAACAGAAACCATCATTGTGGAGAACCCCTTTTCAGCATCCTCGTCATCCACTTTAAGAGTTCTCTTTGGTGTCTAGGCTGTTAACTTTACTGTGGGGGAAGGTTGGGGATTGGGAGTTAGGGTGAGGGTAGGGTTGTCACAGAAACCTTTCATGTCCCTGCCTCTCAGCTGTGCATCTGCAGTCACTAATATCACAGCAGAAGTTTGCTCCTTGCTCCTCACAGTCAGAAGGAGCATGAACCAAGGGCCTCTCCACGGTTTCTGGCCACTACACTAACCACTTCCCCCTGCTGCAGAAGGACCACGGACTGGCACAAGGCCCTTAGAGGCTACCCAGCCCACAGACACCAGCATGGCCTCAGGTTACAACACATACCCCAGCTCCAGTGGGACCATGAACCCAGAAGTGGCCCACAGAGGCAGCAAAGACCCAGACATCACCATGGTCTCACTAGGCAGCACAGGTTACTCTCCTCTACATGGCTATTGGTGGCAGCACAGGCCATGGACATCAACATGGCCTCAGGCTGCGGCACAGACCAAGGACATCCACATGGCCCTTGGTGGAAACATGGGACACAGACATGAACACTGCAGGGGTGGGGCCTGGACCCTGTAGGGGTGGGATCTGGCTTGGCTGGCTCTTCTGCCTCCTGCCTGACTGGCATAAAGAATTCTTAATGCATTTTGTCTCTAATATTTCTAGGAAGAGAGAAGTCTGTAGACTCAGAGAGACTGTCAAATCCCTTTTATACCAAGCAGATTTTTGGAGAAAAGAATCATAGTCTTGTGGGATTGAATTAGAAGCGGTTTCTTAAATCACAGATGAGCCCACCCTACATGTACCATTAAAGTGTTATTCTGCAACGGAGATCTGAGTAGACACGTAAATGTTGCTTCTAGTGATAGGAGAGATGCCTTCAGAGTTATTGTGAGTATACTTTTGAAGTCCTGCTCTGAAAAATGCAGAGCTGTGTGGTTCGCGGAATTTAAGGACTACTTTGTTAAAACCCAAACGTTAATCGACAAATAGTAAAAATCATCAAATCATTACACTTCTTTAGGATAAGGGGAGCCAGTTCTTATCTCCCTACCCTTGCTATGCATATAACATGTTTCTACATTTTATAGATTAAAAAGAATCTTTTCTATACTGCTATTGTGCTAGTGGGTCATGCTGCCGAATGACAATTTCAGCACAGGTAAATTTATCAAACACTTTAATAAAGTTGGTACATGTCTTTAATCCTGGCACGTGGAAGACAAAGTAAGTGGGTCTCTGTGAGCTTGAGGCCAGCCTGGTCTACATAGTGAATTACAGGCAAAGCAAGGCAAACAAACAAATAAAACCAAAACATTTTACTGAAACTCGATAGCAGAAGACAGGCTATATTATCACTATGTCCTTTCCAACTCATCTGGGAGACTCCAGCCGTGAAGCCCTTCTTTAAAGTACAATTTCACAGCATTTTCTGCACTGTATTGCTTGGACCTCGTGACTTTAAACATGTTTTATTCATTATTGCTATTATGTATTGCTTTCCATTTCTAATTTTCTGCTTCAGTCATTTCTATGTGCTTTAGGCCAAATGAACTCAAATAGGGGCATGTGTGCATTTGTACTGGAGAATGCACAGTGTTTACCAATAAAATCCATACAGCATGTATTTTCTTACTCAAAATATTTAGAGGACCTGGAGAGATGGTTTTCGAAGGTAGCTGTACTCACGTATGATCTTTGTCTCTGTCTCTGTCTCTGTCTCTGTCTCTCTCTGTCTCTCTCTCTCTCTCTCTCTCTCTCTCTCTCTCTCTCTCTCTCTCTCTCTCTCTCTCTCTCTCTCTCTCTCTCTGTGTCTCTCTCTCTCTCTCTCTCTGTCTCTCTCTCTCTGTATAATAAAAGTAAATCTTAAAATGTTAAAAAAAAAACTTATAGGGCAGCTAGGTCTGGTGCAGGGCACATAAAAGCCCTCTGTGGCACGTGTACTCTCAAGAGGACCACACAGGCTGTGCCTTTAAAAGAAGGGAGTCTCATAAGAGGATACTGTACAAACTCTGATGAATGGAGCCAAGAAATGAACCAAAGCATCCCACAGAAAGACTCTCATTTAGGGATGTTTTGGCCCATTAATTTTCTGTGATGAAGGGGCTGTGCTGTGGTCTCTGAGATCCTTAGCAATCCCCCTGGACTCCAGCTCTACATGCTAACAGTTTCTTTTTTTTGATCCTTTTGTCAGTGGGTGCAGGGATAAGAAGCCCAAGCTAGAGAGGAAAGTGGTCATGGCTTGTCTAGTGACCAAACACTGGGTTTTCAAAAACTTTTAATGCAAATTTTATTTATTTATTTTATATGCATGGTGGGAGTGTCTATGTGTCCTGGAATGTATGTGGAGGTCAAAACATACTTTGCTGCAGTTGGTTCTCTCTTTCTAGTACGTGAGGCCCTGACACTGAACTCACGTCAACAGCCTAAGCATCAGGTGCCTCTACCCACTGAGCTATCTGCCCCGTATTTGTTTTCTTACAGCAACTTCTGTGTAACTATGTTACCTACAGCTCAGAGAGTGAGCAACAGCTATAGTACATGGAACAAAATTTGAAACACAAGGAGTTTGACACTGTGCTGGCCACCACCCTAAGACCAACACACTGCCTGAGGTAAATACCACCACATCATCCCCCTGTCACCAAGACCACATGCAGTCACACGTGTTAGACACTGCACAGTTCCACAAACTGCGATGGGAAAAGAGCTCCTAGAGCTGTGCGGTGTCCTGGCCTGGGAAGTCACAGATCATTATTTCAACTTTAAATGGCTGTATTCAGATGCATCCCATTCTCCGGAGCTAAAGCAGACTTCAAATCTGAGAACTCATTACAACTTTCCTTTTTAATATTTCTATGCTTTTGCAAAGATACTGAGTTTCCTTAAAATCTAAAGAAGATATGCAGCCTTTGGAGTCACTTTGAGCTTCTCGCATAAAGGCTGAGATCTGAACCATATCTGTGATTACTAAAGACTGGGCCTGCTTTTCAGTGTGTTCCTGAGAATGCGATTCTACTCTCTAGTCATTAATTAGAGACAAACGTAATGATACTTGTGCAGAATGTTGCGAGCACTGGCAAACTGAGAAGGGAGGGTGCATGAGTGTTGTAAAGGAAAAGCCGCAACACAGCCTCCCTCCCACCTTTGCCACTCAAACCTAGTGTCTGACTTCACAATTCAACTTTAATTTTTAAAAATATTCATCTGTTTATTTTTTTATTCTCTTTACATCCTGGTTGTAGCCCCATTCCTCTTTACCTTGCAGTCCCACTCTCCCTCCCTCTCCCCCACCCACTACTATTCCTCAGTAAAGGGGAGGCCCCTTCCTATTTACCCCAGCTCATTAAATCATATCAGAACTGAGCATGTCCTTTTCACTTGTGGCCTGGCAAAGCAATCCCACCAGGGGAAGTAATCGAAAGGCTAGCAAGAAAGTCTATGTCAGAGAAAGCCCCCACTCCTTTTACTAGAAGACTCACATGAAACCTGAGCTGCCCATGGGCTCCATCTTTGTAGAGAACCTTGGTCCAGTCCATGCAAGGTCATTGGTTGGTGCTTCGGTGTCAGGAGGTTCCTCAGGGTCCTGGTTAGTTGGCTCTGTTGGTCTTCTTGTGAAGCTTCTGTCATCTCCAGGTCCTTTTTCTTTCCTCCCACTTTTCCACAAGGCTCCCTAGGCATCACTCTATGTATGACTGAGTCTCAGTATCTGTTTTTTTTTTTTTTTTTTTTATTATTAATTTCTTCAAATTACATCTCAGTTGTTAGCTCATCCCTTGTATTCTCCCATTCTTCCCTCACTCCGGCTTTCCCCCCATTCCCCTCCCCTATGTCTGTGACTGAGGGAGACCTCCTCCCCCTGTGTCTGTTTTGAGGCACTGCCGGATGGAGCCTCTTAGAGGACAACTCTGCTAGGCTCCTGTTTGCAAGCATAGCAGGGTGTCCTTAATAGTGTCAGGAGTTGGTTCTCACTCAGAAGGGGAAATAGAATAGACAGAGGTAGTGGTTGAAGAGGGGAACAAGGAAAGGAAACATAGAGAGATATGAGGGTAGAGATCAGACCCGTGGGAAGGAGGAGTGGGAAAACAAAAGGCCTATAGATAAAAGAGAAACTGTGGGCAGAGGCATCTCTGTGACAAGCTAGAGACCTAAGTCAAGGTAGGCTCCCAGGGGGTATGAGAGAGACTCAAGCAGACTCCCAGTAGCAGGGCCCATAGTAACTAGATGACACCCTCTAACTAGACAAGTCTCCTAGTTGAGGGATGGGAGCATGCACACATGGACACAAACACACACACACAGACACACATGGATACACACACAGACACACACGGACACAGACATACGTAGATATACACACAGACACACATAGACACACATGAACACACACAGACACACACACACACACACACACACAGCTTAAAGACAAGAACAAGATGGGATTTTATAACAGAGACTACTGAGTCAACTGAAAGCCACTAGTAACTAAGTCAACAGGCTTTAATTTTAAATTAACAGCCAGCGGAATATTGAAAATAATGATGCTTCTCTTTCCCCTTCCATTCTACCAAATTCTAGAGACGGTTTCCAAGATAACTTATAAAACTTAGACACAAACGTTTTAAATGTAATTGATAAAGTTAGTATTTTATTTTACTCAAACAATCATTTTGAATACTTAAAACTGTATTTTGTAATCAAATTTGAATGCTATGTGACTTAGGCATTAAGAGATAAGAATGGTATTATTTCATTATTAAGCCAGTCTCACAAACAATACCTCAGCATTATCTTTCCTATACAGTTCTGAAAGCTAATTTACAAACATTTTGCACACATTTTTCTTTCACTAAGACAATTTGAACAGAGATGCTGACTTCTAACTTTTAATGCTTTCTAAAAATTTAACACCCAGTGCCATGTTCTGCACACAACAAGAACCAAATATTATTTACTATACAACTTCAGTACTATGGACTCACTTCTAATAAATTTCTTAGCAATAGTCTCAAAGCTAAAGGGCACAAAGCAATTCCACAGTAATTTGTTTATAAATGTCCCAAGTTATATCCATACTATACCGTGCACACTGAAGAACGTAAGAGATCTTTTATGTTCCTGTGAGCTCTTCTCTGTGTTGCCTCTAGATGGTGCTTATTCCTCCTGAAGGCCATGAGCACTTAGGGGTCTTCCCAAGGCCATGCTGATTCTTAATAGGCAATGTCTGCAGCCGAAATCTCACATGTAAGTTATGTTTCGAATACACATTACAAGCGTGGTAACTAATTTGCACATTTTTTTAAAAGTAGCATGAGCTGCATTAGTTACCTGTCTCAGCTGGCAATTACTGACTTTAAGATATAGGCTTCTGACAATTTTTCAGTCCTAAATAGGATAACTATTGTGGGAAATGCCATTTTTTTAGACCCCACAGGGATTACTAGCACCTCTAATCTATACCTCAGAAACAGGATATTTTTTCCAGGTTTGCAAAGGACAAAGAATATAATGTTTGTGTTTTGTTTTTTAATACGAAGAGGTTCATTACAAACCATTATGTTTAGAGTACAATGCTAATGAGGAACCAGATTTGTTGTTAAGGTAGGATTTACTAAATTTTTTTCCTCAACTCTAAAGCAGAGACCTTCTCACTCACCCACCTCCCTTTCAGCCCTGGGCCTAGACTCCCAAATGGCTGCTACATTCTTAAAAATTCTTTGAAGTATACAATTTATCTTGAAATGCTATGAATTTTGCAATATTCTGTATGTTTTCAAACTTAAAAACAACCTTTTAATTGATTCTTTGTTTCATATCATGCACCCCAGGCTTGCTTATCCTCTCATTCTTTCTTATCCGCCCTTTGCTCTTGCAACTCCCCCCCCACACCAAATAAACACACATACACACACTCACACACCATAGAGAAACATCTCATAGTGGTAGCTGAAGGATGTCACAGTGTATCCCACAGTATATCCTTTTGGCAACACATCTTTACTTCATTGCAATGAGTCATTGATCTGGTTCAAGGTCTCTGACTTCTGTGACACCATGAATATTGGATCTTCACCATGGCTCCTCCTGATTATCCTGGTGTTGCCCTGTGTCATGAAGATCCTGCAGCTTTGGATCAACAGGATTTGCCCTTTTGTGCATCCTTATCATTCACAGATAATATAGATTTTGGGTTTGGCCAATTCAGAGTCCTGAATCTAGTCCTGGGTGGTAGCTAATAGCTGAGCTGGTCAGCATGCAGACTCTCTTTTATCCACACCACCAGGGCAAGCTCTCCAGCACTGATCCAGCTAGGCCACCCAATGCCACCATCAGCAGGAGGCAGGGCCAGCTCTCCTGCTCTCATGCCCTCAGGCTGACTCACTTGCATCCACACCTCCAGAACAATCTCTACTGTGCTGCCCAGTCAAGACATGGGGCTCACTTTTCCAAGTGCTATAGCTTGTAAGAGGCTGAACCAGTTCTCCCACATTCACATCCCATGCCTTCTCCATCTAAGCCAGCTCCACTGTATTGTCCAGGCAAGGTGCAGCGCCTATTCTCCTGAGTGCTACAGCCAGTGAGGGGGCAGGGCTAGCTCTCCTGCTAACACAGGTGGTGAGCAGTAGGGTGAAGGAGAGTATCACCCCCACTGCCCAGGCTACCCCATAACAAAGGAGTGGTGGGGCCAGCTCTCCCACACTCTTGACATTAGAGCCAGCCCACCTGTGTCACCACCACCAGGGTCAGTTCTGCTGTGCTGTCTGGGCAAAGAGATTCCATTTTCATATCCAAAATTATAACAATCAACGTCAACTTTAATAAGGTTAATCTAAGCCCCAAGATGGTACCTAGATATGGAGTTTTTTTTTTTTTAATTTTGGAAAACTATCAGTTTTCTGGCCTATGTAAATCAACTATTGTATTCATTCATCAATATTTATTAAGCATCATCTATATGCAGACATTGTCTAGATGTTGGGGATGCAACAGTGATGCTGATCAGTAACACCCTGTCCTCCTTTGGCTCACCCTCTTGTAGGGGGATATAAGCAGTAGATAAGCATACATATAAATAAACAGGATTTCCAATGCTGTGGATTCTGTGACAGGAATCATAGGAACTCCGAATGATTTGAACACTCAAAGTAGATAAGCTTGTGACTTGCCCTAAGTCTGACAGGAAGCCCCTGAGTGTTCACAGCTGATAAGTAAAAACACTAGCTCCTTCTCTCCTTTGCATGCTAGTCATGAAGTATGTTCCACACAGCTTCTCACAGTGTTCACCAGTTAGGTAAACTGACCCTTTATCGATTTCTTCTGCATTGCCTTATATCTGAATGGCACATGACACTGTTAAAGTCAATACTTACCCTCAGCGCAACACTGCGCCATGATGTGGGCATTATCTCGCTATAACCCTCTCTAACTCTGTAAGCACTAATATCCATAACATAAGGAAAATGAGACTCAAAAAGAAGTCTCAGAGACAGTAATTGACTAGACCAAGGCATTTCGTCATGAACTGTCTTTTATTGGCCAACCGCTTGACATGCTCCCACTAAGTGTTGCGGGTTTGTTTCCCTGGCTAGAATGTGAACGCCCAGGATGAGGCTCCCATCTTCATTCCACCACAGCCTTAGTCATATCTATCTTATATACACAGCATGTTGTGCAAGAACTTGGTAATTCTAATTCTTGCCGTTCAAAGTCTAGAGTCACCTGACCCGACCCAAGTTCTGTAATCCACTCTGCCAGGGAGAGTCTAGCTCACACTATGCAGGGAACTGGACAGAACCACACTTGCCCTCTTTGTCACCTTTCATCTACTTTCTTTGGGAACTGAGTAGATAACACTGGAAGCTGCCATATTTTTGTGTAATAGATCCCAAGGCTTTTTAAATTTTATTTTGTTTGTGCACATATGTTTATATGCCCACATGGATGCCATGGGAAGCATGTGGAAGTCAGGACAATTTGTGGGCATTCATGCTTTCTTTCTACCACATGGGTCCAGAGGGTTGAACACATATCATTAGGTTTGGTGGCAGGTGCCTTTACCTACCTAGCCATCCGATCAGCCTCACCTCAGGTCATCAGTCTTGGCAGCAAACACCTTTATTCATTGAGCCATCTTTCCAGTCCACAATATACCTGCTGCTGTCTCCTTTTTCTCTTCCTCCTCCTCCTCTTCCTTCCTGCCCTCCTCCTTCCCTTTCTCCTTCTCCTTCCCTTCCCTTCTCCCTCCTCCTTTTTGTTTCTTCTTCTTCTTCTTCTTCTTCTTCTTCTTCTTCTTCTTCTTCTCTTCTTCTTCTTCTTCTTCTTCTTCTTCTTCTTCTTCTTCTTCTTCTTCTTCTTCTTCTTCTTCTTCTTCTTCAGAGCCTCACTATGTAGCCCTGGCTAGCCCAGAACTCATTAAGTAGATTAGAATGGCTTTAAACTCACAAAGATCCACATGCCTCTATACCACAGCTTGTTAAACTATAGGTTGGGACAACACATAGAGTTATGTATCTGAATGTATGAATGCAAATGGTTGGCAACAACAAAAGTTATCTGACTGAGCCACAACCAAACTTAATTCAACACCAAACATGTAATAAACCAAGGAGTTTCTGACAGTGTCCACCATTTTCATCACAAGCTTCATGCATCTTGGTTTTGAATATACAGCATGCACATTTTGCAGGGAACATATCTTCTTGTTCCAAAACACTGTTTGAAGTGTCCCTGCTCAAATTTGAGACTATCACATCTTATAACTTGCAGTGTTATTGTATATCAAATGTTTTTGTTCTTATAGGAACATAATGGGTTAGTAATTGTAAACAAAGACCAAAATATTTTACCAATTGTTCCTCAGCATACAGATGTCGAACTTAGTATATAATTGGATTATATTATACTAGAATATTTAATTTTTAAAAATTGTAGTTTCTTTGCTAACTTCAGTTTTATAAAATAGTATTAAAGTAATTTTGTCTTGTAATTAGAACAGAATTTCTAACTATTTCTGTAATGGCACTAAACATATATCTGCCATCTTGTGCAGTGTATTTCTATAAAAGGCTTTTTGGTATTGGCAATTATAAAATCAAAATATCAAAGGACTCTAAAAACTATGGAAGATGTAGCCTCAAATAATCAGATGGAATTTAATTAAGTAAAATAAACACATCCATTCATCTTACTAGTATATAAATTTGGTTTGTTTCAGAACCAATATATATTAAAATATATAAAAAATACATTTAGTTGTGATTTATTACCTGTAAATGTTTACTTTGTATACCGATTTTATAGATCAACAGGTTTATGTGATACAAAAATTTCCCAGATGAAAATAGTTTAGGAGTGGAAAAAGTCCAAGACACAGGTGAGATGTTTACAATACACTTTAGTATGGCATTCATTGGAAAGCAGGACCATATTAGGGAAAAGTTCAATACAGCCACAAGCATGGACATAAGTACAACTGGATGCCAGTATTACTTAGGAACTTTAAACGGAGCAAACAGTAATTATGTGCACTTCCCTCTCTGTCTTGATTACAATGACCCAAGACACCTCTGAGTTCAATGGCCACCCAATTCTCTCCAATGATATAGACGAAGCATTTATCAGTTGACTATCATGTGTCAGATCCCTTCCTGAGAATAAGAAACACAGAGATGAAGCGTGCAGAACAGCCTGAGTTTAGAGTGCTCTGCCAGAGGACCGTGCGACACAAGATGGTAAATGTTAGCATCAGAGGCACGATAGCAGTTCTTTGGAATGAACCTAACGCCAACTTCTTTGAGAAATGTTGGCAAGAAAGCTTCTAGCAAGACACACCAGGCTCTTTGATGGAAGATGGCAGAAAAAGAGGGACACGAGAGAGGAATGTCCCAGGAAGGAGAAACAACTATTTCTCAGAGGTGATGAATTCAGGGAATTGTAACGATCTAGCTGGAGGGATTGGGAAACCACAAAGGGTGAGATAAAAGTCTAAAAGAAAGATAAATGGAGCACAAGCGCAGGGCGAGCAGCAGCCTCGCAGGGAATTTAACCATGAAGTGGCAAAGTCAGATATGTGTGCAAAGTAACTCTTGCTCCAGAGCAGGCAAGCAGTACAGTGCAGACAGCATGGTAAAAACAAATAGACCAGTGAAAGATGACTAATGTCATCTAAGTACGTGTGGTGACAACATGGTAGAGGAGCCACAGCATTTGCTCTTTCACCGTTTTGTTCACTTTATGGATGTTCATTCAACAGATAGCATCTCAGAGCATAGACACTCACTAGGCTCTGTTCTAAGCATTGAAGATGCATTCCAAGGCAGTGGAGAGAAGGAAAAATAAATATGAGATATGGAGTAGAGTTTAGCATCAGAAAGGAAGGTGGAGTAAGTGACAAGCTCTATGGCTAAAAGCTGTGGCCGCACTGACTAGGAAATAATCAGGAAAAGACTGATAAGAGCCATAGTGACGTGGTTGACTAACTGCTTAGTGCTCTCGATCTGTAAAACAGTAGGCACAAATACAGGCACCACAGAGGAAATCTGCAAAAGAGAAGACAGACATCAATCTTGCCATCTTGCCATGGCCTCTGAGGCTAAGAAGGAAAATCTGCCTGTAAGGCAGGCAGACTTAGGGTGTAAGAGAAAGTATTGGTGAAAAAGAAAACACTACGCAGCCTGAGTTCATGTTCATCAGTGAAATGAATTTCTGTTAATATGCATTCAAGGATTCAGAAAAAGATTGGAGTTTGCTTTTATCAGTTGCAGTACTGTGACATCTGTCACTGGAATTCTATGCATCCCTGACACCAGGGAATTGTTTCGGTTAGAGTGTTTCATTTTGTCTTGTTTTGTTCCCCCCACTGTTTTTAAAAAATGAATTGATCTTAAGGGCCATTTGTCAAAAGACAAGTATAAATGTGCTCTTTTAACAGAAAATAGAAATAAAATAAACCTGTGCCAATAAAACTAAGAACCCAAGACTGCCTTAAAGTCAGCTCTGGAGAGCAACTGGGTGGACTTTCATAGGAATGCATGCTGCAGCAGCTACACAATGCATGTGCTTTCAGTGTATAGAACATTAAGACAATCAAGTGACTTTTCCCCAACCATAGTTAGTGTTTAATCTAGCTCATAAACAGGTCACTTGAAGACTACTATGACTTTATTCATATTTCACATTTCACAAGTCTCACTTGGTATCATCTGTTTTAGTTTCATATCTGTGGATCTTTCCCAACTTTATCTGGGAAATCTACACTGTTGCTTTATTCACATTGCACAGAAAATTCAATAATTTGGTGAATTTTCATGACTTTTGTCATATACTGCTTACACAATTTATCAAAAGGGTTTTCACTGACCTATTGGCTAACACACATTTAATATTGGTTTAATATCACCAAAAATGTTGAATTCCATATGGATTTTCTGACACATCTGTCTGCACATGTCGGGCAATCAAAGGTGAATCTGCTTAAGGGTCCCTGGAGGACACATACCTGTACACACTGAATGGCGAAGCTAGCAAAGACACACACAATAGATGTAACAAAGTCTTAAAGTGTCTTCTATTTGTGAAACTAAGGAAGTTCTCATTTGAATCTCCATCGAGACTTTCTGTTTATAAAGTAGATGAATCCAGGATACCTGGGACAAGATACTAAAGAGATAGCACTAAGGAGAGTCTAGAAAGAACCTTTACTACTGGACAGTCCTGTGGTCAAGTCAAGAAATGCTATATTAAGGCATTTAGTTATGCTCAGGCTAGTTCTAATTCTGTGGATCTGGACCAGGCTCCTAGCACATGACACTCTGGAGATTAGACCATTTGATAAGTCTATTCCTCTTTAAGGAAACCTATGTCCCCTAGAACCAGCTTGAGAGCCTGAAAAATACTTCTTTTCAGAAAAGCAGAGATCTTCAAACAATGGTTTCTTCCCATCATCATACTAAACTCAAACATGTGCCGTGGATGGCCAATAGGCAAGAAGAGAGAGCAAAGGCCTGTTCACTTGCAAAAACTAGGAATCATAGAAAGTAGAGAGGCGTAGCACATGGACATTTTCTTCTTAAATGAGTTTAGAAATCCCATTAGTAAACATAGGTCTCCCATTATATTTTAAATTCATATTAACTAATTTACCCATTTATTTTGGATGTGTATGCGTGTGCATGCATTGTATTGTGTGTGGTACATTCATGTGAGTGTGCACGTATATGTGTTCATGCAAAGGCCAGAGCAAGACTTCATGTGTTTTCCTCTCATGTTGTCCACTTTATTGTCTTGATGCCAAGTCTCCCACTGGACCTGAATCTCATTGTTTTGGCCATGTCTCTGCTTTCCAGTGTTGAGGTTATGGCTATACATAGCCATGCCTGACTTTTTTATGTGGCTACAGAATATTAGGTCTCAGGTGTCATGTTTTCAGGATAAGTGCTCTTCATCCACCAAACCATCTTTCCAGACATCCATATTTTATATTATACATACATACATACATACATAGTGTGTTTTAAAATGTGAAAGTATTTTGCAAGCTTGTTTATGTCTTAAGAATATGGGGTGTTCATATTTCAAGGAGGGGTAGGATGCCTTCTCTGGGTCAGGCTTGGTGACACATACTTGCCATGCCAGAGTGTGGAAGGCTAAGGAGGATGATTGTGAATTTGAAGCTAGCCTGGGTTATAAGTATATAATGAGCTCATGTCTCAAAAACAAACAGAAAAACAATCAACACAAAAATGGAAGCCTACGAAATCTTCCATCTTTAATAGACTTGTACTGTGGATGTATTAGTAAAAGCTTATGAAGTTTGCATTCGCCCAATATGGGGGCTTGTTTAATAAAGAAATGAACTTGCTGTGAACTGGACAGAGGGCAGAATGTTCTTCCCATGAAGTGTCCTTCTGGGAAGAATTGCATAAACTATAATAAGTGAAGGCACTCGAAAGCAAGAACACGAAGAGACTGCCCTGGAGTGTCCACGTTTTCCCTGTGGGAAAGGGAAAGGATTGGGAGAAATATTCTTGGCTCTCTCACATGACCAAAGATAACGCGTGGTAATACCAGGTGCATTCCGTTCCTGTACTTGCCTTTGCTCAAGCTAACTATAAAAATTGCCTAATGTACTGTTTGTTTATGTAATAAAAATTACAAGTGTTCTTTTCTGTTTCCTTGCTTCTTTTTAAAAATTAACTAGAATCTTTATTGAAGCTATTTATATGATGTATGCACTACAAGCAGCTCACAGCAAGAACATCAAAAGAAATGAAGCTTATAAGAGCTTAATCACTACGTATTATGATCCAGTATCTATGCCAATCAAGAGTTTGGGTTTTTTTTTTCATGTAAGTGGAATCATTTTTATACAAGTCTAAGAAGCTCCTTCAAGATGCCATCTAAAATTAAGGCAATTTATAAGCTTTACAATTCCCCTGGGACAATTTGAAACCAAAGATAAATACTTTGTAAATTTATATGAAGAAATTAAATTTTGTACTACCATACTGCCTACTTTAAATTTTCTAAGTACTTCACCTAACCATGAATGCCTTAGGATATTATCAAACTTACATGGAAAGAGATTATGAAAAAATAGCACAGGCATTATTTTAAGTCAATATTTTAAGAGCAGACTTGAAAAGTACAACCATGAATTTCTTCTTGTTTCTCTGTCTGCTATCAGCAATAGGATGCACCTTGAGCAACTTGTAATTGCTTGGCTATATTAACTTTTTCCTAACCAAATATATGGTTGGTAAGTTTTACATGATAGAGTCAAACTAATTAGATATCGGGTGCCCATGAAATGTACATTTGCATTATATATGTGTTTAGATATGTCAATAGAAATGAAATTAGAAATTGATATTTTAAAATATGTATATACTAATGAATTTATGCTACATTACACATCATTTAAAAAAGTGTTTGTAACATTTCTGTAGCTGATACTCTAATCCAGATGTTTGCCTACATTTGGTGGGATTTCTTTCTATATTTTTCTTATGTATAGACAATCAGGGAAACAGTCTAGTTCATATGATTTATTCACAGTGTTTACCCACAGACCTAAAAAAAAAAAAAAAAAAAAAGCCTGCTGGGAAGTGTGTTTGTTCTCTCCTTGAAGCACTTAATTCCAGAAGACTAATATTTTGTAGGTATGGGATGGTAGCAAAGTTTGAATGTCTCTATGTCTTCAAAAGAGTGTTCTTTTTTCTTGCACTCCAAAAGCCTTGCGTCCCTGATCATCCAACTCTCCTCTTTGGCATTTCTTTCTATCCTTGGAAACAGCCTCACTGACTGGAGTGGAACAAACTACACTGGAAGCAACTCCAATATACAAATGCAATATACAAATGACATTAATTCTAGCAGAGAGGTTAGGAAAAAGTAAATGTGGTGATACTGTATTGAAATAGTATTAAAATCGAAATTGGCTAAATAATTTTACTGTCTTTCTGTGATTTTTAATAGAAGGACCCTGAAGACTCTGGGCAAACAGAAGCATTGTCTTTATTCTTTCTTTTTTCCTTGTGAAAGACGAGAGCCTACAGCACACTTAGATGAAGGAATACAAACGGAAAAGGGTCAAGATTCACCCACAAAGTAGTTTACCACGTGGGGAGTAGACGCAGAGGCACAGAAGATCTTACATATTTCAGGTGAAGCAGCTCCGTCCTTTGTGCAGTAATAGAAGGGTCACACATCTGTGTTGTCCTATGTGGTAACCCTTGGCCACACGAGGCTGCTGAGCACTTGATACAGCTAATGTGAACTCAGGAACTGAGTGTGTGTGTGTGTGCGTGTGTTTTAATTTTTTACTTTATTGAAAGTAATTTTTTAGCTGCCCCTAGAGCCCTTGCAGCGGTAGCTGCTGTGTCACATGTGCGTCAGTAGGTGGCAGAGAAGAGAAGGCTATGTCTATGCTCTGTGTGAACATCAGAATGGTTAGTACCTTAACACTCTCTGGGAAAGAAAGGTGAGACTGAGGCAGCCACTATCTGGTGCCAGGGGGCTGGCACTGGGAGCTAGCCAGCGACAATCGCCAGTCCAGTGCTATGCAAACCTGGACAGGCTCCCAGGGCAGAGAGTGAGATGCAGACTAGAAGAACCTTGCTGAGGACCTTTGACCCCAGGTAAGAGTGATCCTGAGACAGAGGATCATTGTATTGGGCCACTTGGGCTGGCGAGGAGGGAGACTGACACACCCACCAGCCTGGTACCATGGGGTCTGGACAGAGAGCTAACCTGAGATGACCACCAGTCTGGAGCTGTGCAGTCCTGGGGTGTGGGGGGGCGGCAAATAATGCACAAGGGGGCATAGTACTCCTGAGGCCACTCTTGAGAGGACCCCAGAGACTCAGGGACCACACACACTGCTAAGGAAAGCAAGTAAGTGGTAAAGAAAATGATGAGAGAGATAAGCAAAAGGATGGGGGCACAGTGAAGAGAGGCAGAACTGGAGACTAGAAGGTAGTAAGGAACAGCCTGATGTGAGTAGCCAGTGATGCCACTGGGATCGTGGTGGGGTCCTGGCCTCTGCTGCCACCAGTGTCCTCATCTGGGTCCATGGCTCTGCAGCATCAGGGATCTGTTGGCACCAAAGGCCAGGCAGAAGTCCCTGATATGAGTTGCCACTCTGGGACATATTGCTATCCCCACTTCTCACCTAGACATGGGATAGTGAGAGCAGGAGAGCTGAACCTACCCCCTAGCCAGCTGCAGTACTGTATTTTGGAAGTTGCTGATGAGCCTGCCCCAAGGCTACGAGCATGTGTGATGTGTAGTGGCATGGACCAGGGATATGCTCCCCCTCCCTCCCCTTTGCCACCCGTAGCATGTGGGAGACCTGGCCCTGGGGTCATGAGAGCAGGAAACATGGCCATGCTCTTCACCATCTGCAGCACTCAGGAGAGCAGGACCTGCACCTCCCCTGAGAAAATGGCAGAGCTGATCCTGGTGGTTGAGGCAAGGGCAAGCTGGCCTGAAGATGTAAGCATGGGAGAGCTGGCCCCATCACTTGTCTGCCATGCCTTGTCATGGGTGAGGGAGAGATGCCTATTTCCCTCTTGCCACCTATGGTAGGCAGGAGAGCTGGCCCTGCCCTTTACTGCTGCAGCACTCAGGAGGGTAGGCCCTCATCTGGGCTGTCTTGGATGTAGGGGATTGTAGGTGAGTTGGCCCAAGGGCATGGGCACAGGAAAGCCTTGACTGGGAGACAGCTCAGTTGAGAGAGAGATGCCCTCTTCCCTTCCTTCATCCCTCAACACCTATGGCACCTGGGAGAGCTGGTTCTGGGGTCACGAGAGTGGGAGAACTGCTCCTGTCCCTCTTGGGCTGCAATACTTGAGAGAATGGCCCTGAACCTTGCCTGGGCAGCAGGACAGAGCTGGCCCTGGTTGCAGGGGTTGCTGGAGAGCCAACACTGCAGGCCTGAGAGCAAGAGAGCCAGTGAGCTGACCAGCTCAGAAACCTCTCAGGCCCAGATCCAGGGCTGTGAATTGGCCCACTTCAACATCTACCCCACCTATGGACTGCTGGAATGCGTGAAGGGGCTAGTTCTACAGATCTGAAACTACTGCCCATGACACAGGATAACAACAAAATATCCAAGAGGAGTCCCAGTGAGGTTCCTGAAGTGACAGTGTAGCAGACGGCAGAGGCCTCA
Organism: Acomys russatus; assembly: GCF_903995435.1. NCBI lineage: Eukaryota > Metazoa > Chordata > Mammalia > Rodentia > Muridae > Acomys > Acomys russatus. The sequence goes on along the minus strand of NC_067151.1, from coordinate 40,242,460 downwards.
TACCAGATCAACAATTCATTGCAATGAACATTTGCAAACAAAGAAGTACGGGCAAAAGAGTATACTGTGGCATACACAGACACGCTACAGCTTCCACAGTGAGATTGTTTTCCCGCTGTTGGAGGGTAGATCGCAAGGATGGAAAACAGGAAGGAGGGTGGTGGGACATGAGTGGGACTGGAGTGCGTGATGTGAAATTCGCAAACAACTGATACAAAAATTTTTTAAAAAGAAAGGTGTCCATGAAGCAAAGACAACTGATTTCAGTAAACTAGTTAAAAACTCGTCCCTTTGTGGGAGGAATGACTAATGTTTGAAAAAGAAAACCTAATATTTTATAAGCTTCATGGAAACACTTATATAATACATATTCACATAGTTTATGTCGTATAAAATAATTTAGTTGGTGTACACTACCCAGAGGAGTATGCCAACCCCTGAAGCCATAGATTGCCAAACAGGAATCACAGTGCTAGCTGTGGTATATCTCCCCTCAAATTGTGGGTGAGAGATGTCCCAGAAATCCTAAAAATAAGATAGGCTATTGCCAAGCTGGGTGTGGTGTCACATGCCTTTAATCCTAGCACTTGGGAGGCAGAGGCAGGCAGATCGCTGTGAGTTCAAGGCCAGCCTGGTCTACAAAGTGAGTCCAGGACAAGCTGAGGCTACACAGAGAGACTCTGTCTCAAAAAAAAAAAAAAAGGGGGGGGGCTGTTGCCATTGTTCTTTGTTGTCCATAAGAACTTGGTGGATGAAGAGGAGCAAGAACCCCATGGATGAAGATAACACACACACACACACACACACACACACACACACACACACACGTTGGTCACAGAATCTGGAGAATTCAAGTTAGTGCTGACCAGAAAGCTTCTTTCCTGCTGGCTAGTATTCATGGCACTAGAGGGGGATATACAGGCCTCTGGGCAAAGAAATCATCAAGTCTTACACAACTATGAACCCTGTGAACTTCAAAGGTATCTGACATGGCAAGATATACCCACGGGTGCAATAGCAGCAGGAGTATTATGAGAGTCTACCTTTCAGATTTGGACTTAACCCATGCTCCACAGGGAGAAAAACGTGGTTGACACCGTAAGTCTGACCAAGAACCCATGGTTGGGGATTTTATAGGCTCCAACGGTGAACCTACTAGTATTATTTTGCTAAACAGATGTAATATCAGACTTTCCCCCACATTCCTATCTCTATCCATAGGTCAGTAGAGTTCTGAAACTTCACCAGAGAAGTGGTTTAAAAAAAAAAGATTTATTTATTGATTATTTATATAGAAAGCTGCCTACTTGTGCCTACACACCAGAAGTGGGCATCAGATCTCACTATAAATGGTTATAAGCCACCATGTGGTTTCTGGGAATTGAGCTTAGAACCTTTGGAAGAGCAGGCAGCGCTCTTCAGCCTAAGAAGTGGTTTTGTTTTTTCTTTGTTTTTTGTTTTTTGTTAGTTTGCTTGTTTGTTTTGTTTTGGTTTTGTTTTGTTTTGTTTTGTTTTTGCCACAAATGAGACATCTATATCAGAATCCTCTTGCCAAGACTCAAGCCCCATCACAGACAGGGGGCAGTAAGAACCAGATGTCATGAAGGACTGGATAAAACCCATGTCTAGTGGACATGACAGGTCTGCTGTACTCATGTCCACCCACAAATCACAATTACCTGCACAAGGCCTGCACACATAGAGCCAGTGAACATCCTAGGATGGATCGGAAAGTTGCTCATGACTCCCTATTCTTAATGGAAGAGATGTGGATAGCAGGGGGAGGGAGAGTCAGCTTTCTTTAAGAGTGTGGCTTCTGGTAGGTTAACCCCATACCCAGGAGTATATGGACAGGACAGATTGGACTCATTGGGTTAATAAGACAAAAAAGAGACATGAATTTGGGGGAAGTAGAGAGGTGGAGATAGATCTGGGAGGAATTAGGAGAAGTAGTAGGATTGAACATGATCAAAATACATTGTATGAAATTCTAAATGAATTTAAAAATTTTTAACCATATAAGATCTTGTCATTTGTGGCTAGAGAGATGGTTCAGTACACTTGTTTTTGTAGAGTATCTGAGTCGAATTCCCAGCACCCAGATAGTAGTTCACAACTTTCCATAAACCCAGTTACAAGAGATCCAACAGGCACACATATGGTGCCCATATATGTGTGCTTAGGCAAAACATCCATACACATAACATAAACTCAATAATATTTTTTACAGTTAATCTGTTGCTTTAAAACAAAAATCAATAAAAAGAATCTTGTTATTTGAACGTCTTGGACCTTAGCTTCTAGAGTTGATGATATAAATAATCAGATAGTTGTTGAGTTTAGTAATGAGATAACAAATACAAAAATGTCACCTAGAGCATTTATTGTGTCTTCTTTTTAGACTTACTGAAAAACTTGAGGGAATAAATGTGTATAAGTGTCCCTAGGCCACACATGACCTGTCATTAGTATTTGATAGAAGACAGACCTCATAGGAACAACAGTTTGGCTAAGCTATCCCAAATCCACACCTAAGGTGCTAACTGAGTCACACACTCTTTCCCTTCTTTCCTTTTCTTTCTTTTTTTTTTTAAATATTAATTCTCTATTCCTTCTCCAAGAAATACCACGCAGGGCTGAGGATGTGGTTAGGTGGTGCAGCATTTACCTAGCATGAGCAAAGCCCTAGATTTTATTCCCAGTACTACTGGTGAACAAACACAATGCAAGTTATATTCCCTTATTATTATTTTACAGGTACTATTAACTTTGATCATCACTGACATAAATATGCCTTGACATGAAATGGTAGGCTATTAGTTGGAAATGCCAGTGCTCTGCATCAGATACACTCCTCGTATGAGTTGTTACGCATGTCCCAGGGGCCACCAAAATCCCTCAAATCAATGCCCCTTACTTTTGGTTATTCAGCAGAACTTGATAAGTCCCTGCTGCTGAAGACCACACAGTTCGGTTGTAGAAAATAGAAAAATCCTAATGGGAGAACAGCAAAATAAAAGGATCCAGAGGGTCCTAGAAATCTACAAGTAGAACAATATGATAGGCAGATTAGGGCCCAGGGGTCCCGCTCAAACTAAGGCACCAGCCAAGGACAATACAGGAGGTAAACTTTAAACCCCTTCCCAGATCTAGCCAATGGTCAGAATATTCTCCACAGTTGAGTGGAGAGTGGGGTACGACTTTCTCACGTACTCTGGTGCCTCACATTTGACCATGTCCCCTGGAGGGGGAGACCTGGTGGCACTCAGAGGAAGGACAGCAAGTAGCCAAGAAGAGACTTGATACCCTATGAGAATATATAGGGGGACGTAATCCCCTTCAAGAACAGTCATAGGGGAGGGGAATAAGGGGAAAATGGGGGGGGGGGATGAATGGGAGGATACAAGGGATGGGATAAACATTGAGATGTAACAAGAATAAATGAATAAAAAACAAAAACAAAAAAAAACAAAACAAAAAGAAAAAAAAAAAAAAAGAAAATAGAAAATTCTACCTGAAATTAAGCTAGAACTTTCCTCCCTGATGACTAGGTTCCATAGTACCAGAATACAGCATGTAGTCTCCTTTAGGGGAGAATTTTCACAGTTTAATACAGCTGTGATCCTTTTGAGCTATAATACCAACGTTCTAGGCACGATGCCTCCTGGTGTAATAGTATCATGACTGCTGTTGGAGGTAGTCACCTGCTTTCTGCTGGACTTGTGAGCCACTTTTCAGGAGGGAGTTCATGCCTGCTACTGTAAATGTAGCCAAAAGCTATGGGTGGGGAGATTATAGGCTCCAGGGAGAATCCACTTCTGCTGTTTTGTCCTCTACGTTTTCATTTATTATTATGTTTCTTTTTTAACGTATACATTTATATTATTACATATGATAAAATAAACTACATACAGCAAAAAGAAACACGAGATAATCAGGAATTATATGAATGTTACATTCATAGTGATTTGGCTATTTGTTTTTGGCAAACTTGAAGTAAATATCTTTCCTATCTTGTTAGCTCTAAATTTCTGAATGAAGATCAGTATCTACCATATCTTGTCTCTATTAACTTAAGACATATAGCTTGATCTAAAAACATCTTAATTGCTAACCTACCAAGCTTAATTGAAAGACTAAATTACCTGGTCTTCAACCCCATTAGAGATTTGAGAAGGAATAAAACTTAAATACTTGACTGAACCACAAGTGTAGGTTAGCAGCTTCCAAAATGAAAAAATGGCTGAGACAACTTACTGCCTGAACAGTCACCCAACACTATAATGTTGGAGAACCATCTTCGGCCTTCTGGTCCAATATATCTGACAGACATATTTGTGATGCAGGAACTATTGAGGACTTGCTTACCCTGTCTTGGTAGAGTTCAGCCGCCAACTCTGCCTGCATGTAAACTTGCCTATTTTTAGGCAGAATTCTGTCTGTGGCAGAGACAAGGACATTTTGCCCAGCAGCTGGTTTGCCATATTTAAGCCAACTCCATAAGGAGGTTCTTTGATGCTCATCATCTTCTTTGAGGCAGGCTGGGTGTTGCCAGGAATTAACTTGTCTTGTTGTCAAAGAATCTTTAGAATAATAAAAACATCTTTAAATGCCATATTCTATAGGTCTCTGAGGCTTTTGAAGATCTTATTTAACTGTTTTACCTTATATATCTATAGATGCCCTCTAACTTTTTATGTTTATTTCTATAGATTAGTACTGCCCTCAGCCTTGATCAGAGAAGTTTCGGTTTGCCTATAGGTGATGGTTAATTTGGAGACTCATAGGCTCTTATCTGGTTAAAATGCTGAAAATAAATGACTGCTAATTTTTCAGCCTAAATGGAACATCTTTTCTAATGGCTCTAAGGTACAAGAAGTATTGAGGGAAAGGGGGTAGAAAAAAATATAAGTACAGGAATTTTTTTCAAATAGTACTGTGAAACACTGTCTTCTGAATATGACATGGATGCTAAACCCAAGAACTCACAGAAACAACAGTTACCTTGCAAGACTGAACTATAAGCATTTCATCATGGATAAAAGTTGATCATAAGGCTCCCCGACTCCCTGGGAAGCTATAAGCACTTAATGATTGCTGGAGGAAAAAATTCTCAATGGTTTTTTACTGGCAAATTACTCTTGATCAAGTAAATAACCCCACATCCATGCTCACACAAACAACCTTAGTTAAATGCAATAGGACACAGGGTGTGCACACACACACACACTCACAGGATATGAAAGTAGAAGGCAGATTTGTGAAAAAGAAAGAGTTGGAGAAGAAGTGAAGGGAGGTAAGAGACGATAATTGAAAGTATATGGTCAAAGTGATACAAATTTGTAAAATGACTACTTTTATAAGCATTCTAATAACTCGTCTTTAGAAATAGTTATAGAAAATTTTCATGTTTTTCTATAATCCATTCTTCATGATGTCAGCCATTTTAATGCTTAAGATGTCATTCTCTCAGAAATTAAAATTATTTGTAAAGTTACAAAAAATTAGCCCCAGATTGTACCCATCTTACAAAATTTCTAGGCCCATTTTCATATGATAGTGTGATGATTTGGGTCATGATCCCGAAAACAAGCTTGTATTTGTAGTTCACTGGTGAATTGTGGACCCATAGCCACTCACTTGCAGTTCGATTTTTTTCTTCACAAATTATCCTATAGGTGACCCTCTTTCACAAATGACCCCATAGGTAACACTTCTAGCTCTGAGTAATTGAGTATATATCTACCAAATGTCACTTTCCAAAGTGTGGAGGTTCATGTAGGCTCTCCTTAAACTTTCAAGATGTTGTTGACAAGACTTAGGGACTAGCTAGATTCTCAGAGCACTCACTTCCTGGATGTTCTTCAGAGTCTGGCTTCATCTAATAAAACGCCACACTGGGTTAATGGCCACTCCTCGCTACTAACAGCGTGAGAGTCCTTCCTGAGCTTACAAACTCAGTGCACAGCTTTCTCAGAATGCCTCAAAATGATACGTCTCTTTCTTACCAGAAGGCAGCTGTTTCTAAACAATTACCCTTTGGTTGCCAAGGCTACTTACTCCCTGGCAGTGCTATGTTTACCATCCATAGTAATTTGTTCTAATCCTCTGAGGAAATTCTTTGCTTGAGACCATCAAATCACAAGCATACATTATTTTAAACTATATTTCCATTTTAAAGCTAACACTTTACACTAATAATACCTCCTCTTTCCTCATTCTTCCTCTAGGTCATTAATTAGATTCAGGTTGAGGAGGCTTCTGATTTGTGCAGCAACATCTGGTATCCAGTGTGGGAACCTTCAGAATACTGGTACTGTATCAGGGTCACAGTGTTCGGATCCTCCAAGTGACACGGAATTTATTGAAGATAAAGGAAAGATTATAGAAAGCCATCTCAGTGCTCCCACAGGGAGGGTCTTCTGAATTCATATTGATGGATAGACTTTCAGCACCTCATTTTCCAATACAGCTCACGCGGCTGTTTTCATTCAGTTCTCTTTACAAATTAATAACAGGAACTCATATTTGTAATGGATATTGATACAGACCCAAAGCTTGTGATCTACTTTACACCTTGTGGAAAGAAAATAAGTCAGGTCCAGGAGGTAGATTACTGCTCAAGTCTTCACTGATTGGCTTTCTCTTCCTTTTCTATGTCCCCAGACCTCTGATCACACAGCAGTGCTATTTAGAACAAACAGCTAGGACCCAGCACTCCAAGGGTCCTAATAAGTCAGAAATTATCTGGTTATGGTGAGCCTTTCCGAGGGTCAGACTCAACAGTACATATGTTGAATAGTTATTCTGTCAGAGTACTGAATGGTACATCTACTAAATAATAATAATCAGAGAAGGCAGTGGTGGTAAGCTGCTTTGTCATCTGTCCAGGTAAGTTTTTTTTCTCTGACAGAGACATCCAAATGCCATCTCTACAGAGCTCTGATACTGTAGGCCAAAAGCAACCACACAAATAGTAAAAATGGCCATAGGTGTTTAATCCCATGTGTCTCCATCCTGATCAGAGATGGTGACTGGATGTATTCCCCACTGTTATACATAATAATATAACAGTAGCTATTGGTCCAGAAAGGAAGCTGAGCACGTTCCTGTCTTAGTGTTATTGTTGCCACGACCAAAAGCAACTTGGGGAGGAAAGGGTTTATTCCAGTCACAGTTCCATAAAACAGACCATCATCAAAAGCAGTGAGGGTAGGAACACAAGAAGGGCAGAAACCTAGAGGCGGGAGCTGATGCAGAGGCCACGGAGGAGTGCTGCTTACTGGCTTGCTGGCTTGCTTCACATGGCTGTTTCAGCCTGCTTTCTTCTGGAATCTGATACCAACAGCCCCCTTCCAAGGTGCCCGCCCACAATGAGCTGCCTCACCGCCTCATCAATCACTAATTAAGAAAATGTCTTACAGTTTGATCTTTGGAAACACAAGCTTCAGTTGGTAAATTGAGGCTCCCTTTTCCCTGATGATTCTAGCTTATGTCAAGCTGACAGAAAACTAGCCAGTAAAATGCCCTTTGGGTACAGGTCTATTAGACTAAACTATTGTACAGGGATAGAGACGGAGCAGAGATTCAGAGAATGGCTAACCAAGGACTGGCCCAACTTAAGACCCACTCCACGGGAGAGAGCCAACTCCTGACACTATTAATGATGCTCTGCTATGCTTGCAGACAGAAGCCTAGCATAACTGTCCTCTGAGAACCTCAACCCAACAGAGGATTGAAACAGATGCTGAGACCCACAGGCAAACTTGGGCGGAGCTCGGGAAATCTTGTGGAAGAGTTGGGGTAAGAATAGAGGAACCCACAGTGGACAAGAACTCCACAAGAAGACCAACAGGGTCAACTAAACTAGGTCCATAGGGGCTCACAGAGACTGAACCACCAAGCAAAGAGCATGCATGTGTTTCTCTGTGTAAGAGCCCTGGCTGTTCTGGACTCACTTGTAGACCAGGTTGGCCTCAGACTCAAAGAGATCTGCCTGCCTCTGTTTCCCAAGTGCTGGGATTACTTGCACCACCACTGATCGGATAAGAGTGTTCTTTTTAAAAGCTATGGAGAGCTTCATTAAGAGTGAGAATAAGAGATAGAGGGATGGAGGGAGGAAGGGAGAGAGACAGACAGACAGACAGAGACAGAGACAGAGAGACATACAAAGACAGAGAGGCAGAGACAGAAACAGATAGAGACAGAGATAGAGAGATGGCTGCCATGAGAAGGATGGTAGGAAAAACCAGAGGAGCCTATTGAGAAATCAACCTTCAGAACACCTCCCTGAACAAATGTCTCCCCATGGCCACAGAGATCTGCAGACCAATCCTCAGGGCAAATCACCATCTGACTTGTAACAATCTTTAGGGGTGGTGATGGGAGAGTCCACACCATGAAGTTTAGTTCAGTGTAATAGACATGGCAAGGAGCATGGAGGAACCATGAGCTATAAACTGAGAATTGTCAAGTTATACCAGAGTGCTTCGAGAAAGAGAGCTGCAAGGAGGTGTGGCCTGACTCTGGAAAGGCAGACACATGCTCTAGCGTACACTACCCATGTTTGACCCCTTCAGTTTCCTAAGGGCCCTTTCAAGAACAGGGCCAGATTCTGTTCACTTTTCTTTGCCTCTAAGCAAAGAAAACACCAGAGCCCACTGTGGCTTTCATCTCATCAACACAGAGAAACAATACTTAAAAGTTATTATTGTATGGATTTTTGGAGACATTCAGACCCCAAGGACACCAGTGAACTCCCCTGGGTGCTGCAGAGAAACCAGAGCACCACAGCCATTGCACTGAACACACACTGGACCACAGCTTGTCAGCTTGGCCATTCCTTCAGTGTCACAATCATTTGAAATTCTAACTTACACCCATCTCCTGAAAGACACATGGCTACATTGATCTCCTTTGTCTTTTTTATTTCATATGCAGTTTGTCCAAATCAGTAGGAAATTAGCACAACATCTAATTGTATTTAAGTTGCTTCTATTATTTTAAGTTATAGTAAGTCCAAAGTAGGATGTTACAATTTATGTTACTTCCTTCTGTCTTAGCCTTCCTCTAAGCCTTTTTAATGTTGAAAAGGCTCCCAGTGGCAACACGGTATACTCAGCTTTTGTAACTTTCAACATGCAGTATATTCCACCTTGGACCAATGGTTGAGTTCTCTAATCACATGTGAAAGGCACACTACTTCTTCTAAAACAGTGTTAGAAATTACTGCCGGTAGTTTGAACTTTGTAACATAGTATTATCTTATTTGTATCTTGGTTTATAGGGGAATGGAAGAATATACTGTTTTCATAAGCATGTTGTTATGAAATTTGAGTTATTGACGGAAAGCCGTGATAAACTTGAGTATATTTCTGGATTTTGAATATTCCGGCACACACTTCTTGTCACAGAGGAGAGGAGCCTCCCTCCCCTGCCCAACCTGTGCCTAAATAGTGGCAGCTCTCAGTTATACCCAACATGAAAGGACCTCAGATGCTGTAGGCATAAACATTTTTAAACACTTGCTTTGCTGAGTTGAGAAATTCACAGGTTGCCACCCGCCTTTACTGCATCTATTTTCAGGGAGATAATTTGGCATCCTAATTAATCTCCTGCTGTGAAATTAGCTGACTTGAAAAGCAGCCGTGGTTCAGCATATAGATCCCTGAGTGTCCTCTTTCTTAGGTGCAGCATTTCACGTGCTTCAGCATGCTGCAGCTCTTTGGAAACTGTGAAGATTACAGGGTTAGGGTTTGAACATTCCATCCCCACAGGGTCATGTGTTTGTATACTTCTAGTGGTACTGTTTTAGGAGGTTCTGTAAACCTCAGGGAGTGGGCAGGGTCGAGCTAGAAGAAGTAGATCTTGAAGGGCATAACCTGGCTCCCACTGAAGTGTGTCTTACTTCTGAGGACCCTTGTCCTTGCTCTGATTTCATGTCCAGATGAAGAGAAGTCTCCTGCTGATGCTCTGCCCATGCACACAGGGCCACGTGACCTTGGGCTGAGCCCTCTGAACCTAGGAGCCAGAATAAATGGTTTTGCCTATAAGTGTTTCTCTCAGGTATTTGGTCAATTATAAAAGAGCAACTGACAAAGCACACAACTGACTAAAGCTGGCAAACTACTACAATCCTACCTGTGGAGAGAAAACACCCAATGTTAGGGAAAAATATCCAGTTGCAACACCACTCTGAAATTTTTAACATGTTTATCTGCCAGCAAATTCTAGTCAAATCTACACTAAAAGTTGACCATATCAATCTATAGTTTTTTTTTAAATTGCAGCTTTATTATCATATAGATTATGGTATATTACATTAAGCAGACTCTTTAAGGTAGATAATCTACTATTTTAGTACAATGATAGAATGATATGTCCACCACTACACTCCAACTTTGGAATACTTCTTCTTCTCATAAAGAAAACTTCATTGCACAATCCTCTTACCCTAAATTCCAGGCAGCCACTCATCCCATCTTCCATCCCTGTACATTTGTCCTCTCTGGTTGGGTATTCACTTAAAAAGAGTCACAGAAAGTGGAGATTTTGCTATCTTGTAGCTTCTTTTTGTTTTAGACAAGAGATCACTTTGTAGCTCTGGCTGTCCTGGAACTTGCTCTACAGGACAGGCTGGCCTTGAACCCACACAGATCTGCCTGCCTCTGCCGCTGGAGTACTGGGATTAAACATGTCACCACCATGGCATGTCTTTGGGCTTTTTTTTTTTTTATTCTGTAGGATATATTAGTGCTTCATTTTAATATCTTAACTAAGATTTATACATCCAGAATTTTATCCAAGCAAAAATCTTGATCTACTGAAGTTTATTACTTGTGAGGATCTGCAGCCATCACCCTGAACTAACTTTAGATGTGAATAAAAACAAATTAATTCAGTGAATTCTGATCGTCCTCATTCCACTCCAGCACCTTCCCTAAACCCAGAGAATCACTGCTTTGTTTTCTGTCATGAAATAGTTCTTTCTTCTGGACATTTATATCAAAGAAATTGGACAGTATGTGGCTTGTCTGGTGTAGTACAGTGGTTTTGACATCTGTCCATCTTTAAGCATGTATCAGTGCTTTCTTTCTTTTTACTGGTCTGTTTTATTTTGCCTCATTACTGCTTTGTAAGAATTCACTACAGTTATTTACCTTTTCATAGTTGATACACATTTGGACTTTTTCCATCCCGGGTTCTATGAGAAGTGCTGCCGTAAACATTCTCATAGAGTGTGGAGATGTGTGTTCTCAGATCTCTTGACAAATACCGAGGAGCACAACTGATAGGGCACGTGATGACAATATTTACCTTTGAGAAACTTCCAAGTTGTTTGATGAAGTGGCTGGACCATTTCTTCCCTCCCACGAGCAAGGTATAATTCTAGTGTCAGCAGTTCTGTACAACTGCTTGGTGTTGACTTGTTTTGTGGAGTCGTGCCAGGGCTTGTATTCTCACACACCTCTCATTGTGCTCCAACTTGCTTTTCCCTAATGCAAAGCATCCCAAAGAAAATCATGGCTGGGTGCATTCTTTAGGATAGTATGCAACTTTTAACTTTTAAATTCAGGTTCATGATTTCTTTTGAGCTGATTTTTGTGTATGAAATAAACCAAGATCTAAGTTTTTAGCTATTTTTTCTCCTGCAGGTAATCAACTTTTCTGTAAACACTTTTTTTGAATGACTATTCTTTTTCAATTAGATTATTGTGGCACTATAGGAATATGGGGTAATTATTAGGAAAAGTGGCTGTTATTGTAAGAACCTAATATCTCCATTCATCCCATCAGGTAATACATCCATCTTCATTTTGTCTTCATTAGAGTAGTTTTGCTGAAATTGAAGTTAGGATGTGAACTCATAGAGTTGAAAGAAGTGAGTACAGGGCCCACATGGGTCTTCTGTAGCAGGTCTTCTGCATGTATATTATAGCTTTCGGTTTAGGAACGTTATGGGACTCCAGAGTGTGTGAGTGAGCGGGTCTCTGATTCTTATGCCTGCTCTTGGGACTCTTTTCCTTCTGCTGTTTTGCCTTGTTCAAATTTACTGTGATGGGTTTTGTTTTGTCTTCTTACAGTATATTTTGTTATTTTTCTTTAGAATCCTGTCCTTTACTAGTGAGAGTCAGAAAGAGACTGGATCAGGATGGGAGGTGTGTGGGGATGAACTTGGAGGAGTAGAAGGAGGGGAAACAGTAATCAAATAATACGAAGAATCTATTTTTAGTAAAATAAAAAATAAAAGGAATAAGTAACAGAAAAATTAGAGTGTGTGAACCCTCTGACTTTTTTTCCCTATATTTTGAATCACATTAATGGTCCATTCTGTTTCCATGTAAATGTTTGAATCTGTTTACTAATTTTTGAAAAGAAAATCCAGCATTAATCACCAACAGACTATAATATATGGAAGAGAGAAGCTTGGGTGTAGAGGGTACAATAGAAGAAATCAATACATTGGTAAAAGAAAATGCTAAATCCAGAAAGTTTCTAGCACAAAACATCCAGGAAATTTTAGACATCATGAAAAGACAAAACCTACCAATAATAGGAATAGAAAAAGGAGAGGATTCCCATCTCAAAGACCTAGAAGACATCTTCAACAAAATCATAGAAAGAAAATGTCTTAATCTAAAGAAAGATATACCTATAAATCTACAAGAAGCATACCAAACACCAAATACATTGGACAAAAATATCCTCCCTCCACATAATAATAAAAATATAAATGTACAGAACTAAGAAAGAATATTAAAAGCCACAGAGATTAAGACCAAGTAACATATAAAATCAGTCCTATTATAATTACACAAAACTTCTCAACAGAGACTTTAAAATCCAGAAGGACCTGGGCAGATAATTCACAGACCCTAAGAGACCACAGATGCCAGCTCAGATTACCATTCCCAGCAAAGGTTTCAATCACCATAGCTGAAGAAAGCAAGATATTCTATGAAAAAATAAATTTAAACAATATATTTCAATTAATCCAGTCTTATAGCAGATAATAGAAGAAAAACTTCAATACAGCAAGGCTAACTACACCCAAGGGGAAAAAAAAAGAAATAACTTCACAACCAGCAAAAAACAAACAAACAAAAACAAAAAACAAAACACACACACACACACACACACACACACACACACACACTCACACTACCACCATCAATATGAAAATTACAGGAGTCCACAATCATTGGTCATTAAAATCTCTCAGCATCACTGGGCTCAATTCCTCAGTAAAAAGTAACAGACTTACGGAGTAGATGAAACAGGATCCATTATTCTGCTGCATACAAGAAACACTCCTCAGTAACAAAGATAGACATTACTCAGAGTAAAAGGCTGGAAAAAGTGGATTTCTAGCTTTTGTGTGTGTGTGTGTGTGTGGTGTGTTCGTTCTCTTGGCTCTTCGGCTCTTTTCTTTTTGTTTATTTACTTTGTCCAATTCTGATGTGTTGGTTTTTGTTTTATCATGTTGTATTTTATTTTGTTACTAAAAAATTCCACATTTTAACCCCCAGAACCAGAGAAAATGTTAATTATATGACAAGAGACTTAGAATTTGTAATTAAGGTTAAAGATTTGAACACAGGAAAATTTATCCTCTCTTATCTAGGTTGATCCAGGGATGTAATAAACAGTATCCTTATAATAAAGAGCCAGAGAGGGGGCGCACTATAGGAAAGACAAATGAACAAGCAGGATGCTTTAGCTGCCCAGACTTTCAAAGGTGGGGAAATATATGTTCTTTTCAGAGCTTCCAGAGGAGGCGTCTATGCTGGCATGTTGTGTTTAGAAAACTGATTTTACATTTATTATTTCCATAACTGTGAGAAAGCAAGTTGATGATTTGTAGAAATTTATCCATTTAATCTTTGTGTGTGTGTGTGTGTGTGTGCGAGCGTGTGTGTGTGTGTGTGTGTGTGTGTGTATGGGGGGGAACACACCACTGTGTGCATATGGCAGTCACAAAACATCATTCAGGAGTTGGATTTCCCCTTTCATCATGTGGGCTTGGGGATCTATCTCAGGTGGTCAGGTTTGGTTGGTAGGCATCTTTGCCTACTCAGCCACCTCACTGGCCCATGTAATCTTTTAAGCCACTAAATTTCTGGAAGTTTGTTACCATGACAAACAACAATACAGTAGTAATGTGTTAGAGATAACCTAACAACAAAAAGCTAGTTAGAAATAACCTGGATATCCAACAGCAGAGAATAACTGGAACCAACCAAGATTTCCATGTGATAAAATAAGTTAAATTATTCCTAAGAAACCTTAAAAGAACACACATACACACACACACACACACACACACATGCGCACACACACTCACTCACTCACTCTCTCACACTCTCACACAGTTTTATCTTTTATTCTTTTAAAAATAGTATGTATAACATAACAGGTAACCTACCAAGTTATTAAGCCAGATAATAGGAATGCTTCATATTTTTAATTCATTTTTATATTTTTTCTTTTGCAGTGAGATTACAGCTATTTTAGTGGGTAGCATTAAGGGTGAAAAGCCAATAAAAGAAATTACTCTGGTAAGCTAGTAAGGAAGTGTAGGGAAATTATTTAAAAATTTAAAAGCTTGAGTAACCTGATTTCTTAATTTCTAATTTCTATGCATGCATGTTTCCCTGCACCATTTTTTTTTCAGCAATTCTTCAAGCACTTTCCTTATCATGATCCAGCTGAAAATGAGCATTTGCGATATCTGGCTCACATTTCCACAGCTTTTACGCACACTATATATCACATTAGAATCTCTGCTAGGGAGGTGGGTGATTGTTTGCCCTGAGACACCAAGAAATGATCTTTAGGTATAGAAAATGAGCACAACTAAGTGAAATGCATTAGAAAATAAAACCACATGCTGAGCTGGTCAGCTTGTCTCATATGAGAGTGATGGGCAGCCTTTCATAAGCCCACAAAGTGTTGCATGGCTTGCACTATTTATACTCACTACAATCCCCAACTGTACATAGTAGTTAACAGCAATGACAGCAATGACGACAATGATGACAGTACCAAATGTGAAGCCAGTTGGTCATTCCACTACTTGCTTGCTTCATAACCATCAACCCTTGCAAAGGTCATATGCTATAAAGGCTGCCCTGCTACTTTTTATAGCTTATTCACTTCAAAAAAGTTAGAAAGAATTCTGAGGTCTGGGAGGGAGGGAGGAGTCAGAGGATACAAGGGATGAGATAACAATTGAGATGTAATATGAACAAATTAATAAAATATATTAATAAAGAATTCTGAGGTCACAGAATTCCTTCCTAGCTTGGATGGATTTTCTGTAAGATGACCTGTCTATGCATGAATCAATATCCCTTCTGTCTTCTTTGTTTTTAAAGAAATGATAAGAGACTTTCTTATTAGCACCCTTCTTCCACTGGGAATTTCCAGCAAGAAGTAAAACATAGCCAGTTATTGTTACTTGACACTAAAATTCAGAAGGAAAATCTAGTGTGCAAGGTCCATGCTGGTCAATTTGTTTTTCTGGTTTTGCTTTTGGGTTTGTATATATTTATAATCACAGCAACAGGATGGCTGGCTTCTTTTTAGAAGAAACATGTATCTGCTTGATGTTCCAGATATGACTTCTAGGGTACGTTTCATTCATGACCATGATGCAACGAACAATATCATGATTCTAATGAGCATTGAAGTTCATATCATAAATGCTGTTGTGTTGGCTCCAGCTCTGCAGCTGGCTATAGTGGTAGAGTTGAAATGATGTTGGGGAGGGAAAGTTGATTCTGATTCTGAAAGTAATGGATACATTTGGAAATCTGGCTAAATTAGTATATACAACTGTTCAAACACACATTACTGGGATAAACTATGATATTTATCTCACTCAAAATCATGCTCCCTCAAGAAAATGTTGTTAAACAAACAAACAAATAAATAAAAAATGCTGTAATAGAACTATTTCAGACCAAATACAAATCTTTTGAAACCCCTTTTATGGAAGATATTTTGGAGACAAAAGAAAATTTAAATTTAAGAAGATACTATCTGTTTTCCTGTTCTATATCTGTGAGGTATCATAGTGACCATGACAACTCATAAAAGAAAACATTTAATTCGGAGGGTTTTTTTTTGTTTTTTTTTTTTGTTTTTGGTTTTTTTTTTTTTACAGTTTCAGAAGGTGAGTCCATGGTGCAGACATAGTGGTGGGCAGGCATGGGGCTGGAGCAGTATCAGAGAGCTTATATCTGATTTGCAGAGAGAGAACAAGACTGAACCTGGTGTGCGCTTTTGAAAGCCCAAAGCCTAACCCCAGTGACACACCACCTCCAAGGCCACACTCCCTAATCCTCTCCAGATAGTTCCACTGACTGGGACCAAGCATTGAAACATATGAACCTATTGTACCCTTTTTTATTCAAACCACCACAGTATCATAATTCAAATTGTATTCCAATAATATTCTCTCTGTTGGTCCATGAGTCTGAACTGTGGATGAAAAGGATCTTCAAAAAAAAGCCAGATGTAGCTCATATTTACACAGCTTTTCTTTTTCCCTACCAGATATTGACAGTTTTAATAACAAATGTATTTAAACTAGCTAAATATCTAAGTGACATATCTGAAATGATTGGAGTATGTTTGCTTTTATAAGTAAAAACTATATACTCTGAAGTGTTACTAGCCTTGTTGATGATGTTCATTTCCACTATATGTGGGGAGGGGGAAAGTTTACAGAGAAGTAATGCTCCATCTATATAGAGTTAAAAATGTGGGGGTGGGGGATGGAAATGTAGTTCAATGGTTAAGAGCACTCATTGCTCTTCTAAAGGTCCTGAGTTCAAGTCCCAGCACCCACACTGCAGGTCACAACTGTCCAATGCCATCTCCTGTGTACAGATGTACATGCAGACAAAAGTATCCATATACATGCATAAATAAATCTTTTTGAAAAGTGATAGGCAGAGGTGGCTCACACCTTTAATCCCAGCACTCAGGAGGCAGAATCAGGCAGATTCTGATGCCAGCCTGACCGACAGAGCAAGTTCAAGGATAGCCAAGGCTACACAGAGAAGAAACCTTGTCTCAAAAACAAACAAACAAACAAACAAACAAAAACAAAATAAAAAAGTGTGGGACCTAAATTGTTACTGCCTCAGTCCAGCATGGTTTAATTTCTTGCTAGCCATATCAGGTAACCTTGGCCTGGTAAATAAGCATGGGTGCTTACAATGCTGGGTCTTTAAAGAATTATACCCAAGCTTTAAATTCTCTGAATCTCTGAAGTCAATTACTATAATCAGCTGATTGCTTCATCACTGAGCTTGGGAAAGAGCACTCCACTTTATTCTATAACCAACACACCCTTGATAATAATGCATGGTGAGATACTAAGAACATCATGAGACAGGGATGTTGCTGGACACCCTCGCACATGAATGCAGACACCAGATACAAAGCAATGTATTAGCAGGTAAGTCCAATAAATGTGAAAAATGTAATGTCTTGTAGCTTAGTAAAAGTGGATCAGGGGTGTAAAGATGGCATGATATTTGATAATACAAACAAACAAAAGCCACCTATCATCACTCCAGTGTAGCAAAAGTGTTTACTTGTACTTACATTCACGTATGATGACAACCATCTTACCAAACTAGAAATAGAAAGGACCTTCTCTAACCTGACGACTACTCAGAAAGCCAACAGTGGAGGGTTACCTGTTGAAAGATTCCATTTTGGAATTAGGAGCAGGAAAACGATGGCTATTGGAGTTGCTGAAACTGTACAGCAAAATAAAAGGCATTTTGATGACAAATGATCGAATTAATGACAACTGCAAGTCCACAGTTTTTCTTAAATAAGAAAACATTTGCTTTGAAATTCCCATTTTATGGTGCACCCCATTCTCATCCCACAGTCAAAAATACAGATGTTGCCTTTAAAAACTCAATTGGCTTAAACTACTTTAAAAATATGCACATTTCAAAGGCTGACTCAAAGTGAGGCAGCAAAGTCAGACATGACAGCAACTGTATAATATGTATACATGTCTATAATATGGATAATATGTATACATGTCTATAATATGGATAATATGTATACATGTCTATAATATGGATAATATGTATACATGTCTATAATATGGATAATATGTATACATGTCTATAATATGGATAATATGTATACATGTCTATAATATGGATAATATGTATACATGTTCTATAATATGGATAATATGTATACATGTCTATAATATGGATAATATGTATACATGTCTATAATATGGATAATATGTATACATGTCTATAATATGGATAATATGTATACATGTCTATAATATGGATAATATGTATGGGGGAAATGAAGTTAAATTTAAATTATAAGACATAATCATCCAACAGAAATTATATTTTATATGTATATAGCAAAGTAAGTTATTAAAATGTTTCCAAATGTTAGATGATTTCAGATTACATGTTTCACTGTGACTAGCTAATTAAGCCTACCCAGAAATTAAAATGAGCCCTTTCTGTTTTACATATTTGTTTTATTTTGTAGGCTGGATTCTAACATTTTCAATATAATTATTCTGTCTATAAAATCACTAAATATTTAGTCAGTGTTTAGGCAGAGAGAGAGAGGGATGGAGGGAGGGAGAAAAAGAGAGGGAGGGAGGGAGAAAGAGGGAGGGAGGGAGAAAGAGGGAGAGAGGGAGGGAGAGAGAGGGAGGGAGGGAGGGAGGGAGGGAGGGAGGGAGAGAGAGAGAGAGAGAGAGAGAGAGAGAGAGAGAGAGAGAGGGAGGGAGGGAGGGAGGGCCAGAGGGAGAGAGAGAGAGAGAGAGCCTTCTTACTGTTTTTCATGCGTACACAAGACAGCCTCATCTCTATGAGCTTTATATGATTTTACAAGCTCTCTTTTATTCATTTGTTGTCCTGGTAAATAAACTCCAACTCAATTTGAAGAGTTTGTATTAAATGTATTTGTTCATAGAGGTCTTCTAATAATATTTCATCCATACACACACACACTCTTGAAAGCCTAGTGTCCACCAGACTGGAGATTATGCACAAGAGCTTTTCAAAGACAAAACACTGTTCTCCCACCTCTAAACACTTACCATGTTTTGGTATAAAAGATATTAAACTGAAAATCAC
Source organism: Acomys russatus (assembly GCF_903995435.1). Classification (NCBI taxonomy): domain Eukaryota; kingdom Metazoa; phylum Chordata; class Mammalia; order Rodentia; family Muridae; genus Acomys; species Acomys russatus. The sequence goes on along the minus strand of NC_067151.1, from coordinate 40,223,309 downwards.
TCTCTGTGTGATGCAGCTATGGCTGTAGTGCGGTACAGAAGAGGCAAGCTGACCCAGGGCCAGGGAAGGCTTTGGTGTGATATGATAAACAAATCCCTGAGGGAAAGGAAGGGCTGCGCACATGAGAGGAGGCTGAGGTGAGACCTGCGCTGTTCCCAGATCAGCACTTCTAGCATCAATGACATCAGAAGTGATGGCTTATTTTACTAATTATGCTAGTGTAGGCCTCTGCCTTTCTCTATCTCTGGACATTTCTGCTATTTACTTGGGCTGTCGTCTCCCATATGCTGTCACTGTCACTATATTTGAATTTATTTTGTGAAAGTTACTTGAGTTGTGTCTTTCTATTATCTTTATGACGCTGTCCTCTAAAATATACCTTGCACATAATTGATGCTCCATATTTTAGTGGATGGAGTAAAGTTAGAAGAATAGCCAACCACTCAGTTTGCAAAGCACAGATGAAATGTTTCAAAGTGAAATATGGAGGAATTCTTCGGTGTGTACATAGTAGCAAATGTTGATGAGGGTAGAAGGAGTCTTTGGGGAAACACACTACATCGCCAAGTTAGTGGGGCAGCAAAAGCAATGTGTACATGAGGTAGGGAAGGCAGGTGGAGAGGGCAATTGGAAAAAAATCAATGGTCAGTCAAAATGGGTGAAGGGGTTTCAAAAAGGTTTTTTTATATCATTCTTCTATTTCCCCACAGTGGTTTTCTTTCTTTCTTTCTCTTTTTTAAAAAGCAGGAATTGTTTCTGTTCTCTTTTCAGCCTTCACTCTGCTCCCCATTGACAACCATTGTAAAGAGAATATGTTTGGAGCATTTAAAAGCAGAATATTTATAACTTTTAGATAGAATCACTAGCTAAGTCTATAAAAATCTTTGTGAGATTCAGCTTTTAACATTTTTTCTTCATTTTATTATTTTGTTCATATTACATCTCGATTGTTAGCCCTTCCCCTGTTTCCTCCCATTCTTCCCTCCCTCCCACTTCCCCCCTTCTCCCCTCCCCTATGTCTGTGATTGAGGGAGATCTCCTCCCCCTATATATCCTCTTAGAATATCGAGTCTCTTCTTGGTAACTTGCTATCCTTCCTCTGAGTGCCACCAGGTCTCCCCATCCAAGGCACGTGGTCAGAAAAGGGGCACCAGAGTTCGTGTGAGAGTCAGATCTCACTCTCCACTCAATGGTGGAGAACATAACATAGTAAAAATGGCCATCTTACCAAAACCAATATACAGATTCAACGCAATCCCTATCAAAATGCCCACAAAATATTTTGAAGGTATTGAAAGATCAATTCTCAAATTCATATGGAGAAATTAAAAACCCAGAATAGCAAAAACAATCCTATACAATAAAAGATCCTCCAGAGGAATCTCCATACCTGATCTCAAGCTGTACTACAGAGCAACAATAATTAAAACAGCATGGTACTGGCAAAGCAATAGGCTGGTGGATCGATGGAATCGAATTGAAGACCCAGAGATGAATCCACACACATTTGCTCACTTGATTTTTGACAAAGAAGCTTTTAACACTTTTAAAAGATATTATTATCCCCTGATGCTTTTGGAAAACAGATTCAGATACAAAAGTCACAATATGAAAGTTGGAATAAACCCCATATATTTCAGTAGGGTAAATGGTAGAGCAAATAAGCCCAAAATCTCAGATCTTCACCGATCAGCATCTCATGCTAACCCTATGTATTAGCTCTAGCCAAGCCCCTCTCCTGGCTGGGCCCTTCCTGCCAGTGATTGAAGATGCTACTGTCTTCTATAAAATTACAAAATATTTAGTCAGTTAGGCAGAGAGAGAGAGAGAGAGAGAGAGAGAGAGAGAGAGAGAGAGAGAGAGAGAGACAGAGAGACAGAGAGACAGAGAGACAGAGAGACAGAGAGAGACAGAGACAGAGACACAGAGAGAAAGACAGAGACAGAGAGAAAGACAGAGACAGAGAGAGAAAGACAGAGAGAGGAAGACAGAGAGAGGAAGACAGAGAGAGAGAGAGGGACAGAGAGACAGACAGAGAGAAAGACAGGAAAGAGACAGAAAGACAGAGAGAGAAAGACACAGAGAGAGACAGAGAGAGAGACAGACAGAGAGACAGAGAGAGACACAGAGAGAGACAGAGAGACAGACAAAGACAGAGAGACAGAGAGACAGAGAAAGACAGAAGTATACAAGCGTCTAACTCTCCAAGCCTGTAAACAGAAACTGACAGCATGAACCCTGTCTGGAAGCATAGTTAATAAATTGCATTTTTGTTTCGGTTCTCAGGGAGGACTAGAAATGTAACAGCAAACATGAGGAAGGGAATAAAAGAAGTCACTCCAGCAAAGGAAAAAGTAAACGGAGGCAATGTGACAAGCTTGGGAGGAGGGCAGCCACCTAAGTGGAAGCTGGTTCCAGAATCAGCCTGCTCAGCCTTCCATGCTTTAGCAGCCTCCTCTGTGAAATAGCAATAATAATATTTTCTAGCTCTTGAGACAGCTTAAAGGAGATTTGCGTGTAAAGTGGATCACACAATATTTCCTACATAAAGCCATCAGTAAGCATTTTTCAAAATGTATCATTATTTGAATTGTTTGAAGTTGAAAGGGCCTTAAAAGGAGATAGAGAAATAACCCATTCCCCCCTCAAAGACAGAAAGAGAGAGAGAGAGAGAGAGAGAGAGAGAGAGAGAGAGAGAGAGAGAGAGAGAGAGAGAGAGAGAGAGAGAGAGAGAGAGAGAGAATAAGAGACAGACAGGGAGAAAGAGGGTCAGAGGTGGCAGGAGGAAGTTTAAAATCAAACCTAATAGTATCACAAGAGGTAAGCTGGGATGAACTGTTGAGTAGGGACAGGAAGAAAGAGACTCATCAGACATCTATGTTCAGCCGATCCTTTAGAGAAGGAGCAGCTCTGATGTCTCTCACCTGCACTATCGTTCCTTCCTGGTCCTCATGTGCTATTTTCACATCACAGTATGGCAGACATATGGGGTGCTGCAATGTTTGTACTTATTGTGAAAGTTTATAGACGATTATTTGAAAAATTAAAAATTATGGAAATAGAGGAGAAACAAAAGGTAGAAGGAAAATTTACTTTTTGCCTAGGTTTTTAATATGAGAAGCATTATGTAGGGACCAGAGGAAGCCTGAGTAAGTGATGCATTGAATATGTATTTTAACATGAGCAAGGCCATATTGACATGGACAAGGCCTTGGAAACATGGGAAAATCGCCAAAGCAATTACCCAGGCTCACAAGAAATGGCAAGCTTTTCTCAGGAGGCCAAGTGTGAGAGTTTATGGACGATGGATCTGTGAGTGCAAAGACTAGCAACTGCAGTCCCCTCCTCACACATGTTTATAGCTGGAAACTGCTCACTCACAGAGACCTCTTACCAAGACTAGATCCCCATTCTGCGCTGTAGCTAGGAAGCATCCTGAGATCCCAGGTTGCAGAGGTAGTGGTGCAGAACTCAACCTGACCTCAGCTTCACTGTACACGTGTCTTTGTGCCTGCCTTTCCTTCATTCTCTCAACAGCCATGGGCAGGATTCCAGGATCCAAGTCATGCAGGACAAGCACACCAGCCTTTCTTTTCATACACAAAACCAAACTGAATAAGAATGTTCCCCATATGCAGTTAAGGGAGGAACCACAATAGTTCTTCTGATTACAGAAGTACAATAGAAAATGCACCGGGATTGAGAGAGGACATGTTTGAGATCTTTCTCACACACAGTTGAAATAAGTGAGACAGTGAAGAAAAAACTAACGGAGTCCAGTTTGAATTACTATGGCTGTCTCAGTAGATTTATTTCTATGCAAAGCTACCCTATACTGCATTCCTAAAGGGTAGCATTTGGTTGAAGGTAGTCACGTGATAGCATTGTTTAACTCAACACATGAATTAAGAGAACATCACCCTGACTTTGAAATAGGTATTGCTTATTAAGCAGAGTCAAGTTTTGCTCTTCAGCATCATTTCAATGCTGACCTGCTGGCCAGCCACAGGACTGGAGCCTACAAAGCTGGCACGATGGAGCAGGTGTGGGAATGGACATCAGAGCCCTCTGGAACCATAAATATTATTCAATGCTTCATGGTCATGCATGACACACGTATTAGAAGTAACATCTGGAGCACAAAGCAGACACCTGTTTCTTCTAGAAAAGAAGCTGACCAACACCTTGCTGTGAATAACAAATATAAACAGCCCACAAAACCAAATCAGATTTTTAAAATTGACCAAAATGCTCACCCAGACAGTAAAAATTTATTCTGAGTCTTGAGTTGGTGTCAGTCACCAATTTCTGGTCATTATTAGAAGGAATGCCATTATTTGATCCAGCCATTAATTCATATATTTTAAACTCACAGTTGGACACTGATGTGCATAGTTTAACTCCATCCAAACCTTTGTGTGGTGTTATGATGTGCTACCTATCATTCTTTAAATTCATGCTATACCTCTGAACAGTTGATTGACTATCATCTCTTATCCCAGTGATTTTATTCAGTTTTTGTAGGCTTTGTATTTTTTTAAACCTACTTTGTTTGTGGTTCTTCAATGCCTATACCTCCCTTCCAACTCACCTACCCTAGATAGGTGAGGAAAGACGTTAATAGGGTATAGGAGAAGTTGACCTTTTTAAGACTCAGTTCCTTGGAGTGATTCTACTCTTCATCATAATTCCAGCAGACCCATTAAACAGCAAACCAGAAATTCAGCAAAAGTGACAGCAACCACAGGAGATGAAACTTGGAGAAGCTGCTGGAACCCGGAACCTAGAAATGTTCAATGGAGCATTTCTCTCTAGGAGCATCTGTAAGCAGAGCAATCAATGTATAGCCAAATGATACAAAAACCAAAAAGCCAAGCCTCTGGTTTGGGGCATATATATATATATATATATCCTCTCAGAGTCCCTACTAGGATGTTTATCAGCTGGGAAAGACCATTCTCTCTCAAAGGCAGTTTCTCTTTTAGTGGATAAACACCACGTCTCCTCTCACAAGTCTGTTTCCAGTGGACAAACACTGCACACCCTCAAACAAGTCTGTTTCACATCCCACACTTAGGATCAAAACAAAAACATGTTTACACCCACTATAAGTTTTATTGATTCATAACATCTAAGTGATCAGTTTGGAGTATAAAATGTGTCTCAGCACCAAAAACAAAAAACAAAAACAAAAAAACAAACAAACAAAAAATAATTTCCATAGCAGAGGTTCTAATACAATATGTGAAGAAGGTCAAGACTGGGAAACCATGAGCCCGAGGTGCATACACACCATCTTCACACCAGTCACACCATCTTCACACTAGTTACAACTCAGGAAAGTTCCTAAAATCTGTGGAAGGAATGGCATATCTGTGCTGTATTTATAGAACTTAGAAAGTAAGAAGGCAGTTCTGTCGAATTCTTTTTTTTATTAAAAAATGAGTTTATTTTGCATGTATATTTGTCTCCCTATCATATGCACATCTGACCACCATTACTACTATGTCTTACCATAACATTCCATACATACTTAGAAACAAGTAAAAAGAGATCCAGCCTTGAAAACTGAACAGGCATTTTAGACAACACATTCCTGGCAACTGAACCTGCACAACATTTATCACACACAGTGGGGAAAAGTTCTCACTTTGCATTATGAAAAGGACAGCCAGATATCAACTGTTACAGATTGAAGTAAGATGGAATATTTCAAACAATTTAAACCATTTTCTTAAAGAGACTTCCTCCACTGCAAGAGATCAGTCACCCAGAAGCAATTCTTCAAGTAATGGGTGAATGACCATGGCTTCCACTTTGGGAAGAGAATCACCTTTTTCTATACTTCATTGTATTTTTGCCTTAATGTCTTCTACAGAACTAGGTCCCTTTTAGAGTTTAAGGAGTTTTTTCCTGTCCTTGAAGAACTCTTTTTTAAAAATTATTATTTACTTCTCTTTTATGTATACATTTATATTATTACACATAGATAAAATAAACTACATACAGCAAGAAGAACCACAAAACAATCAGGAATTATATTCATGTTATTTCCATAGTGTTTTGGCTGCTTGTATTTGGAAACCTTGAAGAAAGCATTTTCCTATCTTAGTGAGTCTAAAATTCTGAATGTAATTGAATATCTACCATATTTCATCTCTATCAACTTAAAACATATATCTAGACCTAAAAATATCTTAACCTGTAAACAACTAAGCTTGACTGTGAAACTAGGCCATTTGATCTTCAACCCCATCAGAGACTTGAGAGGAATAAAATTAATTACTTGAGTAAACAGAAAGTGCAGGTTAGCAGCTTCCAAATTAAAAAAAAATGACTGAGACAGTTTGCTGCCTGGAGAGTGATTCACAACTCTCTATAATGTGAGACTTATAATGAGCATCATCTTTGGCCTTCTGGCCCAGTATCTGACAGACATATTTGTGAGGCAGGAACCATTGAGGACTTGCTTACCCTGTCTTGGCAGAGTCTGGCTGTCGATTCTGCCTGTATCCAAGCTTGCCAAGTTTCAGGCAGAATTCTGTCAGTGGTTGAAATTAGGTCATTTTTTCCCAGGGGCTTGTTTGTCATATTTGAAGCCATCTCCATAAAGATGTTCACTGATGCTCATCATCATCTTTGAGGTAGGCTGGATGTTGCCAGTAGTTAACAGGTCTTGTTGTCAAAGAATTATTAAAACAATATATACATCTTTAAATGCCATATTCTGTAGGACTCTGAGTTTTTTTTAAAGACCTTCTTTAAGTATTTTACCTTATCTATTGATAGAATCATACCTGTCTGTTACATCTAGGATATATAATCTTGTGATATAAATAGATAAGTAATTGAAATGAGTATGATTTGATCAGTTGACAATTAAGTTGTCTAACTTACTTCTCCTAAATAGACTGCAAAGAATAGGAGGTAAACCTTGTATTCTTCATACTTCATATTACTATACTTCATTTTAGAGTAGAAATATGTATAATGTGTGTGAAGAATAATCTTAAATTTGAATTCTATATCAATCTATCAAAATCAAATTTATTTTGCATCAATATACAAATTTCTATACCAATGAATTAAAAATAACCCTGTGAGCACAGTTAAGGCCTTAAGTTGAGGAGTTGACTCAATAATCCATTTTTTGTCCTATCATCCCTATATATTTGAAGGTCTCTTGACCCTTGATCTGATCTTGGTGTTCATGGTCTTTTCCATGTTAGTTTAATTTTTGTGCTTTTTTTTCTGCTGTATCTCCTACAGATTTCTTCACTGAAAAGTTTTCTTCAGTTTCCTCATCAAGTTTTACTTTTTTCTGCAGAACCTTGTTACCACCTTCAGAGGCAGATCCCTTCCCAGACATACTTAAGAGTTTTACATCCTCCTCATCTTCATCTTCTGACTCTGCATCTTCCACTACAGTTGCTAGCTGTCCACTAATGTGCACAGGCCCTGAGCCACACTTCAACCTTAACACCACAGGTAGTGTAGTCTCAAAGCCCCCAAGGGAAACTGTTGGTTGTACAGACTTTTTCAAAGTTATCAGTGTTACTTTAATCAGACTGTTTTCATAGTTCATTGCTTTTACCTCTACAAATTGCAATTTGTCTTTTGCCCCTGACCCTAAACTGACCATTTCTAATGATAACGGGTTTTCATTTTCAACATTATCCACTTTAAAGTGATAATCTTTGTGAGCCTTTGGATCACAACCAAAAAGGTAGTTCTGAGGCTAAGAGAGCTTATGACTAGGTCCATTGAGACTTCTAGGAGCCAGAGCAGAACATTTTGTGTGAGAGAGGCTGGGTAAAAAAAACTGCCCACTGCTCCATGGAACAGACATGAGAGATGGGATCACTCCAAGGTCCCCTTGAATTCTTGAAATATCTAAGTTTTGTTCGTGCTACTGTTTCATTACTTAAATTTCATTTGTTGCCATTTCTCATCCATTAATATAAAGTAATATATTCTTAGGATAACTGAAAAATATATAAAAAGACTGATAAAGTAGTCCCATCATGTACTTAACTGATTTGGCAATCACTTACAAGATCATTTTTATGCATACTTTTTAATGAAAAGATCAGACAAGCATAGTAGCACATACCTTTAGTCCCATACTAAGGAGACAGATGTGGAAAGATCTCTGTGAGTCCAAAGCAGATTTAGTTTACAAAGAGAGTTCCTAGGCATTCAGGCCTATACACTGAGACCTTGTCTCAGAAAACAAACAAACAAAAAGCAAAACTGAGTTCGAAGCCAGGACATAGAGGCCTAGACAGAGTAACACTGTCTTAAAAAATAAAAAAATAATAAAAAGGAAAAAAGAAAGAAGGAAAAGAAAAAATTAGAAGAGTTTTATCAGAAATTCTATCCTGGAGACATTTATAATTAATAACTAATATTGAATTTTCAGGTGATTTCAGCCCCTAGAGTTGAGTTTTAGCTTGTTTCGCACTCATCACTATCTCACTGTTTGCCACTTTAAACATCTTGTATTTAGTGGCCTAAAAGACTTATGCTGTTATAGTTCTGAAAACTCTAATTCTAACTGAGGTCCACTGAGTTAAGACCAAAGTGCTAGACAAGCTGCCTCCTAGAAGCTCTGTGAAGTCACTTCTTTGGCTTCACCACAGTCCTGCTGATATAGGTTATCTCCCGGGTAGTAGCCCTCTCTGCTTCTCTCTATAAAGGCACCTGTGAATATATCACTGGACCCACCAAAACAACCACAGCCCTGCTTCCCTGCCATCTTCCATCCCCACTGGCTCTTACAAGTTTTCTGCCTCCTGGCCCACATAGCTTCCTGAACCCTAGATAAGAGGGATTTGATGGGAACATTCCCTTAGGACTGAGTGTTCCAATGTCTCTCACTCTCTGCACATTGTCCACTTGTGTGGCACTGTGTGAGTTCCCATGTTCTTTAAAGAGGAAGCTTCTCTGAGTGAGACATGGATCTAAGGGTATAGCAGAGTCTCAATTAAAAATCATTTTGTAGCTACATTTCTTTAGCATAACAACTGATTTGCCCATGGGCACCTGGCCTATCTACTCTCAGCTTCTTGACCACCCAAGTAGTGTCAGGCATGGGTTCCATCTCATGGAGTAGACCTTGAATTCCACCAGAGAGTTGTTGGTTACATGCATAATGTTTATGCCACAGTTGCACCAGAATCTCTTGCATGCAGGTCACCATTATAGATAAAAGTCTTTGGGATGGGGTTGGTGTTTACCTTTGTCCTCTGGTAACACACAGAGTACCTTACATACCAGTAGGGGTAAGGCTCTATTAGGACTTTTTTTGTACTCATGAGATATGTATCACCAACTGCCTCGCAGCCTTGGTGTGGCTACAGGGTTGCCAGGTAGAAAGTATTTTCAGTAATGTCATTTGAAACAAACAAACAAACAAAAAAATGGAAATGGGCATAAGAGGAGGCTGAGAGGATCCACTGGAGGGAGGAAAGCTGGATCCATTGCAAGGTTAGGCAGAGTCTCCATTCAACCTACCACACCCTGTTGTGCTGCTCTGGTTTGGTTCTCTATTGTGGTAAGCAACTTTTGCGAGGAAAGGGTCTATTTGACTTGCATGTTACAAATCATCATTGAATTAAGCCAAGGTAGGAATCTGAAGATAAGAAATAAGGGAGAGACCACAGAGGAATGCTGCTCTTTGGCTTGCTCTCCTTCGCTTGCTCATTTACCTTCTTACTTAGCTCGGACTCACTTGTATAAGACAATCTGATAGAGACAATTCCTAGATTTAAATTCCCTCTTCCCTGATGACTTTAGTTTGTGTCAAGGTGGCAAAAAAACTACCTGGGACACACCCTTTCTATGCAGGTATCTTGTTTTTTTTCTTTTATTTTTTTATTTTCTTTTATCTTTTTAACTGTAAGGTATCCATCTTTGTGAAGCTCCTCCCTGGCTTCTAAAGGCAAGCCTCTCTTTCCCTGTAAGCCCTTGGCATGATGCCTCAAGTGTGACATATTCTCCCTCTGTAATGTGAGCCTCAAGGCCTGATTATGGCTCCCAAAGTTGCAAGACCTTTTCTCCTAATGAAGCTCACTTCTTATTTCATATTAGCTACTTCCCCAAATTAACCATTGCCATATTCTCTTTTCTAGAAACATCCACCCAGGGACACAGACATCTTCCACTGTCAAATAGAATCAAAAGCTGCTTATAAAATGGAGTCTCCTGGGGCAAGGCAAAGTCTGAAAGAACATCGCTTTACACAATATGGAGTGACTTAGAGCAGAGTACAGCCTGATCTCAACACCTTCCTCAGGAAAAGTAGCAGCTTGACCACATGTAACTAGGCACAGCGTTCGTTTCTCTACTGATTTGGACAGTTCTGCATAGATTAGGGTGTCCGTGCATATGATGACATGGCACAGGCATTAACTGGAATTCAAATATTAGCTGGGATTCAAAATGGTCAAAAAGCTGAAGAAATGATGTTCGGAAGTGTAGAAGACACGAATGTCTGACAGACTGTGGCAGGCCAGCGACTATGATCCAGTACGAGTTCACCATGATGACTGTGAAGACCATGATGTCTTCTCAGAGCACCCAACAGCGTTTGTCATCAGTATACGTGGGGCATGAGCTTTCCTTAAATTCAAACAACCTCTGAATACTCTGTGTTTGTGTTGATGAGCATTGATGTGCTCAGGTGTTTTCCTTGCTTACAGGCAAAGACAAGTCTGGACAGAATCTGTCTCTGTTCATTGACTAGAGCCTGACTATTGCCTGTGCCCTTAGAGATCTGCAAGGACAAAACAAGCAAGGGACAACAGAGAAGCATACAGTCACATCTGAGACCCAGGAGGCGATGTGTGTTCACATGCAATTAAACACCATGGTGACTTGTACCAACATTCATATGGCATTTTGTTCTTGGCCTGAGTCAAGAACTCTAAAACATTAGTTCAAAATACTATGAAAGAAACAATCTCCCCTTGATAAGCAATAAAACAGCTTTTCTACTGCTAGCTCTAGATACATTAGTAGTAGTGTACCATAGTTCAAGTCCTGAAAAGACTCCCTCAGAGAATTCCTGACTCATTAGGACCCTCAGAGTCAAAATAATTAATAATAATAATAATAATAATAATGACAACAACAGTAATAATGTTATTTGGTATAAAGATCCCTGCTGTCTGATAAGAGAGCCAAGGAGTAAAGAGACCAGAGCTAGGATCTACCGTTCTGGACTTCACTCATGACCTTCTTTTCACAGATCTAAAAACAGGACATGGTCTCTGGTGCCTGCATCTCAACATGCATTTGACTTGTGAGTTCATGTCGGTCATGAGCTGAAAATAGAAGACAACCAAAACAGTAATGTGAGGTGGTGTGCTGACAAATGAGGCATTGAGCACCTGTCACTGTAAATTTACAAGATCCCTTCCACTGAGAACACAGAAGCGGCCTTTTGTCACCTCTGCTTGATCTTTGTCAACTTCTATGGCACTTGGTGAATGCAATCACTGTGATCCAGATAGAAATATATGAATATTCTGAAGGCTCCCAAACTGCATACCAGATGCTGCTGCTCAAATCAGAAGCCATCCTCAACCTGAATCTAATTCCTGAGCTAGAGAAAGACTAAAGAATGAGAAGACCATGTGAAAGTATAACATACCAGTTTTGAAATAACAATAGAACTTAAATTATGTTGATAATTTATGGTCTCTAGAATATCATTACCAAAGAGGATTAGGACAAATCACTGTGGGTGATAAACAAAGAGTAATTGCTCAGAAACAGCTGCCTCCTCACAAGAGAGGAATCATTCTGAGGTATTCTGAGAAAGCTGTGGACTAAGCTCCTGAGCTTAAGAAGGATTCTCATACTGTTTGCAGTGAGGAGTGGCTATGTGATGATGTGAACCTCTACACTTTGGACGATGAAGATTCTCTACACACTTTGCACACCAATAACACTTGGTCAACGCAGGAGTGTCACTACAGGGTGACTTATGAAGGTGAAGCCAGGTCTTAGTTCACCAGAGAGTTAGAAATAAGATCCTTTCTTTTTGGAAACTCTAGGGTCAGTGGGAGATGAATTATGCTTAGCCAACAACTAAGAAATCTTACATTGGGCATGAGGTGAAGCAATGAGCATCATAATGAGGTGTGGCCCAGGACACTTGTGATCCTAATGGTATCACGTGAAAAACACATGCACGTTGAGGATTACAGCTGGAAGAGCACAGGTGGAAAAATTGTTTTTAAAAATGAGAAGCAATTTCTTTCAGTGGTATTTTTTTATTTGGTAGAAAAATAGAAACCTTTTACTCATAGTGTATGAAATAATATGAAAAAGTTAAAACCTACAAAAAATGTAGCCCTCTAGTGTGTTGTGTGAGCATCTATTGGACCAAAAAATATAGAAACACAAAGATGACTGGCTATAAGACAATAAAAAAGATTAATGTTCCTCTTCTTTTGACTTCATGCTCACAGTGACTTCTTTTTAGCCTATTAAAGAAACTCGATAGATTAAGAACTATAAAATACTAATAAATTGTAGAAATTTGGGAGATAGTTCTAAGTATTGTTCTGTTATTTGTGATTTCACTTGAACTGGGTTGAAATGTTCTTTGTTCAGTAAATGCTTTCAGGAATGTGGCCTACAGGACCCCTGTATCGCATCAGTTGTCTAGAGTATGGCTGATTCCAAATTCCCTATGCAGCACATATAGTTCATCATGAGTCTTAATGTTATAAGTAAAATGTATGCATCCAATTGTTGTTGTTGTTGTTTTAGATCTCTACTGGTTCCTTAAAATGTCTTTTGGAGCAAAACCATGTGCTCAAATGTTCCCCACATTTTCCATGATTCAGAAACTTGAGTTCCATACATTTGCCTTCAAATTTCAAGATTTCCTTGTTTTTAATAACTGAATAGTATTCCATTATGTGAATGTATCACAGTTTCTTTATCCATTCTTCAGTTGAGGGACATCTAGGTTGTTTCCAGATTCTGGCTATTACGGATAAACGTGCTATGAATATAGTTGAGCCAATGTCCTTGAATAGTGTAACATCTTTCATATATATTCCCAGGAGTAGTATGGCTGGGTCTTGAGGTAGAATTATTCCCAATTTCCTGAGAAAGCACTAGAAGGTTATTTCGGAATCTGCCTAGTCATTGTAATTATGATTTGAGTGGATACTGTTCCGTGTTATACTATTTTAAAATATATTTCTTTAAAGTTAGTTCTATATAATTTGCGTTCACCATTAACAATCCACAGCTCCTCTGCTTTCACCCAGTCTCATCACTCTCCAAGCATTTTACACTTTGTCCGTATAACAGAATTCTCCTAGTGTGAGAGTTCCCTTACAAGACTCACTCTCTGTGGTATTCAAAAGGTAGGGTGGACCTAATCTAATGTTAATTTCATCTTGTCCTCACTAACTTTAATGGTAACTAGTTCAGATATTCAAGATGATGCTTGGGGAAATTTCATTCTGAAATAAGCAACTTTAGCAAGATACTAGTTTCAGGTAGCTATCTATTCAATAGAAAAGAGGAAGACCTTATATTGTTTAAAAAAATACTATAACGAAATTATACAGAGAGCATTTTATTTCTTGCTTTGGTTAAAGTACACACACGTTAAATTTAATTTTTACATGTTGAGGAAAACAATGATGTATAGTATGTAATGGTATTGTGAGATCATAATAAAAATCAATGAATGAAGAACATTCACCCAAGCCTCACATATCTGCATTGAAATGTTTTTCCTATTAATATTTTAAAGGCCCATCTATGCAGCTTTAATTAGAGTAAGTTGCCTAATATCCATTTCACTGGCTGTTCTATTCATATTATTGTATCACTTCTCTAGCTGAGGTTTATTAATAACAGAAAATATTTCCAATACCTGGCAGGCCACCACTGAAATTAGAAGATTACTCCAGTTTTTCAATATTGCAAAGAACTCAGTTTCGGGCAGATAGCTTTTTTCCATTGTGAAGAACTACTTATTTGATGTGGAGTCACAGGTGGGCTTTTCTCTCCCTTCTAATGACATTCCATCTTCCTTTTAAAAGACATTGCAGTACTTATTTTTGAAGAAGTATAGCGTCATCAGCGTGAGCTTGGAAACAGGATGGTAAAGCATTTTGTGTTGTAGTCCCTTCTGTTTTTTATTTTTCTTTAATTGTGTTACTTCCCCAACTCTGCCTTCCAGACATACTGATCCTTTCGATCCTTGAATGTTTGTCTAGTTGTGTTAACTTCCTCTGGCTGGAGTAACTTCTCACCAGCTCTTGGTCTGCATCGCTCCCCCACATCTCTACAGTCCTTCAAGCCTTGGTGCAGCTGTCAGTTTGTCTAGGTGCATGCTCTTTGAATTTCACTGCTCACACATCTATTGCCATCACTGGTTTTTTAAATCACTGTGCTCAATTACTTTTCTTTTTCCTTCCGTAGACTAACACTTTCTAAGTAAAGAAATTGAAACCAAAACACAAACTAAATAGAATGGTCTGGGAAGATGGCTCATTTGGTAAAGTCTTTGCCTTACAAGAATGAGGACTTAATTAGATGCCCGAGAACCCACACAGAATGTGTGGTGTGGTGGCATTCTGTAATCCCAATGCTCCATAGGAAAAGACTGAAAGAGCACCGGAGCTTGCTTGCCGGCTGGCCTAGTCAAGTCAAGATCCAGGTTCAAGGAGAGACTCTGCCTCAGACAATAAGGTGGCGAGTGACTGGGGAAGACCTCGACATTGGCAACTCCTCTGCACATATCAGAATGTGCACACAGAGAGGAAGGAAAAGTCCACATTGTCAATAGAGATATTTACTTTTAGATATTGAATTTAAAATATTTACTAAGCCGAAGATATAAAGTTAAATAGTCCAGCCAGCCACAGAGGATAGCAATAGAACAGTTACTTAAATAATTGTTTACACAACTATGTTAAAGTATGGTTAGGATTCAGGTGACAAGGAAAACTAGAAGAGGAGGTTTTGGCGTTGTTCCATGTAGAAGTCCATGAAAAGAATATGATGATAAACTACTGAAGAGGTATTTCTCTTTTAATGGATGCAGAATAAAAAATAAGAGTCCCACATTCATGTTTTTACATGAGAACAGCAGGAAGACAACGTCAGTTAAGCATCATTCAGTAAGATGCTTGCTGTAATTGGAGCATGGTATATGGGATTTTACATGCTGGCTTCAATAGCTTCTGCCATTAGTATCTAATGTGTTAAAATTATTTTTATCATTATAATTAATGTTCTGAAGAAAATAAGCCAAGGAGAGAAAAATCTTGTCCCTAGGGACCTCCAAAGAACTAATAAAGCATGTGCTAAGGGATTGTTAGGAGTGTTTGCTGAAGATAATTGTGACTAGAAGAATTATTTTTGAAAAGAAATAACCAAGTGTGATTGAAAAGACACACCAGTCCTTACCTGAATCTTTAAATTAACATTGAGTCAACCCATTCCATCATCTGCTGTAACCTCACCTCAAACAGATTTTTCTTGTTTACCAACATTTCATCTTAGAGCATCCATCCACACCTAGGCTTCTTACCCTAAGGGACCATGGATGGTAGGTTTGTTTTCCCTCTTATCCTTGTCTTTATCATCCAATCAAATGAGCATCTAGATTTGGAGACATTTGAATGGGTTAAAACATGAGTCTCCTCCACAAGGGAATATTGGATGAGAAACTGAAAACACAATTGGTTTAGCCAGGTGAGTCCCAGTCCTTATGATTGGTTCACCCCAGTAGCTGGGACCTTCTCATTCTTTGTCTGTTCTGGGGTTGATAAAGTCACATAAGTCTTTACTCAATACAGAGTTGGAAGACAAAGAAGGAGCACATCACTGGAAAAGGACAATTCAAGAAAAGCCAGGTTGAGAAGAAATGCTCAATTTCTAAAATTGAAAACAACTCACAATCTGGCCCAGGATCTGTTGGCACCAAAGCCATTTTCCCACTACCAAGTAAGCTCCAACACCAAGTAAGCTGCACATGCACCAACCTCCCCTGCAACAGAGATCACCACAATGAGTTTTCAAAAAATGGGATGCATGGATATAAGCCTCCAAGGATGTTCAAAAACACTGAAGTTCAAAATGTAAAGATCATCTTTGAATGCAACAAAGGCTTTATAGAGTTTCTGTGCTCCATATTGGGATTTGATGTTCTCCTGGCTTTGCTGTGTTTCCTTACAACCTTTGTGGCTCACCAGCCGCCAGATAACTATTATGAAGGGAAATGCATCACTTTTTGGGATGCTGGCTTTTTTCATTGTCTGGATCTCTTTTGTTCCTGCTTACTTAAGCACCAAAGGTAAACTCAAAGTGGCCATGGAAATACTTGTCATTTTGGCATCTGGCTATAGTTTGTTAGGCTGTATATTTCTTCCCAAATGCTTCATCATCTTGCTGAGGCCAAAGAGGAACACTGATGAAACTGTAGGTGGAAGAGTCCCCACTGTAGACAGGAGCATCCAGCTGACCTCAGCGTCTGTGAGCAGTGAGCTCAACAGCACCACAGTGTCCACAGTTCTGGATGAGTAGAGCCTTGAACTCCATGGTACATACAAAGCTGGATGATGACCTGGCTCAACCTTCCCTTTTAAGTTGCTTCTGTAGCAAATGCTGATGCTTTGGGAATTGGCCTTTTATAATGTAGTCTTAGCCTAGTGAATAAAATCTTAAACTATGAAATACCATTTTGCAAGAATTATAATATGACATCATTGATATTGGAAACTATTTCAATAGAACATCTTACTGGGATCCTAGAGTTTAGAGTATGACAGATACAACTTATCTGAAATGATAATAAAGGCTCTGGAACATATTCACAAAACTGATTTTCTTCTTTAACTCATCCCAGGAGTAGAAAAACTCTAAGTGATGTTGCCTGCCATGGGATTTCTGAGAGGACAATAAGTGGGAACATGTCAGCCTAAAAACATTCCTTTTTGAAACATAACAAAGGGAATAAGATGCCAGCATAGCAGTTAAGTATATTCTATAGGAAAGACATTTATTTCTAAGAAAGCTAACACCTATACAGAAAAAAGTGATAACATGCTAGATTTGAGAGAGAAATTCCATAATATTTGCCATGTCATTATGCAGAATTAAGTAGACTTTAATCCCACTGTGGAAATGTTATAAAATGTTTTCAAACTCCTATTCTTATAGATAAATGACATATAGATATAGATAGATGATAGATAGATAGATAGATAGATAGATAGATAGATAGATAGATCAATCAGGTGAAAAACAGTTTGTGGAAATACTGACCAATGAAATCTACAAGTGACTATTTGAGCTGAGAGTGGCAAGAGGAACAGAAAGTGCTCTGTGTTTGAGAGAGCTCAGTAATGTTTGTGAGTCTCAATCAACCAAACAGGGCATGTACATCCAGCCATGTCAGAGCGCAAAGTGGGTCGAGGATGACTAGCTTAGCTCAGTAAGTTAGGAACTCATTTACTGATTCTTTCAGAACGATCAGTCCAGATCAGATAAGAGGAATGAGCTTCCTACAATTTAAGCAAGTTTGTATCAAGGTACAGAAAGTCTCAAAGCTGTCATATTTGTTGGAGGCAAAGTGTACACCAGTATCTTCTGGACAGACATCTATCACTAGTCCATCCCCAGGACTTCCCTGGTGCTCTGCACCACAGCCAAATCAGCAGATAGGAATTTGTACAATAGTATGAAGAGCGGGGAAATTGATTTCTTTGGTCAGTTATTAATTCCATTATTTATTTGATAGATCATTCACATGGATATACTTTCAAAAAGAGAGGATTTTTTGTTTGTTTGTTTGTTTGGGTTTTTTTTTAGAGGATATTTTTGGTAGTATAGAATAATATGTAATTGAAAAATCAGCTCTACAGCTGGAGCATTCTCTGTGCTCCATCTTGAGGTTAAAAATAAGATGGAAGGTAGCTCATGACTAACAAATTTGTTTGCTGTAAACTCAGAATATCTCAGTGCTCATTCCATTTCGGGAAGTTGATTGTTGAACTTACAATCTACAAAATGTCTTCTAGAAGTCTATTTGCTTAATATCAAAGACTCCATAGCCTCCTCACATTACACTGTTGTACAACTGTCTCATCTGACACGTTTTCTTCACACTTCTACTTCTGATTAGCAATGGGTTCACAACAAGAGGTCAATTATACCCACAAGTGTAATGCTATTGTTTTCTTGGGCAACTTCATAGTTTTAAAGTGCAATTTTCATCTAAAATCAAGGCAAGCTCTCCCTTGTAGATTAAGCATATGTGCATTGTTATAAGAGAGGCTTATAACAGTTAAATTAAAAATATCTTCCTGAGGACAGCAAGTAGCCAAGAAGAGACTTGATACCCTATGAGAATATATAGGGGGACGTAATCCCCCTCAGGAACAGTCATAGGGGAGGGGAATAATGGGAAAATGGGGGGGGGAGGAATGGGAGGATACAAGGGATGGGATAAACATTGAGATGTAACAAGAATAAATTAATAATAAAAAATAAAAAAAAATATCTTCCTGAAAAAACAATGATAGCCTCATTTATACATGATAATGTATTCTTTGTAATCAATGAATTATCAAATATTAAAGTATGTCTTGCAACATTGAAAGATATTTTCTCATTGGCAATTTTTTTTTTATCTAAACATGTTGTTTTGTAAAAGAGTCTCAGAGTTTGGGGACGAAATCTCTTGTTGTGGGTGTTTGAACGTCAGACTGGGTGTTTGTGAACAGCTTCAAATTAATTTCAGCATGTTGCATCAAAATTATTGTCTTGAGAAGTAGCTGAAAACTGATCACATGACAGACAAAATTGCACAAACATTTTCCTTAGGTGCAGGATAAGGTTTTTTGTTGTTGTTGTTTTTAGTGTGGTTTGTTCGAGTTGCTTAAACTCATCCAAGACTTCTTATGATAACTGATTTATAAAATGATAATAAAGATTTATGATAATTAATCTTGTCAGCTAATTCTTTGGTAGTTAATTCTTACAAGAAAATTCCCAGTAGGAAACAACTACATTAACAGAAGGGGTGATACATCTCAGATGATCCTCCTTGAAATAGCCCTAGTCTCATCTCTCCCTGCTTCTCACCTCCCAGTGGCTCTCCACCAGGAATGGAAACATCACTAGTCTACCTTACTTAGCCGGATGTTAAACACCATCCAAACTGCTTCCTGTTTTCAACCATTGGCTCCTTCGTCCCCACAACCACTTAACACAACCCAGCTCCACTTCTACAACTCCCAAGATCTCCTGTCGTTTACTTATTTCCTAGTTTGGCTTCCCTGTTGCTGTTATGAAACAGTGACCAACAGCAATTTTGAGTGGACAGGGTTTGTTTCGTCTAACAACTCCCAGATCACACTCCATCACTGAGGGAAATCAGAGCAGGAGTTCACAGCAGGAGTCTAGAATCAGGAACTGATACAGAAGCCACGAAGAACTCTACTTACTGCGTTACTCATCTTGCTTTTAATACAACTCAGGACCATCTGCCCAGAAAAAAGAACTCCTCAGTCGATGCCCTCTTTCAGGTGCCTCTATTCTGTGTCAAGTTGGCAAAAAGTAACCAGTAAATTGGGTTCTACATTGCTCACAGTTTAACATTCTAATAATATTTCATCCATACACACATACTCCTTGAAAGCCTAGTGTCCACCAGATTAGGGATCATGCACAGGAGAGTTTCAAAGACAAAGCACTGTCCTCTCACCTCCACACTTGAGTTGTGCCTAATATCCATCTATTTCATGACCTTATCACCTAAAATATACCTTGCACATAATCGATGCTCCATATTTTAGTGGATGGAGTAAAGTTACAAAAAATAGCAATAGCAGTTTGCAAGGCACAGATGAAATGTTTCAAAGTGAAATATGGAAGAAGTTTTTGGTGTGCACATAACAGCAAAGGTTGATGAGAGTGGAAGGAGTCTTTGGGGAAACACACTACATTTCCAAGATAGTGGGGGCAGCAAAAGTAATATGTGCATGAGGTAGGGAAGGCAGGTGGAGAGTGGAAGTGAAAAAATGTTGATGATAAGTCAAAATGGGAGAAGACGTTTTCAAAAGGGGGTTTTGATATCATTCATCTATTTCCCCACAGTGGTTTTCTCTTAAAAAAAAAAAAGGCAGGAATTGTTTCTGTTTTCAGCCTTCACTCTGTTCCCCATTGACAACCATTGTGAAATGAATATGTTTGGTACATTTAAAAGCAGAATATTTATAACTTTTAGATAGACTCACTAACTATGTCTATAAAAATCTTTGTGAGATTCAGCCTTTAACATTTTAAAAAGAATGTTATTATCCCCTGACGCTTTTGGAAAACAGATTCAGATACAAAAGTCACAATATAAAAGTTGGAATAAACCACATATATTTCAGTAGGGTAACTGCTGGAGCAAATAAGCCAAAATCTCAGATCTTCACCAATCAGCATCTCGTGCTAACCCTATGTGTTAGTTCTAGCCAAGCCCCTCTCCTGGCTCGGCCCCTTGTGGTAATGATTGAGGATGCTACTATTTACTATTTGCCTACTCTCTGTCTCCTCACTCTGCCCTATGACCCCAGAATTCCATCCTGGTTAATGTTGTTAACTTGACAGAATCTAGAAACATCCTCGAGATGGACCTTTTGGTGGACCTGTAAGAGACTATTTTAATTGTATTAACTGAGATAGGAAGATCCACCCACCATAAATGGTACCATTCCCTGATGAGGATCTCAGATTATATGAAATGGAAGAATGGGTGTGCTACTAAACCGGTATCTACTTATAGATCCTTACATCACAATCTGACTTCAGATCTCCTTCTGCATCCCCTTGCAAATGCCTTAGTGTTTGTTCACATGTAACTACCAAGCATGTTCCCAGACAGATGCCATTCTGCAGCGTAACTCTGAGGATGATAGTTTCACACATTTTGAGAATACATATAATTAAATCATTTTCCTCTCCCTTTTTCTCTTTCTAAACCCTCACCTGTATCCCCCTACCTTGACCTTTTTTCGATTTCATAACCTTTTTTTCTTTATTTATTTTTACATATATACATACATCTGCATATATGTATATATAACACATAAATATATCCTTCTCATTATGTACAATGTTGCCTGTATGTATGTTTTCAAGCTGTCTGTCCATTTGGTATTAGATAAACAATGGTTGTGCTCTTTTCTGGAAAGGACTATTGAGCATGCTCAATTTCTTGGAGATGGTTTTTGACACTACACTTCACAGTAAAGCCTAGCATGTTATTTGTGCCATTAATACTTTCATGTTGCTTCTGCTATGTATATTGGCATATTCCTTCTACTTCAAGTATGCCCATTTCCTCCTTTCTCTGTTTCAATTTCTCTGACTATTTGCACTGGGGTTGGCACGAGCTGAGCACTCCACAGAGAGAAGCTGGGTGAAGCCCACAGCTCAGTTCCCAGTATGACCAAAGGCTTTCCACACACTCGAGCACAGCCTTCTACAGATCGCTGTAGCCCAGGAGAAGGAAAAGGTTTATAGAAATAAAGCAAACAGATACCTGAGGTGAGGCTTTGGCAGCTTCCTCGGGTCTGGGGCTTTTGAGTCTTTTGACACAGCCGTTCTCATGTCCATAATGCACATTCACTCAGGACTTCATCCACTCGCCGCCATGTTGTAGGAAGAACAAGGCCAGGAGAGGTTCTCCCCAGAGTGACAATCCAATTTCAAATATCAAGCCACTTGATTTCCATACCAGGAAGGAGGGGAAGGAAATAATCAGAGCAAGTCATACTCAAAAATGACTATCCTGACCTGGAGATATTTTTATTCTGCTGGCAGTGGAAATGAAGGGTTTATGAACTGAAAGGTGGGTGGTGGGCTATGTGTTTGTATTTCTTTGACTGTAAAATATTAAATCGTTGCAACCTTCATCTTAAGGTTGTTTACATTTTTTTCTCTGAAGTGTCTACTTGACTCATTCTCATTCCACAAGCTACCTCTCTCTCTCTTTCTCACACACACACACACACACACACACATGCACACATGGAGGGAGGGAGAGAGAAAGAGAGACAGCGAGACACACACATACACACACACATACAGAGAGAG
The DNA here is from genome assembly GCF_903995435.1 of Acomys russatus. NCBI lineage: Eukaryota > Metazoa > Chordata > Mammalia > Rodentia > Muridae > Acomys > Acomys russatus. Next base: position 40,201,175 of record NC_067151.1, on the reverse strand, counting down.
AGAGAGAGAGAGAGAGAGAGAGAGAGAGAGAGAGAGAGAGAGAGAGAGAGAGAGAGAGAGAGAGAGAGAGAGAGAGAGAGAGAGAGAGAGAGAGAAGCTGTATGTATAGATTGTGGCAAGCAGAGCCCAGAGGAAAATCCACATTATTCTCAGAAGGATGAACACAGGACAGTGCCCTTTGTAAGCAGAATTCTGTTCATATGTTTTACTATAATATTTTGTTCTAATCATCTTAATATTGGTTATATTTTTATCTTGTATTGTCCCACATTCATAAGTTACACTTTATTACCAGCACATATATATGGAGAAAAACAGTACACTTACTATTTGGTTCTATCCAGGGTCTGTAGAATTTTGGGTTCTTGAAACACATCCCTGGAATTGCTTTTATACACTGCACACTAACAATCAGCTTCACTAATACCTTGGGTTTTTCCTCAGCTGCCCAGTGTCAGGGCAATTTGTTCTTTCCAATTACTTTTGACCATCTGTATCACCTTTAAAATATGCAACTCTGGGGAATCTCTGTATTCCTATTGCATTTCTGCTGTATTAACACACTAGACACTTCTCTTTTATGAATCTATTAAAGAAAATGGAGTTCATCTTCAGTAGATTTTAAAGCATTGGTAGTCATAAAGGAGGGAAAAGTCTCTGTAAAACTACTTCAGTGTCTGGCAAAATAAAACCCAAAGTGTCTGACAAAAGAAAAAAGCCCTGAAGCCATGAGTTACACTCATGAAGAAGCCTGAACCAGCTCTGCCATCATGAAAGAGGGGAAAAAAAGGCATTCTAAATGGTCTTCCAGAAGGCTCTTCTGCAAATCAAAAGAGTCTTAAAAGCTATTTATCTAAAAGTGCAATAGTCGCACTCCCGCATCGGTGGTAACCAACACCTGTATATTTGGACTTAAGTCCCACTCAACAGCATGGAAATGATGCCTGATCCTACAAACCTAGTCAACATTTTAGGGTTAGTGAGATTATGGACCTTAGAAAACAAAATACTACCATCACTCTGTTAGACATGATTAATACCTTACTACATTCTAGATCTTATCGTTTCATGACATCTAAGTGTACTCCTCATCAAAGAAGCTTCTCTTCATAGCAAATTAACACCATTCTAAAAAACTAAAATTAAACACAATTCAGAGATCAAGCAATGGTAAAGAGCCTAGCCACAATGGATACATCTACTCGTAGCATGGCAGCTCAATATATATATATATATATAATTTCTTCATAGATTCTTCTGTTGCTAGACACCTAATGTTGTTGTTGATTTACCAGTAGGGCCTAATAATGTTTATTATCAGGCCTGTAATTATTATTATGGCAATATAACCCACTAGCAATCAATCAAGACACAGACACTTGTTATATTTTAAAATAGCCTTAGTTAACCTGGGGCAAGGCAGACATTAATTCTCTAAACTACTTTCCTGAGTGGGGCAGGTATAGAATCCCTACCCCAATCCCATGCCATCTGCTTTTAATAATTTCTATTACCCTACCTCCCATCCATAATCCCAAATACTTGCTAATTATCATCATCTGGGTGAAGTCTTCATCCATGCCTGCCATGTGCTTCTCCTACATCTAACTCCATCTAATTCATCTCTTCTCCAGGTCTCTCCTCAGGTCTCTCTTCTTCCCAGAATTCTCTCTGTCTCCCCAAGCCTGGGAACCTTAGCCAGGCCTATCTCATTTGCCCTGTCCAGGTGTAACGGCCTTTTACTAATTAGCATAAAAATTCATCAGACCAACCTCTAACAATCTAACATTGGCTTCATTAGCTATTGTTAACATAACATAACATAAACATTAACATTCAAGACTCGGTAATGTGTTGACCTGGAATCCTTTGAATAAATCCTGGGATAGCTAAATCATATGGTTAGTATGTTTTCATTTTTTGAGACACTTCATTTTTAGTTGGATTTTTAAAATGTGTGCTTCAATTTAGTTCCTATTACTTATTTGGTTGGTTGGTTGGCGGAGCCACAGCAAGATTGAAGTTGTGAGAATTTTGTTTAGAGCAATCAGACTTTAAAAAAAACCTTTTTATTGGTTCTTTATGAATTTCACATCATGCACCCCAATCTCCCTCATCTCCCCATCCCCTCATACCCATGCTCTAACCTTGTAACTTCCCATGCAAAAGAAAAAACACACTCTTTTGTGGAAGCTGTAGTGTATCACAATGTGTTCCAGAGCACACCCTGTTGTTCTACACTTCTTTATTTGCAAATATTCATTGCAATATTCATATGCCATTGGTTAGGGTGGAGCCCTCTGGCTTCTGCTACACCATCACTACTATGTACTCACTTGGATTCCTTTTGGGTACCCTGTTGTTACCCTGTGTTATGGAAATCCTACTGCTTTGGACCTGCAGGACCAGCTCTTTCACTGGGGTGAGCTCTCCTGCCCTGCCCCGGCTGGCTGACCCAATGCTGCAGCCAAGGAGGGGCAGAGCCAGTTCTCCTGCTCTCATGACCACAGGGCTAACTCATCTGCAACCACACCATCAGGGCCAGCTCTACTATCCTGCCCAGGCAAGGTGTAGGGTTGGCTTTCCAGAGTGCTGCAGCAGGCGAGGGGCTGGGATGGATCTCCTCCTTCCATATCCTCCACCCGCTCACCCTCAACCCCCATGGCAAGAGCCAGCTCTATCTTGCTGCCCAGGTGAGCTACCGTTCCTGTTCTCCCAAGTTTTGAAGCCAGTGATGGACAAGGCTAGGTCTTCCACTTTCATGACCCTGGGGCCATCTCTCCCACCAACCACAGGTGGTGAGGACAAAAAGGGTGGGGAGAGGGCAGCTCAGCCTTGCCCCCCACCACCACACAGTGGGACAAGAGGCAGGATGGCCCTCTCTGGCTCAGGTCCATGAGGCTAACTCTACTGTGCCCCCTCCCCCATGTCCAGGGCCAGATCTACGGTGGTGCCTGGGCAAAGAGCGGGGCCTGCTCGCCCAAGTCTTGCCACAGGTGAGGGGCAGCAGCTGATGACCACCAGGCCAGGTTTCCTGCCTGGGGTAGTGGCAAGGAGCTAGCTCAGGACATCTCTCCCTTACCCACATTACAGCATCACAGACAAGTGATAGGACCAGCCCTTTGGGCATGCTCACCCTCCTTCCCCCTACCACGGCAGTTTTACTATGCTGCCCAGGTGAGCTGCAGGGCTTGTTCTCTAGAGGGCTGCAGCCAGGGAGGTGCAGGACCAACTCTCCTGCTCTCATCACACCCATTGCCAGGTGTACTGCCTTACTGCAGGTGGCAAGGAGTTGGGGGGGGGGTGGTATCTCTTTCTCATCTGTGCTACTGCTCCAGAGATGATTGGCAGGACCAGCTCTCCCACACTCGCATCTTTTTAGTGGGCTCATCCACAACTCCTGAAACCAGGGCCAGCTCCATAGTGCTTCATGGGATACGTGTCAGACCTAGTCTCCAAAGTGCTGCAGCTGGCTAGGGTTGCGATCAACCTGCTCTCTTGCTCTCAGGACCAGCTCTTTCAGGGTGGGGCCAGTTATGCACAGCCCTCAAGCATCAGCATGGCTTCAGCCTGCAGCCTGGATCTGCTAGGTCTTTGGCTGCTGCAGCACCAGGACTTCCCCATGGTCTTAGGTAGAGCATCACCAGCTACTCCCATCAGGATGTTCCTCACGGCCTTTGACACAGTCTCTAGCTCTGTCTCTCTTCATTGTGTATACATCTTTCTGCTTCTCTTTCTCTCCTGTTCCTCCACCACTGACTTGCTTCTTCTAGTGGCACCTGTGTTTTCTGGGTGTCTGGGGATGTCTCAGGAGTGGTCTCAGGAGTGCAAATCCCTGCTTATGCAGTGTGATGGCAGGCAGGAGGCTTACCGGGTATGGCCGCTTGCCAGGCCCTGTGCTGCACTGGACTGTGCTAGGCAGTCTCAGGCTATCTGGCTCCCAACCTGGGTCCCATGGCCCTAGGCAGAGTTTATCTTATTTCCAGCTCTCTCCCTACCCTGGCAGCCTGCCCCAGGCCTGCACAGCACTGGAATGGTGGCTGTCCCAGGCTAGCTCCCTGTCCAGGGGCCCATGGTTCATCTTTCTCCTTCCACAGCCACAAGGCCCCAGGCATGGAGGTGGAGCAAAGGGGGTCATCTCATCTCCTGTTTCAATTATTTCTCTTATTGGTTTAATTTTGGTGTGTAATAAGCATCTAAACAGTAATTCGTTTCTTCTATAATTTTTCAATTTAGGAAATATACATTTTGATGGTACATACACAGAATTTTATATTTCTCTTTTTTTGTTATGTTCTTGTTTGTTTTGAAACAGGGTTTCTCTCTGTAGCCTTGGCTGTCCTGGACTCACTTGGTAGACCATGGTGGCCTTGAACTCACAGAGATTTGCCTGCTTCTTTCTCCCTTAGTGCTAGGATCACAGGCGTTTGCCACTGCACCCAGCTGGACATTATATATTTCATTAGTGTCTTTTGTAATGTTTCCCTTTTCTCTTTAATTGTAGGAAAATGAATGAAACTGGAGATCATATATTAAGTGAAATAAGCCAAAATCATAAAACCAAAAACTACAAACATGTTCAATAAAATATTTGCAAAGAAAAAGACACCGAAGCACCTACGTTCTTGACCCTAGGAACATGGACCCCACTGCTCTGCACCTCTGGGTGCCTGGAAGAAAGACACTCAAAGACATGCCTTGGGCCCATGGCAGACACCACTAGGATGAATGAATGTGTGATGGTGCGAAAGACGGAGTATGTGATGAACAGATGGAAGAGAAAGTGAAGCTGAGCAGTTCCTGCACTGTGGTAGAGGCGGAACTGCAGATGCCATTGTAGTGGAAACAGGAGCCTGTGCAACCACAGGATGGTATGATGATGCCCAGGCCCAGACTACCACTGAGGGCCTTATCTTGGACCGTGGTCTTACCATAACTGGGGTCTGTACTGATGTGCATAGCCCATATTGCCACTAAAAGCCATCTGGATGTCAGTAGTTTGGTCTGCTGATTGATACCATGTTCATGGCTGGAGACAATGTTGATGCCAGGGGCCAAACTGATCTAAGTGTCCTGTGCTGCCTTCAGGGGCCATGTATGTGACTGTGGTCCTATAACAGCCAGGGTCTATGTTGATATCCATGGCCAAATTTACAAAAAAAATTGTATAACTATTCATGGTTTGGCCTGCCTCCTGGGACCATGTGGATGTCTGAGGGCTGTATTGCCACCAGGGAAATACTGATCTGAGTGGCCTGTGCTCCCTCCTGAGGTAACATCCAGGTACAAGCTCCAACTATATCATCTTTGGTAGATGAAAATATATTCCAACAAACTCCAGCCACTATACATATATACATATATATATATATATACATATATACATATATGCATGTGGTGAATGGAGCAAACACCGAAGAGTGAGTTCCAACCAACTTTATTTTTCCTCCCACAGTCTATGTATTCCCAGCAAAATCTTTCAAGCAGTACAAAATCACAGTGTGGTCATATTCTATTTTTCTTTAAGTGAACGGATGCATGAGTATATGTAAGAAAAACATGCTCCCCAGTACACTCGCATGATCAAATGTTTTATGTATTATGGATCAGAAACAAATATAAAAAGCAAATTATTCTCAAAAACCCATATACATTTGCAACTAAACAACCTGTTATATATTACCAAAGTGTGAGCAAGCTAGGTAATTTCTCAGCCAGCTTTTTCCTTACCAGTAGGCTGAAATTTGCAGTTACAATGAAAGAATTAATTACCTTAAAAAGTAATCTCATAAAAATCTTAAAAGAATCACAAATCTAAGCTTTCATATAAAAAACAATAAAGGTGTGCATCTACTCATTAATAATTTGTATGAAATCATATCAGGAAACTGAGGGAGAAATGAATGCAAGGAATTTAACCATCATTTTATTTGCCAGCCCAGCTTAAAAGAGTCGTGTCAGCTAGTGCTATTCTGGGCTATTTTTCTTGCTCAGAAACCTCAAAAAGTCCCTAGCTTTACTATTAAGAGTGGTTTTTTTTTTTTTTTTAAATTTCAAATTCTTCTCTAAGATTTTCTACACCAGAGCCGCTGGGAAAACATCTTATCCTGACCTTACTAAACAATCTATATTTCCAAATTCTTTCTAAAGATGGTGGTCATTGCTGACAATCTACAGCTGTAGGTTTCTTTCAAGGGTAGTGGTTGAAGTGTAGTTTGTTCTAGCAGCAATGCCTGAGAGAGATCAAACATTATTACTGTGAGTGACAGCCCCTTTAGAGTTTTCATGCAACACATATATTGTGAGGGATGTGGTGACCACAAAGGCAACAAGATGAGTGATGCTCCATAACAACATAACATCCTCAGGATGTGTGGTCCTCAGGACGTGTGGTCCTCAGGGCTCCGCCTCCTAAGGCACACCTCTCATGGTCATGCTAACCCATGGGCCACATTCCATGAGTTCTCAAACTGTTTTTCTGTTCCTCTTGCATGTCCCCCAACAGAAAAGCATCTGTAAGGCATGTATGTTGTGGATGTGAGCTTGGTGGTTTTTTGAGGGACTCCTAACTATGGAACAAGCATGTCTCTGACTCTTGTGCCTGTTCCTGGGACTCTAAGAAACAAAATAAAAACAAAAGGAACATTGGTAAATTAATTCTATAAAGATATAATAACCCTGACACTTACACCACACAAAGATTCAGCCAAGAAGGAAAATTTTAGACCAGATTCCCTCATGAACATTGATGCAAAAATATTCAATAAAGTATTTGCAAACTGAATCCAATAACACATCAAAAATATCATCTACCATGATCAAATAGGCTTAATTTCTGAGATATATGGATGGTTCAACATACAAAAATCTATCAATGAAATCCATGGTATAAACAAACTGAAAAAAAACCACATGATCATCTCATTAGATGCAGAAAAAAGCCTTTAACAAATCTGACATCCCTTGATAAAAAGTTTTGGAAAGATCAGAGTTACAAGGCTCAGATCCAGATGTAATAAAGCCAATATCAATGCAAGCTGATAGACAGCATCAAATTAAATAGAGAGAAACTTAAGGCAATTCCACTAAAATCAGGGACAAGACAAGGCTGTCCACTCTCTCTATATCTACTCATAGTATTTGAAGTTATAGCTACTGCAATAAGACAAAAAAAGGAGATCAACGGGATAAAAATTGGAAAGATCTCAAAGGAGCTTTATTCACAGATGATTTAAAAGTATACATAAGTGACCCTGAAACTCTTCCAGAGAAACCCTGCAGCTGAAAATACCTTCAGCAAAGTGTCTGGATACAAAATTAACTCAAAAAATCAGTTGCCCTCCTTTATACAAATGACAAAATGGGCTGAGAATGATGAGGGAAACAATATAAAACAAAACAAAGCAAAAACAAAAACAATATAAAATATCATAGTGTAACTCTATCCAAAAAAGTGAAAGGCCGGTATGACAAAACTTCAAATATCTGAAGAAATAAATTGAAGAAGATATCAGAACATGGAAAGATCTCCCATGCTCGTGAATTGATGTGACTAACATATTAAAAATGGTCATCTTACCAAAAGCAATCTACAGATTCAATGCAATTCTCATCAAATTTACAACACAATTACTTACAGACCTTGAAAAAACAATCCTGAACTTCATATGGAAAAAAAAAAAAAAAAAAACAAGGATAGCAAAAACAATTCTATATAATAAAAGAATTTCTGGGTGTATCAACATCCCTGACTTTAAGTTGTACTACAAGGCAATCGTAATAAAAATTGCATAGTATTGACATAAAACCAGACAGGTGTGTCAATGAATTTGAATTAAAGACTCAGAAATAAACCCACACACCTACAGACAATTGATTTTTGAAAAAGAACCAAAGCCATACTATGGAAAAAGAAAGCATCTTCAACAAATGGTGCTGGTCTAACTGGAGGTCTATTTGTAGAAGTATGCAAATCCACTCCGTATTTATTACCATGCACAAAACTTATGTCCAAGTGGATTAAAGAACTCAACATAAAACTAGATACACTAAACCTACTAGAAGAAAAAGTTCATAGCAGCTTAATTGTAATAGCCAGAAACTGGCAACAACCTAGATGTTTTTTAAGTGGATAAAGAATATGTGGTGCATTTACACAGTGGAATACTACTCAGCTATTAAAAACAAGGACATCTTGAAATTTGTGAGCAAATGGATGGAGCTAGGAAATATCCTGAGTGAGGTACCTAGACCCAGAAAGATCAACATGGCATGTACATACTTATAAGTGGATATTAGCCATATAGTCAAGGATAACCATTCTATATTCCACAGACCCAAGGAAGCTAAGTAACAAAGTAGCCCAAGGGATGGTGTTCAATTTCCCTACAAAGAGGAAATAAAATAGACATGAGAGGTCAATGAAGTTGAAGCACTGGGTGGGTGAGGTGCTGGTAAGGGGAACAAGGCTGGGATCAGATACAAAGACCCACAGTCAAACTTTAGGCAGAAATTGGGGAGTTTGTGGATGAGTTGGGGGAAAGATAGAGGGGCCCAGAGGGGACAAGGTCTTCACAAGAAGACCAACAGAGTCAACTAACCAAGGACCATGGGGGATCACAGAGACTGAACACTAACCAAAGTGCATTCATGGATTAAACCTAGACCCCTACACATACGTAGCTGATAGGCAGCTTGATCTTTTTGTGGGTCCCCTAGCAAGTGGAGCAGAAGCTGTCTCTGACATGTACGCTGTTGCTTGCTTTTGGATCACTTTCCCCTAGCTTAGCTGCATCTCAGGTCTCAGTAGAAGAGGATGTGCTTAGACCTGGTGCTACTTGATGTGTCAGGTTGTGTTGTTGTGGGGAATCTCCTCTTTTGTGAGGAGAAGATAGTGGGAGGGTAGGGACCAGGAAGAGAGGCTACAAGGGCTGCAGTAAGGATGTAAAATGAATAAAGGAAGGAAAAAGCAAAAGAAGAAAGAAGGAGAAAAAGGAAGAAGAAGGAAAAGAAGAAGAAGAAGAAATTGACAAAATTAAATCTTGAAAACATAGTATGTTGTGGTACTGTTGTACTTCTACAGCCAAATGTGCACATGCGGTTTTGACCGTACTTTCATAAGTTGTGCTCACCACATATTTAACTCATATATATGTAAATACATATAGGTCATGTCTAAGTTTTATGACAAGGAGGCTGAAAAGATGTCTTGAACATTTACATATGGAAAGTAAATTCTAGTAACTGTATAATCAGCGGGCAGATTATCTATCACTGTATATCATTAAAATGATTTTTTTAAGTCTTGCATTCTAATCCCTGCTCTATGTAAACATTTCCTTCCTGTGCCTTGGATCTTTACCGTGTAATCTACTTAAGGCTAGGGTGGCATTTCAACTCCCTTTGCGTTTATTTCTCAAGCAGAGGAATGCTTTGAAACTCAGACATTTTGCCACCATTCTCTCCCACAAAACCTGGAGCAGGATCTTATCTCTCCTCAGAGAAGCTTATCTGCTCTCATTAGGAGCTAAAGAGTAAACTGAGTTTTGTCAATACTTTGATTACCTCAATCACATCTATACACAGGGTCCTCCAAAGCACAAATCATCTCCCAGGAATTCTTTAAAGCTTCTTCTCCCAGGAAAGTGTCAGAACTATAACTTTTTTATTTCTTTTATTTTACATGTATTAGTGTTCTCCCTGTATGTAGCTTTGTGTACCACATGCATGCCTGGTACGCAAAGAGGGAATTGGCTCGCCCTGGAACTAGAATTACAAACAGTGTGAGCCACAATGTAAGTGCTAGAAAATGGGCCTGGGTCCTCTGGAAGAGCTGTCACTGCTCCTAACAACTTGAACATCTCTCCAGGCTTTGGAGCTGTAATTTTTTAAAAGAACAACAAAGAAGCATCAGCAGGATGAGAGAAGGTTTCTTTGGGTCCTGCATATACTTTGTTATGTAATATAAATGTCTAGATCAGATATTCAGGAAGAACCCATGAGCCATTTACTACAATTTCTGAAAACTTGTGTTGGTTTACACTCTCTGCTTTAAAATCCTAGTGGACGAGTTTCCCATTTCAATGATAAGTGGCATTCTAAGATGTGCTAAATGGCTTGTCACAGAATGAGATTGCATTCACCATGTTAACCTTACACTAACATAGCCACAAACCAATATTACATCAGAGCATCAGCAGCTGCCTCAGAAGCAACGTAAAAGGGAAGTTGAGCCTCATCATCCAGCTTTGCATATACCATGGAGCTCACAGCTCTACTCATCCAGAATTGTGGACACTGTGGTGCTGTTGAGCTCACTGCTCACAGACGCTGAGGTCAGCTGGATGCTCCTGTCTACAGTGGGGACTCTTCCACCAACAGTTTCATCAGTGTTCCTCTTTGGCCTCAGCAAAATAATGAAGCACTTGGGAAGAAATATACAGCCTAACAAACTATAGCTGGATGCCAAAATGACAAGGATTTCCACGGCCACTTTGAGTTTGCCTTTGGTGCTTAAGTAAGCAGGGACAAAAGAGATCCAGACAATGAAAAAAGCCAGCATCCCAAAAGTGATGCATTTCCCTTCATAATAGTTATCTGGCAGCTGGCGAGCCACAAAGGTAGTAAGGAAACACAGCAAAGCCAGGAGGACATCAAACCCAAATATGGAGCACAGAAACTCTATAGAGCCTTCACTGCATTCAAAGATGATCTTTACATTTTGAATTTCAATGTTCTTCAACATCCTTGGAGGCTCTAACACCAGGTAAGCTGCACATGCACCAATCTCCCCTGCAACACAGATCACCACAATGAGTTTTCGAAAAATGGGATGCATGGATATAAGCCGAGTTTTTGATTTGGAAATCCTGTAGGCAAAAAAGAGGGAAATAGTCTTTCCAAGAATGGAAGACAGACAAAGGCAAAAGCCCAATGCCAGAGTGACCTGGCGGGCCATGCAGGTCCAGTGCTGTGGCTTGCCTATGAACAGCATGGATGACAGCACCGTGATGACCAGAGACACCTGGATGAGGAAGCTCAGCTCCCGGTCATTGGCATTGACCAGTGGAGTGTGCCTGTAGATGACATACACAACGGTGACTGCCAAGATCACAAGCGCCCCGATGATGGAGAGGATGACAAGGGTGAACCCTAGGGCCTCCTCATAAGCCAGAAATTCCACTTCCTTTGGCACACACTTGCTCTTCTGTGCATTGGACCAGTCATCTTCACCACATGGATCACATTCAGTTTGACCTATTGAGAAAGAACAGAGAATTGACTTCAAAGGAACCCAGTTGTCACTTTTAACTTTGAACAGTCCAGGGCAGTTAAGGTTTCCAATGTTTACTAGAAACCTCTTATAATATTATAAGATGGTCTTGGTGCCTAAAGATGCTGTGCCAGATTGAGAGCTGTTTTCAGTTTTAGGAATTAAGTATTTCTTCTCAACTTGGCCTTTCTTGAATTGGTCTTTTCCAGTGATGTGCTCTGTTGTTTTACATAACAAAATCTCATTTTTTCAATATTGAAAACCTACTAGATCGAAGAGGCAGAGAAAACAGATCTTCCTTCTCACCAGAAGTCCCAGAATGAAGAAAGAAAAAAGGAAAGTCCAAAACCCAAGAGCCAAAAGCCCCATCTCTTCTCCAAACTGTCTTAAATACTCTTCAGCTCAGTAGTCCTCCTTCTCGTTTATTCCCTGTCTGCTGGTTTCTTGCCCTGCTTCTTGACCTACATTTAACTTTATATAATCCTGTGTACCAAAATCTCTAGGATTAAAGGTGTGTGCCAGGGCTGAGCCACAGCACAACCTACCTTTAATGGTAAACAAAAAATGTTTTTTAATTAAAGTATGTGTTGTGGCTGAGAGATTAAAAAAAAAAAGAAAGAAAGGAGTTTTTACATTTCACAATCTTCGGGTTCACAAAGAGTCAAATATACTGTTACAGTGTTCCTTTCTTTCTCTTCCAATTATCTATTTAGGAATGAGGTATATGTCTTTATTAACCCCAGAACAGCCCATGAATAAGAAAGCCACAACTACTGAGGTTTAACAGTCAAGAGGACAAGACCACAGCTTCTTAAACCCCTTGTGGTTTTAGTCTCTCATCCAATATCATCTTGTGGAAGAGACTCAGGCATGTTCCCATTCATTGTTGCACCCTCAGATGCACCTTTGAATGGGTGATGAGGATTAGGATAGGAATTAAAATAAAACCACCATCCAAGGTCCTGAGGTTAGCTAAGAAGGCTAAGTCTGGATGGAGTCTCTAAGAGGAAGCATTGGTGAGTAAGAAAACGCTGTTTGAGGTGACATTATGGCAGATGGTGGAATGGGTCTACTCAAGGTTAATTTAAAGACTCAGGTAGGGACTAGTCTTTCTTTTCAGTCTTTCCGACTCCTGGTCTGGACAGCTGTAGATGGAATTCTGGGTGGAGATTGGGGGACCCATAGTCAGGGAGTTGTACAGGTTACAGGGTGCTTATTTCTATTCACAGCCCATTCTATCCTTTTTACATGATTATTCTTGAGGGACGTGTGACAAAAGACATGTGCCATTTTGTTCCTTTGACAAAAAATGTGAATATAAATAAACCTACTCCAACACATCTCACAACACCAAGCCTGCCTAAGTCACCTAGAGAGCAGCAGCTGAGCAAGATATCAAAGCAGTTCATGTGGCAGCAGCTGTGAAATGCATGTGCTTTCAATGCCAAGAACCTTAAGACAATTGGATGACTTTTTTTCCAACATCAGGCAGTGTTTAGTCTAGTTCAAAAACAATTAATATGGAGATTTTCGTATATTTACTCATATTTCCTATTTTATGTATTTTTTTGTGTTTCCTTATGAGCTTCATGATTGTAGGTCTTTTTCAGCTGTAGTAGTTTCGTAAGTGAAAAACAATATTATGCTTTATGCACACTGCACAAAGCATTTAGTAATCTGATGATGTTAGTGATTTTGCTTATATCTTTTATATAAAAATGTTTCCATGGACTTTTTTGTCAGTAAATGCGTAATTTAATTGCATTATTAGTAATAACAATGTGCCCATCTCTACCTGGTTTCTCTGACACATATCCATCAGCACATGGGAGGCAGTCAAAGCAGCATATCGGTTGTCCCTCCTGAGTCACTTTCCGGGTCCCTGGAGGACACACATCTGTGCAGACTGAATGGGGAAGCTAGCAAAGACAAAGACAGTGGATATAACAAAAACTTGAAATTTCTTCACTTGTGAGATGTAGAAAGCTCTCATTTGTATTTCCAGGGAGATGTGTACCCTATTTATGAGAGATAAGCCCAAGGTATTGAGGGGGAAAAGAAGCACATGAAGTATAGCAATATAGAAAGCATGGACAGACTTTTGTTGAAGAAGATTTGGAATTGACTCTTAAAATGGGGAACTAACTCTAATCATAGTTATTTACAATCTTGGTGATCAAGACTAAACTAATATCACATGACATGCTATGGACGGGACAGCTTGCTGAGTTTGTTTCTGTTTTTAAAACACTTAACACTTAATCATCCTGAAAACCTGAAACATATTTCCTCTCAGAAAAATCATCCCAACACAATATTAAAGAAGTTTCCTAAATGGTAGAGGAAAGAAGTCATTTTAAAGGAGGAAATTGAAAAGCCATTACAAAATTGCAGAAGACGGATAGTCCAGAAATATTTTATTGGTAAGTCAGTTCAGTGTTTTGTAGCAAGCACAAGCATCCTTTCATATCATGTATTTTATAAAGATGTATTCTTTAAAATACTTAAAAAAGGTTATGTTCACAAATAAATTTATATCTTAATCTAAGGATTTGAGGATGCGTCTTCTTTTTTACTTAACTTTTGTTCCTTCAATATATTTATGGTGTTTTTCCTTCCTCCCTCTCTTCCTTTCTTAAGAAAGGAGAAAAAAAAGTGAGAATCAAAACAAACAAACAAATAAGACAAAATAAACCCCAAAAGAAAACAACTCCTAATGCACATATAAATACACACACACACACACACACACACACACACACACACACACACACACTCATGTGCACACGTCCCATGGAGTTCAACTTGTGTTATTTAATTATTTCTTGGCAGTGAGATGATATACCCAGCAACATTCCATTGCAGAAAATGGATTTTCTTTTTGCAGTCATGTATTAGTTACAAATAATATTTTGGTTAGCAGTGGACTTGATATACACTTCCTACTTTCAGTACTGGTATCCCATCTGGCTTGATCTTATACAGTTCCTATGTGTGGTCCCACAGTCTCTGTGAATATATATTTATATATATATATATATCAGAATATATAAATATGAATATATGTATATATTAGAATATATAAATGTGAATATATGTATACAAATATAAATTTATATTTAATTATATAATATTTATATATAACAGAATGTATAATTATATCAGAACTGTTGTATCCCCCACTTGGGACTCTTCAAATCTGTCCCTCTCCTCTTTTGCATGGTCCCTGTTGGCCAAGGGGATCTCATGGGCCCCTCAAATATTACAGGCTATTCCTAAGGTTATTGGTTGCTCTCCATGATCTGATGGTAAGGCTTTATTGCTGAAGGCAACACCTACGCTATCAAACACAAAGAAGTAAAGCTGGTGGCCAACTAAATGTTTTGCCCCTACTGACTAGCATTCCTGCTGCTGGAAAGTACCCTGCACACGGCTGGAGGAGAAAATAATCATCAGTATTACCTAGCTACACACCAGATGGCCTACAGCATCAACCTCCTAGAAAAACATACTAGTGCAATAGTGGCTCAAATGTCATGAGATCTAGCAATCACTTCTTATTGGACGTAAGGCCCACTCCATGAGATAGAACTGACACTGCTGAAGCAACCAAGAACCTGAGACTGGCTAGATCATGGATCTAGGGGAAAGTCTAAGTGCTATTATTCTGGTTAAAGAACATGGCTCTAAAAGTGACTCCTGATGACACACTGCTATGCTCATACGTCTGTGTCTCACTCATTCCTCGTCAGAGAAGCTTCCTCCTGGAGTGGATAGAACCAAGACAGAGACCCACATCTGAGCAATGTGAGGAGGGAGAGACTTTGTAATACTCAGTCCTAAATGAGGGGTCTTCATCAAACCCCTTCCATTATGTCTATTGGAGGAGTTTCTTAAAGGAAAAATAAAATGCTTTTTCTGAAAGATTATAATAGGTATCATCCCAGAATTTAGGAGGCCAACGAAGAAGGATCATGAATCTGAGGCAGGTCTGAGCTAACAGTGAGATCATGTCTCAGAAACAAAAGAATGTTTCCCTATAAGGTTTTCTATCTTTAAGTCATAACCATATATGACTTGTGATATTAATAAATGTTTATTAAGTGGGTGTTGAATTATATTTGAAGCATTCTATTATACAAGTACAGCATCGAACTTAATAAATAAGATAAAGAAAATGACACCTTATTGTAACAGAAATATACTACTATGCTTTTACTAGTTTTCTTTCAACTTTAGTAGAATAAGAACTTGCAAACCTCTTATGAGCAAATATTTTTCATTTCACGCAAACAGTGTACTGAGCACATAGCTCAAGGAATATCAAACAAACTACATTTCATTATACTAGAAGAGACTGCCCTGAAATGCAGATATTGTAAGTGACTCAAAACCTGTATCCTCACTCATTAAAAAAAAAAAACCAACCAAATGTAAAATTATACCTCTTTATAAGTTTCCTATTGCAAGAAAACAAAAACGAAAAACATCTCAGATTAAAATTCTATTTCAAAATAAATACACACACCACCACAAAACAGAAGAATATTACCATAACATATTGAATATTCTTTCCCCCCAGAAATTACTCAGAGATGTGCAAAATTATCTTGAATCACAGATTTCAAAATTAAGGGCCATGTGTCACAATTGGAAAAGTACCATTAAAGCTGTGGGAGTAACCAACCACTTTATGACTGGATTTAAGATGTACTCCATACAACAAAACTCATGCCTGGCACAGTTAGCTGAAACCAGTGATGAGGTAGTTAATAATGCCTGGGGGAGAACCTATTCCTATTTATTCTGCTAAATAGACCTAGTATTAAATGGCCCTCTAAGTCTTTCTCTTTCTATTCATAGGTTAGTGCACTTCTGAGCCCTCATCAGAGGGCTGCTTTGCAGCAGATGGAGCATAGCACAGAACCCACAACTGGTCAAGGTACAGAGAATGAGAGACTATGGAGTGCTCAGCCCTGAACGGGACATCTGTATCACACTTTTCCTCCTAAGGCTCGGAGATCATTTAACGGGGGCAATGTTGTTCAGACATGACAAGCCTGGGCACACAAGAACTCACAGCAACTGTGACCGCATGCAGAAGACTTCTAAGATTCTGCCTTATATTCATTAGAATGGCTAAGATAAAAAAAAAAAGTCAAGTGACAGCACATGCTGGTGAAGATGTGGAGAAAGGGGAACACTTCATTATTAGTGGGAGTGCAAACCTGTACAACCACTTTGGAAGTCAATCGGACACTTTCTCAGAAAATTGGGAATAGTGCTACCTCAAGACCGAGCTATACCATTCCTGAGCAGATACCTGAAAGATGCTCCACCATACAATAAGGACATTTACTCAACTGTATTCATAGCAGCATTATTCATAATAGCCAGAATCTGGAAACAACCTGGATGTCCCTTAACCAAAGAATGGATAATGAAACTGTGGTACATTTACGCAATGGAGTACTATTCAGCAATTAAAAACAAGGAAATCTTGACATTTGCAGGCCTATGGATGGAACTAGAAAAAAAATCATCCTGAGTGAGGTAACCCAGACCCAGAAAGACATGCATAGTATGTACTATTTATAAGTGGATATTTGCCCAACATAGATGTCCTCTGAGAGACTCCACCCAGTAGGGGACTGGGCCAGATGCTGGGACTCACAACAGGACACTGAGTGGAGCTCCAAAAGTGGTATAGAAGACTAGGGAATGGAAGGACCCAGAGGGTTCAGGACCCCACAGGTATATCTGGATATAGAGATGCCTTCACAAATCGATGAACTAACTAAGGAAAACACATGCAGAGATCCTACACCCCATGGTCATATATAGCTAATGGACAGCTCATCCTCCAAGGTTGGGGGTGGGGCACAGCAGAAAATGCCTCGGACATGAACTCTGGTGCTCTAGATTTGATCATTTCTACTTGGCTGGGAGGCCCTGCAGGCACACTGAGAAGGGGAATGCAGGCTGTCCAGAGCAGACTTCATAGGCTGTGGTCAGATGGTCGGGGAGGCTCCCTCCTTCCAGTCAGAGGTCTAGGGGAGGGGAATATGGCAGAAAATGGACGGAGGGTGGGAACCAGAAGTTATAAGTGAGGTGTTAAGAATCGGGATATAATATGAATAAATTTTGAAAAGGAATATACTCTAATGAAAACGTAATAACACATGGAGAATAGAAATGAGATAACGAGAAAGAAAAAGGCACTGAGAGAATGGATCAAGTGAAAACAATGAAGGATGGCTAGGGTTTGTCATGCACGAGGGCCTGAGTTCAGATTCCAACCAGGCAAACAAAGGCTGGTGTGGTAAAATACATCTGTAACCCCAGATCTGGTAAGAGAGCCAGGCAGATCACTAGCACTTACTGCCCCGGCAGCCTAGCTAAAAACAGTGAGCTCCAAATTCAGTGAGAGACCCTGGCTCAAAAAATTTAACAGGAAGAGTGAGTGAGGAAGACTCCAGTATTAGCCTGTGGTCTCCACACACATGCACACATATACCCACAGGCACATGTGCACATCACACACACACACACACACACACACACACACACACACACACAGGCACATACACACATGCATGCACAGACACACACCTCACCACTACATCAACAGAAAAAGAGAACATAACACAAATGTGGAAAAAAAAAAAGCATGGTTAGAGTGCTTGAGACGATAACATACTGAAACTAATGTTTAACACTAGAATCCAAGAAAAGACTTCAAAAATTAAAAATATGAATCTTCATATATATTTAAATGTATTTTATTCAAGAAATTTTATTGGTAATTAGAATCATTTCTAAGTATTTTATATTTCATTGATATTTTCAAAAAATATATAAATGCACTTTCATAAATAAAATAAAGTAATATGTCAGAGAAACTAACCTTTGATGACTCAGTGTTCCAAAATATTGTAGAATTCTTTGGAATATAGAGCTCAAACATATTACGTCTGAAGCTAAATCTCCCAACATTCACAAAGGAAATTTCTCCATTATCATCTAACTGCCAGTTAAGGATATCATAGTGTCCAAATTTCAAATCTCCTTTATCATCCAGAGCTATCCATTTTTCATCATGTGTTTTAAATTTAATTTCCTTCATAAAGTGCATTAGCTGGAAAGCAACACAGTGGGGAAAAAAAAACAAGACTAGAAAACAATTTGTAAAAGTTCAATGCTTTAAAAATAGTTTTATAAAGAAAATCATTTCTTTTTTTTTTTTAAGAAAATCATTTCAAATTTGTATTCAATTCTTGATGTTGCAGTGCTTCTCCTTGGCCTATCTCTTTTTTACCTCCTGTGACGACCTCCAGCCACAGGTGCCAAGCGAACGTGAAGCACAGTTGGCAACACGGAGATGTGCTGTCGATGTAAATGCACACTGCATTATAAAGACTTCACTCAGAACTTTCTGGTAAGGTGGCAGGGTAAAGGCTGCCACTGGGTAAGCTAGAGAAAGTCAGAAAAGGGGAGAAATGGACTACGGAACAGAAACAAAAAGAAAGGAAAAGCTTCAGACATCCAGAGAGGAAATGAAAAATGCATGAAAGGTTCAAAGAAAGGAGGTGAGCAACACACCAAAAAAAAAAAAAAAAAAAAAAGTAAACCAAACACAGCTTTAACCAGGAAGTCGCTGTGCATGCAATGTGAGAGGCATGCAATCCTACCCTTAGGACCAGGCTGTAGCCTTCAAAACCTCACTCCTCATGATGGAAACTACAGTGTGTCCAAACAGCTTGACTTGCAAATGTTCACTTCAATGAGTTATTGATCTGGTTTAAGGCCTTTGGCTTCTGTCATACCATTGGGGTTGCATGATGTGAAACTCACAAAGAATCACTAAATATATCTCATTCCTCTAGCAGATGGGTCAGCGGTGGGGAAAAGCCCATTTTGTGACTATGTGTCTTGGAGACTAGCACTGAATACCATCTCCAGAGATGACCTCTTGTTCAAAATGGAGCCATCCTGGGGGCCCAAGACTAGGGAATCTCATATCAGGAAACCTCATGTTGGTCTGGCATGGCTCCCGAGTGAGGGGGCTGGATCAAGGAGTCAGTTGTGTAAAGCCAGGTAGCTAATGCTGACAAGATTAGGCTGCAGGATCCTTAGCATTGGAAGTGCAAAGAGAGGGGAAGCCCAACCTAAGCTAAGAGCAGATTTTACCAGCTGACGCTGATTCTGGAGTTTGACAGCTTTCAGGCTGAGGCCAGTGAGTACATCAAACTCTGGAGTCTATTTGTTGTCTGTGGCTGTAGGGCTGAAGTGCCAGGGGTGTGTATGATACCCACAGCTGCATCCTTTCGGGAAGGTTACTTGGGAGTTCTTGAAGGTGTGAGAGGCATCCTGTATCAACCTCAGTGCTGTGGTTGCTTCCCACACTCGCTATACACACAGGATACATCTCAGTTAAAGCATTAGCACCCCAGAGACACAACCGAGGAGGGGTCATGGGGGCGGGGTGAGGAGGAGCAGAAGAGCATCTCCCCAGTTCAGGGAGTATAAAGCTGGACGACAGCAGAGGCACCTCTAAGCAAAGAAGATATGCTCATTAGGCACAGACAGCTCTGATGGGTACAAGATGCCTGCCCATTACTGAGCACAACAACATAAACCATAGAGAAAGAAGAGCCCACATAATCAAGTGTCGCTTTTGGAGTGTGCATAAGGGTGGGCATCTCTTGAGGAAGTTATGTAAACACACACACACACACACACACACACACACACACACACACACACACACACAGAGTCTCTTTCTTCCTTCCTCCGCCCCACTCCATTCTCTCTCTTCATTTTCTTTTTTTTTTAATTTACTACACTTCCATCATTTTTGTTACTCTATTGTATTATTTAAATTTTCCATGTTTCTGTTTGTTACTCATCTTAATAATGTATTAAATTTGTGTACAAAAATTTTCATTATTGGGATTTGTTTTTTCGGTTCATTGGTGTCTTTTGGTGTGTTTGTACTTTTTTTTTTTTTTTTTTTTTTTTTTTTTTTTTTTCCAGCTTGGTTGGCTGGATGGTTGTTGAATTTTATCTTTTGACACACCCTCTCTATATTTAATATTTTCACTTTAACTTACTGCTTTTTAAATGTTCTTACTGTATTATTTTATGCCCATTCTTACATTTATTTATTGAAGTTTTTATTATTGGGTTTTGGGGGTTTTTTGCATTTCTTTTATTTTTTTTTCAAATTTCTCCCTTCTTTTTGTTTTCCTCTATATCTTTCTTCACTCTTCGCTTTCTTTTCTTTTATCTAACTTTATTTCTTCTTTATTTCTTCACTTTCTTTGCCTATTTCTATATCTTATCCATTTACAATTATTACACGTGCCCTAATTACTACTTTTAATTTACAGCTTTAGTAGCTTTTTCATTTTTAATTTTATCGTCAATGATGATGGATCATTGGGCTGCAGGTGATGACTTACACATTTCTATATCTTTCTGGGTTTGTTTTGTTGCTATCACAACAGTTTGAATTCCTCTCACTGGGTGGTGCTGAGGCTTGAGCCTATACTAGTAGCCTGATCAATGAAAGGATTCTGAAATAAAACTGGAAGAGAGATTCAAACTACAACACAAAACAAGACCTTGGAGAGGTTTGTGGGGAGATAGTTATGGAGTGCTGACCTCCAGGCATAAAATAGATATTGGACTCTTGAACTCCCAGAAGCTGTGATTACCTGCACAAGATCTTCACAAAGCTGGACCAACTCCTATGATGGATGACGGAGGGGATAATGCAGCCCCAATCCCTCTGTGGGATGTGTATGCAGATGATGGTTACTAAGGGAAATAGGCTTATTCTTTAGTAGTCTAGTCACTGGTAAGGTGTACCTTCTTCTGTGAACAAACTCTCACTTATCCTATAAACAGCCCTAGTGAAACTGATGAACACACACACACACACACACACACACACACAGACAAAGACATCAAAGTAGGAAGTTAGGAACAAGAGAAGATACCTTAGTAAATATAATTGTACTTGTATAAAATGTCAAAATGAAACATATTATATGGAATAAAAATAACTACATCTGTTTGACTTACTTAAAATGAAATATAACTGGGGTCATACAATAATTTAAACTAAGATGAAAAAAGAAACTTGCTTGAGAGTGTTAGTGCACCCCTTTAATGTGAGCACTCACGATCAGAGACAAGCGAATCTCTGAGTTCAAGCCCAGCCTGGTCCAGGATAGCCAGGGATATACAGAGAAACGTTGTCTTGAAAAACCACACACACAAAAAAAAAAAAAAAAAAAAAAAAGAAAAAAAAAAGAAAAAAAAAAAAAAAAAAAGAAAAACCACACACACAATAAAATGATAGAAAGAAAGAAATTTTTAAAAATTCTAAAAAAAAAGAAATTAGTGGGGGAAATCTCATCCACATTAGCTTTAAGAAAAAAAACACTTAGGAATAAACCTAACCAAGGAAGCAAAATACCTCTACAATAAATACTTAAGACAATCCCCGCACTTAACCAGACAGATCTCTGTGAGTTTGAGGCCAAGCAAGTCTATATAGCAAGGTTCATACTAGACAGGGTTGCACAACAAAACTCTGTCTCAAAGACAAACAAAAACTGAAGACACTAGAACACTGAAGGATCCTCTCTGTTCAAGAGTGACAGAGTCATCATTGTGAATATTGCTCTATTACTGAAAATAGTCTATAGATTCAATGCAACCCCCTCAAAATTCCAGTGGCATTCTTTATAAAACTAGAAAAAAATGTTAAAATGTGTTAGCATAAAAGATGCTCAAGGTGCAATGTAATCCTTAGAAGGAAGAGCAAAGCTACAGTATCTTTATTTTAACACAAAATCTGGTATCAAATTACATTATAAAGCAGGTGCAATAAAATAGCATGCTACTAGCACAAGCTAGAAATGGACTTGAACAGAACTAAAGCCTCATAGTTACAGCCACATAATGCTATACAAAATTGTCAAAATGTACGTTGGAGACAGAAGGCTGTTTAATAACTGGTGCTGGGGATTTAGACAGCCACATGCAGAAAAGTGAAATAAGACTGAGTGAAAACAACCTCAAGATGAATCAATGTCTTCAATGGAAGGTATGAAACTCTAAAAAATGTTAGAGAAGTAGGAAAAGCTTTAATTGCAAGGACACTTAAGAATGACCTGCTATATCAGGAAGTAAAACGACTCACCTGAAAGAAATTAAAATCAGGTATCCGTGGACAATCCCCATGTGGGTAAATTGGCCCCTTTCCTTTTTGACATCTGCTGAGCTTATCCAGGGCATGAGCAAAAACATACACGGCTTGTTTAACATTGTTTGTGATTCTCAGCTGAGACACATCCAGGTAGGTGTTTTTCAGATCTTCCAGCTTCTCCTCTCCAGTGCAGAGCTGGTCAGACATGTCATACAGTCTGTCTTCTTTACCAGTCATATTCACTCTGTGGTCCACATTGTAAGGCACACTGCTATTGGGCCAGGTACAGTTAAAAGCAGTTTGCCAGAATTCAGTGGTCAAGACATCAGTGGGGTCCTTGCTAGGGTGTATATCATAAAGAAATTCTTTTAATCCTGGTATAACACTTCTGGGTATTGCAAATCCAATAGCTCCACCGAAATATGGAAAATACTCGGGCTTTGCAATGAGGGCTGAGGTAATCCAGGCTTCGCTGGCTATCCACGTCCTGTCAGTTATGTTATGATGAACCATTTCCAGCACAAAGGGGCTGAGGTCAATGTCAGAAGTAAAAAGTACAATGACTTTGGCAGTGGAACTCTTTATTGCCTTAACAGCTTTTTGCATTTTCTCATTGGAGTAGATTTTGGGAATGGTTTCAGAGAAAGCAACGCAGAGGTTGGCACTCTCCATTTTTTCCTTAAAGGCTTTTACTCCATATTTTCCATAATCATCATCAGCTGCAATAGCACCGACCCAGACCCAACCGAAGTGCTTGATGAGACTCACCATGGCCTCCGACTGCATTGTATCGCTGGCTACTACACGGAGGAAAGTTAGAAACTGGTTTGTGTCACTAAGCAATGAGCTGGAAGAAGTATAGCCCACCTAAAATTGAAAATATTTATAGTTATTAGGAAGCCAGCACCTAATCTTAAATGACAGCTTTTGGAATGCTGTGAGAGGGAGGAGGCTGCATAGCTCTCTTTTCCTTCACCTTTTCCCATGAGCCACCGGTCTCTACTCTCCCACTTGATGAGTGGGAACTGCTGATCGAAGCCCTTTGGCCCGTGCGGTCCACCCTCAGGGGCCTAGGGCAGCCAATTACTGATTAAATTCAAGGAACTATTTTTCATGGATGGCACTGCCAGGAAGGTCTTTTGTTCTTTCTTTATCCTTCCTGGAGAGGTGATCACTCCCCTGAGTCAGGGCGTTCAGGGTCTCGTGTATAGAAATAGTGGAATGCGTCCGTTCCCCATCTATTTGATAGCACTACCTTCTAGTGCTTACATCACGTCACTTCTCCACACCAACTAGCTTTGTGAGTTTCTTTCCTGTTTTGTTTTTTCTTTGTTTATTGCATTCTGCCAGGACTTCTGCATGAGGAGATGACAAAACTTAGGCTGACAAAAGTAGTAGGTACAAGCCTGGGGTCTAAGCAATTTTCTACAACAAAATTCCTCAACATTCTCACTTTATAGGCCCCAAACTAGGCACACGAAGAATCCCTTTTTGTCATTTTCTCAGTAATCTTTGTATGTATTTCCCATCTTTAGGGACTTGGTAATGGAACTTTGGTCACCATGGTTGGTGACCATTTTGAGGAATTTTTGTAAGTTAATTTTTCTAAGTTCTCCACATCCCTCAGTCACTTTATTATGTCACTAATGCATCGTTTCCGGTAGGATCTTCTATCTTACACTTCCACAGCTCAGAACTGTCAATTCCTTCATGAAGTCAATCTACTCCTATGCTGTCTTTTCCTGGTCTTTCATTTTAATCTTAATCCTTTGGCTAATACCTACATTCTTCTTTAGAATCATATAAGCAGCAATAGTATGGAAGCTACCTATGGGGGGGAAAACACTTTTTTATTTCTTTTTAAAATTAAAAAAATTATATATACATTTATATTATTACACATATATAAAATAAACTACATTAAGCAAGAACTACATAACAAGAAGAATTATATTAATGCTACACTCATAGTGTTTTGGCTATTTGTATTTGGCAACATTGAAGAAAACATCTTTCCTATCTTGGTGAGTGCAAAATCCTGAACGTAAATCAAGATCTATTACATGTAATCTCTATTAAGCTTGATTGTTTAGGGATTAAGATGCTTTTAGATCTAGAAAGAACACTCTTTAAGAAGCAAAGACAGGGCTGAGGCCATGGATCAGTGGGTAAAGTGCTTGCCATGCAAACCTGAAGACGTGAGTTCAACCCCCAAACCTAGGTAAAAAAGATATGCTTTGTCCTACATCCGTGGTCTCATCACTTCTGTAGCAAGATAGGAGGCAAGAACAGGAGAATTGGCTCGAAACATACTAGACAGCAGCAGTAACAATGGGAATCCTAGCTCAACAAAACGTAAGGCAAGAAATGACTCTAAGCTTGTCCTTTAACCTCCATATCTCTGCCATGGCAGTCATGTATGTTGTTCATCTGAAATGATCTATAAAGTTGTTTCAGCTTTCTGTAGTACTCTAAAATGATATCCATTTTGTGACATTTCCAGATCCATTTTAGATTGTGAGTGTGATGATTTAGGTCACAATAAGCATCAACAGAGAAAAAGAACCAAAACACCTGCCTTACTCAAGCTATCAATCAGCCACCAAGTGTTTATCCAGTACTGTGGATCAGGGTGACTAATGAGAAGTCAATAGTTACTGCATCACAACTCAGTGCAAGCGGGATGTTCTGGATAGAGTAATCTCTAACCCCCTCTAAGTAAGCCTCTGCTTCCATGGCTGGAGCTTGATTAAACAGAGTCACTAGCATCAACCATCACACCCATTCTAAGTTGCCTTTGCAGTTTATCTCAAACTCTTCTACACTTCTTATTTTCAACAATTTCTATGCAGTTTGTATGTCTATAATTTTGTTGGCTATTCAGAACAGGGTTTATTTGTGATCACTTAGTTGTCTGGGATCTAGCTCTGTACATCAAGCTGGCCTCAGAGATCTGCCTGCCGCTGCTTCCTGAGTGCTGGTATGTGCCACCATTTTTAAGTGTGTACAAGTGTGTGTGTGTGTGTGTGTGTGTGTGTGTGTGTGCATGCATGCAACAGACCAAAAAAACTAAGAAAGGAGGGAGGCACGGAGTGGACTTCTGATCCACATAACTGTAATTACAGGTGGTTGTGAACTGTCATATGAGTTCTGGGGACTGAATCTAGGTCCTCTGTAGGAACACCAGTGCTCTTAACCTCCTAGCCATCTTTCTAAGCCTAATTTTCATTTCTTTACAAGTAAGTGCTAGACACACTATTCCAAGATACCTGAGGCACATGAAAATCCAGAATTCTTGAAGTAACAACTGACAAGGATGATCCCCCTGCTCCAACCATTCCTGCCAGAACTGATCCAGTGCTGTTTCTAAGATTGGGTTGGAATTCTTCCTGCCCTGTAAGAATCACCATAGCTGACTCCATCGCTTTGGAGTTGGTATAGCAGGAATCAAAGATCTGATAGCCCAGAGTGTGGTTGGGCAGAATGTCCGTCCTCTCATTAATCTCCTTGATGGTGTGGATCATGGTTTTCATCCAGCGGAAACCCCGGAAGTTAAACCTGGAAAGGAAAAGCTTCTGTGAGGCAGTAGACAATGGGGGAGGGTGTAACTCAGTTATGGATCTTCAGTTTAGTGAGTCGTGGTAGCTTTTTGTTGAAGCAGCAGCAGGTACCTCAGTTGCCTGCACATGTAAAATTGTCACAAGTGACAATCTTAAAATATTCAAGTGAACTATATTCACTATTGATTAGTAATCTTGAGATTCAACCTTTGGATTATTTTTCCTGTGTGTGTGTGTGTGTGTGTGTGTGTGTGTGTGTGTGTGTGTGTGTGTTATATGCTTGGATTTTCTCAAGTGGCCAATTATTTCTTTGTCACAAAAATATTCTTCTAGTCAGAATTCTTTTCACAAACAAACAAGATGCCTGACAGTTCTTTTGCACATGTTTTCCTCATTCATTGGAAGTCTCTGGGGCCATGATTTTTCTCCTTACCTTGACCTATCTTCTTCTGAACACTCATTATAATTATAAAAGTCATAAAATATATTAAGACACTCAACAGGGGAATACAAAAAAGCATTGCAAAAATTATGTGTAAAACAACTTCAATTGCATAACCCCTGAAGTTTTATTTTTAATATGGAGACATATTTATTGATTCTCACATATAAATGCAAATACAATGCATTGTGCTTTTAATCCTCTAGATATTAAAAATAAGTGCAGCAGTTAAACACTACATTTTTAAAATTCCCCCTATATTTATCAACAAACTCTTCTTTTTTTCTCTTTTTCCCTCTTCAATGTTAACTTTTTAACTTACTAAAGCCAAATACCTCAATATGACTTTCTGTCTTAAAAGATATGCCTTCTGTCCAGTAATTTTTTATTAAACACCCAACAACAGGAGAGATAGCACAACATGTAAAAGTGTTTGTTTCTTTTGCAGAGGATCCAGGTTTAAGTCCCAGCACCCACATGGAGGTTTACAACCATCCATAACTGAAGTTTCAGGTGATATGATATCCTCTTCTGTCCTCCAAATGCTCCAGTCATGTCCATGGTGCACATAGATACTTACAGGCAAAAAATTCACACATAAAAATAAGTGACCCAATAATTAAAAAAAAATATCAACAACAAATAGCCCTTTAGAACGTTGGAACTTCCTTCTATGTCATTTTGAGTTTATGGATAGGCTGTAGTTCTTCGTTTTCTCAAGACACAACAGTGAAAGAAGAAACACAAGACTTTCTGGGTAAGAAGCAGAGAAATAGCCAAGCACTTCCAGCACATAACAGCAGCCACCTAAGTAGATGAGGACAAGGAGATTCAAAGAGACACCAGCCCTGGAGGAACTCACAGACATGCTGAGGCTCAGAGGATGACACCGAAACAGAAGAAAGGACATTCAGACAGTGTTGAGTCTCTACGACAGGGGAGCATGTGAGTATCAAGGAATGGAAACATGGATGTGATGAGAGGAGAAAGGGGAGGATGGAGCAGTGCAGTGCAGGAGAGCAGGCACAGTAGACACCACAGCACAGAATGCTGCACCATCCCCTGCTGCTGTTTCCAGACTAACAATGGTGATATCTTCAACTCTTGAAATAAATGCAGCAGCATCTTTTTTTTTTCTTTTGAGAAAGATAAAATTTCAATTCAAGAGCTAGAAAAACGTTCACCTGCTTTGAACCAGTAACTTCAACCCTTGAGACTTTAGCCAAGAAAGCATTCTTCCTCTAGGATAAATGCTATCTGCCCTGCAGTGCAGCACAAAGATTTTAACAGTGCTGAAAAGGTAGAACAAACTAAGATGTCCACTGATAAAGCCTTACTGTATAAGAATATTTTCCTTCATAACAAAATAATCATCTGAGATATGATTATGAGACAGCAATGAGAAAACAATTGTGAGTGAAACACGGAGTACAAAAAGTGTATAATTACAGATGCATATGACGTATTCTAAGGACTAACAGATAAGTTATTTTAAATCATCACAGGATGTTTACTACAAAGATGGGATTTGGGATAAATTTCCCTTTATTAATTAATTTTTATTATGAGGTTCACAATATTTCATAATATCTAAATCTTCCTTTTATGACTATCAAACAAACTTAAAGTACTCTTTCCTTTTTTCCATTTCATTATTTTTCTCTATTCTTAGAAATATTTCCAAAATAATATGAAATCTTCCTGTTTTATGTACTTTTAACAAATGGAAGATTAAAATTATTATTGCATTAAAGTTGTTATTTAAGAAAGAAATTTTCCCAAACCCCAGTTGAAGTTCTGAATCAGTTAGTTAAGGCTCATGATTTAAAAATAAAATTAATATTGCTTAGTTTGACCTTGGATTCTGAACACTACAAAGACCATTGGAAGTAAAAGTTGAATTACATGGAAGAATAATCAGGGGCTGGGAAAGCACTCAGGTCGGACAGATCAAAGGAACTGTTGGCAGATACTGGTGGAGAATAATACTAAAAATCTAATTTTAAAGAAATGTATTTTTTAACATTATAAGACTAAGACATAGGCACTCAAATTCTAATTTCAGGATTACACAAATCCCAAAATAATCCTAATTAAAGAATTATTCTAAATAGGACATATTTGCTTTTCTCTGTTCTTTCAACTATACTGGAATAACACATTATTTCTAAGGAAGAAAAATCCATAGTTTACAATCTGTGTATCTGCCTTTACCATCTAACATTGCTGGGAGAGAAACCTCCAAAGAAGGGTGGAGAACAAGTTAAGTAAGTGCATTTATAAAATACCTGTATGTTAAATTATGATGAACTCTTACGTTTTCATTTCAGGTTATTGGGGACTAAAGAAGTGAAAACCCCTGTGGAAAACAAGACCTGACTCTGCAATAATCTAGTTGTAAGTGAAGTCCCCGTGTCTTCTTCCTCCATTCCCATCGCTTCCCTGTAAGAGTGGCAGAGAGTGACAGGACTGAGGAAGGGATTCATTGTAAACCTCTGTAGAGATGCTTATCACACTTCATATAGTGACATCCCAAATACGGAGCATGAAGCATATCAAAGGAGAGCATGTGAGTAAATACGTGATGCTGTCATTATTGCTATAGATTTACAGCAGGCATTGACAACACTGATGCCATGAAGCTTCATGGAAACGCCTAGTGTGTTAGGTGCAAGGCCCAGCTAAAACTGTACTTGTGTTACAGTTACAACTATTTAAAGGATGGAATTCAAATACCTATGACTATTCGCATATATACACTTATGAATGAATGAAAGGAGGCCAAGGAATAATACAGAAAGTGGAAAAGGGTTACTGAAAATAGTAAGTTACTGGGAATTTGCTTGCTTTCTTTAATTATGGCATCATTTTCATACTAACATGGTGTGTGTGTGTGTGTGTGTGTGTGTGTGTGTGTGTGTGTGTGTGTGTGTGACATACAGATAGTTGTCCTATCTACATTTTGTATGTCTCACAACAGATTACTGGCAAATTCTAGTATCAGGCATGGATGTTATTTCCAGAGGAGGCAACGTGGAGGTGTGAATATTAAGGGCCAAAGCCTTCCAGGGTATGTTTTGCCCAGTTAAATCAGGGTGCCCCTGTCGTGTACTTTTCTCTTGATATGAGTTTTAGTCTCTGATAATTAACAAAAGCTGCAGTGCCACATAATTCTGCGTCTGTTCTTCTGAGACCTCAGTGTGTACCTGAATCAACAGGAGTCTTCTAAAAGCACAGGTTCCAATTCTGTAAGGCTGGGTAGCAGCCCCTAGCTCCACATGCCCAACAAGCTCTTAGATGCTGATGCTGAACCGCAGACACTGTGTGAGGAGCCACCACTCTGTACTGCATCAACACTCCAGCTAGAAGCCCAAGCCCCGTGCCCACCACTCCTTCCCCACCACATGGACTGAAAAGAAAAAAGAGTGAATAATGGCTTACCCTTCACACATGGGTGAGACCGGCTCCAAAATAGATTCATCTACAGGGATGATCCTGGAGTGAATAGGAAACAGCCCTGCGATGACAAGTGAATGGTTTTTGGCGTCTACATATCCAGTCAAATTAAACTTGGCCATCAGCCTGCATTGTTTCTTTGGTTTGTTTTGAGCGTCCAATTCAGCTAATAAAAATGCAAGGAATCCTAGAGCTAAGCATATCTTTCTGCTGGCCATTTTTAAAAGGTGAGTCTGAAGAAGTTGACTAGTGTGAAAATCACACACGTTTTATTGAAGCACCTTGATAGAGTGTTTACGCGTGTCCCAGGGGACTTGGCTTGCTGCTACTTGCTACACAATTTTCATGTCTTGCAATCACTTGCAATTTGTGGATCTGGACTGGGAGCTCAGTAACCTTTACAGAAGAAACTTCTGAAAATTCCTATATGCTTTGTAATAATAGATGACAGAAATGTGGGTTCTGAGTTTAAGAGTTATCTTAATTTGTAGAAACTGTCCTCTCCTGTTTAGCACTGTCAGCTTTATTGAGTCTCTCTTTAGCTGATACTTCTTCGCCATGAAGTACCAAAAAAGGTTACAGCAGTCTCATCACCTGAAGACTAATATGCTAACAAACTACCACAAAAAATTCTGTAAGGCCTAGATAAATTTAATGAACTTTTTCCACACCTTCCATTTTCTTTATACTTTAATACTGGACACAATACTGTTCTCACCACACTATAGATTCAGGCCCGTGTCTCTGTTTCTTCTGAAAATTCTCTCTCTCCCCTTTCCACCTCTCTCCAAGTTTTTACCTCTATCCTCTCCTCTCCTCTTCTCTCATATCCTCTTCTCTCATCTCCTCTTCTCTTCCATTTCCTTCCCTTCACTTCCCTTCCTCTCTGTCTCTCCCTCTCCCTCTAATATGTGGTTCGCATCCAAACAACTCAATTATAATACAAGGTCTACTTCCAAGACTTGAAAGTACTAATGCAGGCTGTTTAAGACAATTAAGTAATAAAAGTTAATTGTTAGCTGATCAAATCATGGTCATGTCAATTGCTAGTCTGTTTTTATCACAATATGCATCCTAGGTTTTACAGATAGATATGATTCCATAGATAGATAAGGTAAAATAGTTGTATAAAGTCTTTAAAAACTTCAGAGACCTACAGAATATGGCATCTAAAGAAGTTTTTAATATTTTCAAGATTCTTTGACAATAAGACAGGTTAACTCCTAGCAACACCCACCCTACATCAAAGAAAATGATGAGCATCAAAGAGCCTCCTTATGGAATTGGTTTCAAAAGTGGTAAACAGGCCTTCTTTGCCATGAAGTACCAAAAAAGTTTACAGCAGTCTCATTACTTGAAGACTAGGATGCTAACAAGCTACCATAGAAAATTCTGGGCAAAATGTCCTCGTTTTGGCCACAGAATTCTACCTAAAAATGGGCAAGCTAGGATGCAGGCAGAGTCAATGGCCAAACCCTGCCAAAACAGTGTAAACAAGTCCTTAAACTTACTACCTCACAAATATGTCTTTCACATATACTGGGCCAGAAGGCTGAAGTTGATGCTCCAACGTTATAAAGAGTTTCGGGTGAGTGTTCAGGCAGTAAACCATCTCTGTCATTTTCTCATTTTGAAGCTGCTAACCTGCACTTCCTGTTTAATCAGGCAATTAATTTTTATTCCTTCTCAAGTCTTTGATGGGGTTGAAAACCACGTAATTTTGTCTTACAATTAACCTTAGTTTTTTAGGGGTTAAGATTTTTTAGGTCTAGATAGATTTTTAAGTTGATAGAGATGAGATAGGACAGATATTGGTTTGTATTCAGAATTTTAGATTCACCAAGATAGGAAAGATGTTTTCTTCAAGGTTGCCAAATTCAAATAGCCAAAACACTATGAATGTAACATTTTTATAATTCCTGATTGTTTCATTGTTCTTCTTACTGTGTGTAGTTTATTAAATTTATGTATAATAAGATAAATGTATGTATATATATGAAATATATAAAAAAAACTTTTTAAAAAGAAAAGAAAACGTCTTTGCTGAGATTTAGTGAGACATTGGGGAAAGTGAAATTCAGTTGTGTGCCTCAATCTGCAAGCTTTACTTGCATGCTCAAGACAGATATGGATGTGGTATATGATGCTTATGACTGCAAGTGACCATTTTCTACTTTAGGAAGGGTAGGTTGGGGAAGAGTAAGAATGTGGTAGGACTTCTTGCTTTAGTTTTTGCCAAATAACAGGATGGTGTCGGATACAGGACACAGGATCAAGAAACTCCTAGAGGTGAAAACATAGGACTGCTGATAGGGGGAATGTGAGGAGCCAGGAGTGAGAGAAGGACGCCAAGACACATGGTGGCACTGTTTGCCACAGTGCATGATGGTGCTTATTTGCCATGACACAGAAAACTAAAAGAAAACATCACAGTGGAAGTTTTTATTGACTTATTCAATTATTGAATTGAATGGCTGCTCAGAGACCTTTGTAGGTCTGGGCTCCAAAAACTATTGTACAGTTAAAAGCAGTTTTGAGATGGCTCTGTTCCCCAGCTCTTTCTTTTTATGATGTTAGAAATACTTAAGTGACAGGAGAGTGAAAGGCTCCAGTGTGCTGCCGGGTCGCTGCCGGGCTGCTGCTCTGAGGAGCTCCTGTGATTCCCATCTTTCCCTGGTGATCACAGCAGACTGCAGCAAACAAAATGCTCCACGGTAACAACTGATCCAAGAAGCCAGAGAAACTAAGGACATCCTTCTTGGGTGTAGAAAGCACCCTTGTGATTGAATCTTAAAATCCATAAATGCTCTTATCATCATCATAATACATTTTGTTATTTTGTTTACTAAAGAGAAGAGTGGTAATTTAACCAAACAATCACTTTTGTGAAACAAATGATTGAACTTGCTTTATTCACTTGATATTCAAAGTAGGTGACTTGGTCATAATTCTGTATTCTATGAGCTGAGTTATTTTGCAGCTATATATTAGAGTATATGAATAGTTAATTGCAACGATGTGTTAAAACAACAACGGCAACACACATTTTATTACCAAAACTGCTTTTCTCGCTTCCTTATTTCACTCTGGTGACAATCCTAATGAGTTCTTTTAATTAAAAGTTCAGATCAACAATTTACTTAATGGAGTGGATAAACGCAATAAAGTTGTCATTTTATAGATTTATGTATTTACAAATTACTTACAAACTGAATTCTGTGCTGAAGACATTGAGAGCAAATCCCTGAAGTTTAGAATGTTGGTGAGCATAACACCAATTTGCATTTTCTTTAAATATTTTTATATCTAATGACTAAAGGGAAAAGTGGAATGGAATATTAAAAGAGTGTTCGTATTTGCTGAAGTGTAGAAAGCAGCGGGAAGGAGCTTGTACGTTGCCAGATACTTGATTTCAGAAAGATTGTTTTGGAAGTGGAGTTGTGGGAGCAGGATCATGGTTAGAGCCTGATGGATCCGACATGATGGATAGCTCTCCAGTAGAGATGATAAGCAGGCCATGGGGACATGATGGATCAGACATGATGGAGAGCTCTCCAGTAGAGATGCCAGGCAGGCTCTAGGGCATGTGATTCTGGAGTTGAGGGAGAGACCTGTGTTAGAGATGGAAATTGCGGAGGTGTCACCACTTCTGTTACTGACCATGGAACACTGGAATGAAGGTGGGAGAAGAGACAAGCTCACCTTGGAGCATGGAAGAGGGTTCAGAGCAAATAAAAAGGAGGGGAAATGAACAGCCAGGGAGACAGGAGACAGAGTAGGGGCATCACTGCATTGTGTGATGGAGTCAGGGGAAGGCTCTTACCCACAAATAGTAAATTTGACTTCGCATCACAAGGGGGTGAATAAGAGAGCGTGCTTGTATTGCCATGTGTCTGCCTCAGTCAGTCCCTAACTGCTTCGCTCTAATGCAGCTTTGGGTGCAGGATAAATAGTAATCCTCAGAAAGCCCTTTTTGTTTGGGAACACTGGAGCAGAGTCTAATGTGCACGGCGTTGGCTCCATTAAAATAGAGTGATAGCCCAGTGGCTAATGTAGGAGACCAGAATTTGGATCTTCAGAACTCATTAAATGCCAGGTGGGTGTGGTATAACCCCAAGATCTGTAATTCCAGAACATGCTGCTTAGCTAGACTAGCCATGTCTTAAACCCCGCTAATGAATAAGGTAGAAAGTGATCTAGAATGACTGATTCCCAGGGTCAACCTTTATTTTCAGAAGCATTTTCACATATATGCACATGAACCCACAGACATGAGGTCTTCTTTATACACAAATTCACACCACATACATATGCAAAAGAAATAACTCAGATGCCAATTCTCATGATTAATTCGGATGGAAAGGGTCCCTTACATGAGTTCCTTTTGGATGCTTTGGGAAAGTCTCCTTGTACTGAAAAACCTGTGTGATTTTTCTAAGAGAGCCAGTGTCAACTCCTGATGCTGGCTGCATCTGTAGTGGATGTAAACATGTTTTTGTTTTGATCCCAAGTGTGGGATGGGGAAACGGACTTGTAAGAGAACAGGTAATGTTTATCCACTTAGAAGTCGAACCACTTCATGGGTGGGGAAAGACAGAATTGTTTTTTGCCAGCTGAAATACATCCTAGTACAGACTCTGAGAAGAGATATACATATGAGTCCAAAACGAGAAGCTGGGGCTTTTTGGGTCTTGATATTGTTTGCCTGTTCCTCGCTCCACTTTGAGACACTCCTAGAGAGAACCGCTCCAGCGAAGGCTTCAAGGCTCTGGGCTTCGGCTGCTGTTCCAGGTTCCAGCAACAACTCTGGTGGAATTGCTGGTTTGCTGAAATCCTGCCGACTAAGCCAGGGGAATTTCTCCCAGGAACTGAATTCAACAAGGCCTACTTCTCCTGTTCACATAAACCTCCTTTCTCTCCTAACTAGGGTAGGTGGGTTGGAAGGGAGGTATAAGCATTTAAAGAACCCCAAATAAAGTAGGTTTGGAAAAGGTGAAGCCAACACACATCTCAGCTCCTGTATGTGGTACCTCCTCCTCTTCTTGGCTCCCCCAAAGGGACTGCATCAATGAGGGGGGTCTACAAAAATCACAGACTATGAAGACCCAACACAAACTTGGGTAGTTATAGTCTCTGGGAGCAGAGCCCAGAAACTCTTTTTTCAGAAACAGCTTAGAAGACAATAAGGATCTGGCAGGTTCAGGAGCAGAATTCCATGACCTGTGGCAGTGCTATAGAACTGTTAAGCTGATGAAAAGAAAATGCAAGTGCATTCCAACTGTGAGGGGCGTCAAGCCTGAGAAACAGCCCTACCCTTACCCTAACCCTCTCCATGAGCCTGTCCTTCAGTTCCTCCCTTTCTTTCCTCAGTTCCCAAGACCTTCTGATTGTCCACTGTGCCACTGGCTGTCATCTGCTATGGCCATCCATTGCGCTGCCATTGTATTAATCAACACCATGGCTCTAAAAAAAGAAATGAGATACATAGTCTGCCCCCCCTTCCCCAGCCAAATACCAGGGTTAAAGGCATGCGCCATCAAGCCCAACTGAGATGAATAGCTCAAGAGGAAGAGAGCAGTTTGGGGCTCACAGTTTCTGAGGGTTCAGTTCACAGATACTTGCCTCCACTGTTTCTATATCTGTAATGAAAGAGAAAATTATAGTGAATAATATGCCTGCCTCACAGCTGCCAGGAGATAACATGGCAGGGGAGAGATGTGTACACTCTTCAAGGCATGCTGTAAAACGTCATAGGTAGGTTTCAAAGGAATCTGGGAAACTAGAAGATATTTCCTGTATCTTCTTAGCTGTTAAAAGTTAAAGGCTCTTTGTGGTTTCTACAACCAACTCACTGACTTAGCTTTGCAACTTTCTGATTCTTAGGCTTACCTCTTTTAGGACTCCCCATACACTAATCTTTCCCTTTATATTCTATAGATAACCTCACACACCCATAGTAGTGTATGGCGGAAGGAGCAGTATCACAGGCAAGGGGTGTCTATCATGCCTAGCTGCTCCTAAGAGGCAGTCTCATCTCCAAGGGCAAGAGTGGTGACAGTGAGATGTAACTGGTGAAGGAGCTCTAGCAGGCCCTAGCCTGGCAAGCATGGCTCTCACAGGCCTTGCCCTTTCCCCATTCCCTCTTCCTTGCTAAACATGTTACATTACATTTCTAAAGGTAATGACCAAACTTTATTTGACCATCCTTTATTTGGCCACTTCCTCCCCCTAAGGCTGACCACCAAAGTCTACCTCTGAAAGTATTGAAGTCTAACCATCAAAAGCTCCCTTTTGGCTACTCTAATTAAAATACCCAAACAAACCACACCAAGTCATCTTAACATGGGCTTTCCCCTTTTACCTTTAAAAGCCTCCATTTCCCCAGGGGCCACATCTGTCTTGTCTCTGTCCA
Source organism: Acomys russatus (assembly GCF_903995435.1). Taxonomy (NCBI): domain Eukaryota; kingdom Metazoa; phylum Chordata; class Mammalia; order Rodentia; family Muridae; genus Acomys; species Acomys russatus. The sequence goes on along the minus strand of NC_067151.1, from coordinate 40,164,812 downwards.
GAGGCAGTCTTTTGCCCCTCTGGGAAAAATATCCCCATCCCTCTCTCCCTTGTTCCCTTCTCCTTTTCCCCTCATTGCTGGGGCCTGCCCTGGCAGTATCAAACAGATCCTAGATCAGGGAGTGAGGATCAAGAAATGATAAGAGAAGAGAAATAAGAAACTGAGGCAAAATATTTGACCAAGTCTCCTGAATGGAGAGACCTGGTGGCACTCAGAGGAAGAATAGAAGGCTACCAAGAAGAGACTTGATATCCTATAAGTATATACAGGGGGAGGAAGTCCCCCTCAGTCACAGTCATAGGGGAGGGGAGTAAGGGGAAAATGGGAGGGAGGGAGGAATGGGAGGGTACAAGGGAGGGGATAACCACGGAGATGTAATATGAATAAATTAATAAAAATTTTTTAATTAAAAAAAAAGAAACTGAGGCAAGAAATAGTCAGAAACAAGGGATAGACTCAGGAGAGTTTGCAGTCAATACCACCACAGCCTTGGAATTGAACTCATGACCTCAAGCCTGTTCAGCAAGTGCTTTACCCATCTCCCTATCTATCCCATGGTTTGCTTTCTTGGGTGCTGGAGCAATCACTCTCAGCCTAGACACCACAGTGTATTTTTTTTTTCTGAAAGTCTGAAGACCTTGAGTGTATAGTTGACAGAAAATCTTGTTTAATCACAGTCTTGGTAATTCGTGTGACTCTTATGCTGGAGCAGAGAGCACGAGAGGACTGCCTACGGACAGAGCACCTTTACAAACAGCTCCGGACACCTCATCCTCTGTGACCTGTCTTTGTCTCTCTTTTTCTGTCTTTTGTCCCTCTGAGACAAATAACTCTCCCTTGTGCTGAGAACTTGGTCTTGGGGTGTCTTGTGCCAAATACTGGTCCTTTTAAGTAGAGCCAAGCAACATCTAAGTGTAAAGTATGAACAGTGAAAGAAGGAAGCCAGTCACTCAGTTGTGTGCATGAGCCATGATCTCTTACAGGATGTATGTGAGGGAGTGGAGGGAATGCTTTCTTGTATTTTTAAAAATATACTCTTTTCAGATTTCTCCAGAATTCTGCTTGACCAATGATTGTGGTTTGAATGCAATGTGCACCATAAGCTTCTATGTATGAACACTTGGTCCCCAGCTGATAGTACTATTTAAGATTGTGAGTTTTTTTGATTGATTTATTTATTCACTCTACATTTCAATCATAGCCCCCTCCTTTCTCTCCTCCTGGTCCCACCCTCCCTTCCTCTTCTTCCATTCCCCCTCCTCTGTTCCTTAGAAAAGTGGAACCCCATACCCAAGTACCCCAGCTCATAAAGTTGTATCATGACTGAGTTTGTCCTCTTCCCCTGTGGCCTGTTGATGCAGCCCGGCCAGGGGAAAGTTACCAAAAACTAGGCAAGACAGTCAATATCAGAGACAGTCCCCATTCCCCTTACTAGTTTACCCACATGACTCCTGAGCTGCCTATCAGCTATATCTGTGTAGAGGGCCTAGGTCCAGTCCATGCATGGTCCTTGGTTGGTGCTTCATTCTCAGCAAGCCCTTCTGGGACCTGGTTAGTTGGCTCTATTGGTTGTCTTATGGAGTTCCTGTCACCTCCAGGTCCTCTTATTCATCCCCTCACATTTATATAACACTCCCTACACTTTGCCTAATGTTTGGCTGTGAGTCTCGGCATGTGTTTTGATCCATTGCAGGGTGTAGTCTTTTAAAGAACAGCCATGCTAGGTTCCCATCTGCAAGCATAGCAGAGTATCATCCACAGTGTCAGTGGTTGGCTCTCTCCCACTGGGTGCGTCTCAGGTTGGGCCAAGCACTGGTTGGACAATCCCTCAATCAATGCTCCATCTTTATCCTTGCACATCTTATTGGCAGGATACATTTGGGGCCAAAGTTCTTGTGAGTGAGTTGCTGTTCCCCTCCCTCCACTAGGGGTCCTGTCTAGTGTGAGGGTGTTTTCTTTAGTCTCCATGACCCCTGCTAGGAGTCTCAGCTAGAAACAGCCCCATATTCTCCCAGAAGCCTACCCTGTCTTAGGTCTACAGCTTGTCACTGAGATTTCTCCTCACGGGTTCTCTTCTGTCTGCATGCCCTTTGCCTTCCTGCCCTGCTTTCCCCAAGTCTGGAAGAGGTACTGAGTATCTGAAATACACTAAGAATTGGCTTTGAGATCTGGTAGCACAGCAACACTTCCAGAACGAGACAGAGTAATTTATAAGCAATAAAATTAAAATATAATCATTTATAAACAACAAATCCCACTTTATTTTCTTTTATTCTGCAGCCTTTTATTTCAGCTCATTTGCAAAACTGACATAGAACATAAGGCACCTGCATGATTATAAAATCTAAGAGCTCCCATTATCTACTGATAGATCAGAATTCAGTGCAAACTTCAGTGGCTTAAAACAACAAGCAGTTCTGATTGCTCATGAGTGTAGTACAGCTGACTGGGAGAAACACCTGACAAATTTATTCCATGTTCATTCCCTGGGAAATCCATGCACCTCCCTGGAGCCTTCTTTGTTACTTAGCCTCTCTGAGTCTGTGGATTACAGCATGATTACTTTACTTATCAGCTAATATATGAGTACTTATCATGTTTGTCTTTCTGGGTCTGGGTTGTCTCACTCAGGATGATTTTTTTCCAGCTCCATCTAATTGCCTACAAATTTCATGATGTCCATTCTTCAGTCGAAGGAAATCTAAGTTGTTTCCAGTTGCTGGCTATTATGAATGAAGCCACTATAAACATAGTTCAACAAGTAACCTTGTTGTAGAATGGAGCATCTTTAGGGTATATGCCTAAGAGTGGTACAGTTGGGTCTTGAGGTTGATCTATTCCCAGTTCTATGAGGGACAGCCGTATTGATTTTTATAGTGGCTGTATAAGTTTGCACTCCAACCAGGACTAGAGAAATGTTGCCCTTGCTCCACATCCTCAAGTGTAACACAAAATATCACAAAATCTCAAAGTCATTTTGATTTCAGTTTCCCTGATAGCTAAAGATATTGAACATGTCTTTAAGTATTTCTCTGCCATTTGTGTTTCGTCTATTGAGAATTCTGTGTAAATCTATTTATTGAAATATAGTTGCTTCAGTTCTTTATATACTTTGGATATTAGCTCTCTATCAGAGGTGGAGTAGGTGAAAATATTTTCCCATTCTGTAAGCTGTTCTATCCTACTAACAGTGTCCTTTGCCTTACAAAACCCTTTCAATTGCATGAGGTCCTGTTTATTAATTGTCCATCTTAGAACCTGCATAATTGGTGTTCTGTTAGGAAGTTGTCCCTTTGCCAAAGCAGCAAGGCTGCTTGCTCATCGGCCATATTCAGTGTTCCTGTGTATGTTGATGTCTCTAATACACTTGGATTTCAGTTTTGTGCAGGATGATAGATATGGATCTACTTGCATTCTTCTACATGCAGGCATCCAGCTAGACCAGCACCATTTGTTGAAGATGCTTTCTGTTTTTCCATTGTGAAATTCTGGCTTTATTAAAAAAAAAATCAGGTGTCTATAGATGTGTGGATTTATGTCTGTGTCTTGGATTCAATTCCATTGAACATTGTGTCTGCTTTTGTGACAATAGCATGCAGTTATTATTACTATGGCTCTGAAATAGAGTTTGAAATCAGGGATGGTGATACCTCTGGAAGTTCTTTTATTGTTCAGGGTTGTTTTTTCTATCCTGAGTTTCTTTTTCCTTTTCCATTTGTAAGTAACTGACTATTGTCCTTTCAGGGTTCACTAGCATGAGAGATCTTTCCATCTTCTGATAGTGTCTTCAATTTCTTCAAAGACTTTGAAGTCTTTAACTTGCTTGGGTATGGTTAGCCAAGATCTTTTATATTGTTTGTGGCTATTGTGAAGGACGTTGTTTTCTTAATTTCTTTCTCAGTTTCTTTGTCATTTGTATACAGGAGGAATACTGATTTTTTTTTTTTTAGTTAATCTTATATCCAGCTACATTGAGGAAGATGTTTATCAGCTGTAGGAGTTTCCTGGAAGGATTTAAGAGCCTGCTTAATTATACTGTCATATCATCTGCCAATAACACTGCTATGATTTCATACTTTCCAATTTGTATCTCCTTCAGTTGTGTTATTAGTCTAGCTGCAATTTAATCTACTCTATTAAATAGATATGAAGAGAGTGGATAGCTGTGTCTTGTCCTTGATTTTAGTGGAATTGCTTTGAATTTGATGTTGGCTATAAGCTTGCTATAAAGTGTCTTTATTATATTAGTTATGTCTCTTTTATCCCCTAATCTCTCCAAAACTTTTATAATGAAGGGGTGTTGGATTTTGTCAAAGGATTTCTCAGTATCTAATGAGATGACCATGTTTTTTCCCTTTGAGTTTGTTTATGTGGTGGATTACAGTGACAGGTTTTCATATGTTGAAACATTATATCTCTGGAATGAAGCCAACGTGGTAATGATGAATGATCTTTTAATCTGTTCTTAAATTCAATTTACAGGTATTTTATTAAGCATTTTGCATTTATGCTCATAAGGGAAATTGGTCTGAAATTCTTTCTTTGTTGAGTTTTTGTGTGGTTTGGATATTGGGGTGACTGTGGCCTCATAAAATTAGTTTGGAAATGTTCCTTCCGTTTCTATTTTGTTGAATAGTTTGAGGAGTATAGGAATTAGTTCTTGTTTCAAGGGCGAGTAAAATTCTCCACTAAAAACTATCTGGCCCTGGGCTTTTTTGGTTGGGAGAATTTAATGACTGCTTCTATTTCCTTTGGGGTTCTCAGTCAATTTAAATTGTTTATCCGATTTTGATTTAACTTTGGCATGTGGTATCTGTCAAGAAAATTATTCATTTCTTTTATATTCCCTCCCATTTTGTCAAAAACAAAATTTTAAAGGATGTCCTTATGAGTCTTTGGGTATTCTTGGCATCTGTTATGTCTGCCTTTTGTTTCTGGTTTGGTTCATTTGGATATTCTTTCTCTGTCTTTTAGTTAGTTTGAATAAAAATTGTCCAACTTGTTGATTTTCTCTAAGAACCAACTCTTGTATCATTGATTTTTTTGTATTGTTCTCTTTGTTTTTATTTTATTGATTTTAGGCCTTAGTTTGACTATCTCTTGTGATCTATTGCTCTTTGGTATGTACTTCTTTTTGTTCTAGACATTTAAGGTTACTGTTAAGTTGTTAGTATCATTCCAATTTTTCAGTGTAGGCATTTAATACTATGAACTTTCATCTTAATACTTTTTTCATCATGTCCCATAAGTTTGGTTATGTTGTGTACTCATTTTCAATGATTCTAGAAAGTCTCTAATTTCTTTCTTATTTCTGTTTTGACCCAGGGTTTATTCAGTGGAGCTGTTTTAAGTTTCCATGTGTATTAGGCATTCTGTTGTTGAAATCCAGCTTTTATCTGTTGTGTCTCATAGAATGCAGGGAGTTTCTATTTTCCTGTATCTGTTCAGACTTGCTTTATGAGAGATTATGGGTTAATTTTGGAGAAAGTTTCCTAAGGTTCTAAGAATAAGGTATATTTTTTTGTCTTTAGATGAAATGTTAGATACATTTGGTTTATAATGCCTGTTATTACTAGCATTTCTCTGTTTAGTTTTTGTCTCCTTTACTAGACCATTAGTGAGAGTGGGGTATGGAGGTCTCCTACTATCAACATGTGAGGATCTTGTGTGTTTTAAGCTTTAGTAATGTTACTTTTACAAATGTGTGTCCCCTTGAGTTTGGGGCATAGATGTTAAGAACTGAGACTTCATATTGGTAGATTTTTCCTTTGATGATTATGAAATATCTCTTATGCCTCTTTTCATCATCTTTACATTGTAGTTTATTTTGTTAAATATTAGAATGACTACTCCAGCTTGCTTCTTAGGTCCATTTGCTTGGAAAATCTTTTTCCAATGTTTTTCTCTGAGGTAATATCTATCTTTGGTATTGAGGTGAATTTCTTGTATGCAACAGAAGAATGGACCTTTTTTTCTCTTCCAGTCTTAATCTATGTCTTATTATTGCAAAATTTACTTCATTGATATTCAAAGATATTGGTGGCCAATAATTGTTAATTCCTGGCATTTTTTGTTGTTGACGTTGATGTTGGTGGTGGTGGTGGTGTGTGTGTGTGTGTGTGTGTGTGTGTGTGTGTGTGTGTGTGTGTGTCTGAGAAAGAGAGAGAAAGACAGACAGACAGACAGACAGACAGAAAGACAGAGAGAAACAGAGAGAAACAGAGAGACAGAGATTCCCTTCTTTTGATTTTACTGGTATGAGATTATTTATTTCCTGTGTTTTCATGGTGTAGTTAATTTTTTTGGATTGGAATTTTTCTTCTAGTACCTTCTGAGGACTAGATTTGTAGATATTGTTTAAAATTGACTTTATTATGGAATGTTCTGTTTTTGCTATCTATGGTGACTGGCAGTTTTGTTGGGTATAGTAGTCTGAGTTAGCATCCATGGTCTCTTAGAATCTGCAGAACAGCTGTCCAGGATGTTCTGGCTTTAGAGTCTCCATTGAGAAGTCAAGTGTGATTCTAATAGGTCTGTCTGTATTCTACCTGTGCTTTTTCTTTTGTACCTCTTAATAGTTTTCCTTTATCCTGTATGTTTAGTACTTTGATTATTATGTGCTAAGGAAACCTTCTTTTTTGGTCCAATCTATTTCTGTTCTGTATTCTTTGTGTAACTTTATACGCATTTTCTTCTTTATGTTAAGAACATTTTCTTATATGATATTGTTGAAAATATCTTCTGGGCTTCTAAGCTGGGGTTTTTCTCCTTTTTCTATTCCTATTCTTAGGTTTTGTATTTTCGTAGTATCCTATACTTCCTAGGTGTTTTGTTTCAGGAATTTTTTAGATTGAACATTTCCTTTGACTGATGTATCTATTTCTTCCATTGTATGTTCAATACCTGAGAGTCTTTCTTTCATCTCTTGTATTCTGTTCATGAAGATTGCATCTGTAGTTCCTGTTTGCTTACCTAGATTTTTTTTTACTTCCAGAATTCCTTCCATTCATGTTTGCTTTTTTGCTTCTTTTTCCATTTGAAAGTCCTAAACAGTTTTATTAATTTCTTGAAACTGTTGTTTGCTTGTTTTTTTTTTTTTTTCTCTTGGATTTCTTGGCTTTCTTGAAGGAATTTATCTATTTCCTCATTGAGGACCACTATCATCATGATAAAATGGGTTTTAAGGTATTTTTCATGTGCTTCATCTGTGTTGACTTGCTGTAGCAGGATAGCTGGGCTGTGTTGGTAAAACATTGTATTACTGTTGTTGATTGTATCTTTTCACTGGAGTCTAAGCATCTGGGTTTGGGGTGATTAAAGCTACAGGTGCTAAGTCTGGGTGTGTCTTTTTTGAATGGGTGTTTTGTTCCTTGGTTTCTCTTTTCTCACTAGCCTGAGTACCCTGTGCTTAAGTAGGGGGTCTTCACCTGAGTTGGAGCAGGACTTCTGGCAGTTGTTGTGGCATCTGTTTGAGTAGGGATTCTATTTCCATGTTGGGGGCTGAAACAGGGTAATGAGAAGGGGTAGGGTGCACAGAGAGAGTGTGTGGGAACCACAGGAGGGCAGCCTACCTGGACTCCGGGTGGCCAGTATGGCTCTTGTTTACTGGAGGAGTTTTCATGCTGAAATTTCCTTGCAAACAGTGAAAGAAACAAACAGAGTTCTGTGGTTTTCATCTATACCTCCAGAAGGTGACCTATAGTCAGTGCCCTACACAATAAAATAAAGGATGGTTTTATGCAATAACAGGTATTCATAAATAGAGATTTAGAAAGTGGCTTTTTCCTTGAGAAATATAAAAATATTTCTAAAAGACAAAAAGAGGTTAATATAGTCATATGAATAATTTATATAGAATATTTGGGACAAGTTCTGCTGCCTGCTCTCAAAAGAAGCATACACCAATGAACTATAACTGGACATATGACATGTTCCTCAAGGTCAGCCACTGGCCACCAGGATGGGATCATTCATTCCATGTAGGTCTTATGCCAAAGCCTTCTCTTCTCTCAGGGTGACAGAGGATGGTTTTGTTTAGATTTTGCTGAGCTCAACATGCTAAGGCAATTAGAGTCCCCAGAATTATCTTAACATGTGTTCAACAACAACAAAACAAACAAAGCAAACAAACAAAAAAAAACAGTGTTTACAGAGCCTATGCTTTCTTCATAGCCCACTTGTAGCTCTTCCTGGGTTTACATGAAGTCTCTTTCTAGACCCTGCAGAAGGAAAGCACTATATATAGTAGATACCAAGTCACAAAGACCAGTGGTTAAAATGTGACCTTCATGACTTCTGTTTCCCTAAGTGAATCCTACAGCAGAGGAAGTGGTGTCTAGGGATTTCACCTTTCCTCCTATGCCAATCCAGGGTGATTTGGGAAAGCATTGTCTGGTTCCATTGCTTCCGGTCCCCCAGCCTTCTGAAACTGCAAATCCCAGTCACATTTTCTGAATTGGTCTCTGAGGTAAAGTCATGCAGCCTGTGGAGCAAGCAGACAGATTCTTTTCTTGTCATTTTTAACACCAATTGCCCAGATAAAACAGAAACTGCAGTCAGCATTGCTACAACACTGGATGTGAAGATTAATTAGCAGGTTCTCTCCATTTTGCCTGCTGAACTGACTATGAGGATGACACTCAGCCCCCCCTCTCTATGCTCTGGCTGATTGATGGGGCATTCATCCCATTAGCAGAAGGGCCTTTCAGCAGCATGGCGTATCTGTCCTGCATGATTATTTATAGGCTGCTTTATTCCAACAAACCCTTTCATTCTAGCTACTTCATCTTAAAATGTTGGTTTTGAACTTCCCATTATCCATATGTATTCTATGGTCTAAGTATTATTTGCAGTTTCAGGCTGTGAATATCATTAGTTTGAAGTGATTTAATGTGGCACATTAGGGACAAATGCACTGCACATATCACTGTCACCGAAACAAACTGGGCACAAGACTCAAGGCATGAGGTAGAATTGGTATGGACCAATGATGCACAAAATGAAATTTCAAAAACTGTTTGTGACATTCATCTTAACCGTACATGGTACACACCAGAGTCCTTTTGCCTTCTTAATTGAGCTGACATTAAAGTTTCTCTACAACTTGACCCAAGGCTGCTCTCCTGCCTCATCTCCTTCTTAAGCTCCCAGATGCCAGGGAAAATACCAATCTTGTTCCCACTGGGATCTACTTCTGTTTAATGAATCTCATACCTGTGTCCCTGTCATACTGTCTCCTCGGTTGTTTTGCCTTAGCTGACAGTGGGCTTTGGTGTCTGTTCTAGAGGCGTTTCTGTTGCCCTGATGAAACACGGTGACAAAAAACAACACAGAGCAGGAGATATTTAATTTAGCTTATGCCTCCAGGTTACAGCCCACCATTTTTCAGAAGCCAAGAACTCACATTACATCCAGTCAAGAACAGAGAGAAAATGCTATATCCGCGCTGCTTGGTTGCTTGTTAGTTTTGTTCAGATCACATTCTTGCTTCTTATACAGTGCATGGATCAGCCTATAACATAGTTTGGCTCAAACTCAGGATGTCTTTCCACATTGATTAAGAAGCAAAGCCCTACAGACATGCCCACAAGCCATCCTGATCTAGATAATTCTTCATTAGGTCTCTCTTCCAAGATGACTGCAGGTTGTGTAAATCTAATAGTTAGAACCAGCACAATCCCCTTTGACCACCTGATGAATAAATATCACTTAAGCCATAACTTTCAAACACTTGTTGTTACATGTTAATACATAATACATGTAAAAGTAACTTATTCTCCTGGTCCATCGTTGCCTGGAATAATCTCACCCTTACTTGTTCTTTCTAAGCTCTAGGCTGGCTGGTTCAACTCAGCTGTTCTGGCTCAAATTGTTCTCCCAACTGGCTTATTTAATCTGGCCTCTTTCTTGACCCAGAATTGCTTTGCTTGACCTCAGACTAACTCAGCAATCTGCTCTAATCTTCTGTCTTCTTCTCATGTCTTGGCTCATTCTCTCTTCACCCGAGTTCTCTCTCTCTTTGCCACCATCTCTCTGTTACTGTTCTGGTAAAATTGACTCCTCTTTCTGTAAAACTTCCTTTAAATTAGCTTCCCTTTCCTCTCTCTTTTCATGAGAGTTGGGCGTATCCTATTCTGTCAAATCTTCTCTGATTCATCATCTTTTCTGCCACTCAATTAGGCATTACTTTCAAATATGGGTGCTTCCTTTTACAAACTAACTTTACCTTCATTTGGGATTAAAAGCATGTACCATGATGCCTGGACCTAATCTTTTGTTTACTTGATACTTGCTCTATACCAGGCTGACCTTAAACTCAGATCTGTTTGCCACTGTCTCCTGGATTAAAGGCATGTTTCTTTTCCTGCTGGATCACATAGACTTTGAAGGTCTTTGGATGTGATCTCTTGCCAGAACAGCCGTGTTCTGAATTATCAGTCCTCCACAAATATAAAATATAGTTGATCTCTAAAAATCTCCCAGTTTTCAAAATTTTAACATTTAAAAATTATAAAGTCCCTTATATGTTCTGTAAAATGTGCTCAACTATGTAATAAAAAACAAGTAACATGATTAAACATTATTATTCCAAAAGTGAAAATACCAATGTATAGCAAATGAAAAAAACAAAACTTAAAAAAAAGAATAGAAAGGGCTGGAGAGATGGCTCAGAGGTTAAGAGAACTGGCTGCTCTTCCAAGGGTCCTGAGTTAAGTTCCTGCAACCACATGATGGCTCACAACTATCCATGGTGAAATCTGGTGCCCTCTTCTGGGATACAGGCATACATGTAGCCAGAACACTATATACATAATAAATAAATAAATCTCTAAAAAAGAAAGAAAGAAAATGCAGCAATATGAATTAAACGGTGTAGTTTCATATCCAGCATCTGAAGTTTGTAATCTTCTGGGATCCAAAGGACTTGGGCAGCCTTGCCTCTCTAGCTCCTCCATCTACAGTACATGTGCTTTTCTTTTAGAAATTTCCTTTTCTACACCCACATCTCCTCTTGGAAGATGCTGCACAGTCTTGGCATCTCCAATAATCTGGGGTTCCCATTGCAACTGAGGCTTACCCTTCAACAATGACCTCTTTGCAGCTACTCTGGTCTTACACAAGCTGAAAGCCTCAGACATTCTCCATGATTGCTCCAACTTTGCATGTTCATGGCTTCAAAGCCAGTGCCACATAGACATTTACATTGGTATTTAAGATTTAGCATGTAGGTGTTATGGGGGAAAAGGAGGTTTAAGTGGGGAGAGGAAGAGGAAAGGGTATTGGGGAAGGGATAGTTAATTCTAAGACTATTTGGAAAACCTATATGGAAACTTACTAGTTTAAAACCTTATACATATATACATATGGGTAGATTAGATTAGATAGATAATAGATGATACATAAATAGATAGATAGATAGATAGATAGATAGATAGATAGATAGATAGATAGGTGGGGGTGTGTATAGGAGTGTGGAGAAACTATGAGAAATAAGAAAATAAGATCACTAGCCAAAAGATATTTTTTCCAGCTCCTTAGCACAGCCATAGCTTTGTCTCTCCGGTCCTGGTTCTGGTTCTAGTTATACTCTGCACTAATTTTTAGCATTTCCATCCTTCTCTTGTGTAGTCTCAGCTCTCCCTATGTGTGGCACTTTATTGACTATGTTTGATAGAGCACTGGTGTAGTAGGTCCAAGCCCTGAGTTCTACCGAAGGATAGACAAGTTTTTGACTGCTGGGCATTCAGAGCCAAAGCTTGAGTATTGCTAGTCTTATGCTCTATCACTGTGTTATACCCTCCCTCCATGCCTGGCAGTGGCATGCCTCCCAATTAACCTTTAAATTGTATCCATCACCAATAATTATGAATTTCCCACATTAGGTAATGATTAAGGCTCAGCCATAATCCCAGCAAAATTGAATAGTAAGTAATCATTTGGCTCAGCATTATGTTGCAGCCTTGAAAAATACACTTCATGATATCTATAGAACATAAAGGAGTATGTATGTATGTACTCTCCACTGCCTGAGGAGAGTTACAGGGAGCTTTGGTTTTACTAAGCTATTGTATTTTAATAAAACTAGTGAGAGAAATTTCCAAAACTACTAAGCACAAATTATCTCATTCTTATGAAATGTTTAGACTTTCCAATTTTGATTGCATTTCTTCATTTAAAAGTTTTCAATTTAAATAGAATTGCATCACGTTGCCCCTCCCCTTCCTCTCTCCAGCTCTTTCCAGCTACCGTTCCTCTAACCCTATCCATGTACTACCTCGCTTTACCATATGTAATAGAAAAAGGGATTCCTTTCAGCTCTTTTGATGAGGAATTCATGCAGAGTCAAATATCCAATAGAAGGTCTACTCAGCTAAATCCTACTGTTTGAGTCACCATGGATGAGATTAACACCTCTGCATCTTGTACCTCCTCCCCCAGAATAGGGAGCTCATAGTGGGGAACCACTTTATCTGAAGAGCCACTTCTCTATGTCTCCATGAGGAAGGAAAATATCCTGTCCAGCAGCCTAGGGAAAGGAAAAGGCCAAAGGAGATTAAGCTTTACGCTCCTGTGAAGTCTTCCCCAGGGACACTGAGATAACCATGAGGACAAAGCATATTAGAATGCAATTTTTTGTGGCCTGTGCTCTATTTTTAAACAGCTCAGGACCCAACAAGGATGACATGAATGTAACTGAATTTCACACATCGGATAATGAAGAAGGATCAGCCGAGATCAGAGCAAAAATCAAATAGTATGTGATAATTATTGGCTATGCACCGTGCTGCAGCCTCAGAAGAATACATCTCATTGCATGAAGTGGCCTCAGCAGTAAATGCATGGTCCCTCCAATCCCTGACTCCCACCAGGTGGAAGGTGAGAGAGTTGCAGCTCCATTCCCAAGTTACAAGTGAAACAATAGACAGATGTGTGGAACCATGCCTCTTGCTGCTGTGGAGTGTTCCCTCCGCTGGCTCAGATGTCGGAGGGTATTGAACCCCAGGCCAGGGAGGAGTATGAAGCAAAACCACAAGGGCAGTTTGAGCAGAATTAGAAGATCCAGATCACAAAACAATTGTGTTTGAAAACCAATTTTTCTATCCAGACTTACCCTATAGCATGAAAGTAGAAGGGAGAGTATTAGGGAAGAAGGTGGGGGAATAATGGAGGACAAGAGAGGGTGTCAGGAAATGAGTGTGATCAGAATAGGGCATATATCTCTGTATGGGAAAACATCATAACGAAACTGGTCGCCTTCTTGAATTGATTGATGCTAATAATAGAGAGAGAGAAGAGCTATACTAGAGACTTTATGATTCATATGTGTCACAGATGGAGAGAATTGTTGGTTGCCTTCTCTCCGCCCTATGCCTAGACAACGTACATAGTATCTTCTAGTCCTGGGAGCCACAACAGTGGCCATATGGCAAGCTATCCCCAACGGTGCGATATTGGTAGGAACCAACTCTACTTGTACTTAAGGCCCATTCAACAGCAAAGAAATCATACCTGATACTTGAAACCTAGCCAACTCCCTGGGGCTGGTGAGCTCATAGGTCTTAGAAGAGAGCCCACTACCACCCCTTTACTAGACCAATTATTGTCTAACTGAACTCCAAGACCTATGTTTAAACCCTCAAATAAGTGTAGCTCTCACTCCTCATCAAAGAAGCTTCTCTTTGCAGCAAACAGAGACCATTAGAGAAAACATACGGGCAGCTTTTTCCTAAAGAATTTAGTGTTAGTGGTTTTGTCATTCTTTGTATTTTGTTGCTTGTAACAGTCTTGCTATGTTGCTCAGGCTGGTCTTGAACCCACCATGCTGTCACTGCACATTTACAGGAACAGCTGAGGGCATGTGGAATACACAATAGTCATCTTGATTTTTTTTTTATTAATTTATTCTTGTTACATCTCAATGTTTATCCCATCCCTTGTATCCTCCCATTCCTCTCCCCCCCCCCCATTTTCCCATTATCCCCCTCCCCTATGACTGTTCCTGAGGGGGATTACGTCCCCCTATATATTCTCATAGGGTATCAAGTCTCTTCTTGGCTACTTGCTGTCCTTCCTCTGAGTGCCACCAGGTCTCCCCCTCCAGGGGACATGGTCAAATGTGAGGCACCAGAGTACGTGAGAAAGTCGTATCCCACTCTCCACTCAACTGCGGAGAATATTCTGACCATTGGCTAGATCTGGGAAGGGGTTTAAAGTTTACCTCCTGTATTGTCCTTGGCTGGTGCCTTAGTTTGAGCGGGACCCCTGGGCCCAAATCTGCCTATCATATTGTTCTACTACAAGTCATCTTGATTTTTAAAAGCTTCCTTAGTGAACTAATATTATTACCAAGAATAGAAAATTTAAAGTAAAGAAAAAAAAATCTATGCCTGCATGAATTTACCCTGCCACAACCAAGTACTACATCTTGGATAGTTATAACAGAAGTCTGTTTCCTCTTAGTACTGCAAGCTGGAAGTCTTCCATCAAAGTGACAGCAAGCTTGGCCTCTTCCGGGACTTTCCCCTGGGCTTGTCGATGGCTCTCTGCTCTGTGTCTTCACATGTCTGGCCTTGGTCCTTACGCTAAGGACATGTGTCGTTTTGGATTAGCACTCTTATGGCCTGATTATATTGTAGTTATCCCTTTAAGGACTCTGTCTCCAAACACAGTCACATTTGGACATACTGGGTAGAGGCCAGGACTTCAGTGCATAAAATTTTGAATGAGACAATCCAGCCCACAACTTCATCTACAGATATATATGTGTGTGTGTGTGTGTGTGTGTATATATATATATATATATATATATATATATATACACAGTTACATCTATATCTCTATATCTCTATATCTCCGTACAAGTGAATCTGTTGACTGTATCGTTTAAGCCTGAAATTCTCAGTGAAGACTCCTCCTCCAGACCCTGTTATATAGCAATGAAAAGACACACATCTAGTCTTACTTCTCCAGCTTACTTGGCTTGTATCCTGCTAGCAAACTTCTTAGGAATGAGCTCTCTACAACCTCCTGTTAAGTAATCCCCAGGTTCCCATGACTGAGGATGCCTGTGTGAGATAAAAGGATTCAGGGAGTGTCAAGCTAATTGATAAGAGAAGGGGGCACTCTCAGAAACAAATAGGGTTCAGTTACACTCCTGATTTTGAATTGATTTTTGGATGTTGCAAGCGGATAAATATATTTCCCGTAACTCCCAGGAATTGTGACCTGGTCCCACGTAGATTTGTGACTGACAATTTAAGAAGCTGTGTATAGTGGGGGAGGAGGTCCCCCTAGGTCATAGACCTAGGGGAGGGGAATGGGGTAAAAGTGGGAGGGAGGGAGGAATGGGAGGATACAAGTGATGGGATAAGAATTTAGCTGTAATCTGAATAAATTAATAAAATTAAAATTAAAAAAAAGAAGCTGTGGTCAAGTGGAACGTGATAGATAAGAACTGAAATCTATTGCAGATATGAATTGTAAGGTTACATAATCTACACATGAGATTTAAACCACATTATGGTATATTGCTCTGCCCAACCAAGGGAAAGAGTATGGATGCGTTTGTGGAAACCTCTGCTTGTCTTGTCCATGGCACAAAAGGATAGAGAATTCCTGGTGAGGTGGCTCAGCTATAACGTGCTTGCCAGCAGCCTTACTACCTGAATTCCATCTTCTGGGGCCACATGGTGGCAGGAGAGAACCAACTCCAGCAGGCTTGCCTCTGACCTCCACACTCAAACTGTGGCAAGTGCCTTCATACGCTTGCACCCCCACACACTTAATACGCATGATACTTTGTAAACGCTGTTGTTTCTTGCTTAGCAGAAAAGTCTGTTGGGAATCACATTTAGAAAGCTGATTCTTTTAGAGGCTGTAATTTTACTATAAGCAAGTCCACACTTTGTTTCTTGGATATTTCTAATTGGGAGTTTAATCAAGTACCAGGCAACCCATGATTAGTTTGGTCAAAGTAGTTGCTGTGCATCAGATACAGCCACACAAGGTCTCCTGTGGTTTATACTTGGATCCTGGACCGTCTTGCCACCCATGCCTGTATGTGATCCCTAGGAGCCTTCCTGAACTCCTTTCCTAGATGACCATGTCAGCATCCTTGGTGAAGCTGTCAGGCTTTACATCCAGTGCAGGACATTGCCTCAGGGTGGGATGTCCTCGCTGCTCCCAGCAGCACCCCAGAAGTCTCTACTCAGGTATTCTAAGTAGATTTGCTGTAGGTTAGCAGGCTTGACTCTACAGAGACTGCACCTTGGCTTTTCAGAAAACTTTGAACTTATCTGCATAAGAAACCTGCAGAGGGGAAGTGAACCCTGACAAAGCGCACAGCAGGGTTCCCAGCTGTGTTGCAACAAGTCAGAGGAGTATTCATGTATTAATTGAAGGCATGCTGCTCTCAGGGGCACCCCACTCAGCCTGCCCCTGGCCCAACTCTTATGCTGCTGCAGCGAAATTTGGTGGCATCTAGGCAGAGCCTCCTGATGGAACAGCCCTCCCAGTCCTGTTCCAGTAAAGAGTGGTCACAGTGTACCCAAAGGCAAGATGCTCCTTAAAGAGACTTTCCAGCTCCTCCATGCAGTCGCCAACCAGAGTAAATGCTGGCTCAGGCGACCCAGCTTTTGTCTGAGGATGAGTGGGGAGGAGTCTTGAGAAGCCTCCACCTCCCCATCCTCCAGAGCCCGCGAGAGAGGCAGTTGACAGGCAGAGTGGATGGGTCCGCGGGGCCCAGCTTGCGGTTTGCTGCTTCTCGGGATGCTCCCCTCCAGTTGAGCATCCTGACTGTGATCCAGTGGGTGCTGGTGGAGCATCTTGCGGTATGCCTGCATTGCTTTGAGCCAGCGCCAGAAGCCAGCCCTCTGCATTCAGGCACCTCGGACTGGCTCCAGGCAGGGCTGTGTGCAGTCACCAGGAATGCTCAGCTCTAGGCTTCTTCATCAGCCTCCTGGCGACATGGATCTGCCTGTTTAGTCAGCCGCGATCACAGCCTGGGAAGATTGGAGTGCCTGATCCGCGCTCCAGCTGCTGAGACACTTCCAGCTTGGCTGTTTACTTCTTTGGGTCCCGGGGACTCTGTCCTGCACCTCAATCTCTCCTGACACTCTGAGGGCTCTGAAGTCAGCTGCTGGAACTCCTCTGAAAGCATCCAGGAAGTGGGACAAAAGGAGCTAAAAGACAGCAGAAATGCCCCAACTGTTCACCCTCTGCCTACCCCCTGTACTGTGGGGTTCTAAAGGACCTTGCGCTGTCCTGGGAAGCAATGCAAGTCTCCATAGCCTGCACAGAGCAAGCAGTTGAAGAATTGGAATGGCAAGAAAGGACTTCTGAGCAAGCGGAGCTCCACTGCTCCCCCAGGTGGTGAATGCAGCCCAGGCCAAAAACCACACTAGCAGCCTGGGGACCTTCACTCCTCAGCATCACATTTCTGTCAGAGAGTCCACCGCAAAGAAGAATGGAGAGTCCGTGTTCTTCGCAGGTCGGTTAGGCAGCTCTTCGGTTTTGAAGTGACTTAACTCAGCGCTGGTTTGCCTAATCTAGAATTCTCAGCTGTTTGCTTTTAAATTAGCCTTTGGGGAAGGGGAGGGGTGAAAAAGCCCAAGGTGCTGTGCAGGAATTCCTGCTGTGCAGGAATGTGTTATGAACACTTGGGGACCTTAAGGGATTTCAGACAGTAGAGAAAACACACACAAGAGCTGAAAACTCTTTTCTCTTAGGACAGTTTGTCAGGAGCAAACGTGTTTGTTCTTCTTCATGCATGAACAATAGATTCTGTGCTTATCCTATCCGATTTTTTCATCCTCTGTGACACTCTTTCATTTGAGAGACCAAGGTAACATGGTAAGCACAGCTTGGGGGTGGGGAATAGAGCCAGCAGGGAAATGAGGGTTTGGGGATGATAGTGGTCAAAACACACACACACATACATACACACACACACACACACACACACACACACACACACACACACGCCCCTACTGTGTGACTGCAGCACTGTAGTTGAGCTCTCACTACTGATCCGTTGCCTAAGTGAGGTTTGAGGGCCATGGAGCTCGAGCTTAAATAAAAGCTCCTTTGTATACGGCTTAGGACTCCTAGTGGTGTTTGGGGATTTTGTGATCTGGGCATAACAATACTCAGTACTGTAAACCTGTCCAAGAATCCGTGGCTGAGGAAGTTATAGGCCCAAGGATAGAATATACTGCAATTATGTTGCTAAATGGACTTAGTATCAAACTTCCTCCTAATATTTAACTGTACATTAATTTTTAGGGAAGCATCAGTATTCACCACAAGAGCTTCTTTTTGCAGTAGGTGACACTTAAGAGAGATTGTGTTTTAAATAAAAAGAATAAGTGACTATGGCATGTGTTGATGAATATTAATAATTAATATTCTGTCATATTAGTAAAATCTTATTTATTCACTAATCAATAATTTCCCCCAAATAATCACACATTGAGACTCTGATCCATTCAAAATTTAGCACAGAGGTGAACATAATAACGAATATATTAACCCACTATCAATTTATGTTCCTCCCATCCAAGATCCTTGTTATCCTCTCTGGGATCCATCCATTCTTCTCCTCTCCTGCACCTTCTCTTTGTGTCCCCCAACTTCCAGCCTTGCAACCACAAAACTTCACCCCCTTTCTATTTTTCCAAATTCCAAGCTTCAGGACTTTCTATTAACCTATCAACTTTAAATTAGGTAGAGCAAGGTGTACACAACAAAGACAGGTGTATGTGAGACGGTGCTTATCTGAACAGGGACCTGATCTTGGGGGACAGTAATTAGCATTAAGATAAATACCACCAGTCCAACCTCCGACAGGGGTGCTCGGTCCTAAATAAGACATCTATATCATAAGCCCTGCCAAAAGATTCAGGGAAGATAAAAAAAAGAATGGGTAGAAAGACTGTAAAAACCAAATATTGGGGAGAATTGGCTATAAAACTTTCTTGACATGACAGGGAGACTACACACATGAACTTGCTATTGCTTTGGTTGCCTGTACAAGGTACACATGGTCAAGCCAGCCATCTTCGTAGCAGGGATGGGTATAGGGAGCAGGTCGGTCCTGTGTGAATGTGTATTGCTTGACAGAGACATAGCCATGTCAAGGGCCAATGCCCCTGACCCATAGGAGCAGCAAAGTCTTCCCCAGAGGGATGCAAAGCCTTTCTCAGCACTTAGTGTGAATGTTGGTAGTGTGTACAGAAAAGGTCTCACTGTAGTTTTCTCCCTCCAGATGTTTATGGGCTGAAGATTGCTCTCCTACAGAGACTACTCCTGTTGAGACTAGCTAAACCTGCCTCTTTGTTCAGTTTATAAAACCTTGTCTGCTTTTTTCCAGCTGAATGCAGGCATTCTGCCTCTCTACTCAACTGTATATAACAAGCACACAGAGCGTCCAGGATGCTGCAGCTTCTGCATCCAAGATGCAGACCTCCCGATCCCAGCTTTTCTGTGTCCCTGTGTTTATCTTTTCTTCATTTCCCTACTAGCCCTGTTAGGCCAATCCCTGGAGCCATGCAAGGATACAGAAGATGGAGAGGCTTTTATCAGGTACCTACCATAGCTGAGGAGTTTCTGGTACTTCGTAACTAGTGGAAGAGGAGGAAATGGTTCTCTTCTGGGATGCGGTCCCTGCAGGCTGTCCATGCTGCAATGGATGGCCATACACCTTGGATTAACTGGATTAGGTGGCTGAAAAACAAGTACATGAAGCTGGAAGGGAGATTTGGGGATGAGGAGTTCTGAGAGAAGTTACAGAGAAGAGACTAGAGGATAGATTTGATCAAAACTCATTGTACCATATATGAAATTCTCAATGAATAAAATTTAAAATGTATTACATGCTTAAGAAATATTTTTGTCACCTGTTTTCCATGCTTCAGATTCAGACAAAAGAGTGTTAAGGCCAAATAATTTTAGGTGACAGTGTTTTAAATGTCAGGTTCAGTATTAACGACAAAGCATGATCACCCTAAATGAGTGCATTAATAGTAGCTATTGCTGATGAAATTCAGATGCTGTTAGTTTGTCTTCTTGTTGTGAAAAATACTCTGACAAAGCAACTTAAGGGAGAAAGAGCTGATTCTGTCTCAAAGGTAGCATCTGGAATGGTGTGGAAGTAAAACAGTCAGGAGCTTGAAGCAGCTGGTCAGTGCATCCACCACACCAGCAAGAAACAGACAGCAATGGAAAGCCAAAAAAAAAAAAAAAAAAAAAAAAAGGACAGACGACCTACAGTATGCTGAGAGAACTAGCCTAGATTTAAACTAAACTCCCCTCTGAGGATCTCTAGGCTGTTGCATAAATTCAAATAAAGCCAGACATAAATTAACCTCCAGATGATTGTGTGGATACCATTACAAAGTCTAAGGTACTGACACCCCAGAAAGAGATGCACTGGCCCATGGGCAGGTGAACAGACAGGATCACACATCATTGCTAGGCAGAAGTACTCATTGGACCAATGGGGACTGATGCCTTCTGTGTTACTGACTGCTCTGAGAACTTAGATGATGAACACTAGAATCAAAATGCATTTAACCATCATGGCAGGCTGATCTTCTGTTACACAGATTGCAAGCCAAACCAGAAACCCAGCAGTGATTTGTATTTGCCAGAATTGACAGCTAGGGAGGACTCTGAGAGCATATGCATGGGCCATCTGGTCCAGCCCTGTGACAAATCTGTCCTGCTTTACCAATGTGTTCCATGCAGCAACTACTTATAAGGTCTCTGAAGAAATAATGTGTAATCTTTCCTAGTAAAGATGGAAGATTTGGCTTGTCATTTTAGGAATCAGAATCATTGGTTTGCAAGGCAGCTTGTGGGGGAAAGACTTAGTGTTTGCTCACAAGGCTGACAACCTGAGTTTTATCACTAGGACCCACAGAAAGGTGGAAGGAGAGAACCAATGTGGCAGAGTTGTCGTCTGGCCTCTACTTGCATGCTATGTCAGGCAAGTTCCCCCACATCATACATAAATAATAATAATAAGTTAAAACTAAAATTCTATATCCCCTTCTGAGTGAGATTTAATCATCTTCCCTTTTCTTTAGGTCTGTGAATTGTAGTAAGGTTACCCTGTAATATATGGCTAAAATCTGCTTATAAGTGAGTCAATATCATATGTTTTTCTGAGACTGGTTTACCTCACTCAGGATGGTCTTTTCTAGTTCCATCCATTTGCTTGCACATTTCGTGATTTCCTTGTTTTAATAGCTGAGTAGTATTCCACTGTATAAATGTACCACAATTTATTCATCTATTATTTGGTTGAGGGGCATCTATGTTGTTTCCAGATGCTGACTATTGTGAATAAGGCTGCTATGAATACAGTTGAGCAAGTGTCATTGTTGTATGGTGGAGTATCTTTTGGGTATATACCCAGGAGTGGTATAGCTGGCTCTTGAGGTAGAAGTACTCCTAATTTTTTAAGAAAGCACCAGATTGACTTCCAAAGTGGTTGTACAAGTTTGCACTCCCACCAGCAATGGAGGAAAGGGAACGTAAAGAGAAGTAAGTCTGGGGTTCAGCTCTGGGGAGAGTGGGGCAGGAAGAACAGAAGGCCTGAAGAAAATATAGACAAGTTGGAGATCTAAGACATGGTAGGCTTCTGGAAAATATGGAGGTGACTCTCACTAAGATTCCTAGTAGCAGGGATCATAAAGACTGAAAAGGAAACCATCTAACTAAACAGGACTCCTTGTAGAGGGAGAGAAACAACAACCCACCCACAAAATCTTTAACCCAAAATCTAGCCAGCCTCCAAGATGTGCAGGGACAAAGATGAAGCAGGAATTGAGGGAATGTCCAACCAATGTCTGTCCCTACATGAGACCCACCCCATGGGAGAGTCAACCCCTGACACTATTAACGATACTCTGCTATGCTTTCAGACAGGAGCCTAGCCCAGCTGCCCTCTGAGACACTACACCGAGAAGCGCATCCAAACAGATGTGAAGATTCGTAGCCATGCTTTGGAAAGATTGGGCGAAGCCTAGGAAGTCTTGTGAAAAAGAGGCAGAATGGCTAGAAAGACCTGGAGGGGACCAGAGCTCCACAAGAAGACCAACAGAGTCAACCAACCTGGGCCCAAAGGGGCCTGCGGAGATGGAAGCACCAACCAAGGACCATGCATGGACCGAACCTAGGCCCTCTACACAGATCTACCAAATGCGCAGCTCAGACTTCATGTGAGTCCACTAGTAAAGGAAGCAGGGCGTGTTTCTGACATGGACTCTGTTGCCTGCTTTTCGATCACTTCCTGGTGACAGGACTGCCTTGCCAGGTCACAGTGAAAGAGGACAAACTCAGTCCTGATGCGACTTGATGACCTGGGGTGAGTGGGTAGGTGGGGGCTCCCCTTTTCTGAGGAATAGGGGAGGGGAGAGGGGAGGGTGGGATCAAGATGAGAGAAAAGGGGAGGCTGCAAGGGGAATGTAAAGTGAAGAAATAAATAAAACTTGAAAGGAAACAGAATCATACACTATGCTTTAACGGCTTCAAAAAAAGCAATAAAGTGAGTGTTTTAGAATTCTTGTCTTTTTATGGACCTCACAGTCTAGTCAGGGAGGAAGATGAAGAGTCAAAAAACAAGGGTGGCACAGAGGAGTGCACAGAGGAGCAACCTCCTGTACACACCTAGGGAGAGGGAGTTTTCTATTTTGGCCCTTGCACAGGTGGCCTCTCTGTTCCACTGCTGAACCATCCAAGACAGGGTACACTTCAGGGTGACACAACAGCCCTGCTGACAATGTGCTTAGCTCTTTGAAGCTGCATTGGGTTCTTCCGTGCCTGTTCTTAAAGGAAAGTGAGCTGGCTGTAATTTCCTGCCTCACGAGGGTTCTGGCACTTGAAAACCATTACCACATCTCAGCTTCCTAATTTCCCAGATGGCATAGCCCATCTCTAGAACAGAACGGTCCTTTCTGTTTCTCCTAGATCTCATTTTATGACTCCCAGCTGTGTTTATGTCTCTCTTTTAAAGTCTCCACATGATGAGCAACTCTCTTTAAGTCATTCAGTGTTGGAAACATCTGGACATGCCAGCACAGGGTAATAGGTTTACCCAAGCCAAAAACTTCTTTGGGCCTCTGTTTATACTTCTTGGTCATGATTACTAAGAGAAAAAAATGTTTCTATTATTTTATCCAGTCTTTGAAAAAGTGCTGTGAAACCTTCAAAAACTAGTCTAATCTACTTGGTAGAATAATAAAGTATGATCGTATTGACACATTGTAAGTCCCAATGCAAGCAGGATGCCTAAGGTCGACGTGTATTAACTCTAAGACTTTTTTTTCCTTTAAATAATTTATTCAGATTACATCTCAATTGTGATCCCCTCACTTGTATCTTCCCATTCCCTCCCCCTCCCTCTTTCACCCTATTCCCCTCCCCTAGGCCTGTTACAGAAGGGGATCTCCTCCCCCACCATATGATCACAGCCTATCAGGTCTCATCCTGGTAGCCTGCTTACCCTTCCTCTGAGTGCCACCAGGCCTCCCCACCAAGTGGAAGTGGTCAGATAGTGGTCACCAGAGTTCATGTCAGTAAGTGATGATAATGTTTCTCAGGTTAAAGAAACAAAAAAGGTTCAATTTTGATACATAAGTTTCAAAGTCATTTAATCATCTAAGGTAAGAAAACTAACGCCTTGTAATATGATTATACTATTCTTTGGTATATTTGTTTTAAAATAGACATATTATTATTATATGTGTATATGTGCTTTGCCTGTGTGTATGTCTGTGTAGCATGTGCATGCTTTGTGCCTAAGGAGGACAGAAAAGAGGTTTGGACCATCTGGAACAGGAGTTACAGAACAGAGTGAGCCCTGTGGATTTTGGGAATCCAAGTGAGGTCCTATGAAAGTAACAGTGCTTTTAACTGCCAAGCCATCTCTTCAGCTCCTTTAAAGTACGCTTATCGCTTATCATTTTAATCTATCAGACTTACGTGTAAAGGTAACCATGTATGTCTAGTATTAATCAGCAAGCACATATTCGTTTAAAGCTCCCAGGAGCGTGCTGTAGACCCATGCAGTTTCTCAGAGCTGCTGTATAACAAACAAAACAAACAAGCAAACAAACAAACAAACAAACAAAAAACCTCCTGTGCTATAAGTACCCAGTTCCCCACTTCTTTGAAATTAATTTTTACTTCAAAATAGTTCTTACATGATGATTTTTTTGCTCTAATATCTGTGGGCTGAGGCCATAACAAGGGCATTATACAAATTGACTGCAGAAGTAATGTGGTTTTAGTGAAGGCTGCTTCTCCCTTAGCTCAAGAACCAGCACAGGGTTCCTCTGCGGTAGTTAATACAACCAGGCTTTCTGACTCACAAATACTCCATTTCCTACCACTGTATATAGAAGTACTTCTGCGTTCTAGCATCTGTATTTACATGCAAAATATAAAATTCTCAGGGTAATCTTACTATTCCTGTTCTAGTGGGTTTTCATTTACGTAAAACTATTTGTTCAGTTCTAAAGAAGAGAGAGTGCGCTGCTGTAATTAAGAGAGCCAGATGCAAAGATGGCACCGGGCAATGACTGAGGTAAAATGCACAACACTCCAACCACAGCATTTTACTTTATTTCAACTTCACACAAACACAATTTCTGCAAAAAGCAATTTTCTGAAAATCAGAAGGTCAGCTCTTAGTGAACACTCTGGAAATGCCTTAATCAGAGAAGCAAGTGATCATTTGGCCTGAAGTTTTTGTTTTGCTTTGCTTTGTTTTGTTTTTTAAATAAAAGAAAGCATTTAACTGGGGACTGGCTCACTTACAGCTTCAGAGGGGTAGTCCATTGTGATCATGGCCGGGAGCGTGGAGGAAGGCGGGCATGCATGGCCCCAGAGCAGCAGCAGCTCTGCCTGCAGATAGGAAGAAAAGTAGAAGAGAAAGGCTTGTCACAAGCATTTGACACTTTAAAGCCTACCCCCAAATAATACATCCCCAACAAAGCCACACCTCCTAATCCTCTCCAGTCTACCAACTAGAAACCAAACATTCAAATATTTGAGCCTATGGAGGTCATTCATTCTAATCACTAAGTAATGTTAGTCTAGACGTTATTCTGAAAGAGAGCGGGTGGGGAGAGAGCTCACTGGATAAAGTCCGATTTCAGAATGGGGGGGTTAATTAAATGGTGCTCTAATAAGAGCCATTAGGAAGCTGTCCTGGAAGTTTCACATGCATCACTTTCTTACTGTTGCATAAGGTCACTATAAAGCCATTGGCTTTTTTTTTTTTTATTAATTTATTCTTGTTACATCTCAATGGTTATCCCATCCCTTGTATCCTCCCATTCTTCCCTCCCTCCCATTTTCCCATTATTCCCCTCCCCTATGACTGTTCCTGAGGGGGATTACCTCCCCCTGTATATGCTCATAGGGTATCAAGTCTCTTCTTGGTAGCCTGCTGTCCTTCCTCTGAGTGCCACCAGGTCTTTCCCTCCAGGGGACATGGTCAAATGTGAGGCACCAGAGTACGTGAGAAAGTCATATCCCACTCTCCACTCCATTGCCTTAAAACACACATATTTACTTTTTCACAAAGATGTCACAAGTATGAAATCGAAGCAGCAGGTGGAGCTATTTCTTTCTGCATGTTTTTCGGTGGCAACCTCGTGATCACCTTCATTCTTGGGCCCAATAATGCCATGCAGAATGCTTATTGTAAGCTAAGAGTGCAGGCTAACCACTCATTCACCCTTCTTCCCAAAGTGTGTGGGAATTTCAAGGAGTATGTCAGTAGCTGCCCTTCCAGCTGCAAGCTCCCTTCATGCAGCTCTTTTTTTCCCCCATTCACTAAAAGCAGCCACAAGCCTGGCCTGGGCAGAACTAACCCTGAATTCACCTCACAAGCATTTCTCTCCCTGCCTCTTGTTGCTTTAACCCCTCACTCCATACAGCTCTTCCCCTAGATCTTTTGAATCTACTTTTTCCCTTAGGAAATTATACTTCCATGGCACCGCACTGGTAGCACATATACACAGAAATGAAATTTGATGGAAAAATATAAGCAAGTTCTGATTGGCTGTATGCATGGTAGAAGAAAAGTTTGTGCCTAATTTGATGATATATTTGCTGAATTCAGTATTAGGAAGTGATACACCAAAGTAACTCCATTTTGCTTAAAACTTCCATTTCTGTATTTGGGTGACCTACACTTGAACTCCTGATCTAGAAAAACCCACAAAGATACACTTGGCACAGGGATATGGAATGACCAATCAGCTGGAAAATAAGAAAGTACTAGAAGTTCAGACACTCACCTGGATCTTTCAGGAGTTATTCCTTAGAAGTTAATTATTTGTGGTTTGATACCGGACTTCTACCAGATGAAAAGCAATTAATTTAAGAGATAATCAATAGAATGCTTGCCGAGCTAGAAACCCATTTACCTGCTTTCTCAATTACTACAATCTATAAAATTTTTCCTACTTGTACTCGGGGCTCACACCTGAACCGCTGTGTTGGTGATAGTGGGGACCCAGCTTAAGCTGAAAATTTAGAAGACCCTTGTGTGTTTGTATCCATATTGGCTCCTAGTGTTTATTTGGGTTTCATTTAAGCCTGGCACAACAGAGGAACTAAGGAAAAAGCGAGTTGTTCAGAAGACAGGGCATCCATCCTTGTTTATTGGGTGCTCTGGCAAGCAGAAATATGCCCCCCAAAGTTGTCTAAGTCCTCACCCAGTACTGTGAATGGATGACTCACACAACTTTGCCACTGAGATTAAAGTAACCATCTTCATGTGGAGACATTATCTTGGATTATCTGAGTACATCTGAGTGTAATCACAAACCCAACAGTGAACTGGGAAGAGATTCTGACAGGGTGATTTGCTGACAGCACATCTGAGGAGGCTGAGTGCCACAAACACAGGAACACAAAAGAAAAGGCCAGGAAGTGATTCATGCTGAATGCTGCTTAGCAATGGAGTGCCTTCTTTTCCCTCCTGGGGCTTTGGCAGCTGGCCTTGTCCACAAGGGAGGAATCTCTGTCAGCACATCTATGAATGTGATCGTGGGGCAGGACACACTCAGTGACTCAGTTTTTCCTATAAAGCAGAGAATGTGTTTGAGGGACCAGAATTGGAGTGGTGTTTGTAACCAAGCCCTGCTCTGTGGTGGGCATCATGATTTCAGCTGGAGGCCCCACTTTCCAATGCTGCCTTTCTTTCGCTCTGTCTCTCTCTCAGCTCTGTATCATCAGCCA
Organism: Acomys russatus; assembly: GCF_903995435.1. NCBI lineage: Eukaryota > Metazoa > Chordata > Mammalia > Rodentia > Muridae > Acomys > Acomys russatus. The sequence continues at coordinate 40,137,554 of NC_067151.1, read as the reverse complement.
GTGACACTACTAGCTATCTGTCGTACAACTGTCTTGTGTGCTGGCTCAGATGTGACCTCCAGGGAAGGCAAAGATCCATCTTTTGTCTCTTGATCAATAATTACTAAGGGCCTGTCACATAGTGGGCACTTGAGAGAAGACCTGGAAGTGGAAGTATAAAAAGAAAAAAGTAACCCAATTACATAATATGTACTACATGAAAGTGTAATGGGAAGTTGACATGTTTTATGTCTATGTATAAGGCATGTTGGTGTTTGCAGTTATCCTTATCTGAACCTCCCGAATCCCTAGAGACAGGTACTTGTTTCTCTATTTTATAAGTAAACTGAGGCTCAGAGAAGAAATCCATTCAAAGTTATCGAGCATGCCTAACATGATGGTCCAGTCCCTTAGCCATGACACTGCATTATATCCATAGGCTTGCCAATCTAGCAGGCAATATAAGCAGCGAGACCAAGGACCACTGGTCCACATGGTTCTGAGATGGACTCTTGTATGTCAAAGATACCAGATATCTGTTCTCTGATTAAAACCTGGGTGTAAATAAGTACATAAGACAAGTACATAGTTGATTTAAAGTAAAGGCTCCAGAAATTTATTTCCCTTCATTGCTTCATGGCTACATGTTGGGTAGGATCACTCAACCATCTAGAATCCCATGAGCACAAGACAGCAAGCATACACATGATGGGGAACTGAGTCACCACAGAATTCATTTCTGTGAAATGATATTTCCAGGCATAACTAAGAGCAAAGAAGGATGAAGTTTTGGTGTGTGGTACATGGAAGTGCCTGCTTTTCCCTTCTGGGGCTAGGCAGGCAAGCTTCTTCATGTGGGAACTACCTATAAAGTACACTGGCACCATTGTGGAGCAAATACTATTAGAGTAATCAACCACTCTTTGGTTAGATTTAAGGCCTATTCTGTGAGATAGACCCCATACCTGAACACTGTTAATGAGGCCCTGAACTGGAGACTAAATAGGTCATTGATCCTAGTGGAAAAACAACTATCATTGTGCTAAATGAACATAGCAATAAAACAACTCCTAGTGGCATATTGCTACATTCGTAGATCACTGTGTCATTCACCCCTCATCAGAGAATCTTCTTGCAGTAGATGGGTAACTGACACAGAGACCCATAATTGGGTAATACGAAAATACTAACAGACTTTGGAGCATTCAGCCCCAACTGTGATGTCTGTGTATCAAACATTCCTCAAGCCTCGGCAATCAATTTGAAAGGAGGCAGAAAGACGATAAGAGCAAGAGGTAGTGAATGGCCCCAAGGAAACATCTTATAGATACAACAAGGTTGATGTAATTTAAACTCACAGAGTCTGTAGCAGCATGCACAAGACATGCACAACTTCAACCCAGACAAAATCCAAGAACAGAGAAGGGTGAGTGGACACAAAACTCCAACCCTAACCAAAAACCTGCTCGCAACTGATAGTTTCTGCAACAGGGAAAACCAGTTTTCTCTAATGGAATGACACTGGGTATATCGTTCATACACCAGGACAAGCCCTGTGCTCAGGAGTAGGTGACACACACAAAACAGACTCCATGTTTGTTTTATATGTTTTTGAGGGTTGTTGTTATAGAATGTCGTTCATTTGCCTTTTGGGGTATTTGGTTTATTTTATTGGGGGTGTGTGTGTGTGTGTATGTGTGTGAACTAAAACACTAAATTAGGTGGACAGCAGGTGGGGAGAATCTGGGAGGACTTAAGGGAGAGGAAATAATAGATAAAAATATACCATATAAAAACAATTTTAAAATAATGAAAATGTAATAACAATTTGTAAAATTGTGATTCCAAAATATTATCAAATATCAACTTATCTCGCAACTAGCAGGAAGGTGAGGGTGAACCTTCTTACTTCCCTGTACAAAAGCTTTAGCTTTAATTTTATCTTGTAGTATGTTTTTTTATCTCAGTGTAGCATAACTGGTCTCAAGATTTTAAAAAGTGATTTTTGTTTCCCTTCAGGTGGGATGAAAAACCACTTTACAGCATATAATCCATATTATATTTCCTGTTCTCTCAAGCTTTCGGTACAACCTGTCACACAGAAATAAGACAATGATGAGAGTAGATAGAAGTAAAGGAGATTCTTTAATATAATTAAATAGAAATGTGGGGTCTCACTGTTTATAGCAATGCTGACTGGGCAAATGAATAGTAGCAACTCTGACTAAGGCTAGTATTTAAGAACAGTGGCATTGTGATGTCCAGAGTGAATCAAGATTATATGCTTATGTGCCTATACACACACACACACACACACACACACACACACACACACACACACACACAATGTATACATAGAGATATGCATACTAATACTGTTATAGTGTAATCCTACCAAATAACTTAGCTTAATGTAGCATTCACATATAATCTGTTACATATTTAGAATTCTAAGTGGTGAATGCAACAAGTCTTATTTTCTTCACTTTGCATATAATGTTTAGAGAATCTAAGTGGCTTTAGAACACTGACATCAGGGCTGGTGAGATGGCTCAGCAACTAAAGGCTAGGCTCACAACCAAACATATAAGAAAACCAACATCATCCAGCAAAGGTGTGGTAAAATCAGGCAGCCTACCTTAACCAGGCTAAAAGCCATGTGTCATACAGACAGACATCTCTGCATAAAACAAATGCAATGATAGGCTATAGACCATCCTGATTATGACCTGAGCTAAAGTAAGATCCAATTTCAAATTCTGGTAACAGAGAACAAACTTAAACATATGATTATTTTTTAAAGTTAAAGAAATTTAGACCAACTAAGAAAACTCTGCTGTGAAAACTGGAAGGAATTCTTTAGCATAGAAAGGAAGATAAACACATCCACAGAGCTAAGAGAAAGAGTGAGCCATGTTAGAACAATAGGAAAAAAAATAATTATTAATTGTCAAACACTATGAAACCAGCAAAATGACTAGACTTAATATATACCATTTAATAGTAACTCTGAAAAAGTAATGGCCTCAATTGCTAAAAAACAGATAACACAGATTAGCAGACTATATTAACTAAAAATTTAAAAAGCTTGTCGACTTTCTGCTCCAAGAAACACACCTTAGCACCAAAAACACCTCAGCACAGACCAAGGTGAAAGGATGGAAAAGGTATTCCAAGCTAATAGAAGGAAAATAATAGCCTAGGGATGTGATACTGTGAGGGCTGGTAACCCTCTGAATAACCACCAGAGAGTTAAGACTGAGAGTAAGGGCTATAAGTCCAAAAGTGATGGGTCACTCACATCCCTCCTGCAAGTACTTCCAACATCCAGAAGGGTGGTCCATGTACAACATGAAGAACCTACTAGCTTGTTTGACAATTGGAGGAAACCAGTATAATACAGATGCTGCACGGACCATACAATTTCCCTGTGTAGCCATAGAAGCATCTGGGTAGATTCTGGAGAATGACTATGAACTATCAAGGACTGTATGAGGCGACTCCACCCATTCACCGTGGACTTACTGAACCAATTGACTTTGGCTTTGGGTCAGTAACACTGTGTGATAAACCTGATCAATACTTTCTTCTCCATTTATATTGCTGTAGAAAGTCAAAAACAATTTGTTATCATCTGGGAGGGTCAAAAATAGGCATTCATCATTTTGCCCTAGCGATATCTGCTTAGCCTATCTATTTGTCATGGTTCTGTGGCTCAGGATGAACTTGTCATCCTGAAACAGTTTGAAATCTGTCATTTTGTGCCATTATATTGATGATGGTGGTGACGATGACTTTGACGATGATGATGACACACTAACTTCCCATTCTCTTACATGTTTGGAATCGTTGGCTGTGAGTCGAAGAGCTGTTTGGAATCACTGGGACAGGAAATGCATGACTGCAAAGTGCAGAGCCTGGGTTGTCTGCTAAGTTCTCAAGAGCTGCCTGGTTGAGGAAAACCAAAGCTAGCTCAGTGGACATGATTGACAGGTTCAAACATATCCTTGGCCTGTGTAGGTCAAGCAAGGATGGGCCTTTGTGCAATTGTTGGGCTATTTGAGAGAGAAGTATCCATTCCCTACCCTATCCAGATGTTACACTCTCTGTATACTTTGTGTAAAAAAGGAATGACATGGGACTGGAATGGAATGATTGAGCAAATGTTTTGAGCTTCCAAATAGGACTTTGGCAAACACAGGTGCTCAGGGCCATTACTCAGACACAACCGTTGGAACTGGATGTGACATTCATAAACAGAAAATGATAGATATACAGAAAAAGAAAAGATGTGCCATTGTCACAGACGTGATGGTAAGTCATAGAGGCTTTGCCTGACAAAGCTCCAAAGATCACCACTGCCTCTAAATATTATGTATGGTGAAGGTGTAATTTTGTCAAAAATCTACCTTGTTTTCTCCTAAAACTGTCTTTTTCTCTTTACTTCTCAGCCATAAGGAAATTCATACAGGGAAAACCTTTTCATACAGAGAATGTTGAAAGAGAGCATCTGGCCAAAGGCTTGAGACTATTCCACTCTGACTGTGAGCACCCAAGCAGAAACTGCATGAAAGAACGTTAAGACCTTGACATGACAGTACCTGGATAGATACTGTTACCTGTAGAAACATTTCTTTAGAATCTGCTTTGAGAGCAATAGAAGGTGTGCTGATAACGTCATATGTTACAGATATTTTACAATAGGGGACCCCTTGGCAGTTAGCCTAGGCTTGGATAGCACATCTATTGGTTTGGGACTGGGAGTAAGTCAAGTTTTTTGTTTGTTGTTTTTAAAGAATATTTATCTCGAGCTATATTGCGATGACAATCTTGTAAACACAATAGCTTTGGCTCAGGGAAATTTATGATTAAACTTCCCTGAGTATTGTTTCAGAAAGGATAGTCAGGTTATGTTGATCACTGCTTGAAAGTTGATTGATTTTTGCTGAATGCTTTATTGTAAGTTATACAGAACTGTTTGTATTTCCTTCTTGGACTGTTCCCTTAGTTTGTTGATTTTTAAATGTTCTATTGATGGTAAAAAAAAAAAAGATGAAAGAAATCATGATGTAATCTGTAATGAAAAAAAATTGAACTTTATTTTAATGAAATACTGGAGTTGGCCCAAGGAGAAAGGCAAGCAAGTAAGAGACATGAAAGAGTAGACTAGAGTGAGGCAGGCAGCAAGAGAGATAGTTAGATAGGGAATGGCAAGAAAGGTAGATACATGGGTCACAAGAAGCAGGAAGAGAGATAGAAAGATGGGTAACAATGAACAAGGAGTCAGTCAGATAGCTAGCAAGACAGAGACAGATAGAGAGCCAGAAAATAAAATTCTCCTGGGCTTGAGACCTCCAGCGTATATACCTGAATCTCCAAGTATCTCTTTTTCCTTTGTTCCTCAACCTCTCCTCAACAACTAGTTCCTCTAGCTAGTTCTTCAACCAACGGTTGATCTCTCTTAACCAGCTGTTCATCGCCTGCTCATTGCTTCCTACTGCAGATCTGCCTCTCTTCTCTCCTCTTCACTGTTCCCAAAGCTGGTCCATGAGAAGAGCGCACCGTTATAATGTTGTCCTTTTTTTATGATATTGCTTTGTTTTTTGTTTTTGATTTTTGACACAGGGTTTCTCTGTGTCGCCTTGGTTGTCCTGGACTCACTTTATAGACCAGGCTTGTCTTGAATTCACAGAGATATGCCTGTCTCTTTCTCTTAGATTTCTGGGATTACAGACGTGTACCACTGCACCTGGCTTAATGTTGTCATTCTTAGAGTAAAAAACTCACATAGAAAATAAATAAGTAGCAGACAATATTTAGTGAAGTGTTTTCTTTAAAAAAAAAAATCAGAGTAAAAATAAAAGCCCACTGGAAAACTCAACAGTAAGTGGCCAAGACGTATTATATCCAGCATGTGAACTTGAACAAAAACAACAGGGTGCCTTAAACTACAAAGATAGGTTTCTGATTTCTGCCTGAAAAGTTGCCAAGAAGTGAGCCAGATTTACAAGCTACCTACAAAGACCCTAAGAAAGTATTCTCTTATGTTAGAATGGCAGAATCTAACACCTGTGATGTCTATCCTATGTTTAACAAAGGATAAAAAAATTCAGCTTGATGACAGATTTCATATAGACCTTCAAAAACAGTGACATGGATTAATATTTAGACAGTGCTAAGGGATTTGCACTGTGTCCCACTGTACCCACAATATAACACTAGTCAATTATGAAACCAAGAAATAATTATTAAATATAACTTTTTAGAAATATGCTGTATGTATTTGTCACTGGTAAACAGATAAAGCCAAACCAATTAGATTTAATTAACACATACACTAAAGAATCATAGATACTGTACTAAATGACAAAAGTAAATGCTCAATTCATTCTATGAAAGTGTAGTCACTCACTTAACTCAGTGAAGACTACTGTGATGAATCAAATTCTAACGAATAAATATTTGGTGTCTATTTTTTTTTTTCGAGATTTATTCTGAGTGATGGAGAGAACACAATGAAAAAAAGTTTCATGCTCAGAAAAGTGACCAACTTAGGCACAATTGCCAAACTACCACCATTACCTTTTGGGGCAGGCCATCAAACTTTGACAACCAGGACTACAGGTGGCTAGTAGTCTAAATGACCCTTATTTTATCTATATAGCCAAAGGCATTCCCAACCTCCCATAGCCAGGATGGGAGATGGCTAAGAGCTCAACTGACTTCTATACTATCTACAAAACGGAGGCCACACCAGGTCTTTGAGCTAACCCAGGTAGCCTACCTCTAGAACCCATCTTCTTGGAAGAAATCACTTGTACTTCCAGTTGAGTTTTGAAGTAATTATGCTTCCTTGTGTACCAGGGGTTGTTTTACACCAGGAAACTTCCTTTTTTCAAATTGTACGGTGTTTTAATATGTTGACATAAGCCACCTTGACAAGACACACATGACAGTTTGGTCCAGTTTGACAGAACTAGGTTTTCATTCTCATGCCTCCCTGGATCATTTTCCTGTGTGCCATGACTCCTGCCAGGACCCCTCTAAGTTTGATTACACTGAGCAAGTCGTGCCACATCTGTCTGGGACTCCACACATCTTAGTCCTCCTGTTGCTGCAGAGTCTCTATCCTTAGCCCCAGATCTCAAACTCATCCCTAGGCCATAACATTAAAGCCCACCCCGAGGGACCTATTGTTACCAGCCAGGGTTCAGTTTCATAAAACTACCATGACCTCTCAGAACAGTACTGCCAGGTAGGGACCGGATATTCAAATATGAACTCAGGGGATGGCCTTTTATATGGAATTTGACCATCTTTCTTCTCATGACGTGGAATTATCAACCCTGTCCCTCTTACCTCTTACCCACACCAGACTCACACATGTACATGTGGAACTACTTCATAATATGAGGATTTAAAAGTAATAGAATTAACAGAGTCAATATTTAGAGACTCAAGAGTGCTTCTTCAAGTGCTTGGCCCGTTGCAATCCATATTCATCTTGATTCATTCGCTGTACAGGACAGCTTTTCCCCATTACCTTGTCATCTGCAATAAATTCTATCTCCATCTTTCAAATAGGGCCAAGGTCTCCATACACAATATAATCTGACCTGTCCTGGAAAGGCAGCTGTGCCCATCAACGTATCACTGCCAGATCAAGTTTTCTGGTTTTTCCTTCAAAATATATAGCCATTGTGATACAAAGCTATTGGGAAAAAAATATTTGAATGATTGCAAAACAGTGATTGATCATTTTAAGCTGATTAGCCCTCAGGTTGTGGAAAATGGTGGCACAACACTGTGTGTGATTTGTGCCTTCCTCTGGGGTGACCAATTGTGTCCCTGCATTTTTATATTAAGCATTCATTGCCGAGCACACTTCAACTGTATTTGTGTATATTGCAAAGGTTTCTCAGAAGTCTTAAAATTAAAGCAGGTTTTAAAATTCCATTTTACCTATCTTTGATTCCTCCACAACACTTTGTAGTATTGGTTTCAAGGAACCTTAAGGGGAGGAGCTGAGAGAAAATGGGTCTAAAGTTAAAAACGGCCAGCATACTATTTTTGTAATCTGTTTCCTTTTGTACATAAATTCTCTCTTTTGTCCTTTCATACAATGCAGAAAAAGAAAAAGGTGAAATAGTAAAACCTTCCACACACTGATAAGCAAATCTCTGCACACAAGTAAATAAGGTCTGGTTTAAGTTTATGCTGTAAAACACCAAGACTCTACTGTGTCCCATCTCCAGGAAAGTGGATAATACAGCTACCTACAAGGAGGAGTCCTTCCTCCCAGGGCCATCACTTGTATCTTCCCATTCCCCCCTCCCTCTCCCCCCCCATGACTGTGACTGAGGAGGACCTCCTCCACCTGTATATGCTCATAGGTTATCAAGTCTCTTCTTGGTAGCCTGCTATCCTTCCTCTGGGTGTCACCAGGCCTCCCCATCAAGGGGACGTGGTCAAATATGGGGCACCAGAGTTCGTGTGAAAGTTACAGACTGAGACTCTCAAACAGCCTACCTGACTAGTCTTGGTTCATTTGTCCAGTGCCTACACGCTGAGGTGCCTGGGCGATGGGAACCTAAGAAGCTGACCCAGGGCAGCTATTACACCTGCCCCTGCCCTCTCCCTGCCCCCCCCCACCCCCTGCCCCACCCCGCCTTCCCCTCTGCAGGACTAACTCCTGGGGCTCTGCTTTATTCTTCCAGCCAGGTGTGCATAAGCACCTAGATGCCCCAAGGGAGGAAGCAGAGCACAGAACCACACTCAGTGTTCCTGTTTTGAACTCAATAATGCATGCAGATTACTTTTTCATAGAAGGAATCAAACAAATCTAGCTACAATCATCATCAAAGTAAATGTGGGAAAATGTAATGCTTCTCACGTACAGCCCATGGCTTTCTCAGAAAATGAACTTTCAAGACATCTTGTTTATCACTTTATTCTTTTCTGGCCAGCATCAGCACTCTGCTCTTAAAACTTAAGATTTATAGATAGATAAAGTATACTAAATGAGGAAGTAGATAAGAAGGACAAAAAGGGGAGCAGAGATAAGATGTGGAAGAGAGGAGAGGAGAAAGCAGAGAAGAAAGAGCCCTAAATCATATTTTCTCTTCAGAATTCATTTACCTACCAGATACTGTTAGTCTGTGTAGCACACGCACATGAAAAAAAACCCAGTACACTATAAAACATATCCATCTTTTCCAATAAGTTTTTAAAAAACCACAGATTTTTTTAGGACTTTAAAAACAAAGAGAAACTAAGTGTAGCCTCAAATACTAAGTTAAAAGTATAATTCAGTGTCTATGGTCCTGTGAAAAAAGAAAATCCAGGACACTCACTGCATACTGGTCGGCTCGAACTCGGCTGAAATGAAAACCCCCACTCCTGGGAGTCTGCCCTTGCGGCTGAGTTGGCGTGTTGCCTGAGAAGATCAGCCTCCTTGGCTTGGAGTCTCTGCAGACCCCTAAGAACCTGAAGATGCCTCTGTCTCTGTTGCATAAGGCCCAGTCAGCGACCAGGAGGCTCAGGTTTGCACAGATTCACATCACCAGTCAGCATGCAGGATTCAGAGATGGCTCCTTCATAGTGTTGCACTATCTCTGTGAGACACTAGATCAAAACGTCATTCAAAGAGTATAGAAATTTCCAGCCCTCTAGTTATTTCAGAAATTCCCATGACTACTAATTGAGAGATTTCTTAGTGGTATTTTTCTTTCAAGTGTTGTTGTTGTTGTTGTTGTTGTTGTTGTTTTCCTTCTCAGATCTTCAAAGATATGATATATACTCACTTTTTTTTTTCAGCACTCAGATATTTTTTGCATACTTTAAACTAGCCTGCACTTTGGGTGAGATTTCCAAGGGAGACTGTTCACATACGCGCAGTGTGTATCTGACAGGAAGATCAGTGACATTACAACACAGGGATGGTGTTTAGTGTTCTTGTCCTTGTGACATCATGCCCCAGCTCCCAGTGTCTTCTAATAAAGCAATAGCCTTCCACTCCCCAGCTTTTACCTCAAACTCTCTGCACATGCCCTTCGCTGACACTGGGCTTCCAATAGAGCAGGAGTCCACAGAAGCAGTCTGTCCCACCCAGTTTCTGAGGAGAGCAGCAGGAGCTCAGGGATTGGGACAACCTGTGGTTTAGAAGTTCTCCAGGGAACACTGGCAGCATCGGAGCAGAAAGGCTGTAAGCCAAAGAATCTGGGAAAGTGTGTCTTATCGTGTTATCAGAAAGTACACCCATAAAACCTGACCAGCATGACCTCTCAAGTGTGAGCTAATCAAGGATGACACCGGTGAGCACGCCAAACTGGATGGAGAAAATCCTGAGGCCTCAACCCTTCTCAAAGAACTATAGGCAACTGAGGAAAGCTTAGAGCAGAAGTGGTCTTCCCCAGTGGAAAGCACACCAACTGGATGCTCAGTCCCAAATGGTCAGACCTGAAATCATATACAATTAACACTATGCAGACTGAATAGGTTATATTTAAGAATACATATACACATGCACACACAGACCCACACAGGTCACACACACAAAAGTCACATACAGAATGTCCCTAGCCCTTTGGAGGTAGAGGGCCTGGGGGTTTCGGTTATTGGAGAAGCTCTCCTCTCCTCACACCTCCCCTAATTGCTCTCCTGATGAGTGAGAGGCCCTGAGGTAGCTAACCATTTCACTGCAGCAGCTGAGCTGAGTGAGACCTGTGATGTTCTTCATGCCTCTGTGTCTAAGCTCATTTGTTACCTATCGTCCATGGGCCTGTGAAACTTCAGCCCAGGAGTTCAGCGGGTCCCCCTGCCCTTCCTCTGGAACAAAGACTCTTGCTGGGGAATTCCCATGGCGCAGGTGCATGTTTGTGCTGAGCCACTGTGTTCCCCTTCAGCCTTGAGTCTCCATCAGTGCTAATCTTGTGACACTCTGGCCCACCAATGGCGTGCCCTTAGGTTCTACCTACCCTCTTACAGCTCAGTGCCTACATGTGGTCTCTGTGCCACAGTAAGGCTCTGCAGAACACCAGGAAGCTCTATCAGTCTCACATCCATGGTATGGGGCAGGGAACGGAGGATGCAGTAAAAGATGGAGGAGACACTGCTGCCTGGATCACGATGTTGGCATCGGCCTGCCTCCCCATACAGGTCTATGAAAGCATTGGACAGTTAGCCCTCCTCTGTGGCTCCTCTTACACTCACATCTATGTCAAGCTTTCTGACTTCCCTCAGGTCTCTCCTGTCCCCCTGATGTCATGGAAGGAGGCACTAGACCCAGATCTTGACCTCAGGAGGCTTACAGAAAAGCGAGTGTGTTGGATGTAGTACTGACTATGCATTCCTGTGTGACAAGTCACTCCATGCCTAGTGGATTAAGCTGTATTGTTGTGGCCCCATCCCTGGATATTAGGAGTCCAAGTGGGACTAAGCTCAGGTATTGTCATAAAGCTGCAGTCTACTGACCCAAGCTGTTGGCATCTCAAGCTCTAGCCAGGAAGATCCATTTCCAAACTCAGTAGAATGTTGACATAACTTAGCTCCTCTCTGCCGCTTGTCTAGAGTTCTCCCTCAGTTCCTGCTGTGTAAGCCTGCCTGGAGACATGTACAACATGGAGGTTCACTCCTATCAGAGTGAAAAGGCAGTTGGGAGAGGGGGTCAGCAAGAAGGAAGGCAGTCTTCTGTGACACAATCTCATGTGACACATGTCTGCTCAACTCTATCAGCTCAGAGCAAGTCACTGAGTACAGGCCACGTTCAGAGGGAGGATTCTGGGTGGCGGGGACCTAAGGGATATGTTAGTGGCTTCCTACTGTGGAGTCACTGATATCTCTAAAGGAATTTGCAACTCATATCACCAAAACCAGCAAGCCAAAAACATCAGCCATCACTTCCTTAAGATATAGTGAGGAGGGTGATGAACCACAGGAGGATCAGAAGGAAGACCAGAGAGAGAATGAAAAGTTTCCTTGTTCCTGGGGTTCTTGTTGTTATTTGACTGCCCAAAGGTGCATCTTTGCCTCTATAGAAAACTGAAACAACATCATCAATTCCATATAAGCAAGAGTGTCCCCACACCAAACAAAAACCAGTTATGTGCCAAGTAGAGATGAAAATTGTCCCTCCTTGGTTCTAGAAAAAGAAAGGCACTCCAAGGTGTGACGTACCTAACTTGACTGGGTATATTTTGTATTCAGCTTTTCAACCCATAAACCCTGTGACCATAGCATGCTTTCATCCGAATGAAAGATATTCATTCAGTTATTATCATCTATGCCCAGTTAATGAGAGAGATCACATGCATGCCCTGCTGGCTGCCTTGGGACTATGTGTTTGAAATGACATGGATGGCTAATCGATGTCTGTCAGGCTTAATTTGTAGAAACTCACATTTCAGCTTGAAGATGAATAATTTTTCATATACATGGATTCTGAAAGGCAATTTGTTTAAGACTTTTAATAGTGTGCTACCCCTGAGCCTAGACGCATGGCAGGTGTGGCTGCTATGTCACATTTGCATCAGTAGGTGGCAGTAGAGAGGCTATGGATGCTCAAAGTTCTGACCTATGAATGTCTGAATGATTTGTAGCCTAATAGTCCCTGAAAAAAGGGAGCCTGAAATGACCACCAATCTGGGGCCTTGACAGGGAGCTAGTCTGAGATGACCACTAGTCCAGCACCAGAGAGGCCAGGATGGGCTCCCAGGTGTGGAAGCAAGCTTGTTCAGGACTGCAGACCACAGACTCAGATAGATGACCCTAGCAAGGGGGCCACTCATGCAGGCCAGGCAAGGAGCGAGCCCAAGATGGCCACCAGACTGGTTCCACGGATCCTGGATATGGAGATAGCCTCAGATGACCATCAGTCCAGCACCTTGTAGGCCTGGGAAAATAGACCATGTCTGAGAAGACCCCTCCCCAGCGCCATAATGCATGAACGAGGCATAGCACTTGTGAGACCACTCCGGAGACAACCCTAGACACTCAAGGAGCCCCTGGGCCCCACTAAGAGGACCAAGGAAGTGATGGAGAAATGTAGCACTCAGGACAGCTGGCCCTACACCTCACCTGGGCAGCACAGTAGAGCTGGCCCTAGATATGGGGCTTGTGGGTGAGCTGACCCTGAGAGTGAATGTGGAAGAGCCATCCCTACCTCTTGTCTGCTGTGCAGTGGTATCCCTTGCCAATTACGGCAGGAAGAAGTAGTGGCCCTGGGATCATGAGAGTAGGAGAGCTGACCCTACCTCTCACTAGCAGCTGCACTTAGGAGAGGGGACCCTGATCCTTGCCTGGGCATCACAGTAGAACTGAACTTGGGGCAGGGGTGTAGGCAAGCTGGCCCCAAAAGCATGAGCATAGAAGATCTGGCCTCACCACTTGTCTGGTGTGTGGTGACATGGCAAGGAAGAGGTGCCCCTTCTTGTCCCTTGCCAGCTATGGTAGGCAGGAGAGCTGGCCACAAAGTCATCAGAGCAGGCCCTGCTCTTCACCTGGGCAGCACAGTAGAGTTGGCCCTGGATGTGGGGTTGCCAATGAGTCAGTCCTGTTTCTTATCTGCTGGGTGGTGGCACAGATGAGGGAGAGATGCCCTCCTCCCCACCATCCCTCACTATCTATGGCAGGCAAGAGAGCTGGCCCTGAGTTCATGAGAGTGGGAGCACTGGCCTTGTCCTTAATAGGCTGCAACACTCAGGAAAGTGCTTGGATGCAGGCAGAGTCGAACCAGGATAAGAATAGTTCCTGTCTCACAAATATGTCTGTCAGCTATATTGGGCCAGAAGGCTCCCACATTGATGCTCCAACGTTATAAAGAATTTTGGGTGACTGTTCAGGCAGCAAACTGTCTCTGTCAATTTTTTTTCTTTTCCTTCTCATTTTGGTGATTATTCTTTTGTTTGTTTTGTTTTGTTTTGTTTTGAGACAGAGTTTCTCTGTGTAACAGCCCTGGCTGTCCTAGACTCATGGCATAGACTAGACTGACCTTGAGCTCATAGAGGTCCACCTGCCTCTGACTCCCAAGTGCTGGAGTTAAAGACATACACCACCCTGCCTGTCTGGAGAAAATTCAATGAAAGCAGGTTACCATGTGATGATAAAATAATCTAAAATTTGCTACAAAATATGCTCACCAGTGTATCTATCTTGACTTGCTCTTAAGTTTCAGATTTGTGCCCTAACCACCTGCCTGTCACAATTACTTGTATCTCAGATTTTGTAAACCGAAGACAAATTCCTGAATCCCACCCTGGTTAGGTTTCAAAACTGCCGACAAAAGCAAATTAAGAAGAGTTTATTTTGCCTCACAGCTTGAGGGTACAACAATCCACTATAGAGAAAAAATTATGGCAAGAGCTTCAGGCAGTGACATTTTCTCTTCACTCTTCAGTTGGGACCCAGAAGTGATAAATGAGGGTGTTCAATTCACTTTCTCATTTATTCATTCTGGTACCACACACATTCAGGGTGCATGCTCCCACCTCAATTAATCCCATTTAGAAAATTTCTCACAAACATGCCAGAGGATTGCCTCCTAGGTGACTCTAGACGCTGACAATTACTAATAACCACATGCACCCAACCTGCAGCTTTCCATCTCAACTAAGGACAGCAGATTTCAAAACCTTAGAACCCTCCTGGATTCTTCTTTCCTGCTACAAGTAGGCCTCTTTCCTTTTAAGGATTCGTTGGAATGAACTTACAAAAGGCAAATTAGGAAAAAAAGACACAAATTATGAATGGGGAAAATTCAGAACACAGAGGTCACTTACCGAGTACATGATGCAAGAAAAATGTAAATATTTTAAGGTTAAATATCCTCTTCATAGGAGAGAGAAAAGAGGGAGTGTACAATTTTAGAGGATAACAAGTGATTGTTAGGTGATTGCAACAGACATGGAAAACAAACAGCTGTCTACCAGACCATAACAAACAACATGCTATAGATGGTTCAACTTGAAATATTGAGAGGGGCAAGACAATTTAGATATGAAAAAAAGAGGTCTGGCCCAGCTTGATGAAATAACTCATTATTTGTTCCTGGGGTCTGAGTTAGAATTCTCTGGTCCAGGGACTTTCAGTAAGAAAACAGACAACAGTCATACTCCTCTTTTGTGGGTCCAGGTGGATGTACATGAAAATTTTCAGAAACCTCAGTCTGCACCATGAGATGGAAGGAATGATCTATTTGTTTTGCCATCACTGTGACAAAAATACCTAGAAGAACAACTTCAGCAAATAAAGTACTTGTTTCCAGCCAGTGTTTCAGATGTCACTCTGTCACGGAGGACAGAGTGTGGCAGAGCTTAGCCATTCACACCATGGTGGGCAGGAAGAGAAAGAGGACAAAAGAGCCAGGATGGGATCTAACCCACAAGGCTATGGCCCTGGTTACCTACTTCCTACTAGGTAGCACCTCCTGAAGCGTATGGAACCTTTTAAAGAAAATATTCTCGTTTCCAAAAGATAGTGCAAACAAAGATGTTGAAAACAAGAGATGACGGGCTGGAGAGATGGCTCAGCACTTCAAGACTAGGCTCACAACCAAAACCAATTGGTGGCTATGCTGACTCAGGGTCAGAATGTTTTGTGTCCTTGACTTAACTGGTCATCAGCATGCTTTCATCCCCAAACCCAAACAATACACCTCGTAAAATCATATTACAGTTTCATTTACAAAATTAAGTTAGATAATTTCATATTTTTACCTAAATTGTACCTAACTTTTAAACTTCCTTTAATTTTTAATTCTTGTTACAAATTGTATCCTGTAAGAAATGAAACTTGGAAAGCCACAGAACCAATGGTCCATTATATTACACCGAAGTACAGTCTCCCCCTTGAGAAGCCCAAAACCAATGTCTGGCTACAGGAGTTTGCCAATGGATCTTTCTCTAAAGAACTGCAGGCTTGAATTTACAGCTGTTATTACCTCCTAACTCTGCTTAATAAACGTCCTGAAGTTCCTTTCTGGCATAGTAAAGCATCAAGCTTTTCCTAAATGGAGCTGCCTGAGGAGACACTCCTCCCTGGGCTGGCAGCAGACAGGTGTTGCTGGCATTACCTTTGGGGCCTCTCATTGTTGGTGAGTTTCTCCTCACAACCACGTACAGCTCCGCCTTATTCTTCTGGCTTACGCTTTTTATTTCTCTATACCTGAGCCATAAAATCACCTAATAGTTAACAACCACCTCAACCACAGATGATAAAAAATTTTTAAAAGCATAGAGGGATTTCCATACATTACAGACCTGTTCCTGATGGAACAATACACAGCTCATTGTTTATGTTTATTTTTCAAATTGTGTGTGTGTGTATGTGTGTGTGTGTATGTTCATCTTAGTGATCCAGCTTGATTTTGTGTTGTCCTCTATCTTTGAATTAACAGTTTACATGTTACATTATAAAAGTATTATATATAAAATTTCAAAATAAAGCCTAGAAAATTGGTGGTAGAAGATGAATGAGATGGATACTTTAATTTAGACTGTAACCGTTCACTTAAGTCTTTTGTTGTTGTTGTTGTTGTTTTCTTTTCTTTTGGGGGATGGGGTGGAGGGACAGCTTTTCTCTGTGTAACCACCCTGACTTTTCTGGACTCACTTCGTAGACCAGGCTGGCCCTCAAACTCACAGAGATCTGCCTGCTTCTGCCTCCCAAGTGCCAGGATTAAAAGCATGTGACACCATGCCCAGCTAATTTAAGAATTTAGGTACCTCAAGTATGAAAGTTAGAAGAGAAATAATCTAATTGGCTGGACTCAGTTGATTTGAGCACGCAAGTCATACCAAAAGCATGACCAAAATAAGGACATAATGACTTCTTTACCAGAAGTTTTAGTAAAAACCAAGGTTAGGATTACTTTTGTCAAACAAACTTCCAAATGACTTTTAAATAAAATAAGATTTAAAATGATAAGAGTAAATATTTTCCTTTTGGTTACAGAGCCTTCATCAAACATCTATGTTCAGCCGATCCTTTAGAGAAGGCGCAGCTCTGATGTCTCTCACCTGCACTATCGTTCCTTCCTGGTCCTCATGTGCTATTTTCACATCACTGTATGGCAGACATATGGGGTGCTGCAATGTTTGTACTTATTGTGAAAGTTTATAGACGATTATTTGAAAAATTAAAAATTATGGAAATAGAGGAGAAACAAAAGGTAGAAGGAAGATTTACTTTTTACATAATTTTAACAGGAGACACATTTTGTAGGGACCAGAGGAAGCCTAAGTAAGTGTTGAGATGCATGTTTATTTTAACATGTCGAGGAGGCTGAGGCCTTGGACCCATGGGACAATTGTCAAAGCAATTACCCAGGCTCACAAGAAATGGCAAGCTTTTCTCAGGAGGCCAAGTGTGAGAGTTTATGGACGATGGATCTGTGAGTGCAAAGACTAGCAACTGCAGTCTCCTCCGCACACATGTTTATAGCTGGAAACTGCTCACTCACAGAGACCTCTTACCAAGACTAGATCCCCATCCTACGCTGCAGCTAAGAAGCATCCTGAGATCCCAGGTTGCAGAGGTAGTGGTGCAGAACTCAACCTGACCTCAGCGTCACTGTACACATGTCTTTGTGCCTGCCTTTCCTTCACTTTTCTCACCACCCATAGGCAGGGTTTCAGGATCCAAGTGATGCAGGACAAAGCACACCAGCTACTCTTTCATACACAAAACGAAACTGAATAAACACGTTACCCATATGCAATTATGGGAGGAATCACAACAGGTCTCCTGATTACAGCAGTACAGTAGAAAATGCACCAGGATTGGGAGAGGACATGTTTGAAATCTTTCTCTCATACAGTTTAAATGATTGAAACAATGAAAAAAATAATAAAGGAGTGCAGTTTAAGTTACTATAGCTGTCTCGCCAGATTTATTTCTATGTAAACCTTCCCTATACTGCATTCCTACAGGGTACCATTTGAAGGTAGTCACATGATAGCATTGTTTAACTCAAGACATGAATTAAGAGAACATCACCCTGACTTTGAAATAGACTTCAAAGAGTCAAATTTTGCTCTTCAGCATCATTTCAATGCTGACCCGCTGGCCAGCCACAGGACTGGAGCCTACAAAGCTGGCACGATGGAGCAGGTGTAGGAATGGACATCAGAGCCCTCTAGACCATAAATATTATTCAATACTTCATGGTCATGCATGACATACGTATTAGAAGTAACATCTGGAACACAAAGCAGACACCTGTTTCTTCTAGAAAAGAAGCTGGCCAACAGCATGCTGTGAATAGCAAATATAAACAACCCACAAAACCAAAGCAGACCAAAAAATGACCAGAATGCTCACCTAGACAGTAGAAGTTCATCCTGAATCTTGAGTTGGTGTCAGTCATCAATTTCTAGTCATTATTAGAAGGAATGCCATTATTAGGTCCAGTCACTAATTCATGTATTTTAAACTCACAATTGGACACTGATATGCATAGTTTAACTCCATACAAACCTTTGTGTGGTGTTATGATGTGCTACCTATCATTCTTTCTAAATTCATGTTATACCTCTGAACAGTTGATTGACTATCATCTCTTTCTCAGAGACATTATTTAGTTTTATTGGTTCCTAACATCTAAGTGATAGGTTTGGGATGTAAACTCTGTCTCGGGGCACACAAAACCCATTTCCATCATGGAGGATATATATGCAGAATATATAAGTGCACAGTTCAAGAACTGTGAAAATGAAAACAAGAAGTGCATACATACCGTCTTCAGACAAGTCACAGCACAGCAAAGATCTTGAAAATCTGTTAAAGGAAGAGTGCATCTGTGCTGTGTTCATAGAACTTAGAAAGTAAGAAGTCAGTCCTCTCAAATTCTTAAAACATCCAAGTCTTTCCTTGTGCTGCAGTTTCATTGCTTAACCTTCGTTCATTTCCATTTCTCACTCATTACTATAAAAATAATACATCCTGAGAATCACTGAAAAATAAATAAAAAATAACGATGAAGTATTCCCATTAACTACTTTATGGACTTGGAAATGCCTACAAGAGCATTTTTATGTATAATTTCTAAAGAAATCAACCAGCACAATGGCACATGCTTTTAGTTCCAGCACACAGGAGGCAGATCTAGGAGAACCTCTGTGAGGCTGAAGCCAGTTTGGATTTCAAAGTGAGTTCCGGGGTAGTCAGGGCTATACAATGAAACCTTGTCTCAAAACAAACAGAAACAAAAGCTGAGATTGAGGTCAGGACAGCCAGGGCTACAGAGAAAAACTCTGTGTTGAAAAATTAAAAAGGAAAAGAGTTTTATCAGAATTTCTATCCTGGAGAAATTTATCATTAGTAACTAATTTTGAATTTCCAAGTAATGTCAGCCGCTAGAGTTGAGTTTTAGCTTGTTTCCCACTCATCACTATCTCACTGCTTGCCACTTTAAACATCTTGTATTTAGTGGCCCAAAGAACACAACTTACTCTGTTATAGTTCTGAAAACTCTAAGTCTAACTGAGGTCCACTGAGTTAAGACCAGTGCTAGCTAAGCTGCCTCCTAGAAGCTCTGTAGAGTCACTTATTTGGCTTCACCACAGTCCTGCTGATGTAGGTTATCTCCTGGGTAGTAACCCCCTCTGATTCTCTCTGTAAAGGACCAGAAAAGATATCACTGAGCCCACCAAAATGGTTCCCTGCTGTCTTCCATCACCATTGGCTTTTACAAGTTTTCTGCTTCCTTGTCCACATCGCTTCCTGAGCCCTGGATAAGAGGGATTTGATGGAAATATTCCACTTACAACTGAGTGTTCCAATGTCTCTCATTCTCTGCACATTGTCCAGTTGTGTGTCACTGTGTAAATTCCCATAGTCTTTAAAGAGGAAGCTTCTCTGAGTGAGACACGGATCTATGGGTACAGCAGAGTCTCATTAAAAAATCACTTTGCAGTTACATTTCTTTAACAGAGCAACTGATTTTGCCCTGCATCCCTGGCCTATCTAGTCTCAGCTCTTTGACCACACAAGTAGTGCCAGGCATGGGTTCCATCTCATGGAGTAGATCTTAAATTCCACCAGAGAGTGGTTGGTTACAAGCACAATCTTTATGCCACTGTTGCACCAGACTATCTTGCAGGAAGGTCACCACTGTAGATAGAAGTGTTTGGAACTGGGTTGTTTACCTTTCTCCTCCAATAGCACACAGAGTACCTTACAGTACCAGTAGGGGTGAGGCTCTGGTTAGGCACAGCATGATTTTTTTGGTACTCAATGACATATATATCACCTACTTGGCTCTTGGCCTTGGTGTGGCTACTGGGTTGCCAGGTAGAAAGTGTTTTACTTATTGGCATTTGAAACAAAAGAAAAGAAAAGAAAGTGGACTATAAGAGGACACTGAGAGGGTCCACAGGAAGGAGGAAAGCTGGATCCATTGCAAGGTGAGGCAGAGTCTCCTTTCCACCTACCACACCCTGTTGTCCTGCTCTTGTTTGGTTCTCTATTGTGGTAAACAACAGGACAAAAAGCAACTTGCAAGGAAAGGGTCTGTTTGGTTTGCAGGTCATCAATGAGGTAAGCGAAGGAAGGAATCTAAAGATAAGAAATAAGGTAGAGACCACAGAGGGATGCTGCCCTTTGGCTTGCTCTCCGTGACTTGCTCAGCTACCTATTTCATTCAGCCCAGACTCACTTGTATAAGGATAGCATCTTCCATGGTGGGCAGGGCTCTTCTATAACAATTATCAAGATATGGCCACAAGATAATCTGATGGAGGAAATAACTCTACTGACATTCCCTCTTCCCAAGTGACTCTAGTTTGTGTCAAGTGGCAAATGTAACCTGGGGCACACGCTTTCTATTGTGAGTATTATTCTTTACTGTAAAGTATCCCTCTTTGTGGCACTCCTGCCTGACTTCTAAAAGGAAGCCTCTTTTTCCCTGTAAGCCCTCAGCATGATGCCTCAAGGGTGACATATTCTCCTTCTGTAATCAAGTCCTGATTATGGCTCCCAAAGTCACAAGACTTTTTCTCCTAATGAAGCTCATTTCTAAAGGGTAAATTCATGTTAGCTACTTTCCCAAATTAACCATTGCCGTATTCTCTTTTCTAGAAACGTCCACCCAGGCATCTTCCACTGTCAAATAGAATCAAAAGCTACTTATAAAATGGAGTCTCCTACGGCAAGGCAAAGTCTGAAAGAACATCGCTTTACACAATATGGAGTGACTTAGCGCAGAGTACAGCCTGATCTCAACACCTTCCTCAGTAAAAGTAACAGCTTGACCACATGTAACTAGGCACAGCGTTCGTTTCTCTACTGATTTGGACAGTTCTGCATAGGAAACATGGTGAAAATTAGGGTGTCCGTGCATGTGCTGTCACGGCACAGGCATTAACTGGAATTCAAACATTAGCTGGGATTCAAAATGGTCAAAAAGCTGAAGAAATGATGTTCGGAAATGTAGAAGACACGAATGTCTGACAGACTGTGGCAGGCCAGCGACTATGATCCAGTACGAGTTCACCATGATGACTGTGAAGACCATGATGTCTTCTCAGAGCACCCAACAGCGTTTGTCATCAGTATACGTGGGGCATGAGCTTTCCTTAAATTCAAACAACCTCCGAATACTCTGTGTTGATGAGAGTTGATGAGCTCAGGTGTTTTCCTTGCTTAAAGGCAAAGACAAGTCTGGACAGAAGCTGTCGCTATTCCTAGACAGAAGCCTGACTATTGCCTGTGCCCTTAGAGATCTGCAAGGACAAAACACAGCCAGGGACAATGGAGAAGCATACAGTCACATCTGAGACCCGGGAGTGAGTTTAATTGTGTGTATTCACATGCAATTAAACACCATGGCAACTTGTACCAACATTCATATCGCTTTCTTTCTTTCTTTTTTTTTTTTTTTTTTTTTTTTTTTTTTGGCCTGAGTCGGGATTCTTAAATCTAAATTCAAAATACAGGGGGAGGTAATCCCCCTCAGGAACAGTCATAGGGGAGGGGAATAAGGGGAAAATGGGAGGGAGAGAAGAATGGGAGGATACGAGGGATGGGATAAACATTGAGATGTAACAAGAATAAATTAATAAAATAAAAAAATGGAAAAAAATAAAATAAAAAAGGACCCACGGGGGGGGGGGGGGAGAAAGAATCTTACCTTAAAAGGCAATAAACCACTTTCCCATTGTTAGCTCTGGCCGCACTAGTAGTAGTGTGCCATTGAGTTTGAGTCTTGAAAAGACTCGCCCAGAGAACCAGAGAATGCCTGACTCAATATAACACTCAGAGTCAAATAGTAGCAGCAGCAGCAGCAGTAGAAGTATTAGTAGTAGCAGTATCAGCAGAAGCAGCAGCAGCAGCAAGAGTAACAATAATAGCCCCGCTATGTGGTAAGAGGCCTGGGATCCCAAGAAAGGAAGAGAGAACCAGTTAGTGAGGAGACCAAAGCTAGAATCCACCCTCCTGGACATCACTTATGATCCCCCTTTACATGGGTCTAAACAAGGCACGAGCTCTGGTGCCTGCATCTCAGCGTGCACTTTGTGTGGGCTCACATGTGTTCATTTATGAAATGAAGAAAACAAAACAGACTCGCGAGGTAGTATGCTGAGAAATGAGGCACTGAGCATCTGTCACTGTGCATTTCACAAGACCCCTCCCACTGAGAGCAGAGAGACGGTCTTTTGTTCTCTTTGCTTGATCTTTGTTGACTTCTATGGCACTTGGAGGGTGCAATCACTCTGGCCCTGATAGAAATATACCAGTATTCTGAAGATTCCCACACTGGGTACCAGATGCCGCTGCACAAATCAGAAGCCTCCACACCCCGAATCAAATTCATCACCTAGAGGAAGACTAAAGAATAAGGAGGCCATGTGAAAGTATAACATGCTAGTTTTAAAATAACAAAATAACTTAAAATATGTTGATAATTTATGGTCTCTGGGACAAAATCTCCTAAGAGGATTAGAGCAAATCACTGTGGGTGACAAACATATCCTTGCCATGTAGTATCCTTGGCAACCAAAGGGTAATTGCTCAGAAGCAGCTACCTTCTGGTAAGAAAGGGAGGAATCATTCCGAGGCATCCTGAAAAAGCTGTGCACTAAATTTGTAAGCTCAGGTAGGGTTCTCATGCAGTGACGAGTGGCCATTAGTCCAGTGTGGCATTTTATTAGATGACGCCAAACTCTGAAGAACATCCAGGAGGAGAGCCCTCTGAGAATCTAGCTATTCACTAAGTGTAGTCAGCAGCATCTTGAAAGTACAAGGGGAGACTTTGTAAACCTGCACACTTTGGAAACTGAAGACTCTCCACACCAATAGCACTTGGCCAAGGCAGGAGTGTCACTGCAGAGTGATTTATAAAGGTGAAGCCAGCTCTGGGGAAAGGAGCATATTCACATAGTTCACCAGAGAGTTAGAAAATAAGATCCTTTCTTTTTGGAAACTCTAGGGTCAGTGGGAGATGGATTATGCTTAGCCAACAACTAAAAAAATCTTACGATGAGGATGAGGTGACGCAGTGATCATCATAGTGAGGTGTGGCCCAGGACACTCGTGACCCTAACGGTATCACGTGAAAAAAAAAAACACATGCATGTTGAGGATTACAGCTGAAAGAGCACAGGTGGAAGAACTGTTTTTTAAAATGAGAAGGGATTTCTTGAAGTAGAATATTTTCATTTGTTAGAGAAATAGAAACCTTTTTTCATGCTCTACAAAATAATATAGAGAAATATGAAAACGTTAAAACTTACGCAAAATGTAGCCTTCTAGTATGTTGTGTGAGCATTGACTGGACCAGAAAATAAATATAGAAACACAAAGATGACTGGCTATAAGACAATAAGAAAGATGAACATCCCATTCTTTTGACTTCTTGGTCACAGTGATGCCTTTTTAGCCTATTAAAGAAACTAGATAGGTGAAAAACTATACAATACTAGTAAATTATAGACATTTGGAATGTAATTCTAAGTGTTCCTATGTTATCTGTGATTTCACTTGAACTGGGTTGACGTGTTCTTTTGGTCAGTGAATGCTTTCAGGAATGTGGCCTACAGGACCCCTGTATCACATCAGTTGTCTAGAGTATGGCTGATTCCAAATTCCCTATGCAGCACATATAGTTCATCATGAGTCTTAATGTTATAAGTAAAATGTGTGCATCCAATTGTTGTTGTTGTTTTTTAGATCTCTACTGGTTTCTTAAAATGTCCTTTGGAGCAAAACTATGTGCTCAAATGTTCCCCACATTTTCCATGATTCAGAAACTTGAGCCGAATTTTTTTCTGACTCTGATCTATGAACTTTATTCTAAGTGTAGGAGGAGGAATGTTTAAGAATGAGCAGAGAGGATGAGTGGGGGAATCGTGGTAAACTGACCTGAAAACAAAAGATTTGTCTCCGAGTGAGGCCCAGCAAGCAAGGGAGCAGAAATGGCTGGAGGTGTGGCTCTACAGTGGAGTGCCCGTCTGGCATGCACAAAGTCCTGGGCTTGCACAGCTTAGCCATCGATGACATGAACGTGACACAGAAACTGTGTGGCTTTATTACCGTCATACTACCACGACGGCACAACACAGATTTAACATGACGCCTGCTATTCCAGTCCTTTCAGTTTTCGATTCAGTTGTTTCTGTACCTAAAAAAGAAAGGGTGCCTCTTTTGATATTTTCTGATGAAGTAGGATCCTTTTCCTCATTTGGGGGCGGGGGTAGCAAAGACCACACAGGTGGCTGCCATGAGACTTGATGAAGCTGATGGTGCTAAACAAGAGGAAACAGTTTCTACATATAAAAATAACTTTGAAACTGAAACCCACGATCTTGTCATTATTTACCATTCAAAGCACACAGGACCTTCAGGTGTCTCCTCTCAGAGGATTGTTCAGTTCCTACTCCAGATCCATAAATTGCAAGTGATTGAGAGATCTGTGTCTACAACATGAAATTATGTAGCACGGAGCAGCAAGCGGGTCACTCTATTGAGGCACATACACACTCCAGCACTCCATCAAGGTGCTTTCTAAAAACATGTATAACTTCAACACTGACCATATTAAAATGGCTAGCAGAAAAAGGTGCTTGGCTATGGGACTAACTGTACTTCTATGGGTTGGAATACATGCTCAATCTGAAGATACGGAGCAGAAATGCAGGTTGCTGCGCAAGTTTAATTTGACTGGATATGTGGAAGCTGAAAACCATTCTTTTGTCATTGGAGGACTATTTCCTATTCATTCTAGGACCATCCCAACAAATGATTCTGATGAGGAGCCAGTATCAGCCATGTGTGAGGGGTAAGCCGTTGTTAAATCGTTTTCTTTTTTCACAATAATTTGGGTGTCCTGAGAAGAGTGCTTAGCATGGAGCCTGGATTCCAGCTGAAGCTCTCCAAACCTTGCTTTAAATGGCTTTATCACAGTTTATAAGGGAAGAAATGATGTATGGTTGTTCTTCAGAGGGCTATTTGTAGCCCACCACCACTACCAGGAGCAGCATCAAAAAACTTGTTAGACATATAGAATCAGGGGTTGCATACCACATCTGCTGAATAGAATCTACATTCCCAGGATCCCTCTGCTGGTTCATGCGAACCCTGGGGCTTGAGAGCACAGATGCTGCAGTTTTACTGTTAACTGTTTCAACCTCAAGTTCAGGTGTGCAGTGTGGGAAATCTGCTTTGCTTCTGAGGCAATCTTCATGACAAGATTCTGACCTGCAGGAAAACTTCTGTCTCTACTGCTGCCTCCTTCAAAATATAAAATCATATCAGGAAGTAGAATTCCTGATACTCAAACATAGTAATCCATTGTGAGAAAAACAAAATTGGGATAGGACAGATATCTGAGAATATGTATATCACACACAAATATGCACACATGCACTCATAATTACAGAGAGAGAGAGAGAGAGAGAGAGAGAGAGAGAGAGAGAGAGAGAGAGAGAGAGAGAATTTAGATATGAAGAGAATGCCAGAAATTAAAAACAAAAAAACAAAAAAACAGTCACCTACAATTCCATTCCCAACACAAAATAGTATTTTTTATTTTCTATATCCATTTTTTGATCTTTCAAAAACGGAGTTCATGGTTTTAAATTATATGAGGGCGGCAAGGCACTATTTACACTGGACATTTTGCCTAATACCACAGGCTTTTCCATGATACTGTGTGGTCATTATAGCTGCAAATGTATATTTAAATATTTTGCGGTTTCTTACACCATTAAATCTATACCAATCACAACTCCTTTTCTTTTATACCATCGCCTGAGCCATAGCCCAGTTGTCAATGGAAGGAGGGATCCTCAGTACCGTTGTTGATGAATTTTCACTTCAATTTGTGATGAGTCCCTAATCACCACTTTCTTCATCCCTATAATTGGTTTCCATTCTCATAGGGAAGCGGAGGTCAGAAGACAAAGTGAAGTATTACTTAGTTATCACAGCAGCCAATCATCACATCATCACAACCTCACTTCTTTATTATAATGTACCACCCTAATCTTTCATAAAGTGAATTACTTAATTTAGTATCTGATCTTCTCTGGGACTTCTGAAGTTTATTTTCTACAAAAGTTTAGATGGAAAAGGCAATGTACACATCTTTTTATTTATATTGATATACTTTTTGGTTATACAGATAGGTCTCACAGATAGCCCTGGCTGGACAGTAAATTACAATGTAGCCTAGGCTATCCTTGGACTTGTAAGATTTTCTCCTGGTTCTGCTTTATGAGTGCTGTGATTACAAGTATGTGTCACCACATCCTAGGTTTTTATATTTTTCAATATGTTATTTGCCTCTTGTAAATAGTTTTGTATGTCCTATGCTAGAAACTATATGAGAAGTAAAATTTTCCACTTAAAATATTAATTTCTTCATTTGGGATTATTTAAGAATTTGCCTAATCATTGTAATTATGATTTGAGTGGATACTGTTCAGCATTATACTATTTTAAAATATATTTCTTTAAAGTTAGTTCATATAATTTGCTCTCCCCATTAACAATCCACAGCTCCTCTGCTTTCACCCAGTCTCATCACTCTCCAAGCATTTTACACTTTGTCCATATAACAGAATTCTCCTAGTGTGAGAGTCCCCTTACAAGACTCACCCTCTGTGGTATTCAGAAGCTAGGATGGACCTAATCTAATGTTAATCTCATCTTGTCCTCACTAACTTTAATGGTAACTAGTTCAGATATTCAAGGTGATGCTTGGAAAATTTTCATTCTGAAACCAACTACTTTAGCAAAATACTAGTTTCAGGTGGCCATTAGTTAAATTATATAAAAGAGGATGATCATATTATTTTCAAATAATTTCAATGAAATGATACAAAGAAAAGAGTGTTTTATTTCTTGCTTTAATTAAAACACAAAAAAAATTAATTTATTTTTTTTAATGTATGAGGAAAAAATAGTACATTGTATGTAATAGTACTGTGGGGATTATAATAGAAATCAGGGAATGAAGAAAATTCACCCTAAACTTCACATATTTGCATTGAGATGTTTTCCTTGCTAATCTTTTAAAGGCCCATCTGTGGAGCTTTAATTATAGTAAGTTGCCTACTGTCCATTTCACTGACTGTTTTATTCAGACTACTGTATCATTTATCTAGTTGAGTTTTTTTTTTAACAGATTTAATTCACTTTATTTTTCTTGTATAAAAATCCCATGTAGTCGCCACAGCTGGAGCCTGGGTCCTCCTCAGAGACTGCGGTGTTGGGTTTTCACAATATGATCAGTGAATTCCTGATAAGGAGACTTAGTGAACCCAGTCTCTTTCCAGAGGTCGGGTCTCAGGTAGCTGCAGGTGTTGGAGATGGCATCAAAGGTAGCTTTGGCAAAGTTGCTCAAGGTGGCAGTGCAGGCCCTGGCGGATGTGTAGCAGCCATCAATGCCAGCTATCAGCAGCAGCTTCTTGGGTGCAGGAGCAGAAATGATACCGATGCCTCTGGGCGCAGGGATGAGATGGACCACCACAGAGCCACAGGGGCCTGTAACCTTGCATGGAACAATGTGTGGCTAGCCGATCTTGTTCTCCCAGTAGCCTTTCTGTGTAGAGATGATGGAAAGCTTGGCCAAGATGATGGCCCCTCGGATGACAGTGGCCACTTCCTTGGAGCACTTAACACCAGGACCATTGTAGCCCCCCAATAATGACAAAAGCCTTGAACCTGGTCTGCTGGCCAGCCGGTATCTGCTTCTGCACTGGCATGATCTTTAGAACCTCATCCTTTAGGCATGCACCCAGGAAAAAGCCAATAATCTCCGATTCCTTAATGGGCAGGGATAACAGGTAGATCTCCAAGGACTTGATCTTCATGTCCTTTTTTGGTGTTTTGTTGTTGTTGTTGTTGTTGCTGTTGTTTTGTTTGTTTGGTTGTTTGTTTTGGAGACAGGGTCACTCTGTGTAGCCTTGCCTGTCCTGGTCTCACTTTGTAGACCAGGATGGCCTGGAACTCACAGCAATTCACCTGCCTCTGCCTCCCAAGTCTTCATGTCCTTAACCAGGCGGCCCAGCTCTGTTACAGGGATCCATTCCTTGTCTTCGGCTTTGCCCCACAGCTTTGACCAAGGCCCAAGACCCATGTCAAATCCTCCTCTGCAGAAGCCGCTGTAGCATCCTGAGCCCCCAGGTCCTCTGGGCTCTCCCACCGCACCGACATCGTCTGCCATTTGGTGTATTCCCAAGGAAGAAGTTAAATGAGATTTTTTTTATATATATTCAGATTACATCCCAATTGTTATCCCCTCACTTGTATCTTCCCATTCCCCCTCCTTCCCTCTTTCATCCTATTCTCCTCCCCTAGACCTGTGACAGAAGGGGACCTCCTCCCCCACTATATGATCACAGCCTATCGGATCTCTAGATGAGGTTTTTTAATAATAAAAATGTTCCCACATATCTGACAAGCCACCACCAGACACAGAAGATTATTCCAGTTTTTCACTAGTGTAAATAATTCAGTTTGGGGCAGATAGTTCTTTTCCTTTGGGAAGAACGATTTCTTTGCCTAATTTAAAGGTGGAGCTGGAGGCTCAAAGCAGGCGGGTTTTCTCTCAAAATGATATTCTATCTTACTTTATTATTTTCAGGGTTGTTGTTATTGTTTGGTTTTGTTTTCTGTTTTCAAGAAAAGATTTTTCTGTTACCCTTGGCTTACCTGGACTCACTTTGTAGACCAGGTTGGTCTTGAACCCACCATAATCCACCTTCCTCTGCCTCTCTGAATGCTGATATTAAAGGCCTCTGCCACCACACCAGCTACTGTCTTATTTTTAAAAGACACTGCTGGGGGAAAAAATGTCATCGGTGTGACTTGGACTAAGTAACAGCATCATGGTAAAGCATTTTGTGTTCTGGTTTCTTCTGTTTTTTTTTTTTTTTTACTTTCCCTTGTGTTATTTCCATGACTCTACCTTCCAAAAATACTGATCCTTTCAATCCTTGAATATTTGTCTAGTTGTGTTAACTTTCTCTGACTGGTGTAACTTCTCACCAGCTCTCAGTCTGCGTCACTCCCCGACATCTCTATAGTCCTTCAAGCCTTGGTGCAGCTGCCAGTTTGTCTAGGTGCATGCTCTTTGAATTTTATTGCTCACACATCTATTGCCATCATTTTTTTTTAATCGCCATGCTCGATTACTTTTCTTTTTCCTTATGTAGACTAACACTTTCTAAGTAAAGAAATTGAAAACAGGCTCCTCATTACTGTTCTTATAGTATACAACACCAGAGGAACTCAGCAGCTGCACACTAAATGAAAAGGAAAAATAAACGAAAACACAAACTAAATAGAATGGTCTGGGGAGATGGCTCATTTGGTAAAGTCTTTGCCTTACAAGAATGAGGACCTAATTAGACGCCTGAACGTGTGGTGTGGTGGCATTCTGCAATCCCAATGCTCCATAGGAAAAGACTGAAAGAGCACCAGAGCTTGCTTGCCAGCTGGGCTAGTCAAGTCAAGATCCAGGTTCAAGGAGAGACTCTGCCTCAGACAATAAGGTGGCGAGTGACTGGGGAAGACCTCGACATTGGCAACTCCTCCACCCATATCAGAATGTGCACACAGAGAGGAAGGAAAAGTCCAAATTGTCAATAGAGATATTTACTTTTAGATATTAAATTTAAAATATTTACTAAGCTGAAGATATAATGTTAAATAGTCCAGCTAGCCACAGAGGATAGCAATAGAACAGTTACTTAAATAATTGTTTTTGCACAATTTTGTTAAAGTATAGTTATAATTCAGGTGAAAATTAGGACTAGGAGAGGAGTTTTTTGTGTTGTGTCACGCAGAAGTCCTTGAAAACAATATTGTGATGGACTACAGAAGAAGTATTTCTTTTTTAATGGATGCAGGATAAAAAATAAGAGTCCCACATTTACATTTTTACATGAGAACAGCAGGAAGACAACGTCAGTTAAACCTCTCTCAGCGGTAAGATGCATGCTGTAATTACAGCATAGGATATAGAATTTTACATGGTGGATTCAATAACTTCTGCCATTAGTAATTAATGTGTTAAAATTATTTTTATCAGTATAATTAATGTTCTGAAGAAAATAAGCCAAGAAGAAGAAAATAATCATATCCCTAGGAACATCCAAAGAAATGATAAAGTAAGGGATTGTTATATGTGTTTGCTGAAGAGAATTGTGACTAGAACTATTTTTGAAAAGAAGTAATGAGAAATTTGAAAATATTTTTAGGATGTAAGAGATACATGGGGCAAGAAAATGTAAAACTGACTGAAACTGATGTTTGAATCTTTTACGATTGTAATGGCATTTGTGAAAAATTGACATGGTACCTGCTGCTGCTTCCGCAAAAAAAGCTATCCTCATTCACTAAACTGCAGCTCCACGCCTTTCAAGCTCCACCCCCACAGTGTCCACTGCCTCACAGAAGCTTTTCCTTTCCAGGTTTAACTTCCGGGGTTTCCGCTGGATGAAGACCATGATCCACACCATCAAGGAGATTAATGAGAGGACAGACATTCTGCCCAACCACACTATGGGCTATCAGATCTTTGACACCTGTTTCTCCATCTCCAAATCAATGGAGACTGCCTTGACATTTCTTACAGGGCAGGAAGAATACAAGCCCCAATTTAGAACCAGCACTGGAAAATACCTAGTAGGAATTATTGGAGCAGGGGGATCATCCTTGTCAGTTGCTTCTTCAAGAATTCTGGGCTTGTATTACATGTGTCAGGTATCTTTGAACAGTGTGCTATGTGCTTAGAAAAATGCAAATGTTTTCTGTGCCAGGAAGGGGGGCACATGCTCTTAACCCTAAGAGTTTGGGGATAGAAGCAGGTGGATCTATGTGAGTTTGAGACCAACCAGGTCTACAAAGTTAGTTCCAAGACAGTCAGAGGTATTATATACCAAAAAAATCTGTCTCAAAAGAAAAAATAAGAGGAGAAAATATGACAGTGTATAAAAATGATTGTAAATAACAGTGAGGTCCAGAGAGACTGAGCTAAGCTACAGAGACAACATAGAATAGGGCCCAAGTGCTCCCAGACCCAGGAGTGTGCACTACGGCCTTTTTAGAGCAACTGAGATTGTTCTATCTCCTGCAACATCCTGCTTGCACTGACTGAGTCATGACTCAGTGATGTGGACAGCGCACTAGTGACCATGCTCCATGCACTATGTGGAGCCCAATAGAGGTCATTCATGAGTACTTCATGGTTGATTGGTGGTTGGATAAGGCATAGGTTACTCTTTGGGTCTTTTTTTGGTACTTGTTAGTCATGAGCAAAATCATCACCCTAACATAGTAAAATAGGCCTGGGAATTTCATGTAACCTTACTTAATAACTTATTTTAAACCCAGAGAGGATGGTATATGTCAATACAAGAATAAGAAATTGCAAAGCATGTATTATTGGGAAAAATGAAAAGATCTAGAGTTACTTCCGTGGCTGTGCTGTGCAAGTGTCTCAGTGTACTAATATGAATGATGAGCAAGATAACTGGTGATACTGATGTGATAGGAGTATTTCACTCACCCTCTTTATTTCCTCCACCCTCCATACCTGACTCCCCTCCATACCCCACCCTCCTCCCTTCTCCCCCCCTCCCCTTTCTCTTTTGATACTGGGTATAAAATCCAGGGACTGGCTCACTGTTGACAACTGCTGCATTAATGACCCACAGCCTCTGCCCAACATCGTATTTAACTTATAAAGCTTCAAATGTGAGTGTGGGGAGGATGGAAAAGTACTGTGAAACAATACAAAGAAAGGTGGGGGACTTGGAATCTGTCTTAGGGTGAGATTCATGTAGCTCATCCAAACTGCACCTGCTCTCCTGCTCTGAGCTCTATCTTCCACTAAACTCTAATAAACTCAAGCATACCTTAGAAAGCTCTAGATATATTTCACCATAAGGTCTTTTAGTGAGTCTAGGCGGTGGGAAAGATAAAATAAATTTTCTGTTTAATACTTTAATATCAAGAAACATAAAAATCTAGGCTATTGTTGTATTAATTTTCTTGTGGGGAAAACAAAGACTCAGGAGGTCCAAGTAACAAGATCTTATATGGAAAATAATTTATCAAATCTCAGAACTCACAAGTCATTCCTTCTTAAAGACATGCTTTCCTACATAGTACCTTCTATGAATCTGTTGTTTGTGCAGTTAGGAAGGAGAATAAGAACATTAGCCAGTGGAATAAGAAGAGTAAAATATTAACAGAGGGAAATAGAGCACAGGGATAATATTGCAGCACTCATTAAGGATTCAGTTGGAGCTAAGGGGTTATAGGGCATCACACTGGTGGTGATGCCTTAGTGCAGGAGACTGGATAGGGGAGAAGGTAACATGTTTTGAGGTGCAAGTCAGCAACATGAAGGGCACACTACATACAGCAAAGGTACATAAAAGATTGTCAGGAATGTGTGCTCAGCTGATCTCCATGCTTAAGTCTCCCTAAATGCTAACCACAGAGAACTACAGTCCAAGTGAGGAAAGCACACTTGTTCATTTATCTGGCTATGTACATTAAAAGGGAAGTTTCTGGTGACTTTGTTGGAGAACAGTGCCTAGACTTCAGGTTGGAGTATTAGTAATCTCTCTCAAGTCAAGTTTTAGGACCTACATACTCAGGAGTCCTGACAGAAGGAAACCAAAAGAGAGACAAAAAACTCAAGTGAAGTAAGGGAGCAGAGGTGAGAGCAGAGGTGGGAGCAGAGGTGAGAGCAGGAGAGCACACAGGAGACACATTCAAATATGTGAGCCTTGGACTCGAGGCCAAGCCTTGGACTCAGTCCATCATCTCCACACAGGAGATGCTAAAGTTGGGAAAGAGTCCAGATATTCCGACTCAGGGAACCACCAGTGTCCAGGAGGATAAGGGAACTTGCAGATGACCTTCCTGACAGTGCTATGCTTCCACCCATGAACACTGGTACACTGAGAACCTTCACCTTACCTACGGGCAACCCTGACACCTTTGCCTTGATAGGGCAACCAAAGTGTTGCCAGAATAGTCCCCAACCCCACCCACCATGTAGAAGCACCAGTAGGATGTCACGGTCTACAGAAGGATGGAAGAACCATGGGAGAACTGTCCAGCTCCCTCCCTGTTGATATTTCTGAAGCTGTCTTTTAAGAATTGGCTCTGGCATCCTAATGACTATAAATATTTTCAATTTTAGGTGGGCTATTTTTCTTCCTGCTCAATTCTTAGCGACAAATTCCAGTTTCCATCTTATTTTCGCACAATTCCCAGTGATAAGGTCCAGTCGGAGGCCATGGTGACTCTCATCAAGCACTTCGGTTGGGTCTGGGTCGGTGCTATTGCAGCTGATGATGATTATGGAAAATATGGAGTAAAATCCTTTAGGGAAAAAATGGAGAGTGCCAACCTCTGTGTTGCTTTCTCTGAAACCATTCCCAAAGTCTACTCCAATGAGAAAATGCAAAATGCTATTAAGGCAGTAAAGAGTTCCACTGCCAAAGTCATTGTGCTTTTTACAACTGACATTGACCTCAGCCCCTTTGTGCTGGAAATGGTTCATCATAACATAACGGACAGGACATGGATAGCCAGCGAAGCCTGGATTACCTCAGCCCTCATTGCAAAGCCCGAGTATTTTCCATATTTTGGAGGAACTATTGGATTTGCAGCACCCAGAAGTGTTATACCAGGATTAAAAGAATTTCTTTATGATATACACCCTAGCAAGGACCCCACTGATGTCTTGACCATTGAATTCTGGCAAACTGCTTTTAACTGTACCTGGCCCAATAGCAGTGTACCTTACAATGTGGACCACAGAGTGAATATGACTGGTAAAAAAGACAGACTGTATGACATGTCTGACCAGCTCTGCACTGGAGAGGAGAAGCTGGAAGATCTGAAAAACACCTACCTGGATGTGTCTCAGCTGAGAATCACAAACAATGTCAAACAAGCTGTGTATGCTATGGCTTATGCCCTGGATCGTCTAAGCAGATGTGACCTACCTGAATCAGATATGGCAAATGTACCATGTTCAAAAATACCTACCTTTGAGCCCAGGGAGGTAAGTTATTTTACCTTATGATATAGCATGGGGTAAAAATCAAGGTTTTTTAATAAATATTTTTAATATTTATTTTATTCTATTTATGGATATGGATGTCTTACCTGCATGCATGTAACGGCACTATGTGAGTGCCTGGTGCCCTTGGAGGTCACTAGTGGCTCATCTTAGAACTGGAACTATTGATGGTTTGCTCCATGATGTGGGTGCTGAGAATTGAACCTGGGTCCTCTGCAAGAGCAGCAAGTGTTCTAAACCACTGACCCATCTCTTCAGCCCCCTAAAATCAAGTTTTTGCTGCCAGGTTCATGCCATTAAAACTGCTGATTTGCTTCGGTAAAGTTTTATAGCGCCAACACTTACCGCATTCAGTTGCCTGAATCGCTTGATTGTTAATTTTAAGTCCTCATTTACTGCCAAGTTATTAGGTTTGTTGTCAGTGATTTTTTTAAAATCCCATTTAAAAAAGATGCCTTTTATAAAATAAGCTGTTTTTCTTCACAGAAATGAAATTTAAATGTGTCTAGAAGTACAACATGAGTTAGCAACTCTGCTCTCTTCATTCTGTCTGTCCCTTGTTTACAATACGGAACTTGGGTTCCAAAACATCATGTTCACGTTAGGGCAAAAACGTGTATGTCTCTCCAGTTTAAGATGATGCCTGGATAGTGTATACAAATTTCCTTTCCCTCCCACTCTTTTATCTTAACCATTGGTCTTATCTATCTTGAAGTAAATCTAGAGGATGAAGTCTTCATACAGTATAGGAGCCACACAAAGCATGGATGGCAGGGGGTAAAGATTATCGGGGTTATCTGGGAAAACCACATCCACAGTGCTTGTCCTTCATCTTCTGTCAAACGACTCATGTTGGTACCCAGTAATCTAAGAAGTCTGGCCAAGAGTGTTCTCACCCAAGAGTCCCTGCTTATTTCTGTCCTTATCTTTCTCTTACTGGAAATATGGAACTTGAGCATCCCTGCTCTGTCCCTGTCAGCCCTGCGGGATGCCCACTTAGCTCTCTGATGTGTTACTACTTCCTTGCCTGATTGTTATTGCTCTACTTTTGTAAAACACTGTCAGTGTGACAGATGCCACAGTAGCTGAGACCCTTGTATTTCCACTTAACTTTCATTTTCAAATTGGCCCACTCTGTATTCATTGCTGACAGTTCTTAGCCCCCCAGATAACACCATTCAATATGTGACCCCACCCCCTCACCATTTGTCTTTTGTGCACAGAAGGGCTACTAATTTTTGTTGTTGTTGTTGTTAATTTTGTACCCAGCCACTTTGCTGAAGGTGGTTATCACCTGTAAGAGTTCCCTGGTAGAATTTTTTGGGTCACCTATGTATAATATCATATCGCCTGCAAATAGCAATACTTTGACTTCTTCCTTTCAGATTTTTACCCACTTGATCACCTTTAGCTGTCTTATTGCTGTAGCTATAACTTCAAGTTCTATATTGAAGAGATTTGGAGAGAGTGAACAGCCTTGTCTTGTTCCTGAATTTAGTGGAATGTATTTAAGTTTTTCTGTTTAATTTACTGTTGACTATAGACTTGCTATATATTTACTTTATTCTGTTTAAGTATGTGCCTTGTATCACTGATCTCTCCACAACTTTTAACATGAGTGAGCATTGGATCTTGTCAAATGCATTTTCAGCATCTAATGAGATCATATGTGGGGGGTTTTCTTTCAGTTTGTTTATATGGTAGATTACATTGATGGATTTTTATATATTCAAGCAATCCTCCATGCGTGGGAATTAAGCCTACTTGGTTATGGTGGATGATATTTTTGATGTATTATTGGATTCAGTTTATAAGTATTTTATTGAGTATTTTTGTGTCAATATTCATAAGGAAAATTGGCCTGAAATAATCTTTCTTGGGTCTTTTGTAGTTAATGTATCAGAGTGACTGTGGGCTCATAGAATAACTTTGGCAATGTTCCTTCTGATTCTATTTTGTGGAATAGTTTAAGGTGTATTGGTATTGGCTCTTCTTGAAAAATCTGGTAGAATTCTGCACTGAAACCATTTAGTCCTGGGCTTTTTTTTTTTTTTTAATTTATTCTTGTTACATCTCAATATTTATCCCATCCCTTGTATCCTCCCATTCTTCCCTCCCCCCCATTTTCCCATTATTGCCCTCTGCTATGACTGTTCCTGAGGGGGATTACCTCCCCCTGTATATGCTCATAGGGTATCAAGTCTCTTCTTGGCAATCTGCTGTCCTTCCTCTGAGTGCTACCAGGTCTCCCCCTCCAGGGGACATGGTCAAATGTGAGGCACCAGAGTACGTGAGAAAGTCATACCCACTCTCCACTCAACTGTGGAGAGTGTTCTGACCATTGGCTAGATCTGGGTAGGGGCTTAAAGTTTACCACCTGTATTGTCCTTGGCTGGTGCCTTAGTTTGAGCAGGACCCCTGGGCCCAAATCTGCCTATCATAATGTTCTACTTATTATGATCATTTCTAGCTCATTTTTTTTTTTTTGTATAAAGATTTTTTAATGAGTTCTTCTATTTACTTAGAACTATTTAACTTGTTTACCTGGTCTTGATTTAACTCTGGTAAGTGGAATCTATCAAAAAAATTGTCCATTTAATTTAGATTTTCCAATTTTCTTGCATACAGGCTTTTGAAGTAAGATCTAATAATTCTGTGGATTTCCTCAGTGTCTGTTGATATGTCCCCCATTTCATTTCTCATTTGGTTAATATGAATATTTTCTCTCTGTCCTTTATATAGTTTGACTAACGGTTTTTCTATCTTCTTGATTTTCTGAAAGAACTGGTTCTTGGTTTTGTTGATTCTTTGTATTGTTCTCTTTGTTTCTAATTTACTGATTTCAGCCCTGAGTTATTCCTGCCATCTACTCCTCTTGGGTATGTTTCCTTCACCCGCCCACCTCCCCCTAAGGCTTTCAGGTATGCTGTTAAGTTGCTAGTATGGGATCTCTCTAATTTTTTTAATGAAGGCATTTAGTGCTATGGACAGTTTTGGAGAAGGTTCCATGTGGTGCTGATATAAAGGTATATTCCTTTTGGGGTTGGGTGAAAAGTTCTGTAGATATCTGTTAGGATCATTTGATTCATGACATCTGTTAGTTCGTTATTTCTCTGTTTGGTTTCTGTCTCAATGACCTGTCCTTTCGTGAGAGATGGGTGTTGAAGTTTTCCACCACTAGTTGGTGGTGATTGATGTGTTATTTAAGCCTCAATAATGTTTATTTTACAAATGTAGGTGCCCATAGGGGAGTTGGGAGATAGTGAGGGAGGGGGCTACAATCGGGATATAAAGAATTCAAACTGTAGAACATGCAAGTAACTTATATTGCTAATCCCACTAAATGGGAATAGCTCTGAGACTGTCTGAAATATGAATGTCTTTGCATAGACAAGGCTTCTTGTTGGTTACAGAATCCTTGTGACTAATAGTAAGCTGCCATTATTCCTATGGCATCAATAAAGATTTACAGATGTCTTTTTTTCTGCTCATACAAAGAGCAGAGAACTAGACTTAATTGTTCTGTGCATCGTGCACACCTTGCATATTTATAATTTTAAGACTGTATAATGCTTGTGAGAAATTATATGTTTTCAGAACAAAAGAATCATACCTGATAGGAATCATTCTTCTCAACATGCTGGACATTGACATCCTGCATCCTTCATGTTCCAGCACCAAGTGCTTCAGTTGCTGTTATTCATCAGAACAGTACAGCTTCAAGAAAAACTTCTAATCTCAACTGGTCCAGCATTTCAGACTGTCCTACACAGGACTTTAATTAAGCCTGGAATTTCTCAACATTTAGAATTGGACCAGAAGTTATTGCTAGTTTGTTTAACTATTTTCCCCAGTTTTATTTAGGCCCCTACAACGGTATTATTCATTCCAAATCAATAGGAAGAAACCTTAAGAGATTGATGCCCCATTTCCTTTAATGGAGGTTGGTTAGGATTTTGGTTGCTTTCTTGGGCTATAGATGTTTATTTCCATTGAGAGTTGGTTATAAGTTATTATTGGTCCTATTCACAAAGAAAATGAGGTTGGACTCAGGTATATCTCTCCTTTCCCTTATCTTTCTTCCTTAGGTTTGGAGATAAGGGTTGAAAAGGAAGAAGGAGGAACATAGAAATATATAGGGATCATAGGGCCAAAAGTAGATTATTGAATCGACTCCTTGTTACTTGTTATTCAGAAGGTTATTCTTAATTCACTGGTATAGAATTTTGTATATTGATGCAAAATAAGTTTAATTTTGAAACATTGGTATAGAATTCAAAATTGAAGATTATTCTTCACACACATTATATGTATTTCTACTCTAATATAAAGTATTGTAGCCATATAATTCAATTATAATACAAAGTTTACTTCTAATACTTTGAAATTACTATTGCAGGCTGTTTCAGATAATTAAGTAATACTTAATACTAACAATTGTTAGTCGATCAAATCATGGTCATGTCAATTACTAGTCTTTTTAATCACAGGAATATACATCCTAGGTTTTACAAATAGATATAATTCTATAGATAGATAAGGTTAAATGGTTAGATAAGGTCTTCAAAAACCTCAGAGACCTACAGAATATGGTATTTAAAGATGTTTTTATTATTTTAAAGATTCGTTGACAATAAGACAGATTAACTCCTAGAAACATCCAGCCTACCTCACAGAAGATGATGAGCATCAAAGAACCTCCTTATGGAGATGGCTTCAAATGTGGCAAACAAACCACTGGGCAAAATGTCCTTGTTTCAGCCACTGACAGAATTCTGCCTTAAAATGGCCATGCTTGGCTACAGGCAGAGTCGATGGCCAAATTCTGCCAAGACAGGGTAAGCAAGTCCTCAATAGTTCCTGCCTCACAAATGTGTCTGTCAGATATATTGGGGCAGAGGGTTGAAGATGATGCTCCAATGTTATAGAGAGTTTTGGGTGACTGTTAAGACAACAAACTGTCTCTGTCATTTTCTCATTTTGGAAGCTGATAATCAATACTTAGGTAATAAGTTTATTCCTTCTCAAGTTTCTGATGAGGTTGAAGACCAGATAGTTTAGTTTTACAAGTAAGCTTGGTTGTTTAGGAGTTAAGATGTTTTTAGGTCTAGATAGTTATTTTATGTTAATAAAGATGAGATATGATAGACATGGATTTACATTCAGAATTTTGGACACACTAAGATAGGAAAGATGTTTTCTTCAAGGTTGCCAAATACAAATAGCCAAAACACTATGAATGTAACATTCATATAATTCCTGATTGTTTTGTGGTTCTTCTTGCTGTAGATAGTTTATTGTATACATGTGTAATAATATAAATGTGTACATAAAAAAAGAAAAGAAATAAAAAATAATAATAATAAAAAGAAAGAAACTGCAAAAACAACAACAACAAATGTAGGTGCCCTTGTATTTGGGGCATAGATGTTCCGAAATGAGATGTCAACTTAGTGGACTTTTCCTTTGATGATTATGAGATGTCCTTCCCATTTCTTTTTATTAATTTTGGTTGAAAAACTATTTTATTAGATACTAGAATGGCTACTGCAGTTTGTTTCTAGGCTCCATTTGCTTGGGAAACCTTTTTCCAGACCTTTACTCTGAGTTAATGTCTATCTTTGTTGCTGAGGTGTGTTTATTATATATAGCAAAATGATGGGTCCTGTTTACACATCCATTCTGTTAGCCTGTATCTTTTTCTTGGGCAATTAAGTCCGTTAATGTTGAGAGATATCAATGAGCAATTATTGTTAGTTCCTATTATTTTGATGTTGGTGGTTGTAGTGTGTTTGTGTGCTTCTCTTCTTTTGTTTTTGCTACAATTGAGCTACTTATTTCCTGTGTTTTCTTGAGTGTAGTTAACATTCAATTGGAGAGTTTTTTAATTTTTGTTTCTGTTTTTTAGTATCTTCTGTTGGGCTGGGTTTGTGCATAGATATTGTTTAAATTTGGCTTTGTCATGGAATATCTTGTTTTCTCCATCTATGGTGATTGAAAGTTTTGCTGAGTACAGTAGTCTGGGCTGAAATTTGTGGTCTCTTGATGTCTGCAAGACACCTGCCTATGCTCTTCCTATTTTTAGAGTCTCTATTGAGAAGTCAGATGTGATTCTGATATGCTACCTGGCCTTATTCACTTGCAACTTTTAATATTTTTCTTTGTTCTTCACATTTAGTTTTGATTATTATGTGGTAGGAGGATTTTCTTTTCTGGTCTAATCTATTTGGTATTTTGTAGGCCTCCTGTGTGTGTGTATGTGTGTGTGTGTGTGTGTGCATGTGTGTGTGTGTGTGTGTCTGTGTGTGCATCTTGTTCTTTAGCTTGAAGGAATTTTCTTCTGTGATTTTGTTGAAAATATTTTCTGGTCCTTGGAAGCAGGAATCTTCTCTTTATTCTATTCCTATTATTATTCTATTCTATTATTCTTTTCATAATTCCCTTGTTTTTGTGGGTGTTTTGTGTCAGGAATTTTTAAATTTAACATTTTCTTTGACTGGTGTATCGATTTCTTCATTTGTATATTCCACACCTGAGATTCTTTCCTCCATCTCTTATATTCTGATGCTTACTTCTGTACTTCCTGTTTTCTTCCCTAAGATTTCCATCTCCAGAACTTCCTCAGTTTGTGTTTTCTTTATTGTTTCTATTTCCATTTTCAGATCTTGAACTGTCATATTCATTTCCTCACCTGTTTGTATTTCCCTGTATTTCTTTAAGGGATTTATTAATTTCCTCTTTAAAGGCCTTTATGTGATTGATTGTATTTTCCTGTATTTCTTTAAGCAATTTATTTTTTTCCTCCTTAAAGGCCTCTATCATCTTCATAAGCATAGATTTAAGGTCAGGTTTTTGTGTTTCAGTTGTGTTAGGGTAAACACAACTGTTTTGTGTAAGCAAAACAGGGCTATTTGCAGTGGGATAACTAGGTTCTGGTGGTGCCATATTGCCCTGGCTTTTGTTGATTGTGTTCATACACTGGCCTTTAGCTATCTGGTTGTCTCTGGCATTGGCTGGTTGTTTCTAATGCCTGTTGTGTTTCTTAGGGGTTCAGGAAAAAACCCTAGGAAGGAGCCTGGATGTTTTGGGAACATCCATTCTCAGGATAGTGGGTAGGTCTGTGGACTGGTGGTTGAATTTCAAGGAATAGACTACATATCTCCTCAGGTGTTTTTGTTCCAGTTGGACCTATAGGCAAGGTAACTGGAGTGGGTGAGGTCTAACCAGTATGATCCTGAGGACCTTCAGTTCTCCTTAGGAAACTCACAGGAGGAACTCCCACAGTGAACAGCCCTGCCACTTCCTCATTCAATCCATAGTCATTAATCTCCAGCTGCCCTGACACCATGCCCAATGGATGTTGCCATCTTGCACTGAGATCATTTATATTCCTGAGGTCTGGTAGGACTCCTCAGAAAAATAAATAGAACCTTGGACCAGAGGCTGGGATCATTTCTCTGGGTCCTGGGATTCAGTTGACCAGAGACTGGAACCACATGCCCACAGCACCAGGGAGCTTTCCTCAGGATGGTGGGAATAGAGGGGTGGCTGGAGGCTAGAACCTATCATTCCCAACACAGATGAGGTTCTCCTCATCTGGGAAACACAGTGGCTGGCATTTTGGAGTCAGCAGCATGGCCTCTCGTTACTTCCACAGTCACTGTGGTCCTGTTACACAAACACAGTGCACGATGGGTACCACCATCTTGGTTCTCCCCAAGAGCTTGTCTTGATTGATGATTGGGGTGAGAAGGCAAAGTCCACATTGAGTGGCACCATCTCCAGACAGGTGGGACTGGACTTTATAGTAAAGACAGCTCATCATATGCCAAAGAACAAGCCAATAAGCAGCATTCCTTTGTGGTTCTGCCTCCAGACTCTTAGCCTGATTTCCATCAACTATGGATTACAGAAATGTAAACTAAATAGCTCTTTCTTCCCCCAAAATCACTTTGGGCCATGGTATTTGTCACAGCAACAGAACTAGACAAGAACCACAGATACATTCATATGTACTAAGAAAGTTGTGATAAATACACAGTGATAAATTAAATTATATTTTAGATGTCAAAGATATGATTTTACTAGATGTCCTTTGGATATTTGTCATGATAAATACTCTTGAACACTCAATAATGATCCTCTAGCTTATCTGAACACTGAAATGCTAAATTTAAATTTACTCAATTATTGCAAGTAAAACAGGCTTTAAAGATGATCTAGATACCACATAGTGTCAAGACGAAAATCAGCAGTTGTCTGTATCAAGGGTTGTTCTTCTCCATATAGCACCATATGCCAACAAATTTTTAAAAATTAAGTCCTTACTATAGAAAATAACATAAACAGGAAATCCTGGTAAATGTATCAGTATAAAGTATTTGTTTAACAGAGACCAAAATAAATACACAGCTTTTACTTTTGTTTCAAGCTTATCCTACCAATAGGCATGGCTAGAAAACCTTTCAAATTGTGTTCTTTGATTGGTTATTTCTACATTCTTCTGGCCTTTTCTCTTCTCCTTATTTTTCTTCCCCTGCTCTTTCTCCTCCTCCTTCTGAGAGGAGCTTACGCTATGTACCTGTATCAGTCTCTGAGATTAGGTGCATGCATGGTACACACCTGGCATTTCTAAAATCTTGGGAAGTGTATGATGGTAGATAATAGTGCCCCACCATCCAAAAATGACAAGCAAGTGAAACTGTGGGAAGGATGATCTAGGGAAGTGTCTAAGTATGGAAGTCTTCGACCATTTATTTGCTTTACCCTTTTGGTAAGCCTAGGGGTACATTTTATGGATTTGGCAATAAGAGTTAAAATTTCATGATTTCTGACATATATTTTATTGGAATTGGGAAGAATAGACAGGAAAAGAGACAGAAGAGTAACAAAAGACCAGGTGACAAAAAACAGCACCAGGGGTAAGTGGTGACTAAAACGCTTTCTTAGTATATTCACGTAGTAAATTCATTCAGGTATATAGCCTTAATTCCTATGACAACAATTAGGAAAAATACTTATCCTCTCTTTACAAACCAGGCAGATAATGCTTCCTAAATGTGTGCCTTGCTTCTGGTCACAATATTTACAGAACCAAAAGAATTCGGATCTTAAGACACCATCATGTAGGCTCTTTCTACCAGCTTCTGCAGCCTTACTGGTCTGTGGAGAGCTGACAACCACACTAGGTCCTTTGGTTGAGAAATCCAAATGCTTGTAATGCAGTTAATGATCAAGATTATGCCCTGTGTAATGGATTAGCTCTATACTAAAGAAAGCATGCTCTTATTTGCCTAAAGCTAATAAGGTCAGGTGTGAGTTAGAGAAACGTTATTTTCTCATAGGATTCTTGTAAATGTCTATCTTTGATCCTATAGGCTTACCATCAGTCCCATGAACTCTTGTATCATTGGCCATGTCCTTTTCTGCCCTGTGAAAGATTAGAATGCAGAAGCACACTCTCAAGGCAATTTCCTAATCATTTATAGCCCAGCTAAAGTGGACTCTTTCTGAGAAATGAAGAATTCCAGTTTCCTAAGTCAATCAGCCATTACCTCTCCTATGCCCTTTCAACATTCTTTCTACAGCAGCAACTGTTATGTGAGAAAACTTGTCATGGGAAAACTCAACGCACATGTCTTATTCACC
Source organism: Acomys russatus (assembly GCF_903995435.1). Lineage (NCBI taxonomy): Eukaryota > Metazoa > Chordata > Mammalia > Rodentia > Muridae > Acomys > Acomys russatus. Next base: position 40,093,381 of record NC_067151.1, on the reverse strand, counting down.
CCAGATAGGGAGCCCACAACAGAACAAAGTTCAGATACCACCAAAGTCCAACTTAGTAAACCAGTGGATTTTCTTGGAGTTACTTAAAGAGATATGGGTTATGGGTTACTTACCAGAAGCAGAAACGACTCAAAGACTGATGCATCACCAAGGCCCACACCAGCATGGGTGACAAAAACTAGGAACCTGGAGCACACTGCACAGTCTTTGGTCCGCTCAGAGGGGTGTTCTTTTCAAGTTGGTCTAAATGACTTCCAGTCAGCTCAGCTGGTTTCTCTTTTTTTTAAGCAGATGGACTTGTCTCAAAAGTCTTCTGTGCACCTTGACTTGTCTGAGTCTCCTCTGTACTTTAGCACAGTTAGCCTGGAAGGATTCTCAGCTTTCTTTATTTCTCTGTCAAGGAGGGACCTAGTGAATCTGCTCAGTTTCAGAGGTCTCCAGAAGCTATTTTGAGTCATTTAACTTTCTATGTAAAGAGCTTCTTTGAAATGATGAAATGTTTCACTTTAGGAGAAAACTGTGACACAGCAGCAATATAACCTCTCTCCACTAGACTGTGATTTTCTTTCTTTCTTTCTCTCTTTCTTTCAATTGGTTTCTCAGAGAGTGTTGTGAGATTTAAAAAAAAAAAAAAAAAAAAGGAAATAGTCATGGACTTTTGTATCCTTACACAGGGAAAGTGGGCCAAAGAGAATGAAAAGTATTCCAACTATTCTCCTGTCTTGATATGGAGATATTAAGCTGCTAAACATTCATATAAGCTTATGTTAGTGTAACAAAAACATTCTGTTTTAATATACGTCAAAAGTTAGAGTTGGTAAGGAAAATAGATAAAATTAAATTAAGATAATGATTTAACCCACTATGTCTAAAATATTCTTTACTATGTTGTCATAATTTAGTGTCTTGCGATAATAAAATAAAATTGTGAAATTATTAACAAAAGTTTCCATTCTCTTTACATGTTTATAATCCACTATGCGTATTACACACACAGCACATCTCAATTTACCCAACCACTTTTGTGTTTGAATTGCAACCTATGGCTAGAAAATATCACAGTTGGTAACAAAAAAAAAAAAAGGGCTGGAAAAAAAAAAAAAGCCCATGAATAACATATGAGCTGAAATCTACCATTTTTATAAATCTTTATTTTCTAAATAATTAAATTGTAACACAAATTGCTTTTTTTTCTTTTACTTTTTTCTTCTTCTTTCTTGTTAGCTATTGATTTATTTTAAGAACATGGAATTTACTACCCATGATGGAACGAAAATAGGATTTGATAGCAGTGGAGATATGGAAAGTGGATATTATGATATCCTCAATTGGCAATTAGATAATGCTGGAGAAATCACCTTTGTCAAGGTTGGAGAATACAAATTCAAAAATACAAAACAAGAACTTGTTATTCCAAAGAACTCAACACTATTTTGGAACACTGAATCTTCAAGGGTTAGTTGGTCTGACGTATTTTTTGTTTATATATATATATGTGTGTGTATGTGTATACATATATAGAAAGCTATTTTTTCAGGTACTAAATAAATGTAAACTAGCTAAAGTTTTGCCATATTCCGAATCAATTTTGTTAGTATAATATATGCTTTTCATATTGTTGTTTGTCTATTTATAATTTTTAAATTCATGTTATATTAAAATACATGAGAATTGTAATATAATTTAGTAGTGAGTAAGAATATTTCAATAGGACTGAAGAAATAGCTCAGTGGTTAAGGGCCTGCTCTTCCAGAGGTCCTGAGTTCAATTCCCAGCAACCACATGGTGGCTCACAACCATCTGTAATGTTATCTGATGCCCTCCTCTGCAGATAAAAGCACTCATACACAATAAATAAATTTTTTAAAAAGAATATTTCAATACAACATTGTAATTTTATATTTATCATCTATATTAAAGTTGGGTTTATATTTTTCATGATTTTTACTTTTTAATTTTTAACATGTATTTATTTAACCTATTGTTTTTCTTTATTATTATTGCTATTTTGCATCCCAACCACAGTTTCCTTCCATCCTCTTCCCTACTCCACCCCTCCACCTTGCATCTGCCCTATTCCCATCTACTTCTTTTTTCTATTCAGAAAAGGGCAGGCTTCCCATGGATATCAACTAAACATATCAAATTTCAATAAAACTAGAGACCTCCCCTTGTATTAAGGCTGGACAAGGCAACCCAGTATGAGGAAGAGGGTCCCAAACGGTGACAAAGTAGTCAGCGATGGCCCCTGTCCCCACTGTTAGGTGTCCCACAGGAACACCAAGCTACACAATGGTAAGATATATGCAGAGGGCCCAGGTCAGTCCCATTCATGCTCCCTGGTTGTCTGTTCAGTGTTTGTGAGCTCCTTTGAGCACAGGTTAGTTGATCCTGTGGATTTTCTTATGCTGTTCTTAACCCCTCTGGGTCTCCTTCTTCTCTCCCTCTTTCACAGGATCCCTGAGCTCCACCTAATGTTTGGCTGTGGATCTATGTATCTGTTTCCATCCTTTGCTGGATGAAGCCACTCTAATGACAATTTGACTACGCACCAATCTGAGTAAAGCAGAATATCATTAGGCATCATATCACTGACTCTTTTTTGTTTTGTCTTGTTTTTTTGGATTTTTTTTCCAGTTGTGCTTGGTTCTCTCCTAGATCTCTGAGCTGTCCAGACTCTGGATCCTGGTCCTTCAGGCACTGTCAGGTGTGGGCTTCCACTCGTGGCATTGATCTCAGGATGGACCAGTTAGCCACTCCCACAAATTCTGTATAATGTTTACCCCCAGCACATTTTGTAGGCAGAACAAATTGTAGATTGAAGGTTATGTGGCTGGGTTGGTGTCCTAATCCCTCCATAGAGGTATTTCCTGGTTACAGGATATGGCCAGTTAAGGCTCTGCATCCCCCATTGCTAGGAGTCTTAATTATGGTCATCCTCTTGGATTCCTGAGATGGCCCCAATTCCCATTGCCTGTCCCAGTATTCTTTCGTTTCATTTTCCCCCTCACCTGACCCCTCCATTCCCACCCCCTCCACCCGTGAAGTCTATTCTATTTTCTCTTCCTAAGGAGATTTGTATGTATCCCCTTGAGCTCTCCTTGTTACTTAGCTTTTGTGGGTCTGTGGATTATCATGGTTATCATTTACTTTAAGCTACTATCCACTTAAAAGTGAGTACATACCATGTTTGTCTTTTGGACTTGGGTTACCACACTTGGGATGATTTTTTTTCTAGTTCCATCCATTTGCCTGCAAATTTCATGGTGTCATTATTATTAACAGCTAAGTAATACTCACATTGTGTATTGTGTATCACATTTTCTTTAAACATTCTTTCATTGAGGGACTTCTAGGTTCTAGTTATTAAAAGTAATGTTGCTATGAACATAACTGTGCAAATATCCTTGTGGTATGATGGAAAATCTTTTGGGTATATGCCAGGAGTTGGATGGCTGAGTCTGCAGGTAAGTTGATTCCCAACTTTCTGAGTAACTGCCATATTGGTTTCCAAAGTAGCGATACAAATTTTCATTACTACCAACAATGGAGGAGTGTTCCCCTTGTTCCATATCCTCATCAGCATGAGGTGTCACTTGTGGATTTTTTTTTTTATCTTATCCATTTTGACAGGTGTAAGAGTGAATCTCAAAGTCATTTTGATTTACATTTCTCTAATGGCTAAGGATGCTGAACTTTTTTTTATTTTAGATTAAATGATTTTATTAAAGCCTTTTTTATCATGTCAGACACAGAATTTTGCTGCAGACACTCCAGCACACTCCCCAGGGTGGATGACTGCACAGCAAAGCCGTTTTCCTGTTACTTCTGTTCATCCGGGGCTCTGGTATGGGCAGTTTCATAGGTGCCACTTGCATCCCAGTCTGACCATGTGGATCTTCATCCCAGCTAGAGGTTCAGGATCAGAAGGGAGATTCAATTCCAGTTTCAAATGTGTGTGGACAGTCTCTACGGGACAGTGGTTCAGCACGCGGGATGATATGTCCAGGGAGGAGATGGCAGTTTTCATGGAGCGTGTTTTGATTAAGGAAGGCTCTATGGAGGAAAGGTGGAAGAGGGGCAGGAGAAGAGAAACAACCAAGATGCAGCTGGCCTTTTGTAGTAAAATCCATCCTTGGTTCCTGATTGTCCACTGGGGTAGGGGCCACCTTCTAGACAGTAGCAACCATGCTGAACGTTTTTTAAGTGTTTTTTGTTTGTTTGTTTGTTTGTTGTTTTGTTTTTGCCATTTGAGATTCCTCTGTTGAGAATTCTCTGTTTACATCTGTGTTCCATTTTTAATTGGATTGTTTAATTTTGTTATTGTCTAGTTTCTTGAGTTCTTTTTATATTTTGAAAGTTAGCCCTCTGTCAGATGTGAAGATCTTTTCCCATTCTCTAGGCTGCAGCTTTGTCTGAATGGCTGTATCCTTAGCCTTCCAGGAGCTTTTCAGTTTCATGGGGTCCCATTTATTGTCAGTTTTAGTGCCTGCCCTATTGGTATTATGTTAAAGAAGTTGTCTCCTGCGCCATGTTCAGGAAGTTGTCTCCTGTGCCAGTGCGTTCAAGGCTACTCCCCAATTTCTCTTCTACCATGTTCAGTGTATCTGGATCCACATTGACTTCAGTTTTTCACAGTGTGATAGATATGGATCTATTCGCATTATCTACATATGCTAACATATAGTTAGACCAGCACCATTTGTTGAGGACACTTTCTTTTTTTTTTTTTTTTTTTTTTTTATGGTTTTGTCTTCTTTGTCAAAAATCAAGACCAGAGGTGTGTGGATTTACTTCTGAGTCTTTCACTCAACTCCTTTGATTGACCTGTCTGTTTTTATGCCAATACCATGTGGGTTTTATTACTGTTGCTCTGTGGTAGAGCTTGGAATCAGGGATGGTGATGACTCAGGAAGTTCTTTTTATTGTACATGATTGTTTTATCTATCCTGGGTTTCAAGTTTTTCCACCTGAAGTTGAGTATTGTTATTTAAAGGTCTGTAAAAATGTGCTGGAATTTTGTTGGGAGTTGCTTTAAATTGGTAGATTTCTTATTGGTCAGATACACGTATTTACCATGCTGATCCTACTGATCCATGAGCATGGAAGATCTTTCCAGCTTCTGGTATCTTCTTCAGTTTCTTTCTTCAGAGACTTGAAGTTTTTGTCATACAAGTCTTTTACTTGTTTTATTAGGGTTACACCAAGATATTTTATATTTTTGAGGCTATTGCAAAGGGTGTTCCCCTGATTTTTTTTCTCAGCTAGTTGACCATTTGTATGTAGGAGGGATATATTGTCTTTTTGCTCTACCTGAAACTTCAAGTACAATATTGGATAGGTAATGGAAAGAATGGACATCTTGTCTTATTCCTGATTTTACTGGAATTTCTTATGTTTAAGTAGATCTCTTGTACACATGATGTCTCCAAGACTTTTATCATGAAGGATATTGGGTTTTGTCAAAGGTTATATCAGCATCTAATGAGATGATCTTGTGGGAGTTTTTTCTTTTAGTTTGTTTATATGGTGGATTATACTGATGGACTTTGGTATGTTGGAGCATCCTTGAATCTCTGGGATAAAGGCTACTTGATCATGGTGAATGGTCTTTCTGATGTGATTGCGGATTTGATTTTTGAGTGTTTTATGGAATATTTTTATATCAATGTTCATGGGGAATATCGATCTGTACTTCTCTTTCTTTGTTAAGTCTTTCTGTGGTTTTGGTATCCGGGTGCTTGTGTCCTCATAAAATGAATTAGAAATGTTCCCTCTGTTTCTGTTTTGTCGAATAATTTGAAGAGTATTGACATTAGCTCTTCTTTGGAAATCTGGTAGAATTCTGTACTAAGCCTTGTAGGCCTGGGTTTTTTGTTTTTGTTTTGTTTTTGTTTGTTTTGTTGTTGTTGTTTGCTGTTGGAAGAATTTTAATGACTGTGTGTCTATTTCTTTAAAGGTTAGGGGTCTATTTAAATTGTTTATCTGATCTTAATTTAAGTTTGGTAAATAATTTCTATCAAGAAATTATTTCTTTTAGATTTCTTTTAGATTTTTCCAGTTTTGTAAAGATTTTTAAATTATGATCTAATGATTATTTTAATTTCCTCCATGTTTGTTGTTATGCTCCCCTTTTTATTTCTGATATTGTTAATTTGGATATCCCCCCACCCCCTGCCTTTTGGTTAGTTTGGATAAAGTTTGTATCTTTTGGTGATTTTCTCAAAGAATCAACTCCTTGTTTCATTAATTCTTTTTCTTATTCTTTTTATTTCTATTTTATTGATTTCAGCCCTCTGCTTGATTGTTTCCTGCCATTTCTCCTCTTGTGTGTGTTGGCTTCTCTTTGTTCTAGAGATATCCAGTATGTTGTTAAGTTACTAGCATGCGATCTTTCCAATTTCTCTATTAAGGTACTCAGTGCTATGAATTTTCATAATAGCATTGCTTTCATTTTGTCCTATATGTTTGAATATGTTGTGCCTAAATTTTCACTGGATTCTAGGAAGTTTCTAATTTCTTTATTTGTGCCTTGACCCAGTGGTAAATCAGTAGTGATTTGTTCAATGTCCATCTGTTTGTAAGCTTTTTTATGTTTCTATTGTTGTTGAAATACAGCTTCAATCAATGGTGGTCTGATAAAATGCAGATGTTTATTTCAATTTTATTATCTATTGAAACTTGCCTTGTGACCAAATATGTGACCAGTTTTGGAGAATGTTCCACGAGGTGCTGAAAATAAGGTATATTCTTTTGTATTTGAGTGAAATGCTCTGCAGATAGCTATTAAGTTAATTCAAGTCATAACATCTGTTGGCTCCATTATTTCTCTGTTTAGTTTCTGTCTGGATGACATGTCCATTGGTGAAAGTAGGATGTTGGAGTCTCCCACTATTCATGTGTGGGATTCAGTATGGAATTTAAGCTTTAGCAATGTTTCTTTTACAAATGTGGGTGTTTGGGACAGAGATGTTTAGAATTGAAACCACTTTGTGGTGGATTTTTCCGTTGATGAGTATGAAGTATCCTTCCCCATTTCTTTTGATTAATTGTGATAGGGAGTCTATTTTGTTAGGTATTAGAATGACTATACCAGCTTGCTTCTTTGGCCCATTTAGAACCCTTTACTCTGAGGTAATGTCTAGCTTCGATGTTAAGGTGTGTTTCTTGAGATATGGTGGTGGTGGTGGTGGTAGTATGTAAGAGGAGTCTGTGTGGTGTGTGTGTCCATTCTTTTGATTTTGCTAGTGTGAAATTATTTATTTTTCTGTGCTTTGTAGGTGTAGTTTACCCCTTTGTTAGAGTTTTCCTTCTAGTTCAATTTGTAGGTAGGTACTGCTTAAATTTGACTTTGTCATGGAATATCTTGTTTTCTCCATCTGTGGGGATTGAAAGCTTAGTAGTATGGGCTGGCGTCTGTGCTCTTTTAGAATCTGCAAAGCATCTATACAGATCCTTCTGGCTTTTAGAGTCTCTACTGAGAAGTCAGGTGTAATTCTAATAGGCTGGCCTTTACATGTTACTTGGCCTTTTCCCTAGCAGCTTTTAATATTTTCTCTTTGGTCTGTGTATTTAGTGATTTGATTATTATATGGAAGGGGGACTTTCTTTCCTGGTCTAGTCTATTTGGTGTTCTATAAGTTTCTTGTACCTTTATGCGCATTTCCTTCTTTGGTTAGGAAATTTTCTTCTATGATGTTAAAAATGTTATCTGAGCCTTTGAATTGGAAATCTTCTCCTTCTTCTATTCTTATTATTCTTAGATCTGGACTTTTCATAGTACTGCAGATTTCCTGAATATTTTCTGTTGGGAATTTTGTGCCTATAACATTTCCTTTTACCATTGTATCAATTTCTCCTATAGTATCTTCTATGCCTGAGATTCTATCTTTCATCTCTTGTATTCTGTTTATGAGGCTTGCATCTGTAGTTTCTGTTCACTTACCCAGATTTCCTATCTCTAGTTTTCCCTCAGTTTTTGTTTTCTTTACTGCTTCTATTTCAATTTTCAGGTTTTGAATAGATTTATTCATGTCCTTCACCTGATTATTTGTGTTTTTCTGGGTTTCGTTAAGGGATTTGTTCATTTTCTCTTTAAGGGCCTGTATCATCTTTATAAGATTGAATTTAAGGTCTGTTTCTTGTGTTTTCCTGTGCTTCAGCTGTGTTGGAATATCTGGGGTTTGCTGTAGTAGAACAGGTGGGTCTGCTGACACCATGTTGGTCTAGGGGTTTTTTATTATGTTTTATGATGGCCTCTAGTCATTTGAGTGTGAGAATAGTATACCAATTTCTGCCTTTATCTTTGTTGGGTGGATATCTTTTCCCCCTTGCTTTCTCTTTCTTCAACGGTTTTCTGGCTGGGGTTACATGTGGTTCTGGTGACCAGAGAGTCTGTAGTTCCAGCAGTGTCACAACTGGAGTTTCAGTGGCCTGTGTGACCTCTGGTGTCTTCGGGTTAGTATTCCCATTGTCTCTGGGGTCCTAGTAACCAGTATGGCCTCTGGTGTTCTGGATAATGGTGTGGCTTTTGGGGTTTCAGGTACCTCAGGTCCATGCTAGTACTGGCATGGCCTATGATAGAGCAGGAGTCTTCTGCTGGGGATGTGGAGGAAGAGAGAGGAAAATGGAGTTATATCTATATAATAAAGGTTTTTTATATGTAATTCAAACAAATTTAAAATTTACCAAGCACAGAAATGTGTTTCATGTCTTAAATGGTTTATTGTTTTGTAGGCTTAACTTTTCTTTTTTTTTTTTTTAACTTTAAAATTTTACTTAACGTTAGGCATGGTATCCCATACTTGTTTTCTTTTTTTTTTTTTTTTTTTTATTAATTTATTCTTGTTACATCTCCATGTTTATCCCATCCCTTGTATCCTCCCATTCCTCCCCCCCCCCCATTTTCCCATTATCCCCCTCCCCTATGACTGTTCTTGAGGGGGATTACGTCCCCCTATATATTCTCATAGGGTATCAAGTCTCTTCTTGGCTACTTGCTGTCCTTCCTCTGAGTGCTACCAGGTCTCCCCCTCCAGGGGACATGGTCAACTTTTCTTTTGTTTATGTGTTTGCTTTTGATTTTTGAGCTGAAGTCATTATGCCTGGCTCAAAAAAACCATATTTTTATCTATCCCATAAATAATTATTTGCTCAGAGTAATATATAAATGCAGGGTTTTGGTTTTTTCTGGATTTCAAGGTGGACATCAATGTAGAATATAAAAATATACAGGGCCTGGTGATTACTACTAAAATTTCTAAATGTAGTTAGCAAGAAAACATTCCAAGTTATGCCTTCTCTACATAATTTTTTACCTTCCTATTTCTCATGGGGCAGAGCATTCATTTTTTTTTTCCTTTCTGCCAACCACTTATGATAGATGTCTGATGATAATAAATAATACTTTGGAATGCCTTTGCTGAAAAGAAATATCTTTCATGAGCTGAAGATGATTATTGGGGTCACAGGTCTCATCAAACCAGGAACAGAGTTAGCAACCTGTATCATCCACAGCATCTCCTTTGACTTTAGTTTGGTCTTGATAGCCAAGGTGAAAAAGAACTGTCATTAGAGTTAGGTCAGCATTTCCAGAGCCAATCGCAGGAGTTCTTTCTAGGTTCTCAATATTGCCATGATTTGTCTGCTAACTTTGCTCAGCATCATAGGCTCAAGTCCTCTAAATATAGGAGAGATTTCTTCCTGGAAATGCAAATGAGAACTTTATCCATCTCACAAGTTAAAAAGTTTCAAGGCTTTGTTATATCCACTGTCTTTATCTTTGTTAGCTTCCAGATTCAGTCTGCACAAAAGTATGTGCTCCAGGGACCCGGAAGGGGATTCGCCAGGGACAACCCATATGCTGCTTTGACTGCATCCCATGTGCTGATGGATATGTGTCAGAGAAACCAGGTAGAAATGCTCACTTTCTCACTGGTAGTAATGAAATTATATTAATCAAAAGTTGTCAAAGAGCTTCTTATATATCTTTCTGAAAAAGTATAAGCAGCCTATTAAAAAATCCATGAAACCTGTAAAATTGTCCACTGTTCAGTGTGAATAAGGAAAAATATTAATTCTCACTTCTGATATAAGTACCTAACACTGTGAAATTCATAAGGAAACAAAACAAAATTTATAAAATATAAAATATGAATAAATTCATGATACCTAAAATTACTTCTTTGTGAACAAGACCAAACACTAACTGTAGTAGAAAAAAAAGTCACCCAATTGTTTTTAAGGTTTTGTGCACTGAAAGCAAATGCACTGTGCAGCTGTAGCAGCATGAATTACTATGACAGATTGACCATTTGGTTTTATGACTTAAGCAGGTTTTGTCTCTTTAAACAAACATATTAGAGCAAATGTTTTTACATTTCTTTTTCTTTTTTGCTTGGTGAAGGAACAAAAATGTGTTTGTCTTTTGTCACATGGCTCTCAAGAGTAATCATGTAAAAAAGATAAACTGATTCATGATGGAAAACAAGCACCTTATAACCTGAACGACCCCCTGGCTACAGGTCCCCAAGTCTCCACCCAGAATTCCATGCAGAACTGTCCACACCAGGAGTTAAGAGTGATTGAAAGGAAAGGCCAGTCCTTAACAGAATCTTTAAATTAACCTTCAGTGGACCCATTCTATCATCTGCCATAACCTCACCTCCAGCAGAGTTTTCTTGTTCACCAATGCTTTCTCTTAGAACCTCCATCCAGACCTAGCCTTCTTAGCCTCAGGACCATGGAAGGTTCTGTTTTCTTTACTATCCTCATCCGTATCAGCCATTCAATTGAGCATCCACAGTTGGGGACATTTGAATGGGCACATGCATGAGTCTCCTCCACAAGGGGATATTGGGTGAGAGACTGAAAACACAAGAGGTTAAAACAGCTGAGTCCCAGTCCTTTTGATTGGTTTACCTCAGTAGCTATGACTTCCTCATTGCTGGGGTGTTCTGGGGTTGATGAAGACACATACATCTTTCCTTAATGGAAAGTTAAAGGAAGAAGGAAGAAACAAATCATTGGAAAAGACCAATTCAAGAAAGACTATGGTTGAGAAGAAATGCTCAGTTCCTAAAATTGAAAACAACTCTCAATCTGCCACAGCATCTGTTGGCAACAAGGCCATTTTCCTATATATATATATAAACATTGTTCAGCTCTTGTCTTTCCCTGCCCTGTGATAGTCACAGGTAAAAGTGACAATTGGGAATTGCGTTCCCTTGGTATCAATTCTCTGTTCTTTTTCAACAGGTCAAAGGGAATGTGATCCGTGTGGTGAAGATGACTGGTCCAATGCACAGAAGAGCAAGTGTGTGCCAAAGGAAGTGGAATTCCTGGCTTATGAGGAGGCCCTAGGGTTCACCCTTGTCATCCTCTCCATCATCGGGGCGCTTGTGATCTTGGCAGTCACTGTTGTGTATGTCATCTACAGGCACACTCCACTGGTCAATGCCAATGACCGGGAGCTGAGCTTCCTCATCCAGGTGTCTCTGCTCATCACGGTGCTGTCATCCATGCTGTTCATAGGCAAGCCACAGCACTGGACCTGCATGGCCCGCCAGGTCACTCTGGCATTGGGCTTTTGCCTTTGTCTGTCTTCCATTCTTGGAAAGACTATTTCACTCTTTTTTGCCTACAGGATTTCCAAATCAAAAACTCGGCTTATATCCATGCACCCCATTTTGCGAAAACTGATTGTGCTGATCTGTGTTGTAGGGGAGATTGGTGCATGTGCAGCTTACTTGGTGTTGGACCCACCGAGGATGTTGAAGAACATTGAAATTCAAAATGTAAAGATCATCTTTGAATGCAGTGAAGGCTCTATAGAGTTTCTGTGCTCCATATTTGGGTTTGATGTTCTCCTGGCTTTGCTGTGTTTCCTTACTACCTTTGTGGCTCGCCAGCTGCCAGATAACTATTATGAAGGGAAATGCATCACTTTTGGGATGCTGGTTTTTTTCATTGTGTGGATCTCTTTTGTTCCTGCTTACTTGAGCACCAAAGGCAAATTCAAAGTGGCTGTGGAAATATTTGCCATATTGGCATCCAGCTATGGTTTGTTAGGCTGTATATTTCTTCCCAAGTGCTTCATTATTTTGCTGAGGCCAAAGAGGAACACTGATGAAACTGTTGGTGGAAGAGTCCCCACTGTAGACAGGAGCATCCAGCTGACCTCAGCATCTGTGAGCAGTGAGCTCAACGCCACCACAGTGTCCACAGTTCTGGATGAGTAGAGCCATGAGCTCCATGGTACATGCGAAGTTTGTTGACCTGGCTCAACTTCCCTTTTAAGTTGCTTCTGAAGCAGCTGCTGATGCTTTAGAATATTGCCTTTCATAATGTAGTCTTAGCATTATGAATAAAATCCTAAATATAAAATACCAATTGGCAAGATTTATAATCTGACATCTTTTATATTGGACACTATTTCAATACAATGTTTTGTTAGGATTTTAGAGTTGAGGCTAAGACAGATACAACCTATCTGAAATAAGAAAAGGCTCAGGAACATATTAACAAAACTTTTTTTTTCTTTAACTCATTCCAAGAATAGAAAAACTTCTCTAAGGGGCATTGCTTGCCCTGGGATTTCCTAGGGAATAATAAGTGGGAAAGTGTCAGCCTGAAATCATTCCTCTAATATACAAAAACAACAGGAATGAGATGCCAGCATAGAAGTTAAATATTCTATAGGAAAGACCCTGATGTCAAAGAAAGGCAACACCTACCCAGAAAAAGTGATAAGATGCTAGATTTTGGGATTAAGTCAGTGATATTTGTCATGTCATTATGTGGAGTTAATTAAAATTTAATCCCCCTGTGGAAAGGTTATAAAATATTTTCAAACTCCTATTCTTCATAAATGGCATATAGATATAGATATATTATAGATGATAGATAGATGATAGATAGATAGATAGATAGATAGATAGATAGATAGATAGATCAAGTCAAAATACACAGTTTGTGGAAATACTGGCCAACAAAATCTACAAGTGACTATTTGAGCTGAGAGTGGCAAGAGGAACAGAAAGTGCTCTGTGTTTGAGAGAGCTCAGTAATGTTTGTGAGTCTCAATCAACCAAACAGGGCATGTACATCCAGCCATGTCAGAGCGCAAAGTGGGTCGAGGATGACTAGCTTAGCTCAGTAAGTTAGGAACTCATTTACTGATTCTTTCAGAACGATCAGTCCAGATCAGATAAGAGGAATGAGCTTCCTACAATTTAAGCAAGTTTGTATCCAGGTACAGAAAGTCTCAAAGCTGTCATATTTGTTGGAGGCAAAGTGTACACCAGTATCTTCTGGACAGACATCTATTCACTAGTCCATCCCCAGGACTTCCCTGGCGCTCTGCACCACAGCCAAATCAGCAGATAGGAATTTGTACAATAGTATGAAGAGCAGGGAAATTGATTTCTTTGGCCAGTTATTAATTCCATTATTTATTTGATAGATCATTCACATGGATATACCTTGGGAAAGAAAGGATGAATCTATTTAAAAATATGGAATAACGAGTGAAAATCCAAAAGGCTTTACATTTCAGGCAGGCATAAAGCTGGATCATTCACTGTGCTCCATCTTGTGACTAAAAATAGGTCTAACAAACTTGTTTGCTTATAAACCCAGAATATTTCAATGCTCATTTCATTTCTGGGAAGTTGATCATTGAACTTATGGTCTACAAAACATCTTCTTCCAGAAGACTATTTCATAGCAAAGACTCCATAGCCTCCTCACACTACACTGTTGTACAACTGTCTCATCTGAAACATGTTCTTCGCACTTCTACTTGTGATTAGGACTGGGTTCACAACCAAATGTCAATTATAACTGCTCATGTAAGGATATTGTTTTTGGGGGGCAGCTTTACAGTCCTAAAGTACAATTTTCATCTAAAATAGAAGCAAGCTCTACCTAGTTGATTAAGCACAGGTGCATTGCTATAAGAGAGGCTTATGACAGTTAAATTAAAATTATCTTCCTGTAAAAATGATGGTAGCTTCATTTATATGTAGTATTATTTTACTCTTTGTAATCAATGACTTACCAATATTAAAACATATCTTGCAGCGTTGAAAGATACTTTCGCTTTGGCAAAAACTTCTATCTAAACATGTCTTGTAAAAGAATTTTGGAATTTGGGGGTGAAATTTCTTGCTGTGAGTGAGCACTTGCTTGGACATTGCACTGGGCATTGGAGAACAGCTTAGAATTGATTTCAGCATGTTGCATCAAAAGTATGTGATTATTGTCTTGAGAAGTAGGTGAAGACTGATCACATGACAGACATAATTGCAAAAATCCCTTCCTTGGGGCCAACCAAATATATTCAGAGTAGAGTTTTTGTTTTATGTTTTGTTTGAACCACTTAAACCCATAGAATACTAATTTTGTGATAATTGATCTTGTCACCTAATTCTTTGGCAGTTAATTCTTGAAAGAAAATTCCCAGTAGCAAACAACTACATTAACAGAAGGGGTGATACATCGCAGATGATCCTCCTTGAAATAGCCCTACTCTCATCTCTCCCTGCTTCTCACCTCCCAGTGGCTCTCCACCAGGAATGGAAACATCACTAATCTACCTTACTTAGCCGGATGTTAAACACCATCCAAACTGCTTCCTGTTTTCAACCATTGGCTCCTTCGTCCCCACAACCACTTAACACAACCCAGCTCTACTTCTACACCTCCCAAGATCTCCGGTCGTTTACTTATTTCCTAGTTTGGCTTCCCTGTTGCTGTTATGAAACAGTGACCAATAGCAATTTTGAGTGGACAGGGTTTGTTTCATCTAACAACTCCCAGATCACACTCCATCACTGAGGGAAATCAGAGCAGGAGTTCACAGCAGGAGTCTAGAATCAGGAACTGATACAGAGGCCATAAAGAACTACTTATTGGCTTGCTTCCAATGGTTTACTCAGTTTGATTTCTTATACAACACAGGACCACTTGCCCAGAGTGCCACCACCCACAGTAGGCTAGCCCCTCCAACATATCAAGAAAATGACCCACAGATATGCCCAATGGATGAATTTGATTAAAGTAATTCCTCAGTAAAAGTTCCCTCTTTCAAGTGTCTCTGTTCTGGGTCAAGTTGGCAAAAACTAACCAGAAAACTTGGTTCCACATTGCTCATACTTTAATAGACTAATAATATTTCATCCATACACACATACATCCTTGAAAGTCTAATGTCCAGTAGATTTGGGATCATGCACAGGAGATTTTCAAAGATGAGGTACTGTCTTCCCACCTCTAAACATTTACTATATTTTGGCATAATAGATAATAAACTGAAAAATCACTCTCTGTGTGATGCAGCTATGACTGTAGTGAGGTACAGAAGAGGTAAGCTGACCCAAAGCCAAGAAAGGCTTTGGTGTGATATGATGAACAAATCCCCAAGGGAAAGGAAGGGCTGCACACATGAGAGGAGGCTGTGAGGCCTGTGTTGTTCTCAGCTCAGCACTTTCAGCATCAGTGACGTCAGCAGTGATAGCTTATTTTATTAATTATTCTATTGTAGGACTCTGCCTCTTTCTCCATCTCTGGACATTTCTACCATTTACTAAGGCTGTTTTCTCTCATTAGCTGTCACTGTCACTATATTTGAATTTATTCTGTCAAAGTCAGTTGAGTTGTGTCTATCTTATATCTATCTATCATCTATCTATCTATCTATCTATCTATCTATCTATCTATCTATCTTTATGACCTTATCACCTAAAACATACCTTGCACATAATTGATGCTCCATATTTTAATGGATGGCACCAACCATTCAGTGTGCAAGGCACAGATAAAATGTTTCAAAGTAAAATATGGAAAAAAGTTTCAATGTGTACATAGTAGCAAAGGTAGATAAAGATGGAAGGAGTCTTTGGGGGAAAGACACTACATTTACAAGATAGTGGGGACAGCAAAAGCAATATGTACATGAGGTAGAAAAGGCAGGTGGAGAGTGGAATTGGAAAAAAATCGATGGTAAGTCGAAATGGGAGAAGAGGGTTTCCAAAAGTGTTTTTGATACCATTCATCTATTTCCTCACAGTAGTTTTCTTTTAAAGAAGCAGGAATCATTTCTGTTCTCTTTTCATCTTTCACTCTACTCCCTATTGAAAGCCACTGTGAAGAGAATATGTTTGCAGCATTTAAAAGCTTAGTATTTATAACTTTTAGATAGAATCACTAACTATTTCTATAAAAATCTTCGTGAGATTCAGCCTTTAACATTTTTAAAAGATTATTATTATCCCTTGACAGTTTTGGAAAACAGATTCAGATACAAAAGTCACACTATAAAAGTTGGAATAAACCACATATATTTCAGTAGGGTAACTGCTGGAGCAAATAAGCCAAAAATCTCAGACCTTCACCGATGAGCATCTCATACTAACCCTGTGTGTTAGTTCTGGCCAAGCCCCTCTCCTGGCTCGGCCCTTCCTGGCAGTGATTGACAATGCTACTGTTTTCTATTTGCCTACTCTCTTCACTCTGCCCTATCACCCCAGAGGTTTCATCATGGTTAATGTTTTCAACTTGACAGAATCTAGACACATTCTGGAGATGGACCTCTGGGCGTATCTGCAAGAGACTATTTATTTATTTATTTTTAATAATTTATTCAGATTGCATCCCAATTGTTATCTCTTCACTTGTATCTCCCCGTTCCCCTCTCTCTTCTGCCCTATTCCCCTCCCGTAGACCTCTGACAGAAGGGGACCTCCTCCCCCACCATGTGACCACAACCGATCAAGTGAGACTTTTTTAATTGTATTAATTGAGATAGGAAGATCCATGCACAATAAATGATACCATTCCCTGATGGGGATCTCAAATTGTATGACGTGGAAGAATGGGTGTGCTACTAAACCGCTGTCTACTTATAGATCCTTACATCACAATCTGACTTCAGATCCGTTTCTTCCTCCTCTTTGCTAAAGACTTAATGCCTGTTCATATGTAACTACCAAGCATGCTCCCAATAAATGCCATTCTGTGGCATATAACTCTGAGGATTGTGGTTTTCTACTTTCTGAGAATAATATATTATTATCATTTCCCCTTCTCTTTTCTCTTTCTAAACCTTTCCATATAGCCCCCCAACCTTGCCCTTCTTTCAAATTCCTGGCCTTATTCTTTAATTATAATTACATACACGCACATGTGTGTATGTATAACACATAAGTACAACCTGGTCACTCTGTATAATGTTGCCTGTATGTATGTTTTCAGGGCTGTCCATTTGGATAAACAACTGTCGTGCTCGTTTCTGGAAAGGACTATTGCTCCAGTTCTGAGCATGCTTTAATTTCTTAGAGATGGTTTTTGACACTACACTTCACAGTAAAGCCTAGCATGTTGTTTGTGCCATTATACTTTCATGTTGCTTCTGCTATGTATATTGGCATATTCCTTCTACTTCAAGTATGGCTATTTTCTCCTTTCTGTTTCAATTTCTCTGACTATTTGCACTGGGGTTGGCACAAGCTGAGCACTGCACAGAGAGAAGCTGGGTGAAGCCCACAGCTCAGTTCCCAGTATGACCAAAGGCTTTCCACACACTCGAGCACAGCCTTCTACAGATCGCTGTAGCCCAGGAGAAGGAAAAGGTTTATAGAAATAAAGCAAACAGATACCTGAGGTGAGGCTTTGGCAGCTTCCCCGGGTCTGGGGTTTTTGAGTCTTTTGACACAGCTGTTCTCATGTCCATAATGCACATTCACTCAGGACTTCATCCACTCGCCACCATGTTGTAGGAAGAACAAAACCAACTCCTCTGCCTTCACACCCTTGGCTGGCTCACCCACAACCCCCACAACCAGGGTCAGATCTACTCCGCTGCCCAGGTAAGCTGCAGAGCCCACTCTCCCAAGTGGTGCAGCTGGTGAGGGACAAAGCCAGTTCTCCCACTCTTACAACTCTGGGGCCAGGACCTACCTGCCCCAGGTGATGAGGGAAAATGGGTGGAGAGCATCTCACACTTGCCCATGCCACCACACAGCTGACAAGAGGTAGTGCTGCCTGTTGCTGGTTCATGCCCTCGAGGATGGCTCGACCACAATCCTCACATGCACGACAGCTCTACGGTGCTGCCCAAGCAAGCTGCAGGGCCTGCTTTCCCAAGTGCTGCCTCAGGTGAGGGGTAGGACCAGCTCCTGTTCTGATGACCATGAGGCCTGCTCTCCTGCCTGTTGTAGGTGACAAAAGGCGGGGTGTCTCACATTCAAGCCACTGCTTAGAAGATGAGATACAGCTCTCTCATGATCATACCTTCTGCATGGGCTCATGCTCAACTCCCACAGCCAGAGTTAACTCTACTGTGCTCCCTGAGCAATGTGCTGGCTCCAGTGTCCCGAGCACTGAAGATGGCTAGGGTCAGGGCTAGCTCTCCTGCTCACACGCCCTCAGGGCCAGCTCT
The DNA here is from genome assembly GCF_903995435.1 of Acomys russatus. NCBI lineage: Eukaryota > Metazoa > Chordata > Mammalia > Rodentia > Muridae > Acomys > Acomys russatus. The sequence goes on along the minus strand of NC_067151.1, from coordinate 40,074,942 downwards.
TTCATGATGCCCAGGCAAGGGGTGGGGCCAGTTCTGCCCAGCCTTCACACATCAACATGGCTCCAGCCTGAAGCCCAGGCCAAGGATGTCTGCCTGGCCATTGGTGGTAGCAGACCCATGCTCCTGCAGGGCCACAGACCCAGACATGGCCCTCAGTGGTAGCACAGGCCGGGACCTCACTATAGTCTTAGGTGGCATCACTGGCTACTCACATCAGGCTGTCCCTCACTACCCTCGAGTCGTCTGTTCTGCCTCTCTTCACTGTGCCCACACCCTTCTGTTTCTCATTCTCTCCCATTTCTTCACCACTTACTTGCTCTTTCTAGTGGTGTCTGGGGGTTTCTGGGTGTGTGAAGTTGTCTCAGGAATGATACCCAACTTGTGCTTGTGTTGCCAGGCAGGGGTCTTCTCTGGTATGGTCTGCCTGTTAGGGCCTATGCAGCACCAGACTGGTGGCCATCTCAGGCTAGCTCCCTGTCTGAGCCTCATGGCACCAGACTGGTGGTCTTCCCTGGCTCACTTTCTGATTTACCTCAACTCTTGCACACTTCCTGCCCTGACAGCCTGCCTGGGCCAGCAAGCACAGCATCAGAATGGAGGTTGTCTCAGGTTAGCTCCTTGTCTGGGCCCCATGGGTCTTCTTGGGCCTGTACCTTGCATGACCACAAGACCCCAAGCATGGAGAGAAAGGGCAGCTCATTGTATCTCTTGCTGAAATTATTTATCTCATCAGTTTAATTTTGGTGTACAATAGTAATATAAACATTCATCTATTTCTTCTATTAATTTTTCAGTTTATCAAATATGTAATTTGGATACATTCACAGGATTTTATATGTTTCATTAGTGTCTTCTGTAATGTTTCTCTTCTAGTCTCTACTTTTATTAATCTTTGTCTTTTCTCTCTTTCTTTTGATAATTTTGAGCCTGCCTATCCTGTTCATTCAAGGTGCTTTTTATTTGTTTTCTCACCTCTTCACACCATCTCTTTCTCATATTTGTTTCATTAATTGCTGCCTTACTCTTAATTACTTCTTTCTATCATGCACACAAACACACACTGGGTGGGGGGGGGGTATCATTGGAGAGTGCTCGTATGCTGCTCTTATATCCTACCTCATCCTAGCCAAAATAGCTATCAAGAAAACAATGAACGATGAATGCTAGTGATAATATGGAAAAAGAGAAGCCCTTAAATGTGGCTGGCAATCATGTGAACTTGTGCAGTTACTATGAATAAAGTTTGGAGGTTTAAAAAAAAAGTAAAATGAGAGCTAACATATTATTCAGCTATGCTCTTCCTAAGTATGCCCAAAGGATTCTAAGTCAGCACAGTTCAGAGATGCTTGTCTGTTCATGATGATCACTGCAATGTTCATAATAGCCAAGAGAGTGTAAGCATCCTAGATAGCCATCAACAGATAAATGGATAAAGAAAATATGACACATTTATGCAGCAGCATTTTAGCTATAAAGAAAAATAAATTTGTGACACTGTAGGGAAATGAATGGAACTAGAGGTCACAATGTTAAGTGACATGAGCCAAAATCAGAAAAACAAATAGTACAAAAATGCTTAATAAAATATTCACAAACTAAAAAGACATCAAAGCCCCTGTCGCACAAATAGGGACAACCCAGTCCCATGGCCTCACTACTCTGCACCCATGGGAGGCTAGAAGAAAAACCCCCAAGTGCTCAACCCAGTGCCATGGCCCCAAGACCACCAGAAGAAGGACATCCAAGTGCCTGCCTCAGCTCATGGCAGACATCATTAAGATGAGTGAATATGTGATGGTGGGAAAGACAGAGTATGTGGTGTAGAGATGGAAGAGAAAGTGAAGCTGAGCAGTTCCTGCACTGTGGAGAGAGGTGGAACTGCAAACACCATGGTGGAGAGGAACAGACAGATATGAGGAGCCTATGCAACCACCTCATGCCATGATGATGTCTGGGCCCAGGCTACCACCAAGGGCCATGTCTAGGTCCGTGGCCCCACCACAGTCAGGGTCTGTACTGATGTCTGTGGTCCATGTTGCCACAAAAGGCTATCTGGATATGAGCGGTCTGGGCTACTGCCTGAGACCATGTTGATGGCTGAAGGCCATACTGATGCCACAGGCTACACTGATCTGAGTGACCTGTACTGCCACCTGAGTCCATGGTGACATCTAGGCCCATGCTGTTGTCTGTGTCAATGTCCATAGCCTAACTTCCGCCCCCCCCCTTCCAAAAAAAGGCTATGTGGGGGTCCATGGTCTGGGCTGCCACCTGAACCCATATGGATGTCTGAGGGCCATTCTGCCTCCAAAGAATACTGTTTTGAGTGGCCTACTCTGCCTCCTAAAGCTATGGTGACATCCAGGGCCATTCTGCTGCCAAGGGCCACGTCTGGGTCCATGGTCCTATTGCAACCAGTGTCTGTATTGATTTGTGGGGCCCATATTACCACCAAAGTCCATCTGAATGTGCCTGGTTGGGCTAGGGCCTGAGGCCATGTCGATGTCAGAGCATTGTGCTGAGCTAGGCCCAACCCTTATCAGCTGAGGGACTCAGGAGAGCTGACCCTACCCCTCACATGCTGCAGTACTTGGGAGAGTGGGCCTCACATTGTGCCGGGGTAGTACAATCGAGCTGACTCTGGTGGCATGGGTGTGGGATAGCTGGGCCCCAACATCATGAGAGCAGGAGAGCTGGTCCTGTCCCTTTCCTGGACAAAGTGGGAAAGCTGATCCTGGTGTTACTGGGGCAAGAGAGGTGGTAGGCTGACTAATTCAATTTTCATCAAGGCCCACATCCAGAGCTGTGACTTGTCCCACCCCAATATCTACCTCATCTATGAACTGCTGTAGTGCATAAAAGGGCCAATCCTACAGATCCAAAGCTGCAGGATCTCCATGGCAGAGGGCAACAACAAGATATCTGAAAGGAGTTCTGGTGAGGATTCAGTATTGATAGTACAGCCGAAGCCAGAGGCCTCAAACCAGACTAATTGCAATGAACATTTGCAAATAAAGCTGGCTTTGGCAAATGGTTATACTGTGTAACACACTACAGCTTCCACAGCAAGATGTTTTTGATTGTTTGATTGGTCACGTAGTCAGTTGCTTGGTTGGTTTTGGGTTGTTTTGGTTTATTTTCTAAGGGGAGATTACAAGGAAGCAGAGCAGACATAAAAGGATGGGAGAGAAGGGGACTAGAAGGCATGTTGTGAAATTCAAAAAGAATTGTTAATGTTTTTTTTAATTTTTGCAAGCCAAATTCAATAATTCACTCAAAAGATCATCTGCCCTGACAAGTTTCAACATGCAAAAATCAATAAATGTAAACCATCATATAAAAAAACTGAAAAAAACACATGGTCATCTTCTTAGATGCAGAAAAGGCCTTTGACAAAATCCAACACTCATTCATGATAAAAGTCACAGGAGAAATTAAAGGTACAAGACACATACCTAAACATAATAAGAGTAGTTTACAGCAAGCCTATAGTCAACATCAAATAAAAATGGATAGGAACACCAAGCAAATGTTCAAACACAATAAGGAACATCACTACAAAATTCTAGTTACGATTTTCTTACAAAGTAACATGTAGAAGTGGACAAAGATATCAGTCTCTTACTACAGATACTTTATAAAATAAAACATTTCATTAATTCTTGAGAATTTTATATATGCATACAATATATCTTGATCACATTTCCATTCCTTCCCCTAAATTCATCCCAAACCGACACTCCACTACTCTACCCCATCCCAGCTTCCTGTATATTTTTTTAATAAACTACGTCCAATTTTTCCTGCCCATATATTAATGGGACCATCATCTAGAGCATAATCAACCCATCATAATCCTCCTCCTTAAAGAAAACTGTCTATCCCTCTCACAGAATCCATCCACTATTGATAGTTCTCCAACTAGAGTTGGGGACTGGTGAACCCCTCTGCCCTCCATGCTGGAATGTTGACTGGCTTGCTTTTACGATAGATATAGGCTATAAATGATATAATAAACAAAAAAATTCTAACAATGTTATGAGACATAGTTTAAGTTTAAGTAATTACAAATTAAAATAGTACAAATGAAACTACAGTCTTTTGATGATTACTTATATTTTAACTGCCACCAGCCAGTTCTATAATAATATTTTGTGCCAATAACAAACTGTTTCACCTTAAAAGTATAATGTGACATAAACAAACATTGCCATTAAATGTGTAAGTCAAATTAGTATTTTGTGTTTTATATCTTTGATTTACTGAACTTACTGCTTATGAGAGAAATAACTGCAATGAATACAAGATTAACAAGACAGTATTACTGAGAGATATGGTAGGAAGAAAATGTAGAATCAAATATTAACCAGATGAGATTCTGTCATTAACTTTTTAGAAAGCATGTGTTCAATATTCAATATTCTGAGTACAAATGCAAGTTGCATCATTAGAAGTAAGCCATTTTCTAGCTTTGATAATTGAAACAGATAATTAAGAACATCCAAACTGCATGCACAATTGAAATAGTAGTCGACTTGTGGTTTTCATTTTCTATGTTGCTCTATGGTTTGAAAAATCACTTTCTCTTTCCCAGAGTAGAGCCCTGTGAATGAAATGCCAAATGAATAGAGAAACAGAATAAAGCAATGATAGCCAAAGAAAACAATCTTCCTCTTCTTCGTACTTGTGATATTAACTTATCTAATGATTATAAAGGCTATGATGAATAACACTGGGAAAGCATTGGGCAATGAATAGATAAACAGATGTCTGTGTAGAAAACATTGGTGTGTGGTGGCCATCCAACAAATGTGATCACTTTTGAATTTTGCCAAGGCTTTATATAAATTTCCCACTTAAATTAAGGGCAGCCTATTCAATTTATCTGCTCTAGAATGATATTTGTCTTTAATCAGTAAATAAGCTCCCGATTTTCGTTACTTAGTCATCATGGTTTCACTTTTGGCTCTGACACACCTGGAGAAGAAATCTCTGCCAAGTTTAAGGAATTAAAATTCACAATTATTAAGCTCTCTTGAAGAGACAGCACATTCCACTCCAGTCATGTTTTACCTCTACAGCAAATGTGCATGTGCAGCTTATAGACTGTCCATATCTTCATAAGTTCTGTTGGCCACACTCTTAACTCATATGTATATAAATACATATAGGTCATTTCTAAGTTTTATGACAAGGAGACTGAGAAAATGTCTCAAACATTTACATGTGGAAAGTCAATTCCAGTAAGTGTATAATCAGAGGGCAGACTATCTATCATTGTATATCATTAAAAATGTTTTTTTAAGTCTTGCATTCTAATCCCTGCTCTATGTAAACATTTCCTTCCTTTGCCATGGATCTTTGCCATGTAATCTATTTAAGGCTGGGGTGGCATCTCAACTTCCTTTGTATGTATTTCTCAAGCAGAAGAATGCTTTGAAACTCAGACATTTTGCCACCATTCTCTCCCACAAATCCTTGAGCAGGATCATACCTTTCCTCAGAGAAGCTTATGTACTCTCATGAGCTAAAGAATAAACTGAATTTTATTGACACTTCATTTACCTCAATCTCATCTATACACAGGATCCTCCAAAACACAATTTATCTCCCAGGAATTCTTTAAAGCTTTTGCTCCCAGGGAAGCTTCAGAGCTGTGACTTTGTATTTCTTTATTTTACATGTATTTGTGTTCTGCATGTATGTAACATTATGAACCACATGCATGCCTGGTATCAAAAGAAGGAATTAGCGCCCCCTAGAACTATAGTTGCAAACAGTGTGGGCCACAATGTAGGTGCTAGAAAATGAACCTGGATCCTCTGGAAGAGCTGCCATTGCTCTTAAGAACTGAGCCAACTCCCCAGACTTTGGAGCTGTGATTTTTAAAGTTTTTAAAAAAATTTTTATAGAGGAACCAACAGTATGAGAAAAGGCCTCTTTGGTTGTATCTATCTGTTTTTAATGTAAACATCTAGAACAGATATTGAGAAGAAAATAAAAACTTATGACCCATTTTTACTACAATTTAAAAAAAATTATGTTTGGTTATACCCCATACTTTAAAATACCAGCAGAATAGTTTCCAATTTCAATGATAAGTGGCATTTTAATCTATGCTAAATGTCATGTCACAGAATGAGATTGCATTCATTGCTACAGACCAGCTCTGGGAAGAAAGAAGAAGAGAAAGTCTTGGTGGTCCCACAATACAAGAATTGAGCAGCAGTAAATAGCTGGTTAAGAGAAACCAACTGTTGGTTGGTTGGACAACTAGCTAAAGGAGCTAGTTATTGAGAAGATATTTAAGAATAGAGGAGAAAAGAATATTAGCATAGTCATAATGTGGTGCAAACTGAAAGGTCTTGTAGCCCAGGAGAACTTTATTTTTCTTCTGCTGCTTTTCCTTGTCTGTTACTCCTTGGGCCAACCTCAGCACTTTATTTAAAGTGAAATTTGGATTTTTATTCATTACAGAGTACATCATGATTTTTTTCATCTTTTACAATCAGTAGAACATTAGAAATCAACAGAGCAATAAAACAATCTAACAAATAAATACAAACAGTTCTGTATAACTACAATAAAACAATGAAGCATACAGTAAAAAGTCAATCAATTTCCAACCAGTGGTCAGAATTATCTGATTATTAGTTCTTAAACAATATTTTGGAAAAGTTAATCATAAATTCCCCCAGGCTAAAGCCATTGTGTTTACATAATTTTAATAGCAACATAACTTTAACTACGTATTCTTAACACAGAAAAGACTTGACTTACTGCCAGTCCCAAACCAACAGATGTGCTATCCAAGCCTAGGTTAAATGCCAACGGGTCCTCTACTATAAAATCTCTATAAAGAATAACACTCCAAGCCCACTTTCTATTGCTTTCAAAGCAAATTCTAAAGAAACTTTTCTATAGCTAACAAAATCTAGCCAGGTACTGTTATGACAAGATTCTAACTTTCTTTCCAAGGAGTGACTACCGGACTACACACAACAGTCAGAGTCAAGACTCTCTCATTGTCTCAAGCCTTTGGCCTTCTTTTAACATCCTCTGTGGGGAAAAGTTTTCCAATGTAAATTTCACTACTGCAGAGAAATAGAGAGAAAGGCAGTTTTAGGAGAAAAAGTAAACTCCAAAGTAGTTTTTAGGCAAAATCACACCTGGATCATAGACAGTATTTAAGGGCAGTGGTGCTCAGCCAGAGGTCTTTGCAACTTTGTCAAGCAAAGCCTCAAAAGCTGTTCTCAATATCTAAGGATAATGTTGGGCAGTCAGAGGTTTTTCAAATTTTGTCAAGCAAAACGTCTATGACTGGTCCTCATGTCTGTGAAAATTCATCATGCTAACCTTACACTAACACAGCCACAAACCAACACTATACCAGGACATCAGAGGGTGCCTCAAGAACAATATAAAAGGGAAGGTTGAGCCAGGTCATCATCCAGCTTTGCATGTACCATGGAGCTCACAGCTCTACTCATCCAGAATTGTGGACACTGTGGTGGCGTTAAGCTCACTGCTCACAGATGCTGAGGTCAGCTGGATGCTCCTGTCTACAGTGGGTATTCTTCCACCAACAGTTTCATCAGTGTTCCTCTTTGGCCTCAGCAAAATAATGAAGCACTTGGGAAGAAATATACAGCCTAACAAACCATAGCTAGATGCCAATATGGCAAATATTTCCACAGCCACTTTGAATTTGCCTTTGGTGCTTAAGTAAGCAGGAACAAAAGAGATCCACACAATGAAAAAAACCAGCATCCCAAAAGTGATGCATTTCCCTTCATAATAGTTATCTGGCAGCTGGCGAGCCACAAAGGTAGTAAGGAAACACAGCAAAGCCAGGAGAACATCAAACCCAAATATGGAGCACAGAAACTCTATAGAGCCTTCACTGCATTCAAAGATGATCTTTACATTTTGAATTTCAATGTTCTTCAACATCCTCGGTGGGTCCAACACCAAGTAAGCTGCACATGCACCAATCTCCCCTGCAACACAGATCACCACAATCAGTTTTCGCAAAATGGGATGCATGGATATAAGCCGAGTTTTAGATATGGAAATCCTGTAGGCAAAAAAGAGGGAAATAGTCTTTCCAAGAATGGAAGACAGACAAAGGCAAAAGCCCAATGCCAGAGTGACCTGGCGGGCCATGCAGGTCCAGTGCTGTGGCTTGCCTATGAACAGCATGGATGACAGCACCGTGATGAGCAGAGACACCTGGATGAGGAAGCTCAGCTCCCGGTCGTTGGCATTGACCAGTGGAGTGTGCCTGTAGATGACATACACAACGGTGACTGCCAAGATCACAAGCGCCCCAATGATGGAGAGGATGACAAGGGTGAACCCTAGGGCCTCCTCATAAGCCAGGAATTCCACTTCCTTTGGCACACACTTGCTCTTCTGTGCATTAGACCAGTCATCTTCACCACACGGATCACATTCCCTTTGACCTGTTGAAAAAGAACAGAGAATTGATACCAAGGGAACCCAATTCCCAATTATCACTTTTACCTGTGAATATCCCAGAGCAGTGAAAGACAAGAGCTGAACAATGTTTATTTATATATATATAGTAGTGGGGAAATGGCCTTGTTGCCAACAGATGCTGTGGCAGATTGAGAGTTGTTTTCAATTTTAGGAATTGAGCATTTCTTCTTAACCATAGTCTTTCTTGAATTGGTCTTTTCCAGTGATTTGTTCCTTCCTTCTTCCTTTAACTTTCCATTAAGGAAAGATGTATGTGTCTTCCTCAACCCCAGAACAGCCCAGCAATGAGGAAGTCATAGCTACTGAGGTAAACCAATCAAAAGGACTGGGACTCAGCTGGTTAAACCTCTTGTGTTTTCAGTCTCTCATCCAATATCCCCTTGTGGAGGAGACTCATGCATGTGCCCATTCAAATGTCCCCAATCTGGATGATCATTTGAATGGCTAATAAGAATGAGGATAGGAAGGAAAACAAAACCTTCCATGGTCCTGAGGCTAAAAGGGCTAAGTCTGGATGGAGACTCTAAAAGGAACCATTGGTGCACAATTAAAGGCTGACTGAATTGAGGTTATAGCAGGTGATGGAATGGGTCTAGTCAAGGGTTAATTTAAAGATTCAGGTAAGGACTGGCATGTCCTTTGAATCACTCTGACTCTTGGTCTGGACATCTCTGGATGAACTTCTGAGTGGAGACTGGAGATCCTGTATCCAGGAAGTTGTTGAGGCTATAGGGTGCTTGTTTTTCATCATAGACCATTTTTTCCTTTTTACATGATTACTCTTGAGGGTCATATGACAAAAGACAATCTCATTTTTGTTCCTTCACCAAAAAAAGGAAAGATTAGAAAAGAAGAGGAAAGAAAAGAAAAGAAATATGAACAAACTTTCTCCAACATGTTTCACACTAAATCTGCTTAAGTAGTTTTCAGAGCACACCAAGTGAGTGAGCTGCCATAGTAGTTCATGCTGAGACAGCTGCACAATATATTTGCTTTCAGTGAACACAACCACAAGACCATTGGAGGACTTCACTCTTCCTGCAGTTAGTGTTGTCTAGCTCAAAAACAAGAAGTTCGAAGATTTTGTTTTATTTATTTTGTTTTGTGTTTCTTTATGAATGTTATGGTAGTAGGCCTTTTTTTTACTATAGTAGTTTCAGAACTGAAAAAGAATATTATCCTTTATGCACATGGCACAGAACATTTAATTGTTTAATGAATGTTAGCAATTTTGCTATACATTGCTTAAATCTTTTATTTAAAAATGTTCCCCTGGACTTCTTTGTCAGTAAATGCTTAATGTAATTGGGTTACTACTAATGAAAAAAATGACCATCTCTACCTGGTTTCTCTGACACAAATCCATCAGCGCATGGGATGCAGTCAAAGCAGCATATGGCTTCCCCCTGGCGAATCCCCTTCCGGGTCCCCGGAGGACACACATCTGTGCAGACTGAATGGGGAAGCTAGCAAAGACAAAGACAGTGGATGCAACAAAGAATTGAAATTTTCCACTTGTGAAATGTAGAAAGTCCTCATTTGTATCTCTAGAGAGATGTGTGTACTATTTATAAAGGAGATAAACCCAAGGCATTGAGAAAAGAAAACAAAGGATGGCAATATGGAGAGCAGAGACAGAACATCTGCTCAAGAACAGTCTTGAGATTGCCTCTGGAAATGCCAAGCTAACTCTAATCACAGTTCTTTACAATCTTGGTGATCAAGACTAAACTAATATCACATGAGATGCTGTGGATGGGACAGCTTGCTAAGTCTCTTCTTGTTTTTCTAAAACTTAGCATACCAATAGTCATCCTGAAAACCTGAAAGATATTTTCTTACACACAATAAAATCATCCCAACATAATATTAAAATTAAAGATGTTTCTTAAGTGGTAGAAAAAAAGTCAGTTCCAGGGGAAAAATTTAAAAAGCATAACAAAATTGTAGAAAATGGATAGTCTAGAAATATTTTATTGCTAAGTCAACTCAGAAATTTTTGTAGCAAACACAAGCCTCCATTCATATCACATATTTTACAAAGATGTATATTTTTAAGTAGCAAATCAAGGTGATGCTCACAAACTTGAATCTTACTCTAATGAGAGGAGGCTGCTCCTTTATAGCTTAACTTGTTTTCATACAGTGTATTTTGATGATGTTTTTCCCCTTCTCTCAACTTTTCCCAGAACTTTCATCCTTCTTCTCTTCCTTTCTTAAGAAAGAAGGAAAAAAGTGAAAAATCAAAACAAACAAACAAACCAGTAAGACAAAATAAATTCCAAAACAAAAAAATACCCCAGCTGGGCATAGTGCTGCACACCTGTAATCCCAGCATTCAGGGGGCAGAGGCAGGCAGATCTCTGTGAGTTCGAGGCCAGCCTGGTCTACAAAGTGAGTCCAGGACAGACAAAGCTACACTGAGAAAACCTGTTTCAATAAATAGATAAATCAAAAAATTCAACCAACCCCCAACACACATGTACACATATATTCATGCATGTGCGCACGCACACACACACATACACGCACACACACACCACACCACACACACACACACACACAAACTGAATTTCTTTTTTTTCCTTTTTTTAATTTAATTAATTTATTCAGATTACAACTTAAGTGTTATCCTATCACTTATATCCTCCCATTCCTCCCTCCTTCCTGCTTTCACCCTATTAACCTCCCCTAGGTCTAAGACTGAGAGGGACCTCCTCTCCCACTATATGGTCATAGGCTATCAAGTCTCATCTTGGTAGCCTGCTTATTCTTTCTTTGAGTGCCATCTGGTGCCCTACATTTGACCACCTCCCCTTGGTGGGGAGGCCTGATGGCACTCAAAAAAAAAAAAAACCAAAAAACCCTGACTTTCTTTTTGCCAACATGTATCAGTTGCAAATGATATTTTGGTTAGCAGTAGACCCAGTAACCACTTTCCTCTTTCAGTGCTAGGATCCCATCTGTACAGTCCCTATGTGTGTTTTCTCTGGAAGACACTGTTTTCTTGGCATCATCCCTGACCTGTGGCTCTTCAAGCCTGCCATATCTGTCCCTCTCCTCTTCTGCATAGTCCCTGTTGGCCAAAGGAATCTCATGGACCCCCTCAAACATTACAGACTATTGCTAAGGCTTTAGTTGCTCTCCATGATCTGATGGTAAGGCCTTATTGCTGAAGATAACACTTATGCTATCAAACACAATAAAGTAAATCTGGTGGCCAACTAAATGTTTTACCCCTATTGACTAGTATCAATGCTCCTGGAAAGTACCCAGCACACTGCTGGAGGAGAAAAGCAATTGTCAATGTCACCCAGCTACAAACCTGATGACCTATAGCAATGCCTCATTGCAAAATATACTAGTGCAATAGTGGCTCAAATGTCATGAGAGTAACCAACCATTTCTTTTACTGGATTTAAGGCCCACTCCATGAGATAGAACTCACACCTGACCCTGCTGAAGTGGCTAAGAGCCTGAGACTGGCTAGATCATGGGTCTAGGGGAAAATCTAAGTACTATTATTCTGGCTGAAGAACATGACTCTAAAAATGATGAAATAGTGCTATACTCATAGGTCTGTGTCTCACTCAATCGTCATCAAAGAAGTAGATGAAATTAATACAGAGTCTCACAATGTGAACAGTGTGCAGAGTGAGAGACTTTAGAATATTCAGTCCTAAATGAGAGGTCTTCATCAAACCCCTTCTCTCTAGGCTCTAGAAGGAGTTTCTTAAAAGAAAAATAAAATATTTTTTTTTCTCAAAGAGTATAATAAGTGTAATCCCAGAACTTAGGAGGCCAAGGAAGGAGGATCATAAATTTGAGGCAAGTCTGAGCTAATAGTGAGATCATGTTTCAAAAAAAAAAAAATGTAGACCTTATAAGACCTTTTTTACCACATAATTAAGATTTTTAACATGTATATGCATCCATATTAAAAAAACACTCTGGTGACTAGTGATTCCTCTCTCAACTTATGAACCTATGAACTTATGAACCCTTCTCATTGTCACTGGGAGTAAAGTAGGAGGGGCTAGGGAGGAAAGAATGATGTTTTCCTAGAGCTGCTGTCAAGTGGAGAAGAAGTCAGAGTGGCCCCAGGTTGCCACTTCCTATTGTTCTGAGGCTTCTGCACACATCCTCTGCAAAGACTGTGTGAGGTTAAGAGGGAAACTCCCACATGGCCCATGACCGCACCGTCACAAAGGGCCTGAGAAGGCCACAGGCTTCTAAGCACCTGTAAGCACAAGGTTGCCTCTGATGGTCCATTTTCAAGCCAGGATGTGCAGAAAATGACTTCAATTTAAAATGCACTGTATGGCCAAGTGGTGAGAGGGAGCAGGGAACCTAAGGTTTCCTCATAGCAGAACTACTCATTCTTAGGAAAAGCAGTGTCCGCCCCTATATTAAAACACAGTCAAAACCTTTGCACAGAGTGCTGGCTGATGGGAAAGGACTCAGCGTGACAGCCTCAGGAAATACAGAAAAGGAATGGAAAATACATGAAGAGGATAAATGGTATTTTTATATTAGTACTTTTTATTAATAAGTAGAAGTTATGTAAACTAAGAATCCAACAGAAACAGGACTGGACTACAAAGTCATAAACATGCTGTTTTTCATTTCCTTAAAAAGTTTCCACCAACCCAACTACATTTCATTATAGTAGGAATAAATATAATGTGTGACCCAAAACCTCTATCCTCACCTATAGAAAACACCCAAATTAGAACTGTGACTCTCTGAAAGTTTCCTATTGCAAACAAACAAACAAAAAATGGAAAAATATTCCAGATTAAAATTCTATTCCAAATAAATACATCACTGCCACCAAAATTAATCAGAAGAATACTAAAATAACATAGTGCTTAAAAAACAATTAAATATTCTTTCCCTCTGCCCAAAAAGTACTCAGAGATGTACAAGATTATGTTGTATCACAGATTTCAGAATTAAGGGCCGTGTGTCACAATTGGAAAAGTACCATTAAAGCTGTGGGAGTAACCAACCACTTTATGACTGGATTTAAGATGTACTCCATACAACAAAACTCATGCCTGGCACAGTTAGCTGGAATCAGTGACGAGGTAGTTAATAAAGCCTGGGGAAGAACCTATTCCTATTTATTCTGCTAAATAGACTTAGCATTAAATGGCCCTCTAAGTCTTTCTCTTTCTATTCATAGGTTAGTGCATTTCTCAACCCTCATCAGAGGGCTGCTTTGCAGCAGATGGAGCATAGCACAGAACCCACAACTGGTCAAGGTACAGAGAATGAGAGACTATGGAGTGCTCAGCCCTGAACGGGACATCTGTATCACACCTTTCCTCCTAAGGCTCGGGATCATTTAACTGGGGCAATGTTGTTCAGACATGACAAGCCTGGGCACACAAGAACTCGCAGCAACTGTGACCGCATGCAGGAGACTTACATCAGGTCAAGCCAGCTAAGATCTCAACAGGGATTGGGGAGGGGCTCATGAGTTACCACTCTCCCTAATCCTGGCTGAGAAGCTATTGGCAGTTGAAGCTTCTGGGGAAGGGAGATCCAGTTTTCCTCAGGGATGCTGCCCCTGAGCGGCCACCAGAATCCAGTAGATGGCCCCTGCATTCAAGCAAATGTAGGTGGCACTAAGTATCCTCAGTGGGTTTACTAAAAGTGCACAAAAAGTTGAGAGGGAAATAGGAGCGAATGGGAGAGGAAGAAGTATGGGATGAGTTGGACTAAAACACATTATGTGCATGTATAAAATTCGCAAACAATAAAAAGAAGATAAAATTAACATCTGTACAGTCAGGGAGCCTGCATAGTTCTGACTCTTCACATATGTGTAGTTTGGTCTTCTTGTAGGACTCCTAACAGTGGGAGTAGGAGCTGTCTCCGACTGTCATCTGCCACTGGGACCTTTTCTTCCTAGTGTGTTGCACCATCTAGCCTTAATAGGAGACGAGGTATCTAGTGTTACTGCAACTTGATATGCCATGGCTGGTTGATATCCAAGGCAGGCCTGCCTTTTAGTGAAGAGAAATAGAGGAGTGGATGGGAGGATGGAGAGGCGGAGAGACTGTGAGGAGAGGAGAGGGCAGAAACCACACTTGGGATGATGAATGAATTAATAAACAAATGAACGAACGAATGAATGAATGAATGAATAATTTAAGGCTGTGATTATATCTTAGGAGTAGAACACTAGCACTTGCCCAGCACACTTGCTGCTAAAAGTACTATTCACAGCACCAGACTGCATTGTTAGAATGTCAAGCCACTTTCTTAATATTTATGTTTACAACCATAGACTGATGCCGCTCTCAACCTTAGTCAGAGAATCATCACTTTGTGATGTGTAGAGATAAATGCAGAGACGTATAAATAACTGATCAAAACATTGATAATCAGTGGCTGTGAGTGTTCAGCCACAGAAGGATTATATATCCTCCTCCCTCTATTCAAGGCTAAGGCAACATCACAGAAAGGTGGGAAGAAACAGAAAGGTAAGGGCCAGAAGATGGAGAGGCTGGGAGGAGTGCAGGACATGGCTATCCATGTATAAGTTAATAGCAGTTTTAATTGCCTACAAAAGATCAAATCAACCAAAATCCCAGATCAAATCAATCAAAATCCCAGTGTGGATGAGGGAGGAGCTTCTGAGGCTCCACCCCTAGCTGAAGAGCTATCCACAGTTGATGGCTGCTGAGGGAGGGTCACTTTCCTTTGGGGATGTTGTCCATGCCCCAGGAGACGGCGCCACACCTACACACATTGGTCAGCACTAGGTGGATTCAGGGGCTATTAATAATAACAGTAGTTTATAAAGAGGACATGAATTTGTGAGGGAGATTGGTTGGCAAGTCCCAGGGAGTAGAGGTTCCACCCTACTATCCATTACTAGGCGAATGGATAAAATCAAAATATATTCTATTCATGTGTGAATGCTGAAGGAATCCATTTAAAATGTAGAGAATGCTCATTAGTACAGGACCAATGAAACAGTTTGGCTGTCTCTCAAAAAATTAAAAATAAAACACCACATGATTCAACAGTCTCAATATTGGACATATATGAAAGGAAAGTAAATCAGTATTCCAGTAGATATTTGACTCACATGTTGATTGCAACAGTGGTCACAATAAATAAGAAATGACTTCTGTTCATCAACAGATGAATGGATAAATATAATGTAATACAGAAACACAATAGAATGCTATTCAGTCATAGCAAAAGAATTACATTTTGGCATTTGCAACAACACGGACAGAACTGGAGATTATCATCACTTACAGTGAGATAAGTCACCCTGTGGAAGGTAAGCACTTTCTGATCTCATGTTTATATGGAGTCCAAAAGGTTGATCTCATTAGAGAATGAGAGCCTAGAGAGTGGCTATCAGAGGCAGAATTGAGAAAGGCTGGTCAGTGGGTACCGAGTTATGATTAGACAAAAGTAAGAAGTTCCTGTTACAGTTGCATAGTGAGATGCTTCAAGGGAATAATCATGTGCTTTAGGTTTCAAAAAGTGAGGACTTTAAGTGCTGTCACCATAAAGAAATAATAAACATTTGAGAAGATAGATATGGCTAACCTAAATATTACATATTGTTTTTATACAAATAAACATCACAGAGTAGCTCATAAATATGTAAAACTATTATGTTTTTATGTATGCTTTTAAAAATAATTTTAATTTTAAAAAAGAAATGTGTTTTTGGCAGATTAAAATTCAAAGAATTAAAAAGTTTTGACTTTCTTTTGGGAAGAAATAATAAAATGATATTTCTGGATTTAAGGCAGAAGTAACAAAGGGTTAAAAAAATTCCAATGAAAATTTAATAACAGTTATTGAGCAAAGGCAATAAAATAACACATAGAATAAAAATGAGATAAAGAAAAAGAAAAAGCCGCTGAAAGAGTGGATTAAGTAAAAACAGCCATGAAGGAGGGATAGGGAGATGGCTATTGGTGAAGAGTTTGTCATGCACGAGGGCCTGAGTTCAGATCCCAACCATCCAAACAAAGGCTGGTGTGGTAAAATAAATAAATAAATAAATAAAAATAAATCTGTAACCCCAGACCTGGTGAGAGAGCCAGGCAGATCACTAGCACTCACTGCCCAGTCAGCCTAGTTAAAAATGGTGAGCTCCAAACGGTATATACTCACTTATATCTGCATACTAGCCCAAGGGGCATGTCCCACGAAAGCCTTCACTTACCAGGAAACTGGGACAGAGGAGAGGACATCCTATTGGGACTCTAGATGAAAGAAGCATGGGAGAATAGCAAAGTAGAAGGATCCAGAGGGTCCTAGAAACCTACAAGTAGAACATTATGATAGGCAGATTTGAGCCCAGGGGTCCCGCTCAAACTAAGGCACCAGCCAAGGACAACACAGGCGGTAAACTTTAAACCCCTACCCAGATCTTGCCAATGGTCAGAACATTCTCCACAGTTGAGTGGAGAGTGTGATATGACATTCTCACGTACTCTGGTGCCTCACATTTGACCATGTCCCCTGGAGGGGGAGACCTGGTGGCACTCAGAGGAAGGACAGCAGGTTACCAAAAAGAGACTTGATACCCTATGAGCATATACAGGGGGAGGTAATCCCCCTCAGGAACAGTCATAGGGGAGGGGAATAAGGGGAAAATGGGAGGGAGGAAAGAATGGGAGGATACAAGGGATGGGATAACCATTGAGATGTAACAAGAATAAATTAATAAAAAAAAATTTGTTTTAAATGGTGAGCTCAAAGTTCAGTGAAAGACCCTGGCTCAAAAAAAATTTAACATGAAGAGTGACTGAGGAAAACTCCAATGTTGGCCTGTGGTCTTCACATACATGCACACATACACCCACAGGCACGCACACACACACACACACACACACACACACACACACACACACACGCATGCATACCCCTCACCACTACATCAACAAAAAAAGAAAACCAAACACAAATGTGGTCAAAAATGACCATGGTCAGAGTTCTTGAGAAGATAACATACTGAAACTAATGTTTAATATTAGAATCCAAGAAAATATTTCAAAATTAAAAATATAAATCATCATATGTTTTAAAATATGTTTTATTCAGGAAAACTGATTTGTAACTAAAATAGCTTCTAAGTATTTTACATTTCATTGGTATTTTTTAAAATGCGTAAGTGAATGTCCATAAATATAAATAAAATAATATGTCAGAGCAACTAACCTTTGATGACTCAGTGTTCCAAAATATTGTAGAATTCTTTGGAATATAGAGCTCAAACATATCAGTTCTGAAGCTAAATCTCCCAACATCCACAAAGGAAATTTCTCCATTATCATCTAATTGCCAGTTTAGGATATCATAGTGTCCATATTTCAAATCTCCATTATCATCCAGAACGACCCACTTTTCATCATGTGCTTTAAATTTAATTGCTTTCATATAGTGCATTAGCTGGAAAGCAACACAATGGGAAAAGGAAGAGAAGAAAACAATTTATAAAAATTCAATGGTCTAAAAAATAGTTTTATAAAGAAAATCATTTCAAATTCATATTCAGTTCTTAACGTTGCCGTGATTCTCCTTGGTCTCTCTATTTTTTATCTACTGTGACGACCTCCAGCCACAGGTGCAAAGCAAACATGAAGCACGGTTGGCAACACGGAGATGTGCTGTCGATGTAAATGCACACTGCATTATAAAGACTTCACTCAGAACTTTCTGGTAAGGTGGCAGGGTAAAGGCTGCCACTGTGTAAGCTAGTGAGGGAATAGACTACAGACCAAAAGCAAAAAGAAGGGAAGAGCTTCAGACATCCCGAGAGGAAATGAAAATAAACGAAAGGTTACAAAGAAAGGAGATGAGCAACACACCAAAAACCAGAAAACCAAACACAGCTTTAGGCACGAAGTCACCATGCGTGAAGCAAAGAAGGTACCTCAAGAGGGAATGGTCTGAGAGGCATGCAAGCCTTCCCTCAGGAAAACGGTTAAAACTGAAAATCATCAGTTCATTAAAAAAAAAATTTTTTTAACCACAGCATATCTTCTCTCATATGTGACAGCTAGATCCGTGGGGGGGGGGGGGGGGAGGAGGGAGGGAGAGGGGACAGGGATGCTGAGATGCAAAGCTGGAAGCTGGGGTAGAGCAGCTGAATTGTAAGGAAGAGTGGAGGGATGGAAGGTCCAGGAGGGAGCAGGAGCTCCACAGGGAGACCATCAAGGCCTGTGGATCTGGACACGGGGCTGGGGGTGGGGGTGGGGGTGGGGGTGGTGGGGTGTACAAGCTTATGCACCAACCAAGGTAAATGAATGCAGAGGACCAAGACCTCCTGTTCAGATGTAGCCAATGGACAGCCTATTCTCCACGGCAGGGGGAGGAGGGGGACGGAAGGGAGGGCTTCTGCTCAACCTCTGACAGGCACTCTGGTGCCCACGATTTGGTCACTGCCCCCTTGGCAAGACTGCCTTGCAGCACACAGAGAAAGAGGATGTAGGCTAACCTGATGAGACCTAATATGCTGTGGCCAGACAGTAGGGTAGGCAGCCCCCCTATCAGAGGTCTGGGGGAGGGAAATAGGGCAGAAGAGAGAAGGAGGGTGGGGCCGGGAAGATAGGAGTGAGGGGATAACAATCGGAATGTAATGTGAATAAATTACATTAAATAAAATATATACATTTTTCAAAAGGACCTTTTTTTTTTTTTCAAAAGGACTTTGGTTTGGTTTGGTTTGATTTGGTTTTTTGAGACAATGTTTCTCTGCATAGCCTTGGCTGTCCTGGACTAACTTTGTAGTCCAGGCTGTCCTCGAACTCACAGCGATCAGCTTGCCTCTGCCTCCCAAGTGCTGGGATTAAAGGCATGCGCCACCACGCCCAGCTTTCAAAAGGACCTTATTTCCCTTCACAGAGTGATTCATTCTCCCTCTCTCTCTCCCTCTGTCTCTCCCTCTCCCCCAGACTCCTGAGAATTTGTCCACTATTTCTGTCCTAGCATCTACTATTTATTAACCTGTTTATAGTGATTCTGGCCTGGTAAATACTTCCCTGTCTCACACCTTGGGCTGGTCATTCTAGAAGCTATCGTTTTTATTTTTTATGTATATATTATTTATTATAATTTATTCACATTGCATCCCAATTGTTATCTCCTCACTCTTATCTTCCAGTTCTCACCCTCTCTCCCTCTTCTGCCCTATTCCCCTCCCATGAACCTCTGATGGGAGGGGGGCTCCTATCCCACTGTCTGGCTACAGCCGATTAGGTAGGTCTCATCGGAATAGCCTGTGTACCCACAAGGCACTGTCTAGACACCATCTTTTGGGGCCTAGCTCGGGAACAGTCCCCTTGTTCCCTGGGCCACTCTTCAGCCTAGGTGCCTGTGATTGCCAGCAGCACACTGAGGAGCTGAGGAGCAGAGTGTAGAAGCTGCTTCCCTTCCTTCTAGAAACCATGATAACTTCCAGGGTGGGACAGCACACAGTTTGGGCCTGTTTTCCCATTCTGGCTGGATTTCTTGATCCCAGCTCGTTATGGCTACCGGGTTTTTATTTTCTCCAGGGTTTCAGGCTCTTCAGCACAGGAGAGCTCCACTTTCACTCACAGCTGATTTGGGGGAAATCTCAGTTTGTGAGTAGCCTGACCCACCAGACAGGTTTGGAAGGGAGGGCAGAACCAGGTTTTAGCTCTGCAGTTGAAATGCCTCTATTCTTGGGGGATACCTAAGTCAAGCCAGTGTTGTGAGGCTAAGTCTCACCTGGCAGCATCAGACAGTCTGATTTTAGGGCACCAGTAAGATCGAAAGTGGACCTTCCATCATCTATTCTCTGGTATCCTTGGGATGTACTTTTGTTTAAACTACCCTAGTTTTATCCTAAGACTCTCAAAAAGACAAAAACATCCTCTTTCTTTGTAACAAAATTTGGTCTTTCGATATATTCTCAGACCAAGAACACTGGGCCCCTACAGGCACAATAGGCTGTAACTGTAACCTACACTTGGTTGTAATTGAGGATGAAACTTGGAGATTCCTTATACCCAAACCTTTGCAGCCCCTTGCCGGGATCCTCAGCTTCAGGAGCAATGACATACATGCCTCAGCAGATTCTCTTACACTAGACCGCTCCCCTAAACTCAGCTCCAGAGGACCCCCTTGATCCTTTGTGCATACACAAGCTCCCATTCTACTGGCTTCTCTGCAGCTGCTGGTCCTCGCCTCTGCTCAACAACACTGGCCCTGCTTTCTGCTCTACAGCTGCTCTCTGGTCTCTAAAGTCAGACAACCACCTAGCTTTCATTTCTAATATCATTCTCAAGATTAAGCATTATCTCTATGCAGCCTGGCACTCTCATCTTTGGGGTTTTGTTTGTTATATGGTTTCATTTGAGACAGGTTCTAGGTACAGAGCCGTGGCTTGCGAGCAATTTGCTGTGTAGAGCAGGCTGGCCTGGAACTCGCAGAGATCAACCTGCCTCTGCTTCCCAAGCTCTGGGACTAAAGGCTTTCTCCACCATAACTGGCATTCTCACTGTCCCAGGAAGGAGGAAACGGTCTGTTGAAGTCTTGGGAGAAATGTCACTAAACTTGTACTCAAGACAACATTCTTGGTGCATTTTTCTCCCAGTTGCACTGCTATGGTTCTGTATTATTCCAAAATCTACCACCTATCTCAACCTCGCTGAAGTCCTTCGTGGTAAGCCCTTCCTCCTATCAGACCTCCTGCTAGACCCAGAATTGATTATCTGTCCTATATGTTTTACCTTTCAGATAGATAACCAAGGCTGTCACTGAGTGCCAGGACAAGAACAGCCACAAACACGACTCCATCTTTTCAGGATCTGCTCCTTATATCACCATAGATACTAGATCTATCTTAAATCCCTCCTGCATGATAAATGACCACTCAAGGCTGTGTGAACAGGACCTTATCGAGTCTTCCTTCCATCTTAAACTACAAAGCAGGTCACTGTGGGTTCATCTGTCTAGAGTTAAGATCATTTCCGCCCCAGAAGCTCAAACATCCTATTTCTCCAAGTCTTTGGGGGATCTCTCTCTCCTCTTCTGCAAGACTCAGGTAAAACTCATCTACAGACACCCCAATATTTCCATGGGTACCCAAGACACTCTCATCTCTCTGAGCTGGAGATATAATTATGATATAATTTTATGAGCTTTCTCTCTCTCTCTCACATTCATTCACTTTATTCATTTTATTCAAACAAGATCCAACTGAGTTTGAAGAATTCATTTTAAATATATTTGTTCATAGACGTCTTCTAGATTATTTCTGGGTAAAAGTAATCATTTACCTCTAGTTGAATTGTGTTTCCATTTCTATACAGAAAGTCAAATATGGTGGGGTGCAATATCTGGGGCCTGCCTATTGTCTTTTTATTTATATGCCTTCATCTTCAGGAACTGAGCCACCACCCAAAAAGCATAGTAATAATAATAATAATAACAACAACAATAATAATAAATAATAATAATAATAATAATAATAATAATAATAATAATAATAATAAATAACCAAAATGTTAAGGAATAATTGCCAGTGAGTGATAAAACTACTTGGCAAAAAATGTAATTAAAAGTAATTCATTTCCAGAGCCTCAAATTATTCCCCAGCAAGATAGTTATTACTTTCTAAGAGAAACATAGCAACTTCATACTGAAAAAAATATGGTAATATAAGCATAATTAAGTTACCATTCAGGAAGGAGGGATGAATGGGAGGATACAAGTAATGGGATAACAATTGAATAAATTAATAAAATTTTAAAAAATTGCCAGGTGTGGTGGTGCATGTCTTTAATCCCAGCACTGGGGAGGCAGAGGGAGGCAGATCACTGTGAATTCAAGGCTAGCCTGGTCTACAAAGCGAGTCCAGGACAGCCAAAATAACATAGAGAAACCCTGCCTCGAAAAACTAATAATAATAATAATAATAATAATAATAATAATAATAATAATAATAATATATAAAAAATAAAATAAAATTTAAGTTACCAAATTTAACAATATTAGCAATAGCGAGAGATATCTGCATAATAATGTGCCTTCCTTTTTATTTTCTTTTGAGACAGGACTATGTAACCCAGACTGTTCACTACGTAGCTGAGGATAACTTTGGAGACTCCTGCCTCCAATTCCTGAGTGCTAAAATAACAGGCAAGCACCACATGCTCAGATTTTTGTGTAATCTAGGGGAGTGAAACCAGCCTTTATGCATGCTAGAAAATGACTCTATTGACTGACTATATCTCCAGCCCATGATATGCCTTCTGGTAAGAAGAATTTTAAAAGATACAATATTACTTTTGTGCTATTTGTGCTTGAGATGCATAAACTCAACCAGAGCATAAAAAGTACACAAAACCAAATTGAAAACGCTAAAAATTTCTGACCAACCCTGATCAAAATTGCCAAGTTTATGGCGGGAAAAAAGGAGGGGAATAAGCATCAAAAAAATGAACAAGACTAAGATTGACAGGTGAGATTTAAAGCAGGATGCTAACTATTGAAAGTCAACAGGAAATGCAATGATCCCTGCCACTGTGGCCTCTGTTGAATTAACAAAGCTATATAAGATAAAGTGATGATGGTCAAGCAAGGAAGAGGTGGCACATTAGAGATGCTAAGAGGACATGCTGCAGAGCTCATAGGACTAGAGCACACACACACAAGCTTTATTTTTCCAGTTAAGAGGGAGAAACTTGGGTGAGACCACTTGTGGCATGACCAGGTTGGGTGAGACTACTCTAGCTACTCTGAGGCAACATGAATTGCTTAACACGAGACCAAACGCAGGAGGCACAGAAGTCAGTCTCCCAGGTGATGCCCCAGAACATTTACCCCTGGTACTCAGAGCCTCCTACAGTTCTCACACTGCTTGAAGAATCCATCTTCTAGTTCCCTTTGTGCTACATAAGACCCCATGGCTAAACTATGGCTGTGTGAGTGTGAGAAATGTATATAATGTCCAGAAATGGTCTTCATACCCTTTTTCCTCCTTTGAACCAAGTAACTACCCTAGATCACAAAATGAAGCCCGGGCCGTAGACAGGAACTGGAGTTCCTATATTATCGTTATTCCTATATAAATCCAATAGAACATTACATATTCTAGAAGAAACTAAAGTCTCTCCACCATTTATTTAGTCCTTTAACACTTATTAATGTTTTTAACAGTCAGGTAAGCTAGTAAAGGAAGTTTTTTTGGGAGGGACATGAATTCTATTTAATAATTCTGTTAATAAATGGAGACCTACAATACACATTAAGGCCTAACAAACAAACCATTTCTTTAAGTGGTCGTTCTAGGAAAGGGTGTTTGTGAAATACAAGGTAAATAGTTGTAATGGCATGAATACTTAAGACTGGCATGCTATATCATGAAGTAAAACAACTTACCTGCCAGAAATCAAAGGTAGGTATATATGCACAAGATCTAGCTGGGTTAAATGGCCCGTCTCCATGTTGACATCTGCTGAGCTTATCCAGGGCATGAGCAAAAACATACACGGCTTGTTTAACATTGTTTGTGATTCTCAGCTGAGACACATCCAGGTAGGTGTTTTTCAGATCTTCCAGCTTCTCCTCTCCAGTGCAGAGCTGGTCAGACATGTCATACAGTCTGTCTTCTTTACCAGTCATATTCACTCTGTGGTCCACATTGTAAGGCACACTGCTATTGGGCCAGGTACAGTTAAAAGCAGTTTGCCAGAATTCAATGGTCAAGACATCAGTGGGGTCCTTGCTAGGGTGTATATCATAAAGAAATTCTTTTAATCCTGGTATAACACTTCTGGGTATTGCAAATCCAATAGCTCCACCGAAATATGGAAAATACTCGGGCTTTGCAATGAGGGCTGAGGTAATCCAGGCTTCGCTGGCTATCCACGTCCTGTCCGTTATGTTATGATGAACCATTTCCAGCACAAAGGGGCTGAGGTCAATGTCAGTTGTAAAAAGCACAATGACTTTGGCAGTGGAACTCTTTACTGCCTTAACAGCTTTCTGCATTTTCTCATTGGAGTAGACTTTGGGAATGGTTTCAGAGAAAGCAACGCAGAGGTTGGCACTCTCCATTTTTTCCTTAAAGGCTTTTACTCCATATTTTCCATAATCATCATCAGCTGCAATAGCACCGACCCAGACCCAACCGAAGTGCTTGATGAGACTCACCATGGCCTCCGACTGCATTGTATCGCTGGCTACTGCACGGAGGTAAGATGGAAACTGGAATTTGTCGCTAAGAATTGAGCAGGAAGAAGTATAGCCTACCTAAAATTGAAAATATTTATAGTTATTGGGAAGCCAGAGCCGAATCTTAAATGACAGCTTTTGGAATCCTGTGAGAGGGAGGAGGCTGCGTAGCTCTCTTTTCCTTCACCTTTTCCTACTTGATCTCCTTCTCCTACTTGATCTGTGGGAACTGCTGATCGAAGCCCTTTGCCCTGTGCTGTCCACGCTAAGGAGCCTAGGGCAGCCAATTACTGATGAAATTCAATGAACTATTTTTCATGGATGGCACTGCCAGGAAGGTCTTTTGTTCTTTCTTTATCCTTCCTAGAGATGCGGTCACTCCCCTGAGTCAGGGCATGTTGGGTATGTACAGAAATGATGGAATGCGTCCATTCCTCATCCATTTGATAGTACTACTTTCTCTCACTTACACCATCTCATTCCTCCCTCAACCCAACTAATTTGGTTACTTTCTTTCCTTTTTTATTTTTTCCTCTTTGTTTACTGCATCCTGCCAGGACTTCTGAAGGAGTAGACTCTAAAACTTACACTGACAAAGGTAGTAGGTTCAAGGCACAAGTCTAAGTAATTTCCTACAACAAAGTTCCTCAACACTCTTATTTTATAGGCCCAAAGCTAGACACAAGAAGAATGCTTTTTTTTTGTCATTTTCTCTATAATCCTTGTATGTATTTCCCATCTTTGAGAATTGATAATGGAACTTCGGTCACCATTGGCTAGTAACCATTTTATGCCTTTCTGTAAGTTAATTCTCCACATCCCTCACTCGCTTTATCACTAATGCATTGTTTCCAGTAGGATCTTCTGTCTGACACTTCCACATCTCAGAACTGTCAATTCCTTCATGAAGTCAATCTACTCCTATGCTCTCTTTTCCTGGTCTTTCATTTTATTCTTAGTCCTTTGGCTAACATAATTTTCTTTAGAATCATACAGGCAGCAACAGTATAGAAGCTATCTTCAGGAAAGAACACTTTTTAAGAAGCAAATACAGGAGCTGGAGAGATGGCTCAGAGGTTAAGAGCACTAGATGCTCTTCCAGAGGTCCTGAGTTCAATTCCCAGCAATCATATGGAGGCTCACAACCATCTATAATGAGATCTGGTGCCCTCTTCTGGCCTGCAGGTGTATATGCAGGCAGAGCACTGTATACATAATAAATAAATAAACCTTTAAAGTAAAAAAAAAAAAAAAAAAAAAAAACACAGAGCTGAGGCTAGGGATCAGTGGGAAAAGTGCTTGACATGCAACCTGATGACCTGAGTTCAACCCCCAAAATCCAGGAAAAAGTAGATGTATTTGCATACATCTGTAATCTTAGCACTTCTAGAGCAAAACAGGAGGCAGGGACAGAATTGGCCAGTAGATCACAGGACACTCAGCCTTGAGTATACTAGACAGTAGCAGTAACAAGAGAAATCCTACCTCAAGCAGAAGGCAAGAAATGTCTCTAAACTTGTTGTCTAATCTACATAATCATGCCATGGCAGTCATGTATGTATAGTCTTGCATATCTGTAAAGTTGTTTTAGCTTTTGGTAGTGTTGTAAAATGTTACCCATTTTGTGGCATTACCCAGTTCCATTTTAGATTGTGAGTGTGATGATTTAGGCCACAATTAATAAGCATCAACAGAGACAAAACCAAAGCATATGCCTTATTCAAGCTATCACTCAACCACCAAGTGCTTATCCAGTACTGTGGATCAGGGTGACTAATGAGAAGTCAATAATTACTGCATCACAACTCAGTGCAAGCGGGATGTTCTGGATAGAGTAATCTCTAACCCCCTCTAAGTAAGCCTCCGCTCTCGTGGCTGGAGCTTGGTTGGTCAGAGTCACTAGCATCACCATCACACCCATCCTAAGTTTTCTTTGCAGCTTATCTCAACCTCTTCTGCACTTCTTATTTTCAACTTCTACACAGTTTGTATTTGTTTAAATATTTCATTTGTTCTTGGAGACAAGAGTTTCTTTGTATAAGCCTAGTTGCCTGGGAACTAGCTCTGTAAATCAAACTAACCTCCAACTCGGAGATCTCCCTGCCTCTGCTTTATGAGTGCTGTGATTAAAGGCGTGTGCCAACATTTTTAAGTGTATGTGTGTGTGTGCTTGCATGAGATTATGTGCACTGCATGCATGCAGAAGCCCGTGAAAGCCAAAGGCAGGGGGCTTCAGATCCCTATAACTGGAGTTACAGGTGGTTATAAAGCAGCTTAGGAGTTCTGGGGACTGAATCCAGGTTCTTTCCAAGAACCCCAAGTGCTCTTAACCTCTTAGTCATCTGTCCAGCCCTCGTCTCCATTTCTTTGTAAAGTACTTTGTAAGTACTTAGCACACTATTCCATGATACCTGAGGCGTGTAATACAACCCCAGAATTCTTGAAGCCGCAACTGACAAGGATGATCCCCCTGCTCCAACCATTCCTGCCAGAACTGATCCAGTGCTGTTTCTAAAATTGGGTTGGAATTCTTCCTGCCCTGTAAGCATCACCAAAGATGACTCCATTGCTTTGGAGATGGTATAGCAGGAATCAAAGATCTGATAGCCCAGAGTGTGGTTGGGCAGAATGTCCGTCCTCTCATTAATCTCCTTGATGGTGTGGATCATGGTTTTCATCCAGCGGAAACCCCGGAAGTTAAACCTGGAAAGAAAAAGCTTCTGTGAGGCAGTGGACACTATGGGGGTGGGCTTGTCAAGGATGGAGCTGCAGTTTAGAGAGTGGTGACAGCCTTTTACAGAAGCAGCAACAAGTACCTCAGTCCTCTGCATGTGTCAATTTTTCACAAATGACATTACAACTTTAAAAGATTCACTATTGATTAGTAATTTTGGGAAGCAACTTTTGGATTTTTTTTTTTTTTTTTTACTGTGTGCATGTGTCATGATTTTATCAAATGAACACTCATCTCTTTGTCAAAAAAAATTCTTCTAGCCAGAACTCTTCTCACCAACTAACAAAATGCATGATAGTCCTTTTGCACACTTTCTCCACTCATTGGAAATCCCTGGGGCCATGATTCTTCTCCTTACTTTGACCTATGTTCTTCTGAACACTCAAAATCATTTTTTAAAAAATCACTAAAATATTTTAAGACAGGAGTACAGAAAAGCATTGCAAAAATTATGTGTAATATAACTCCAGTTGCAAAACCCCTTTTCTGAGATTTTATTTTTAATACTGAGACATATTTAATTGGTTCTCACACATAAACACACACATGATGCATCATGTTTTAAATTCCCTAGACATTAAAATTGGTATTGCAATTCAATACCACATTTTCCAATTCCCCCTATTTTATCAACAAGCACTTCTATTCTCTTCTTTCTCTCTTCAATGTTAGAGCACATTTTAATTTACTAAAGGGAAGTACCCCAACATGGCTTTATGCCTTAAAATTTTTGCCTTCTGTTCAGTTTATTATTGTTATTACTATTAATTAATTAATTAATTAACTAACTAACTAACTATACAACAGGAGACTGGGGAGATAGCGCAACATGTAAAAGCACTTGTTGCTTTTGCAGAGGGTTCAGGTTTAAGTCCCAGCACCCACATGGAGGTTTACAACAATCCATAACTGCAGTTTCAGATGATCTGATATCCTCTTCTGTCCTCCAGATGCTCCAGTCATGTCCATGGTGCACATAGATACTTACAGGCAAAACATTCACACATAAAAATAAATGACCCTAATAATTAAAAAATATATCAATAACAAATAGCCCTTTAGAACGTTGGAACTTCCTTCTGTGTCACTTTGAGTTTATGGATAGGCTGTAGTTCTTCGTTTTCTCAAGACACAACAGTGAAAGAAGAAACACAAGACTTTCTGGGTAAGAAGCAGAGAAATAGCCAAGCACTTCCAGCACATAACAGCAGCCACCTAAGTAGATGAGGACAAGGAGATTCAAAGGGACACCAGCCCTGGAGGAACTCACAGCCATGCTGAGGCTCAGAAGATGACACCGAAACAGAAGAAAAGACATTCAGACAGTGTTGAGTCTCTATGACAGAGGAGCATGTGAGTATCAAGGAATGGAAACATGGATGTGATGAGAGGAGAAAGGGGAGGATGGAGCAGTGCAGTGCAGGAGAGCAGGCACAGTAGACACCACAGCACAGGATGCTGCACCATCCCCTGCTGCTGTTTCCAGACTAACAATGGTGACATCTTCAACTCTTGAAGTAAATGCAGCAGCATCTTTTTTTTTTTTTTTTTTTTAGAAAGACAAAATTTCAATTCAAGAGCTAGAAAAACGTTCACCTGCTTTGAACCAGTAACTTCAACCCTTGAGACTTTAGCCAAGAAAGCATTCTTCCTCTAGGATAAATGCTATCTGCCCTGCAGTGCAGCACAAAGATTTTAACAGTGCTGAAAAGGTAGAACAAACTAAGATGTCCACTGATAAAGCCTTACTGTATAAGAATATTTTCCTTCATAACAAAATAATCATCTGAGATATGATTATGAGACAGCAATGAGAAAACAATTGTGAGTGAAACACGGAGTACGAAAAGTGTATAATTACAGATGCATATGATGTATTCTAAGGACTAACAGATAAGTTATTTTAAATCATCACAGGATGTTTACTACAAAGATGGGATTTGGGATAAATTTCCCTTTATTAATTAATTTTTATTATGAGGTTCACAATATTTCATAATATCTAAATCTTCCTTTTATGACTATCAAACAAACTTAAAGTACTCTTTCCTTTTTTCCATTTCATTATTTTTCTCTATTCTTAGAAATATTTCCAAAATAATATGAAATCTTCCTGTTTTATGTACTTTTAACAATTGGAAGATTAAAATTATTATTGCATTAAAGTTGTTATTTAAGAAAGAAATTTTCCCAAACCCCAGTTGAAGTTCTGAATCAGTTAGTTAAGGCTCATGATTTAAAAATAAAATTAATATTGCTTAGTTTGACCTTGGATTCTGAACACTACAAAGACCATTGGAAGTAAAAGTTGAATTACATGGAAGAATAATCAGGGGCTGGGAAAGCACTCAGGTCGGACAGATCAAAGGAACTGTTGGCAGATACTGATGGAGAATAATACTAAAAATCTAATTTTAAAGAAATGTATTTTTTAACATTATAAGACTAAGACATAGGCACTCAAATTCTAATTTCAGGATTACACAAATCCCAAAATAATCCTAATTAGAGAATTATTCTAAATAGGACATATTTGCTTTTCTCTGTTCTTTTAACTATACTGGAATAACACATTATTTCTAAGGAAGAAAAATCCATAGTTTACAATCTGTGTATCTGCCTTTACCATCTAACATTGCTGGGAGAGAAACCTCCAAAGAAGGGTGGAGAACAAGTAAGTGCATTTATAAAATACCTGTATGTTAAATTATGATAAACTCTTACGTTTTCATTTCAGGTTATTGGGGACTAAAGAAGTGAAAACCCCTGTGGAAAACAAGACCTGACTCTGCAATAATCTAGTTGTAAGTGAAGTCCCCGTGTCTTCTTCCTCCATTCCCATCGCTTCCCTGTAAGAGTGGCAGAGAGTGACAGGACTGAGGAAGGGATTCATTGTAAACCTCTGTAGAGATGCTTATCACACTTCATATAGTGACATCCCAAATATGGAGCATGAAGCATATCAAAGGAGAGCATGTGAGTAAATACGTGATGCTGTCATTATTGCTATAGATTTACAGCAGGCATTGACAACACTGATGCCATGAAGCTTCATGGAAACGCCTAGTGTGTTAGGTGCAAGGCCCAGCTAAAACTGTACTTGTGTTACAGTTACAACTATTTAAAGGATGGAATTCAAATACCTATGACTATTCGCGTATATACACTTATGAATGAATGAAAGGAGGCCAAGGAATAATAAAGTGCAAAGATTTGATTTCTAATAGCAATAAGCTACTGGTAATTGCTTTGCTTTCTTTAATTTTTGACATTGTTTTCATACTAAAGTGGTGTGTGTGTGTGTGTGTGTGTGTGTGTGATGTACAGATAGCTGTCCTGACCACGTTTTGCATTTCTCACAACAGATTACTGGCAAATTCTAGTATCAGGCATGGATCTCATTTCTAGAGGAGGCAACTTGGAGGTGCAAACACTAAGGGCAAAAGCCTTCCACAGCAGTCTTTGCTCCACAGTTAAATCAGGGTGCCCTTGCAGTGTGCTTCTCTTAATAAAAGTTTTAGTCTCTGCTAATTAGCAGAAGCTGCAGTGCCACATAATTCTGCGTCTGTTCTTCTGAGACCTCAGTGTGTACCTGAATCAACAGGAGTCTTCTAAAAGCACAAGTTGTGATTCTGTAAGGCTGGGTAGCAGCCCCTAGCTCCACATGCCCAACAAGCTCTTAGATGCTGATGCTGAACTGCAGACACTGTGTGAGGAGCCACCACTCTGTACTGCATCAACACTCCAGCTAGAGACTCAAGCCCCATGCCCACCACTCCTTCCCCACCACATGGACTGAAAAGAAAAAAGACTAAATAATGGCTTACCCTTCACACATGGGTGAGACCGGCTCCAAAATAGATTCATCTACAGGGATGATCCTGGAGTGAATAGGAAACAGCCCTGCGATGACAAGTGAATGGTTTTTGGCGTCTACATATCCAGTCAAATTAAACTTGGCCATCAACCTGCATTGTTGTTCCTTTGGCTCCTCTTGAACACCCAATTCAGCCCATAAAAATGCAAGGAATCCTAGAGCTAAGCATATCTTTCTGCTGGCCATTTTTAAAGGGCGAGTCTGAAGAAGTTGACTAGCATGAAAATCACACATGTTTTAGTGAGGCACCTTGATTGAACGTTTATGTGCGTCCCAGTGGACTTGGCTTGCCACTACTTGCTACATAATTTTCATGTCTCAATCACAGGCCTTGCAATCACTTGCAATTTGTGGATCTGGATTGGGATCCGAGTAACCCTTTGAGAAGGAACTTCTGAAAAATCCCCATATGCTTTGTAATAACAAATGACGGAAATGTGAGCTCTTCGCTTTAAGAGTTATTTTAATTTGTAGAAACTGTCCTCTCCTGTTTAGCACTGTCAGCTTTATCAAGCCTCATGCAGCCAATCCCATGGTCTTCTCAGTTTACCATTCTCTTGGTCCTCTCCAGTTCCCCCTTGCCCTTTTCAAACATCTCACTGGAACATACAAAATTCGCAATATTTTCACAATACATCCCAGGCAAAGTATTACATCTTGAAAGAGGTGCAGACCCTTTTACCAGGCAACTTTTCTCCAAAGCACTTTCTTCACAGATGCAATGGAAACCCATACAAGGCTGATGTACACTGGTAATGATATAGCTTTACCTGTCATCCTAGGACACAGAGTAACCTAAAGGTACACCATAGGGAGATTTTGAGTTATTATGGTCTAGTCACATGATGGAATGCAGCATCTTTTAGTTCTTGTTCCTAAGAAGAAAAGTATTCATTAGCAGCTGGGGAGATAGGAAGTAGTTATGAGCACACGTGCCCTTGCAGCGGACCTGGGTTAAAGTGCCAGCACACACATTATGTGGTTTATAACAGCTTTCAATTTCAGTTCCAAGGAACCTGACACCCTCTTTTGACTTAGCTGTCACCTATACGCACACAATGTACATAGTTTACACACATATTCACTATTATTTTTAGTTGCTCTTTAAAAATACAAAAGAAAAACCTCACAATGTGCATAAAGTTAACACATGTGAAGATACAGTCTAAGTTTCTAGAATTTACAAGTAGATTATAACTATCACTCACCTGCATGCTTCCGTCTTAAGTGTTAGAAGAAACATAAATTAGAAGGGAAAACCCCCTTGTCATACTACTTTAACTGGCCAATCGTTTTCATGATTCTCTGTTCATTTGTAGCCCCAGAGAGCACTCATACAATAGTGTTGGGTCAATGTGTGGTTTTTAACTTTCTCCATTATAGTTCTCTTATCCACGCTCAACAGCATGGGATTGGGGAGATGGGTCTGTGGCTAAAGCTGTTGCTATGCAAATCTGAGAACCAGAGTTTAGATCCGCAGCACTCACACAAAAGTGGGATAAGCATGCATGGCAGACAGCCTCTAGGCAGAAACAGGATCCCAAGAACAAACCAGCAAGCCACCCTAGACAAATCAGCTCTCAGTTGAAATGCAAGGCTGCCGTAATTTATAAAGTGGGGCATGGCTGAGGAAGATAACCAATACCAACCTCTGGTCATACTATAGGCACACGTGTACATGGACCTGCCCACCCATGCACACAAACACACCCACACAGACCCTCCATAAGATGGTATCTTATGTATGTATGTAAATATATATATATATATATATATATATATATTTAATGAACAAAATATACTAATGGAATTATTTTTTCTATTACATGTATGCTCCCTCAACTATTAACTCTCAACACATTTTGCATATGATACCATTATTAACAACAGTCACCTGGGCCACATTTCACCCCTTAATGGGCTCAGGTGTTTTCTTTGCTTGGAGGAAAATTCTAGACAGACTCTGTCACTATTTCTGAAAGAGGCCTGACTGCCTCCGCTCTAGAAGTTAAACAAGGCTGGGAGAGTGGGGAAAGCACAGCCACTGTCTTGATCCAGGAGTCTGGGCTATGCACATGTGATCAAACACTCAAATCATTTACACCAAAAATTTTCTCAACTGTTTGTCAGTTTGAATACGAAATGCCCCCTATAAACTCATTTCTGCTTCCCCAGATAGTGCTGCTGACTACAAAGGTTATGGAAGGAAGCGTTAGAAAGTGAGGCACAGCCTTAGGGAGTGGGTAACTGGGTGGGGGTGGTGCCTTGCATTCTGATCCTATTTTCTGTCCTCTACTTGCTTCCTGTCTGCTGTCACAATGTAGCTAACCATAAGACTACAAACTCCAGGCACTGAGTTCTGGTGTCAAGAGCTCCAGCCACTATACTTTCTCATGACACCGAAGTTTCGGCTCTGCCACCATGATGGACAGTCATTTGATTCTTCAGACAGGGTTTCACTGTGTAGTTTTGGGTGGCCTCAAACTCACTGTTTAATCCTACTCACTACGTAGCTCTGGATGTCCCTGTACTCAGAAAGGTTCGTTTACTTTCCTTTGCCTCCTGAGCATGTACTACCACACCCGGCTCATAAGGGACTCTAATCTGTAAGCTCAAATAAATTCTTTCTTCTCTATATGGTTTCTGGTCACAGTATTTTATGGCAAAAACAGAAAAGTAATTAATATGATAAAGTAAAAAAGTTGAAAAACTATCTAGACATTGAAACAGTTAACCTTGTTTCTGCAAGGGAATGGGTCAGAAATAAGGGCAGACAGGAATAATACGTTTTTCAATTAAGAGCTACAGCTAGCCGTTTCCAATTAATTTTTATTAAACATGTTTTCCTACGCTGGGTGTGGTGGTGCACACCTTTAATACCAGCACTTGGGAGGCAGAGGATCTCTGTGAGTTTGAGACCAGGCTGCCCTGGTCTACAAAGGAGTCATAAACAGCCAGGGCTACTAAAAAACAAACAGAACAGAAAAATGGTATTCAAGTTACTTAAAAAAAAAAAAAAAAAAAAAAAAGAGGCCATGAGTTTGAAAGAAAACATAGCAGAGGGTCTGAAGGGAGAAATGTTATAATCTCAAAAGAGAAACAAGTATATTGTTCTCTGGGGTGTTAGTTTCCCAGCTTCAGCCAGTTGTTCACTATGTAACTCTGAGTGTGCTGCTCTTGCAGAATTTGGTCCCCAACCCCTCACTGGTGGCTCACAACTCCGGTAACTCTAGCTCAAGGCTCTGATACCCCCAACTCCAAGGCACCTTTACATATTCACAAAAAGCCATGCGCATATACAGGGTTTTTAAATAAAATATTAAATTGGTAACCATCACATAAAATTGTGTGTTTTCACTCACAAGGAAAAGGGAAATAGTTAAAGTGATAGAAACCCCTAGTAGATCATACCATTCACCATCTTAGCTTTCTTTTTTTTTTTTTTTCCTTAAATTGCACTGTCTTAATTTTTCTATTTGTTTAAAAATTTCCAAGTTTTTAGATAAGCTGTTGAACAGATACTAAAGAAATGTTATGTGTGACTATAACTTTTGGTACTTCCCCAATTAAATGATATAAAAATAGGTCAATTTACTATGCCTTCACCACTTATAAACAGAAGCTGTATTAGAAAAAATCACAAGATGGAAATTTCTTGCACTTAGCTAAATATTTTTTTATTCCACAAACATTTTTCTTAGAGTAAATGAGAACCATTGTAATGTAACCACACAGACATCTTGACAAAAGGCTCTTGTGTTTTCTACTATTTTATATTGCCACATTAAGTGTGAATTTCTAAATGATTTTCACTAACATTGTTTAACTTAAAGGAAAAGTTAGTATATATGGCAGTGACGTATTGTCTAAAAGAATAGTAATGCAGGCACAGTGCTCAATTAAGACAAATTTAGTAAGGATTTAACGCACTAGCAAGGTTAGATAGGATCCCTAGACTCTTTTCTTACTATCTAATCTACATAAACTCTTTAATATAAGTCACAAGGAACAACAGCAACAAAACTTGCCCATGTTAAACAGTGTTTTTTTAATAGAGGACAGTTTTGATTTATAAACTTTTCAGATTTAAACTTAGAAATATTTTTCATTGTAAGCTGTGATAAAATAGCAAAAAACAAACGAACAAACAAAACCTCAAAATAAAGCTGAATTTGTTTTCTGAGTTAGCAGGTCATACAGGTCACTGATTTGAGCACTTTATCAGGCGAGGCGCCAAGGCTGTCAACAGACATTGTGTCTCTGCCCATGGTTCCCTCTAATCCTTTTTTACAGGAGATGGCTTTGCCCCATTTGTAACATAGTTCCAAACAAGCAGTGAACCCAGCGGTTATAATGTAGCTATGGATAAATGCTTGCACATCAGGCAAAACACACTGGGTGTGACTCACAGCACTATAAAATAGTAAGGGCAATCTACTTTTTGAGAAACTGAATAAAGACTTATGTAAAATGAATATCCAGAACATCATGTTTGTGGCTAATTTTAGAAACAAACATGCACACATACACAGATCTAACTGATCATTTAACTAAAAAGCAACCCAAAGATTTATGTCCCTGTCAACACTAGGTAAGATGTTGACATACTCCTGCACTCCTGAAGGAAGTTGATTAAGCTTAGTGTCCAAAATCTCTGATAATATATGCAATTTCTTAAGAATCTGAACATGTCCTCTCCTTTTTGCTCTCGCTTCCCATTTTGATAAACACCAAGACTTAAAAACAAATTATGAAATAATTTCGTCCATTATGTTTACTGAAGGCAGATGGGATTCTAGTCATTTCACATTAATTAAGCAAAGCGACTTTACAGTATTACTGCAGCATAAAAGACATGGCAGCATTCACTAACAATTACACAGCAGTTCACAAAATCTATACTATTCATTTCAATTAACAAAGTAGTACTTTATTAAAAAATATGCTCAGGATGTTTATACTCATTTTATTTAAATGTCAAGGTTGTAATAATCACAGGTGGATGTAAAGACAGAAACTACTCATGAATATGTTCTTCAAAGGTATGTGATTCTGCTGGATGACAGGCTCAGGATTCGCAACTCTCATTCTGGGGTTTCTGAATGTAATATGAAATAAACAAGCAGCCTCCCTAAGTCTTGTGACGTTACTAACTGTAAATAAGCCCAAAGCTGCCACAAGGT
This sequence comes from Acomys russatus, assembly GCF_903995435.1. Classification (NCBI taxonomy): domain Eukaryota; kingdom Metazoa; phylum Chordata; class Mammalia; order Rodentia; family Muridae; genus Acomys; species Acomys russatus. Next base: position 40,038,455 of record NC_067151.1, on the reverse strand, counting down.
TCACAGAAAACAAAGATCATGATAGGTAAATTATAAGGGCACCATTAGATGACTCTAGTTGAGAGGTGTCTACAGCTAATAGCTAATAACCAAATGGCCCAGCCCCTGAAGTGTCTTCAGTTGGTGGAATAGCTTAGTCATAGCTCATGACATAGGCCATCTCACAACTGCAGGTGGCTCCCACACAAGGCAGACTTCTCCTTTAAGAGGAAATAAAACAGGAGCAGAAAGGAAGACAATGAAAAATTCCATGCAGTTCTACAGAGCTCAGCACAGTGTCGGTTGTGCTGCAGATTCCCTTCACTGGCTGGTCTACCTTCTGTGGAGCACAGATGCAGTCAGAGCCAAAAAGCTGGTCCCAAGGTCTGAGCTTAGCAAACGAAGATCTCAGCAAGACTCTCCAGCTTACGTCCCTCACGTGTTTCACTGAGACTTCAGCTCTAACAAGAGGCCAGGCATATCCCTCAATAGTAATTTCTTCTTGCCGAGTGCCTTAAAACGGCAATGCTAGGGTAGCCCCACACAACACACTAATTTAGTCACATCTGAGTTTTTTGTTCTTAATTCCTCAGGTGACAGCAACCAAGGCAGGGATCCGATTGAAAAGGTGATGGTTTCCATGGGACGTGACTCTTCTGTATATAGTATGTCTACTGTTGTAAGGTGGCATCTTGTCTTTCTGGGGACTCAGCTGGCTGTTAAATGTTCATAAACGCTAGAGCCTGGCTGAGGGCATACTACAATAGGATCCAGGTTCAATTCCCAATTATACCCTACGTAACACAAACAGAAATGCAGCTTCACAAAAGTCTTTACTGCGATGGAAGTCTGATGTGGTAAAAAAGTTTTCCTCTGCCGTTTGGCACAGCTACTTCAATCAATGCATTCTGAAGTTCAAAACATGCAACCTACACTCAGTTTCCAGTTAAATCTACACATGGGCCAATTAAAGTGTCCACCACTGAGGTAATAGTGAAGGCTTGCCTTCCAACATCACTCTGAAGATTTTCAGAGACAGAGTGGGGAGGATCATGCAAGAGAGCAGTGTAAAAGAAGCAGGGTCAGGACACTGGAGGTGAGAATGTTGGTACCATTTCTGAGAGGCAATAGGGCCTCCAGAACTCTTAAGAGACAATACTGTGATTGGTTGTACAGAGAACTTTAAAACCTACATCCATACAGAATCCTGAATCCATTCTTGCTCTGCTAACAGCTAATAATTATGCATACTGATTTGTTGTCTAAGCTGAAGCATTCTAACAGTTCTTCCACAAACATGTAGTAAAGAGCTCTCCCTGCAAACATTGTAATAAGCATTTTCATGAATCTTTAACGACCAAAGTTTGTTCTTCAACAGCGTAGCAGGTGAGAGGGAGAGGGAAAGAAAGAGGGGAATAGAGGGAGGGAAAGTTTAGTGTGTGTGGGGGGGGAGGGAGGGAGGGAGGGAGGGAGGGAGGGAAGGAGGGAAGGAGGGAGGGAGGGAGGGAGGGAGGGAGGGAGCGAGCATACAAACTATCCAGCTTTTCACTGTCTCCTGCTCTGCTTTTTCTTGTTTGTAACTAAGAATGCACTTAGGCATGTGGCTCGGTTGGTAGTATTTGCCAAACGTGCACATGATTCTGGGCTGAATCACTAGTAGTGCAGAGACTGGGTACAGGAGTATACACCTATAATCCCAGCACAAGGGAGGTGGGAGCAAGAGTCAGAGGTTCAAGGTCATCCTCAAATACATGCTGAGGCACATGTTTTCAAGGAGACAGAGAGAATCAGAGTGAATACTCAGGGTTAGGTTTGATGCTGGAACTTCTTAAAATGAGGCAAATACATTTAATATGACCTGTACAGGTTCACGCATCTACTTAATAGGAAACCAGTAAGATGGACAGTGTTGCCTGAATACCTTCTCTATATAGAACAGAATTCAGTTATTCACGGAAACAGTAGCTAAGTCCTAGTACGGTAAGGAAATCAACTTCCATGATTTTTGGTTGCATGCAGCGTCTCTAAGAGGAAGAGAGAAAACAGTATAATTTTGTCAATAAGATACATCTAAAAACTTTTCTTCAAAAGTTATGTCAGGCTGTTAAATCCAACGGAGCTGACCATTACTCATAGGCCCATTAAAACACAGCCAGAACTTATTTATTTGGTTTTTAAATTTTTCTGGTCTGCCAATTTTGGAATAAATTACATTTTCACTGATCTCACTTCCTCTAAAGAAATAAAACAGAACTGCATAGCTAAGTGTCCCAAATAACTAACAGAGTTAAGTCAAAACTGCCTAGGATATCAAGTGATAAATGCTACTATGCATGAAGCCCAAGCAAAAAGTAAACAGCCTGTAAGGCCATATGGCTTAGGGCTGGAATACACGAAATGGCAGAATGACTTCCTCCACGAAAACCTGGCAGTTGGTTCTTAGAGTCACTGGTAACCATTTCCAAGTTGAGCTTGTCTCCTTGACTGTAACTATGACTGTAAGTATTTTCAGTGGCTCAGATGAACTACTGTGATAGTGCCAAGTCAGCTATACAGTACAAGGCAAAATGACCACATAGGAAGATTGACAGTAAACATGAAAATAATCTCTCAGGTATGTTTTGGAGAAAAAAATTTTTCAGCATTAAGGATTACATAAACAGACACCCAAGAGAATGTATTATAAAAATACTAAGTACATTTTATCTCTAATCTGAGATGATATACCATCACTGTCCAGAATGCAAAGATTACAAATGAGGTTTTCCAAACGTGCACAATCACCTAACCAATTTTACATAGGCCGTGGCAGTGAGCAGTAAACCACAAAACAAACCTCAGTATAGGAACATCTTATATTCTTCCTAAATCCTGCTATTTACACCACATACTTTTTTTTTTTTTTGCAAGAACAAGAGGGTTGTTTTGTTTTGTTTTTTTTAATGTTGCCAAACACATTCTGACATGTCAGTAAGCATTTGTACTTGTCAGTTATCATTAAGGACTATCACAAATTTCAATCTGCTTAAATCTATCACATCCTCCTTTTACAAGTTCATCGGAAGAACTTTCTCACTGGGACAGACAATGAACACTTCACCTGTTGTAGAAGACAAACACTGGTTAAGGTACGGATGTCTGTTGTTACAGAGAGGTCATTCCTTCTCAGTTCAGCAGCAGTTTCAGGCTAGCCTCTAGTCTAGCCAGGAAGATGGTATGTGTCCTTTTGTTATCATTTAACACTGAATCCCAAACAGAAATTGGTACTTGAGTAATGGGGTGGGTGGGTGGGGGGGGGGGGGAATCGAAACAAGGCAACAGAGATTGCAAGTTGAGGTAAAAGCAGATGAGAAAAACATGGTAATGTTTCTTAGAATTTACTTTTTTACTACCTACCTTTTCAGGCTTGTATGACTGTCATAAAGAACCTGTAAGGACTGTTGGCAATGGCATCAAGTCCTGCACTGGTCTTGATTCTCTGCAGAAGCTAGTAGAAAGTGTTGGCAAATACCTTACATCAGTCAAGACTGCTGAGCAAGGAGTAATAAAGCTGTCTACAGACCAGACCTAGGGTGTCCTTTTATTGCTCTTTCCTAAGTAATAGAAACATTTCCTCTCCCACTTGGATGCTGTGGGCATGCCGAATGGCTCCTGCGACCTAGTCCTCTGACCAGGCAAACAAAAAGAACAAGTTCTCATCTTAACCTTTTCTGGGGAGAGTATCTGAGACCACCTTGGGGAGAGTGTTAGAACTCTTTCTACACAGCAAGGAGAAAGCTCCTTGCTTATAATAACAAGATGACAGTGAAAAGCATGGCATCTGTATAAAACATGGTTTGAAAGACTGACAGCATTCAGTTCCTTTTTGCCGTGGCTGTGACATTATAAAACTCTAAGTACTTCCATAATAAATTCCTGGTGTTCTATGTCTTTCAAGTATCTTATATTTTTACTTCCCTAGTATCCAGCCAAAAAAATGTCTAAACAGCATAGCTTTCTACAGCAATGAACAGGTCCTCCACACCCTTTGGAGAAATAAAATTACTTACAGGAAATTTCAGATTCTCCAAAGGGCACGCATAGTAAGTCATGCTGGTAATTAAAAGATGTTTTGTTTCTATCAGTTCCTAGACATGGGCAAGCAGACAGAAGCCACAGTCACCCATCATCATAGACACACATCGAGAATTCATACATAAGTCAGGCAAAAGCAAGAACCATCTGCCTGCGTGTGTGTACTGGTGCCTTGACTATGCGCCCGTACATGCTAACTCTTCATTCCCTCCTAGGCATCCTCAGCTCCGCACTTGAGCCATGTGCTGCTGCTATGAGAACTCAGATATGAAGTAGCTGCTTCAGGAACACTGTTCGCAGTACTGTATGTCATTAACAGTGGTTTCCAATGAGCCTCAACTGCACACGGTTCTTCAACAACGCGTTTATTACTCCCACTCAGTGGTTCCCGGGGGCTTTGATGTTAGGTCATACATAATTCTAGAAATTCCAGGAATCTTCTTGATCTCAGTGACCATCTTTAGCACCACCTGTTTACCAAAACAAAGATTACAATAAAAAGTGAGACGCCAAATGTTCAATAATCCTAAAGGGCTTATGTTTAACATCTGAAAACTAGAACATGATCTATTTTCGCTATTACTCTTCACATATAAGAGATGGCTCTGATTAAATTTAGGTTATTTCTCTCTACAGACACATGAGTTATGTCAGTCCTCTTCAGTGTCTGACATTGCTGTAGCATCTGAGCATGTCACTGCTATGTGTTAATACAATACTTCATAAATTATTTACAGAGTAACCCTACAACTCCAACACTACCAAAATGTTACAAGAAGCACTCTAATAACCTTTGTCAAGGACAGCTTGATCACCTGACTGCCTTGAAGATTTGACAGATTTGGCCATAAGAAAAGCAGATGCTAAACATTCCCTAACCAGCCATGCCTTGCCTGAACATCACATCGGGTGGTGCATTAGAGAAGAGCTCCACTAAGCATAGTCTTAGTTCAACCTCTCACCTGCTGCTGTATAAATAACTCTTTTGGCATTTCATTTTGTCAAAAAAAAGATGGAATTGTACAGCTCAGTTGCTACAGTGTTTGCCTAGCCTATCTCCTATTGGACAAAACCCTGGGTTCAATCTCAAGCACTGTGGCACATGCCTAGAATCCCAGCAGTTGGGAGAAGGCAGGAAGATCAGAAGCTCAAAATCATCCTCAGGAAGAGATTCGAGAACATCCTAGGATACACAAGACTCCATCTTCAAAAGATAACTGTAATTGTTGATACATCAAATTTCATTCTCCACTCCTAGGAGTGTGTCCTTTATAAGAGAAAACTACTAATAGTAAGTAAAACAGGAGAGCTAAGTCACATCTGGAAGTTGTATTAGATTTCAAATCCCTCTCAGCTACACTACAGTAAATAATAAGTGGAGACAGAAAAGAAAATTGAGTGAAACTACCTTATAAACAAAGAACAAATCCTAGAAATACAAATTGTGTGTGTGTGTGTGTGTGTGTATGTGTGATATATATATATCATATTTGAGGGATTGATACACTTGTATATTAGAAAATGTAACAAAAATTACCTCAACAGGAATCTCATTGCCAGGTGTTGCAGGTATACCAGTCATGAAGTCACTCGTAATAAAGGTTCGGATAACCACAGATCTCTGGCATGAAGGCTGCTTCTGAAGTGGATCTCGGTCGAAATGTAACGGGGTCAAAATCACTGGCATCTGGCTGATTTTCCCAGCATATCCTAGAGAAAGAAACATGTAGTGCTCATCACCATACAGTGGAAAAGTAACCTGGCTCAAGGAAATCCTAGCAAAGACCCTCTAGTACCGCTCCTTCTTCCTATTGTATTACCACTTGCATGCAGGCACTCAACACACTAAATTCAAGTACTTCTTCAGCACTGAAAATGGATGCAACAGAATTTTATGCAGATGTGGTAGCTCATATCTGTACTCTCAGCACATGGAAGGCTACGACAAGGTCTCAAATGTGAGAGCTACTCAAACTATATACTGAAAGCCCATCACAAAAGAAAACAAAAAAACCATAAGTGAAAGAATATTTTGTCCACAACAATGAGAGGCATAAAGGGTGAGTCAACTTTTATTATTCAAAGTAGTTACATATTCTATACTACAAACCCTGATCACCAGCAAACTTTTCCCAGGGGAAATACAAGGATAGGTTTCTATAAACTTCTGGTCAAATTTGCTCTCCGTAAAACCAAGCTTTAAGTGTTTTAGAGGCATCTGATTTAAGGTTTATTTTAGATCCATCAACACTAAACTGTCAATCAATGGAACTACAACACCAGCATCTAACACATGGATCCTCCCATGAGGTGTACCACAGTCTTCTTGTGCTCATGGGGCTAGCTAGCTCTTCAGCATTAGACTTCAGGGTCATTTTTCAATAGCAAAATCATCAACAATTTTAAAAAAAAAACCAAAACCCTGAAAATGTTGAAAACACAACAGAAAGTACACCATGACAAGAACACTTGTCTACAAACTGAAACAACAAAAGCGTTTCTGTAGTCCACCTCAGCTGCTGTGAACACAAGATCAGCTATGCCCATTTTTTTGTTACTCTAAGTGTCTATAAATAGACACAATGATTAAATTAATTTTATTTTTAAAATTAACATTATGGAACTTCCCATAAAAAATGCAAAAGCTACATCATATTGCTAGAAATTATTAAGGCAAAACTTCTTTTAAAAAATGAAAAACAAGCAAACAAACAAACATGTTATCCGGTGTGGGATGATAAACAGAATGAGCCACTTACCAGACTCCCTGAGAATGTTATGGGCCTCAAAATCAGCTTGGCGTAAAGTGCTGAGCACCCCTGTTGTCAAAAAAGTTGGAGTAACATCTGTAGGAGGCTCTTTAACTGGTGGGCCAAAGATATAGACAACTCTAGATGGAAACAGGCCAGAGAAAGCATACTACTGTGAGAAACTGTATTCAGGACTTTGGTCCGCCTCGGTACAATTCGGGGTGACATTTTCCCATGGATTTGGAAATCTGGCTCTCACAACTCTCTCCTTATCTTACACATACCAGCTCCTCCAAGTTAACACTAACAGGTGCATTTCAAGTTTCTCTACAAACTAAAAACCAAAGAAGTCTCAAGCAACTCTTGATTAAGCAAATAATATTAATGAAAGAAATTGTAAAGACACAACTACGAAATAACAGTTAATTAGCAATTCTGACACTAAATAAATGAATTTTTTTCATAAGTGTTAAACATCCTTTATTTGATAATACGCATACCACATATAATATTTAGTACTTTATCTGAGCGCGTAAGCCACACTGAATTGCCCTTCTGTAAGTAAAAGGAAACACTCTGAATTCAGGGAGTGCTAAGTAAACTGGCATAGTCCAGAACAACAGAAGCAGCTGCTGCCTGTTCTTTAACCTGTGCCGGGCTAGTGATCACCAACAGACACGGGGAGCCCTGCTTGGTTCTGAGACAGTGAGACTCCCCAGTGGCTACTAAGCATTTTGTCATAACCAATGATATCCTCTAAGTATTAATCTATCTCTGGGAAGAGGTGAGTACTAGCAGGTAAGTCTAGCCTTACCGTACAAAGAGAAGCAATGACAGTATTTATGGAAGTAAAACTGCTACTTTGAGAGATCATACTCACTTTACTACAGGCCAATTTTACTTAAATCTGGACTGTCAAAAAAAAAAAACTTTCTGTAAGCTTTTCATGATATTAATTGAATCCTGATATACAAATTACATTATAGTAAACATTAAAAGACATGCCATACTTGTTCTGTAATAAACAGACAGTGGTTTTACTCATTAGTAGCCTTTTTAAAGATAAGCTATTAAGTCTGCATTTTCACCCTCCTTAATTTCAGCAGAGGCCATTCTTGGTCCATAGATGCACTGCTGAGATTCTCAAAATTCTCTAGCAGTGTATCATTCCTCCCTGCTGTGTTTTGTTGGCATCTATGTGAGAGAAGGCAGTGGCCTGACATGTCTTCCTAACCAAGCACACTATGGAAATTCAATCTAGTTGTAAGCTTTCATCCTTTTTCCACAGCGCAGCACCAGCCATGTCTGAACAAAAACTGTTCTTGCCTTTCTCAGCACTATCCAATTTTAATTTGATTTCCAATAATTAACACTATCACAAAACATCACTGCTCCAAAGCAGTACACTAGTTCTCTATCCCAAAGACACACCAATTAACTGTTGTCTTAGTTAGGGATCTACTGCTGCGATAAAACACCATGACTAACGGCAACTTGAGGAGGAAAGGGTTTGTTTCTTATACTTCCAGGCAACAGTCTATCATCAAAGGAAGTCAGGGCAGGAACTTAAGCAGAGAAAAGGCCTGAAGTCCATACGTGATGCAGAGACCATATGCTACTTCCCAGCTTGCTCTCACGGCTTGCTCAGTCGGCTTTCCTATAGCACCCAGGACCATCAGCCCTGGGGTAGCCCCGCCCTCAATGGACGGGGCAATCCCATATCAATCATTAATTTTAAAAACGCACTATAGGCTTGCCTACAGTCTAGTTGTGTCAAGTTGATACAAAACGAGCCAGCACAGCTGTCTTTGACTTTTGGGGATGCATGTGTGCCACATCACATGTGTGGAGGTTAGAGGGTAACCTGTCGGCGTTCCTCCTCTCCTTTTGCCCAGAGGGTTCCAGGGATCACACCCAGGTCATTAGGTTTAGTGGCGAGTACCTGTTTCTGCTGAGCTATTGAGCTAGTCCCCCAAATTTTATCCCTTTAAATATTTTTCTTAAATAAACAAATTACATTGTGATAAAGGATCAAATTATAGGATATTAGGTATTCCCCCAATCATAACCAAAGCACATGAAAAGGGCAAGTCAATCAAAGCACACAGATGACTACAGACTCATTCACTCGCATCTACTATCTCTTTCTTACATGTACAATTAAGATTTTTAATCTTTCATTAACCAAAGACTTTAAAGCACATATCCTCCCAATACACTTGATCCACACACTCTCATCTCCTCTGCCACCTGCAGAATATACCTGTTGATGTTATGACACATGCGAGGTATCAGTCTGGCAAGGAAAATAAGAGATTCCCAGTCAGGGTCATCTTTACTGGAGATTCCACACACATAACTGTAAGAGCGACAATCACCCTGTAAAAATAAATGTAATCAACTTTTAACAGTTAAGTAAAAAGATGAGTTAGGAAACATACATATATTATTTATTTATTTATTTATTTATTTATTTTGGTTTTTTGAGACAGAGTTTCTCTGCATAAATTCGGCTGTCCTAGACTCACTTTCTAGACCAGGCTACACTCACAGTGACCGGCCTCCCTCTGCCTCGAGTGCTGGGTTTAAAGGTGTGCACCACAATGCCCAGCAGGAAATAGTTTCTACAGTGACACCATTAGTAGTAATTTGGTTTTTGTTGTTGGTTTTTGGGTTTTGCTTTTTAAAATATATCTGAAAAGTATATTCTAGTGACAAAAGTAAGCCCCAAGTTCAAACACCTCTTATTAAATTCCACCTGGATCAATTCAGGAATAAAAGAAGCATCATGGACAGTTTAAGAATTTATATGACACATGCCAGTATTCCACTTGGAGGTCATTCCAATGGCTGCCCAACTGTGCCGAACCAGCACATTTAGTCTGACAGGCAAGATCTACTATCTATACTTATTGTTTGAATAAAAAAGTCTTTTGTTTATAAATAAACTTAAAATACAAACTTACACCGGGCGTGGTGGCGCACGCCTTTAATCCCAGCACTCGGGAGGCAGAGGCAGGCGGATCACTGTGAGTTCAAGGCCAGCCTGGTCTACAAAGTGAGTCCAGGATGGCCAAGGCTACACAGAGAGACCCTGTCTCGAAAAACCAAAAAAAAAAAAAAATACAAACTTACAAATAAATGAATGGAAACAATTGAGCTGGTTAACAAAATGACTGTACACACATGATCAAATGCTATCCACTGAAAAGCACTTTAAAAACGAAATGCTTTCCTTTCTAACAATAAGGCTAGAACTTGAGATCATTACATTGCGTGAAGTAAGCACCGAAAGATAAGTACCACAAAATTACGTTCACGGAATATTAAAAAGTTTATCTTATGGAAGTTGAGAAAATAAGGGATGGGGGAGATGCAAGACAGATGAAGAAGGATTGATCAAGAATATAAAGTTACAAAGTTAAAGTTGAATAGTTTGAATATATAGCAATAAAAAGTATTTCCAGAGCAGACTTAACCATCATACAATGTATATGTCTATCAAAACACTGCAGTAGTTGGGTATGGTGGCAGGAGGGCAGTACTCCTCAACAGCACAGATCTGCACTTGAGAGATAACCCCAAACAACAGAAAACACCCCAGGGCGGAAAATCAGGAGTCTAAGAGGGGTGGGAGGCCACCCCAGACCAGGCTGTGACGCTCAGCTGGTGTGACAAAAGGAAGCTCCTGAAGGGCAGCGGCTGTGGCAAGCACAACTGCCCTTCTGCAAGCTGCAGGACTCAGAAAAAAGGCTGGTCCACTTCATCATGGATGATCCTTACTTAAATTGGGGGGGTGGGGGGGGGGGTGGCATCCAGAGGCCAGCAGGTGCCCTGGAATTCTAGGGTGTCTTGAATAGCCTGAGGTAGGATCTTCTCTGGAAGAGCAGCAAATGTTTTTGGTCATTGACATATCCTAATATTCTTCTTTCCTCTTTCTCTCCTTTTATTTTTAAATTTGCCTGGTGTGTCCCTTTTTCCTTTTACTACATTTTAGCAGTTTTTGTTTTAGCTTCCTTCATTCTCCTGGACAAAACTTTAGCATGTTCTGTAGCCTCATCCTTGTCTTCTTAGTGCGTTGTTTCTTTAGAGCAGCATGTCGGTGTTTGCGTAGCAGGACATGCAGAGCAACAGATGGCGAGTCTTGGGTGCTTTGGTCCTGAGCTTCTTTCTTGCCTTCCCTGTTTAAGGGCTTTCTGATAGCATATCGGTAGACATCATCTTGTTTGGACAGATTAAAAAGTTTTCTGATTCTGCTAGCTCTTTTAGGTCCCAACCAATGAGGCACAGTAGTTAGTACCTGTCAGTCCAGGAACGTCCTTCTTTCCTTTTGACACTAATCAGGTTGAGAATGCTGAGATCGGCACTCACAGTGCATCCAGGGACAGACTTGCACTTCCACTCTCCAGTTCTCCTAGGCCTATAACAAGAGTGCCCCTTACTCAACAGCAGGCGTGCTCTGCCATGGGTCAGAACACCCTGCTTCGTGGAAAAGCCTATTTGTCCTTCCCACTACGGATATGGACCACAGAACCGTTCTATTATTCACCTAGAGCATGAGCAACTGCTTCTGTGGCCATAAGCTTCTCACAGGACGTGGAAAATATGGGTTCATCGTCCACTTCAGTGAGTTTCTGACGGTTGGTGGAGAGGCATGAGGTGTTCAGCTTCATCATGCCTCAGCCAGCAGCCACCTAAGAGGTCCCACGAAAGAAAAGCTGTTCTTCTATATCTGCCCATGTTTTATATTAGTTATTCTGACTGTGTTACACTGAAGTTTGGGGCTTGTTTTTTCTTTGCTTTAGGCTTGTTTTATTTGTTTTTAGTTTTTAAATTCTCCTCCTAGTTATATATAATTGGTAATGCATTTTTTCCCCTCACTATTAGGAAATATATTTTTGGTTTTTCTTTGCTGATAATCTCTTGTTCTTGTCCCCTTGACAACACTCTTCTCTATTTCTTATTCTTTTTTTTTTTTTTTTTTTTACTTAACCTTACTTCTTGTGTTTTCCCGCTTCATTGCCTCCTCTTTTTACTTCATTCACTATTTTCCCTTTAGCTTTTTAATTTCATAGCATATTATGCAAGAGTTTTGCCTATTTTGTTTCATCATCATTGGTGATACATTAACAGGCTTAACTCAGTTTTAAATGTACTTCTATATGCTGTTCCATTTGATGTTGATGCCCATAGAGCAATTTGTTTTCTTCTCTAATTGGTACTACTGCCAGAGCCCTGAAGAATAGGCTGCTCAGTCAAGGATGCTGGCACTTCCTCGTAATCCCAGCATTTGCAAAGTAGAGGTAGAGGTTTGAGATTGTAAGTTCAAGTACAGCTCCATTACAGATAAAGTCTGAGGCCAGCCTGGAATATATGAGTCCCTGCATACAAAAGAACAAAGTAGGCTGTTAAATAAGAGATGAACATAAGCTGGGCATTGGGTTGCACCCCTTTATTCCCAACACATGGGAGGCAGAGGCAGGCAGAGCTTTGTGTGTTTGAGGCCAGCCTGGTCTACAAAGAGTTCCAGAACAGCCAAGGCTATTACACTCTCGAGGGGAAAAAAAATCAAAAACAAAAACAGAAGAGATAAGTAAAGAGGCATGAAATATGAAAAGGACAAAAGTATCCTCTAAAAAGATCCAGACTCCTCACTTGCTAAACACACAGGTAATGGAAAAGCTGAAGTGCCAGATGAAGCCTTCAAAAATCAACTAACATGACCGAAGTCATCAAAGAGGATACAAACAAGCTGATGGAATTCCATCTAGGACCTGGAGGGGCAAAAGAAAGTATTCAACATAGAGGAAGAAGCCAGATAAACGGGTGAGGAAGTCAGCAGTAAGGAAACAAACTAGAAATGATAAGGACGAACTCAATCAAATAAAAGACACAGTACAAGTATCACCAACAGTTTCAAACAAGCAGAATGTTAGAGAAGGTTTGCAAACTTAAGAGGTATTACAAACATCAATAGAGATTTGAGAGAGAGAGAGAGAGAGAGAGAGAGAGAGAGTGCGTGCGTGCGTGTGTGACAGTGTTCAGGACCTCTTAGACTCAAGATCAAGAGGAAAAACCTAAGAACATAAAATAGACTCAAGGACAGAAATTACCTCAAACTGACACAGAAAGTCTTAACTGTAACCAAGAATCTTTTCACGATAAAACTCTGAAGAGACTAGGAAAAGAAGGAATACGCCCCAACTAAATAAAGCTTATCTATGGCACGGTGGTTTAAATGAGAACAACCCACTCATACATCTGAATGCTCTGTTCCTAAGTGTAGGGACTATTTGGAAAGGATTGGGGCTATGGCCTTGTTAGGGGAGGTGTGTCACCAGGGGCGTGGCCTTGTTAGGGGAGGTGTGTCACCAGGGGCATGATGGGTCATCAGTCTGTCTCTGCCTCCTGTGTGTGGATGGTTACTGCTGCAGCACCACGCCTGCCACCATGTTCCCCACCAATTGCCTAGGCATTCAGTTCTTACATGCTGATTCACTCCAGAACGATGTAGGGGGTTTTTTTGTTTTGTTTTGTTTTGTTTTGTTTACCTTTCTAAACTTTGAATGTAATTTCACATTTAATTTTCCAAGGTAATTTCAATTTCAAACTTTGTGAGAACAAGCAGCAGTTATATCCTAGTTATATCCCAGTAACTGATCTCACATAACTCACCTGCACACCCACAGTCTTGATTGGCAGCAAGAAAGCATTTAGTGAATGCAGACTTGTAATCTGCATGAGCTTCTCCTGGTCCTCCTCTGTCGTGCAGGCTTTGACTCTTTGTAACAGTGTATGAGGCTGAGAAACCAAACAGACATTTTGTTTTTACTGTTGCAAGAAATAAGGCCTCCATAATCTTATATAGCTGTACCTATTAATTTTTAACAGCAGACAATGTAGAATGTGCTATGTGCTACATACTACACCAGAAATTCAGTCCTTCGACAAGAAATATAAATTAAATGTATATACATTGAGATATTTACTTTCTTGTCACCTATTTTTGCCCATTTTGTACTTTCCCCCTTTTGCTCTCTTTTGAACTGGTGATTCTGCAAACTCATTTATTTCTCTTTTATTGGTTTAAAGTTAAATCCTTGATTTCTACTCATATAGTTCCCTTTAAGTGCCAACCTTTCTGTCCATTTGGCAATACAGAGTTTCTAATGCTTTATAGTTTGTTAGTGTTTAAATATTTTATGTAGTCTGTTTGTGTTGTTTTCCTTATTTGTAATCTTATTTTCTTACCAATTCCTTGTGTAGATAAAAGATCTCCTATCTAACTGCTATTCCTAAAAGTGTTTCTCAACCACAGCTGCACATGGCAGATTAATAAAGTCAGAGAGTCTAGAGATGGGCAAGTATATACTTCAAAGGCTCCTTTAGAGCCAGACACAGCACACACTTGGAGTCCTAGCATTACGGAAAATAAGTTAGAGGGTTATTACTCTTTCTCAAAAAACAATTACTAATTATATTTAGCCTTTCCTGTTCTCTTTGCAACAGGAGAGACTAAATATTACAAGATGAGGAAGGATTGAATGTAGGTAGTAGACACAAGTAATGAAAGAAATACAAAGCTGTTTTCCTAGGTGTCATGGACTTCATTTTTGGTGTTGGATGAGTGGATTAAAGTATGTTCAACAGTGAAGTGTAAAATCCAATGTGTAGCTTCACAACCTTAGAATGGCTATTCTAATTATACAGAAGTACACAGATATTGGGTCTGGTTAATTTCAGTGGGTGCAGCTCATCATTTGCAAGTTTTTCTAATGAAGTTTATCTTTTAAAAAACAATTGAAAAGAACAAAAAAGTGACCCTTGGTTTACGTCACAACATTGTGAAAAAACAGTGCCTTAAATTCCACAAGCCAAGGGCTATGGTAGTAAATGCTCTTATCTAGAAATGGCTTTATTTGCATATTTGCTCTGGTTCTTAAGATGGGCTTGGTGTGCACCAGTCATCTCTCTAGGCACTTGAGCACCTTGGGTTTTTTGTTTTATTTTCTTTTTAATTCTTCTCTCTACAATATATCTTAACTTCAGTTTCCTCTCCCTCCATCCCTCCACTCTTCCCAGCAGAGCCCCACTCCCATCTCCACTCCTCCTCCATTTCCTTTCAGAAAAGAGCAGGCCTCCCCGGGATGTCAACTAAAGAGAGCATGACAGATCACAGTAAGACTGGGCACACACCCTCACATCAGGGCTGGGAAAGGCAACCAAAGAAGGGGCAAAAGGGTCCCCCAAGCAGGGAAGAATCAGAGACACGCCACTCCCACTGCTGGTATGTGTTTTTCTCCTATGTCTGCTGCTTTTGTTGCAGTCTCTGATTTCATGAACAACTAACTCCCTACCAGTGATCAGTTTATTTCACTTACCTAGTGTGGTATGTGTCATTTTGCTCAATCAAAGCTATTATCTTCCACCAATTTGAAAAACATCCTCTTGTCCACTGGGACCCTCTGGACATACTTAAAGCTGAATTTCCCATTCCAGCTTAACAACTTCTATCCTTAATCCTTTCTGATCATTTGTTTTATTTATGGAAATTTCTCAGTATCTAGGCTTGCATTCTCACTTCCTGATTTCAGTTACTTTCATTTCTAGAACTTAACTATCTCACTTTTTAAGTCCTATAAAACAATACTGTTAATAGCTTCTCTTGTGTCACATTCTCCTATATACTGTTTGCAAACTCCAGTATCCAGGGTCTGTGGGGATATTCCGCTAGTTAGTTACACCTTACTGCACCTTACGGCTATGTTTTGTTCTTTGTAAACTCCGACACTTGTGGAATTCTATAGGAACAGGGTGAAGACTACTCCACAGAGACCTGACCTTGGCACTTGTCTGACTTCCTGGAAGCAGCACCAATCCAGGTCCACCTCAAATGAAACCTATTAGCTTGCTATTTTCAAAAACATAGTTATAGGTTTACAGGCCACATCTGAAGCACTGGGAGACTGCTACATAGTCTCAATTTGTAGCTACAGTGCTGCTAAGTAGGAAGACCTCTGATCTAACTGCAGACCCTTCTTCATGGCCTGGGGTTCTCACACTCAGACAGCTATGCCCAAGGACAAGTAGTGGAATGCTGCTTTTGGGAGAGCACAGAGTTCTTAAATTGACACTTTTGCTTGAAATAACTATGAAAGAGCATCTTACATAGCTTATCTGGAAATTTTAAGGACAGGAGATATATATATATGCAGTCCTGTTTAGTTAGACAAACCTACCTAGTAGTCTCTGTGTTGTGATTTCTACTTTCTCACTGCAAACTAGCTATTGTTTTGAATTATCAAACAACAAAGAAATAAATTCATTTTAAAACAAGAATGCAACAGCAATCTATTTTGTTCTTTGTACTGACCAAATACATCAAATTATTACCTTCTTAACACTTGCAGAAAAATCAGCTACTATTTTCAAAATATTGTTGGTTTCAGGAAAGTCTTTACAAATATAAGGTTCTTCAGCACATATTACTCTGATGGCCAGACCAGGACCTAAAAAATAACAATATTGAACATAAAATTTATAACTACAATTTTAGTAGAAAACTGACACTATCTCTAAAACAAAAAAACCCTTATAAAATTAGAATCTAACTGCCATCACACAGGGTTTTGTTTTCTTCTTTTTATGTTAGTGTTAGGATTCAAACCCAGAGCACCATGCATGCTAACAAGTAGTCTATCACTGACTCCTAGCACTTTGAATTTCAAGGCTGGGACTGTAATTCTTTTATAGAATCAATGTTTAGTATGTACAAGGACCTGGGGTTCAATTCCAAACTAAGGCAAACAAATGAACAGAAGGTATTTCATTTTAATTTCCCACCCAAATTTATTAAGCTCTATATGTATTCTCACAAAAATTTCCCAGGAACTATTTTACAACATATCATATGTGTCAATTTCCTTAACATCTCTTTATTAAGGGAATTTTCCATCATGTACAAATGTAAGCAAAATAGTGCACCACCTTAACTCAAAGGTTGCTTAAAACTTAAAACTGAAAGAGTAGCAGGGGCAGACTGCACTGGGTTTCAATTCCCCGCCCAACATATGCAGGAGTTCTGGTGCCCTCTTCTGACTTCTTTAGGCATTTGGCACATGCATGGTATGTGGGTGTCTGGGCGTCCATACACATACATATGCAGGCAAAAACACATGCCAACAACAACAAAAAGACTGAAAAAATTTAAATAAAAGGCATGCACAAACTGTTCCTTTACTACAACGTAAAAAAAATTTTTCCTTGAGATGTCTAAAAGTAAAATCAAAGGCATATTCCATTAGTTGTTTTCAGTCTTATTACTAGTTTTAGAATAAACATCTAGGGTTTTTTTTTTTTTTTTTTTTTTAAATAGGGCTTCTTTATGTAACAGAGCCCTGACTGTTGCAGAATCACTCTGTAGATCAGGCTGCCTTGAACTGAGAAGTCTGCCTGCTTCTGCCTCCCGCATTCTGGGATTAAAGGTGTGTGCCACCATGCCATGCATAGCCTCCAAAATTTATTTTTAAAGCAGCTAAAATGTTTTTTGCTAAGGAAATTTGACCTGATAGAAATAATATCACATAACCCTAGCTAAAATAATGACCAAAGACACAGGGACAATTTGTACCATCCTCTGCTGGCATATACTTAGGGAATCGATATCTTGAATTACTAGATTTTTTTTTATACCAAATACTAATTATTTCTAACACTACTTAAGAAGGCATTGTAGCAGTTAAGGGCAAAAGCTCTAATAAAGTGTTTTCTGTCAACTTTTGGAAAACTTCCTTGACCCGTGAGTTTTCTCATCTACAAAACACAATGAACCCAGGTTACTATTTCCGAGTGTCTGGGAGGATCAAGAACATGTAGCAATGTGTCACACCACATAGCGCTTCCAAAATGTCGGCCTGTTTTGTTTTGTTTTGTTTGCGCCATGGCTTACTACATGGCTCTCATTATCCTAGATCTTGTTATGTAGACCAGGTTAGCCTTTACCTCATAGAGATCTGCCTACCTCTGCCTCGAGTGCTAGGATTGAAGGAACGCACCACCATACTGGGGTATTATTATGTTTTTAATTAATTAGACCATTCTTCCAACCTATTTTAGAGAGTTAAAGCGGGACTGTGCTTTAAACCATCTCAGAATAAAACAGATGAATTGTCTAAATACTATCTTTAAATATTTTGTTCCAGCAAATGACTACTTAAAGCTGTTGATATCCATGAATTATATAGAACAAACACAGTGCAAAGAGTGCTGTATATATGAACAAAGTGGTTCTTCCGTTCAAACAGTTGGCAGTGGCTACATGAGAGGCTGAGGAAGGAGGACCACCTGGACCTAGGGCATCCACAGGCAGTCTGGAGGTAAGGGTGAGGGAATCTATTTTTTTTTAATAGAATCAATTTTAAAAGACCCTATCTTTAAAAAAGAAGTGGGGAACAGAGTTTTAATTCTCTCTTCTTTCCATGGAATACATGATATATATATATATATATATATATATATATATATATATATATGCGCACACACACACACACACACACACACACACACACACACACAGTAGTTATGGTATAAAGAACCTAGATCTACAACTAAGAATGGTGCAGACATGCTATTAAAGTATCTTTACGCTCCATCTCTTCATCTGGCATCAACATTATATGCCAGATTCCTGGGAATCATATAGTATCTAAATACAAATGCAAAAGGAATGAATCTTGTAATGGCACAAATAAAGCAGGCATGTCAAGGAAGTTGTTCCCTGTCATCCTCATCCTTCCATTATGTAATGTGTTTCCTAAAGAGACAATTGATTCAGAATGGTCTGAACTGAATCCACATGAATGTCTACAGACAAAACCCACGTGTGTTTTTACCTGGAAAAGGATGCCTGGAAACCAGTTCTTCTGGCAGGTCAAGCTCTCTGCCTAAAATCCTCACTTCATCTTTATGAAACTCTTTCAGAGGTTCTATTACTTTTCCCTACAAGAAAAAAAGGGATCAATTAAAAAGTCTAGACTTTATCATTTAAAGTATTTTCTCCTATGAGGCTTAGAATTAGATGAATATTCACTGGCATTCAAATTCTTTTTTGAAACACATTTTAAGTATGATCCTTAGAAATCTTGGAAGTAAAAACAAAGTTAGGTGCTAGAGAGATGGCTCACTGTTTAAGAGCCCTGGCTGCTCTCCTCTAGTGGACTAAGAGTTAACTCCCAGCATCCATGCAATCGCCCATTAGGACAGCTCCAAAGGATCTAATACCCTCTTTCTAACCTCTACTGACACCAGGCATGTGATGCACAGAAGGTACAATACAGACAAACACCCAAACACATAAAATAAAGATAACCTTTTTTTAAAAAGTCTGGGTAAACAAACCCATGCAGCAAGTCTCTTCTATTTCTCATAGGACACCAGGAAGGCAATTGGAAAAATAGTGTTAGTGCTAATTTTTCCAAATGAGCTAGGTATGGTGGTGCACACCTTTAATCCTAGCACTTGGGAATCAGAGGCAGGCAGATCTCTGTGAGTTTTAGCCTGGTCTACAGAGAGACTCTGTCTAAAAAACAAAACAAAACAAAAACAACACCCACAAAAACTTTTCTAAATGGTGTCAAAAAATAAAAAGGACACCTCACTAGATGGAAATAAATAAATTTATTTTATTTTATGTATAAGTATTTTGTCTGCATGTATGTACATGTACTACTTGCATGGCCATCAGACCCCGGAAACTGTAGTTTCCGGACTGTGAGCTACTATATGGGTGCTGAGAACTGAGCTCTACTCAGTGTGAAAGTAGTCAAGTTCTTGATTTACTGAGCCATTTCTCCAGCCCCAGTAAAAATAATTCTAATTCATATTAAATTAAAACTAAGTATATGAGCAAAGTATATGAACAGACATTTCTCCAAGATACACAATGATCAATAAGCATTTGAAAAGATTCTAGATATTCCTATAGGGAAATGAAAATCAAAATCACAATGAGCTTCGTGTGGCAGGGCACATCAGGAAGCACGGTGCTGGGACGGTAAGAGGACAGCAATTGAAAGAAACATACGGAGAAAAAGCGATACCACTTCTCAAGGAATGGTGGCACACCTATTAAGATGGCTATTAAAGACAAATAACAAAACAGCAAATGATGACCAGGATATACAAGAACTGGAACTCCTGAGGTACTTTAGTACGCCTTTAATCCCAGCACCCGGGAGAGAGAGGCAGGCGGATCTCTGTGAGTTCGAGGCCAGCCTGGTCTACAAAGTGCATCCAGGACAGCCGAGGCTACACAGAGAAACCATGTCTCGAAAAACAAAAAACAAAAACAAAACAAGAAAAAGAGTAAAAGGTGTGTAGGGATGGGGTGGGGTGCTGAGAAGACAGCTCAGCAGTTAAAAGCACTGACTACTCTTCCAGAGGAATGAGCTTACATCCCAGCACCGGCATGGCAGCTCACAACTGTCTGTAAGTCCACAGTCTGACACCCTCACATAGACATACATGTAGTCAAAACACAAATGCATATAAAATAAAAAGAAATTATAAAATGGTGCAACTGCTCTCTATGGAAGACAGCACAGAGATTCCACAAAACAAACAAACAAGTAATAAGACAAAATAAATAGAACAATAGAAAAACCAAAACAGCAATCTCACTTCTAAGTACGTGGACTGAAGAACTGAAAGAAGGCTCCTGAAGCATTAAATGCAAACCTACTTTCATAGCAAAACTCCCAATACCCCAATGTTAGATGTGCACTGATGACTAATTAGATGAGCAGAATGTAGTACACACGTGCGATGCTCTAGTGCTTAGCCTTTGGAAGGAAGGAAATCTGGTCATATAGTACAACATTAAACTTGAAGGACATTACGCTAAGTATGAAATAAGCTAGTAACAAAGACAATACTGAAGAGGGAATAAAGGGCAGACACTCTTGCATGATGTCAAGTTGTATCAGGTATACAAGGTAGTCAAAGACAAATTCAAAGTGAAAAGGTGGTTATTAGGCAGTAGGGTAGGGATGAAAAGAAAGGTGTTTCAAATCTGCTGGCCAAGCAGGTTATAGAGAATCTACTATTCTATTCCAGATGGTGGGGTTTATTTTGTTTTATACAATACTTTTAAAAGACAGATAAGCCTTTGTTTGTTTGTTTGTTTTTTCGAGATAGGGTTTCTCTGTGTATCCTTGACTGTCTTGGACTCACTCTGTAGACCAGACTGGCCTTGAACTCACAGGGATCCACCTGCCTCTGCCTCTTGAGTGCTGGGAACTAAAGGCGTGCACCACCATCGACCAGTTGATAAGTCTTGATAAGATATGAAAAATGGAAACTTTAAAATATTTCCAGTGGGGATGTATAACTTCAACACTTTGGACAACAGTCTGATAGGAAATCAAAATGTTAACGTCATTATGAGATTTGGGTTGTGCTTTGTTTCAGAAGCAGAGTCACCGGCAATCTAATCCTGGATTTTAACTTGGTACACAGCTGAGATGACCATCAAACTCTAGATCCTCCTGCCCAGACTTGCTAACTGACGCGTTTACAGGATGTACCACCACAGTGTGCTACTCTAGCAATTCTATACCTAGTTATCCACTAAAACAAAATGCAAGTTTTAAAAAAATTTAACCAATATTTATAACATCATTTCTAACAGTCAAAATGTGAAATGTATACCAACTGTAAAATGTGAACACATATACACAGTGCATTGTTGATTGGCCGTAAGAAGGAGTAAGTTCTGATATACATTACACCCTTGAACATATGCGTAAGAACTTAAGCTACTAGCTGAGCATGGTAGCATGCCATGTCTGTAATCACAGCACTCAGGAGGTAAAAGCTGGAGGCTCAGCAAGGTCAGCCTCAGCTACATAACAAGTTAGGGCCATGAGTTACATGAGACCATCTTTTAAAAACAAAGCAAAAAAAAAAAAAAAAAAAAAAAATCATAAAATGCCAGGTACTGTATGGAAGTCACACAAGGTGTCCCAAACAAGCAAAACTACAGAAGCAGACTAAGTGGTTTGAAAGGCATGGTAGCCCTTAACCCCAGCACGAGGGGGGCAGAGGCAGGCAGATCTCTTGGGAGTTTGAGGCCAGACTGATTTATACAAGTTCCCAGCCAGCCAGGAGTACATACAGAAACCATGTCTCCAAAAATAAATTAAAAAAAATAATGGATAGTGGTTGTCTAGGGTTGAAAGGAGATGGGGTAAGGCACAGTTCGAATGAAGAATAACTAACTGCTAATGAGCACAGCATGTACTTTTGAGAGTTCTACAGTGAATTTGTGGTGACGGTTAGTCAACCTTGAAAGTACTGGAAGGACACAGAATGGGGGAGGGGAAATGCTCCGTGTATATACTTTATGGAAAAGTTTTCATAAGTCTTTACCTCTTCCCTCAACTTTCTGATAAGTTCCGTGTCGTTGTGGTGGGTTTTGATGAGTTCAGCTTTGCCACTGGCAATAAGGGATGCACTTTCGATTAGATCAGGCCGTAGAGTGCCTTGGGCAAGGAAAACCTCCTCTGGCTTCAAACTCATTTCTCCAATGACTTCATTGGCAATCTGTTACCACAAGAGCAGAACAGTCTTCTAAAAAATGAATCTTTCAACAAAGTTGCAACAAAAATTAAGTCTTTCTGCAGTACCATCTGAAAATAGATCCATCAAACCACCAAAAATAAATTTCTGAAAACAAGTACATTTCATGTGATTCAAAACTCCCTGAAATCCTAGCACTTGTAAACCCAACAGAAGTACAATACTAGCTGAAAGGTCCATTCCTAAATGTTCAAACAGCAGCGTGGCAACATGCATGCTTTTTGAACCAAAACAGTTTCTACCTATCACTAGGACACACACACTCTCACACTAAAAACACACTAAAATTCACATAAAATAGTATACACTGCACACATCAAAAGAAAAGCACCTTAACAAAAGTATCACCAATAATTTTTCTTTTCTCCTCGGGGCTTGTAGTCATATTTAATGTTTTGCTAATTCTTTTTCGTGGAGTTCTGTCTTCATCTGAGATTGGTAGAGTAGTTGTTCCATTGTAAAAGGAATGAGCAGCATTTATCACTGGGAAATATGGGAGAAATACTTTAAACTACTGATATTTCTTTAAATCATAATACATCAAAGCATAGAAAGAAAACCAAGATGTGCCCACCCTTTGATGTTCCTTCCATTTTCCCATTTTTAGGGCCTGTTCTTTGTAACAGAGCTGAAGCCATTTTGTATTCAATCTTCATTTTTATTTATAAGGTAAAAATAAGTTCAATTATTTTAGCTCTGCTTCTTAGAAATAGTTATTCATAACTGACACTGGAAGACCCTTCCAGAAGGTCAACTTAACCTTATATATCTTACTATATATATATCTTACTATCTAACCCACATTCTGTCTTGGCTACACTCTGGTTGCACTCTAAAAGATCCTAACCACTGCCTCACTTACCTCACGTAGGCTCAATCAGCTTAAAGGTTAGCTGATAATACTTTGCCCAGTTGGCCAAAATATAACAATTCCCTTCCCTTGCCTTCTACACTTGGTTTTACCTGCTGTAAGAGCAGACTAGCATCACAGCTAGGTTCCTGAGTCCTTTCTGTGGCCCTGATCACTATCAGCCTGGAATAAATGTTCAATAAGTCATGCACATCTGAGTGAAATCAGTACCTGAGTGGGTTGTGCAGCTACTCTTGGACTATGATACCCATATGTTCAAAACCCCACCAATAAGCCAGCAGTAAGAGTTCAAATCTAGGAACTGATTCAGAGAACTCTGTAGCATTTACATATGAAATCACCACACTGCTAATGGTGCTGATTCATTTCCCTCTGTTCAGTGCTCCACCAGAACAAGCCAACAGATGGCTCCTCCACAGAAACCAGTGTTCACAGAACACCACACTGACCAGTTTCATCAAAAACGTGTATTTATACTTTTATAATTCCCTGGGTAATTTATTATTACCTAAGAGCAAGAAATCATGCTAATTCAGTGGCAAAGGGTTTGTCTAGAAGGCCCTGGATTTGATTCCCAGCACTGTCAAGAATGAGAGGTGGGTAAGGACTAGAAGCACCATGGACTGCTTGGTAGCAGAGCATAGCAATTAATGGTAGGCTTCAGCGCGAGATGAAGTAGCAGGCTGTTCCAATCAGCGTCCATCAAAGACCTGTTGGGCCTTCTCTTACCCTGGGTAGTTACCTCTATCAACATTCGTGCAGTTACACAGAGCCAGGGATGGAAGGAAGGAGTTACCACTTATCGTTGCTTAGTTGTGTTCCTATTGTAGAGTACTGCCCTAAACTCAACTGTACCTGGTGCCAGTGTTGCAAGTCCAAGGCCTCTTAGCAAACCATCAGCGTTCTCAGGGTGAGGCAGAGCAGCTTGCTCTGTATTAAGGATCTGCCTCCCATGTTTTCAAATAGGTCCTGCCTTAGGCACATCCAGAGACCCAATTCTCCCGAAATC
Organism: Acomys russatus; assembly: GCF_903995435.1. Taxonomy (NCBI): domain Eukaryota; kingdom Metazoa; phylum Chordata; class Mammalia; order Rodentia; family Muridae; genus Acomys; species Acomys russatus. The sequence goes on along the minus strand of NC_067151.1, from coordinate 40,014,136 downwards.
CAACGTTTCCACTCCCTGAGCCTCCCCCAGGTCAGCTTGCTTCTTACTGGCTTCCTTCCCACTTTAGCCCCAAGACTTTGAACTCTGCCTTTGAACTGATCTGTTTTTGTGCCACTGAATTTTCTCTAATCTGAAAGCTCCCTTAGGAAACAGAATAATAAGATATCTTCAAAAGTGGGGTGGCTAACAAGAATGAAACTACACCACAATGGTTATTACAAACACTAGTAACCTAAAACTAAAGGCATTTCGAGGCCAACTTTTCCTTAGCCTGACTTCAAATGTTCACAGTAAACCCCAAGTAATTGACAAGTAGACTGGAAAATAGAAAATTAAAGCTATCAATTGCATTTAAAATATATATAATTTGTAAATTCAAAAACTATATGGACACGTGAAGACACTGCTAAGTCCCTGCTGGACGTTTGGAGGTCTAACTAGTGAAAGCATCAGAGAAATTTCTTCTCAGACACCTGCATTTTACCCTCTAGTGTCCTTTGAACTGCTGGCTTACTCTCCTTCTCCTTGTATCACTGTACTTGTTTATGTTTTTGCTCTTAGTCATTCTTCAAAGGGCAAGTGCTTATACTCAGCCTGTTAGCATTAAGTCTAATTACACCGTTAATATAACTGTGCCCAACTGCACTTTTAATCTTTTATACCCTTTCACTGTAGCCATAAGTTATACCTTTTAGAGAATAACAATACCCATAAACGTAAATGTCACTAAAAAATTAAGATTATTAGCAATCATCCCTATCCTTTAAAGTAATAATAACTGAAGATCTCTCTTTAACATTGTGTGTGTAGTCAAACACTCATTGGCACACGACAGACATTATGTGTCTTCCTCTACCGTGTTCCACCAGTTTTTTATAGTGTACTTCAGCACTATCAGCTGGCCAGCAGGCCCCAGGGATTTGCATCAGTAGCTTCCCAGTTTGGGGAATTACAAGCATACAGACAGGTCTGGCTTTTTATATGGATCCTATAGCTAGCCCAGGTCTTCGTGTGCCCATGTAAAGCACTTTGACAACTGAGATACCTACATGGCGTGCCTTACTTTTTAAAGTCTAGCTATATTGCCTAAGCTAATTCCAAGCTCCTGGTACCAAACAATTCTCCTGCCTCAGTCTCCTAAGTAGCTAGGATTATAAGTGCACACAGCAAACACATCCGGCCAATTACAGGCTTCTCATCTACTGTATCTGTATGAGCTTGACTGCAAAACAACCTGTATTTTGTAGAAAGGCTTAGATACTCGCATAAGTAATGCCGTGAAATGAGGGGGAGATTTTGAGGGAACCAGTATAGGATAGAAGGATAGCTGCAATATGTAACTTACCACTTTCAGTATTGTAGTTTAACAATAAAATAATAACTTTTATATTTGGACCTTTCTTGAAACAAAGGGCATTATACATGTAAAGTAAAAGGTACTTTTAGCCTTTAAGTTTATAGGGAAAACTACATATTTGAGACTAAGCTCAACTAAATCAACAGCCTAAAGAAATAACCCCTGGTGTATATGAACTTCTCCAGAATTAGTTGATACCTTTGACCTGAATTCCAAGCTTTTTTAGGGCCTCTTCCACAGACTGGCTTTCTCGTTTTCTCATAAAGCCATTATCAATGTGTACAGCAATGACTTGCTCTTGGTTCAAAGCACGGTTTAGCAAAGCTGTACAAACAGTGGAGTCTACACCACCACTAAGTAAAACCTGTGAATAAAATGAAGAGAAAAAAAAAACAGAATAAACAAACACTATCACCTTATATAATTACTTTAAAGTACTGAATATATAAAGATACATACAGTAACTAAAAAAAAGACTCTGAGTTGATGCTACGTGCAAATTATACATGTGCCCTGTCAGTTATCTAGGCTAATTAATCAATCCAATTCTGGATTCCAATATTTATTTATTTATTTATTTATGTTTTTTGATTTTTCGAGACAGGGTCTCTCTATGAAGCCTTGGCTATCCTGGACTTGCTTTGTAGACCAGGCTGGCCTCGAACTCACAGTGACCAGCCTGCCTCTGCCTCCCAAGTGCTGGGATTAAAAGCGCGCGCCACCCAGGCTTGGTGACGTGCTCGGTTCCATCCTAGGCACCACCTCAGCTCAGCGGCAGCTCCCCTGCGGTGACACAGTCCGGGCGGAGCACTTGTTCCACCACTGGCGCTAACTCAGAGCAGCCGCAGTTCTCCTGCTGTGGCACAGGCTGGACAGAGCTCTCGGTTCCACCAGCTCTAAGACTCTGGTTGGACACAGTGTACAGTTTGAATCCAGAATTCCTGGCTGAGATTGGTGGTCAGTTCGGGCCCTGAGTCAATAACTGACCACAGCACGCACTTTGGGCCAAAAGGCCCTAGTGGAGCTTGGTGCGTAGTCCCAGCCCAAAAATTCTGGCTGGGCCCTGTGTGCATTTTGGGCCCAAAATCCCTAGCTGAGTTTGGCAGACGGTTCTGGCCCTGAGAATCTAGCTGAGTTCTGCCCGTGGTTCGGTCCCAGTGCTCCTGGCTGGACTTGGCAGGGAACACAGAAGGCTGTGGATACCTTGGCCTGACCCAACGCTCATTCAGAGACCCAGAACAATTGCAGGATCCACAGCAGAGAGGGACTGAGGATCACTGGCTGTGAGAGACCAGAACAACAGGGCTAACCTCCTAACATCCACACCAGTGAAGCTTTGAGCTCGCAGCCTAGGGAAATCGTAAGAAAACAAGTGAATCTATCATCAGACACCCTCCATTCAACTCTGGAAGCTACCCAACAAAAACAAAGACGGCAAGATGTCTAAAGGACAACGAAAAAGCATACGCAAAAAACCCCAAAACAACATGGCGTCTCCAGTTTCCAGCTATCCCAAAGAAAACCACCCAGAGAACTCAAATACAACGGAAATACAAGAAAATGACCTCAAATCCTTAGTAATGAGGATGATAATGGAGGAAACAAATAAAATTCGTAATCAAATGCAGGAAGACGCAGACAAACAGGTGAGAGACATAAAAGAAGCACATAGAGTGGAACTGGAAAAATTGCAGGAAAATGCAAACAACCAGATGAAAGAAATAACTAAAACGGTTCAAGCTCTGAAGACCTATAAAGAGGCAATGGAAGAAACTCAGGAATATACAAAAAATCAGATGAAAGAAATCAAAAAATCAGTTCAAGATCTGAAAATGAAGATGGATTCAATGATAAACACACAGACAGAAGAAAAACGAGAACGTGAGACCTCAGAGAAGAAGGCGAGCAACACCGAGGTGAGCTTTTCTAACAGAATCCAAGAGATGGAAGAACGAATCTCAGGGCTAGAAGATACAATCACAGATATTGAATCAACCATTAAAGAAAATGCCAAATCTGGAAAACTCCTGACACAAAACATCCAAGAAATTAAGGACACCATGAAAAGAAGAAATTTGCGGATAATAGGCATTGAAGAAAGAGAAGACATCAGACTCCAGGGCCCAGAAACTATTCTCAACAAAATCATAGAAGAAAATTTCCCCAATCTAAAGAAAGAGATGCCTATAAACATACAAGAGGCCTACAGAACACCAAATAGAATTGACCAGAAAAGAAAAACTGCCCGCCACATAATAATCAAAACACAAAACATGCAGAACAAAGAAAAAATATTAAAAGCTGCAAGGGAAAAGGGCCAAATAACATTTAATGGTAAACCTATCAGAATTACACCTGACTTCTCAGCAGAGACCATAAAAGCCAGAAGGTCCTGGACAGAGATCCTGCAAAACCTAAGAGAACACAGATGCCAGGCCAGACTACTTTACCCAGCAAAATTATCAATAACCATTGATGGAGAAAACAAAATATTCCATGACAAAAACAAATTCAAACAGTACCTATCCACAAACCCAGCTTTACAGAAGGTACTAGAAGGAAAACTCCATCCCAAAGGGTCAAGCTACAACCAAAACTACCCAGGAAATAGATAACTATCCCATGGCAAAAACACAACTACACAAACGCTCGACTGGAAACAACATCAAAATTAAGACTCTTAACAGTCACTGGTCATTAATATCTCTCAACATCAATGGCCTCAATTCTCCAATAAAAAGACACAGACTAACCGAATGGGTACATAAACAAGACCCAACATTCTTCTGCATCCAAGAAACACATCTCACCCATAATGAAAGGCATTACCTCAGGGTAAAAGGTTGGAAAAAAATATTCCAAGCAAATGGTCACAAGAAGCAAGCAGGTGTAGCCATTTTAGTATCGAACAAAATAGACTTTCAACCAAAATTAATCAAAAGGGATGAGGAAGGACACTTCATACTCATCAAAGGTAAAGTCAACCAAGATGACATCACAATTCTGAACATCTATGCTCCCAATACAAGGGCACCCACATATGTAAAAGATCTCCTAAAAAAGCTTAAACCACACATCGATCCCCACACAATAATAGTGGGAGACTTCAACACCCCACTCTCACTGAAGGATAAGTCATTGAAACAGAAACTAAGCCGAGAAATAACATCATTAACCAATGCCATGGGTCAAATGGATCTAACAGATATCTATAGAACCTTTCACCCAAACAAGAAAGAATACACCTTCTTCTCTGCACCCCATGGAACCTTCTCCAAAATTGATCACATCGTAGGTCACAAAGCAAGCCTCAACAGATACAAGAGGATTGAAATAATACCTTGTATCCTATCAGATCACCATGCTCTTAGGCTGCAATTCAACAACAACAGAAATAACAAAAAGCCTACACGTTTGTGGAAACTAAACAACTCTCTGCTAAATGACACCTGGGTCAGGGAAGAAATAAAGAAAGAAATCAAGGAGTTTCTGAAATTCAATGAAAATGAAGAAACAACATACCCAAATTTGTGGGATACATTGAAAGCAGTGCTAAGAGGAAAATTCATAGCACTAAGTGCCTTTAAAAAGAAATTGGAAACATCGCACATAAGCATCTTAACAACACAACTGGAAGCCCTAGAAAAAAAAGAAGCAGAAACACCCAAGAGGAGTAGACGCCTGGAAATTATCAAACTCAGGGCTGAAATTAACAAATTAGAAACTAAGAAAACAGTCCAAAGAATCAACAAAACCAAAAGCTGGTTCTTTGAGAAAATCAACAAGATAGACAGACCATTAGCCAAACTAACTAAAAGGCAGAGAGACAGTATTGAAATCAACAAAATCAGAAATGAAAAGGGAGACATAACAACAGACACTGAAGAAATTCAAAGAATCATAAGATCCTACTTTGAAGGCATATACGCCACAAAATTTGAAAATCTAAGGGAAATGGACGATTTTCTTGATCAAGTTCACTTGCCAAAGTTGAGTGAAGAACAGATAAACAAGTTAAATAGTCCCATTTCCCCGACAGAAATAGAAGCAATCATCGATGGTCTCCCAACCAAAAAAAGCCCAGGGCCAGATGGTTTCAGTGCAGAATTCTACCAGACCTTTAAGGGCGAGCTAATACCGATACTCTTCAAGCTACTCCAAAAGATAGAAATGGATGGAAAATTACCAAATTCATTCTATGAGGCCATAGTCTCATTGATACCTAAACCTCACAAAGACTCAACAAAGAAAGAGAATTTCAGACCAATTTCTCTTATGAACATAGATGCAAAAATACTAAATAAAATACTTGCAAAACGAATACAGGAGCACATCAAAGATATCATTCATCATGACCAAGTAGGCTTCATTCCAGGCATGCAGGGATGGTTTAATATACGGAAATCCATCAATGTAATCCATCATATAAACAAACTGAAAATAAAAAACCACATGATTATCTCCTTGGATGCAGAGAAAGCATTTGATAAAATTCAACACCCATTCATGTTTAAAGTTTTAGAGAGATCGGGGATACACGGCACTTTCCTCAACATAATAAAGGCTATATACAGCAAGCCAATAGCCAAAATCAAAGTAAATGGTGAGATACTCAAGGAAATTCCTCTCAAATCGGGAACAAGGCAAGGCTGCCCACTCTCTCCATATCTCTTCAATATAGTACTCGAAGTTCTAGCCAGAGCAATAAGACAACAAAAGGAGATCAAGGGGATCCAAATGGGAAAGGAGGAAGTCAAATTATCCCTCTTTGCAGATGATATGATAGTGTACATAAGTGACCCTCAAAACTCCACCAGAGAACTCCTAAAGCTGATAAACACCTTCAGCAAATTGGCTGGATACAAAATTAACTCAAAAAAGTCTGTAGCCTTCCTATACACAAATGACAAGCTTGCAGAGGAAGAAATTAGGAAAACCACACCCTTCACATTAGCCACAAGCAATATAAAATATCTAGGAGTTACCCTAACTAAGCAAGTGAAGGACTTGTATGAAAAAAATTTCAAAACTCTGAAGAAAGAGATTGAAGATGACCTGAGAAGATGGCGTGATCTTCCTTGCTCATGGATCGGGAGAATTAACATAGTAAAAATGGCCATCCTACCAAAAGCAATCTACAGATTCAATGCAATCCCTATCAAAATAACTACACAATTTTTTAAAGACATTGAAAGTTCAATTCTGAACTTCATATGGAAAAACAAAAAACCCAGAATAGCTAAAACAATCTTGTACAATAAAAGATGCTCCGGAGGAATCTCCATACCTGATCTCAAACTGTACTATAAAGCAATAGTACTTAAAACAGCATGGTACTGGCACAGCAACAGGCTGGTTGATCAGTGGAATCGAATCGAAGACCCAGATATGAATCCACACACATATGGTCACTTGATTTTTGACAAAGAAGCCAAATCCATTCAATGGAAAAAGGATAGCATCTTCAACAAATGGTGCTGGTCTAACTGGAGGTCTATGTGTAAAAAAATGAAACTGGACCCATATTTGTCACCTTGCACAAAACTCAAATCCAAGTGGATTAAAGACCTCAACATAAAACCAGAGACACTAACTCACTTAGAAGAAAAAGTGGGAAAGAGCCTGGAACATATTGGCACAGGAGACAACTTCCTGAACAGAACACCTACGGCCCAGGCCTTAATGTCAACCATTAATAAATGGGACCTCATGAGGCTGAGAAGCTTCTGTAAGGCAGGAGACACTGTCAAGAGAACAAAGCGACAGCCTACAGACTGGGAAAAAATCTTCACCAACCCTACATCTGACAAAGGTCTAATATCCAAAATATATAAAGAACTCAAGAAATTAAACACCACCAAACCGAATAACCCAATTGAGAAATGGGGCTTGGAACTAAACAGAGAATTCTCAACAGAGGAGTATCAAATGGCTGAGAAACACTTAAAGAAATGCTCAACCTCCTTAGTCATCAGGGAAATGCAAATCAAAACAACTCTGAGATTCCATCTTACACCCATCAGAATGGCTAAGATCAAAAATTCAAGCGACACCACATGCTGGCGAGGATGTGGGGAGAGAGGAACACTCCTTCATTGCTGGTGGGAATGCAAACTAGTACAGCCACTTTGGAAATCTATCTGGTGCTATCTCAGAAAAATGGGAATAGGGCTTCCTCAAGACCCAGCTATTCCACTCCTTGGAATATACCCAGAAGATGCTCCAGCACACAACAAGAAAATTTGCTCAACCATGTTCATAGCAGCCTTATTCATAATAGCCAGAACATGGAAACAGCCTAAGTGTCCCTCAGTAGAAGAGTGGATAAAGAAACTGTGGTACATATACACTATGGAATACTACTCAGCTATTAAAAACAAGGAATTCCCGAAATTTGTGGATAAATGGATTGAGCTAGAAATGATCATAATGAGTGAGTTAACCCAGAAGCAGAAAGAATCAAATGGTATATACTCACTTATATCTGCATACTAGCCCAAGGGGCATGTCCCACGAAAGCCTTCACTTACCAGGAAACTGGGACAGAGGGGAAGGCATCCTATTGGGACTCTAAATGAGAGACGCATGGGAGAACAGCAAAATAAAAGGATACAGAGGGTCCTAGAAATCTACAAGTAGAACAATATGATAGGCAGATTTGGGCCCAGGGGTCCCGCTCAAACTAAGGCACCAGCCAAGGACAATACAGGAGGTAAACTTTAAACCCCTTCCCAGATCTAGCCAATGGTCAGAATATTCTCCACAGTTGAGTGGAGAGTGTGATATGACTTTCTCACATACTCTGGTGCCTCACATTTGACCATGTCCCCTGGAGGGGGAGACCTGGTGGCACTCAGAGGAAGGACAGCAAGTAGCCAAGAAGAGACTTGATACCCTATGAGAATATATAGGGGGACGTAATCCCCCTCAGGAACAGTCATAGGGGAGGGGAATAATGGGAAAATGGGGGGGGGGGAGGAATGGGAGGATACAAGGGATGGGATAAACATTGAGATGTAACAAGAATAAATTAATTAATAAAAAAAAAAAAAAACAAAAAAAAAACAAAAAAAAAAAAAAAAAAAAAAAGCGCGCGCCACCACGCCCTAACCCTAAGTCTGTAGACAACCAGGAGAGCAACTCCTTACCAATACTTTTGATGAGCCCACTTTCTCTTTGATCTCGCGAATGCATTCAAGTTCTCGGTTCTGCACAGTGAAGGTCCCACTGCATCCGGCTACCTCATACAGGAAATTCTTCAGTATTACCTTCCCGTTTTCTGTAAGGCCAACTTCAGGGTGGAATTGTACGCCATATAGTTTTTTAGATTCATTGGCTATACCTACATGGATAAAACAGTCACAAAAAGTTTTATGTTGAAGTTACAACTAATATTTACAATCCACTCCTCAAAATCTTGCTCTATAAATGCTAAATATATATGCTCTATTCAACTTTTCATTACAGAGAAAGAAAATACATGGTAAATAAAGCTATCTTACTATATAATCTTTATAAAGTATAGAGAAAAAAGTGAGCAGTAGAATAGGGCAGAGACTATTTCACTAAATTCTCACTTTCCTACCATTACTTCGGTTTTCTTGCCTACTTAATATAGAAAACAGCTCAATTTTGTTTCTCAGTCCTACATAAATATTTCTTCAAAGAATATCAATACTATACCTTCCTATCACCGTTAGTCTTTTCACATGAAGTAAAGATCTTTCGAAATAAAATCATTTTTATCTCTTAGTCTTTTGCATCATGGAGGCAGGTCACTTCATCTATGGCAAGTCTTTGCTAACTTACTGTTCAGCTTGGCATCTCAAACAAAAGCAACTCTAGTGATAAGCCCACTTTTTTCTCTTACTGATTTCCAGGGCTATGAGTGATAATCCGTATTACAGATATTAAGGATAAATAAGAATAAAAGCAAGAAAGTAATTGTCAAGAAAACAATTCCTCATCCTCTAGAAAGTACAGAAACACGATAGTTTTATAAAGGGCTAGGCAGTAATGCTTTAGTCATCACAGACACATTTATTCACTGAGCTTCACTGTATCCCATAACTTCTGGATATACAAAAACACAACACAGACTAAAGATCTTGAGGGCCCAGTCTGGTATCTTTCAGATCTCTAAGAACAGCTTTAACAACAATGAAAAAGGAAAAATAACATAGTGGGAAGTCTCTCAAATTTTCCTGAGTTAAAAAAAGTACAGCCATGATGTATGTTTCAAAACTCATCGAGATGAATACTTATAATCCCAGCACTCAGGGAGCTGAGGCAGAAGGATCACCGTGAATTTGAAGCTAGCCCCAGTTACACAGTAAGCTTCAGGCCAGCCTATCTCAAGTAGGTAAATTAAGTATTTGGGGCTGGAGAAATGGCTCAGTGAACCTTAGTTCAATTCCCAGCGCCCACATCAGGCAGCTCACAACTGTCTGAAGCTCCAGCTTCAGAGAATACACACCACTCTCACCATCTTGGGCACATATAAAGGCACACATAAATTCACATAAATAATTATTTTTCTTTTTTTTTCCGAGACAGGGTTTCTCTGTGTAGTCATGGCTGTCCTGGACTCACTTTGTAGACCAGGCTGGCTTCGAACTCACAGCGATCCATCTGCCTCTGCCTCCCAAGTGCTGGAATTAAAGGCGTGCGCCATCACTCCTGGTAAATAATTGCTTTTTAATTTAAGTATTTTAAAGCATTACGTAACTACTTAATAATTCCCCTAGTTAATATTAAATCCTACCACATTTACAGCAGCCATAAAAAAAAAAAAAAAAAAAAAAAAAATAAGAAAAGACCCACAGCCAGGCACATTGGTGCACGCCTGTAATCTCAACACTTAGGGAAGCAGAGGCAGGCAGATCTCTGTGAGCTTGAGGCCCACATGGTCTACAGGGTCCGGAATAGCCAAGACTCCACAGGGAAATGCTGTCTCAAAAAACCAAAAACAAAAAAGACCCACAAGATGCCTCAATGTGGCAACAGCACATGATTCCAAACCTGAAAATCTAAAATTCAATCAGTGCATTTCAAATAGGGGAAAGGATTCTTTAGCAGTCCTCTGACCCACATACACAATACATAAGTAAAGTAAAATAAACGTTTTAAATGAAAACTTAAGAATATCTAATACAGAATCATTACTGTGAAAAACTGCTTAAATGAAATCTGCAAATTTAGAACTTTTACCTGCCACAATGTTCCCAGAACGTGCTACAACCTTGAATCCATCAGCTACTTTGTCTACACTGTCTCCATGTGTAAGTAAAACAATTTCTTCCTTCTGGAGGCCCCTAAATATATGAAAAGTAAGATTTTTAAATTTACACACAAATATCTCAGTGAGAACCATGATTAATAGGTCACCGCACTAGCTAGTTTCATGGCAACTTGATACAAGCTGGAATCAAGGCAGGGAGCCTTGATTCCAGCTTGTATCAAGTTGCCATAAAACTCTATAAGAAAACAGGAGCCGGGCGTGGTGGCCCACGCCTTTAATCCCAGCACTCGGGAGGCAGAGGCAGGCGGATCCCTGTGAGTTCGAAGCCAGCCTGGTCTACAAAGTGAGTCCAGGACAGCCAAGGGTACAGAGAGAAACCCTGTCTCGAAAAACCAAAAAAAAAAAAGAAAAAGAAAAAAGAAAACAGGCTGAGTAAACCATGAAGAGCAACCCTCCATGGCTTCTGCATCAGCTCCTGCCTCTAGGTCCAAGCCCTGCTTGAGTTCCTGCCCTGACTTCCTTTGATGATGAACAGTGATGTGGGAATAAAAAGCTAAATAAATCCTTTCCTCCAAGTTTCTTTGATCATATTGTTTTATCACAGCAATAGTAACCCTAACTAAGACAGTCATTTTGTTTAGAAATACAAGTTTGTTATATGATAGATTAAGAAAATTCAGGGGTAAAAGCTATGTAACAATGTAACACTGTTAGAATTTATATACATATATACATACATACACACATAGTATTATAAATAAATATAGATTTATTTTCAGATTTTCAATACATCTGAAAAAGGGGCAACTAATAGAAATTGAGAACTAACAGCTGTACAGACAGCTCAGTGGCTTAAAACAAGCATGAGGATCCAAGTTCAAATCCCCAGTAAAAAGCCAGTTGTAGCCAGCCACATGTGGGCCTGTAGTCCCAATCCTGTGGGCTAACAAAACAATAAGGTCACAGAACTTTCCTGGCTGCCAGCCTAGCTCCAGATTCAATTAGAGAACTTGGCTCAAGAAAATGAGGCAGAAAGTATAGAGTAGGGTGTCCAGCATCCTCCTGTGGCTTCTATGTGTATGCACACATGTGCGTGCGTACACACACACACACACACACACACACACACACACACACACACTCACTCACACACATGGAGGGAGGAAAGCAAGTTTAAGAGCAAGAGGTATTAAAATCAAAGCAGCTGGATAAAAAACAAATAAACTTCTTACATTAATTTTAAAAAACTATATATACTGATTGCATCTTTTCTTTAAAAAATATATTGCCTATTGTTCACAAAAACTCATAGAAATAAAAATACCCAGCAGGCAAGGTTGAGACCTAGTGCAAAAATAAAAGCAATGGCGTTTAATTATGAAAGGGAAGTGGTTGATCCCTACGGCCCACAAGGTAGAACTAGAAAACCAACTTCCACAAACATCCTCTGACCTGCACACATGCTCTGTGGCATGCACACATAAACACAAAATAAGTAAATATATATATATATTTTTTTTTAATATACACACATATATGAACAAACACATGGGATTGGCAGCATGAATGGTTTGGCCTGATAAGAACCAATTCCCACAAGCTTACACACACATCACATATATGATGTGGACACAAAATTAAATAAATATAATTTTAAAAGTAATACCTGAATAATGAGCATGTATTATCCACACTAATGCTGAAAACCCCATCTTCTCTGACACTTTTTTTATGCACAGTGCCTCCAAAAACCTTATTCACCATCTGTTCAAAGAAAAAATATGTTAATAGAAATCAAAAGAAAAGTTTGTATGCTAAAAGTATTATCCTTTGCTTTTAAAAGGCGTTGTTTGTATCATAAATATACAAGTAAACAAGTGTTTGTTACTACTATATATAAAATTATTAAGAGGCATGATTTATAACAAAATTAGACTAGGAATTGGGCCTAAGTTTAATTTCTATTAAACAGACAGACTTCCCATTTGGTGTACTTTAATCCATGTTAAAAAGAGAAATTTCATCCAAGACAGTCAGGACTACACAGAGAAACTCTGTCCCAAAAAAAAACAAAAAACAAAAACAACAACAACAACAAAAAGAGAGTGAGAAATTTCAGCCAGTGGCACATACATCCTTAATCCCACCACTCAAAAGAGGCAGTGCCTGGTGGAGCTCTGTGCGCTTAGGCAATAACTGGCCTACATAGCTGAGTTCCAAGACAGCCGGAGACACATAGTGGGACCCTGTCTCAAAAAGAAAGAGAGCAGTTTCTTTAATACTCTAGTCAGATTTAATTTAAAGCCAGCTGCAAAGGTCCTTTGAGATTTAAAAGCCACAGCGTGCAAGAACTGTAACACTAACACAGGAGTTATTATAGAAAGGTGCTTAATGGGCATGAAGGAAAAATATTTCAAAATCCACTTTGATAATTACACAGGCTTGAATATTGATTGAGAGAATGACAAGATGAGAGGCAAAACCAGACATTAAGGCAGTGCAATGAAATGTCTTGTGTTTAATATAAAGGGCATGTGAGTATAGTGGAGCATGCCTTTAATCCCAGCATTTGGGAAGCAGATGCAGGCTGATCTCTGTGAGTTTAAGCCAGTCTAGTCTACAAAGCAAGTTCTTAAATCTTAAGATTTACATATAATTCATATATTTGCATATATATACATATATATATATACTTATTTATTTATTCTTGAGTTTAAAAATGAATGGAGGTATGATGGCTATTCTTGGTTACCAACTCGACTACAACTAACATTACCTAAGGACCAAGTTGCTGGACACACCTGTGAGGCTTTTTTTTTTTTAATTCATTCATTCATATTACATCTCAATTGTTATCCCATCCCTTGTATCCTCTCATTCCTCCCTCCCCCCTGCTTACCCCCACTTCTCTCCCCTATGACTGTGACTGGGGGGGGGGGGGACCTCCTCCCCCTGTATATGCTCATAGGGTATCAAGCCTCTTCTTGGTAGCCTGCTATCCTTCCTCTGAGTGCCACCAGGCCTCCCCATCCAGGGGACATGGTCAAATATGGTGCACCGGAGTTCGTATGAAAGTCAGTCCCCACTCAGCTGCGGAGACTGTCCTGTCCATTGGTTAGATCTGGTTCGGGGTTTACTGCACGTATTGTTCTTGGCTGGTGCCATAGTTTGAGCCCTTGGGCCCAAATCCGCCTGTCATAAATTCTTCTTGTAGGTTTCTAGGACCCTCTGGATCCTTCTGTTTCCCCATTCTCCCATACTTCTCTCACCGAGAGTCCCAATAGGATGTCCTCCCCTCTATCCCACTTTCATGATAAGTAAAGACTTTCATGGGACATGCCCCTTGAATTCTTGGTTCATTTGACATACGAAGACCCTCCTTAAATCCAGACTGAGGTTGAAGACACCCACTCAAAAAAATATATATATATGGGCCATACTTTCTCCTGGCAGCCAACATACAGGACAAGAGAGAAAGAAACTTTTGCCTTTGCCTGTTCTTCTCTGCTCTTGTTCATTGGCATTGGAGCCCACTTCTTTGGGATTCTTATGTATACTGAAGTCCAGCGGAGACATCCAGCCTCATGGACAGAACTACTGGATCCTGAGACTTGCCATTAGCAGACAGTCAGTGTTGGACTAGCTGGACCATGGCCTATAAGCCGCTCTAATAAATCCCCTGTACATATGTTTTCATTCATTCTATCAATTCTGTCCTGTGAAAATGTTACAGTACTCGAGAGGTTTCAGCAGGATTACACATTTGTGCTTGGACTATGCAGCAAAACGTTCTGTCCCTAAGCAAGAGGAGAGAGAGGGAAGAGGGGTGAGGAGGGAGAAATGTGCTAATATGCAACTAATCATAACACATGGACTCAGATGTTTTTTAGCTATTTCCAGATGATCCAATCAAGTAAGATGTTGAAATGTTATGAAGTGATAACCTCTTGGCTTACATCATAAAGGAGAACTTTTTAAAACATACCTGGTTTCTTTTCTATTCCCTTAGATCTTGCTTAATAAAATTGTTTCTTTGATAAGTGAGAAGATTAACATGAGATTTAACATTGTCTATCATCACACTCAATGACATTGTATCTGTACATGTCTGGTAAATAGCTAAAATGGCCACAACGGAGAGCACAACAAGTAAAAGTGGCTAAAAGAAACAACAAGAAGCCTCACTGTTTCAGAGTGGACAGTGGTGGGACAGAGGCGCACGTCTTTAATCCCAGAACCTGGGGGGGGGGGGGGGGGGGCAGAGGCAGAGGATCTCTGTGAGTTCAAGGCCAGCCTAATTTACACAACAGGTTCTACATTAACCAGTGCTACAATGTGAGACCCTGTCTCGAATAAGTAAATGGATGGATGGATGAATGGATGGATGGATGGATGGATGGATGGATGGATGGACAGATAAGTGGTGGTTTGGTAAGTAATGTGATCTAGTTACTTATGAACAGGTTTCCATATAAGGTCCGCTCCGTCACAGAACAGCAATCAATACATAGTAATAATATGCCCGGACTATCTTAAAGACACAAATAGTATTTAAAGCCCAAGAATAAAACATTAAGTCAACTGGGCATGATAGCGAATGCCTTTAATCCCAGCACTTGGGAGGCAGAGGCAGGCGGATCTCTGTGGTCCGCAAAGTGAGTCCAGGACAGCCAGGGATACAGAGAAACCCTGTCTTGAAAAAAGCTTAAAAAAAAAAAAAAATTAGGTCAACTCTCAAGCTGAATATGCAGCTGTACCTGCATGCCATAGCAAATTCCTAGAACAGGCTTGCCAATGGTAAATATTGCTGGATCAAACCAGGGAGCATCCTCTGCGTACACAGAATTAGGTCCTCCAGATATGATAATAGCCCTGTGGATTGATTGAAAGAGGAATCAGTAAAGAATGTGACTACTACTCTTTAAATACAACAATATACGGAATTGTAATATATATATATATATATATAGGTTGAAGAAAAAATAACAAGTACAAACACAGATCTTTCAATACTGTAGCTGTTTTCTACATTCAACACACCTGGAAAATTAACTCAACATCTGCCCCATGTCCCCAGTTCTTAAAGGTTAGACCAATACTGTCATCTAACTCAGCTGTTACAATTTGCAACAAAACATTCTGTATATTAACTTAGGGGCAGTATAGTAATAGACCGTTGCAAACTGAGGCCACATTCCTCACCTGGCCTGTGACTCATCTTATCTGACCTTCAGTGCTCACTCTGAAAAATCAAAAATGTTTCAGGAATAGGAATATCACAAGCAAGTCATGTCTACAGTGTGACATGGGGTGGGACGGGACGACTAAAAGCTGTTTTTTGTTTTAAATTATTATTACTTGGGTTGTTTTGATTTGTGTTTTTAGAGTCTCAGTATGTTGCCAAGGCCAGCCTGGAGCTCACCACCCGCCTCCTAGCTTCCTAAGCGCTGGGATAATAGGTGCCCACAGCCACAGCACCCCTCCATGACTGTGAGCAACTACATTCAGAGACGGAAGCAGGCATGGGGGAGCTTGTCTGTAACCTCAGCACCTGAGAAGGTACTGCAGGAAGATCATGGTCAGATGCCGACCAGGCCGACAACAGAACCCCTATCTCAAAGAAATAGGGGAAAAGAAAACAAAACCTGCAAGCTAGGCAACTACCAACCTAATCTTCATGTGGACGAGAACACAGCAACATATGGTACTGTGACATAAAGGCTGAAGGGGAAAAACAGACCCTGTCTATACAGATCTCAATGCTGTGGTTGTTCCCCATTTACCCCTGGGAATATGACAAAGCAGTGTGAGAAGGGTGAGGAAAACTGCCCAGAGGACAGACTGAAAAGCTGAGTGTGCAGCAGAGGCCTCTGGTCCATAGAGAAGGAAACCCTGTATCGAGGAGACACAGTGGGAGGAAACGCAGTAGACTAAGAACAAAGTATACCCTCAGAGGATGGGGAAGCAGGCTATCCAATGAGACCTGACACGTTGTGGTCATCTGATGGGCCAGGAGGTCCCCTTCTGTCATAGGTCTAGGGGAGGGGAACAGGGTGAAAGAGGGAAAGAGGGGGAAATAGGAAGATACAACTGAGGGGATAACAATCGGAATGTAATCTGAATAAATTAGTTAAGTGTTTAAAAAAGAAAAAAGTATAACAACACAGGCATGATGACAAGATTCATCATTTTGTGTGGAAACAAAAATTTAAAAGAGTTAGGAAGACAGGCATAGTGGTACCTGCCAACACACATGTATCCTAGCACACCTGGACACAGAAGCTGAGGCAGGTATCCTTCCTCAAGTCTGGAGGCCAGCCTCCTACAAAATAAGATTGTCTCAAAGCACACAAATAAGGTGCATAGCTCTATGGACACACCCTCATCAGTGCCAGCGCCATGCCAAACAGGCCCACAAGCTGCACTAACCTGTACTGTAAGAGTAGAACGCAGTTAACGTTGCCTTTCCTAACTTGCAATTTCCTTTACTTCAGAAAACAAAAAAATCTCAGTGTAGTAAATATGCTTTAAAGGCCTTTAATTATTTTTAAGCATTTTTTTCAATAAAAACAAACTGGCAAGCAGCTATACTTTTAAGAGAACTAAAACAGACTGGAGATACAGCTCAGTGGAGAGGACATGGATTCGGCTGCCAGCAGCACCCACACTGTGGTTTACAACCTTCCATAAGTCCAGTTCCAGGAGATCAATCTCCCTCTTCTGGCGTCTGCAAGCATAAGGCACATACGTGCATGCAAAACACTCGTTAGATGCAAAATTAAAATAAGAAATTAACAATGTATTCTCAACCCAGAGAACAGCACAAAGTTTCACCTAAAATTTTAGGAGACTCGAAAAGAAGCAAACAGAATCAGACGGATCTCTATAAGTCTTAAGGCCAGCCTGGTCTAACTAAAGAGCTGGAGGCTAGCCAGGACTACACAGTGAGAGCCTGTCCTTTTTTATTGATTTCTTTTTCTAAGCTGGGTCTGGGGACATAAGTCTTTCATTTCAGGACAAGAAAAGCTGAGGCAGGAATATATTTCTGTGGGTCATTTAGAGTACAGTTAGTTCTAGACTAGCAAGGAATACAGATTAAGACCCTGCAGGAGGGAGGGAGGGAGGGAAAACCAAGAAGCTAGGCATGTGGCTCAGCTAGAATTCATTCTCAAAGCCATGGACATGAGTCCCAGCAGCACATAAACTACCTGTGGTGGTTCCCAGCTCTAATCCTGGCACCTGAAGCAGAAAAAATAAGGAGTTCAATCTTATCCTCAGGTTACATACCCAGTTCAAGGTCAGCCTGGACTATATAAAGACTCTGTCTCAAAAAAAGAAAAAGAAAACAACAACCCACATAGCTCAGCCTTGTAGTGCAGCCTCTAGTTCTACAACAGGAGGTTGGCTGATGCAGGAGAATCACCACAAACCTGTGGCCAGGACGAAGTTACAGTATTAAATCGTCGGCCAGAGAGAGCTGCCAAGCGAGAGCCTGTGCTTTGCTTTGTTTTGTTAAAGAAAAAGGGAAATATGAAAATATATTCAATGGCCAGAGATAGGTAGCCTTGGATGTCCTTGACTCACTTTGTAGACCAGGCTGGCCTTGAACTCATAGAGATCCGCATGCACCTGCCTCCCCAGTGCTGGGATTAAAGGTGTGCGACATCATGCCGGATGCCCTTCCTTTTTTAATTTCCTTATTTTCATTCACTTAATGTAAAAGTCTGAGTCAATTAAGATGGCCACTGCGGCTACTTCTGGGAAAAACCTGCCAAGCACTAACCCACAGGAAAAGGCAGAGCATTAAAAGCTGCTGAATAAAAATGCCTCACCTAACATTGTCTGTTGTGACTGATAGGAATATGAGGAGCTGGAATTATTAGCCTTGTTTCATTTTGGATATTTTTTTCCTTTAGCAACCAGCTTTTCAGGATTGGAAACAAAAGGGACCGCCTGTATAAATACTTCTTTCCTTTCAGATACTCTCCCCAACTATTTGTATATTTTTTTCCTTTGATTAAATGCGTTAAGACCAATGAACAAATGCCCACTATAACCACATCTAACTCTGACCCACAAATCATATAAAACATAAGCTACTCAAACAAGGTGGCTGGCAGTATAATGAAAATCAAGGTGCACTCCCCAGCATTATCAAAACAAACAAAAAAATGAAAACATCAAGGTCATCTTTTTGACTCAAAAGTATAAATTATTCCTTTTTAATTCCAAATCAGAGCTATATAAAGTTTCTTTTAAAACTATGTTATGTTTAATGAGAAAAATTCAATGCTCAGGGCTGGAGAGATGGCTCAGTGGTTAAGAGCACTGACTGCTCTTCCAGAGGTCATGAGTTCAATTCCCAGCAACCACATGGGGGCTCACAACCACCTATAATGTGATCTGATGCCCTCTTCTGGCATGCAGGTGCACATACAGCCAGAGCACTGTATGCATAATAATAAATAAATCTTTAAGAAAAATTCAATGCCCAAGTAAACTAACCATAAATTATTCCACAATCTAAACTCAATTTACCGAAAGCCATGTTCCTTTATGGCAAAGGCTGGTGTCTCCAAGGGAAAGAGCTCAGACTGCACAAAGAGCTCCCGCACTCTTCGGTCAATGACTTTCCCATACTGAGCCCCAGCATCCAGAATGACAACAGCTCCTTCGTAGTGGTGACAGCCATCCTTAAGGTCTCCTCCAGCATTCTCTGGCTACAAGTAAAACAAACAGAAATTCTTATCAACAAAATCTGTATTACTTCAAGTTAGTAAGATGGCTCATCAGGAGGACTTGTAACCAATGCTAAGGACCTGAGTGTGATCCCTGAGGCCTACACCACAGAAGAGAGAAGCAATTCCTACAAGTTGTCCTCTGACCCCCATAAGCATGCTGTTTCTCCACATACACACACAAAAATTTTTAATTACACTATCTTTAAAAATAAGGGGTCACTGTCATCTCCAAAACCACACAGAAGGAAGCTGTTAACTTGTTCTGTATTTCCAAGCTATGGATTCAGAAGTTCGTTTAAGCAGAAGATGTTAGTATATACCCACACGTGGACACATGAGCATGTGAGTACAAAGTAAGTCATATGATCACCCCAATAGGCACAGCATTCCTGAGAAACATATTAATGAGTTGATTAAAACCTGCTGCTAGAGTGTAAGTATGGTATTTAGTTAATTCGCATTACCTAAATCTGTTTGGTTTTTACAGCCAACTTAACCTACAGTCACCTGGGAAGAGAGAGCCTGATTTGGCCTGTGGGCTTCTCTGTGGGCTTCTGTCTGAGAGCTAATTCATACAGGACGGCCCAGTCCACAAAAAGAATGACATCCATAACAAGGCAGGTGGTCCTGGGGTGCTCAAAAAAGCTGGCCAAGCTTAAGTTTGAGAAAAAGCCAGAAGGGACGCATGCAAGCAGCATTCCTCCAGGTTTGTCTTGACTTCCCTCAAAGATGGGCTGTGACCTGGAGTCTGAGTCAAACAACCAACACTCTCCTTACCAAGTTGCCTGTCTGTGGTCAGAATGTCTTATCATAGCGAAAGAGGAAAACCAGAAGAAACGTGTGAGGAAATACCTACTTGGACAGTACCACAAAAGTAGGTAGAGTGAGCATGGATGCAACGAAATCTCCCATTCTCCAAAACCAACTCACGTTGGATGATAAATCCAGCGTGCTATTTTAGCTTAGTCTCGTATCTTGGTTTCTTCTTTCTGTTTGTGTGTCTCTCAAATCTTCCCTATGGGAATGCTTTAACAATGTGCATGTGCTCTGGCAACCCACTTTGGGAACGGATTGACCGTCAGCTGGGCAGTGGTGGCAAATGCTTTAATCCCAGCACTTAGAAGGCCAAGACAGGCAGATCTCCGTGAGTTTGACACCAGCCTGGTCTACAGAGGCAGTTTCAGGACAGCCAAAGCTATTCAGAGAAACCCTGTCTCGGAAAACAAAAACAAAACAACAACAAAAACAAAACAAAACAAAAACAAAAAAACAAGGATATCCCACACTCCATAGGGTAATAAGCCGGACAGATAAACTGAGAGAGATGTTCATATTAAATTGAAAACAGCTTTTATTTCACTTTTTAAAAAATCCAATCTAGGGGCTAGGAATGTGGCTTAGTTGGTACAGCTCTTGCCTGGGACGCAGAAACTTTGGGTTAATCTCCAAAATAGCACAATCCCCAGTTCAACATACACAGAACTTTTTGTTGCAGAGTGATGGAGGTTAAGTGGTGGTTCAAGGTCACCCTCAGCTAGATAGCAGGAGTCTATGTTAGGCTACAGGAAACCTTGTTTCAAAATAAAAATGAAATAAAATTCCAACATCATTAAATTTGAATTCTACATGTTGAAATTATCTGTCCATGATCAGCATCATGCCCAGCTTCAAAGTTCTTTAAAAAGAAAAAAGAAATCTTGTTTTAGCCAGGTGTGGTAGTACACATCTATAAATAATCCTAGCACTTGGGAGTTATAGGCAAGAAGCAGCTAACATCAGCTACAAAAAACAGCCTATGATAGTGAGGCTTAAACTAAAAAAAAAAACAAAAACAAAAAAACCCACAATGCTGTATTGCTATATGCCAACACGTGCATCTTTTAAGCACTACAACCTATATAACCCTACTAAAAGCTATCCTGACCAAGCAGTTCAACTCGTCACGCTACAAAAAGAAAGAAAATGAAAGAAGAAATGCCTATATCCACAAAACTAAGCAAGGGTTAAAAAAAAAAAAAAAAAAAATCACATGGCCATGAAATTGTGAATGATGGACGAAACAAATTCTGAGGTATACATACATTGGAAAACCCACAATAGTTAAAAGGAACAGAGGCTGAAGAGATGGCTCAGCAGTTAAGAACACTGGCTGTTCCTCCACAGGACCCAGGTTCAACACTCAGTACCTAAATGGCAGCTCACAACCAGCTCCAAGTCTAGTTTCAGGGAAACCAACACCTTCTTCTGGCCTCCTTGCCCACCGGGCATGCATGTGGTACAGATGCTTTTGCAGGCAAAACACCTATACATACAAAAATAACAAAGCCAAGCTTCTGGCATATACATCGCCACATTTAACAATGCACTGCACTGCACTGAGGGCAGCTGCAACCACTGCAAGACTCGATAGGCAACACTACAGATTACTGCCAGAGTGTGAGGGAACTTCAGAAGCGATGGAAATATTTGTATGTGACTGGGGTGGTGGTTACACATACTGTCAAAAGTCAACCTGTGCCGGGTGTGGTGGCGCATGCCTTTAATCCCAGCACTTGGGAGGCAGAGGCAGGCGGATTGCTGTGAGTTCAAGGCCAGCCTAGTCTACAAAGTCAGTCTAGGACAGCCAAGG
Source organism: Acomys russatus (assembly GCF_903995435.1). Taxonomy (NCBI): domain Eukaryota; kingdom Metazoa; phylum Chordata; class Mammalia; order Rodentia; family Muridae; genus Acomys; species Acomys russatus. The sequence continues at coordinate 39,992,168 of NC_067151.1, read as the reverse complement.
CTACATAGAGAAACCCTATCTCGAAAAACCAAATAAATAAATAAATAAATAAAAATAAAAAGTCAACCTGTATACTTGAATATCTATAAGGTTAGTATATAGTACATCTAATCTTAATAAAAACTTAAATAAAACAAAACAAAACCATCACCTATCTCCACAAAGCAAAAGAAGCTGTCACAAGGAGTAACTGTCGTCCTCAATCTTCAAGGGCATTCGGTAGTGAAACTCTATGCCAGAGTCATGAGAAAGGCCAATAACAAATCTAAGAGCCAGTTTGCTCCCTACGAAATCAGCAATCTGGGCTAAGGCTGTAGAGTGCCAGACCACTATGTGCACGACCTGGAATTGGCTCAAGACGAGGAGAGCAGAAGAAAGGAAGAGAAGGGAGTAAAGAGAAGATACAGCTCAATAGCTTAGTACCTGCCTGCAGAGTGAGAAGCCCTTTGTTTGTCTGTTTTTTGTTTTCCAAGACAGGGTCTCTCTGTGTAGCCTTGTCTGTCCTGGACTCACTTTGTAGACCAGGCTGGCCTCGAACTCACAGCGATCTGCCTGCCTCTGCCTCTCGAGTGCTGGGATTAAAGGCGTGCGCCACCACGCCCAGCATGCGAAGGCTTTTATTGGTCTTACATACACACACAGTAAAAAAATAGTATTTCATCAACCAATTGTGAGCACCTGCAGCCAGGTGTTGTTACCTGCACTAAAATCAGCAGCACTGCTGTAGGTAAAAAACAAACTAATTCAAACGTGGTTTGGTTTGGTTTTTTTGAGATAGGGTTTCTCCGTGTAGCCTTGACTATCCTGGACTTGCTTTGTAGACCAGACCAGGTTGGCCTCAAACTCACAACGATCCGCCTGCCTCTGCCTCCCAAGTGCTGGGATTAAAGGCATGCGCCACCACCACCCGGCTCTCAAACATGTTTTTAAAGACTGTATTTATTATAGCTGGGGAAGGGGAGGGCACACCAAGAAGAATTATCCAAAGAATTGAAAATTCAGTTGTGGGTGCATTGTCGATTTGTAATCCTAGCACTTAGAAAGTGAAGGCAGGAGAAAAATCAAGACAAATACATGAGATCCTCTCCCCTTATACCCCTCCAAAGTAAAGTCTGCGCAATATTACAGTGCATCAATAAAAGAAACCAAAATGAAAAGGGAGGAGGAGGAAGAGGAAAGAAAAGCAGTTGAGAATGGTGGTACAAGCTTGTAATCCCAGCACTCAGGAGGTAGAGGCAGGGGGATCTCTGAGTTCCAAGCCAGCCTGGTCTACATAGCAAGCTCCAGTACAGCTACATAAAGAAACCCTGTCCAGAGAAAACAACAAAAGACCAAAAAAACAAAAACACCATCTATGTATGTGGATTAGAAAAAAAATAGTAAAATTAGTAAAAACATAGTTTTAAAAATTTTGTCCCACTCTAAAGACACTCTCACTTGGTTCCTAGAAGGCTTTCTGGAACCTAAGCCCATACTACAATACTATTTTTGTGTATGGGTATTTTAAGTATATTAAAAAGTTATCAAAGGTAAGTTGTACATTATGGCTCACACTCCTAATCGTACACAGGCCAAAATTCCGGAGACTGGATCTATAGTGTGAAAACCTGTCGCTAAAACCATATACCCTGGGGCTGGGGAGTGCTCTTCCAGAAGATCCAGGCCCAGTTCCCAGAGCCCACATGGGGGATTACAACCATCTCTAACTCTAATGCCAAGGGTACAACACACTCTTCTGGCCTCCGTCAGCACCAGGCACCTGAGCAGTGGGAGCGCAAACACACAAGCAGGCAAAGCACCATCAGCACCAGGCGCCTGAGCAGTGGGAGCACAAACACACAAGCAGGCAGAGCACCACTTTCTTAGCCTGTTAATGCTGTGGTAAGTATGACCAAGGTAACTTGGAAAGGAAAAGGTAGAGTTGTAGTGCATCATCAAGGAAGTCAGGGCTGGATCTTAAAGCTGACTTGCCTACAGGCAATCTGGGAGGCGTTTTCTCAACTGCTTTCCAGCTATCTTCCCAGATTAAAAAACAAAAACAAAAACAAAACAAAACCAGACAACCATTTACATAAAATAAAGTTACAGAATTTTTTAAAGTTTTTAGAATGGGCTGAAGAGATGGTCCAGCTCTTCCAGAGCACTCAGCTCCAATTCTCAGCATCCACATGGCAGCTCTTAACTGTTAACTCCAGTCCCAGGGGATCTGATGTGCTTTTCTGGCCTCTATGGGCACACAGGCACACAAATGTGGTACAGACACACATGCAAGCACAACCCCTATAAAAGTGTGTGTGTGTGTGTGTGTGTGTGTGTGTGTGTGTGTGTGTGTGTGTGTAGAGGAGGCTGGCCTTGGAATGATGCGCTTATCTCCACCTTGAAGGAGCTGGAATAACATCTGTGATGGTTAATTCTAATTGTCCGGCTTGATAATTAGCTTATTATTAAGGTTGAGTTTTTTTTTTTTTTCCATTTTATTTTTAAATTTTGTATAACGGTGTTTTGGCTGCATGTATGTTTTCACCATGTGCGTGTAGTGCCTACACGGTCCAGATGAGGGTGTTAGATTACTTGGAACCGGAGTTACAGACAGCTGTAACCTTGAAATAAAATTCTGCCAATTCACCTTAAATTCAAATATATTACAATGATCAAAATTCTCATCTTAAAGAAAAAAAGTTGAAAAAAATTATCCTCATACTATTTGAGATAATTTGAAAACTGAAATGTGATTTAATTTTGTGAAAATGCTCTTCTCGATCGCTGTAACGTTCTAATATTGCATCGGATTCATCCACCATAAAGATGAATTCTTTTCGTGTGTTTTAAGATTCAAAATTAAAGACAGAAGTGTCTGGTGAGCTCACTCTTCAGAGCATGACAGGTGCTTAGAGAATACAGGAGCTGCCTCATAATGTTTATTCATTGTTCAATTCAGATTTTGAATGATTACTAAGTATTAAATAGCCATTGACGAAGTGGTGACACTTAAGCTCCATGTTTGTAAGCGTTGAAATTGCGCCTGGCTGTAGAGTTTAGAGTTTCATGCATCCGAAGAGAAATTTAACACGTTTTCTAAAAGGCTAGGCCACAACAACGGACAGGGTGATGTACACCTCGCTAATGTGAGCCGCATTTCAACACTGCAGGTTCCCCGTGACAAAACTGAGTGTAGGTCATATAGAACTCCAGGGCAAAGGCGACTTTCACTCGGAAGGGAAAAGGAGCCAATTCGGAGAAGTCTAGGAGTTGGACGTGACGAGATGCCCACCAACGGCCCAACGTCTTGGCTTACGCAGTTAGCCAACTTTTTCCAGTATCCGGGGAGTCCTCGGCTCCGAGGCAGAGCCAAAAGTCAGAAAAAGCGTCCCCCAAAACTAGCACGTGAAACTCGAGGCAGGGTGTGCAGAAGCAGAGCCTGGCCACACACTCTTCCCCTCCGAGGATGGCGGGAGAACCGGGAGATGGGGCTCACTTAGGACCAGGAATAGAGGTTGCGGTCAGCGAGGTTCGACAGGCCCCACGAAAGCGAGGAGACAGAGGGGCCCTCACCAACCGAATAAAAAGACCACAGGCCCTGCGCGACCACCACACGCGAGGCCCGGACCCTACACTGGCGGCTGAAGGGCCTCGGCGTCCCCAGGAATCGTGCCCCACGGCCAGGTAGCCTCCGCGCTGGAGCCGCTCCGGCAGCTCGGCTCTACACTAGCAAAGCCAACAAAGCGCCTCCAATATCTGAAACCCGCGCTGCAGGCCGGGCCAGGGGCACGCCGAGCGCCGCAGCCCGGGCCGAGGGACGCGGACGGACCCCTAGGCCTCGCTCGAGCTGCCGGAGGGCGGCAGGGACCGCAAGCACAAACTGACCTTGGAATCTCCGTTGCACAGGGCCATCGGGGATCGGCGCCTCGGGCGGTGACTGTTAGCGAGGCCTGGATGTGAGCAGCAAAGCGCTGGGACCGGCTGACTGTGGCAAGCGTGCAGCACAGAACCGTACTGCGAGAACAGAAGCAGCTAGCTGCTCCCGCCTCCAGCTTCCGCCGGGCCGCCGCCAACCGGCCCGCCCTCGAAGGCGGAGCCGCGCAAGCCCCGCCCTCGTTGTCGCGTGGGGCCGAGGGGTTGGAGGGGATGGAGGGGTTGGGGGATGGGGGGTTGGGGGGTGGGGTGAGCGGGGGTTGGAGAGGGAGCCAGTAGCCTGTTTTTTTTTTTTCTTTCAACACATTTTTTATTGAAAAATAAAATAAATCATATTACATCTCATTTGCTATACCATCCCATGCATCCTCCCATTCCTCCCTCCCTCCCGCTTTCACCCATTCCCCTTCCCTATGACTGTGACTGAGGGGGACCTCCTCCTCTTCAATATGATGCTAGGGTATCAAGTCTCTTCTTGGTAGTCCAGCAGCCTGTTTTAAAGGAAAGAAAGCATGGACCACCGGGACGGCGCTGTCCCCAAGGCCATCACACACACACACACACACACACACACACACACACACACACACACACAGAGTTGGAGACCCCCTTGCGCTGGAGGGCGACTCCTTGGCAGCGAAAGGCTGGTGGCACAGGGGAGCAGGCCTCTTGGGTAGCTGGGACTTTGCCTAAGGATGAGGCAAAGGTTTAGGTTCATCAAGTATATAGCGCCGGCAGGATTTTTTTTTTCTTATTTTTTATTAATTAATTTATTCAGATTACAACTCCATTGTTATCTCATCACTTGTATCCTCCCACCCTCCCTCCTGCTTTCACCCTACTCCGGTCCCCTAGGTCTAAAACCGAGGGGGACCTCCTCCCTTACTATTTGGTCACAGGCTATTAAGTCTCATCTTGGTAGCCTGCTTATTCTTTCTTTGAGTGCCACCAGGCCTCCCCACCAAGGGGAGGTGGTCAAATATGGAGCACCAGAGTTCATGTTAGAGTTAGTCCCTGCTCTCCATGTGTCTGTGGAGAATGTCCTGTGCATTGGCTAGATCAGAGTAGGGGGTTCGATGTTTACTTCTTGTATTGTCCTTGGTTAGTGCAATAACATTGTGATGGGTGGATAGGGGCCCAGGGGGTTCTGCTCAAACTATTGCCTGCAGGATTTAAAAATAAAAAATAAAAAAAGGTTTGAGAGCCCCACTGATTGATTGTCAGCTGCGCCAGCAGAACTGTAGTTCCTCCAGTTGGCCTCTTGGCACCCATCAAGGCAAGTATCGATTTGAAACTGGTTATCTGAACGCCTAAATCAGGGCTGGGAGGAAAACGATGATAGAACCTGTAGCAAAGCGTCCGGCTCATTCCTGAAGCCGAAGCCAGAGAACTGCCACAAGCTCGGGGCCCCAAGACCTTGTCTCAAAAAAGAACAAAACTTGGAATGCTCACTTCTATACTGCCTTTCAGCAGCTAAAATTGGCTCTGCTGTCTGACTGTAGTCCAGGTATTGGGGAGTGACAGCGAGCACATTGGGCCGCACAATGTCTTGAGAATGGTGAAGAGCGATTGTTCTCACCCATCTTTTACAAGTCAGAAAACTTAAGACTGGTAAATAATCTGCCACTCAAATAGTCCTAGCTCACTTACTTTTGTTTTGTTTTGTTTTGTTTTTAGTTGAAAAAAACGAACAGTTGAATTTTCCATTATACTGGGTTATCTTGGGTTTGTATGAGCAATCCAAAGTGTAGTTACTGACAGAATAGCCTCAATTTGCTTTGTTTGTTTGTTGGTTTGTTGGTTTTTTTTGTTTTTCCAGACAGGGTCCCTCTGTGTAGCCTTGGCCGTCCTGGACTCACTTTGTAGACCAGGCTGGCTTTGAACTCACAGAGATACACCTGCCTCTGCCTCAGGAGTGTTGGGATTAAAGGCAGGAGCCACCAACTCCCTGTTAACAGCCTCAATTTGCATAAACATCCACCACCACCACCACTGCAAGCCCCCAGGCACTGCAATAAAATGGGATGTGATTACAGCATTAAGTACCGGCTACATACCATCTCAACCTCAAATCTTCATAAGCTGCAATTTAAATAATGAATTTGGCACAGAGGGAGGGAGATCGCTGTGAGTTCAAGGCCAGCCTGGTGTACAAAGCAAGTCCACGACAGCCAAGGCTGCACAGAGAAGCCCTGTCTCAGAAAAAAAACAACAAAGAATGCATTCATAGTGTTGCAATGAGGGTGGCTTGGTTTTTTAACAATAAGCTGAGCCTAGCCTGAGGCTCAGTGAGAGAACATGTCTCAGAAGAAAGTGGGGGTTGGTAGAGGAGAACCCTCAACATCCTCTTATGGCCTATCTGCCTATAAACACATGTGCACACAGACCACACACACACACACACACACACACACACACACACACACACACACACACACGGAAATAAGAACTTTTAGAAACAAGAACAAAAAGTGGACATTGTGAATGAAGCAGGCATGTGCTATGATGTCCTACACGTACAAGGGGGAGCTGGAGGCCAACCTAGCTAGCCTGGGCTACAGAAAACAAGGAAAGATCATGGTGTGGTGCCCAGCAATCAGGGAGGCAGAGGCAGGCAGATCTCTGAGTTCAAGGACTGCATGGTCTACAAAGCAAGTCCAGAACAACCAAGTCTACACAGAGAAACCCTGTCTCAAAATAACAAAAACAAACAAAGAAAACCCCAAAAAACCCAAAAAAGCAAAGGAAGTAAATAAAAGAAAAATGTTCAAAGGCTCTTGAGATCTGTTTTTGGAGCTCTAGATTGGCTGTAATTTGACTGAATCTGGAATCAACTAAGAGAAAAGCCACTGGGCACAAGTGTAATAGATTTTATTGATCAGCGTCCATGTTGGCGCCATGTTCACATGCTATTCAGACAAAGGGAGGCCCAAGGAGAAGAGTTTGCTTCTTTGCTTATTGCACTGCTTGTTGCCTTTCTGTCTTGCTGTGAGCTCACTCATGCTGTTGCTGCTGCGAATATTCCTCTCTGATGAGCACAGGTTTTTCACTCTTCTAATGTGGACTGAACACCAGTGGCTCTCCAGGAACACTCTAGATCCTCAGTGTAAGACTAGAACTATTAAGCCAGGTGTGGTGGCCAGGCGTGGTGGCGCATGCCTTTAATCCCAGCACTCGGGAGGCAGAGGCAGGCGGATCTCTGTGAGTTCGAGGCCAGCCTGGTCTACAGAGTGAGTCCAGGACAGCCAAGGCTACACAGAGAAACCCTGTCTGGAAAACAAAACAAACAAACAAAAAAGCCAGGCATGGTGGTGTACACCTTTAACCCCAGCACTCAGGAGACAGAGGCAGGTAGATTTCTGTGAGTTCAAGGCCAGCTTGGTCTACAAAGTAGTCTAGGACAGCCAAGGCTACACAGAGAAACCCTGTCTCCAAAAACAAAACACCTAGGACTATTGAGATAGCTCAACAGCTGAGGTGTCTGAACAGCTACCAGTTTACTGGGCGCTCTGGGCTATAAGCAGCCACTGCTCAATAACCCAGACCGTATCAGGGAAGCCACTCTAATTTTCCCTTTACTATATATTCTCAGTTGTAGTCTACTAAAGAGCCCTGACTACCACACTATGTAGTAAGGAGACTGGACCTAGGGCCACACACATACTAAGACAGCTCTTTGACACTGACCTATATCCTCGGCATTCTTTTATTTTTTATTTTTGCTTGGGTCTCAGTAAGTTGCCTAGACAAGCATTGAACTTACTTTGTAGCCCAGGATAACCTTGAACTTGTAACTTTCTTACTTTAGCCTCCTAAATAGCTGCTGTTTCAGTCTTGTACCAGCAGCTGCAACTGAATAGCAAACTGCTAACTTGTTCATTAGGTGCTCAGAGATCTGGCTCCCACTAGACTGAGTTGCAGCCTGCACTTTACTACTTTCTCCTCTCACTCCTCTCCAAGCATATAAACAGCTTCAGTACCTTAAGTATGATCTGTTCTTTCTTGACTCAGACGTTTTGCACAAAAATATCTTTCTCACTATGTAGCCCTGGCTGGCCTGGAACATTCTATGTAGACCAAGCTGGCTACCTGGAGTACATATTGAGACATTGTCTCAAACAACAGGGAAAAGAGAGGAAAGGAGAACTGCAGCAGGAGATAGGTGCCACAGATAGGCTTCCTCAGGAGGCAGAGGCAGGCAGATCGCTGTGAGTTTGAGGCCAGGATAATACAGAGAGACCCTGTCTCAAAAAACAAGAAGAAGAAGAAGAAGAAGAAGAAGAAGAAGAAGAAGAAGAAGAAGAAGAAGAAGAAGAAGAAGAAGAAGAAGAAGAAGAAGAAATTGGGGCTCTGTAAGCAAACACTACACTGAGACAAATGCCCAGCCCCCATAAGCCTTTTCTAATCTAGCATTAGCTTGCACACAGAATTGTTTCTCTCCCTTTTATTCATTGGATGATTTACAGTCCAAGATCAAATTCATTACTCATTGCTTTAAAGACTTTATCTTTTACAGAACTATGTGAGACTCCAGACAGCCAAAACAATCCAGAGCAAAAATAGCAGTGCTGGAGAAATTGCCATCCCAGACCTCAAGGTATAGTATTAAACAAACAAACAAAAAATAAAAACAAAAGAAAGAAAAGAAAAGAAAAAAGGATGATATTGGTACTAACACAATGGAACAAAATCAAAGATACAAACATGAAGACATATAACTACAGCCACTTGATATTTGACAAAGATGCCAAAACTAGACACTGGAGAAAAAACAAGATCTTTCACAAACAGGGCCAAGAAAACCAGATAGATGTTCATAGGCTTGAAGGTGGGGGGCAGTAGACCCCTATCTATCACCTTCCATAATAACTAATTCCAAATGGGTGAAAGGTCTAAACATTAAACTTGAAATACTAAAACTGCTAGAAGAAAACATAAGCAGTACCATACACGGTGTGGGTGTGTAGAGGAATGATAATTCAGAACATGGCTATTTTGGCAAGAGAGCACATCTGAAGACCTTCTAGGTCTATGTGATCCAGCAGGACCACAAACAAGCCTTTAGTCCAGGAGACAAAGGCAAACAGATCTGAGTTCAAGGACAGCCTGGTATGGAGCAAGTCTCAGGTAAAGAAAAGCTTAGGTTAGGCATGGTGGCACATGCCTTTATCCCAAATAAAGGTAAAGTTAGTTTGTAGAAGGAAGCACCCATTGTTTGGAAGTGATGTCTAATTGAGTGGCAGAAAGGTGACTAACCAGAGAAAGATTTGACAGAATAGGATATTGTTGGGGGATGGTCTGATGCATTTTGCTGCTAATTACTGCTTGCTGTCTGGGTGACCCACCTTTTGCTTAATAAAAAGCCATCCCACCTGGACAGGGCAAAGGAGATGGGTGGGGCTAGGAGAGAGAGGAATTCGGGGAAGAAGAAAGACCACCATGAGGAGAACGGAGAGAGACCTGAAGGGAGGAGAGGAAGGCCGCCATGGGTTAGATGGAGGAGAAGCATATAGCTGGCAGCATGGATGGAGAATCCAGCCCAGATAAAGAACATTAACAAGTATTTGAGATTATGGATGGGAAATAGCTTGATAGAGGTTATTGGAAACAGATGACATGAGATTGAGACAGGGATCCCATTGCCTGCCTGCCCCACTATGGGAGGTAGTTTAGAGGATTGATATCTGCCCTGCCCCAGGTTAACTAAGGCTATTTTAAAATATAACAAGTGTCTGTGTCTTAATTAATTGTTAGCCAGGCCTATAGAGGTAATACAGACAACTTTAAAAACAATAGGATACACCCAACTTTCATGAGAAGAGAGGGAAAAGGGAAATTACTTAAGAGGCAGTTTTACCAGGACAGTAATAGAGAGATGGGTTATAGAGAGAGAATTCAGGTGAAGATGAACAATCCAGAAAATGAGAAGAATCCAGAAGATGAGAACAGATTGTTGGAGTTAGTCTGAGGCCAAAAAGAGCAGTTCTGGGCCAAGAGAGAAGCCAGATTAAATAAGTCAGTTGGGAGAAGAGTTTAAGCCAGAACAGCTGAGTTGAACCATCCAGTCCAGAGCTCAGTAAGAACAAGCAGGGCTGAGCTTATATTAAGCTGTAAGTTCAGAGGCTGAAAACATTCTAGGCCCACGTTAGATTGTATGGTGGCTAGAAGATTCCAGGACAAGGCCTAGGTTAGCAGAAGGAGGCAGTAAGCCTCCCAGACAACAACCGAGCCATGAGAATAAAAGTTACTTTTACATGGGTATAGGAAAGGACTTCCTGAATAGGACTCTATTTGTCCAAGAATTAAAGCCAACAACTGACATGTGGGACTTCAGGAAACTAAAAAGCTTCAGCACAGACAAAGAAACAATCAAGTGAGTAAAGAGAAAGCCCAGACAGAGAATGCTATAGAAGTTTGGTCACCTATTCATCGGACAGAGGTTTAATATCCAGAACATACAAAGAACTCAAAAATCAAAGAATAAAAAAGGATAAATTACCCATTAAAAAATTAACATATGACTTAAAAAATATCAAAATGTTCCTCGGCCCTAGAAATCCAGGAAATGAAATTGAAAACAACTTTGATATTTCTTCTTAGCACAGTCAGAATGGCAAATATCAACAGAACTGAGAACAACCCTAGAGAGGATGTGGGCTAAAGAGAACCCTCATTCACTGATGGTGGGATAGCAACTGGTCCAGTACGGAAGCACCCTTTAAAGACATATGATGCAGCTATGCCACTTCTTGTGTCATGCCCAAAATATTGCACATTCTACTCTAAGATACTTGCTCAGCCATGCCCATTGCCAGTCTACTCACAACAGCAAGGAAATGGAAACAACACAACTACCCTTCAATTGACAAGTGGATAATGAAAATGAGCTACACATGCGATATGGAAAACTAATCAGCTGTATAGAAAAAACGAAATCATGAAACGTGCAGGTAAATGGTGGAACTAGAATCATATTGAGTTGAAGTAACCCCCACCTAGAAAAATCGAATCGCAAGTTCTCTCTCATCTGAAGGTTTTAGTTCCAAGTCTTCAGATGTGAGTGTACTACATACAACTTGGAGAACCACAGAAAACAGGAAAGTGGAAAGAGACTGGGGAAGGAAAGGTGAATGGAGAAGGAACTGGCTGGGTACATGTGATTTGAAGGGGGAAATGGAAAAACAGGAGGTTTTAATTATGAGTGGGAGAGAGGGAGGATTACTGGGGGCTTGCTGACTGCTGGCCTTGCCAAAATACAAGTTTCAAGTGAGACAGCCTGCCTCAAAGAAACAAGGCAGAGAATGATAGAGAAAAACCAGCAAACTGGGTGTACACACACACACAAATTAATATTTTCAAAGAATGACTAAGAGTACAAATATCAAAGGGCACATATTAAAGCAGATCAATTGTCATATTTGTCCACCTTTCTTCCTCTCTCCCAGTGAATTAAACATACAGTCATGAACATGGTAAACAACTGTTCTTTCACTGAGCTATATTTCCAGCCATCTGTACTATCCTCTCCATGAGTGTTTTGTTATCCCTTGTTGAAAGGATTTATGGCAGAAATCCATCCAGAGTGTATATAATGACATGTATCACATATATTATAACATACATATGTACAGGTTTTTATTGTGAAAGAACTTGCCAGCTCATCATTGTGAGTACAATGTTAATGTTAAGAACACTCAGGCTATAGCTGGGCGTGGTGGTGCACACCTTTAATCCCAGCATTCAGGAGGCAGAGGCAGAACGATCACTGTGAGTTCGAGACCACCCTGGTCTACAAAGTGGGTCCAGGACAGTCAAAGCTACACAGAGACCCTGTCTCAAAAAAAAAAAAAAAAAAAAAAGAAAGAAAGAAAAGAAAAGAAAAGAAAAAAGAATACTCAGGCTGTACAACAGATGAGTGACAAAAGAAATTACGCATTGTATTTCATAAAATTGGAGCTATGCCTACTGGACAACTCCCCATTTCTCCCTTCTTGGAGTTACTGATAACACCACTCTGTTTTCTTTTTTGTTGAAGCAGACAGACTGCTTCAGATATCTCAAACAAGTGAGATCATACAATATTTGTCTTACTGTAACTGTTATCTTTCATTTAAGACATTGTGCTATCTAGTTTTATGTCAACTTGACAGAGTAGAGTCATTTAGGAGAGGAAAATGCTTCCACCAGATCAGCCTGTTGGTAAGTCTGCGGCACATTTTCTAAATTGATGATTAATGTGGTGATGCCCAGCTCACTGTGGGCAGTACCACATCTGGATGGTAGTCCTAGGGGCTGTAAGAGAGCAGCAAGCTGAGCAAGTCATGAGGACCAAGCTAGTCAGCAACACTCCTCCACATTCTCTGCATCAGTTACTGCCTTCAAGATCCCAGCCTGTTTGAGCTCCTTCCCTGATTTCCCTCAGTGATGGACTGCTACCTACAAGTATAAAATGCCTCTCCTCCCAAGTTACTTTTGGTCATGGTGTTGTATCATAGCAACAGAACCTAAGACCCATAATTTGTTGAATATTTAGCCATACTTTATTCTGTCATAGATTTTCCTTCCTTATTGGTGAATTAGAGTAACACCTTGGCCCATAACGTTTACTATGGCTGCTATTACTTACACCATACTTTGCTGTGGAGTCATCCATCAACAAACACTTAGGTTGCTGCTATCTCACTGTAAATAATGCTTTATTGGTGTATTCTTGCATTAGAAACAGAAAATATAATAAAGAAACATGGTAACATACAGTGAAAATGAAGGAAACAAAACTGTCCAGGCTTTGAACTATAATGTGAAGGTGGGAGTAGTGGTGTGCATGCCTGTAATCCTAGCATTTAAGAGATAGAGATCGGGAGCACAATGTAAGCATTGTTTATAGAGTAAGCTGGGGGGCGGGGTAGTTTGGGCTACATGAGACTATTTTTTAAGAAAAGATAGATACAAATATTACATGGTTTCTCCTATAATCAATGTTAATACCTTAGAATTTTAAAACTTAGAAAGTTAAATTGTTTTCCTATATTAATGTCATTTAGCTTCATTCTCACCTCCCTGAGGAGCTATAAGCTGAATTTCCATGGAGGGGAAGATTTCTTCAGTGATAAAGCTATAGATAAGCTGCTCCTTACCAATTCTTAAGTAAGTAACTCTAATTAAATCCTATGGTTCACAAGATAAAAAAGGGAATGCAGGGGACAGGACAGATGGCTCAGAGGTCTTCCAAAGATCTTGAGTTCAATTCCCAGCAACCACATGGTGGTTCACAAGCATCTACAGTGAGATCTGGTGTCCTCTTCTGGCGTGTAGGCCCACATGCAGGTAAAATATGTAAATAATTAAATAAATCTTTTTTTAAAAGAAAGGGAATACAGAGTATGGGGGGAACTAGGTGAGAAGAAGAAGGGATCAGTAGAAGTGGGAGGGACACAGGAGAGGTTAATGAAGGATGAATATGATCAAAACACATTAAGCCGGGCCGCGGTGATTCACGCCTTTAATCCCAGTACTCGGGAGGGAGAGGCAGACGGATCACTGTGAGCCTGGTCTACAAAGTTAGTCCAGGACAGCCAAGACAGTGAGACCCTGTCTCAAAAAACCAAAAAACAAACAAACAAACAAAAATCCACATTATATACATGTATGAAAATATCATAATGAAATGTATTTGTTGTTTTAATTAATAAAACCCTGACTGTTCTATTTTACCAGTAAAGACTCAGGAGCCAGATGTTGTGGTGAAAAACCTGCTAGCTCAGAGAGGCAGAGAAAGCACCCAGCTGACCTTCCTACTCAGCTCACATCCAGAAGGAAAACAGCCCAAAAAGGCTCACTAGCTCAGCTGACAGCCCAGAAGGAAAAGGAAAAAAACAAAAACAAAAGCAAGGCCAAAGGCTTGCTAACTCAAAGTCCAAAAAGCCAAAAGCCAAACAGCTGAGGAGCTCAGGAGCTAGAGAGCTAAGAGTCCAAGAGCTAAAAGTGCCTTTTACTTCTACATGCTGTCTTAAATACCCCTCAACTCAAAATCCCTCTTACTCTTTAATCCCTGTCAGCTGGTTTCTTGCTCTGCCTCTTGACTTAGGGTAAATTATATTAAATTCTATGTACAGAGAGCTCTTGGATTAAAGGTGTGTGTAAGGCTGGCTGAACCACACCTTAATCACCTGGTTACAATAAACAGAAAGTTCTTGGATTAAAGGTGTGTTAGGACTCCACCACAAGAAATAAGGATTTGCAGTTCAATCTCAGGGATTATAATGGAATCCAAGACAAAATTTTTACAGTTTACTTCTCAGGGATCAAAGGTTCCATAACATACAATGTTATATGCAATTAGTATATGTTAAATTTAAAAAATATTTTAAATCGCTTAGTTTAGCTGGTCAAAGTGGTGAGCATCTTTAAGCCCAGCATTAAAGGAGAGACAGAGGCAGGTGGATTTCTGTGAGTTTGAGGCCAGCCTGATCTGCAGAGTAAGTTACAGTATAGCCAGGACTACCCAGAGAAATCAATATTAAAAAACAAACAAACAAAAATCACTTAGCTTGGGCTCAAGACAGATCAGTAGTAAAGAGCATGCACTGCCCTTGCAGAGGATGGGAGTCCAGCACCCGTAAAGGATGACTCACAACTACCTGCAACTCCAGGGCACTCTATCACCTCTGACCTCTGACAGCACCTGTGCTCACATGCTGTGGTGTCTGAATGAAAATAGCCTCCACAGATCCATAAAAAGCAGCACTATTTGGAGGTGTGGCCTTGTTGAAGGAAGTGTGGCTTTGTTGGAGGAAGTGTGTCAGTGGGAGTGGGCTTTGAGTTCTCAGATGCTTAGCCAGGCCCAATGTGGTAGTCTCTTCCTGCTGCCTGTGGATTCAGATGTAGAACTCTCAGCTCCTTCTCCAGCTCCCTGTCTGCCTGCGTGCTGCCATGCTTCCCACCATGACAATAATGGACTAACGCTCTGAACCTGTAAGCCAGCCCCAATTAAATGTTTTCCTTTATAAGAGTTGCCATAGGCATGGCATCTATTTATAGCAATAAAACCCTAAGACACATGCATATAGCTACACATTGATATGAATGTATACACATATTAAAGTTTAATAGTCTCTAGGCTCCACATAGTATTCACAAATTCAGGATTCTGTCAATAAGCATCATAATGACACTGAATTCTCTGGAGTTAGAGGCAGCTACAGTTACATCCACACAAAGGTTCTGGGAATTAAATTTGGGTCCTCTGCAAGAGTAAAATTCCAAATAGTATATTAAATATAGTTTAGATGATAGAAAACTGATGAGAGAAATCCATAAACATTAAATTGTTGATGTGGAGCCTTGGGGAAGTATAGAGCATCCATGAAAGGAATTAATGCCTTTATAAAAAGAGACTCTGAGCTGGGTATGGTGATGCAGGCCTGCAATCTCAGCACTCATTGTGTGGCTCAGGCTGGGCTATAACTTGTGGACCTCTTGCCTTCGTCTCCTCAGTGCCATGATTACAACATGTGTGCCACCACATCTGTCCATAGATTTTCTTTTAGTAAGAAGGTTGGTTTTTTCTCTTTGTTTTGTACTATCACTATTCATTTAAAACAAAGTTATACACAAAATATTATGCATACAAACAATGAGTTGGGTAAATACTAAACTTTTCCCTAAAATTTTGCACTAGTAAATTTTTCCTGTTTGTATTTTTGTTTAGCTGGATACAGAAATTTAATATCCAATGGAATGATAATTTAACTGAAGTGGAATAAAGTAGAAAAAAACCAGTTATTAGCACTGGTTGTATTGCTCAATTCAAAGCATAACTTCATTTTGCTATCTGGAACAGAAGAACCTGAAAAAAATAATTAAGACACAATAGGTTATAATTTAACAACCTGACCACAGAAGCTTACACCTGTCAACTATAATGACTGTCTTTAAGAAACAAAATGCTGACTGCCGGGTAGGCTTCTGTAAAATCCAGGTTGCTTGCTCACCTCACCTTGTGATTTTAGAATATAAAATGGGCCTGATTTCAAGGGCTTTCGGGAACTATCCTGGATTCAGTGACATCTTTATTCCATCCTCACTGGTGTCAGAATACTTATTCAGGCTCTCTCCTGAACTGAGGAGCCTTTGTAGTCCAAGGACACTAATGCTGGGGGTGAGGTTGACCTCACATATTATAAGATACCAAAGGTCACACATATGATTCCATTTATACAGTTCTTCAAATGACAGACATAGAGTCAGGGAAAATATTAGGAAAGGAAGAGAGTGGGGAGGCGAGAGGCTGATGTAACTGTAAAGATATCATACCAAACAGGAACAGCACGTAAAAGTTTAACCCAGAACACACACACACACACACACACACACACACACACACATATAAAAATGTGAGATCTAGATAAGGCTAGCTATTAGTCTAGATGCTAGTTTATAGGCATGTACTTCCTATGTTTGTGGTATTGAAGTTAATGTAACATGTTACAAAAGTTAATAAAACTGCTTGCCTACTTGGTGAATGCCAGGCCAATATGATTCTGTCTCAAAACGGGGGTGGGGGGGTGGGGAGTGGACAGTGCCTGAACAACAACACCCAAGGTTGTCTTCTGGTCTTCATATGCATAATCACTAGTGCACATTCACACACAATTGTACCTCCCAAACACAGGAGCACACATAAAAGATCTGGGTTTACCTCAGTGGTAGAATTCTTGCCTAGAATGTGTGGGGTTCAAGGTTCAATCTCAAAGTAAAGGGAGAAAAACAAATAGAAAGGCAAACACATTATCTTCTCCTCAAACAGAAACCAAAACCCCTATCGACTGCATACCTTTTGTCTTAGTCGATGTTCTGTTGCCGTGGAGAAACTCCATGACCACAGCAACTTGTATCAATGGAAACATTTAATTGGGGCTGGCTTACACTATCAGAGTTTTGGTCCCTTATCATCATGGCAGGTAGCACGGTGGCACATGGGAGGACATGGTGCTGGAGAAGGAGCTGAGAGTTCTATAGCCAGATCCACTGGCAGCAGGAAGAGAGAGAGAGCTACTAGGCCAACCATG
This sequence comes from Acomys russatus, assembly GCF_903995435.1. Lineage (NCBI taxonomy): Eukaryota > Metazoa > Chordata > Mammalia > Rodentia > Muridae > Acomys > Acomys russatus. The sequence continues at coordinate 39,975,186 of NC_067151.1, read as the reverse complement.
GGCTTTCTGTCTGAAACCCCCCAGGGACATCTACCCCAACAAGGTCATACTTCCTAATTGTAAGCAGTGCCACTTCCTGATGACTAAGAGTTCAGATATATGTGCCTATGGAAGCCATTCTTATTCAAACTAACACACTCTTGGAGGCTCCTCCCTAAAATCCTGCGGACGCTAAAATGGATGTGACAAGCCTTATTCTGTATTCATTGACAATCGAAGCTTTTCCAGGATAGCACATGCCTGTAATGTTAGCATTTGGGAAGTGGGAGGAGGAACATCAGGAGTTCAAAATCATCCTAACAGGTACACATCAAACTCAAAGCTGGCATGGGCCACAGGAACTACCCTCTCAAGCAAAAATAAAAAGGAGCTAGGCAGGATGGCCCATTCCTTAATTTTAGCACTCAGGAGTCAGTGTCAGGCAGATCTCAGTGAGTTCATGTCCAGTCTGATCTACAAGGTGAGTTTCAGGCCAGTTAGGACTACATAGTAAGTTGTGAAATTAAGTAAGAAAATTAATCGAGGCTTATGGTCTCACTTAGATAACACTGTACAGTTTTCTTTTCCAACTTTTGAGACAGGGTCTTGCTATATAGCCATGGATGGTCAGGAACTTCAATTATAGACTAGTCTGGATTACAGGTATGTACCACCACACCAAACTCTATTCTCTTTAACAAAGATTTGAAGACCTCATGGTTGTCATTTTCTCTTACTAAGCTAGTGTGGTGGCTCATTTATACAACCCCAGGACTCAGGAGTATGTCCATAAGTTTGAGACTAGTCTGGATTACATAGACTAGTCTGAACTACAGTGTGACCCAAGACTCAGTATTAAAACAATTGAAAAGAAAAGTTAATAAGCGAAGTATCAAATTCCTGTGTAGGTGCGAGGGCTAGAGAGATGGCTCAGTGGTTGCTTGTCCCGTAACTCCAGCTTCAAAGTCTTCTAATCTAATCTAATAGGTGTGGGCACCTATACACATGTTCCCTCCCTCCTCCCTTTTCTCCCCCCCCCCCCATCTCTGGGACGAGTGAGGAAAGGAAGGAGACCAAGAGAATGAGAATATGTGGAATCAGCTAAGTGGTTAATTAGCTGTGGAAAGAACGGAAAATGCAAAGGTAGCATATGCACAACAAAATGTAAAGCATTTCAAATGTTTGCAGTGACATTTGAAACTCGCCAATTCAATAAAAATTTTTGGAAAACCCATTTCTTTGGCATCACTGAAATACTAAGCACAGTATCTCAACATTTACAGCTCCAAGTGCATCCAACGATTCGCTAAAACAAACAAACAAACCCGAAGATAGGTCACTTAAAATGCATAACCATGGATGTCAAGAGAAGTAGCTTCGAGAAGTTCCCATTGGCATAAAAATAAGATGCAGCGGATTGAAATTTATCTCCTTCACTCTATGTATCCAGTCCCCTACACTTCTTCATCACTTTGAGGAAACAGAACCACCTCACTCCTTCTGTATATAAGGTACTGGCATTTCTATTTAGTAGGGCACAAAGGACCCGCATCCTGACACCAAAACTTAGTAACGTTTCTGGCTGGTCCACAAGGCAGAAGCATTACTCAGTGTAAGAGTTTGTCATTGTACAAAGAGAAACTCTTTTACAAACACTGCAGCTTCTGACCATGCGCAATATTATTCCCAAGGCCTGGGCCAGTTGAGAAAACCCACGCTCACGTGGCGACGAGGGCCCAATGGCGGAAGCACACGAGTTTCACGCAGGCGCATACGCAGACTGAACCCGGCTATTTGTGACTCTTCGTCCGGGACGCACGGTACGCTGGCTTTATCCCTCCCTCGGGATCAGAATCGAAGGAATACATGGTTCCTGGCAAACGCTCTTTGCGCTTGCCGCCACCGGCGCTTGTCCTGATTGGTTGGCTTGGTCTGGAGGCAGGCAGGGGACCCATTTGGGCAGGGAACCACTTCCCGAAGCGCGAGGCAGGAAGTCTGGTGTCGCCAGAGGAGGTTGCCGGCTGCGGAGACAGCGGAGACCTGGTGCTGGGTGGGCAGGCGGGCGTTCGTGTCCTGCCGCAGTTGCGAGCCGGTCTCCATCGCAGCGCCACGGCCCGCTTCGTCAGCCTCGAGCCCCGCGCGGCTGCCCGGGGGGCTCTTGCAGGCTCCCTGAAGTCGCTCCTCGGGGCAGCGACCCAGGCTTCGCCTGGGCCACCGGCCGAGGATCTGGCTCCCTGCTGCAAAACAGCCACTCATCTCTCCGCGTCCGCCCTCCCGGCGGTGAGCCACCGAGACCCTGGTCCAGAGAGGCTGCCTTGGACCTGGGACTAAACTGATCGGAAACGCCAGCCTCGGGCCACCACAGACCGGGCTCTGCGTTGTCTCTGATATGTCACCGACCATCTCCAACAAGGACAGCAGTCGGCAGCGGCGGTCAGGCATGTTCAGCCACGCTCTGGATATGAAGAGTGGCCCGCTGCCGCCGGGCGGCTGGGATGACAGTCACCGGGACTTGGTGGGCGGGGAGGGGGACCGAGAAGCTCTTCTTGGAGATGCCGACCCCGGTGACTTCCCAAAAGCCCCACGGAGCTACAGAGCCGAACTGAGTAACATTTTGTTATTGCTCTTTCTTTACGTGCTTCAAGGCATTCCCTTAGGCCTGGCGGGGAGCATCCCCCTCATTTTACAGAGCAAAAATGTTAGCTATACAGACCAGGCTTTCTTCAGTTTTGTCTTCTGGCCATTCAGTCTTAAGTTACTTTGGGCTCCTTTGGTTGATGCTGTCTACTTTAAGAACTTCGGTCGCCGCAAGTCTTGGCTAGTCCCTACTCAGTATATACTAGGAATCTTCATGATATATTTATCTACTCAAGTGGACCATTTACTCGGAAATACTGATGGCAGAACGCCCGATGTCGTTGCTCTGACTGTGACATTCTTTTTGTTTGAATTCCTGGCTGCCACACAGGACATCGCTGTGGACGGTTGGGCCTTAACTATGTTATCCCGGGAAAACGTGGGCTATGCATCCACATGCAATTCTGTGGGCCAAACAGCGGGCTATTTTTTAGGCAATGTTTTGTTTTTGGCTCTTGAATCTGCAGACTTTTGTAACAAATATTTGCGGTTTCATCCTCAACCCAGGGGAATCGTTACCCTTTCAGGTTTGTATTTAAACTATTAACCTGTTAGGTTTATTTTATGCTTATGAATGCCTTCGACGAAACTTTAGATGGGAGTTCCCTTTTGCTTGCATTTAATTTTTATGTTTAATGATGCACAAGATGTTTTCCTAAATTTCTTTTTAGAATTAACATATTGGCTTCCGTTATGAGATTTTCATTCATGCATATATGTATGTACTTTGCTCACAATCAATTCCACAATACATCTGCTCTCTCTGCCTCCCTTAGTCCTTTTATAGCACACACACACACACACACACACACACACACACACACACACACACTTTTTTCCCCTTCATCTCGATTCTTTGTAGGAGAGAGACTATGTGACATTTGTTTTTCTGGTGTTGGATTATTTCTGAATTCTGTTTACTGGATTTCTTTAAAAGGGTCTTTATGGCCAACCTCAAATTCAGTCCTGCTTTAGCCTACTAAAGCTGGCTTTTAAAATTTTATATATACTTATATATATGGTAGATGACCTAAGCATATTTTCTGGGGGTTTTCTTTGTTTTGCTTTCTGTTTTATTAAAGTGTGCTTCTTTCAAGTATTCTTAATGCCAGCCCATGACATTAACGCAATCATCAGGACTCTTCAGTGGATAAGGAAAAGCAGCAGATAAAATAACAGAATTCTGAGGTAAAGATCCATGGGTCTTCGCCTGACCCATAAGTGTACATTTTAAAACTATGGGCCACATGGTTCACATTTCTCTGTTGTGTTTTGGTGGCTTGAGCGTCTGGTTTCTTGCTTTCTGATCTTTTTACACCATTACCCTTTCACAAGTAGTCCTCAGCTAGCTATCTGCCGAATGCCAAGGTTAGTTAATATCAGCATCCTGGAGTTGGCTAAGTGACAGGATCCTGAGGGGCCTCTTACAAAGAAAGAGCATGTGTGCCAACCAGGAACCGTAGAGATGGACATTGGAGAGGCCCAGAATAGCCACCCATTGACCATGGTAGACCTAATAGTTGGCTTTCTTCTTGGTTGGATCATTACTTAAGCTGATGTGGTCTTCTGAATAGCTGTTTGAATAACTGGAATTTGAACTTTGTTCTCCAGAAGATTCTACAATAGCTTACTTTTAAATTTTAAATTTTCTGTCTGTAGTGGACTTTTGATTTTGTTTAAAACATTTTGGGTTAAAGAGGTTTTTCATTTTAATGTTACACACCCCACATCACTAGTTTGGAGGTTTCTGTAACTTGGTAATAATGTAACTATGTTTCTGTTTTTGTGTCCCTGGTGCTGGGAAATGAATCCAGTACTCCTGCATAAAAGGCAAACTATCTTCTATTGTGCTAAGTCCCAATTCCATTTACCAGTGAGATTTTTTTCCTTTTTTCCCTCCCAGTGCTAGGGCTCTGTTATTCACCTTTGTCTGGCTTTCAGTTTTCCACAATCTAGATTGGCCTAAACTTCTATCCGCTAAGGATCCATGTACATAATTATGTGCCCCATGCCCAGTTTAACTAGCTAGTGGTTTTGAGGAATTTAAAGAACATGGAATCATATGAAGGGAATATCATTGCCTAGGTAAATAAAAAGGAGATAAACATCTAGAAAATCTGTATATTAGAAGCCATGACTTAAACAAAACTGCCAAGGGCTTAAGAGATGGCTCTGCTGATAAGGGCTCTTGTGGCTCTTGCAGAGGTCCTGAGTTTTGTTCCCGGCACCTATATGGTGGCTTACTTAACTCCAGTTCCAGGGGATCCAGTATCCTCTTCTGGACTCCACACACACCAGGAATGCAGACTGCACTTATTTACATACAGGGAAAACAATAATACACATGAAATTAAACCTATAATTTTTAAAAATCTTGTGATTAATTACAGGTACTACAGGTACTGCGGAAGAAATACCTTGAAAAAGAACAGTTTCAACATATAGAAAGCAGCAATGTAGACAGCAAATTGAGAATAGGAATGATGGGATGAGGTAAAATCTTGAGGAAACAAAACCCTTAGTTCTACGGACTGGCCTTTTCATAGTTGCAGGACAGTCCTGAACTTGGAGTGGGGTTCCCAAGAACCTGCAGAAGCAAAGAGAGACCCTTAAACAGTAAGGGACAAATAATCCACAAGGATAAAAGAACATGCATTTGGTTTTTTTTTTTTCTTTCTTTCTTTGTTTGCTCCCCCCCCCCCCCCCCCCCCCCGGCCCCAAGACAGTATTTCCCTGTGTAAGCCTTGGCTGTCCTAGACTCGCTTTGTAGACCAGGCTGGCCTAGAACTCACAGCGATTTACCTGCTTCTGCCTCCTGGAGTGCTGAGATTACAGGTGTGTGCCACTGTCCCCAGCTTGTTGTTTTCATTTTTATGATGAGGAAATTGCTGTCAAGCAACTAATTTAAGATAGATGTACCTGGAGTTCAGGTGTTTGTGGTTTTTAATCTGCTATTTTGCCTATAATTGATAAGAAGTTAGGAAAAGCCTCAAGGAAAGCCTTAAGTTCTAAAAATGTATTGATTGGTCAGGCTTTTAAAAAAAATCAGACAGATACAACACTGTGAATCCCGGTATCTGAAAACATCACCGACTTATAGAATGCCTGATTCTTAGAGATGGCTCAGAGGTTAAGAGCACTGACTACTCTTCCAGAGGTCTTGAGTTGAATTCCCAGCAACCACATGGTAGCTCACAACCATTTATAATGTGATCTGATTCCTTCTTCTGGCGAGCAGGTGTACATGCAGGCACTGCATTGCATACATAATAAATAAGTAAACAATTCTTTTTAAAAAAAAGAAAAGAAAACAAATTATAGGTTAAAGTCTTAACTTTTTAATTGACCTTGTCTGAGCCACCATGGAAGGTGCTGGGAACCAAACATGAGTCCTGTGGAAGAGCAGCCAATACTCACAGCCCCTGCATGGCTTTTCAGTTTGTTTTAAAATGCAATAGGTGTTTGTAAATGGGAGCCAATCAGAGAAAAAGAGGGTACGTTTCTCTGAAAAAATAAACAAAGCTAATGGCGTAAATCAAATGTGCACTAGTAAAACAGTACTTAAGTACTTTGAGCAAGGAAGAAAGCAAAGCAATATCTCCTTAGTGATAAATTTGTCTTGCAGTACTAATTAACATTTTGTGTAACTAGAAATGCTTTTTAGAATTTAAGCAAGCCTAAGTGGTTCATTACTAAATAGATAAGCTATTCTTTTTTGTTCAAATATTGGCTGTAATGCATTGTTTATTACTCATGTTAGGCTTAAAATACTGCACTGGGAGATCAGTCAGCAGGTGAAAGGGCTTGTACCTCAAGCTTAAGACCTGATTTCAGTCACTGGAACCCACAGTGGAAAGAGAGAACCAACTCCCAAAAGTTGCCCTCGGACCTTCACTTGTGCTCCGTGACATGTGTGCCTGGGCATGTGCACTGACACAGTAATAAATGGGATATTACCTTTCTTTCAGCTGTGTAGGGAGAAGTTAGGTGACCCTTGTGGGATAGTAAAGTTTTTTTTTTGTACTATTAGCAAATGAAACTAATGTTAGCGATTTGAAATTATGCATGTGCTAAGATTTATTCAACCATCCCCCAAATTCAAGTTTAATGTGTAACATTTTTAAAGTAAAATTTATCTTAGAAAATTAAAAACGTGATTTTTTTTTTTACCTTAAAACTCAACTTTTAGGTCTACAAAATGGGTTAGAAGTTAAGGATTCAATACTGCTCTTGCAAAGTACTAAAGTTTGATTTTTAGTATCCATGTTGGATTCTTCACAAACACCTGTGATTCCAACTTCAGGAATTCCTATGGTTGCTGTCCTAGGCCCCTGTGCAAAACCATACATGTATGCCACCCATCCACACTTACACATAATTAGAGTAATTTGAAAAGTTAAGTCAACCTTTAGGAAGGGCACTAGAGAGATGGGTCAGCAGCTAGCTTGTTTGCTGCTCTTCCAGTGGATGCTAATTAGCTGCCTTTAACTCCAGCTCTGGGGATCCAACAGCCTAGTTTGGTCTCTACAGGAACTTATACACACACTACATACATTCACAGAGACACAACTATATACACATAGGTAAAATAAAATTATTATTTTTAAGTTAGCTTTTTAGGTAAGTATTGATCAATGTCTATAGTATAAAGCCCTTGAATTTAGTCCTCTTTTTGCCTCCAAAGAGACTAAGTAATGATCATGGTGGGGCCTTCATATCAATATAGACAAATATAGGAAGTTAGAACTTATCTTTAAATATAGGTAACAAGTGAAGCAGTAGATTCAGGGAAAATTAAAAACCAGAGACGGACACCCCAGAAAGAAGGTTGTAAAGCCTTTCTAATACAAAGCAAAGGGAAAATGGCACTAGCTGTTCTCTTTACCAAGTAATAGCTAGGAAATGCTTTTGTATGAAAGGCCCATCTACAAAGTACACTGTATACTCTAAAAATAGTTTATTTCAAATACATCATTCTGAAATTTCCTTTCTTTTTACAAGATGCTGAGGCTTGAGTCCAGGACCTCCTGTGGGTAAAGTGCTGTGCAACTGAACTGTAGCAATAGTCCTGTATTGGCTATTAGATAAAATTTACCAATAAAACAAATTGTAGGACCTCACTAATTACAAGTAGTGTCCTATTTTCATTTTTACTATGCTCATAAAAACAACTTGAGTCAACAAAATAAAGATGACCTTTTTGTTCCTAGAGAGTTAAAAGTGCAAAACATGAAACTCCTGATTTTACTTACCCATTTAGGCACAATGGTATATAAGTCTTATATTTATTTACACATGCATATTATTAAATTTAAGTTTTTTCTTGAGTTCACTGTTCCCACTGGTTGGAATATAATTGATAATTATTTAGTTGAACAAAAGAGGTAACTTCTTTTTAAATTGTCTTGGTTTTGATACTTTTATGTTTTACTCCTAGTACAGTCTTCGAAGTTTATTTTTATTGTTTTATTATTAGGTCCTTTTTTCAGACAAGGTCTCTCTCCCCTCCCTCTGTCCCTGCCTCCATCCTTCCGTCCCTGTCTCTCCTCCTCCTTTTCTCTCTCCTTCCTTCTCTTTTTCTCTGCAATTCATTGTGTAGACCAGGTAAGCCTCCCCCTGCTTCCCAATTGCAGAGATTAAAGGTGTGCAGATGTGTTAGCAGTACTTTTATATATTTAAGTTCATATGTTTTTAATTTTTCATTTAATGTGTGTGTGTTAGAGAGAGAGAGAGAATGTGTGTGAGTCAGTCCAGCCCCAGACCTGGCTTTTTACAACGTATTTTAAACTAAGCATAGACTTATAAGAAGTTGCAAGGAAATGCTCAAAGGAGTCTCGTAAACCTTTCTTTAGCTTTCCCTTGCCAGCATCATGTGTACCTATAGTATAATATTTTAATATTAAGCGCCTAAGGATGCCTAGGGACCTGAATTTCAACCTCTGACTCACACAATGGAAAACAAAAGCTGACTCCCACAAGTAGTCCTTTGACCACCAAATACATACGTGTACATAAGTAGTAACTATCAAACCAGAAATTGATGTGGATATAAGCTATAGCGTTTGTGCAGATGTCATAGTTGAACTTTGGACATGGGTGGGTATATATGTGATTATCTATGTGTTTCCATGCATTTTTCCTCCTTGTATGTATAGCCTTTGTAACTAACATGACAATCATGGCTGACTGATTACTTTAAGATTCCTTTGTGTTGTCATTGTCATGTATGCCCTTCTTATCCTTAATCTGTTTTTTTTTTTTTTTAAACGGAAGACAGAGCTTCACTGTGTAGCCTAAGCCTTCTTGGCCATCCTTGGCCATCCTAGAGTTATTACATAATCCTGGCTGAACTAAACTTGTAGTGGTCTTCGTGCCTTGGCCTACCAATTGCTAGGATTACAAGAGTTAGCTATGATCTGGCCTTACTTTTGATTTTTTTAATTTTGTTGTTGTTTGTTTGTTTGTTTGTTTTTGAGATACGGCTTCTCTGTATAGTCTTGGCTGCCCTGAACTCACTTTGTAGACCAGGCTGGCCTCGAACTCACAGAGATCCATCTGCCTCTGCCTCGCAGAGTGCTGGAATTAAAGGTATGAGCCTCCATACCAGACCCCGAGATGAGATTGTACAGTATATTTCCTTTGGAAGATGACTGACCCTTTTCAGTCAAAAGAAGTTACCATTTCATCTGTGTTGCTGCATGCATTAGGATGATTTGCTAGTTCTTAGCTTTTGTTTATTAATGTGTACATAGTGTGTTTGTGTATAAGTAGGGGCACTTGTGCCCCAGTATGCCTGTGGGTCAGAGGACACGTTTCAGAGTTGCTTCTCTAGTTCCACTTTGAGATCTTGGGATGAAACTCAGGGTATCAGGTTTGTGTGGCAAGCCCTTCACCTGCTGGACCGCCTCGCTCTTCCCTGTTCCTTATAGTAGTGTGGAAAGTTTCATTTGTTAGACACATTTCATCACACATGTATTGAAGGATTCTCTGTAGTCTCCAGCTTGGGGCTTTCCTGTCTGAAAATGAGTCTTTATTCCTTGTGTACAGGGCAAATGCTGAGCCTTTGCGAGTTCACTTTCAGTTTTGAAAGGCCCTGCTGCAGTATTTCTTGGCACAGCCTGGCCTTTTGTTTTGTTTGGGGCATTCACAGTCCTCCTCCACTAGCCTCTCAAGTGCTGGGGTTATAAGTATAACCACTGTGCAGTACTGCTTGTGCCTGTGCGCGCGCGTGTGTGTGTGTGTGTGCGCGCGCGCGACGCCCCAATGAATAACTCATTTTCTTTCTATGCTTGCCGGCATTTGGTATTCTTGCTGTTTTTCATTTTCCTGACTTTGATAATTTCAGTCTGTTTGTTTTTACAGACTACTATGAATTACAAAGGAATATTGGAACTTGATCTGGTAGTGTTTTGGGTTTTGAGATGAAGTTTTATTTTTATGCAGCTCTGGCTAGTCTGGAAGTTCCTGTGTAGACCAGGCTGGCCTCAAGTCAGAAAGAGCCACCTGCCTCTGCCTGGGATTAAAGATGTGTACTACCATGCCTGATGCTATTTCCCTATTAGAGTTTTTTGGAAAAAGTCTGTAGCATGAGGCCCCAGCCACTCTAAAAATACACTATGAGCTCTACAATGGACACTGTATACGAAGATATATTAGGTGACTTCTATCAACATTTCAAGCTGGATATTTATTTGTGTGTATGCGTATGCACATTTCTGTGTATGTGCCGGTGGAGGTTAGAGGACAACTTTTTGGAGTCAGCTCTCTTTTACCTTTATGTGGGTACTGGAGGTTGCACTCAGGTGGTCAGACTCCTACAGTACCTTTACTGGCCATTTTGCAGGTTCCCCAACCCTGAGCTTCAGATGAGTTTTATTGCTTTTCTCCTGAGTTTATAATGGACACTAGGGTGCCAGCCTTTATGTAAATGTGTGTTTTGTTTCTTTCTTTCTTTGTTTTTGTTTTCTGACATAGGGTTTCTCTGCTTGGCACTGGCTGTCCTAGAACTTACTCTGTAGTCCAGGCTGACCTCAAACTCAGAGATCCTGCCTGCTTCTGCCTCCAGAGTCCTGGGATCAAAGGCAACTGTCACCACCACTTATCTAGCCTTTATATTTTTATTCTTCAGTGGAGAATTGCTACATGCTCATAATTTCTGCATTCATAGGTACATAAAGCAAGTTTTTGTAGGGACTTCAGAATATTTAGTCAAAAATCATGCTTGTGAAAGTTGGACATCAGCTTTGTCACCTTGGTCTTGCATCCATACACAGTCGTGCTGTAGAGCTGATGGCATACTTTCATAGTTATTGGTACACTATACTGTGGAAGTGATGTCGGTAAGCAGCAGACAAATGGTCAGTGTGTTTCATGACTGTGCTAATTGGAATGCCTAAGCCTTTCTTTCTGAGCTGTTGGCTTTTCACTCTGCGACACATGTGAGGTGCCAAAAGGGACTTGGAGTTCTGGCTCTGTGAGTGCCCCATGTGACTGCTTCCTGTCATTCATGCTGTTATTTTTCCTTTCTCAAAGGACAGGGAACTCAGAAGTAGCTTCACCTGTGCATATTGCAGAAGCTTGGTTAATTTACTAAGATCTTTCTGTTAGCAGTGTCATAAAGGAATTAAATTCTAGATGAAGATTTTTTTTCATTAAAGTTGTTAAGCTTTACTGAGCAAATTATTTTTTCCTACATTTTTCCTAGAGAAATTAAGCTCCTATAATATAACTGGCGCATCTTTTAAGTCTTACCAGAAGACTTTTAATTGGAATTTCTGTTAGCAGCCCTTATAAACTACAAACAAAATTTTCTTATAATGAAAATACTACTATAAGTGAAACTCTCCAAACAGTTAATCATTCGTCTTATTTTAAGATTCATTTCTATTATTTTTAATTGTGTATGTGGGGGTGGGTGAGTATACGCATGTGAGGACAAGTGTCTGGAGGGCAGAGGCACACTGGAGCTGGAGTTACAGGCCACAGGTGTGAGTACCGGGAACACTTTAAGGCAAATGTGTTTGAGTCTGAATCAAGGGGATAGGCAGCTCCAAGCCAGTTTCTTACTGAGCTCAAATATCACGTGACAGTTTATCATATAATGTATGTTACAGAGGGGACATGTGTAAACATGCTTTATATATTTATATCTTGTGGTGTGTGTTATATCACTGTCCCTTCCAGCTGTTAGGAAGATTCTTCTGGGGCATTATTCTCGCTCACCTGTACGATGTTGAAGCTCTTCAGGTTAAGCAATACAGACAGTGCACCCTATCTTCATTTATCATCCACAGATACTGCAAGGAGGTTAATAAGAGATTAACATGCTAAAAGGTTGAGAAATAAATGAAATATCTGAGCTGGCAAAGAGAGCTCAGTGGGTACTTGCCATGCAAGCCTGACCGTCTGAGTTCAATTCCTAGAACCTATGGTGGAAACAGGCTCCCCCAAGTTGTGCTTTGATTGCTACTTGAATTTGCACCTGCACTCTCAACACACACACACACACACACGCCCTTGTACCCACATGCACACTCACACTCAAGGGCCTGGGAGGACTGATGTATATGTGGTTGGTTTGGAATGGGTGCTTACTTTTTTTATTTTAAAACAGGGCTACTTATAGCTAAGGCTGGTTTTGAATTCATTGTCTAGTGAAGGATTAACCTTAACCTTATTAACATTATGGCTCTATCTCCCAAGTGCTAGAATTATGGGCATGTTCAGCACAACTGGCTATTTTTCTTTTTTTGAGACAGGGTCTTGCTCTATATCTTAGGCTGGCTTTGAATTAATTTTGTAGCCCAGGCTAGCGTCAAACACTCTTGCCTCAGCTCCTTGAGTGCTGGAATTTCAGGTGTGCACTGCCATGCTTGCTTGGTTCAGTGATGGATTCTTTATCATCTAAATTGTCATAATTTCCCATGCACGATGCTTGGGTATATAAGTGTAAGTAATGAACCTTATGGAATATGACAGTCATTTCTTTCCGCTTCCTACTTCTGTCCCAGTCTAAAGTGACAAGAAAGGTATTTTTAAAATGTAATTGTACTGTAACCTCTCCTTCCCCAGGTAAGTGTCAGTCAATTTGAATGTGCATGTGTAACACAGCGGGGCTGGTTTCACTCATTTACCTCAAACCTAAAGTTTAGAGCATAGTTTAAAAAATTTTTTTTAGGTTAAGAAAAGTTGTGTTTTATTCAATGTCAATGAAGTTGTTTCAAAAATTAATTACAGACTAAAACATTCTTAATTTCAGATTTTCTATTTTTCTGGGGAACTGTATTTTTAATAACAACAACATTAGTAGCCCTTCTGAAAAAAGAAAACAAAGAAGTGTCAGTAGTAAAAGAAGAGACACAAGGGATCACAGACACTTACAAGCTGCTGTTTGCAATTATTAAAATGCCAGCAGTTCTGGCATTTTGCCTTCTGATTCTAACTTCAAAGGTAAGAGATTTTTAAACAAATTTTTCATTATCATGGAATACTTTGAATGTCTTTTCATAAGTCATTTTCTAATACTGTAGGATTTAACAATGAAAGGCAGTACTTCCTGCCTACTAAATATAGTTTAAAAGTGATGTTATCACACATCACTTCTGAGTCAGCTGTGTGCACAACGGTAATGGCTGGAATGAGAATGATCACCTGGAAGGGACAGCAGCTTCTGTTGTAAGGAGCGTTTCCTTAAGATTGGGGTGTGAGGATGCAGCTTACAGAGAAGGGACAGCAGCCTCTGTTGTAAGGAGCGTTTCCGTAAGATTGGGGTGTGAGGATGTGCCTTACCGAGATAGAGAAGGGTGTGAGTATTTAGAAATTACTTTAAAATCTATTAATTTTTTTTTAATATTGAAAGGAAATCTACCATAAGACAAATGAAATTACCAGTAACTTACATTCTTCATTAAGATTTCTTTGTTTGGTTGGATGGTGGTCACACCTTTAATCCCTTGGGAGACAGAGGCAGGCAGGTCTCTGTGAGTTTGAGGCCAGCCACATCTACAGAGTGAATTCCAGGACAGCCAGGCCTACAGAGAGAACCCATGTCTTGAAAAAACAAACAAAAAGCAAAACAAAACAAAAAACTACAAGAAAGGTAAACAAGTTTATTTTGCTATAATAGGCTGTAGCCTATTCCCAAACTCTAGACTTTTCCAGTATTTTCTTTTGAAATCCATCTACATGAACACGCTACTCTTATGACAGGCGTCGAGTAAATGTTGTAGTTTCATTGTTTTCATTTTAATAAAAATTTACTTCTCTTTGATGATGGAAAAGTAAAGTTAGAAGAAAGGTTGGTGGAAGATGACATTATGTCCAGTCACATTAGTTAGAGAGGAACACTTTTTGGTGTGTTTCTTTGTTTTGTATTATTTTTAGATAGAGTCTCACTATTCAGCCCTTGTTTGCCTAGAACTCTGTATATAGACCAGGCTGGCCTTGAACTCACAGAGGTCTTCTTGCCTTTGACATGCTCTGTCTTTATTCTTTTTGAGTTCCTTCCTTTTCTCTGTCATAGGTGTGCATGTATCTATGTATATACTTATTTCACATATGTTTTTACACATACAGTTTAAAAGGATAATTTAATCATCCTGTATATACTTTTATAGTTATTTTGTTTAACTCCAAACATATTCCTGTATCATTCAGTATTTTTAAGTATATTTTTAATAATGTTGATTAATAGTCATAGTGTATAATTTTGCTTTTTTGTTGTTGTTTTTTTGTTTTTGTTGTTTGACACAGAGTCTAACTCTGCAGCTCTGGCTGTCCTGGAACTCACTCTGTAGACCAGGCTGGCCTCAGACTCACAGAGATTCACCTGCCTTTGCCTCCCGAGTGCTGGGATTAAAGGTTGCTATGGGTTTTTAGTGAGACAATATCACGTAGCTCAGGAGGTGTCTTCAAACTTAGTATGTACCTAATGATGATAACATTGACTATATTTTTAATAAAGGATGTGTTTATTCTTGTTTTATGTATATGGCTGTTTTGCCTGCATGTATGCTTTTGTACCACATGTATGCTACACCTCTGAAGGCCAGAAGAGGGTCCTGGAAACTGAATCCATGTCCTCTGGAAGGGTTCTTAACAACTTAGCCTCCTTCTAAGTCTAATATTGAACTTTTGAGTTCCCTACAGTAAGGTGGAACTATTGTTTTTCTTAAATGATTATTTTTCTCACTTAAGTTATTCAGGAGAGCTTGTGATATGCACTAGTTAGTCTGGAATGAAGTAAGAACAAGGCATCTGGACATAGTAGTAAATGCCTTTAATCTCAGCATGTGGGAGGCAGAGGCAGGAAGATCTCTGAGTTTAAGGCCAGCTTGGCCTACACAGCAAGCTCCACAATAGCCAGGGCTACATAGAGAGACTTTATTTCAACAAGCCCCCCTAACAAAAAGGGAGCCAGAAGTGTTGATAAACGCCTGTAATCCTAGCACTTGTGAGGTTTGGAGGTAGAGGCAGAAAGTTAGGAGTTCAAGGCTGGTCTTAGCTACAAGACATACATAAGATCTTTTCTCCAAAAATCAAAACATGAACAAGAGCAACAAAATCATAATCTAGAATTGGAGGCCAACCTAGAATATATAAGACCCTGTGTCAAAAAAGCTGAAAGGTCGGAAGTGGAAAGATGGCTCAGTGTTTAAGAGCACTACATGTTCTTCCAGAGGACCTGGGTTCTCAGTACCCACATGTGGTTCACAACCGTCACTGACTCTAGTTCTAGGAGATCTGATGTCCTCTTCTCACCTCTACAGTCGCCAGGCACACATGAAGTACACAGACATACATGCAAGCAAAACACTAATACACATAAAAGAAGAAAAAACAAAAATTGAAGCTGGACAGTGGTGGCACATGCCTTTAATCCCAACATTTGTTAGGCTCTGTACACACCAGGCTGGCCACAAACTCACAGAGATCCAGCTGCCTCGGCCGCTCGAGTGCTGGGACTAAAAGGCGTGTGCTACCTTTCTAGTATACTGTTTTGTTATAATTAATTTTGAAATGTTAGATATACTTGGACATTTTTATTCTAATTTATGGGAAACCATCAATTTACTTGAATTAAATTTATTTATAGTTAACCAGAAACTTTTCTTATAAATTTCTGGTACAGAAAGCAGTAAGTAGAATTCTTAACATATAATAGATTGAGCTGGTATTTTTTGTTTTTTTTTTTTTTGTTGTTGTTGTTTTTTGAGACAAGGTCTCTTTACGTTGCCCTAACAGTCCTAGAATTCACTCTGTAGACCTTGAACTCACAGAGAACTGCCTGCCTCTGCATCCTGAGTGCTGGGATTAAAGGTGTACCGCTTCAACCAACTGTTTTTTGCTTTGTTGAGCCAAGGTCTCACTATGTAGCCCAAGCTGTCCTGAAGCTAACTGTATAGAGCAGGATAGCCTAGAGCTCAGCGGTCTGCCTGCTGCTGCCGTCTCCGACACACTGAGACTAAAGGCCCGGGGTTAACTTTTTCAAAGTGGAAACTTAGTTATAGCTAAAACTATCTACCGTTCTACCAATATTGCTTATTCTATTATTTTCACTACATAGTGTTAGTATACCATAGTGCAATATATACCTTCTATAACTTGGCAGCTCTGCTCTTGTGCCTGACGGGGTGAGTGAGGGAACTGAAGGGTTACAGTACCTGCATATGTTCTGACAGAGGCATCTCGTGTGTCAGAAGCTCAGCCACTTCTGTTTTTATGTTGCAGATTGGCTTTTCAGCAGCAGATGCCGTGACAGGCCTGAAACTGGTCGAAGAGGGCGTGCCTAAAGAGCACCTAGCCCTACTGGCTGTTCCCATGGTCCCTCTGCAGATAATACTGCCACTCATCATCAGCAAGTACACTGCAGGTCCCCAGCCACTAAACATATTTTACAAAGCCATGCCCTACAGGTAACAACAGAGCCTGCCAAAAAACAAAGGCTGTCTTTAGTATTGTACATGTCAGAGTAGAGTGGGTGGGTGGGGCTGGGGGTGGCATAACACATCTTTAATGTCAGTGTCATTTAGGTGCACTTTTTCTCTTTTGTTGTAGGGGGAGCAGTGTTTTTGTTCTGTTATTGTTGTTTTGAAGCAGTGTCTCACTGTGTTATTTTGGTTACTCTGGAACTTACTGTGTAGACCAGGCTGACCTCAGAGATCTATTAGCCTCTGCCTCCTAAGTCTGAGATTAAAGACATGTGCCACCATGCCTGCCTCTAGCCATTTTTAATACAGGTTATTCTTTAACTTAAAATGGATATCAATTCAGTGTTTCTCTTTTTGTAGATTACTGCTTGGATTAGAGTACGCCCTACTTGTTTGGTGGACTCCTAAAGTAGAACATCAAGGAGGATTCCCTATATATTACTATATTATAGTGCTGCTGAGTTACGCATTACATCAGGTAAGCTAAGAGGTAAACTGTTGAGTGAAATGAAGGCGTGGCTGTGTGTGTGTGTGTGTATAATGTGCACATGATTAGGTAGGTATGTGGGCCCTAGCCAGCACAGGATGTTGGCTATCTTGCTCTGTCACTGAAGCTTGCCATTGTGGCTAGGCTGGCCGGCTAGCTAGCAAGCTCTCTGATGATCTGCCTGGTTCTGCTCCACCTACCCACTCATGTGTGAGGGTGTGAACTCAAGTCCTCTTGGTTGTAGAGCAAGCTGTCTTACACACTGAGCTGTCGTGTAGTCCTTGAACAAAACTTCATGGCTACTTTAATGAAGTTGAAGATGTCCATGTGAATCTTTGATGGTGATTTTAAGTCTCATGTCTTTTAAAACTTAGTAAGTTTTAGTCATAAAAAAAGGAATTTAGGCTGGGAGGAGGGAAATGGATACAATCTGAATGTAAAGTAAATTAAAAAGAAAGGGAAGGAGGGAGAAAGAAAGGAAGGAAGGAAGAAGCCAGGCGCAGTGGCATACACCTGTAATCCCAGCACTCAAGGAGGCGAAGGCAGGTGGATCTCTGTGAGTTTGAGGCCAGCGTGCTCTACAAAGCGAGTTCAAGACAACCAAGGCTACACAGAGACACCCTGATTCAAAAAAAAAAAGTTTATCCATTCATTTTTCTTTAAAATTTTCATTTATTAAGAATTTATTATACTTCAGAATCTATTCCAATGCTAAGTTTACTCTTACTAAGTAAGTATACCTTGGTCTATTTTTGGATGTAGGAGGTGGTGTTTTTGATTATTTTTGTTTTTGAGACAGGTTCTGCTAATATAACCAAGCCTAGGTTTGAACTCACTATGTAGCTCACACTGGCCTGAAACTGGAACTCACATTGATTTTCCTGCCTCACGTCAGTCTTCCAAACGCAGGGATAATAGGTAAGCAACTAACTATACCTGGTGCAGATTTGGATTCTTTCTTTCATTAATTTTCATTATCTTTTCTTAAGATAGAGATATCGATACTGGATGTAAGGCTGTAATCTTTGACTTAGATGTTGTAATAAAAAATTACTCTGTGTAATATTGCTAGTATATATTAAAGAGTCACTGAGTTGTTTTTGTTTTTGTTTTTTTTAAACAAAACTAGTCCAAATCTTTTGAAAGATATATATGAACTTCTTGGGTTTTGACTGAAATCTTAACAGTCTCAAATGGTTCTTGTTTTGTTTTGGTTTTTTTGTTTTTATATATACAATTAAATAATTTAGACTCCAGGTATGGTAATACCACACCTGCAATCCCAACATTTTAGAGGTGGAGTCAGGAAGATCTGGAGTTCAAGGGCAGCCTTGGCTAAATAGTGAATTAAAGGCTAGCCTGGACTACATGAGACTGTCTCAAAATAACAACTACAATCAATCAATCAATCAAGGAGAATTTCTTAGATGGTCGTATCTAACCAACCATATGTTTCTAAAATTATTGAGGCCAATGTGTCAAATACGTATTTCTTTATATTTTGCACAAAGTGATGCTATGTACAAAATGGAAATTAAAAAGGAGCATTTGGTTCAGTCCATGCCTTACTGCCTTTCTGGGGGAAGGAGGAGGGAGGGCGTTGTATAGACTATGTTATTATAGTCCAAAGGCTTATCTCTGGCATTTGATTTTCTTGGAGAACTTTTCAAAGTGTATTCAGAGAAGCTTAGATAATCACACAGGCCTTAAAGAAGCAAAGATTCAAGGCCTCTGAGACACAAAGAATGATGTATGGCAGCTGCATCATCCTCTGTTGTGTGAAGCGAGCCTCTGTTGTGTGAAAGCACCTGGCCTGGTGCCAAAAGTAACTGAGTAGGTCAAAGCCAAAATCTTTGTCATTTGTGGAATTTATATGTTAAGGTTATCAGAAAGCTTAACCACGAAAGGCACTTTTTCAGTTTTGTAAGAAATGTCTTCAGTCTAATGGGACTCTGTGCCACCACTGAGCTGCCTCTTCCTGCCTCTGTATTCACTTCAGAATTCTTTTTGTTGTTGTTGTTTGTTTGTTTGTTTTTTTAAATAAACACTTCGTGGAGTACTGCTCAGAGGAATATTGCTTTAGAAATAGTTTCTATCTTTCTAATGAAGGGTTAATTAATTTTTGCCCCTTTTTGGTTATTTTTGAGACCATGCTTGTCCCTGACCAGCCTTAAACATGAAATCCTCCTGTCTCTGCCTCTCAAGTACTAGGATAAAAGATGTGTGTCTCCATTCCTGTCTTTCAATTTTTATCTCCTAAGGTTTTTTTTTTCCTCTTTAGTTTGTCTTGATAAATTTTGACTAACAATTATTTTTGTTTGGTTGGTTGGTTGGCTGACTGGCTTTTTGAGATAAGGTTTCTCTGTGTAGCCTTGGCTGTCCTGGACTTACTTTGTAGACCAGGCTGGCCTCGAACTCACAGCGATCCACCTGTCTCTGCCTCCCAAGTGCTGGGATTAAAGGTGTGCGCCGCCACGCCCAGCCTTTATATTCTTTTATATCACTTATCACTAACATTGGAAGTATAAGTACATATCCACTTTTTGTTGTGTTTACATCTATAATATGAATGTATATATAGCCATATATTCATGTAGAGTACACATAGGAATTTTGCTGTTTACTGTCTACATCCTTCAGTGCCACCTTACTAGTTATTTTCTCTTCAGTCTTCTTTGGCTGTATATGGTAGAATGAATTTTTTACCTTTGTCCTAGGAGTACAGTGTGTGCACTTCTAGTATGTTTTACTTTAATTCTTTAATTCCTGTTTCTCCAGCATATAATACATTCAAGGGAATAGCAGTATTTCAGTTCATCTTTATATTGTCATGTTCTTAAAGTATGGCTTATAATATGTACTCAATAAATGCTTGTTGAATTGAATTCAGTACAAATTATGAAAATTTGCCAGGCTTGGCGCCACACGCTTGTAATCCCAGCACTAGTGGAGCCAGAGGCAAGCAGATCTCTGTGAGTTCCAGGACAGCCTGGTCTAAAAGCTCCTCCAGGACAGCCAAGGCTACACAGAGAAACCCTATCTCTAAACAAACAAAATATGAAAAGTTAATTTTTAAGTTTTATGACTTTGATGTTCCTAACTTAAGGCACAGTTTTATGTCTGATCATAGAAGTCAGAAAACAGGGCTCCTAGTTTATGCTTCCTGCTTGGTGTCCCACCCCACCCCTGTGCTCAGTCCTGAATACTCTCCTCTACTACCACCCCCTCCCCAAAAATAAAAGAGCCTTTCCTTCTTCTTCTCGCAGGTCACTCTGTACAGCATGTACGTGTCAATAATGGCCTTCAATGCCAAGGTCAGCGACCCTCTTATTGGAGGAACATACATGACCCTTCTAAACACCGTGTCCAATCTGGGAGGAAACTGGCCTGCTACGGTAGCTCTTTGGCTAGTGGATCCCCTCACATTGAAGGAGTGTGTAGGAGCATCAAACCAGAATTGTCGAACACCTGATGCTATCGAAGTAAGTGTGTTTTAGTTTTGTCTTAGATTACAGTGAACAAGTTTTGAAATATGATGACTGTGTCTGAAAATCATATATACCCATAGTTTATAGTATGGAAACATACACATTTTAGCTTTGGGGTAATTACAGATTTGTATCAGTAAGACTAGCTTAGGTAAAAGTGCTTCTCAGCAAAAGAAGACAGTCTGTTTCCCATATTGAGTGTCAGTGAACTGCTTATTTATGTAAAAATAATAGCTAACTTTTGCAGAGCTAAGAGAGAGACTCCACTGGCTCTTTATACACAGCAACTGTAGCTAAAGCTGAATGGTGCATGACTCATTGGTAAATTTCTTCAATTTACCAATACCTGGGCCAGGCGTGATGAGACAAAGGAGGCAGGTCTCCATGAACTCCAGGCTAGCCTGGTCTACATAAGGAAACTGCAGAATAGCCAGGTCTATATAGTGAGCCCTGTCTCAGACAAACCAAACTAATTTTGTCTATTTTTAGAATAAATTCATTGGAAATTTCTTCACATTTTCAAATAAAAAACAGTCCATTTTGAAAATCAGTATCATTTGCAGTAAGTACTCAAAATTGTTTTAAATCTTAAAAACTAAGTAAGTGAAATATTTGACATAAGTAAAAATCTGAAAAATGTATTTGGTTAATCCTCTTAGTTATAAAGTAGAAATATTAGTTCTTGAATACTTCATATGAAATCACAGAATGTGGGCCCAGGATAGAGTTCAGTTGGTGTAGTGCTTGCCTAGCATGCACAGCACTCTGGTTTTACAAGCTTGGTGACATATGCCTATAGTCCCATCACTTGAGAGGTTGAAGGAAGAGGTTCAGAAGTTCAGGGCTGTCCTCAGGTCCACAGTTTGAAGCCAGCCTAGGCTATCTGAGACCATATGAAGCAAACAACAAGAGAAAAAGAAGTTACAGAATATTTCTTATAATTTTATCTTTATAGCTTTGCAAAAAACTTGGCGGCTCGTGTGTTACAGCTCTGGATGGTTATTATGTGGAATCCATTATCTGTGTTTTCATTGGATTTGGTTGGTGGTTCTTTCTTGGTCCAAAATTCAAAAAGTTACAGGATGAAGGACCATCCTCATGGAAGTGCAAAAGAAACAACTAATGCCAACATTACTGGACATTCTAGAAGGTAACTGTAGTTTAGTTTTACTGAGAAAGCTATGATAATCAGTGTGTAGAGGTGTAAAATATTGTTTAAATAGGGAAATTTTTACTTTAAAATGCCAAATAG
This sequence comes from Acomys russatus, assembly GCF_903995435.1. Classification (NCBI taxonomy): domain Eukaryota; kingdom Metazoa; phylum Chordata; class Mammalia; order Rodentia; family Muridae; genus Acomys; species Acomys russatus. The sequence continues at coordinate 39,953,415 of NC_067151.1, read as the reverse complement.
CTAAAAAATAGAGATTTCTTTGTATGTTTGAACATATTTTTCCTTGCCTTGTCAATGTATTTAAAGTTTACTTAAGGCCAGGAAACAACTCTTTTGGTTGTATTGCTTGATTGCTGTAATTTACTGACCAAAGCATATTTTACGCTGCAATGGACTAGTCATGGGTGGTCACCATGCTGTCAAGTATTGTTGTTAGGACCTGTCATTGAGTTGTATTTAACATTTTGGTACAATGTATCAAGTGAGACAAAGCTTAATATTCAGGTACTAACTGAGTAGTTTGACCTTATTGGAAGTTAATTCTCACTTTGAATTGTAAACTTATAAAAATATATGTGGAATTTAATGCAAAGAAAATGTAGACTACTAAAACATTGAGTTGTTTTTCTGACCATAACCACATTGTACAAATGAATCTGTTAAAAATAACTATTTTAAATGTACTTTTTGCTTTTGTAAGCATGAAAGATTTATAAAAAGATTATCCAAACTATTTTTTTATAAAATGAAAGCTATGGTTTTTAATTTATTGATTTCCCTATCTCTCCCTCCCTTTTAGAGAAGCAATTTTGATTTCTTGTTAACTCTTGCCTTAGGTTTACAAACGATTTTGTCACCAGGTGGTCATGGCACACAGACAGCTAATGAGGGGATCAAGTTTGTGGTGTGTGTGTGATTATGGCTGTTGTAAAAATAAAAATTAAATGTCATTCTTACTGTAGTTTTTTTTAATTACTGTGAAAAGAAAATGTAAACTTACAATTAAATAAAAATTTAAACAAGTAACATCATAAATCTCAAAGCTACTGTTTTAAAAAGAGAGATTTTGTGTGCCTTTGGCAAATTCCATCACTATGGGAAATTATTTTTTAATCTTAACTAAGCACCTTATTAGTGAAAATTTATCTTAGTTTATGCCAAATCAAGAATGGTATTTCTGGGCTGGGCATGGAGGCACACACCTTTAATCCCAACACTGGGGAGGCAGAGGCAGGTGTATTACTGTGAGTTCGAGGCCAGCCTGGTCTATAAAGTGAGTCCAGGACAGCCAAGGCTACACAGAGAAACCCTGTCTTGAAAAAAAAAATCCAAAAAGAATGATATTTCTATTTCTTCAAACACATGTTTTTATTTGTAAAGGATAGTTTTCAGTTGAGAGTCGCTAGGCCAAGAGAAGTAGAAACGAGAACAGCATATGTTTCCACCACGCTACATGTGCTCTGCGTGCTGAGAGGCTTTGAGCCAGGGCTGCACTGTGCAGCTCTCACTTCCTGGGTCTCTGTAGACCAGGCTGGCCTCAAACTCATAGTCCCCAGCCTTTGTGTGTTGGGATTAAAAGTGTACATCAATAATGAAGGTGCCTTTTCTTATATAATGTCTTTATGAGGTTCATCAGTATGTACAGTGACTCTATGAGATTGGGCCATATGACATCCTTCTCAAAAGAAAGAAGAAGCGAGCTGAGTGTGGTGTACACACCTTCACCCCAGCACTCAGGAGGGAGAGGCAGGACTGAGATGTGGTCCCTGTGCTAAGAGAGAAGCTTTGGAAGCTAGATCTTCTCAGGAAATGGCGGGATACTCTACCAGGCTTGCTTGTTCTCTAGGGAGGACCTGTGTTGCTTCTGCCATCACTGTGACACATTCCCTGATAACAGCGTGTGTGAGGAGAGGGTTATTTTGTTTTGCTGTTTCAGAAGGATGTTCTCTATCACAATAGAGAAGACATGGCAGGACACTTCAGCCCTGCTGTAGGAGTCTGTGGCTGCTTGCTCACTTAGCAGCAGACAGGAAACAGAGTGTGTGCAGGGTAGGGACCAGCAGAAGTAAAACTCAAACCATAGTGACCCACTTTGACCAGCCCTACCTCTTAAAGCTTCCATGGCACGCAAAATAGCAACACAAGCTGGGGAACACACTTCAAATAGCCTAAAAGGGACATTCCAGATTAAAACTGTAGTAGAACTCATAAGTAAATACCAAGACTGAGTGGTTTGAGAGAATTTGTTTTCTTTCATTTTGAATGCCTAAAATCGAAGATTAAACAACGTGTTAGCTGTAGAGGTCTCCCTGAGTTGAGAGCTACTCTCCCAAGGTGTTTGCCACAGCCCTCTTCCGCCTGGTGCAACACTCCCTGCCTTCTCATCCTGATGCTCCCCTCAGCCTTAGCTTCTTGAAAGCCCTGTCTCCAAATGCCGTGATACTGAGGATTAGGACTCAGTTTCTGGATTTTGAAAAAACATACATACATCTCAGTCCCAGATTTTATTGTATATACATTTTCAAGGGAAGATGGGACTTGGTGCCATGGAGACATCTTTATTTTATAAAATATGGAGAAAATGAATTTGTCTTCTTTCTGGAAACAAATGTTCCAAAGACCAAGATCCTTTAGGACCATTTATTTTTAAGAACTAAGATTTATCTTTTTCTCTTTGGAGGTGGTTAGGGTTTCTATACAGCTGCCAATTACAACTGCCCAGATACAAACTTCATCTGTTATCCAAACTCCAATGTATGTAGGCTTTTATCACTGACAAACTCTTACTAGTATGGCTGTTATTGTTTATCTGCAGTTAAGAGTTGGCTCTTGGGAACCAATATAGTTATAAAAATTAAATCTGTCCCTGATATAGAAACTTTGTGTGTACTTTCAGGACAGTGTAAATATAGAGCTTAAAAACAGACATTTTAAAGCTGGGTGTTACCCAGGAGGCTGGGGCAGGAGGAGCAGCAGAGGCTAAATGAATAAGACTATCTTTGAAAAGAAAGAAAGAAAGGAAGGAAGGAAGGAAAAGAAAGAGCCAGTGGTGGTGGTACACGCCTGTAATCCCATCACTCAGGAGGCAGTGGCAGGTGGATTTCTGAGTTTGAGGCCAGCCTGGTCTACAGTGAGTTCCAGGACAGTCAGGGCTACACAGAGATAACCTGTCTCACCCCCCCCCCAAATTAACAATTAATCAAGCTATTAACTTTAACTTTCTCCTAGTTGAAATGAGACAATCAAAGTTATTGTTTATTATCTACCTTTTCTTTCTTTCTTTTTTTCTTTTTTTATTTCAAGTATTATACTGTAGCTCAGGCTTTTCTGGAACTCTCCATCTAAACTATCCTAAACTCAAGGCAATCCTCCGGCCTCATTTTCTCAAGCACTGGAATAACATGCAGGAGCCACCACACCTTACTTCAGTAAGTTAATGTGAGACATTTGCATAGGTGTAATGTTTTAATTTAATATCTTAGTGAGCTGTGAGTTGAGGCAAAATTTGTGTGGATAAATCAGATCCTATGAGTCAAGGAATGAAATCTGATACAAAAGCAGAAACAGCTCAGGATGTTTGTGTGGTGGAGAAGGATGGCATGACAGTGTAGGAGAGAGTTGCTGGGGTCCAATCCAGAGCCTCATTATGGGAGACATGTGCTCTGCCCAATAACTGAATTTTAAAAAGATTTTATTTGCTTTTATTGTATTTGCATGGTTGTTTTTTGTCTGCATATATGTACACGCATGTGCATCTGATGCTCTCAGAGGCTAGACAAGGGCATCAGATCACCTCAAGCTAGAGTTCCAGAAGATTGTGACCCATCTTGTGGGTGTTGAGAACCAAGCCTGGGTCCTTTGCGAGAGCAGCAAGTGTTTTTAACCATTGACCATCTAGCCAGCCACTAACTCTGATTTTATAAGAACATAAAGAGATGCTACAAAGACAACTCAGTAGTTAAAAGAGTGTTTCCTGCCCAATCATGAGGACTGGAGTTCGGATCCCGGCACCCACAGTCTTCAGCTTACAACTACTTGTACCTCCAGTTCCAGAGCACCCCGCATTCTCTACTGTCCTCAGGGACCTGTACACATGTACACATACACTCAGACATATGCAGATGCACTCAGACATACAAAATAAAAATAAACTAAGATAAAGAAATAGTGAAGTCATGACAAAACACCTTTATATTATTTTTAAGAATTTTTTGTTTCTCAAGTTGGTAACTTTTGATGAGAAGAGGCCAAGGAATTGCTGTCCACCCTAAACTACACTTGCCCTGTGGGGCTGAGGAACCGTGCAACTGGGAGGAGCAGGAATGGGATCAAGTCATGTCCAACCCCAGAAATCTCAAGAGCAGTAGGCGTGGGACCACTCCCTCCCCTGCCCTGAAGCTGCATGTCCTGGCACACATAGTTTTGGGGGACCCCCAACACCTTTGCCCATACCAGAGGAGGTCACATAGTTGAGTCTGGTTAAACTTCCCCTCTCCTTGTTAGGTCATGTCCACCAAGCACCTGGAATTCCTTCTTATGCAAATGAGGCATCCTCAGCACCCCAGTCCCAACCAATGTTGTACATCCACCCTCATACCCCTAAGCATCCTACAAAGGTTTACATAGCCTTTATTTCTCCCAGTTAACCAAGCTGTCTCACTGAAGCCTGTCTCCAGAATCTGTTCTTGTTGCTCACTACTACCTGAGGTCTCATCACCCGCACCGTTCCTGCCTCCCTCCCCCTCTCAGGCCATCAGTTGTGATCACTACCATCATACTGTTCCGGGCAGGTGGGAGAGCCAAGTGGGAAGGACATTGCCCTTGGTTTTTTGAAGTAGTCTCTTTACGTAGCCCAGGATGGCCTCAAATTTGCCTCCATCTCCCAAGTGCTGAGATTACAGGCATCACTCAAAGCTCCAAAAGAGAAGAGCAGACAAGGAATAAACTAGAATGGTAGCATTAGAAAAGAAAAAAAAAAAAAAAAAAAAATGAAGTCCAGAAAATGTGAAGTGAACCCTGAGGAATTTATTACCTCTACGAAGCAAGAATGATGACAGTACAAGTGTGACTAGGGCCTTGTTCTAAAACAAATGTTCTTCTAAGCAGTTGAAACTGAATGTTGTCTTACGTTTAGTAAGTCAGGGAAGTAGAGGCATGGAGTATACAGGTGAAAAGGAACAATTTGTAGGGTAAACGTCTAGAGACACAATAAAGAATATAGTATATATATTTATTATTTTATTGTTATTTTGTTATGTGTATAAGTGTCTTGCCTTCATGTATGTATGTCTGTATGTGCCCTATGTGCGTGGCTGGTGCTCAGGAAGGCTAAAAGACGTTACTGTATCTATCCCCTTGGCCTGGAGTTACAAAGATGTGTGAGCTACCTTGTTGGTTTTGGGAGTTGAACCCACATCCTCTGTAAGAGCAGCAAGTGCACTTAACCACTGAGCCAAATCTCAAGCCCCAAGAAGATAGTATATTTCAATATTTTATTTTAAAAATCAATTGATCAACTTCATTATTTTGTCTTTTATGAAGAAAAAAAGAATTAAAAGTTGTTAGTTATTCATGGTATCAAAGGAATTTTGCTAATTGGCCTCAATCTAGAATTATTCAACAGCCCTCTGACAGCTCTTCCGTTTTCTCGGCTCTTCTATCTTTTACCTATATTCTTCAGCACAAGTATGTAAACTTCTTGTAAAATGTATTCAGAAAATCAGACCTCCTCTCTTAAGGACAGATGGTGTCTCCTGAATGATGAAATTATTCTTCTCCGTTATGTAAGCCACATACTGCAAGAAACCCTGTCCATCATGATTCTGCCTACCGCCTGCAATGAGGGGATCCCAGGTGGGAGGAGTGCTGTGTCCTCAAGTTAAACTAAAGAACACGTCCTGTGGGCATTTCTCCCTTAACAGTAGCGGTGGGAGCTGGAGAGACAGACTGCTCCGCAGTTCTGAGCACTGGCTGCTCTTGCACAGGAGTCCGGGTCAAGCCATCGCCCACACGATGCTTCGCAACCTTCTGTAACTCCAGTCCCAAGAGATCTCTTGCTTTCTTCTAAGCACTGCATGCACTTGGTACACATCCATACGTGCTGACAAAACACCAATACACATAAAAATAAATAAATCTCAAAAAAAAAAATTAACAGGTTTCAATTACTACCTTGGCCCCAGCACCGCAAAAAGATAAATAGAAGAAAACAGACAAAGGCTCTGCCATCTAGCACTACCCCTGTCCACTGTGGCCATCATTACAAGTTCCAGAAGTATTATAGCAGCCAAAATGTATTTCTTTATGCAAAATACCATTCAAGAATTCTCATCTATGTTAATCAAGAGGATCCATGATTTTAAAAGGTAGGTGTCTGGTAATTCCTGTTTTACACAGAAAACAGAGGCACAGGAGAAGGTAAGTGATCTTTCTCTCTCTCTCTCTCTCTCTCTGTCTGTCTCTCTCTCTTGTGGAGGGGGGTTTGGTTTTTTTTTTTTTTGTTTTTTTAAGATAGAGTTTCTCTGTGTAGCCCTGGCTGTCCTGAAACTAGATTTGTAGACCAGGCTGGCCTCAAACTCACTCAGATCGCCTGCCTCTGCCTCCTGAGTGTTAGGACTAAAGGCGTGCATCAGCTTACCTCCTGGTGAGTGGTTTTTTTCTGATGATACAGTGCTAGTACTATCAGTGCTAGCTACCGTCTCCAGTGTGAAACTACTGAGCCGCCGATGTATCTGTACTATTACCAACTCACTTGTCCCACATCACTTTGTGGACCATTTTGCAGCCCCGTTTTGCACCATTGAAATTTGCTCCTCAACAGTGACAAGCTTCATATTGCATCTCACGTTCTAGACCAGTATACCAATCCCTAGTTTCTATCATTTGATTAATAACCTTCTCCTGTACTTAACGTAGTCCCTTAAAAGTGAACCCCCACCTCTCACATGCCAAGATTACAGGCATAGACCTAATTTTATGTGGTGCTAGAGACTGAACCTAGGGCTTTGGGCAGGCTGCACAAGCACTCTACCAACTGAACTACATCTCCAGATGCAAGAGTAAACTTCTAATTAAATTACTTACCAAGGAGGAATTCTGATTGCAAGAAACATCATCTTTTGAACTTGGAAAGTATGAGAAAATTTAATAAAATGTTAATGGAAAGAAGGGGTCAAAATTGGGAGCTGACATAGTAAAAAACATATGGCACTTTTAGAGCCTAAATTCCAATACCTGAACCAGGTGGCTGCCTGCACCTGTAGCTCCAGGTGAACCCCTAACCTCCACATGTGGCTGCTCTAAGGCTCACGTCTGCACAGAGACAGTGATTTCAGATTTTTACAAGTATTTTAAAAGTACTTTGAATACATTTGAATGTTGATGTAAATAAATTGAAGGTAAAGAAATGGAGATGCGTGCTTGAGTGGTAGGAAAAGCTTGCCTAGCTAGCAAGAGGCCCTAAACTGATCTCTAACAAAAAAAAAGGAAGAGCAAGCCTTGCAAGATTTGAAAAGACAAGGCTTGAGGCGTGGATAGACAACAGGGATTCCACTGGAAGGCAAAGCTAAGGTTAGTGTCTAGTTTTGTGTCTCTGAGATAGATTGGCCAGCTTTGTTTTCCAGCTCTCTGAGGAGTTCACTAAGGGGCATAACCGTGGTGACTTGGCCCTGTAGATTTGAAAACATAGCTAGATACTTCAACTCTTTCGAGGCTTAGCTTACGGTTGTCCATTTCTAAGGATATAGGAATAATAGCTTTCCTTTTTTGGTGCCTTTGGCACATGTACCTGTGTGTGCACATCATCTAAGCAAGGAACGCAGACTTCACAGGTGAGTTTGATATGCCAATGTCATTCATAAAAACGGGGGTGGGACACTGATTTACAACATTATATATTTGATTTCTGTAAGATAAGTTTATTGAACTTTTTCCTTTTTTTCCATTGTATTTACTTTTAATACTTTTATTTACTTTTATTACAAACGTTTATTACAATGTACAATAGGCTTCAGGATAACACTCCGTTTTTTATTTTTGTTTTTGTTTTTGTTTTGTTTTGTTTTTGGACAAAGATATTATGGCAGGGAATCCAGATGTTTAACAGGCTCCAAGATACAACTTCGTTCTACTTTTTGCCAGATTTCTTCATTCCACCTGTGGCCAGGGGGCCCTTGCCCTAGGGTTTCTTCTGCCCCTCCTTCTATTTCTGCTTCAAAGCCTCATCTTCCTCGTCCATCTCCTTGGCCTGCTTCTTGGGCTGTTTCAAGGGCTTCTTTTTGCCACCTTCTAGGCCCGACACAGCGTCTACAGCTCTGACCCTAAGCTGAGGACAAATCGGATATGACATTTAGTGAGAGGGAAGAGCAGACAGCAGGGAGAGTCAAACCTAATGAATCTCTAGAAGACCAGCTGCCGAAAGTAAAGTGTTTCTAAGAGCTCCAGCGTCCCAGCTGTTGAACTTCTTCATTTTTTTATTTTATATTTTTGCAGTGCTAGGGATCCAGCCCAAGGCCTCACATGTTAGGGAAGTTCTACTGTAACATTTTAAACACACTTAAATAGAGATTATCATATACTGAACCCATGCAGAGCTAAACAACTATACCAAGACTTCCAGCACTTTTGGGGGATGGTTGGGGCTTTTGAGACAGGGTTTCTTTGTATAGTCCTGGCTATTGGAACGTGCTCCGTAGACCAGAGACCGCCTGCCTCTGCCTCCCGAGTGCTGGGATTAAAGGCATGTACCACCACCTCCCACAGACTTCCAATACTTATAAGACCAACTGTCGAGTTTTGGCATGCCCAAGGACATCCCCAGGTGTGCTAATTTTCTTTTTTAATTGCCCATCCATGAAGTCATGAACAGCACTGACTCCTCTCGGCAACCGTGTATGAGAAAGCATGGACAGTGCAACCCGGAATGCTCCGTATGCAGAGTTTTTACTGCACACTAGCAGATCTGTCTCCAGCCTCTCTGAAGGTCAAGCTGATGATGTCCGGAGACTCAAAGCCTCCCCCAGAAGCTGGATGTTAGACTTTCTTACAGGCCCAAAAGGCCCGGGGCAAAAGATAATTTTATCAGGTAAGATATTTTAGAAATTATCAAGAGCAGTGGGGAAAAAAAACACATCTTTCTTTGGGCCAAAGTTAAATCTATTACACAATACACACTTCGGCTCAACGAATAAAGTATATCTCCATTCTCTCTTTTATTTTTTTTGATATTAAAAGTATTCAGAGAGCTGGGTTCACTTCCCAGCCCCTACATGGCAGCTCTAGGCTATCTTTACCTCCAGTTCCAGGGGATTTCACAACCGCACACAGAAATACATGTAGGCAAAACACATTAAAACATTTGTGGGGAAAAAAGTATTTAGAAAGCCACCAGTAGCCTCTGCAAAGCAGAGGCTGAAGTGGAGGATCTCTATGCCGAAGCCAGCCTGCGCTACATAAACCCCGTTTCTTTAAAAAAAAAAAAAAAAAAAAAAAGTAGAGCACATTGTGATGAAGAGGTTCTGGGTTTGCTCTCCAGCACTGTAAAATACGGCAGGTGGGTCTCTTGAGTTCAAGGCCAGATTGGTCTGCAGAGATAGTTCCAGGACAGCCAGGGCTACAGAAAGGAACCCTGTCAGGAAAACAGCAAAAATAAACAAACAAACAAATAAATAAGCTTATAGAAAAAGCAAGAAGAAGAGGATCGTGTATATTCCGTCAGACTTCCTAATATTTTCTTAATATTTAACACCATTATTTGCGTTGTTTTGAGTCAGTTGTTCTGTTTCTGTTGCCCTGTAGCACTTCCTGTAGACAAGGGTGTGCTGGAGACATAGAGCAAAGAGGACCCTGGGCCGCGCAGCGCAGCGCAGCGCCCCCTGCTGCCCGTGGGAAAACCCGCACCGCTCGCTGGACACCGGAACATGGCGCGGTCGCCCGCTAGCGTCGGGTCGCAGGCGCCCGACTCCGACCGAGGGGAGGCAAACGTGGTGACGCGAGTGTCGCAGTGGGTGGACAACCATCTGCGCCTTGTCCAGGTGCCACGGCCTAGCGGGGTGGGCTAGCCTGAGCGGGATGCTCACCGCAGGTCTCCAGGAGGAGGGGCGGAAGGGCAGCCCCGCCGCAGGGGAATGGCCAAGGAGGCGACACCGCGGTCAGGCCTGCTTCCTCGCTGCCAGGATGGCGCGGTGCTGGGGACCCCACGGGGTGGTCCAGGGGCAGCTCCCCGGTCAGTATGTCAGGCTGGAGACCCAGGAAGGGCAGAGAAGCCCCGAGCCTTGATGGGTTTTTCCAGAGCTGGGGTTGGAATTTCGGTAAACATTCTAGTGCTTAGCACTGAACTATATCCCCAGTCTTGTTTTGTTTTGTATTTATGCGGAACAAGAAAAGCCGCTGAAATTCAGTTAAAGAAGAGGCACTTAGATCGCCAGATTAACACCGGAGAAAGGACTGCTAAGGTCCCTGTGGTGGTGTGGGCAAAGCGGGAGCTGCCCCTGGGTCGATGGTGGTGATGGTTCCTGACATGGAGGAGTCGCAGTTAATGATTTATTGGGAAAAGCTGTAGAGCTCTTGCATATGCAAAGGTTGAGACTGTGATCTTGAAGACAGGCCATTAGACTTCAGAGCGCAGTTGTAGGTAGAAGCTATTTGAGGCAACTGGGCATAGTTAAGCGTCAGGAGTGGACATATTGCTGAAAGCGAGCTGAGTAAACCTGCCGGAATGAGAAAAGCCTTGGATACACCACCATCTTGAACAACCACAGAAAACACACTAGAAATGAGGCCTGGGGTCATTCTCTGGGGAGTGGAAGGAGGCAATCTCGGGACAGATGGGGAGATGGAGCATTAGGAAAGACAGGCAAGAAAAAGCCAGGAGGAAAATGAACTTGGAAGGAACAACAGACCTTTAAAATTCTGCTGAGACCGCGCCCCCCCATCCCGCCCCCGCCCCAACTCCCGGAGTGGGGGCACACGCATGTAATCCCAGCACTCAGGGAGGCAGAGGCAGAGGCAGCTGGATCTCTGTGAGTTTGAGGCCAGCCTGGTCTACAAAGTGAACCTAGGACAGTCAGGACTGTACAGAGGAACCCTGTCTCGAAAAACAAACAATCTCCCGAGGAAGTTGAGCTTTGTAAATGCTTCGCAGGCAGACAGCTGTGTCTGGGACATGCCTTTGTAGCTCCAACCTGAGAGTAGTCTAGTATCTGTCACTTAGGGTTGACAAGTGCCAAATTAACACGTGTATTATTATTCAGAACATTAATTTCCAACCACTCACATACACGTTTACCCAGTTTATTTGCCATGATGCTATATTTTAAGGGTTTTCTACCAAATACATAATTAAACATGGATGTAAGATTAGAACTGTTAGGCCGTGGGTGCATTCAAGGAATTCATAGACAAGGTAAAAAAAAAAAAAAAAAAAAAAAAAAAATCATTCACAGTCAAATCCCTGTGTGTGCCAGATGGCTAGGAAGAAAGATGAAGCATCAGTGTGAAAGTTAAAGACAGGACAGGGCAGCACTGTTTGGAAGAATCGAGCCAGCATCTACATTGTTTGGACTGTTAGTCATCATGCAGACAGTCTCCTCCCATTTAAGTGAGCACACTGACTAGTGTAAACAATTGATGAGAATTAATCACTGAATCTCTTTTTGCAGAACATCAGCACTGGAATGGCCATAGCTGGGGTAATGTTGCTAGTAAGAAGTGTTCGCCTGGTGAGTCAAACATGGCAGGGGCAACAGACAACCAGCGGGTCTATTCTCCTCCCGGGCAGCTTATATTTATACTGGAAGGTTTTAAGTTGTATTTTAGAATAATAAACATATTTTAAGATCCTGGCTAAGATTTAGAGCAGTGAGCTGGGCATAGTGGCGCACGCCTTTAATCCCAGCATTCGAGAGGCAGAGGCAGGCAGATAACTGTGAGTTCAAGGCCAGCCTGGTCTACAAAGTGAGTCCAGGACGGCCAAGACTACACAGAGAAACCCTGTTTTGAAAAACAAAGCAAAACAAAAACAATTTAGAGCAGTGAATATATTTTAGGGTGATAAAAATGTGCAACATTTTAGAGTTACTTAATTCTATATGCTATTTGCATAATCATATTTTTTTTATACATAAATGATCCCATAAAGGATTGAGTTTGTGAAAATAGTATAGTCAGTAAACTTGCATTTCAGACACTGTGGAATATCTCAAGTGTTTCTGGTTTACTTTTTACATATGTAAGACTGAGACCTTTAGGGAGATCTTTAGTCTATTTTCGGAGTTTTTATTAAGAGAAGGAGTCTATTGTCGATGTAAATGTATAGGAATTTATTGAGTCATCGTGATGGGGTCTGTCCAGATCTTTTAAGCTGCAGACCCTGAGAAACAGAGGCACAGGCCTTTTATAGGTTTTAGACAAAGAATTGAGTCTTACAGTATGTGATTGGTTGGCATTTGGGCAGAAAAGCTGCAAGCAGGGAGTTACAAGTCTTGGCGTTGGGTGGTTGGATAATGGGTGGAGGGGCAAGCTGACCTATGGGAAAGATTGGTTGAAGCAGTCACAGGGGGCATTTAGGAACTTTTTTAGTTGGGGAGGGGTAGTGGAAATTTTAAACACAGCTGGTTGCCCTTGAGTCCAGCTGGACTCTGAGCACAGACTGAGACCTTGAGTCAAGTTGGACTCTTCAAGGTTTCTCCTGTCCCTGCCACACACACACAGTGATCTGATATCTGTCTGTCCTTGGTTCAAGCTGGACCCCCTAGAAATGTACATGCTTTGGCCTTAATGGGGGTCTTTAAGGGAGGACTGAGTAGGCTGACTTTTACATTTTCCCAGACTTTGGCTTTAATGGGGGTCTTTAAGGGGGCTGGTTCCTTCATTCCCCCCTTCTTCTTGTAACTGCTTTAATCTTGAAGTAGGTCTAGAGATTGTTTACATGATCTGAGAGTCTTTTATATTTTGCACCATAGAATGTAGGGACCAAAAGTCGGTAGACATTAGGGTAGTCAGTCAAGGAGAACAATTGAACGAACATAACATAAAGTCTATCGTATAAGGGGTACAAGCATGACTTAGAGAAACAGAACTAAAGGCTCAAGTTTGTCTCTTATGTCATAGAGTTGTCCTTGACTTAGCATTTTAGCCTATAAAGTGGGAAACTGGGCTGAGTCACTTTTTTCTGTAGCTTTTTTTGCTGACATTAGGGGCACTGTTATTAGGACCTAGAAAGGCTGAAAAGCTATTTAAGGGCCACTGGGGCACTTACCAAGTGTATCTGTTCAGCTGATCTAGTTGAAGAGACAAGGAGCAGTCATCTCTGTGGGATTGGTTTATATCAGCTTTTTGTAGGTCTAGATCTCAGCAGGTTGTAATTTACAGGTGATCTCTGGATGGAGTCTGTTAGTCAGGTAAAAATCTGTTGAGACAAACATAAACTTGGAACAGGATTAAAATTTTTTAGTAAGTGAGGAAGCAGAAGAATTTTAAGACCTTCAGTTATATATTGCTTGTTTTAAAAACCCTCTAAGAATTAGATAGCTTTCTGATTACTTCAGAGTTGAACCACTAACCCAAATGCTAAAAATATTGAGCCTACATCTAAGGCAGGAGTTGGAGTACAGAACAAGCATGCCGGCTAATAACGTAAGTTTTATTTGCCCACTTATGCCCACAGGTTCTCAATTGCTGTCATCTGTAACCACGTGATTACAATCCCATGAGCTGTTTTAGCTGCTCCATAAACTATAACCTTTCAGTACACACATCTCAACTTTATATGAGCACACTAGGACTTAACCGTGTGTAGTGAATTGCACCTGTATTCCTGGCAACTTGGAAAGCTGAGGCAGGATTGCTACCAGTTCCTGGCCTGCTGGTTCCAGGTCAGCCTGGCCTAGGCTGGAGGGAAAGCTTGCTGAAAACAAAACCAAAAACCAAAACAAACTAGGACTTTTGTCTAGTTTCTTTGTCTGAGTAGGGAGCTGTTGGTGCTGATGAGATCTTGTCCTTCAGGCAAAACTGCTTCTCAGGTGTTTTTCAAATAAAGTATTACATTTAGATAGAAATATAAATCCTGATGTGGCTGTTTTTAAGTTATTGAACCTAAACTGTCAGGTTATACAATTATCTATTTAATCCGAAAGGGTGTAACTTTAGAGTTTAACTTGGAATGTGGGTTATCACTTATAGTGTTCAATTCGGTGAATATCCAAAAACAAAAACTTCTCACATAAGTACTTTAATGTATGCCCGTGCAAACAATCAGAAATCCAGAGTGGTTCCTTCTGAATCCAAGTAAAAGCATGTTCTGGGGCTTTGAGATAAAGGCTTTGGAGACCTGAGTTCAACACCCAGAACCCATGTGCAGGTGGAAGGAGAGAATATACCCCACTACGTGGTCCTCTGATTTGCACATGTACAATGTAGTGTGTACATGCATGCATACACACACACACATGTACACACACATATACACACGTGTACACATGCACATGTACACTAAATTGAAAATTTAAAAACTTAAGCCCTGGTTTGAGTGATGACTGGGAAATTTCCCCAACATTTAGATAATGCTCTCCTCCCTTGCAGAGAAAGTATGCCATAGCATCAAATATTTTTTCCTGGTAAGAGAAACAAGCCTGGTGTTACATAAGGTTCTGAGCTAGCCATGATGCGTGGTGCATGTTGCATAAAATAGCTACTAACCCTGGCCACCAAGTAGTTGTTGGGGAAGTAAATTTCCAACATTGCTCTCTGCCTCCTTCTTTTTTAAGATTTGCTTTGTCTCCTAAATGATTTTTTTTTTTTTTTTAATTTTAAAAGTCTTGCCAGTTGGGAGTCTAATTTAACACAACTTTGTTTAAGATTTACACTTACCATCTCCTACATAGTATCTTGAAGTGGAAATGAATGGATAGGAAGCTTTAAGTCTCTATAAATATTTTTTAAGTTATTTACTATTTTTATGTGTATGTGTTTGTGCATGTGTGAGCTCATGTGTACCAGAGGCCAGAAGAGGGTGTCAGGAACTGGGTGCTGGAAACTGAACCCACTTCCACTGCAAGGACATCAAGTGCCCTTAGCTGCTGAGCCGTCTCTCCAGACCGCATAACACTTTTGATTAAATATTAAAGTGTCAATGTCAAATTAAGAACCAAGTTATAGCTGGGTGGTGGTGACACATGCCTTTAATCCCAACACTCAGGAAGCAGAGGCAGGCGGATCTCTGTTCCAGGCCAATAGTGAGTTCCAGGATAGCCAGGGCTAAAACAGAAAAACCCTGGGTTGAAAAACAGAAATGGTAATAATAATAACAACAGTAACAGTAATAAAAATAATGATGATGAAGAAGAAGAAACTTTTCAATGGCTGTGTCTTCTTGTTAAATGGTTAGGTATCGTCACATTTTATTTTCATCTTAAGTTAAAGTTACACCTTTCTCTTTGAAAATCAACAGACATCAAAATTTACAACCCCTTCAGAGATTCCAGTAGAATTTATAAGAAAGAGAGTGAAACTGCGTGGTCGATTACGCCGGATAACTGAGTGTGGTCTAGAAATTGAGCATATTCCTGTTACTTTACCTCTTCTATCTTCATGGAAACGTAAGTACGATGTAAGAATTGTAAAGCTAGATAACTGTTGTAGTAACTATTGTGGCGTTTAATAACAAGATGCTATTTATAAAGTCATAAAAATATCCTAATTCTGATTACTTTCCGTAGTCTATGAAAACCTGAACCGTAGCCCTGTTGACGAGAAATTATTTAATTTGGCTAAAGCATTCCTGTCTTCCATCTCTCTTTTGTTGTAGCCGACTGCATTCGGTTGCTCATCCCATAAGCGAAGGCATTCTCTTATGGCCTAGGACCTAAGATAACCGAGTTCAATGCTGAATTAAGCAAGCGCAGCCATTCTAACTCTTGTAGCTTACAGTCTTGGTGGAGGATAGGCAATACACATGCGAAGCTGTTTTCCTAATGTCAATGAAGACAAGGAACTACATCCTAGGATAACTATCCAGGTCTGGTAGGGTTAAGTATATCTACACATATATAGGAGTCGGAGAAGGTCTCATCGAAGGGTTGTTATATAATCGGAGACCTGACCATCTGAGTCGGCAGGCCAGGAGGAACATAGGAAGGCATGAGCTTGTATCTTTTGACAGTTTACATGAGGGCTCCTGTGCCTGAAACACGTGAAGAAGGTTGAGAGGGGCCAAGGCCAAAGGAGACTGGAGGGGTAGTAGGAGGCACGCCATTTTCCAACTGATTAACATCCGTCTCTGCTTCAGACGAAAGAGCCCAGGCACATGCCCCTGTCTCCTGGAGACGCAGCCTGTTGCCCCTGGGTCTGGTTCTTTGCTTAGACAACTTAAATTCACTCTTTCAGATCCAGCTCTATTGTCTATTCTTTTGTGAAACTTCCTGGGAAGAATTGACCGCCCCATAGCCATTTAAGCGCACTGCAGTTATAGCTGTCACTGTTTTCCTACCATGATTTGTAAAATTTGCTGTCCATCTTCCAAAGTTGTAAGCCACCTGGTTTCCTTATATTTATTTTAACTTCCTGTACATGCTATATATGCATTTTTAAAAATTAATCTTCTCTACTAGAGTATAAGCTCCTGATAAAGCAGGAACAAGTTTTCCCTCAAACTTGATGTTCACAGTCTATAGAAAATACTGACTAGTCAATAGTGTTTGGGTAAAAATCTGCCAAAAGAGTTGACTTAGTATTTGTTTGGTTGTCTGGTTGTTTGGTTGTTGGTATTTTGTTTTGTTTTGTAAGCTCTATGCCTATCCAGTGGAGGTACTAGGACATAGCTAGAAAGTACTTTTTGTTTTCTGTTTTGTTGTGTTGTTCATTTCAGAACTCCATGCCTATTCATGTATAAATGAAAGAAATGTATTGTGTGTCCTTTAACAGATAGTGGCTACTACAGAGCAAATGACAATGTGAATACTTTGTGACAGAGATACATTGCTCTTGGCAAAGAGATCATTTTGTATTTTCAGAAGTGACAGAAAACATAAGAAGCATCTACTAAAATGGTTTAGGAAGTAGAAAATCACTCCCCAAGCACTATGTTGAACGATGTAATAACATTCTAGAACAGAATCTTTTTTTATTTGAAAGTAGTTATTAAGTCAATGTGCTTGGTGCTGGGGGCAGAACCCAGTTGAAGAGTGGTTGCTTAGTGCATCAGAGGCCCTGGGGTTCATTCCCAGCATTGTAAAAGCAGTGAGAAAAGACAAGCTGTTTTCTTTCTTTCGTGTTCTTGTACCACTTTTACTATCTGACCTATGAAATACAGCTAGACCTTTGTGGAGTTTTTTGTTTATTTGCTTGTTTGTTTTTATTCATAGAACTATCTAGATCCTAAAAATTGAAGCCATTCTTTACTCAAAAGATTTGGTCCAAATGATTGTTTGTCGTTCTGTTAGTTAACTGTTCTGTTGCTGTGAGGAGACACCGCGACCAAGGCAACTTATAAAAGGAACCATTTGGTTGAAGGTTTGTTTACTGTTTCAGAATGTTAGTCCATTATCATCACGGCATGTTGTAAGGCAGCAGCAGGAGTGAGGCTAACACAGTAGCTGAGAGCTTACAGCTGATTCCTAAGTGACAGCAGAGAGGAGAGAGAGAGGAGAGCAACCTGTTATGAGCTTTTGAAACTTCAAAGCCAATGGCCACACATCCTCTAATAAGGCCACACCTGCTCTGACAAGGCGACATCTCCCAAACCTTCCCAAACAGTTCTAACTGGGGAGCAAGCATTCAAATGGATGAGACTCATTTAAATCACCACAGCCATGACTGAGGATGCTTGTGTAAGGGGGGAAAAGTGCAGATTTCTAGGATTCCTCCCTCATGACTTACATGACGCCCCTCATTATCTTTGGCGTATATAGATGAGAAAGGATAAGCACAACCATGTGTATTCATTTACAACTTTAAAAAGTATGAAGTGAAATACTTACAACACTTTCAGTGGTGATTTGGCGAGTGCCTGTTCTTCTGTTACAGTGTTATTACACATGGTGGCCACTGAAGTAGGTATATGCCTGCAGTAGTCACTGAGCTGCTTGTGCTGCAAGGAAATTAACCAAAGCTGCTTTTACTGCTGCTGATAAGACACTAATATTTTTGACAACTGCATATATCCCAGGGTGTCCCTTCTGTTTTAGGACATTGCCTGTTGCCGTGAGTTTCCTTGCAGGGTCAGAACTATTATGTCGGAACAGACTATCATGACTTTTACTTTTAGCACAGATATTATGACTATTATGTAATGACACAGCTTGCCATATAACATGACTGTCCTGCTATGCCATTACACAGCTGTTATGACTGCTGTGCTATAACATGGCTCTCCTGGTGTGCTGGATAGTGTAATGTCAACTTGACACACGCTAGAGGCATAAGAAGGAGGGAGCCTAATTGTCTCCATTAGATTCAGCTGTGGGGCATTTTCTGACGTAGTGATTGATCAGGGAGGGCCCAGACTATTGTGGGTGGGGCCATCCCTGGACTTAGGTTCTATAAGAAAGCAGGGTGGGCAAGCCGTGGGGAGCAAGCCTGTGAGCAGCATGCCCATCAGCCCCTGCCTTTGAGGCGCCTGCCCTGTTTGAGTTCCTGTCAATGATGGCCAAGTAAACCCTTTTGCTTATTATGCCAAAACACAGCTACATACAGTTATGTCCCAACACAGCTATTCACACCTATAATGTCATAATCTGGCTACCATGACTATTATAACATGGCTATCATTATTATGGCATAACAGAGCTATCATATCTATTATGTGATAACATGCCTATCATAACTGTTGTCATAACAGTTACCATGGCTATTATGTCCTAACATGGCTATCATAAGTATTTTATAACAGCTGTTATGATTATCATATCAGCTGTTATAACTTATTCAATAACACAGCTATCATAATTGTTACATCAGAAATCATTATCATGGCTATTGTGTTATGATATGGATATAACTATTGTAGCAATGAAGGTTATTCACAAATACCAGTGTGTTTATCAGACTTTCCAAAACCTTTAAAAACATGTATTTATGGTGGGCACAGTGGCACAGGCATTTACCCCCAGCATTCAGGAGGCAGAGTCAAGAGGATCTCTGTGAGTGTGAGGTCAGCTTTGTCTACATAGCCAGCTTTAGGTTAGCCAAGGCTACATAGGGTGACATTATTTTAAAACAAACAAACAAATAAACAAACAAACAACAACAAAGTTTAATGATGAGGTGGACTCCTTAGTGATGGTGTTTATCACTTAGTATCATTTTGTGTCGTTCTCTGATTTTCCAGCTGTTCATATTTTTCCCTCATTTGACATGCTTTTGCCTTTCCCTGATCTCTGCGTTCATCTGTAAAACTCGCATCCTACCTTTTTGACAGAATGTTCATTGTCTACTCTACTGGACCCATATTACCCTTTCCTGCCTCCCTTCTAGCATCTCTGAATTGTCCCATCCAGTGTGGACTGGACTTGTAAAACTGTTTCTTTGCAAGATTTATTGAAGGGACTGGAGAGAAGACTTAGTGGTTTAGAGTACTTGTTGCTCTTTCAGAAGACCCAGGTTCACTTCCCAGCATTATTTTGCCATAACATGGCATGAATAGTTTGTCATAACAGCTATCATGACTAGTATATCATAACGCAGCTATCGTCACCATTAAATTATAACAGCTGTCAAGACTATTAGGCCATAAAAAGGCTATCATGACCCTTATGTTAGAACACAGTTGTCACACCTATGTCATGCCAGTTACATGACTATTATGCCATGCAAAATTTATTGGAAGGAACTGCAGAGATGACATAGTGCATCTCAGCAATAGTTATCATGACTCTCAACCATCTATAACTCCAGTTGCAGAGGATCCAATTCCCTCTTCTGACCTCCAAGGTAGGTGAACACACACACACACACACACACACACACACACACACACACACACACATGCAGGCAAACGTTCATACACACAAAATAAATCTTAAATGAAAGAAAAGATTTATTAAAGAACTAGAAAGGCAGAGAGATTCATATCCCAGAAACAAAGCTAAAAATAGAGAGTAGAAATCATGGGCAGACAGGATGGCTCAGCAGGCTAAGGTGCTTGCTTCCAAGCCTGACAAGTTGAGTGTAATTTCAGGTAACCATGTTGTAAGAGAGAAGCAACTTCACATGTTATCCTCAGACCTCCATGTGCATGTACACACACACACACACACACACACACACACACACACACAAATATAAGTAAGTAAATGTAATAACTAAAAAAATTAGACAGACAATTGAGGGCTGGTGAGATAACCTAGCATGTAAAAGTTTTGCCACCAAGACTGAAGACCTGGGTTTAATCTCTGTGGTCACATGATAGAAAGAACTGCCACATGCTGTCCTCTACATGTCTATATGCATGCTGTGGCAATGCGTGTACTTGCTCACACACGCAAGAAATAAATGCAATATTTTTTAAAAATTTAGAAATAATGTTATTTTTTTATTATTGTTTTGAGACAAGCTCTTATTGTCTAGGCATGACTTGCTTAGAACTAGTTATGTTCACCAAGGTGGCCTGAAACGTGTGAGAGCCTGGCCTCTGCTCTCCCAGTGCTGGGTTGTAGGCAATGCCACCGTGCCCAGCCAGAATTCATAGACTTTAGAAAGTAACACTAATATTTCTAGGAATATTCAAAGGTTTGCATGAAAAAGTCTATTGGCTTTCTCCTACTCATGAATTTGTTATGGATAGTTTATTAAAGCATAATGACAGTATTCTTATTGACTGTATCATACTTTCAGTGTTCAGTAAGAAATGTCCTCATTTAAAAAGAACCCAGGGGCCTTTATTGTGGGAAGGGCCGGGACATTAATACTAAAGTGGATAGTGCTGAAGTAGATTGAGACTATTCACTTCAAGTTTTTGGTTACCTAATGTTTGGTCTCATAGCCTGTAAAAGCTTTTATTGGAAGGTTGATGGTGCTGGTAACATTTGAACATTAGAGGAGACCTCAGAATTTATTGGTATACAACTGGATTATAGTCACCTAATTTTAAAAATCTTATTTATGTTTTTTGAGGCGAAGTCTTGCATATAGCCCAGGCAGGCCTTGGACTGGCAGTACTTCTGTATCTGCGTTGAAAGTGTGGGGATTACAGGCATGTGCTACCTTCCCCCACAACATCGTCTAATCGATTTTGTATGTTCTGTCTTAGTTTAACTGCATTTTACCTGTGTCACATAATTGTTGCTAAGGATACAATCTGCCTGCTCACTGATGCTTTTTTTACCTGAAACTCAGGAAACAGGTTTTTAAGAAACATTCCTTTTAAGATACTAATTTTTTTAAAACTCCTTTATGGAACATTCTAAACATTTTTCTAAAAATAAAACTCCAAGCTAGTCAGTGTGCCATGCATCCACGGTTTCACGAAGAGGCAGAAGGTCACTTGACTAGCCTGGGCGACACAGACTCAGCCTGTCTCCTAAAAAAAAAAAAATTAGTTAATAAGTTAAATCATTATTAAAGTTAAGTTGATAAAGTATTTTCAAGGACTTGAGTAAATATATCTTCGTATTATGTTATCTTGATTATAAATTGGTAAAATCAGGCTGGAAAGATGACTCAGAGATCAAGAGCACTGTTTGCTCTTCCAAAGGTCCCAAGTTCAAGTCCCAGCAACCACACAGTGGCTCATAACCATCTGTAATGAGACTCAGTGCATTCTTGTGGTGGGCAGGTGCACATGTGGGCAGAATACTGTATAAAATGTAAACTTTTAAAAAATAAAATAAATTGGTAAAATGTCGTTTGGAAGTCAGTTGTGCTAAATGTTTATATTTGTTTGTTTTAAGTAATCATTTATTTGGCCATGGCTTAATGGTTAAGAGAGTGCCCTGCTGCTGCAGAGGACTTGAGTTCGGTTTCTAGCACCCATGCTGGAAGGCTCTCACCTGCCTGTAACTCTGGTCCATGACCCTGATGCTTCTTTTTGGTTTCCATGACCATCTGCACACGTGCAGCACACATTCACACATCCACACATAATCAAAAAAATTAAATCTTCTTTTCAAAAGGTAATAATATTGAGACAGCCAGTCTTTGTTTGGGTGGGAAGCTGATTTCCTTAAGAAGTAGTTAACAGCTGGGTGGTGGTGGCACATGCCCTTAATCCCAGCACTCGGGAGGCAGAGGCAGGCAGATCTTTGAGAGCTTGAGGCCAGCATGGTCTACAAAGAGAGTCCAGGACAGCCAGGGCTACACAGAGAAACCCTGTCTTGAAAAGCACCAACAGCAAAGTGGTTAACAAGTTCTTTGAAGTAAGGAGCCAGTGTCTGCAGTTCTACTTGTAGAACTAAGCTGCATTATTCAGATACATGTAGAAACAGCTTTGGAAAGTTATAAAGGGTGAGTTTGGCTAAATCTTTAATGTGAAGGAACTTGATCAAATGGCTTTTAGAATTATCCTGTTCTATACTTGTACTGAGGACTTCTGTTTGTTTGTGGGGGTTTTTGTTGTTGTTTGTTTTTCTTTTCTTGTTTGCTTTAACACAGGGAAGCCCTGGCTTTCCTGAGCTCCTTATGTATCTCACACTGACCTCAAATTCACAAAGATCCAGCTGCTTCTGCATTCTGAGTGTTAGGATTAAAGGCTACTATACCTGGCCTATACTTGTATTATTTTAAGAGAAAAATGAATAAATTTAGTCAAATGAAGTGTTGCTAAGTTTAAAGTTTGATTATGTATAAATAAGCACAATGCATTGTTCGGTGTGGTAGGGGCTTGGAGGCAAACGACTCTGGGATTTCTTCGTGGTGTGCCCTTGAGGCTAAATTTCTTCTTCATTCCTTTCTTAGACAAACCCTGTGAGGTTTTGCTGGTTAAGCTGGCTGGCGTAGAACTCACAGAAACGGGTAAGGTCTGGCTGCAGGAAGAGCTAAAGCCGTCCCAGCTGCTATGGTTTCAGCTCCTTGGAAAGGAGAACGCGGCACTCTTCTGCTACCTCTTAGTGAACAGGGTGAGTAGTCTGAGGGAATGACTGACCGCCTTTTATTCTTCACAGAAGTAAGCACTCATTTAATTAGCATTTTGACTTGATAAGGAACTTACAGTTTTGTGTAAAGAACAAGGTGTTTCATATATAAATTTCATCGTAAAAATGTATGGAGGATTCTTTTACCCAGATAGGATGTCTAAAGGGGTGAGAGGGGCCTCGAGCAATTAAGAGCTCTTGCTGTCTTTCCAGAGGACGTGGGCTCAATTTCTAATACCTACTTTAAACAATTCACAACCATTGTAACTCCAGTTCCACAGGATCCAACACCCCCTCCTGGCCTTCACGGGCACTGTTGTTATAAAGGAAGAAAATCCCAGTGAAGACTCAGGAGCCAGATATTGGGGTGAAAGCCTGCTAGCAGAGGCAGAGAAAGTACCCAGCTGACCTTCCTACTCAGCTCAGAAGGAAAAAGCCCTTCCTCCTTCTCCACTCTGTCTTAAACACCCTTCAACCACTGCCCCTTCTTTTTGTGTTTACCTCCTGCCAACTGGTTTCTTGCTTCTCCTTTTGATCTATGGGTGGCTTTATTTCGCTTTTGCTTACAAAAAGCTCTTGGGTCAAATGTGTTTGCTAGGGCTGAGCCACACCCACAACCACCTGTTTACAACAAACAGAAAGTTCTTAGGTTAAAGGTGTGTGCTAGGGCTGAGCCACAGCATACAGTTTTTTTCCAGTACATCATCATGGGGTTTACAGTGTGATCAAATATCCTGCAATCCGTAGTTCTCATGCACACAGACACACATGTATACACGTAATTTTAAAAATTAAGAACTAAGGCCTGGAGATAGCTGGAGAGATAGCTCAGTATGTAAGAGCTCCTATTGCTCTTGCAAAGGACATGAGTTTGATTCGCAGCAGCACCTACACCAAGCAGCTGACAGGTCGCAGCACCCACACCAAGCAGCTGACAGGTCGCAGCACCCTCACCAAGCAGCTGACAGGTACACATACCTCTAGCTCCAAGTGATCAAATTCCTCAGGCTACACAGGCACATAAATAAATAAATAAATAAATAAATAAATAAATAGGGCTGGAGGGAGGGCTCAGTGGTTAAGAATAGTTTCTGCTCTTGTAGAAGACTAGGTTTGGTTCCTGGCACCCACATGGCAACTTACAAAGGTCTGTAACTGAAGTTCCAGGGATCCAATGTCCTCTTCTGGCCTATAAGGGGAGTAGGCACACATGAGGTGCATATACATACATATAAGCAAATGCTTGTACACATAAAGTACAAATGTTTGTTGATTTAAAAATAATAAAAACATGGGGCTGGAGAGATGACTCAGAGGTTAAGAGCACTGACTGCCCTTCCTAAGGTCCTGAGTTTAATTACTAGCAACAACATGGTGGCTCACAGCCGTCTGTAATGTGATCTGATGTCCTCTTCTGTCCTGCAGGTGTACATGCAGGCAGAACACTGTATACATAATAATAAATAAATAAATAAACAAATCTTTTTTTTTAAAAAGCAAGGCTTAATTAAAAAAATAATAATTAAAAATAGCCTGGTGGTGGTGGCCCACGTCTTTAATCCCAGCACTCTGGAGGCAGAAGCAGGAGGACCTCTGTGAGTTTGAGGCCAGCCTGGTCTACAGAGCAATTCCCAGGACAGTCAGGGCTACACAAAGAAATCCTGTCTTGGAAAATAAAATAAAATAAAAGATAAATATATAAATAAACAAATCTGAAGATATAAAAAGAAAGTTAGAAAGGATGAAAGCTTTCAAATTTGCTAAATAAAGGACTATCCCTATACATTTGCATATGGCTGAGCATATTATCACATTGTTACCATAAGTCATTTGGGGAGTGTCGCTTGGCAACTGGAAGTTGCAGAGAACAAGGATGCTTTCTGAAGGTAAGTATTGCGCCATCTACTCCAAATCCTGTGTGTTCACACTCGGATGCTGTAAAAGTAAATGCCTTGCTCGTGTCCCTTCATATGTGCAGATAGCTGTCCTCTGGGGGTGCTGGTGTCACTTACAGGGAGGCCTCTAAGGGCCTGGCAGAGTTCTTCCTGGCCCCAAAGCCCTGCTGCATTCTTGCGTCATTTTCCATGTCAGCCCACTATGCTGTGCACACAGTGTGGTTCAAGTACTTCTCCTGCTTGAATTCTACAAATGTGTGAAAGTGAAACTCAGTTCTTTGGTTTGGCTCAAGGATATGAGCTTACAAAATGCTTTAAACTGAGACAAATATAATAAAACTTTCATAACTCTCTCGTCACCGTGAACCAAAATAATGTTTTATCTTCACTTTTGTTTAAAAGCCTTTTTTAATAAAAATGACTTTGTTTTATAAAATCTTAGAAAATTTTTCTTCTTCAAGCCTAGAATTTTGACATTTTTACATTAATTTCACATTAATTGTGATTTAGGTTTTTTAAATGTAGATGTGAATATTTGTGTGTGAATGTGTTTGTGCATGTGTCTGCTTGAGATTATATACACATATGTGTGTTTGTATACACTGCATGCACATGGATGAGGCTGGTAGAATCCGTCTGTGTTGAGTTATAAGCATTTGCAGAACACCTGGCTTGTTACATGGGTACTAGGACCAAACTCCAGGTCATAGAGTGTGCCACAACCACTTTTTTGTTTTGTTTTGCTTTGCTTTCTTAAGATTTTTATTTGCCCGGTGCTGTGGGGCACACCTGTAATCCTAGCACTCGGGAGGCAGAGGCAGGTGGATCTCTGAGTTGGAGGCCAGCCAGACCTACAAGGCAAGTCCAGGACAGCCAAGGCTACATAAAGAAACCCTATCTAGAAAAACAAAAACAAATTTGTTTTTATGTATGTGTGTGTGTGACTATATGTGTTTATGCACATGTGTGTGTAGTATTCATAGACACCAGAAGAAAGGGCTGAGTATCCTGGAGCTGGAGTTCAGACAGTTCTGAGCTGCCCTGTGTGGGTGTTGGGAGCCGAACTCCAGCAAGCACTCTTAGCCTGATGAGCCATCTCCCCAGCCCAGTGATTTACTTTAAAACGAAGCTACCGATACTTGGGTTTAATTAGTTTTATTAGATTGAAATAGGATCTGCTTTTCCTATGAATTCCTAAGGAGTGGGGGGTGGGAATCATTTACTGATTGCATTACAAGTAGGATATTCCAGAAATGAAAGTTTCAAGGTAAAGATTCAAAGACTATTTGGAGTAGGCGTTTTTAAAATGTGCATACCTGCGGTTGGAGAAATTGCTCAACAGATGAGCGTGATGGCTCCTCTTGCAGAGGACCCAGGCCTCAAACAGAGGCTTACAGCTGTAACTCTAAGGGGTCTGATGCCCTCTTCTGGCCTGTCTAGGCACTAGGCATGAAAGTGGTACACAGGCGTGCAAAACACTCATATACATCAAAACAGCAACAAACAAACAAACAAACCCTACCTGCCAGAGCCTTCAAACCCTGGGACTTTTTCACTTAACAACTGAATACTGTTCAGTTCATTACGACTTATTTACTTTTTAGCTTTTGGTGTACTTTGTTTTGCTATGGGCTCTCCTTGTGCAAATCCTGTGCTACATTTTCTCTCTACACAGCCAAGAAAGTAAATAGCATCGTTTATACTTTATCGTTTCAGTGATAATGTAATCATTGAAATGATTAGAGATCAGTGAGAATCAGGCAACTTTGAGCAGGGCTTTCAAGAGCACATTTTATTTAAAAAAAAATTAAATTTTCAATTTAGCAGTAGCTGATTTAGGCTGTTCAATCCTTTTGTTGTTGTTTTGTTTGTCTGCTTTGTAACTTATTTTGTGTGTGTGTGTCGGGGTTCTTATGTGTATACAGGTGCTCACACTCGTGTGGTATGTGTGGAGGCCAGAGGCTGATGTCAGGTGTCTTCCTTGGTTACCCTGTACCTTATCTTCTCTTTCTGAGCCTAGAGATCACTTAGTCAGGGAGGCTGCTGGCCAGTGGCATCCAGGAATCCACCTGCCTCTGCCTCCCCATCACTAGGATATGAGCCTAAGCTGCCACACCTAGATATTTGCATAGATGCTGCGTCTCTCCAGGTCCTGTTTTGTTGTTGTTACATGTTTTATTTTTTTTTTGAGACAGTATCTCTTTTTGTAGTTCAGTCTGGTCTTGAGTAAGTAAGTAATCCTCTTGCTTCAGTCTCAGAAATGCCAGGATGACAACAAACACCTGCCACCAAACTGGGCCTGAAGACCTCTGTGTTATAGTTCTTTTTTTTTTTTTTTTTTTTTTAATGTTCTCTAAAAAAGATAAAATTGGTGGATTTTAAGGTAAACAAGATATATTTATAGTACTATATCTTATAGATTTATATATACTTATAATAATATATAACAGTCGGTTTCCTCCTTTTTATTCAGGGTGGATATTTTAATGTGAATCTCAATGAGGAGATTCTGCGAAGAGGCTTAGGCAAAGCCGTTCTTGTCAGAGGCCTAACTCATGACCCCAAAACCCACTGGAAAATTCACCGAAACTTACTGAAAGCTGAATTGACAGCCTTAAAGAAAGGAGAAGGAATATGGAGGGAAGAATCTGAAAAAGCAAGTTATTATAGAAAACTCAAAGACTCCTGGAGAGAGAAATGGCAAAAGGAGAATCATATAAAAACAGCTGGACCAGATGTGAACTTGGCCAAAGAAAGTTACTATGGCAGGTTTCAGAGGACCTGTGGGAGCTGGAAGGAGACAGTGGGCAACTGCTCTTTAGTTCTGAGACTCAGAGAACTTGTGAGCCACCTACACCCTCGGAGAAAAGGGTGACACACACGTGAGGTCTAGAGGTGACCGCCTTGAAGAGGGAAAAGCGTGACCACTTTTCATTGTGTAAAAATGGGAACTTCTTCAAGTTATCAAAATTTCAGGCTAGTGGTAATTAACAAAAACATTGTTAACATCAGGATCAATTTGAATGAATTACAACCAATGTAATATACTTTTACGAAGGAAAGACACTATAAAAAGGTACCTGGTAGAAGGATGTGTGTGTGTGTGTGTGTGTGTGTGTGTGTGTGTAAAACTCAAGTTTTGCTTTTTTTTCTTCCTCTCTGGCCCCTAGTGCCAGGGATTGACCTCTGGGCCTTAGCATTCTGGACTAGCAAAGCACTGCTGAGCTACACTGTCAATCTATAATGCTAGTATCTGAAGAGAAAGCTGAAGTGTTGACAGTTAGAAGGGGGAGCCATATTTAATATTTGTTTTTCAGTTTTATCACCTTTACAATAAAGGAATTTTAAGAATATTTCTTTTCTGAGGCTACACTCTTTCCCTCAGCATCTTTCTAGCTACTGATTGGTGAGTTTGGGCCTGTGATACAGGAAGTACAAACACCATTCTTGGTAATAAATACAGCTGATTTCACCCTGTTGTCAGATGAGAGAATTACCCTTAAGACAATAGTAAGGATGGCAGCACAGAGGATGGAAAGGAAGGACCTTTAGGACGTCACTGAGCCCCTGAAGTAGCCAATTCTTGAATTCAAGGGTGTAAACTGCCTTGATAGTAAAGTTAGTTGGGCATGGTGGCACACACCTGTGGTCCCAGCACTCTTTAAGTAAACTCGTGGATAAGAATTTCAGGTTATCATTGGTTCATAGTGAATTCAAGACCAGCTTGGGCTAATTAATAGAGACTTCATCTAAAAATGAGAAACAACAAGGTAAAACACCCCCAAACCACTTTTCTGTACGTACTAAAATCTTCCTGACAATGTAAGCCTCTTTCCCAAGGCCAACAGTATTTTGCTAACTAGCCAAACATGGTTGAACGTGGTCCAAGAATGGAGTCTTGGGAGGAGAATTCTGAGTGCTGTGGGAAAACAAGACAAGAGTCTTGTGACCTCAGTTTCTTTGTCCTTGGATGTGCTTTTGTGGCCCTCCTAGGTATATGAAGTAGGAGTGAGCTTACTTCAGATTATTATTATAGCTGGCTAGTGTTATGTTTTTATGTTGTTTTTTGCCACATTTGACTTGCTCTTGTGATTGTAAACATTTCTCGGGTGATATTTCTTTCTTTTTTCTTTTTTTCTTTTTTTCTTTTTTTTTTTTGGTTTTTCGAGACAGGGTCTCTCTGCATAGCCTTGGCTGTCCTGGACTCACTTTGTAGACCAGACTGGCCCGGAACTCACAGCGATCCACCAGCCTCTGCCTCCCTAGTGCTGGGATTAAAGGTTTGCACCACCACACCTGGCCCCCTCAGGTGACATTTCTTAACCCTCAAGGGTATAAATTGTCTGATGCTCTGAATAAAGTTGGCTATTGCATGAGACTTTAGTCTGCTTTGTTTTTAGGCCCCATTCTTCCAGGTTCATGTTGCCAACTAGAGCTGCTAATATCCTCAAATACACACACACACACACACACACACACACACACACACAAGTTTTTGCTTTGTTTTGTTTTTTGCTTTTGTTTGTTTTGTGGGTTTCTTTTTGTTTTTGTTTTTGTTTTTTTTAAGGATCCCATTATTACATAACCCTTGGTGGCCTGGGACTCATTGTGTAGACCCAGCTAGCTTTGAACTCATAGAGATCCATCTGCCTCTTCCTCCTAAGTGCTACCATGCCTGGCTAAGAGGTGTTCTGAGTCTGGCAGCAGACCTGGGCCCCACGTGTTGCAGGTCAGTCCACGTGCTGCTTGCCTCTAGACAAGAACAGATGGGCCTTGAGATCAAAGGTCCCAAGGTGCCGGTTCTTTCTGAGGGGCAGATTAGAGCGCTCAGGGGGTGAGGCTTGTGGTCTGGGCACCGAGCCAGGTTCCCAGCCTCTCCAGGGGAAATAGAAAATTAGTTTCCATACCAGGTGTTACAATTAGCTCTTTTTAGAATGAGACTGCAACTCTCAAAAGGCAGTGGAGACTCAGGAGCTCCACAAGTGTTTGAGCCTCTGTGCCAAGCACAGCAGCGAAAGCAGGCAGATAACCAAATCCCGCTGCTAGGCAGGGTAGGATGCAGACCCTGCGGTGCTTCTTGGGATTGGGGGAATGCCAACACTGAGCTATCGGCAGTGCTTGAGCAGGCCACAGAGGCTGCAAAGGCAAATCTGCCATTGCTGCCTGACCACCTGGCAGCTACGGTTCCTCCCCAAAATCCTCCCGCCCTGCCCCGAATAAATGGAGTCTCGGATGGTCATGGTGGAGGAATGGGGAGCAAGAAAGCATGACCTGAGCTGGAGCCCAAACATGAGCATGATCCATGCAAGCACTCCTCCCCACCCCTATCCCTGCCAAGCTAGCCAGCCTTTATTTATAAACCTTGGGCAGTAGAGAGGGGTTTTGAGGGTGACTATATCTGATTTGATAGGACTAAGGGTGCCAGGATACTTAATTTACATACAGTGCTACAGTAGCTCATTTACATGCAGTAACAGGGGCCCTATCACAAGAAGGAGAAAACAGTACTTAATTATCCTGTGTGAGAGGATGACTCCTAGGTACGATTAAGTGTGACTCGCGTAACCGTCTCGCCAGCAAGAACGACGCGGCACACGTACAGGATCCTTCTGCAGCAAAACTTTAATGCATCTTGAGAGGGAGAGCATAAGCTTACAGCGAGTAAAATGGAGACCCCAAACTGAAGAAACCCATCCCTTATATAGGACACTGTCCTCTGCTTAGGATGTGTCAGTCCCTGGTTGGCTGTTGCTCATCGGGCGAGATGACCCCACGGGAGAGGCAGAGCGCAACAAGTGGAAGGTCCCTTTGCTCACGCACAGGTTATCCGTTTATCCGTTTGGGGCACAGGCTGTCAACGCCATCTTGTAATGGCGGACATGAGTGTGGCCTCTTACAATTAAGGGTCATTTGCTGGAGGCTGGGATCTGCTCAGCACAGGGTGGGGTACTTTCAGGCACTCCCTGTGCTTGTTAAAGTTCCTTATCAGGAAAGTATGGGGCTTGTATTTTTCTTTAGGACTAGGTGGCACTCCTTACAAAATGTGGGGTTAGCAAATCATATGGCGTGAGAACCCTGCTAAGAAAGGGAGTCTGCCTTCATTGACCAAGCACAAAATGGCTATCTGGAGAAGTCAGACTTCAACTTTATCTGGCAGAGTCCCACAAAGAAGGATTTAAAAAAGTATGTTTGTGATACCAAGAAAGTCAGACCTACCAGCCCCAGAGAATTGGCTTCAGTTACAATGTATGCTATAGGGGGGTCTGTCTTGTTTCCTTTCCTGTTGCTTTGATAATACATAACCCATGACCGTTTAATTTGGAGTTTATGGTTCTAAGGGAATAGGTTCCATGACCATCAGTAATCATAGCCCTGGAGCAGTCGCTGGGAGCTCACATCTTGATCCACAAGCCCAAAGCAGAGAGCCAAAGGAGAACGGCATGGCTTTTTGAAACCCCAAAGCCTACCTCCAGTGACACACCTCTTCCAACAAAGCCACACCTCTTTGTACTTCCCAAATTGTTCCACAAACTGGGACTCAAGTACTAAAACATATGAGCTTATAGAGGGTCATTCTCATTCAAACCACCACAGAGTCTATCTGTGTGTGTAGTGCAGCTGCCTGACTCCTTGTTAAAACCTAAGAAGAGGCTCCTGAGCCTACAGAACTTCAGCTTATTAATTAACTTATTAATTTTCATTGAATTCCCCAAGATTCTGAAGAGTCTATGTGTGAACATGGTTTTGCATCTTTATTTTATTTTATTTTATTTTATTTTATTTTATTTTATTTTTGAGTAGAAAGCTACATTTTAGTTTTTATTTTCTGGTCCTGATACATCAATAACTTTTGTCTCATTTTTGCAGAGAAGTTAGCCTTTAAGTGCTTACATTGTATTCTTTTCCATTTTGGCATGTTTAATTCGGTGGCTTCCCATATGTTAGATATCACACTGTTATCTTTTCGGCTATGCCATGTGAAGGCGAGGCTTTTCGTGTCTTTCTCTAACCCAATCTAACCTCCCCTTGACACAGAGAAATTATGGACAAATAAACAGGAAGGGCCCTAATGGGACTCCATTGGCTGACTTTCTGTTCTGTACCTGGTAGTAACACCTTGAAGGTCTCTAGTGGAGAAATTCCATTAGCTGACAGTTCTGTTTTGGGGCCACATCTACTTTATTGGCTTCATTGATGGTCTATGTTATAGAGCAGTTTGTTTGATGGTACTAGGTCAAGATACACTGGATAACCGCAGACATGCTGGAGCTTTGTGTCTGGGCTAGTTATAAAAGACCCATTTGGAGAGTCTGGATTCACCCATATTTCTGGGCAAAGCTCAGTTTCTTTGCCTTTGCACCACTTGCTTCTGCCATGACTGAAAATATGGCATCTGCAAATGTGGTACCTAGTTATACGTAGTATTTTAGGATGAAAAAAATAAATAAAAACAAAACAACAGTAAAATGAAAAACACAGAAATAGGAGGGTGGATCTCTGGCCTGCATTTTCTGATAGAACCGCAGACACTCATCCTGAGACAAATTACATGGACCAATCTTCCCTAAGATGCTAAACAGGTGTTGAGATTTCTACAAAACATTAAGCATTCAAAATCAATATTGCTACTATTTATTAAGATTAATTATTAGTATTTTAAATTGTGTTTATGTTTGCCTGCCTGTATGTGGCTATGCTGCAGGTATGGCGTCTCCAAGGAGGCATCTGATTCCCCTGCAGATGGCGTTAGAGGCAGGTGAGCTACCTGATATGGGTGCTATGAACCAAACTCTGCAAGAATTGTTGTGTATTCCTCTTTTTTAAAAGATATATTTATTTATTAAATATACAGTGTTTTGGTTGCATGCACACCAGAAGAGGGTACACGATCTCGTTATAGATGGTTGTGAGCCACCATGTGGTTGCTGGGAATTGGACTCAGGACCTTTGTTAGAGCAGGCGCATCTCCAGCCCCGTGGTGTGTATTCCTAACTGCTGAGCCATTTCTCCAGTCCCAATCTTACCATTCTTATTGGAAGCATCTTCTAATGCTTATTTTTCTACAAATAAGTAAACTGTTGGAGAAGAGGGTGATCTGACACCTTCCTGTTGTTCTGGCTTCCTTGTGAAAAGGCCTCTCCAAACCGACAGCTGACCTGCCCATTGCCTAGCATCAGCCACTGCAAGCCTTCCACCGAGGCCTTGAGGATGGCAGCTCCTGCAGACGTGGCAGTCACTTAATGAAAGTTACTTTTGCTGAAAGCGTGGGCTGCTCACTTGGACTCACAGAACAACACAAAGCTTTGTGAAAGCCTGATCTCTGCCTCTATTTTGTCTGTCTCTTTTTATGTCGGGTCATCTTCTTAACGTTTCAAATGATTCCGTTAGCCACTCAGAGAGTGCTTGTCTTACGTATTCCATCCACCTTTGAGGCAGAAGGGACAGAGATAAGGCATCTTTCTAAATCTGTAGTTATCTTGGATGTCAAACAGAGAAAACCCTCATGGGAAGGATGCCCATCCCCATGATGGCAATTATGCATAGTCGTGCCAATCCCGTAGCAGACGTATTCATCTCCTGAGGACCACTTTGTTCTCTCAATCTATAAGGACCACTTTGGACCACCCTGAAGACATCTGAGGCACTGACCAGTGGGACCACACCTGGACCAGGACTATTTAATTATACTTATCTCTTGCCTTCAGTGTAACCCAAAAGCTCCTTTAATCCTGGCAGAAGCAGAGGTAGGCCTATCTCTGAGTCTACAAAGTAAGTTCCTGGATAGCCAGGGCTACGTAGAGAGACCCTGTCTTAAAAATAACTGAAGAAGGAAAAAGTTCCTATCGGTGCCCTGAAGACAGAGCTGGGTCACTCCTTTATCTATTCTGTCCAATGTGGCTGCTTGGGATAAATCTCATCTCCGCCTTTTTCACTGCTCAGCTCTTCATTGGGTGTGCTGAGGAGGAGTGGCTGGCTGAGCCTAATGGGTTCTGATTGCCAGGCCTGGACCTTGCTATGTAGCTTAGGATGACTTTAGACCTCTGATTCTCCTGATTTCACTTCCTGAGTGAAGGATTACTGGCATGTACCACCAGGTCCAGTTTGTCACGGTTACTTCTTCTTTTTTTTTTTTTTTTAGACAGGGTTTCTCCACTTAGCCTTGGCTGTCCTGGACATGCTGTGTAGACCAGGCTGACCTTGAACTCACAGCGATCCGCTTGTCTCTGCCTCCCGAGTGCTGGATTAAAGGCATGCGCCACCACACCCGGCCCTGTCATAGCTACTTCTTATTTATGAAATATTGATAACAACATCAGCTTTATTATGGTTAATGGTGAATGAAGTGAAAGAGAAATGAAAAGTAAAAAGCATGCCTGCACATTTGTTGGAGAGAGAGAAAGAGAAACACTTGTAGACACCATCGTGAGTACATGGAGGTTACACGACAACCTGTGGGAGTCAGTTCTCGCCTATCGCGTGGGTTGCAGGAGTCCAAGGCAAAGCACAGGGGTTAAGATGGAGAAGCACAGCGAGAGAATAAGACTACCAAGTGTGAGTATGGACTCTTCAAGGGAGGGGACGATTAAATGCCTTGACATTAAAACTATATATACTGTTTTGATGGTTTATGGGTTGCTAAGAAACCTTTACCCCTTATTTTCTAACCTTTTTTAATAAATGAGATTACAGGGTGGCTGCAGAAGTGCCTTAGAGTTATAGTCTGATAATGTAAAACTAGAAGCCACTGGCGTTGGCG
Source organism: Acomys russatus (assembly GCF_903995435.1). Classification (NCBI taxonomy): domain Eukaryota; kingdom Metazoa; phylum Chordata; class Mammalia; order Rodentia; family Muridae; genus Acomys; species Acomys russatus. Next base: position 39,918,943 of record NC_067151.1, on the reverse strand, counting down.
TTGCCCGGGGTTGGTTTTTGTTTTTGTTTTGGTGAGGTTTTCATCTGAGATAGAAGCAAGGCCTTAAGCAATTAATTATATTGAAATTCTTGCTTCTCAGCTGGTGAAACAGCTTCCACCAGACTCGGGGATGAAGAGCACTGTTCTCCTCCCATGATTTAAACCTGATTCTGTGTATTCTGCTTTATCAAGACTGTCTAAAAAACAAAACAAAACAACAACAACAACCAAAAGACAAAACAAAATAAAGAAACAAATAATAACAAAAGGAAGGAAGAGAAAAAGGAGCCCATAGCGCTACTCACAGCAGGATACACTACCCACTTGCAATACAAACCTGAGCTCGGTAAGAAGAAAGGCCTGGGGTTGCTCAGTCATGTGACCACCCTGGGACTTCTCAGATCACACCAGTAAAAGGAGGCTTACACAGACGTCCAATTCTGGAAGGGTGAATCTTCCACACTGTCTGAAGAGACTGGAGGTTGAGGGCGTTTTCCTGCTAATGTTTATGTGGCATTTTGCTATATTGCTTTTTAAGATGGGGTCTCATTATGTAGTCCAGGCTAGCTTCAAACTCATAATCCTTCCATTGCCTCCCAAATTCTAGGCTTACAGGTCTACAGACATAGAGAAGAAAAACACATTATCAGGGTCTTCTTAGAGCAGCAATTCTCAACCTGTGGGTCATGACCCTTTTGGCAAAACTCTTTGTAGAGTCACATCATGATTCAGAACAGTAGCAAAATTACAATTATGAAGTAGCAATGGAAATTAGTTTATGGTTGTGAGTCACCACAACAGGAGGAACTGTATTAGAGGGTCGCAACATTAGAAATGCTGAGACCCACTGCCTTAGAGTCTGCTTCCTGCTTGTGGTTTAAAATCCATGGTAAAATGTTCAGCAACAAGCTGCAGCTCTGAGAAACCCAAGCCTGTGGCCTCCTGTGCTTCTATTCTTCTCTTGAGAAGCTTTCTTTATATTTTAAATAAAACCACAGCTCTGCTTCATGCGGACTAGTCCTGAAATTCTATGTGTGTTTGTGTGTGTGTATTGAAACTACACATCCTGGCTTTGCTTGAGTTGAGGACCCTAAAAGGTCAAAGGTTCTCCTTAGGATGCTGGGGTGGAGATGTTCCTCAATCCTCTAAGCACTAACATTGCTGTGGAGTCCAGGTTGGCCTTGAGTTCATGAACTGGTGTAAGAAAGTACATTGCCTATAGCCAAGATGCATATTATTAATTTTCTTGTTATAAATACATTTGATGTCTCTACAAGGCAAACACAACTTCTCCTTCCCATTCTTCTTCCTTCAGGATCTTATTGTGTTGCAGAATCAGAGTGTTCTCTTGCCTTCACCTCCCTAAGAGCCAAGACTACAGGTGTGCCTAAGAAGCATCACATTGCAGGTCACTGTAGCAGATGTAACCATGCTTGTGTTTTGACCCCAAATGTGGGATGTGAAACAGACTTGTGTGACGGTGTGTGGTGTTTGTCCACTGGAAACAGACTTGTGAGAGAACATGTGGTGTCTATCTACTAGAAGCAGAACAGCCTTTTCCTGGGCATGGTCTTGGCCAAATGATAAACATACTGCTGCTATGGACTCTGAGAGGAGATATATGAGCCCAAAACCAGAGGCTTGGCTTTTTGGCTTTGGCATCGCTTCCTATCATTTGGCTGTTCATCGCTCCGCTTTGAGACACTCCTACAGAGAACACGTCGAGGTTCTGGGTTCCTTCCCCTTCCCCACGGCCATGGCTGCTGCTCCAGATTCCTGCTGCTGTGGTTGCAGTCACCCTTGCTGTATCCCAATCCACCTACCATAGATAGGAGAGAAAAGAGGTTAATGTGATCAGGAGAATTAGACCTTTTTAGACTCAGTTCCTTAAAATGATTCCACTCTTCACTTTCAGGATTCCAGCAGACCCATTAAACAGCAAACCAGCAATTCTGCAAAGGTCACCACAACCACAGCAATCAAAATCCAGAGCAGTAGCCAGAACCTGGAACCTCAAAGGGTTCTCTGGAGTGTGTGTGTCTAGAAGCATCTCAAAGGGGAGTGAATGAACAGCCAGATGATAGGAAATGATGCCAAAACCAAAAGGCCAAGCCTCTGGTTTTGGGCATATATATATATATCCTCTCAGAGTTCATACCAGGATTTTATCAGCTGGCAAAGACCATGCTCCTACAAGAGGCAGTTCCTCTTCTGGTAGAGAAATACCACATATCCTCTCATAAGTCTGTTTCTAGAAGACAAACACCACACACCCTCACAGAAGTCTGTTTCACATCCCACACTCGGGATCAAAACTAAAACATGCTTATATACACTACAGATGAGCTCATTTCTAGCACAGCCTTCTGAAGAGCTAGCTTCCTTCCCCTCTTTGTTTCCTCCTTCCTCTTTCTTTCTTTCTTTCTTTCTTTCTTTCCTCTCTCTCTCTCTCTCTCTCTCTCTCTCTCTCTCTCTCTCTCTCTCTCTCTTCCTTTCTTCCTTTTCCACATACAAAGTTTCTCTATGTAGGCCTTGCTGTCATAGAACTTGCTCTGTAGACCAGACTGGTCTGGAACTCAGAGATCTGCCTCTGCCTCTGGAGTGCTGGGATTAAAGTTGTGTGTTTCCACCATCCAGCCTGATGAATAAGTTTCTCTTGCTAAAGATAGCTAATTGTGTAAACTTTACTGAAAATTTAAAAATGTGTTTAACATTTCTTTTGTCTTACAGCTGATGAGAGATGACCCAGCAGATAACACTGCTTGCCCCTGAGTCTAATGACCTGAGTTCCACCCCCATGAACTTCACAGTACAAGGGGAGAACTGACTACAAAAGTTGTCCTGTGACCTCCACATGTACACATGTCCTGTGCCCCGATAAATAAATGAATGCTAATGTTATACATATTAATTTATATAATTTTTATAATTCTGGTTTCTATTTTGTTTCAGTTATCAAGCAGAGCTCGCAGTTCTTTCCTTCTGCCACTGACATCTATTCTGTCTCCACTTGGAGCACTGTCTGTCATTTACCTGTGCCTTCCCTCTTATTGGCCGTATGGTGGGTCCTGTGAGGCAAACAGTACGCATTCCACTGTGCACCATTTTCTTCCTTCCACGGCACTTAGCCCAGTTTCTCCTTCATACCAGGAATTCAGGAAATGTGTGTGACAAAGCAGAATAGGGGCCTATTTAAGGGAAGGGAGGGACACGGGGAGAATGGAGGTGCAAGGGACCCAGAGAGGGCCATGGCCGTGGGGAAGGGGAAGGAATGAGAGCAAAGGTAAAATTGCAAGGATGTATAAAAAAATGCCATAACGAGAGGCCCGTAAGTCTGATGCATAGGTGCTCATGCTGTTGTGTGACGTGTGATTCCAACAAACTTCACTATGCTGGGGGCAAACGACCATCTGACATGAATTTAGAAAAAGAAACGAAAGAAAAAAGGCCGTATTGTAATCCTTTACTCTGAAGAAAAAAAAAATTATTTTGCTAGTAAAGCCTCTCTTTTATCACAAGTGCCCCCTGCCCCAAATTTAGTGAAAGAATGAAATGGACTTTATTTTTGGCTAGAACCTCTTTTTCTTTTAAGGTTTTTGTTTGTTGTTTTTTTGTTTGGTCACACTATGTAGCCCTGACTGGCTTGGAATTCACTTTGTAGACCAAGCTGGCCTTGAACTCACAGAGATCCACCTTACTCTACCTCCAGATTGCTAGGATTAAAAACATGTGCTACCTTGCCTGACCTCTTTTTTTATTCATTTCTAATTAAGCATGTGTCTGTGTAAGAATATGTGCACTTGGGTGAAGGAGCCTGTGGAGACGAGAAAAGAGTATTGTACCCCAGTGCTAGAGTTACAAGTGTTTGTGAGTGTCAGTGCTAAGAATAAAACTTGGTGTGTAGACTCCAGTACTCACTCTTAACTGCTCAGTCATCTCTGTAGCTCCAGGGAACCAATTTTTTGCAATGTAAGCAAATCCCATGGTGCTAAATACTGAAGACTAGTTTTCCTTAAATGATCTGAAAGCTTTCCATAATTAGTCACTTAAGGAAAACCATGTTGAGTTTAAAATAACATTTACTTCAGTTCTTGCCCAGCAAATTTGAGGCCCTAGGTTCTAAATTAGGAAAAAAAATAATGTAAATAAATAAAACTAACATATGGTTTCTCTTTTTTTCCTTTCTTTTAATTGCACTTTCCCCTATACTGTGTTTGTGAGGAAAATATAACTGTTTGATTTTTTGGTTAAGAAAACAAAGCAAAACAGGTGTTGGTAATAAAAAAGTGCACCCATTTCCAAATAGAAGGGAAATAGGAAAAATTTTCCTTGTATTATAAATTGCTTCCCTCAGCTTTTCAAAACCTTAGATTTCCATTCTGTTTTACCACTTTCTTCATTTTCTTTCAACATTTCAGTTTTTCTTTAATATCTGTTATCATTAAGGTACCAGATTATTGACACAGTGTGTTCCATGATGAAAATATGTCATCTCAACGTTGCAATACTATTTCCTGTCCTGAATGCTGTGCCTCTCTTAGTCAGCTTGTCTAGCCCGGAGTTAAAGCCCAGAGGACAGCACTGAAGTCCTCAGAGGGAAGGGCTCTATTCTTCTCAGACACTTTTGTTTCCTGTAAAATACTTCAGTCCCTCCAGGAGGAGGAGAAAAGCAGTGGGGGAGGGTGGGAAAGTTCACTTTTATTAGCATATTTTTTTTACCTTTTAGATAAAGTATAGCTAGATTTAACAAAAGTCAGAGTTCAATACATGAACTTACTTTCAGCCAAACCAATAGGTTTTTGCCTTTATGCAGTAGACTCAGAAAGCCAAAAGTGAAGCCAGAGGGCCAGGCTTGGGGGCACTAGGCTTTAATTCCGTTACTAGCAAAGGAAGTGGATCTACAAAGTGTCAAATCTACAAAGGGAGTTCCAGGCCGCCCAGGGATACAAAGTGAGACTTTCTCTAGGGACCTGAGTTCAGCGTGTGGAATCCAGTGTGGAAAGAGGGAAAAGCCTTCTGAAAGGTGTTCTCTGACCTCCGCATAAGCACTGTGCTGGGCCGGTGGCTCATCAGTTAATTAATAACACTTCCTGTTCTTTTAGCCGATGCAAATTTGGTTTCTGCCGCCCGCGTTGGACAACCACCGTGTCGGTGTGCGAAACTTGTGTTTTGTGTTTTTCGTTGGTCATCAAAGCACGTTCACAAGAACAAATTAGTATAATGAAGAAGCCCATGTCTTTTCTCCTTATTTATAATGTGAAATGGATATTTGCATATGAATACTATAACCTTGACAATGTCACATAAAAAGGGAAAGAAATCTTATTGGCTTGTTATAGAAAGAATATGAGCATTCCATTTAAAGAGCGGGTCCTATAAAGATGTTACTGGTGCAGGTAAGAACGCGAGAGCTGAGCCCAGGAAACACACTTCCCTTTGCGTAGCAAGTGTATTTCTATTTCTGACAGCAGTCAAAGGAGTTTATTTTGTACCTGGCACTGATGGCTATTCTTAACTACATCCTGTCAACTTAACCACATCTGGAATGAACTAAACACCGCCCCCCGCCCCCAAGTGGAGGAGCACACCTGTGAGGGACTTTTGCTTAATTTGAAGTGGGAAGATCCACTTCTAATCTTTGAGATAGGAAGAAGCACCTTTAATTCGCCATCTTTTGAACTGGGAAAAGCCCACCTCTGATCTGGGCCAACCCTTCTGCTGGAAGCCTATATAAGGACATGGGAGAAGGAAGTCTTTTCTCTTTGTCTGCCTGTCCTCACCTGGACAGCAAGTCCACTCTTTCACTGGCACTGGAGCCCACTTCTTCAGGGCTCCAGAGTCTACTGAAGACCAGCTGAGACATGCAGCCTCATGTGTTGACTTGAACAACTACTAGATTCTTGGACCTTCCATTGACAGACAGCCACTGTTGGGTTAGCTGGACAACAGCCTGTAAGTCATTCTAATAAACTCCTTTTATATATTTATATATAGATTCATACTATAAGTTCTCTTACTCTAGAGAACCTGACTATTACACTGGCATTTTGCTAAAGGGTGTCATATATCTTATTTAGTTACTCCGAAGATGCGCATTTCTGTCAATAACCAAGATCACAGTTGCACAAGAGCATGTAAATTTGGGAGTGTACTTAAGACAGACCCTCTACCCCAACTCCTGGATAGATAAAGTTGCCAAAAAAAGAAAATCTAACAGTTTATACACAGGCTTCATTATACAAGTTGACTTTTGCGAATGTGTCAAAACTCCTTCCATACATAGTGAAAAGCATAAAACACAGCTTTTACAGGTCATGTCGCTCCTCTGCCCTCCCCGTCTTGAGTTTGGCATGGCAGCTGGCCACATATGGGGAGATACCTCTCCTGCTTGGTGGTTTGATGTGAGATTTTATTCTTTGTTCTTAACAATTTTGAGCAACACAGAAAGGCAGGCCATAAGGACAGGTCCTGCTCATTACTTCTACAGTGCTATCAATAGTTCAGCTAAGACTGATAACCTAGGGCAGGTCTTGGACCAGCAAGCACTTGAGAAATATGTGTCGAAAGGAAACTGACTCCTCCCTGAAAAACCTCTTAAATCAGGTTCCTTGACTTCCTGGTGCGCTGATTACAATAGGGTGTTATTTATGTCTTTTAGCCTCTTACTCCTGGATATAACTGTATTATTGATGATTAAATTGGAGTACTTTCGAATTCTTTTCTACACTCACCATGAATCAAATATACTAGTTTTTGCTCATGTGGAAAAATCAGCACAGTTATATTGAAAAATCCTTTGCAATGTACAGGCAAATGGGCTCAGGACAGGGCCCATTAATGCACGTATTGGACACTGTTTACAGGCTTTTCTGTGATCCTGATTGTCAGTGCACATTCAGAATCAAGCCAGCAGTGAAGTCTAGAAATCTGGCTGCTCTTTCGAAGAGAGACCTGACAGAGATTTGCCAGAATAATTAATGAGAGGCATTCCTTAGAATCTAAAGCTTAGATGGTGAAGGAGAGGAGGTAGGAAAAATGCCTCCTCCCAGTCTAAGGCACTTAAGAAAAGTGGATTTTTTCATAGTCTCCTTTTACCACTTTGAAGACTTTAAATCTAGGGACCCAGTACTGGGCTTTTGGTGACTGTTGTAAGGGTGAGGTCCTTTAGTCTGGGAAATCAGGGACGTTCAATCTCAGATGTCTCAGCTGAGCTGGAGTAAGCTATCGGCAGGAGTTCCTTCATCTTGGCAAAGTGGAAAGGATTTGCTATAGAAGATTCTAACTGGCATGGCAGGAGACCATCTAGGAAAGGTGCTTCATCACAGAGGACACACAGTAAAAGGAGTGTTAACGGAGATTCCCCTTCTCTTGAATTCCTTTTTAGCCAGTGGGGGTGGGGGTGGGGGAGGGTGTTGGAGGTTCTCTTTGTTTTGTTTTTCTGTTGATGCTGGTACCATGGAAGAGGTTACGCAATCACAGAGGCCGGTCACTACCCACTGTTTAATCATTTTGTTATTATCCTTTCCCTTTGTCATAAAGCAGGGAAAAATAATTTACCTCTACTTCCACAAAGTTACCAAAGTAATGACCTTTTTTTTTTTGTTTTAATCAGTGACTTCCCCCTCTCTTTTTCTTTCTTTCTTTCCCTTTCTTTCTTTCTTTCCTTTATTTCTGAGACAGGGTTTCTCTGTATAGCCTTGGCTGTCCTGTACCTGCTTTGTAGACCAGGCTGGCCTCGAACTCGCAGCGATCCACTTGCCTCTGCCTCCCAAGTACTGGGATTGAAGGCATGGGCCACCATGCCTGGCCCCCCTCTGTCCTGGATTTCACTATATATGTATTCCAGGATAGGCTTGAGCTTATGGCAGGTCTCATGCAGACCTGATGCTAGAATCACAGGAACGAGCCACCACGTCCAGCAACTTAATTTTCTTTTGGTTAACAATTCTTTAAAAAAAAAAACATGAGAAAAGCTATACTAAGACACCTGTTACCCCAGCACTAGGAAGATGGAGGAAGATCAGAGCTTCAAGGATTGCCTCTGCTATGTAATGAGTTTGAGGCTAGCCTAGGCTACAGGAGACCCAGTCTCAAAAAACCAAAATGGAAACGTGCACACATTTCAGAACATGCATGCTTGTGTATGAACGCATTAACTTTAGAATTAAAACTTAGAGAGATGAGGGGGCAGGAGATGGGGCTTAAGGTTAAGCATTTATTTTAGAAAGCAGAAAGAGGGGTTGGAGTAATGACTCAGTAGTTAAGAGCACTGGTGGCTGCTCTTACAGAGGACCTCCATTTGATCCCTAGCACCCACAAACGTCTGTAATTACAGTCTCAGGGGATCCAACACCTTCTTCTGGTCTCTGTGAGCATCATACATGCACTTGGTTCAGAGACATACAGGCACGTGTTCTGTGACAACACTTTTCCTGGGAGACAGAATGCATCTGTTAGGGAGCCCATGACAGCGCAAAGTACAAGTAACACCAAAGTCCAAATTGGTGAGTGGTTAAGTTTGACTTGAGTTTTTACAGGAATCTGGGTGAGGGGTTACACGAAGACAGCTGCATCACCAAAGCCCACCCCAGCATGAATGACAGCTCACAAGAGCCAGGAACCTGAAGAACACTGTGCAGCCTGCAGGCAGCTCAACAGATCAGAGAGTGGTGTCTATCGATCTAAATCTCTTGCAGGAATCTCTACTGGTGTCTGCTTCTTCTAGGCAGCTGTTCTGGGCTGGGAGTCTTCGCTGTAGCTTTTCTCCTCTGAGAGTCTTTATTGCCATCTGAGCTTTGTTTTCTCTGAGAGGGACTCGCAGCTTTATTCAGGCTGGTAGACGCCTAGGTGAGTCTGGTCAGCTTGCGTACCTTCTTGGCTCAGAAGCTTCCCAAGGATGGACTATTTCAAGCCCCTGAAGAAACGGTTACACACAGCAGACAAAACACCGATACGAATAAAACGATAATCATTTTTTCTAAAAGAAAGAAGGAAGGTATTACATGTTTTTCTTGTTTCCCATAGGTTTGGAATGTGGCATGATTTCAAACGTTTAAAGCTCACAGTGTTACAGAAATAAACACTATCAAAACCAAGAATGCAGAGCATACAAACACTCTTGTCAAGAAGTTGGTGTCTGAGTTTATTTTAACCTATGCATCTGTGATCTTTCAGCTCCAGAAAGACAAACACGGGAGGCTAGAGGATGGATAACCATGACTGATGAGGAGCTTAATTATCTTGCCTCTTTTTTTTTTTTCTATTTACCATGGTGATTACCACCCAAACGAAACTCTAAACAGCCCGTTTCTACACAAAGAAAAGCACTTTGGAAGCAGAAAATGACTTGCTTTTGTTTTATTTTTTCCTTTCTCGTTTATTTACTATTTATTTATTTATTTATTTGCTGCTGGCGATTGAATTCAGGTCCTCATAGCATACTATGAATTTACAATCTCAACCCTACTTAATTTCTTGTAAATTAGATTAGGTGTTTCTGATCTGGTTAAAGAAAAAAATAATAATAAAGAAAGAAAGACATTAGGAAATTTAATTTGTTTCTCCATGAAACCAAAAGACTGTGTATTTCCTTTTCTGAAATGATTTCTTCCTTGTACTCTGTAGCTATTCTGGTGGCTTTTTCTTCCTTTTTTCTTTCTTTCTTTTTTTTTTTTTTTTTTCTTTTTCCTGAGAGTCCAGGATAGCTTTCAGGATAAAGTTTCTTTTTGCCCATGGTGCTTTGCTGTGACATTGTAAATGCCTCTGTTGAACTGAATAATACAAATGGGTTGTTTCTATGGTATCGGCTAAGAGGGATGAAAAGGTGAAATACTAGATCTTGTGCTGAGAGGTCGCTGTGTGTCCCTCCTCCTACTCCCCCCCCCCCCCCCCCCCCCCCCCCCCCGGCCCTTCCAACCGTCTGTCAAGTAGAACCGGCGATCCCTCCCGGCCCTCCCATCTCAGGCTTTCGTTTATTACTTCCTGAGCAAATTCACGCATGAAAAAGACGACTTTTGTTTATGCTGTCACTAGGTCCAGACAACCCTTGCCAACCCCATGCCAGCGCTTCTGACCTTCTAACTGGAGGAAAGTTTTACGTTGAAAGGTGCGGCGAGAAGCTGTCCTCAGTTCCTCCCAGTCAGGCTTTGAACTAACAATAGGGCAGGTTGAATGAAAACTGATAAATGCAAATCCTGGAATCTCGAAGACGGATCGCACCGCATCACGCTGGTCCCTTTCCGCCGTTACTGCTCTCAGATGTCAACTTTTGAACACTTGCTGGATGCAAACGCCCTTCTGCCACCGGTGTGCCCTTTGACCGCTAGCAGTTGAACTGACGATTAACTGGCTTGTTAATTAACGCCAAGGAGTGGTTTTTGGAAGAGACTGGGAAATAACAAAGCACTCTATAACCTGCACTCCTGTCCTTAATTTGATTTGTAGTTTACTCGAAATGGATCGTTGTATTTACCAGTATTTACAGATGCTATATTTATTGGGAAGGGGGGAGTGTGTGTTGGGGGGGAGGGGAAGGATGGGTCGTTCGGTGTTTTATTTTCGAAGCAGTTCAAACTCTTGTAAGAGCAGTTGAACAGTTCGCTTCCCCTGAACTCTGCAGTTTTGTTCCTGCAACTTCTTTATCTGCCCATCACCTAAACTGAGAACCAACCAGGAATGCCTCTGGATTTGGGATTCTTTGAAATTTGCTGCGAGAAAGGACAGAAGACGATCTTTACTCCTAGGGTTCCGAGCTGTGCCTAGCAGGGAGCATCTTCCGGAGGGTGTAGGCTAAGGGGTCCAGGTCCAATTCTTGGCCCTCATTCACTGTCCCGCTGGGGCAGCTGAGGCTGCAGGCGCTCCAGTCCACTCGCGTGCGCTCCAGTTCCGGATTTGCCCTGAGCTGCGGCCAGGGAGGGAGGGGGTTCCAATGTGAGCGTGAGGATTTGAATGAGAAAGCAGGTTGTGGCGGCAGAGCAGGTCTCTACTCTGAGCTCCTCTGCGGGTTCTGCTGGCTGGTGTGTGGTAGTGCTCATCTAGGGGCCCTGTTTTGGTCCTTGGCAGAATCTTGGGGTTGGAGTCATACCGGGCCACTAGCAGATCACTCCAGCATTTGGGAGGTTGCGCCGGTGACAAAAACTCCAAGGATCCTTCATCCGCGGGATACTCTAAGCTGAGGAGGTCAGTGCTTTCGAGGGGTGGGGGTGGGGAGTAGGGAGAGGGACGCGAGGAGGAAGTGGAGGACCGGCCTGCCGCTCCAGCGTCGCGCGAGCAGGTGCCCGAATTCTTTCTGGGCAGTCCCAGCCCCGAGCGCCTTGGACTGTGCTATGTGCCAGGATGCCCCGGGTGAGGAAATGGACCACAGTCGCTCCTGGGCTCCTGATGGAGTGCGTGGGCTTTTGTGCCTCAGCAAGACCTAACCTCTTGTCTTCCCTGCCCTAGTTGCAGAGGTCCAGCCTCAGGAAGGGTCGGGCATCGCTGCGGGATAATCCCACGGCGGGGGCTCCCGGATTCTCTGTTGCAGGGAGAGTAGTTCTGGGGTCCCAGAAGCGCGTCCTCAATTGCACGCGCGCGCGAGTCTCACGGTTCAAAAAACTCCAGGCATTAGGCGCGGGGAGGATTTACTCCAATTGCCCTTTCTTGGGACAAATCAGAGGTTACCGGAGCGACGCCCGGGCTGCAAAGGCGCTCTTTGCGCCTGCGCGGGATCCCATGGCAACAGCACTGGATCAGAGACGCCACTTGAAGAGCAAACCTGTTTTGTTTTGCTTCACTGTGGAACCCACTCCTTCTCTAGACTTTTTTCTTTGTACCTTGGAACCAACTTACGATCTCATTTTTCTTTTTAAGTGTTTAGCGTTGAAGTGATAACCAACTGCATGGCATAGAAAATATGAAACTTTTTTCTCTCCTGCGTTATCATTTTGATCATGGAAAAAATAATGCTGAGAAACTGCTTATTGGAGGGTTTAGGTCTCCTCCTTTTATCTTGTGAAAAGGAGGAGGAGATGAATAAGCCTGTTTCTTGGTGAGGTTTTTGTTTTGTTTTGTTTATTTTTTGTTTTTGCTTTATAGTTTAGTCAGCCTTGGGTCTTAGGGGGCCAGATCTGAGCCTTCTTTCCACAGTGTGCGGACAACCCCACAGCACCCGCGTCCTCTGCATACCGCTGGTTTGTACTGTACAGAACCCGGTGCTCTCCAAATGAACTAGTGTGTAAAATGCTGGTGACTGGAAACAAAGGCTTTCTGTCAGCAGATGCGTTGCTTTTCCTGATGCAGGTTGTTTACTGCTGGGGTTATGGTCTTGTCCAGAAAATAAATATTTTAAGACGCCTTTTTGCAGACTGCTCTTCCCAAGCTGTCTGTTGAGAGTCATTTTCTTAAAATTGTGTCTTGAAAACCTCCTTCACTTTTAAATTCCATTTGTTAACACCCAGGGCACCATTTGGCAAGACTACAAATCTTCAGGGTTTCCTAGTGGGCTCTATAACTTCTCGTTACTATGTTTTCATAGACTGCATGCCTATTTCGCAGCATGATTGAGAGCTACTTTCTATTAAATAATCTGATTAGAATTCACAGAACCATTAATAAAAGTTTAAAATGGAGTTACTTTCTTGAGACAAGTATGGCCTCAAATGCCTTGAGTGAAATAAGAATTCTGCATCCTACTTTTGAACAGTATGCATTCCTGAATAGCGAGTGTTTAGTTGTACCAGGAATTTTAAGATGATTTCACCTAGTACAAACAGCAAATGACAGTCAATGAAATCAATGATACCAACATACTACTTTTCCAAAGATCTGTAAATAACATTCAAATAAAGTTTTCTATCCCATCTTTTTTCTCATCATTGTCTAGACATTGTGCCACTCACATAGCTCTAATGTTTAAAAAAAAAAAAAACTCTATTGAAAATGAGAAAAAGACTTATTTTCAGGTTCAAGTACTTTGTGGCCCTATTTGATAGCTTGTAACTGGCTCTGATTCCCTAATTCTCACTGACATTTGTTTCTTCTGGTTCCGGGAGGTAAACTGCAGTTTTAGCAGATCATGGGATAATGAGATTGGGAGTGCCTGGAGGAAGGCTGGAAAGGAGACAAAGGGAGGGGAGGTTGGTAGGCAGTGGCAGATTTATAGTGGCTTGTAATCTTGTAATAAAACGTGTTAAAAGTCCTTGCTTCTGTTTGACATATTTTCCACTTATTGACTTCAAGTAAACTTATTTTGAAAATCAGTTTTTTTATATAATTATAGAGATAGAGTTATAAAACCAGACATGATAAAGGATCTTTCATGTTAGAATTCCTTAACATAAAGTAGTGTGTGTGTGTGTGTGTGTGTGTGTGTGTGTGTGTGTGTGTGTTTGTGTGTTGCTTGGGATTGAACCCAGGGCCTCACTTTTGCATGCTAGGAAAGCAGTTTACTATCAGGTTATGTGCCTAGCCCTTACGAAAATTCTTAGCAATATGCTTTGCTTTTAATTTATTCATTTAGCCAACAGATATTTATTGAGAACGTGTATGTAAAGCAAGATGAATATATTCAGTTTCTTAGCCTCAATGGATTAAGAGTTCTGGGCTCTGGAATAACTCTAACTCAGCTTCTGGTTTCCAGGGCGGCAATACTACCTTTGGTGTTATTTTCTTTTGTCCCCTAGAACTGGAGATCAGACCCAGTTCCTAACATATGGTATGCAAGCCCACCACCATCACTAGCTGCACCTACCCTGAAGCCTTTGTAGTCTTATAGTTAATTTGGTCCTGATTAGATGGCTAGACTCAAATAGATGGTGCTGCTTTTATGAAAAAAGCAAGTATGCTTTTTAATTTTTTTTTTAATTTTTAAGGCAATTTAGATAAGATTATCATGTGCATGTGTGTACTTTGACACAGCCTTCAAACTGGTGCTCTTGCAAAAGTACAGTGCTCACTGTGGGAGAAACCAAGATGCCAGCAGCTCAGGTTTCCCCAGGGAAGCCAGGTGAGAGGTTCTGCAGTGCTTTGTTCTGGCCCCATGAGTCCTGACTTAATGAGCCTGCTACCAGCTTCCTTCGAAGAACAGAGTTGGGCTTCATGCTTGAGGGACTGTGACTGGGAATGGACGGTGGATATAAAATTATGGATGGGTGAAAGGAATACAGTGGACTGCTTTAACTTTTAAAGTAGGGTAACTTTTTGTGAATCCAGACTATTGCAATCCCTTATGTGCACTACAAGAGCTCTACTGAAGTACTGACCGTGCTTGACAAACATTTCCTCTTGTCTTGCCTAGGACAGAAGGTTAGAGAAGAGCCCAGCCCCTCTTTTTTTCACCACTTCCCAAGTTTAATACAGATTATAATGCCAGAGGCATGCAGAGGAGCATCCCCCATTTGGTTATTGCTCTTTGTCTAGGAAAACCAGACTCAGCTGTGAATTGTGAACCAAGTGGTGCAGAACTCATTACTTTGAACAATGCCTTCCCTGCCTGAGAAGTGTGTTCTCTAGTCTCGCTAGCATGGGTTTATTTCAGGCTTGCTGTGGTCACAAGGAAAATCATTTAGACACAGTTTGGCAGGCACTCACTTGCTTGTCTTTGACACCCGTGACCGTTTTTTTGTTTAGGAAGAAACCCAGTATTGCTGTGATAGGGTGTGCCAAATTGGAAGGGCATTTTAGGAAGCCCTGAAGAAGTTTACACAGCTTTTTGCTATTATCATCAAAGTTTCTGCTGTCTCTTTTTCAAAGTAGAAGAGGACAGGATGGATAAGAAGGGCAACCAAAAAAAAAAAAAAAAAAAATGTTTATGCCAAAGTTAAAAAATGTTCTTTCCAGCTCTGCATTTTGGATACAGTAAGTGCTTGGGCCTCAAAGTCGTTACAGAGCAGAGACAGATGACTCCACCATATGTGTTGCATGCATTAGGAAGCCAAGAATTGCAGTCACTAGGTGACCTTCTTAAATTCTCAAAGCTAACACATGGCAGACTAAGGATGAAAATATGGAGCTACCGATTTTTAATCTAGCTGTTTCGGGAAATCTAGGTACAACATACATCAAATCCTTACTGTGGCCTTGTTGTTTACAGAGTCATGAAGTTGGTTTTATTATAGATGCCATTGGTGAAACAGTAGCCATTTAATATGCTTTTTATCTGACAGTAAGTAGAACTGACTGTGTATATATTCTGATAATATATTTAGTTCCAAACATGTATATATCATGGAAACATGTTATGTGTGTATAGATGAAAAAGAGTCTTTACTAATTTAGGAATTTTGCCATGATTAAGACTTAATACAATGCTGGGCATAGTGGCTCATGCCCATAATCCCAGCACTTGGGGAGACAGAGGCAGACAGATCTCTGTGAGTTGAAGGTCAGCCAAGGACAGCCAAAGCTACACAGAGAAACCTTGTTTAAAAAAACAAAAACAAACAAAAAAACAACTGGAGACTTTTTGGAAGAAATGAACAAGTGACTAAGCTTATACTACGTGTCTTTGTAACCCATAATGATCCAAAGAGGTTGCAGCCATCCCATGGTGCTGATGAGACTCAGTGAGTTTACCTTCTTGCCTAGGATATACGTAAGTGGGGAAAAGATTTGGAATTTGAGATCTGGTTTGTCCACCTTCGTGTTCGGTTATATCATGCAAGATGGAACTCAGGAATTCAAGAGCACACGTATGCAAACCACAGGTGGTTTTATTTTCAAATTCCCCACTTCATGCAAAGTACCAGCAGGCAGAGGTGTTCCTCCTGCTGTGTGGTGAACAGAGGAGCCTCCTTTTGGGGGTTAGGAGGTTATAAATCTGGGTCTGGTCCCAGAAAATCATTCAAGAGTTTGTTTATAAACTGTGTTGGCTATTTGTTTAGAAGTGGGTGCTGTTTAGGTTCTTTTCTTCAGAGGTCTTTGCACATCAAAGCAGCCCACTTATCGCTTCTGGTCTGTTGTCATCTTGTGTTAGATCTGAGAGGACCCTTCCCCAACTTAAAGTCTGTTTCCTGACCTGTCAAGACACAAACCTTGGTTTTATCTTAGATTAGCTTTGCCCTTTTCTTTCTCTTGAAATGTACCGTGAAACTTGATGCAGGAATGAAGAGGGGTCTTACTAAAATGCCTTCTCAGCCTTGGGAATCAGAATAGGATAGCCTTGGCTAGTTGCTGAAAATGCCTGAAATCAGGCCAGAAGCTGGACTTTCGGCTGTCCTCAAGCCTCTGCTGGAGTGCTGGGGGGACTGCAATGGGATGCTGTGGGCTGGCTGCGGAGTCATTACCTTTTGAGGTTTTTTATCCCTGGAAAACTAGGCTCAGGACTGTCCATGCACACACAACTCACTGTGGCTGGGTTGCACCTGGGTTGGGGCTCGAACTACGTAACTTAGTAGTAGTCTAGTATCCTTGGCGGCACAGTACACACCCCTCCTCTCTGATTTTCCTCCCTACTGTCTGCTTCTGGTTAGTTGTCTAGTTCTCCTCCTCTTCCTTTTTTTTTTTTTTTTTTTTTTTTTTTTTTGACAGGAACTCAAGTAGCCCAGGCTGCTCTTGAACTGTTGCTTTGTCTGAGGATAGTCTTGAACTCCTGACCTTCCTGCCTCCTGAAAACTGGGCTTACCACTGTGCACCTCCATCCCCACCTTGAGTTCTTTTCTGTGGCTCTTTTCTCTGTGGCGGTGTCTTTTGCAAGGAACTTCACTGACCTGTCCAGTTAGTCAGGAGCTGGGGCCCACCTGTTAAGTTGCACCGGCAGCAGTCTGGAAGGTCTAAGTCTGGGCTAGTGCACGGGAGTTACTGATTAACTAAGAAGAGCCTTGGTGGTTTCTTTTCACCAGTCTGCATTTCCTGTTGCTGATCTCCAAGAATCAAGCATTCAAAGTCAGCTTCCCACTTCCTTCTTCCCGCCTCTTGGACATAGGAAAGGGACCTCTGGACCTCAGAACCGAGCTCCATGGTGTGCTAATAAAATCTCTGCAAATTTCCCCCTGTTGGAAACATGGAAGATCTATACAGGGTGCTCAGGGGCCAGAATCCAGGAACAGAAGGTACGTGAGTTGACCTGTTGGCAATTGTGTATCATTCAGTTTTTTAGACATTCTGCTCTCTTTTGCCAACAGTTCTTTCTTAGCCACCAGTGGGGCTGGATGTATTAAGAAGGGAATATCATGTCTTTAAGAGAGATTGGTTTGTAGACAAAGGTAATGTGCTCATATAAGGAGTTAGGATTATTGAAATAGTCTTTTGATTTTTATTTCAATTTAAAGTCGATTGTTCCATATAGCCATTTATATTAGAAGGCAAAAAGGGAAGGTAGAGGGGTGAACGTCTTTTCTTCTATGCATGTAAAATATCTCTGGACAGAAACACAAGGGACCAGCAGAATGGCTTGCTGCGGTGTAAAGGCAGGAGAAAGCCATTCACTGTATACCTTTTTGTAACTTGAACATTTAAAGCTTTCAACTTAAAAAAAAAAAATCCTTAGTTTTTCCATAAGAAAGAAAATATGCATCTACTTCCTACTCCTTAGTAGATGTAAGAGACTGGGAAGTGATTTCAAAGAAAGAGTGACACAATCTTTATTCTTTTTGAAAAATCTCATCAACTTTCATACTCAGTAATTTTAAAATATTCAATAATTTTGTCTTTGGCACAAGGTCTTTTACATAGACCTGGGTGACTCACTGTGTGGTAGCCTAGGCTGGCCTCAGATTTGTGGCAATCCTTCTGCCCCAGTTGAGAGGGTTTAGATTTCAGGCATATACCACCATACTGGCCATACATAGTAATTAAAAAAATTTTTTTTAGTTTTTTGAGACAGAGTTTCTCTGTGTAGCCTTGGTTGTCCTGGACTTGCTTTGTACACCAGGCTGGCCTCGAACTCACAGTGATCCTTCTGCCTCTGCCTCCCAAGTGCTGGGATTAAAGGAGTGCTCCACCACACCCAGCCATAGTAATTTTTGAGAATAGTGTATTTTTCTTCTTTCTTACAAAGCCTGCCTATTGGCTGCACTTAGACTCAGTGGACCACTGACAGCCGTTGTTTGTGCAGTGAACTTAGAAAGTCTCTTTTGCTTGTCTTTTTCTCTTACCCACCATTAAAAAAAAGATTTACTTATTTATTACATATACAGTGTTCTGCTTACATGTATGCCTGCATACCAGAAGAGGGCACTAGATCACATTATAGATGGCTATGAGCCACCATGTTGTTGCTGGGAGTTGAACTCAGGACGTCTGGAAGAGCAGACAGTGCTCTTAATCACTGAGCCGTCTCTCCAGCCCTTACCCACCATTCTTTTCCCACCATTGAAAGCTCTTGATCATTCTTGTATTTTCCTGAGCAGTGTCTTAACGGGTGTCACAGAAAAGGAAAAAAAAAATGCTTGTATACAAATGCTTTATTCTGAACCACAGCTTTTCTTGATTTACATAGCTCGTGAACTGGAAGCATTTGCTGTTTACTGAGTGAATCATTAAGATTCAGTGATGGAAGAAAGTAGTCACAACCTGTGCTCCAGCCTCCCTTTACCTTGTCCAAAGAGAGACATGTGAAATCCGTTATTTAGTGTCCAAGTGTGAAACAAAGGCAGAAACTCAACAGTTCTCAGCTCACTCCCGAACATTCTTATGTCAGATTTGCTTCAGTATTTTCTCCGAGTGCTGGGATTTCAGGCCTCACCACAACACAGCTCTAAAAGAAAAATGGTAAAAAGGCGTGGTGGCGCACGTCTTTAATCCTAGCACTTGGGAGGCAGAGGCAGGTGGATCGCTGTGAGTTCGAGGCTAGCCTGGTCTACAAAGCGAGTCCAGGATAGTCAAGGATACAGAGAGAAACCCTGTCTCGAAAAAAAACAACAACAACAACAAAAGTCTTTTTCAGTAAATGTTCTGTCTCATAACTGTCTCATAACTGTGTTTCTTAGCTCTTCAGATGGTTCCTTCATAGACCAATACCATCATGTGTTTCTTCTGTGTTTTTCCAAAGATATTAATTTGTAGATTTAGTTATTTTATTTTATGTCCACTAATGTTCCTATGTTTGTCCATACACCGAATCTGTTATTGATGCCCTTTGCGGGCAACCATAGCTATAGTGTATTCGCAAGTACATTGACTGTGTCATGTCCAGAAGACACTGTTTCCTAACATTCATACCCAACCTCTGGCCCTTCGGTTCATTTTCCCTGGGTGATTGAAAAAGTAATTGACATTCAGGGTAATTACTGATGATTAAGGACTGCTCTGTTGTCCTTTTGTCATTTGTTTCTGGTTATTTTGTACACCCTTTGTTCCTTTCTTATCATGATACAGATCTCCTTTGGGATTAAATGATTTCTTTAGTATGCTTTGATTTTTTTTTTTTTTTTCATTTTCTGCATTTTCTAGCCACTTTTGTTTTGGTTTTACAATATCCCTATGTAAAACATCCTATAGTAATGCTAGGCTGTTCTAAGGAGACAACAACTTAACTTAGATTTCATTGAAAACTCAAGTGGTGGTTCACACTTGAGAGGTTAGGGCAGCAGGATCACACGTTCAAGATTGTGCTTGGCTAATACGTGCAGTAAACTTTGAACTCCTACCCAGATCTAGCCAATGGACAGGACATTCTCCACAGTTGAGTTGAGAGTGGGGACTGACTTTCACACGTACTCTGGTGCCTCATATTTGACCATGTCCTCTTGATGGGGAGGCCTGGTGGCACTCAGAGGAAGGATAGCAGGCTACCAAGAAGAGACTTGATACCCTATAAGCATATACAGGGGGAGGAAGTCCCCCTCAGTCACAGTCATAGGAGAGGGGAGTAAGGGGAAAATGGAAGGGAAGGAGGAATGGGAGGATACAAGGGATGGGATAACAATTGAGATGTAATATGAATAAATGAATAAAATGTATTTAAAGAAAAGATTGTGCCTGGCTAGTTTGAGACCAGCCTTAGCTACTTGAGGCTCTGTGTCAAAACACCTGAACAAAGCCAAAACCCAAAGCCCTAAAAAACAATGACACCCTGAAATAAACAAACAAATCTAATATATTTGTTTTACTCCCCATTATTTTGTTTTTTATATCAGATTATATCTTTTTTACTACTATACTTTTTATATTATATATTCCTTAACAAATTATTGTTGCTAACATTTTAAAGGTTTAATCCTAAAAAATATTTATTTGTGTGTGTGTGTGTGTGTGTGTGTGTGTGTGTGTGTGTGTGTGTGTATTTTGTTTTGTTCTTTTGAGACAGAGTCTCTACAGATTCCTGAAATTCATATGATACCAGGCTGGCCTCGAACTCACAGAGATCCACTTGCCTTTGCTGCCTTAGTGCTGGGATTAAAAACAAGCAACTCCAGGCATGGCAAAATCTCTGTAAGTGTGAGGGCAGTCTGGTCTACAAATCCAGTCCAGGACAGCTAAAGCGACATGGAGAAGCCATGTCTCAAAAACAAACAAACAAATAGACAGACAAAAAGGATGACTCCATAGGCTTGTGTGTTTGACTGCTTAGTCCTTGAAAGGATTGCAGGGATTAAGAAGTGCAGCCTTACCTGGGCTTGGTGGCCTATGCCTTTAATCCCAGCACTGAGGAGGCAGAGGCAAGCGGATCGCTGGGAGTTCAAGGCCAGCCTGGTCCACAAAGTGAGTCTAGGACAGCCAGGGCTAAAGAGAGAAACCCTGTCATGAAGAGAAAAAAAAAAAAAAAAGAAAGAAAGAAAGAAAAGAAATGCAGCCTTGTTGGAGCATGTGTGTCACTGGGTGTTGGTCTTTGAGGTTTCAGAAGTTGAAGCCAATCTCTCTCTCTATGTGAAGATCAGGATGTAGCTCTCAACTGCATCTTCAGCACCATTTCTGCCACCATGCTCCCCACCATGATGATAGCTCCCAATTAAATGTTTTATTTTACTAGCGTCGCCTCGGCTGTGGTGTCTCTTTAGCAGCAGAGCAGTGGCTCAGACAGCAGTGCTGGGCTTCCTCAGTCTTATTTAGATCTGGCTGAGGTCATCCTCGAGTCTGAAGGACGTCTTTGTTGGATAAAGTATTCATGGTTGGTACGATTTCGCTCCCTAAATTTAGCTCTTTTAACCTATTATTTCATTGCCTTCAGACTGCTAAGGTTTCCGCCGAGCTGTTGGCTGCCAGACTTAGTGAAACGTCTTCAAATGACCATCCATAGATAGGCTTCTTTCTTCTGCAGCTTTCGGGGTTCTCTTTCTGTCTGTGGTTTTTGAAATTTTGGTTATATCTTAGTACATATAGTCTTATTGGTTGACTCTGACTAGAGACCTATGACCTTTGTCTACTTATATTTGAAAATTCTTGATTTGAAAAGTTTTATGCTAATATTTCCCTTTCTTCTCTCCCTCCCACTTTCCTTTCTTTTAAGACAGGGTCTCATTATGTTACCCTGGTTCTCCTGGAATTTACTATATAGACTAGGATGGCCTTAGAGTTACAAGAACTCCCCTGCCTTTGCCTCTCCACAGCCTGGATTAATGGTGTGTACTTCCTCACCCAGCTAGTATTTCCTTAGATAAGTTTCTGGGCTCTTTACCTCTCTGCTTTGCCTCTTTAATTCTGAATATTTACTCATTAGCTACTGTCCTGTTAAACTTTCTTTGTTTCTTTACATTCTTTTTTTCTTCTCATTTTATACATTCAATGAAGCTGTCTATGAATTTTCAAACTCTCTCTCTATATATATTTTTCCTCCTATTTCATCTTTTCATTGTGTTTTTCCAGTTTGTAAATTTTATTATTTTAAAATAATTTAAATCTTCATTAAAATTCTCATTTTAGTCATTTATTATTTTCCTTATTTCATTGAGTTACTTCTCTATATTTTCTTGAAGTTCACTGGGTTTCTGGGTTTCCTTGTCAGGGAGTTCACAGGTCTCCACTTCTTTAGATTGGCTACTGGTGGGCTTTTGCTGCTGTTGTTGTTGTTTTTTGTTTGTTCTGTTGGTAGTGTCCTGCTTCCCTGATGGTTTTTGATGCGTATGGCCATACATTGGTATCTACATGCTTAAAGAACTTATTTTGCCTCTTAGAGATTCTGGGCAGGTTGTCTGGTGTGGTCGGGTGTCTAAGTGGGCTTGCTACCGGAGTCCTTATATAGGCAGATGTAGTACAGGTTGGTCAGCAGGGTTGGTTTGGCATCTGGTCCTCAGGGTTGGAGCTAAAGCTCCAATTCAGTGGCTTGGTCCTGGGTGTTGGACTTGAGACCCAGGTCCATGAGGATGGTTTTAGAGCTCAAATCCCTAGGGCTTGGCCTGGGCATTGGAGCAGTATAAGCCTTAGTACTGTTGGGACCCATCCAGAGCTTGCTGGGGTCAATCTTCCAGGCTTGTTAAGTGCATGGGCCTGAATTCATAAGCCAAGTTGGAGCCTGGGGTAAAGAAGCTTGCCTGGCACTAGAGTGGGACGTGGGGGCCAGTTTATGTCATTGGCACAGAGTTTGAAGTAAGATCTTCTCAGATGTGAGTTAGTGGTAGAGGCAGAGTCTACAGCTTGTTTCCTCTATCTTCTCTGTGAAGGGTATCTCCGCGCTCTGCTGCCTACCGTTTGGAGAAGGATGAGAGCACTAATATAGAGCTTCCTCCTACCCTCTTTGTCTTAGGCTTTTTTTTTTTTTTTTTTTTCTGTGACAAGACACCATGGTCATGGCAGCTTTTACAAGGGACAACATTTATTTGGGGCTGGCTTTCAGTTCAGAGATTTAGTCCATTATCTTTATGGCGGGAAGCATGGCAGCACCCAGGCAGACACGGTGCTATAGAGGAAGCCGAGAGTTCTGCATCGGGATTCCCCCGAGCAGCAGGAAAAGACAGAGACACTGCGTCCAGCTTAAGTACTTGAAACCCCAAAGCCCACCTTCAGTGACACACTTCCTCCCACAAGGCCACACCTACTTCAGCGAGGTCACACCTCCTAATTAATTGCGCTACTCCCTCAGAGCCTATAAGGGCCATTTTCATTTCAAGTCACAACACTTTTGAACGTGACTTTCCTTATGTCTATGCTACACTGAGGTGCTGCAATCTTTCATTTGACTTTGTAAGTCTTGGAAATTTATTTTCATATATTGATAGTTCAATTTAATTTATTTTGGGTTAGTCAGCAAAATCTTAAAATAGTGTGTGTGTGTGTGTGTGTGTGTGTGTGTGTGTGTGTGTGTGTGGTGTGCATCTGTATAGAGGCTAGAGATTGACATCTATCATCTTCAATTCCTCTCTATCTTACTTTTTGAGACAAGGCCTCTCAGTATGTGCTTGACTAAGTGAACTCTCTCCTCAGCCCCTATTACACCATCTTGATAAGTCTTTAATGGCCGAATATTTTCCACTTTATGGACGTACTGTAATTTAACCATATTAATTGCTAATTAGATTGCTTTCAATCCTAGTCAAACAAATGCAGTGAATAACACGGTATTTGTGATTTTGAACAAGCCCAAGAATGGTTTTAAGATTTTTAGAAACAGTATTGCTGAGTCAATACATGTTCTGACTAGTTTTAAATCAGCTTGACCCAAGCTAGAGGAAGGCGCCTCAATTGAGAAGATCCCTACATAAGATCAGGTAGTAGGCAAGCTTGTAAGGCAGTTTCTTAATTAACGATTGATGGGGGAGAGCCCAGTCCCTTGAGGGCAGTGCCACTCTTGGGCTGGTGATCCTGGGTTGTATAAGAAAGCAGGCTGAGCAAGCCATAGAAGCAAGGTAGTAAGCAGCACTCCTCAATGCCATCCTCATTTCTGCCTCCTGCCTCCAGATTTCTGTCCAGTTTTAGTTCTTGCATTGGCTTCCCACAATGGATATGTAAGCCAAATAAACCTTTCCTCCCTAAGTTGCTTTTTGTGGTGCTCTTTCATCACAGCCATAGCACTGCTAACTGAGACTATACATTTGCAACTTTGGTAAGGATTGCTAAATCGGTCTTTGCAGAGTCTGAACAAGTTTTCTTCCCCTGGGAAATGTGTTGTTACATGTGATGGTTTCTCCATAGCTGAATCTTGCTTTTCTCCTACTAACTATGGGTTACTCGATAAATTTATATATTTTTATATCGTTAAAGTTTTTTTCCCCCTACTTTTGCTGTGTTGAGGATTAAACCTAAGGCTTTGTGCACAGTAGACAAGCACATCCTTATCCGGCTAATTTCTTTACACATTATTATATCACATTGTATTTAATAAGCATATTAATAATAATTATGGGTTGGGTGTAGTTTGTCTGAAGAGCCAAAGCTCATACTGCTATTTGAAGGCCATTGTGGCAGTGTTTCAAGTCAGGCTTTTAAGAGGTAATTAGATTATTAAGAGATTAGTATTATCCTTATGGGACTAAGTTCTTGCTTTAGTCTAGTGGGACTAAGTCGGATATGGTAAAAGAAGATGGTTACAAAGCCAGTCCACCTTCTTTACTTTGTGCCTTTGTCATGTGCCTACTTGTCCTTTGTTTTCTCTCTTGAGTAAAGCACCTGGAGCCTTCAATGGTACTTTACTTTTAGACATCACCACTTCCAGAAAATTGAGCCCAAATACACTGACTGACCTTTCTTCCTTAATCCCTCCTTCTCTTCCTTCCTTCCTCCCCACCTCCAATCTTTATTTCTTAGTTTTTGTCTTGTATCCCAGGCTTGTAAATGTTGTTTTTATTTCTTCTGAGAAGGGCATGAGATGAGAGCTGTACCCAAGCTTTATGAATACATGGCTTGGGCTGCACCCAGAGAGTTTCTATCTAATTATCCTTAGGCCTAGGCCTGGAAGCTTCTAGTCCCCATACATTCTAATCTTCTGTAAGCCTGGACCTTGAAGGCTTCAGCTTCTCTGTCTGCTAACCTAGGCCTAGAATGTCTTCAGCCTCCAAAACATACTGGTGAATAAGGTGATCCTTTCTACTTCTTTCTGAACTCTGGCTGGCTGGCTCAACTCAGCTGTTCTGGCTAAAAACTCCTCTCCAAGCTGACTGATTCAAATTGGCTTCTCTCCACTTCTCACTGAATTGCTCTACTTGGAAACACTGCCTCTGAACTCCACAAACTGAACTGCACTGCACTGTACTGTACTCTTAAACACTAGTGTATTGTCTCCACGAATTCTCTTTCTCCCTGTGCTGCTCTTATTTAGCTTGTCTTTCCTGTCTGTTCTCATGAGAGTTGGGTGTATCCTATGTCTGACTCATTGTGGCAAATCTTCCTCTGATTCTCTGTTACTTTGTCTGCCCCTCATTTAGATGTCATTGTTTGGGATTAAAGGCATGTATTAAACTCCAGCCAGAGGGAATAAATGTATACTCTATCCAGAGCAATTAGGATATGTATTCCAGCGAGAAGGATTAAAGGCGTATACTAAGGGAGTGTCTGTATTTTGGATGGATCGCATAGACCTAGGTTTTTGAATGTGATCCTGTGCCAGACTGGCCATGTTGTGGATTAAAATTCCCCTACACAGGCTGGCTGCAAACTTGCTGATGGTGATCTTGAACTCCTGATCCTATTACTTACCCCCTACCACCCCCCCACCCCAGATTGTAGGCATGTGCCGCTATGCTCAGCCTCTAAACTCTTATTCTATATAAACAGTTGACAAACTGCTGATAAACTCTTATTCTATATAAGTAGTTGACAAACTGCTGATAAACTCTTATTCTATATAAGTAGTTGACAAACTGTTGATAAACTCTTATTCAATTAAGCAGTTGAGAAGCAGCTTATCCCAGGTGATAAGCTCCATTTACTTACTGGAGAAGAGGGAAATGGAGGAAGAAGGCACGATGAATTGCGGGAATCTGAGTCATCTGTCCTCTGGGGAGCATACCCCTTTTTTTGAGATTAAACATTAGGCACCCTTATGTCTGGAGGAATAGGTCGCAAATCGTTGGCTCATTTATTTTATGCATTGGTGAATGCCTCTGAGGTTTGTGTACATGTGGGTTTATGGAGACCGGAGGAGGTCACTGAACGTCCTGCTCTATCACTCTGCATCTTAATCTCTTGAGATGCAGTCACTCCTGAACCTGGAGTGAGGCTGGTGGCCAACAAGTTCCAGGGACCCTCCTGGCTTGTCCCACCACCACCACTGCTTGGGTCATGCGCAGCTTTTTACATTAGGGCTGGGATCCAAACTCAGGTCCTTGTTCTTGCAAAGCACACGCTCTTACTCACTGAGCCATCCCCAGCCCTCAAATGATCAGTTTAGAGACAATTAGTATGAATCACCAACCTTCCTTCGGATGCCAGAACCTCAGATCAGCGCAGGCAGTCCGTGTGATTAGATGTGGTTGAATATGTTCATAACAGGCTAGAGTTCAACACGAATGTTTACTGAGAATTCAACATCTAAATTCGCGGTCACCGTTGCTTTGGGCGTCAGTTTTTCAGCGTGGTCTTAATATTAAGTCATTTTGTGTGCCCTCTTTTAAGATCCGGTCCACTCCGAATGAGAGGATAGGAAGGGAGAACTCATAATCCGGGAGTCTGGGGTTTCCTAATGACCCTGTAAGACTAACAGGGCTCTCCTTCATACATTATCTCTCCCTCCCCACCTATCCTTGCCCCCTTTTATTCAGAACTTCACAGAGCTTAGGAGTGATATCTTTGACGTTGTATATTTTTGCATCAAATCCCAGCACTGTTGCTTTGACCTTAGGTTGACTTAAAATCTTTCTGTGCTTTAGTTTTTCCAGCGGTGAGACGTGGATAACAGTTATGCCTGTTGGGATAATTGTAAAGATTATTTTATTTGTAAAACATGGTACTGTTACACAGTGCAGTACTTTAACAGTACTAGGTAAAAGAGATCATTTTCTTAAGTTCAGTGAAGGAACAAGTAACAAATTAATAAAACCTCAGGCACAAGCTAAGTAAAGAGGATCCAGATAAATACTGAGGCTAACTTTTGCATTCAAGATAGTTGCCAAACAGGACCAGTGAGATGGCGCCACAGGTAAAGGCAGCTGCCACCAAGGCTGGAAACATTAGTTCAATCTGTGGGAGTCACATGGTGGGCCTTGCACATTGTCACCCACATAAGTAAACAAATACAAACATGTAATACATTTAAAAAATACATTTTCCAAACAAATATGGCCATATATTTAAACTTTAGTTTTGTCAGCAGGAGACAAACAAAACAAAACAAACAAACAAACAAAAACAAAAAACAAGGCTAGACATATGCAAGAAAGAGTTCTCTAGTTCTAAACCAGGGACTTCAAAAAGACACTCTGTTTTAGAAAGGGAACTTAGAATGTTCTGGAAAACAAACACCACAAACAAAACCCACCTATTTTCTTTCAGATTTTATAAACCGTAAGGAAATCACCATTCAAAGCTTTGGTGCCACAGGATGGTACCCATCAAAATTCCAGCATGGACGCACAGGAGAGCCTCTGTGTTCCACCTCTTTCTGATGACTCGTTAACAGTTGGTGGCTATGGAGGGAGGGGAAATAATTTTCTCTAGCGGTGTAGCCACTGGTTAAGTTTCCCAAGCTCCAGTGAATGCCCCTCCTACCACAACACACATGCTCATGCAACTATTTAACTTAATGAAACACACACACACACACACACACACGGTGGCAGAGGGAGGGAGGAAGGACAGGAGGAGAAGAAGCCAGGGCTTAGTGGGAATGGAAGGGAAGATAAGAGGGGAATATGGCAAATTAAAATACATTATATACATGTATGAAGATGTAAAAGAGTAACACACACACAGCCCTCACAAACAAAAATTCTGGGTAGATATGGAGACATAGCCATATATTCATAATTTCATCACTCCAGGGCCTGAAAGAAATATACTATGAGTTTGGGGCAGTTTGGACTGCAAAATGAGTGCTGGGCCAGTCAGGGCTACTGAATGACCTTATCTGGGCCTGAGTGTGCATACTGTTAAAGAAGCTTCTACTGTTGGCATATGCAATACTCACTGCATGCTTGGAAAAATCTCTAGATGACATTTTGTTTGCACAAATCGCCTCTGGTATTGTAGAAGATAAGTTTTTCCTTTTTTTTTTTTTTTTTTTTTTTGGATAAATTGATTACTTTGAGTACAGAGATTCTCACTCCTGAAATCAGAAGGCAATGTCCTTCTTACAAGCCCCCTCAGTCCCTACAACCACACTGGTGAGTGAGGACAATAAACTAGAAAGACCAACTTATGCAGGGCCAGAGAGACGAGGAGGCAGCCTGTCTGCAAAGGCTCAGGAAATTGTCCTGAGACGCAGCGATGGAATGGATTCAGAAGGCAGGAGAAAACACTTATTGCACACAGGAGTAAACTGGTGGCTTAGCATCCTGTTTCCATTCTAAATATCCTTAAACATTAAGGACGAAATGCAGACCTCTCAGGCTTACAGAAACCTAGGTTGTGTTCCACGCATCATCACTAAAAAAGGCTCCATTTCAAGCAGAAGGAAGTGATGCCCAGGAGAAGGTGGACTCAGAGAGAAGTAACAGAGAAGAGGCATGGGGCTGTGTGGGACAGTGGGTGCAACTGGAGATGATCCTAAGTGAGCTCAGTCTCCAAGGGACAAATATCAAGCTTTCTTTCATTGGTCAGCACCAGACTTCATAGATGCGTAAAGTCATATGAACAGATAACTAAACAGCAGGAGTGAAACGACCTAGGGAAATACAGAAGACTGATGGGACAGGGAGGGGAGAAAGAAGGAATGGGCGGGCAGTGAAGGGTGCTGGGTAGGCTCAAAGCGCATTACATACTTGCATGAAAATGGCCTATGTAACCTGTATAGTAACAGAGAGAAACAGTAGCAAAGACGCTGGAAAGCAGAGAGAAAGAGAAGTAATGGAGATCGAAGAAGGGGAGAATTTGGAAGTAAAAGCACATGTCAGCTGCAGAAAATAATGATGTGTCTTCAGTGAGAAATAGTGACATAGGCTGGAAAAGCGAACGCAGCTAATATGTTGAAAGGCTCTTCAACAGTTTGGGAAGAAGTTAAAGTTATTGACTATTTAAACTTTGATAATTGCATGTTGAGCTTCAACCGAAAAACAGCTAGCTTCCTGGCTAGCACAGCTTAGATGAAATGAGAAACTTAACTAAGATGGTAATATGGAAAACAAAAATCACAGGCCTATCTTCCTGAGGAACACATATGTAAACATCATAAGCAACATACGAACAGGGCAAATTCAGTAAAGTATAAAAAGTGATACAATCTGACTGGGTTGGATTTATTTTGGAAATTGAAGCTAGAAAATTCACATGAACAGATTAACAGAAATATTCCCAAATCATATTATTAGATGCAGAGAGAGTATACTGTTTAATACCAAATTGTGTAAAAAGTAAAAACAAATAAAAAAAATTAGAAGAGATCTTCTTAACATTTTAAAGGATATTTATAAATAGCGTGCAACAAAGCACTTTGCCAACATGATGACCACTATTCTGTGAAATACTATATTACATAATTAATGGCATATTGTACCTCCCCCCCAATAACATTATTTTGTGGACATTTTTCTATAAATTTACAAGTTCTTTGCAAACACAATTGATAATGTCCACACAGCAATCAATGCTTATTGGTCAATATTGAATATTTAGTGTTCTTATTTTTCTGGGTCATAAAAAAAATGTTGTAGTAGATATTGGCAGTGCTCCAGTGCTTACAAAGTTTTACTGGAGCATGCATAAAATAATATGATGTAAAAAATAATATGGGGCAAGTCATTTCACAGTATCCAGTGTGGAGAAAAGCCCCAAAACTATGCAGGCCAGAATTCTGTGATCTGCAGTATTGTTCAAACTGGTTATATTACAGTTATTATTTAGTAGTTATTTCTATTGTTTCTGCCAGTACTCTTCACTTTTGGAGGGGAAAAAGGAGTTTTCAGACTTAAGAAATAAAGTTACAGTGAGCTGGGATGTTGCTCAGTGTGGACTGCTTGCCTACGATGCTCAAGGTCCTGGCTTCACTCCCCAACACTTCAGGAAATGTCTTTGTGTGTTCCTTTTGAGTATGAATGCAAATTATTGAAACAAAAGGTGTTGCCTGTTTCGAGCTATAAATTTATTTGCTTGTTTGTTTATTTATTTATTTGTGTAATGGGTGTGTGTGTGCCACAGGACACGCGTGGAAATCAGAGGAAAGCTTGGCGAGGTTGTTTTTTTTCTTTCTGCCTTCATATGGCTTCGGGAGTGCGCTATCAGGTGTGCGTAGTAAAAGCACCTGCCGCTAATAAGCCATCTTTCTAGCCAAGTAGCTCTATTTTAAACCAGTTGTTTCTGTTGTAGAATCTGCACGTCCTAGGAGAGTTGAGTGAATCGCATTGCCCAGCTGAGTCGCAGCACGTTAAGCCGGTGATTGCGTTAAAGAAAACACAGCAGAAACGTGGGCCTTAGTGACGTCTCCCGAGGGCCTTAAGGAACCGAACAAAGTGCCCTTTTAGTTATTTCCCTTTGTATACCTAGTTGGGAGAGGAAGGGCTGTGGAATCGGGCTCTTTGCAGAGCTGGTGCTTGCAAATCAGGGGCATAAAGGAACAGATTGACACTGGGGAAGGACCCCTGCTGGGTGGTTTAGGGAGCCCAGTGGCAGGCCTGACCTAGAACTGCACCCTTTCCACTCCTTCACCCCCTGGTGTAATCCCGTTGCCTTAAAATTAAGGGAGAAATGAGAGAGGTACAGGTTTCTTTGAAGTCTTAGCTTTTCCCTGGATTTCGTTCGAGTCATCAGGTTTTGGCAATACCTGTGCGCAGCAATCCTCACGCTGAACGTTTGTTGCCTTATGCACATTACTGTCTGATACTATTAGCGCTGCCTTTTATCTCCCAGCAAGGCCCGAGGAGAAGTGCAGTCAGCACCTTTCTGTCAGAATCCTGTGGGCTTTCAGTGTTATTTAAATTTATAATTAGGGATGGATGGATTGAGAGACTAGCAGGGGTTTGCCTAATGCCTACTGAAGGGCTCCAGAGAGCGAGCATCTCAGTGACTGCCAGGCCCACTTGCCCGCCCTCCCTTCCTTTCTTCTTGCTATCTTTTCTCCCTCCTTCCACTCGTTCTTACATTTTTTTCTTATTCCTTTTAAGATAAGGAACAAGCTCGTGGAGACACTAGCCTGAGTGAACCCTTAGAGGCAGGACCTGGCCGCACTCTGGTCTTTTGGCTTCTGAAGCAGGCAGGTGTTTTCCATGCCCTTGAATTTCTGCCTACAGCCTTGTGTCCTGTTGTCCCAAGCTGACCTTTCAGGGTCACACTCAGGCTCTGAGACCTTTCTGTAGTCCTGATCTATCAGCTTGGCAAAGGAGCTGTCTATATATCCAGCTGAGACTGGTGTCTGAGTGGTCTGTGTGGCACTGCTTGGGCTCCAATAATATATAGTTTTAAAGATATAGAGGGACGGGAACGGGAATGTTTTTTGTTTTGGTGGAGGAGTGATGCCAGAAGGCAGTAGCTTTGGTTGTAGGAGTTACAGGAGAGAAGGGGGTGGAGATGCCAGTCAAAGGCAGGAGATAAGTTCATCCAAGTTAATATATAATATATATTAGCATGTATATGTGTGTGTATATGTATGTATGTGTATGTGTGTATATATAGATATACACACACAATGGTTAAGAGTACTGCTTGCTGTTCTAAGGGAGCTGGTTTGAGACCCAGCACCCACATGAGAGCTCACAATGATTGTAGTTTAGTCTACCTTGTGTTTTGAGGCAGGGTCTCTTACTAGCCTGGAGCTCACTTAGTAGGTGAGTGAACCCCATTGTCCTTCTGCCTCTGCTTTCTCAGCCCTGGGATTATAAGTGTTCTGCCACCACACCTTATTATTATTATTGTTGTTATTTCTAATGTAGGTTCTGGGGCTTGAACTCATGCTTGGACAGCAAACACTTTACAGGCTTCACCTGTAAGACTTGAGGAGCTGGGTTATGTTCATTTCTCCTCATGCTGTGTCAATCCACTTGAATCATTAGGACAAAATACCATTGACAAGGTGGCTTACAAATAATAAAAGTTCATTTCTTACAGTTCTGGAGGAAAGGAATTCCAGGATCAAGTCAGACTTGGTGTCTAGTGACGGCCCTCTTCTAATTGCAGACTGCTGGCTTCTTGCTGTATCTGCACATGGTGTATACAGTAGGCTAGCTCTTATGCCTCTTACGTAAAAGACAGGGATCCAACTGCTTAAGAGATGGCTCAGGGGTGAAGAGCGCTGGCTGTTCTTCCAGCCTGAGTTCAATTCCTGAGTTCAATTCCTAGCAACCACATGGTGGCTCATAACCATCTATAATGAGATCTTGTGCCCTCTTCTGGCCTGCAGGCACACATGCAGGCAGGATACTGTATAAATAAATAAATAAATAAATAAATCTTTTAAAAAAGCCATTAAAAAAAAAAAAAAGACAGGGATCCCAAGGAAGGTGTAATTGAGGTGCCCCCTTCCCTCTGCAATTGGCACAAGATATACCTAGACACCAAATTCTCAGCACAAAAGAGATTTATTACCCTGGAGAGGCAAGCGAGGATTGAGGGGTGAAAAAGCTGCAAAGGCAGACAGCAAGCAGCAGTAACAACAGCAAACAGCAAGCAAGCAGCAGCAGGTGTTTTTTTTTGCAGGAGTGGGTGTTTAAGGAGAAAAGGAAGGAGTCTACGCTAGGATCAGTAGGTGAGTCCTGGTTGGACACATTAGCCAAATAATAAATTTAGATTGCTGGACCCTGGTGTTTAGTCTCAGGGATGAATGAGTCAGTGACCAAACAAGGGAATAGACATTGGGGGCTAGCTTTAGGAATGTAATCTTATGGGTTTTAGCAAGTGAGAGAAGGGTAAAAGGCAAAACCTGTTGATGCCATGCTTTCCATGTTCAGGTCCTGTGTTTGCCATGCTTGGGCCTGCTAGAGCCCTTCAGAGGGTAGAACCCCAAGGCTTCACCTCCTCAAGCCGTCATTAAAAATTTCAGCAGATGAACTTGGGGGGTACGGATGTTGAGATCACAGCACACATCTGTGGCTGGAGTACATCAACAAGGGCTTCCTTACAACTCCGGTGGCTAATTCTTTATGCTGGAAAGAGAGGGAACCGAGTAAAAGCTGTTTACTTTTTGTGAGGCTGTTCTTGGTTGTTAGCTTGACACACACGGGAACCTCAACCAAGGAGTTGCCTTCATCAGACTGTCCTAGGGCATTTTCTTGATTGCTGACTGATGGAGGGTCTAGCCTCTGTGGGTAGGTAATATCATCCCTAGTTTTTGTAAGGAAGTTGGCCGGCTGAGCAGAAGCAACGCAGTAAGCAGCATTCTTCTGTGGTCTTTGCTTAAGTTCCTGTCTCTAGGTTCCCACCTTGGCTTTTCTTCATGATGGACAATAGCATGTAAGCTCAGATGAAATAAATCCTTTCCTCCACAAGTTGGTTGGTGTTTAATCACAGCAACAGAGAAGCAGGCTACGATGTGTTTTTATCTCGGAAATCTTAGCATCCATTTCAGCTGGTTTTATTGTTATAAAGGCGTCACCGAACCCAGGATATTAGCTGTAATCCTCATGAATTTGCAGAACACATCACACACACACAGACACACACCTATTTTTTTTTTTTTAACTTCTCATTTTGTACAGGATTTCACTATGTACCCTAGCCTGACCTTGAACACAGTGCCCTCCAGCCCACTGCAGCCCTCCAAGTGCTGGGATTACAGGCAGGCCCTCTCATGCCTGGCTACAGGACATATTTGAAACCTTTGCAACCTGTAACAATCCTGTTTCTAATGGCCTATCACGGTTAGAAACTTGCATTTGGAAGCTGAAGATATGGTTGAAGGGTGTGTTTCTGCCTTTTCCTGGCAGCACAAACAAATCAATCTCCCTAATAGCATCTTCTCTGCTGTGGTAGAAGGCCATAACAGTACCTGTCGCAGAAGATTAAAACAGCATGGGTGTAAAGCCTGCTCGTGTACCCGCTTTGCTAAGTAGAAACACCTTAGCATTTACTTACACTTTTAGAACCTTCTTCCTTAGATCAGCAATGGGCATAGGGGGCAACATCTGATCATACCAAATAAAATCATGAGATCGAATTAGCAAGAGGAAATGAGTGTGAATACAGATAGGATGTTCTTTTTAATTCCATGTGCATTAATGTGTTTATACTATAAGTGACACATACGCCTTTTGTAAGGGAGAGGTACTACTGTTAATTATTAAAGATTATGTTCTTGGTAGTGTCCTTATTAATACAGAGGACTTCAAAATTGTATATTTAGGTAAAATGCTGTTAAAAAGTAGTTATTCTAGGAGAGAGGCATACAACAAGGGAGATAAGACTAGAATGGGGAAGAAAATGAGTGAATGTCAGTCATTGAAATTTTGAAAAAATTAATAACATGTCTAATTGTGTTTTGCTTATTTACCTGTAGTGCTGGATATTAAATTCAGGGCCCTGTACTTCTAAGAACATGCTCTATTTATGAGCTATGCTCTCTGCCTTTTACTACATTATTTATATAACTAAAAATATTTGGAAAAGGGCATCTCTTTATAATATGAAATGTTGGGTTTGGAGGACAAAGATAGAGTCATTTCTGTAACCAGCCATTATCTATCATGCCACCTGGTGTTCTGACTCCCTTAGCCTTAAGGAAAAGGAAGCTTATTCTAAGTTGGCGAGGATGAGGTTAAAAGAAGGGGCGGGGGAGGGCATTCAGGCTTGTGTGGAGAGGCAAGTAGGCTGCATCTAGATAGATGTCCTTTGTGGAAGGTTAAGGAGAAACTCTGACCAAAGCTCTAGGAGCCTCCACTAGTTGTCCCAGTGAAAGAAAACATGGTTGAGAGTTTACTTTTTTTATTAAGCTACTGACTTCATCCTGGGGTTCATTTGCAAATCTCTTCTTGCCTGTTCCAATCGGACAGATGACAAAACTGTTTTCCACCTGTAGGTTTTGCTTCTTTTCAACCTTGCTTGGCTTTTTCTAGCTTTGTTGTTCTGACAGAAAGGAGGTTGGGATTCTGAAAAGTCATAGCCAAATCTTGTGGACAAAGGGGGTCTTGTTCAGGGTTATGCACGATGGCTTTTTGCAGTTTCATCCGTCAGCTCAGATCACTCCATTTCCAGTCTTCCCTCTTTGTGGAGATGGGACTCTCTGCAGGTACTGGGAGTCCATTGTGCTGGACGCCTGGCCAGCTCTAGTTACATCTGTAAGCCTCGGTGGCCCCAAGATCAGTGGCCCCAAATAAATAGCTGAGCTGAACCAAAAGAGGGCAAGGGTGCTTTGCTATGCTTTGGCCTATTATTTCGTGGCCATTGTAATCATTTCTAACTTCGCATGAGGTGGTTACATAACCTACCAGGGTGGAACCAACACAAAATTCCATAGCTGAGAATGATAGCAGCTCACCTGCTAGCAAAGCCTAAGGAAAGTCACCAGGATTGCCTGGTAAATGTGGGTCCCGAGGGAATTCAGGTGAGGCGTGGAGCACATGAACCAATTCTGAAACCTACTGAATGATAGATTTATTTCCTCGACAGACAGCAGCAACTGAGTCCACAATGGGGCCATTGGAAAGAGTTATTGTTTGGGTAAAAAAAAAAAAAGGGGGGGACATTTCGGTTCTGAGCAGACTTGTGGGAAATTTGTTAGGGTCTGGAGGAGTCCTGGTGCAAATAACAGCCCTGTGTGTTGCCCCTAATGCTAGGCAACTAATGGCCTTATGCTGCCAGCGGTGAGCGTGTGGCTGCCATTTTCTTCATTTTGGTCTTATTCTGTTCCTCTTGACAGGGCAATTTTCGTTTTGATGCTGTGCCAGAAATCCTCCGACAATGAGCTACTGGAATGTGGAGAAAAGGAACTGTGTGCAGTACCGCAGGCATTTTCTGGTGGACAACAGTGTGTTTCATGGTGAGCTGTCTGCTGCATTTATGTAGCTGAAACCCTGCTTTGCTTTCGGACAGTACTTTTATTGTCCTCCTCTGGATGCAACTATGGCTCAACTGTTGTACTGAACCAAGGCTTGAGTTTACTTGCTTATGGTTAATTAACTTCAAGTTCCACTGGACCAATGACCCACAGTCGTTAGCAGTGTGAACCATCTCTACAACAGCAATGGTGTTCTCCCTTCCTACTTCCTAGCCTTTCTACTCTTGTGGAGTCCAGTAACATACTTTCCCATCTTTGTAACTATTTGGGGCTGGGCATACAGGAAGTGTTCTGTAAATATTTGAAGCTCGCTATTCAGCGTTTACTAGCTGAGTGGTGTGTGCTCTCCAAAAGTCAAATGTTAAAGTGTGCCGATGACCATCTGTTCTGGTTACTCATTAAAGAGACGGGCATTCACTTATATTGCTGTCCATTGGGGTTTGGAGGCTTATCCTGTGCATCAGACCTCAAGAAAACATAACAGAGCAGTTTGCCTCAGTTCAGAATGTCTGCCGGGTGGCTCGCTGTAACTGAGCAGAGAGTGATCAATATTAGTCATTTTCCTGACAAATAAGAATTATCTTTTAACCATTGCCTTTGGCCCAGGTGACAGCTGCTTGTTTAGTGGCTCAGAGTCAGAGATAAGCTTTGTCCATCCTGCCATCAGGATTTCCATGAGAGAAATTTGTCTGTGAACCCCAAAGATTTCTGGGGCACTGGAATTTTGTGGAGCAGTGTCCACTGGAAACCCAGGAGAAATAGAGGGAAGTAGAGAGGTTTCGGGAGACCTAGGTGTTGCCTAATTAAACATGCTATCATCTGTTTTCAACTTTCTGGGTTGATTCCTCATTGTGACAACAGATTTAATGTGTACAATTACTTTAAGATGAAGTCTGTGACAAGTCTTCATCCCGAGAGCTAGGGAGCAGTTACAACTTCAGTACAGTATGCTTGTATATTTTATATCCCAGTTAGTGTTGTTACTTTATTATTGTCTCTATCAGTTACTTTTCTCATATATTAAGGAAGGAATTATTTGGCTCACAGTTTGGCGGGCACAGTCCATCACTGGGGAAAGCATGGCGTCAAGAAGTGTTCCAGCTATGGAGAAAAGAGCATGACGCAGCTAGTCACAGCACTTCCTCATGAAGAGGCAGAGATAAACGCTTCTGCTAGCTCATTTCCTCCTTTCCCCCATTTGATTCATTCTGGAACTCCAAAATCCACATTTGGTATGAATCTTTCCTCCTCAGTTAACTCTCTGGAAACCTTCTCACAGACACACCTGAGTGTGTACCTCTGATTCTATGCAGTCAAGTTGACAGTGGCAGTTAGCCGTCACAAGGAACTCTGCAGGGCCTGATCACGAGGACTGCTCTGTGGAGCCCTTTGGGAATCTTCGTAAGAGTTCATCCTATTTTGTGGATAGAGGAAGTAAAGGTTGGAGGTTTTGTTTTTGTTTTGTTTTTTTGAGACAGTGTTTCTCTGTGTAGCCTTGGCTGTACCGGAACTCACTTTGTAGAACAGGCTGGCCTCGAACTCACAGAAATCAGCTTGCCTCTGTCTCCCGAGTGCTGGGATTACAAGCCTCTCCCCGCCCCCCCCCCCACCAGTTTAAGCTTGGAGGTTTTGAAGTGGAGATTTGCTATTCAAACTCTGATCCTCAGGGCTCCACAACCCCAGTGTTTCTGTTCTTTTCAGGCTATCATTCTTTGCTAAGAGATGAGTTCTGGGTGAGTACTCTGCCCTTGAGCCTAACACCGTGCCCCCCCCCCCCCGAGTGCTTGAGAGGTTCAAATTCCATTCAAGAGTCCTTGTTCTGCCATTAGCCAGTAGTGGACAACAAATTACACAATCCTTAAGGCATGTGGGACTCTGTGAGTTTGAGGCCGTCCTGCCCTACAAAGTGCGTCCAGGACAACAGCTAAGGCTACACAGAGAAACCCTGTCTTGGGGGAGGAGGGATTGACTTCTGATAGGGTCAGTCATCACAACTTCTCCCCTGTGTGAAGTAAGCATGCTGGTCTTGATAGGTTATAAGTTTTTTTGTTTTGGTCTAGTGTCTTAGATTCCTTTAAAGTATCTCTGAAGGTTACAATTTTTACATTTTCCTGAGTTTGGTGACTTTTCACCAAACACAAGATACACAAGGGGGCAGTGTAGCACTTAAAATGTGAATCG
Organism: Acomys russatus; assembly: GCF_903995435.1. Lineage (NCBI taxonomy): Eukaryota > Metazoa > Chordata > Mammalia > Rodentia > Muridae > Acomys > Acomys russatus. The sequence continues at coordinate 39,880,908 of NC_067151.1, read as the reverse complement.
GTTACTTTTCACAAATCAAGAATTACTTCACAAAGGATTTAGAGATATTAAATCCTCTCAAGATTAAGAGAATCAAAGCCAGTTAGAACCGCGATTCTTTTCATTTGTAATGCAAGTAGTAGCTTTAAGAATTGATTTCTAAAGCCAGGTGTGATGGTGCAGGCCTGTAATCCCAACACTCAGGGAGTCAGAGGCAGGTGAATCTCTGAGAGTTTGAGGCCATCCTGCCCTACAAAGTGCATCCAGGACAACAGCTAAGGCTACACAGAGGAGCCCTGTCTTGGGGGAGAAGGGGCATTGATTTCTGATAGGGTCAGTCATCATTTTGTGTTTCTCTGCCTGGAGAGATTTTGTGACTGTGGACCCAAAGACACTCTGCTCATCTGTCTGTGGGAACTCAACACTTGGCTAAAGCAGGGGCAGTGAACGTAGCGAGAATACTGTGACAGTGAATTCTGTGAGTGTGTTGGTCTGTTTCGTGTTAAAGGGGTGTTAGTAATAATATTTTGGAGGTTCCAGAATATGGAGAGAGAGAGAGAGAGAGAGAGAGAGAGAGAGAGAGAGAGAGAGAGAGAGAGAGAGAGAGAGAGAGATCTCAACAGAGTAAGATGTGGTGAAGAAATATTTATTTGGAGGGAGGGGCTTCTAGGGCAGGTGGGCTTCCTAATCAACTTTTGCTTAGCAATTTGGCTTTTTGTTTATGTTGATGACAATTCTTGTATAGCCAAGTAAACCAGGATAAAGAGAGAAAAAAACCTTTACATCACAAACAGGAAAGCACCATCCCACACATACGCCAGCCTTTTGAAATATACTCACTTGAATGCAGATGTCTTTATATTTCTTTTTCCATGAAGACTTGAGCAGCGTTCCCAGAAGACAAGAACTGCATTAAAATGAGGACTCTGTGCACTAAGATTCTCAATAAAACTTAAAAAAACATAACATCTGTGCCCATAAAGCACATCCTATATTCCTTTTCTGGTTATAGTGGCAACATATTCTCAATGGAGTCGATTAGAATAATTATAGCCCAAACCAAAGAGACTGCTTAATCCAATGAATGTCTTTCTCTGCTCTGAATTGTTATCTGCTTGCTGATTAACTTTTATCAACTCCACACAAACTGGAGTCACCTTGGGAAGAGAGAACTTCAGATGAGGAATTACTTCTAGCAGCCTGGCCCGTGGGCATGTCTGCAGGGCATTTTCTTGACTGATGTGGGAGGAGACAGCCTACTGTAGGCTGTGCCACTCCTAGGCAGGTCTAAGTGAAGGAGCTGGGCAAGCCAGTAAACAATATTCCCTATGGTTTTCTCATGGATGGTTCTGGCTTGCAGGTTCCTGTCTTGAGTTCCTGCCATGGGTTCCCTCAGTGATGGACTATGACCCGGAAGTATGCTTTTGGTCATAGTGTTTATCACAGCAACAGAAAATCAATTAGATCTCTGTTCTTTCATCTTTGTGATCCTGCTGCTGTGGGAATGGGCTCGATGGAAAAGCTGCCAGATGTCTGCTAGCTGAGAGATGAGCTGGGAGATTGAATTAGTTCTATGTTCAATTGTAAGAGAAACTCAGTTAGGAATTATATGTCTTTGCAATCCCACTCTCTCTTTTGTCCTCAATATATGTGTGTGTGCGTGCATGCATGTGTGCATGCGTGCGTGTGTGTGATTGTGTGTGTGTGTGTGTGTGTGTGTGTGTGTGTGTGTGTGTGTGTGAGAGAGAGAGAGAGAGAGAGAGAGAGAGAATGAATATGTGTGTGGTCCTCTCAGAGGTTAGTAGCGGCCATTGGATCCCCTGGAGCTGGAGTCACAGGCTGTTGTAAGCCACCTGAAATGGGTGCTGGGAATAGAACTCTGGTCCTCCAGAAGAGCAGCCATCAAGCATAACTGATGTGAATTATATAACTAGACTAATTGTATCAGGAGGCTCATCATAAGCGTTTACAGGGAAACAGTGTCTTCCAGACATGCTAGGCTTGATAAACATATGAGGTCAGAGACTGTGACAGCAAAATTCAAGCCAGACAAAAATCTCAGCATGGAGAAGGGGGGCCAGACAAAAGGTCTCATCTCTAACCAGAAGCTATTTGCAATCAGCACCTCCTTGGAAAGGGAAAAATCAGGTTTTCCAATGGAGTTGCACAGGGTATCCCAACCACACTTCAGGGCAGGCTCCATACCCAGGGATAATTGGCTGACACAAAAGGACACTGTGATGTGTGAGTGTGTGTGTGTGTGTGTGTGTGTGTTATGTTTTTGTTTTCTATCGCTCTAGTTTTTAATTTTGATTTTTTTCTGTTAGGGAGAACATGAGTCAGATGAATAGGGAGATTGGGAGGATCTAGGAAGAGTTGGAAGCAGGGAAAGACTAGGATCAAAATATATCATATGAAAAATTTTCAAATAGTAAAAAGCAAAAGAATTGTCAGTAACATCAGCATGTTCAAGTAATACCACAATAGCTAGGCTATGCTTAATTACTACAATTTGGTTCATGGTTTCAGAACAGAAACTGAATAGAAACAGAAAATAAGTTTATATTACAGGCATCGGCTACTTCATTGACTTTGCGCATTATGTAAATGAGGAAGATCAGCAGAGGCAACCAAGACCCTCATGGAGACTGACTTTGGGGCTAGATACTCTTTTGACACCTCTGTCTGGTAGGAAGATGTAGGGTGAGGGCTGAAGAGGTTCTCCCTAGCCTCCAGTGAAGACTCAGAGATGGGCCTGGAGAATGAGCTGGCTGTCTAACCTCTCTAATGGGGGACAGAGCTGGGACCAGGCTGAACCATGGAACTGGCCAAATGCTGAGCATAAGCAATGGTGGAAGTGCTAGGTCCCAAACAGGACAACTGCATCACTTGGGGAACCTTCTAAAAGAGCCAGAAGATGGAGAGGTATGAAGCATAAGCAGGTCTTCTGGCTATGACATAGCAGCCTTGCACCCATGAACTCACTATAACTGTGGGTATCTGCACAAGATTGGGCCTATCAACATTCCATCATGGGTGGAGACTGGGCCCATGAGATCCTACTCCTCCTAGAAGGACTACTGCAATTGATGGTTGTTAGAGCAGGGGGGTGTCAAGTTCTTCGGTAGTGGAACCACTCCTAAGTTAAGTACTAATCTCACACTCCTGCGCAGGCAAGAAGTGCTAGTTAAACTGTGGGCCACATACAAGAAGAAGATGTAAATGTAGAGGCAGGGGGCATTTGTTGAGAAAAAAGAGAGGAATGAGGGAGGAGCATGGAAAATGAGGAGACTGAAGCACATTAGGGAAATATACAACTTCTGAAATGTTTAAAAAAACCAAAGGTAATACTTTTAAACAAGCTGAAGGGAAAGGTATTTGTCCTATAATCATTGGGAATTTGAGAACAACATTCTTGATATTTTGGAAATACACAAAAATTTCGCTACATAGATATTTAAAGTTTTTTAAGTTCGTCTTTTATCTTTTTGCCTTTGTGTCATCGTAACTGGGTTATTGGGCATTCTTTTGAATTTGATTCCTATGTGCCCATCGTGCTTTGTCCCATCATACCATCTCAGGCAGCCTCTTACTTTTTGACTACTTTTGGTTGAAAGTCCAACTCATTTTAAAATGTTGATTTGAAATGTATTTAACAGTTCCATCCAAAGCCCGCTGTGGCTGTTGACGGCTGAAGGAAGGCAGGCTTTGTCTCTGTCTCTGTCCACAGAATGCCAAGTCTTATTCCTGTGATTTGCTACATGGGTATCTTTTATTTTATTTTTAAGATTTATTTATTTATTATATATACAGTGCTCTGTCCACATATACACCTGCACGCCAGAAGAGGGCACCAGATCTCGTTATAGATGGTTGTGAGCCACCATGTGGTTGCTGGGAATTGAACTGAGGACCTCTGGAAGAACAGTCAGCGCTCTTAACCTCTGAGCCATCTCTCCAGCTTGCTACATGGGTATCTCATTTCACTTTTACCTCCTCTGTCACCAAGGGCCCATGAGATAGAGGACCCACTGTCTCCCTTCAGTGTCATCCCTTCTCTGTTGTGAAGTCCATCTCTAGCACTTACTTGACTTCCTTGCTTCTGACGTCCCTGGGGCAACTTGCCTGGCCCGTTCTTTTATCCCCGCGTTTCCTCACTTGAGTCTTTCGAAGGCTGTAAAGGATGGATGGGTGTGAGGTCCTGTTTTCCTCTCTGCAGACCGCTTCTCTTACTTTTAAGTGACAGCTACTTCTATCAGCCTATACCTTAAGATATCCCCAAGTTTTTCTTCTGTAGCACTTCCCTGCCATCTCATGAGTGAGAAAGGCTCTTTAGCATGCTATCCCTGTCACCCAGGATAAGGTTTTAGGGCACTGTGAGTTTTGAATGTCTCTTTCATATGCCCTGGCAGCTTGTATATTCTAGAGCCACTCTAGGCCTGACTTTGTCTTTGGTATTTTAGATCAGGGTGACTTCATGTCCCTAAACACTGGCATTATTTACTGTGTCTGTTCCTTGCAAGGCTGTTTACCGGCATTGTCAGAGCCAGGCAATGATCTGTCCATAAAAAATGTATGTTGAGATGATTCAACCTCTTTTCTTCAGGAATCTAATTCAGTGAAAGGTTTTGGCCCTATGATTTCTTGGCTGAGTTTTCTTTGTCAAGGACATTCATATAGCAGACGAAAAGTCCCCGCTGAGTGCCTGCCAAAATGGTAAACCAAAGGTCTGGGTGTGTGGGCAGCCTAGGTGGGAGAGGAGAGACAGAGGTCACACTTGATTATGCCAAACAAGCCTGTCACCTTCGAGAAAGATCATTGGCTCGCCTTTTCCATTTCTTCCAATTCTTTCTTTGAAGCCCGTGGCCATTTGGAGGTCAGCCAAACCCAAAAGGTCTGTGATTGTTTTATTCATCCATGCTTGCGAGCCCCAATTTCCTAATTACTTAATTAGAAGGAAGAAATTGTGTGTTTAGTACAACTTCTCCTTCAGACTGGCAGATTTCTCACATGTTAGCTGTGTACTGGGTGAAAATTATTTCTCTTTAGATCTGTGCTACACGTTTAGCCTTTGTTTTTTTTAAAGCTGCATTTTCATAATTATAATTAATTTCTCTTTCATTTTCCCCAATATGCAGATATTGATAGAAAGAGTCTACCAGTGGACTCTGGGTTCCTCTAGGGCCCCGTAATTATTTAATTTAGTTACACAAACGATCTAGAATTTTTTTCTTAAGCCATGGTAATAATTATTAGTGATTGCATTTGTAATCACGGAAACCTCTTATCTCCCGTTTGTCAAAACAAAGATGAAAAACTGCAGTTTGTCCCTTTATAATGTGTAAATGAAAAGCCATCCCAACAGACGTGATGTGTTTGTGTTATGGCTCATTCCTTTCAGCAAATATGTTGGCAGTGATTACCAAATGTAAGTTGTGGGGTTCAAAGGGACTTTCAGATTGTCTTCAGTCAAAGCCCATGACGGGAATAGCTGTTTCATAGCTATAACTCCCATGGGTATCTGCTCACTCCAACAATGGGTACATTCCTGCCTGAGTCCATCTCCTAGCCTGCATACTGATACCTGATGAGCAAGATGATGTATCTAACCCTGGGATGCATCACGTCTGAAGAACATCCCCTGTCCTGGTACCTGTCTATCTTGGCAGCCTTTCTCTTCATATACCTCAGCTTCATTGACGTTTGTTCTTGCCCACAAAGTCCCGCTGTTCTCTCTTTAGCCATCTATTTATCTTTCTTTCCCTCCCTCCCTCCCTCCCTCTCTCCCTCCCCCTCTCTGTCTCTCTCTTTCATTTTTTCTTTCATGTTTATGTGTCTCTGTGGGCATGCATGTATGTGTGTGGAAACTAGCAGTTGGCCTGAGCTGCCTTTGTTGATCGCTTGCTACTTTCCTGATGCAGGATCTCTCGTTGAACCTGGAGACTTGGCTGCCTTGGCTGGTCTAGCCAGGCAGCTTGTCTTTGGGGATCCCCTGTCTTTGCCTCCCAAATACTGGCACTATGGAATGCCTACCATATATGGGTGCTGGGGATCCAAACTCTAGTCCCAACAAAATACCGCAGAAAGAATCTCCTCATTTTATTTAAAAGGGGAGATTAAAACCAGCTGCTTTCATATTTATGCACTATGTTGAGTTTGGTTTTTTAATCTTTTTGCTATAGAATATGTCGTGGCTTTGTGGCCTAACGTTCCTGCACTCAGAATTTTGCCACGGGAAACCCAGGAGAGACCTGTAGCCATTCCTTCCTGAAATGGAAAAAGAAAGTCTGCTGAGAACCCTAGTGTACCTTATTATTGCAAACGTGCAGTGACTTCAAGGCAAAATGGTTTCTGTGAGAACTCGTAGCCTGCTCAAATTCATTTAGTGATACTTCCTAGGGCTCCCATGCTGCTTATATAGGTTTATCTCTTTCATTCAATTTTGAAACTGGAGTTTTTCTCTCATTAAAATGGCCCTATTAATAAAGGAGCTTAACTGGGGTCTTTTGCATTTCATTAAAATTCTTTGCAGTCTGAGTCTTAAATGCACTTGTCTATGGAGTAATTCTTACTGCAAAGGGCATGGATCAGACCTTGCAGAAACAAGGGCATGGGTCTCTCAGTGCGAGAAGCCCAAAGAAGGCCTGGGCAACATGCAGAGAGAGTCACCAAGCAGCACAGGGCTGCCTTAAAAGCTAAGAAGATGCACTTTTATGTTCACCATATGAACAGGAAAAATGCTCCCACCTGTGCCTGTCATCTGAGAACCCTGAGCAACATGTGAGCCCAGTCCTGACTTCCGGACAGCAGGACCACTCTGGGAAACAGACCCTACGTGGGTTGAGTAAGTGTAGAATTTGTGAAAACTTCGTACAATTATGTTTTCCACATGTTTTGTCATTTGGTAATGTGACTGATGTGTGGCCACAACATTTCCTGTTTTATAAAGGATGATGGCTTATGCCCAAGTAAAAGGACATACTGTTTCGTGTCCTACTTTCCATGCCAACGTGAAATGGACCATCAGCGTCTATTAGAGAATGACTGCAGCTTGGGACAGTGCCAGAGTCAGCTTTCCCCGGGTTGTTCTAGCAAAAAGCTGAAGCCTCTTTTCTGCTGAGGAGATTTGTAATTAATGCTCTAAAGAGCCCAGTCAGGGCCGCAGTCTGGAACCACCTGGAGAAGCAAAAGCAAAAAAACATAAAGAAATAAGGTTCTGTGGACCTAGTCTGGTGGTTCCGCTGTCACTAATCTGGGGTATGGCTGGGATGAGGAAAATTCGAGAATTTCCCATGTTATTCTAGGGAGTAGCCCTTTCAATTCTAGGCTGAATAGCTCGGGCCTAAGGTGGTCAATATGTATTATCTCATAGAGCTATTTGTTTACTTTTTGAGACAGAGTTTCTCGATGTAGTCCAGGATGTCCTGGAGCTTGCTGTGTAGGTCAGGCTGGTCTTGAACTCAGAGAGATCCTCCTGTCTCTGTCTCCAGAGTTCTGGGATTGAAAGCACGTGCCCCCCCCCCATGCCCAGCTCTCACTTGTCTCTTTGTTGTAAATGAACAGTATGTTGAATACGAGTGGAGAGAATCAGCATTTTTTGTTGTAATCCTGAATCTAAATGGGAAATGATCAGTTTCTGTTCCCATCTAGTGTACTGCCGACTATTCAGTTTATTTTGGAAAGCAGTTCCCATGTTTTCCTCTTTGCATTTTGCTGTCTGACTCCCCTCTACCTGGTGTGTGTATGTGTGTGTGTGTGCGCGCGCGCGCGTGTGTGTCCATCCATCTGTCCGTTCATCCATCGCTCCATTTGCCCATCCATGTCCTTATCTGGTTTTAGCATCAGGGTAACACTGGCTTGGTAAAGTGTGTTTGATAGTGTGTCTTCCCTTCTAGTTTTGTGGAACAGTTTGATTTTAGTGATCTTCCTTATAGAATGCACAGACTGGTAGTGAGTCCGTCTGGTCTTGGGCTTTTTGTTGTTGTTGTTGTTTTTGTTTTTGTTTTTGTTTTCCTGCTTCAATCTTGTTGCTTCCTAAGGATCTGTTGAAGTGTCTTATATCTTCTTGACTCACATTTTGAAGGTCATGTGTGTTTAGGTCTTTCTTCAGTTAAAAAAGGTTTCTTTTGCTGTTTATAATATAATCACATATTTTCCCCTTTCCTTTCCTCCCTCTAAAGCTTTATGTATACTGCTTGCTCGCTTTCAAATTCATGGCCTCTTTTTTTTCACTAATTGTTGCTACATACATCTCTATATATGCATATGTATTTTTAAATACATAAATCAAACCTGAGTTCTCTCTCTCTCTCTCTGCAACCGGTCTCTTTATCATTGTCCCAGTAAACCCCCTTCTCTCTCCCCATTCTCTGTGTTGCTCCCTTAAGGAGCTTCTTTTTCCTCTCTGTTCTTGTGAGAGGTGGGCGTATCCTATTCTGTCAAATTCTCTTTTGATTCATCACTTTTTCTTGCCACTCAGTGAGACATCACTTTCAAACATGGGTGCTTCCTTCTGCAAACTAACTTTACCTTCATTGTTTGGGATTAAAGGTGTGTACCACCACACCCAGACCTAAGCTTTCCTTTACCTGAAACTTGCTGTGTGCCAGGCAGGCCTTGAACTCAGATCTGTGTGCCTCTTTCTCCTGGATTAAAGGTGTGTTTGTAGTCCAGCCGATCACACAGACTGAGAAGGTCTTTGGATGTGATCTCTCGCCAAATAGCCATGCCCTGAATTAAAATTCCTCTACATGTGCTCTTCTCTGGGGAGGAGTGTTTCTCAAGAGCTCAGCATTCTTTAGTTGCCTGCAGTCCTTTGTGTAGGCTGAGGCTTCCCCTGGTCTACTTAGTACTTCTACTGTTGCTGCCCTTGTTCTGCTCAGATGTAGGCAAGTAAATCTGAGGCAAGTAAACCAGTTTTCTTTTTCTTTTTCTTTTTCTTTTTCGTTTTTTCGAGACCAGGTTTGTCTGTGTAGCCTTGGTTGTCCTGGACTTGCTTTGTAGACCAAGCTGGCCTTGAACTCATAGCTATCTGCCTGCCTCTGCCCCCCAAGTGCTGGGATTAAAAGTGTGTGCCACCAGTTTCCTTAAAATTCTTTATTTATTGCTTTCCCAATCAGAGTCTGGCCTGAAACTTGCTGTGTAGACCAGGTTGGCCTCAAACTTGAAGTGATCTTGCTTCTCCTTCTCAAATGCTGAGATTCATGGCATGCATCGCTCTACTTGTTTTTTCCCCCTTTATTGATATTTTAATATATTATTTCCTCAGCCTTCTCCTTGATCGTTGATATTCTATCTTCTGCTTGGTTGAGCCTGTTGAAGCTTTTGACTGTATTTTTTATTTCCTATATTGACTTTATACTTTTTTAAAATCTCAAAATCCTTTTTAAAGTATTACTGACTTTTAAATGTATGTTGCTGATTTTATTGTTCATCTTCTGATCTTTGTCTCTGTGTTGTTGACTTTCCTCTCTATATCTGGGATCGAATGTATCTACTTATATTCTCTTTGTGGTATTTGATCATTGCATGTGTGCGTGTCCGTTGTAGTGTGGTGTGTCTCTCCCCATTGCTTTCCACTTTATTTCCTGAGGCAAGGTCTCTTGTTGAACCAGGAACCCATCAATTCCAGCTAGTCTAGCTGACCAGCTTTTTTCTGCTATGGCCTGTCTATGACACTTGAATTCTAGGACGGCAGGCAGTCACCGTAGCTGTCCAGCTTTTATGTGAAATCTAGAGCATGGACTGCTCTTTAGGCTTGTGTGACAAGCGTGCTATTCGTCAACCATCCCCTAGTCCACTGATCATGAAAATGTTTGTTTTCTAAGGTTTATTTATTTTTCATCTTACGTGTATGGACGTTTTGCTTGAATGTATATCTGTGTACTACATCCATGCCTGGTGCCCATAGTGGCCAGAAGAGGGCCTCAGCTATTCTGGGAGTTACAGACAGTGGTGAGTTGCCATATGGGTGTTAGGAATGGAACTTGGGTCCTCTGGAAGAGCAACAAGTGCTCCTAACCACTGAGCCATCTTTGCAGCTCATATACATACATACATACATACATACATACATACATACATACATACATGTGTGTGTATGTGTGTGTGCATGTGCTTGCACATGCTTATGGGCATGCCATGCTGCATGTGAGGAGGTCAGAGGAAAACTCTGTGGAGTAGCTTCTCTCTTTTCACCTTTGCACGATGGACGGGTTCTTAGGTTACCAGGTTTGAGTAGCATGCATCTATCCATTGAGCCATTTGCCTGCCTCCTGTTGGCCATTTTTACTTACTTTTGAAATCTTCATCCAGTGTTGTGCCTCTTTCAGTCTGTTTGAACGTAGTAGTTGATGACTTATAATCAATCACTTGAGAGCATCATTTTTGCATTGCTTTTTTCTTTGTATTTTATGTGAGTTTGTGTTATGAAATGACACGTGTATTTGGGCATCTCTCCCAATTTTATTCTCGAATCTTCTCATTAAAGTGACTACTTTCGAGAGGGTCAATCCTCAATATCAATCAGAGGAAAACAAAGCACTGTGATAGAAGCAATGTCAAACTGTATAAGACACAGAAACCTGCTTAAAATCAGCTAAACTCTGCTCATATCACCAGCAATCAGAAAACAGCAATGCAGATGCAGAATGTGCTGCAAAGTTAGAACTTGCTTGGGGTAAATATGGAAATAATGGTGTAAAGGGGCCAGGAGAAGGGAGAGACAGGGGAGAGAAGCAGGGGTGCGGCTAACGGTAAAGGGCAGCTAAAAAGGATATGGAGAGGAAGAGAGTGAGCAAGAGGTCAGAAGATGCCCCTAAGTGAGAAAGTTCAAAATAAAAATTACATACATATCAGAAGAGAAACAAAAATGAAAAGATAAAATGTAGTAGAAAGAAAAGGTAAAAGTGGGGGGAGAAAGGAAAGGAAAAAAAAAAAAAAAAAAGATAGTGCAATAATGCCAAAACAGTATAAACAAAATTTGATAACTATGTGAAATAGAATAAAAATAAAAACATGAAAAGTTAAAGATGATGATAAAGGAAAAATAATGCTAAAAATATAGCCAAAAGAAAAAAAGGGGGGGGGGGCGCGATGCACATGGAGCAAAAAGCAAAGATGAAGTGCGCATCTTCCGTCCCGGTCCTTGAATCCTGGAATCTGCTGAAGTGCATGAGGTGAGGCTGTTAGTGGGTCCTGCTGTCTTTCCTGTGGTTTATGCTGCTGTTGATTCTGGTTGATGCCTCCTAGAGCTGTCTTTCCAACTGGAGTTTCTCTTCCTTGTATACTAGAGGTCTTTCCTGGCCATAGCTATTATCCTTGCAGTCTCTGTGTTAGGCAGATTCTCTTACCCTCATGAGACTCTCAGTTCATACCATACCACAGAATGGCTGATATTTTTGCTGGGAGTATCTCCCAAGTGTAGTGGGCAAGTGGGAAGCAACCACAGTATCGAGATCTGTGCAGGCAGAAGACCTGTCTTAAGCATTGCACTTCAGCTCTCTCTGGCTCCCTAGAGTGCATGGCATGTAGGTGACTCCAGATTTTTAATCTACCTGTTGAACCCAGGCTTAGGGCACTCAAACTCCAGTGGTATTTTCAGTTGATGAGATTGGTTCCGGGTTACTGGGGCCAAAGTTATGTGCTGAGCAGCATTGATTCTTGCAGGGTTTAGCTAATTCTAAATGGTTTCTAGTGAACTCTAAAAGTTAATTCAACAAGATGCCTTTCCAACCCAGCTGGCCTTCATGATCTGAGCCAAAGTATTATTGCAGGCTACATGGGTTTTCAGTAGGATAAACTGTGCAAGTCTTTGCATTTTTGGAGTCTCAGGAATGACTTCTTTATAGAACCAGAATATAGAAACATCGAACTGTTTTAAATGGTCTGCATATGGCCAGGCGAACAAAGCGTCTGGAGCATCCTAGGCCTGTGGGTCTGAGGATTGGCTCTGCTTATCCTTTACTGATTGCAGCAGAATTTAGTGCTGTGGGGCCATCCTTTGCTAGTAACATTCAACAGCTCCCGTGTTTTGTGTCTTTGTATCTAAGGAGTGGTAATGAACTGTGGGGGGCGGGGTTCTGAACTTTACATGTACAGCAATATAATCCACGCAGCTCTCAGAGCTGGTAATGATTTCATTATCTGGCACTTTATAACCTGGAGTGTTGACTCCACGAATTCAAAGGAGGCTTAGAACACTTCCTATCTTGGGAAAACCATTTTAACATCACAGCTCTGTAAAACTACAGATGCACAGCTTCTGTGGAAGAAGGCTCTTTGAAGCAGGCCCTTTCTGTCTTTGTGAGAACGAGTGGTAATGTCCTCCTGAGTGATGCTGGTCAGGGACAGATGGTTGTTTTTCAGGGACAAACATCTAGTGTCAATATGTTAGTTGGTAGCCTGTGTTGAAGAAGTAGTCTTTTATGGGATCTGTTTTTGCTTGAGCCCTGTGAGTCTATCTGGGAAATACTGTTCTCTTGTCTCCTATTTTGGTGTTGTTATATTTGTAATGTCTTCTCTCTCAGCCATTTCTGCTAAATTATATAAATCAATACAGTTATTTAATATTCAGCAAGTATAGTCACCATGTTTCTGATACCAGTAACATACAGTTTTTTTTTCTTGGCTAGGGAAGAAGTTCTGCATGTATCATAAGTGCTAAATTATTTCTAAATTATATTAATATGGAGGGGAAAATGTTATTGGTTTTCTACTTCATAATCATTAGTATTCATGAAAATGCAATATTTTCTTTTTTCTTCAAGGTCTTTAACAAGACCTTTATTATTAGCCTTTGTAACCATTTTGTGTTAGTTGACTATCAGTGTGAAGAACAAACGAAGCAGAAAATTTAAATGCTTTTGATGTTTTAACTTTAATATTAATCATTAATCTATATTCCAAAGCTACTTCTTCATTGATAACTTTATTGCTTCAGAAAATATTTCCTGGTGTCCTTCTTTTAATTAGAAATAATTTTTAAAAAGAGCTGTTTTTGTTTTATTTATTTTATGTCCGTGGGTGTTCTGCCTGCATGAGTGTCTGTATACTGTGTGGTGCCCCTGGGACTGGAGTCACAGATATATGGGTGTTGGGAATTGAACCCAGGTCCAAATGTTGCTAAATGGCTCAGAGGTTAAGAGCACTGGCTGTTTTTCCTGAAAGTCTTGAGTTCAATTCCCAGCAACCACATGGTGGCTCATCTATAGTGAGATCTGGTGCTGTCTTCTGGCATGTAGGCATACACCCTGGAAGAATACTGAATCCATAATAAATAAATAAAAAAAAAATCCCCTTTGGTTTTTAAAAATCTCAAACAAACTTTTTATATAAAAGTATGTAGATTTATGTATGTCTGTGTGTTACCCACATATGTATGTTGGTGCCTGTAGAAGACACTAGAGAGGACCAGAGGGTTGTCAGCTGCCCAATGTTGCTGCTAAGAACTGAATGCAGCAAATGCCTTTAGTTGACGAGCCATCCCTCCAGCCCCGAAGATTTTTACTCTTTAAACTGTTCTGTCTAGCTATGGAAACATATATAAGAGAAGAAAGCATCACATATATAATTTAATGTTTTTTTATTGAAAGGTTTTGTTTTTGTTTGTGAAAGGGTCAGATTATGTAGCCCACAATGGCCTATAACTCACTCATAGCAGTTCTCTTAACTCAGCATTTTGAATGTTAGGACTGTGGGTGTGAACTACAAAACTGAGCAAATAGTTATTTAATTTTTTAAGTGTGTGTGTGTGTGTGTGTGTGTGTACATGTGTGTATATATGTGCATGTGTGTGTGCATGTGCAGACATGTGCATGCATCAGAGCTCACATGTGGAGGTCAGAGGATGAATTCGTACGGTCTTCATCTCCTCCATTGTTATATGGGTTTCAGGAACTGAACTCAGGCCATCCGGCCTGGGTAGCAGGTGCCTTTTCCTGATGAGCCTAAATCTTGCCTGCCCAAGATTTTACTTTTTGACTTGCCCATTTATACAGGGGAAGGAAAATGCTAAATATGGAGTCAATGTTAAACTTCCTAAATTCCACCAAATTCTTAAGATTGGAAAACACTTCCTATGGGTGTGGCCTTGGGCTACCCCCCCCCCCCACCTCTTTGGGGGAATTTTCTAAACAGGGTTTCTCTGTGTAGCCTTGGCTGTTCTGGATTTGTTCTGTAGGCCAGCGTGGCCTTGAACTCACAGAGATACAGGGATTATAAGTGTGCCACCACTTCAATTTAAACAAAGCATTTGAAGGCCCATGGCCTTGGCCCTCTGATTGGACTAGAATTCTCCTGTTGCCATCTTGAAGCTATGTCTAGGTCGGGCGAGGACTCATGGTTCTGTTTTACAGCCGAACAGGACATTCTACATCCAGTTCTGATGTGACGCTACATACTAAGCTAGAGACTTCACACTTGTTATTGTAGGCACTGTTGTGGATATAGACACTGAAGCTTATAGCGATATAAATTAACTTGGTTTATGTTGCTGAACTACTTGGTAGCACCCAATTCTTCCCAATTTGATATCCTATGGCTTTGCCACCAATTCTAACTTTATGCCCTTAACTCTTCCTGTGGTGCTTAGCAGTTTCTGGTTTGGAACTGCCCTTTTGTGGTACCACAGGTGTCTGTCAGGAACTCCCGGCTTGAGATATTACTTAGAAATCTGTTTGGATAGTGTCAGTAAATGAATCAGATTGATTCCAGGGGAATGCTGTAGACTCCATACTCTTCCCTCTGGTTTATAGAGAAAAGGCTTGTCTCCAGTTCTTCTCTGATTTACTCTCCAAGTGAGGATGGCCCTTGCCTTTGAGTCCTGCCATCATTCCCCAGAGTCTAGAACCTGCTTTATGCCCTGAATCTTCCTGACAACCCAGGAAAAAATACCTGGATCTGAGTTCTGGTGGATTTTCTGGATCTCAGGGCTTTCTGCTCCTGACCACCCTTCTTACCTATTGGGACATAGGTCAACAAAATAGACACTGTCCCGCAGTTCTTATTGCTGCTGTGTCCCACTTGCCTGCCATTGTGTCCTTAGAAAGAACAGAAAATCAGTTATCAGGACAGTTGGGAGGAAATAAAGGAGGGAGGAAAAGATGAAGTGTTGTGATCTGAAGGAGGGATGCTGCCACAAACACAGATATGTGTGAAATCGCAAGGCTGAAGCTGTGGGGACCAGTCACTGCTATTTCAGCAACGGTGAGGGAGTCTGGTTTTCTTCCCAGAATGGCAATTTAGGTTAGGGATTTAGACACTGCACTGGGACTATGGGCTGTGATGTGTTGAAAATTATTATAAAAGCATCAAGGTGGTTTCTTTCTTTGGTTTTCTTTTAGAAAGGACCAGTGTTCATAAGGAAACCTTATCCTTTAAAGGCCACATTTTGTTATGAAAGCAATCTACCTTAGGCATCATGGACTGGGTTTTGAGAGAGGTGACCCTGCCAGTCCTTTGGAAACATTTTTTTTGCCCTCTTAGTACTCCTAGACATTAATAGTCTCAGAAGTCTGGGGTTAGCAGAAGGTCTGCAAGTTTGCTGGGGTTGTTGTGACCCTGCTATTCTCGGGCAGCCTCAGAACTTGGGCCTTCCTAGCCAGGGCTTGGGGTTGGGTGGCTTGGTGAGACTTACAGAAAGAAGTGTAGCTAGTGTTGCCCCGACCTGAACTTTTGAGGATATTGATTCTGTATTTAGTGAATCTGCTTGGTTTCATTTCATTTGTTTGTTTTATGAGGCAGGATCTCACTATGTAGCCCTGGCTGTCCTATAATTCTCTGTGGACACCAGGCTGGCCTAAAATCACAGAGACCTGGCTGCCTTTTTGCCTCCTGAGTGGTGGATTAAAGGGTGTGCCCCCACATCCCACTTCAGGGGGAGTTTCCAGTTCCCCCTGTATGCAGAAAAGCGGTATTGAGGGAGACTGTTGAGGTCTGTTATGAAATGCCCCTGGGCCTCATCAAAAATTCCCAGGCCTGTCCCCAGCTCCTGATATTATAGAGAGGTGACTGGATCAGGAGACCACTCAAATCGGCAACCTGAGGGGATGGGGCCTAGTGTGAGGAAGTGAGCATTAGAGACTTCTCCTGAAACACACACCTTGTTCTAGACCTTTCTGTTCTCTCTTGTCACGAGGTGAGTAGCGTTCTCACTGCCATGTCCTTCTGCGTGTTTCTTTATTGCTACAGCCTTGAAAGCAGCGCAGTCAGCTGGCCATGACCGAAACCTCTGACTCAAGCCAAAATAAGCCATCCCACCCCCCACCCCCTGCCCCTTGTAAGGTATTTTTGTCACAGCCACGAAAAGGTAACACCAGGCGGTTGGTTACTTAATAATCTAGTGTCTTTTTACCTTTCCTTCCTTTCTGACTGATATGCTTGTATACCTCTCGGCATTGGTCTGCATGTGTAGTGTTCCTGGTAAATGTCACCAGACACAAGGAGTTAGCATTAGGATGACTACATAGTCCTCTCCCCAGTTGACCTTACATATGTAGTCCCTGTTTGACTGGCTGTCAGCAAAGATGTTTTTGGCAGTTAGTATCATTTGCCTTTCGATGGATGCAGAGATGCTGGACTAGAGCATGAAAATGTGGTCTGTTTTAGCCACTGCATATGATCAGTGGTTCGTGAGCATTCCAGCTGGAGTGTGGAGAGCAAGCGCCATCACTAAGGTTTTGATACTAGCTTCCTCATGCAGCTGTCCGCTTCTTCCTCTGTGAAGGAGGAAAAGTTGCATCTCAGTGGCTGTTGGGGTAAGTTTGAAACCTGGCTCTTTCAGTTCTGGGAGTCTAATTACATCTGAGCTTTTAAGGGAGGATTTGTTTTTAGTATATGTCACTGTCAGCAGCCATTCAGGATCCCCATGTACCTACCTGTCGCTGGCTAATTTACACTTATGCGAATTGATGGGAGATACGGAAGCAGTGGCTGTTGATTTACACAGTCTGGCTATTTTTATTTATATCTGCATATGAGTTTGAAAATGTCTGAATGCTAATAGAATTTTCGCCCCTCTTGAGACACCACCAAATGCGGTTCAAGTGTATTTTATGTGCTCACTAAATAAGAGTTCTGGGTGTCTTCCAGAACCTATGAGCAAAGTCCTGCCTCAGGTCCCAGCCACTTTCCCGGTTTACTTGGGCTGAGTTTTACCTTGAATTCCATTGACACCTTCATCATTGCCAGCGATGAGCCTGTAAATTTTTACACTGACTTATAAATTTTAAAGTGAAACAGTCAATAAACGTTTCAGAAAAACAATGAAGACATCTCATTTTAAAGCCAGGAGTCCTGAAGGGGAGATCAATAAATCATCAATAAGGCATCACTTCAAAAAGCCTTGGGCTGAAGATCGGCTGCTCTCTGTCCTGTGGAATGTAGCAGAAATAAATGTGGGTAATGCTCAGCCTGCTTAGAGATTTAGAGGCTTGAAAAGGTGTAGCAATTACTATGGATGCATGTCAGGTGTTTAGTGTGGGGGTGTTCAAGCCGGTTTGTTTGATAGGGACGGATGGTGTGGAGGGTGTGTCCTGTGATTACAATGTATGCTTGCATCTGTCCAGAGATGAGCAACGGTGGTCTAACAGGCCCTCCAGTTTTCTCAGCATCTGTTCAGCATCTGTTCGGTAGAAGTATGCATCCCGCCTCCCCTGGTCTTTGTCTTTTGTGTAAGATGAACGAGAGAGTGCTCGACATTTTAATTAGTTAAGAAGCGTGATTATTTCTGAGCCATCTCAAGCTTTGGGATGCAGCCTTTGTTCAGAGTTGTGGTTAGTTTAAACGTTGAAGTCTATTGCTTTTCTGGATGGAATTTCAAGTCCAGTGTTAGGGATGCTAACATTACTATTCTAAACTCTGTATGGATAAATTCTCACTGGGACATGTTGAAGTAGAATGTAGTAGCGCACTCGTTGCGCAAAATAAGAAACCAAAAAGCAGCTGGGCGTGGCGGCGCACACCTTTAACCCCAGCACTCAGGAGGCAGAAGCAGGTGGATCGCCGTGAGTTCAAGGCCAACCTAGCCTACAAAGTGAGTCCAGGGTAGCCAAGGCCAACATGGAGAAATCCTGTCTTGGAAAAAAAGAAAGAAAGAAGGAAAGAAAGAAAGCCCAAAGCAAAGAGGCTATGTAATTTTCTGGCTCACACAGGTGGCTGGTGGCAGGGATGCTTTGAATACACACAGATGACGTCTGAATTCTTTACTGCTGTTCTGTGTAATAGAGTGTATGCGTGTATGCTAGGCTGGGTCTTGGAAGGTGCTCTGATTCTGAGCACCTAGCTGCCTTTAGCATCCCAGTGAGACTCTTAAGAGCACGAAGGGGTAGATGATAGTGAGATTTGCAACCTTGGGAAGGTTGCCTGTAAATTGAGAATGAGGTGAACGGGAACAGGTAGAGCACGTTAGAGAAAGGGGTACTGGTAGAGGTAGTGGGGTGTAGCAGCCTGGGCTGGATGGCCCTAGTGGGAAGATTGACTCTGGTCTGTGCATACTGGAGACGTTAGGGGTTCCAGGGGCCACAGGTGGGTGGGTGAGTTGGCATTAGAGAGGACAGAGATGGCACTAGAGGTTAGTCACTGGAAAGAATTCTGAGAGTCATAGTTTTAATACACAGGGTGGAGAGACCCAAACAAGCTGTTTGAAAGCAAGACAATAATAAATTGCTTGTGAGCTATCAGCTTGTAAATCTGACTGGCTATGTAGGCAAAGAAGTTGATTAAACTTTCAGATACATACTTTAGGGAAAACTGTACTGTAATAATAACTAGTTCACTAAAAACTGCCTTCTGCAGACCCATGCTATTTACTTTACTTATAAGGATGCAATATTTTCTTTTCAAGACAGGGACATAGCCTCCACTGACTAAACGTTTTGAGAATAGTCTTTTTCCTCCTAAGTTGGCAGCATTCCAGGTGTCTCTGTGATCATTGCTATGGTTGTGTGGAAAAGGGGGGGAAAGCCTCAACAATTTGAATAAACGTGCACTTGCCCAGAGTGGAACAAAAGTAGCCTGTGGTGCAGAAGGCGGCATGCAGATTATTTCTTAATGGGAGTGTTTGCCTCTGGTGGAGTGGCATGTGCTTCCAAGAGCATGCACGTAGTCCGCCTGTGTGCCTCTGTGTGTCTCTGTGTGTGCATGTTGATTTTCTGTATTCTGCCTGCGTCACTCCTATGGTAATGAGCATCTCCCAGTGACCTCCGTAGGTGAGGAGGGCTGCTTTGATGGTTAAAGACCTACAGTTTCCACACATTAAATGTGCATAACACCTTAAGGGCGTTAAGCAACACCACACTCCCTAAGCACACACGCACATCTCACAGCCTAAGTAGCCACAGCGCCTGCATTCCCACAGTGGCGGCAGGCAGAGCAGATGCCTCTGTGCTTATCTGGCTGCGCTGCTCACTTCAGGACAAAGTTCTACAATCATCTCATGGATTTATTTTCTCTACATTATAAAGCCTGGACTGTGAAGATGTCATCATGCCATCAGGGGCAGCATGAGCCAAGTTCTTGGGGCTGTTAAGGATTTCTTTGCCTTCCCTCTTTTTTGGAGATGTGTCTCAGGGAAAGGCTTTGCCTTTAGAGAAAAATTTTATTGCGTTGGCCAATAATGTGTAGCAATATTAAATTTAATGGCAGACCTTGAAGTGTATAAAAACTTAAGTCCAGAAAAAGGTAAGACTCATGCTACTAATTTTAAGGTAAGTTAATAGCTCTAGTAAAAGGCGGCAAGCATGTCTTTTATTATTTCATGTTTACTAAAGATTTATTTGAGTTGTTGATTGATATATTTGAGAGACTATGTTTTAATATTAACTGAAAAGGTGTTTTTTTTTATTAGATCAAAGTGGCTTTTCCTTGTAAATGTACATTTGTACAATGGTAAATGTGCTTGTTGATGAATTGCAAATGCATCAGTATGATAAGGTGGTCTTTGAGAAAATAGTATGTAGTCTTGGGTTATAGTCAAAGACTATAAATCAAGGACACAGGCATGTTGAAATTTTCATCTGTTTAATACAAGCAGTAGGTTTTAATTTAAGTATTCACAAGTCCAACTCACTTTGAATTATGATAAATTGTTCTATTTTAATTTTCTTTAATAATCTAGGAGGGTGTTTCTAATATGTATCAATTAAACATAGTCAATCCAGGGAAAAGAAATAGGTTTATAAAATGAAATGGCACGAGTGCTCAGCATAGATAAAATGGAGGCAGAATCCACGTATCATGTGTGGAGAACCTGTCAGCCCCAGAAGCTTGAGGGAAACATTCTAAAGTATGAATTAGGAATCAGAAATTTGACATGTACAGAGATTGTTCTTGTATGGAAAGAAATGCTGCTGTCTGCCCAGACAGAACAAGTGACATGTCAAGAAATGTCATCTAAGCCCATCTCCAAGTTGAAATTCATGTGTCATCCAGATTATTGAGGCATGTTGACTCAGATGCAACTTTTCCAGCCTGTCTGGGGGTTGTTGCTGGCCTGCGGGGGCCACCTCAGCGTGCTGTGCTCACAGTGCCAGGCCTGGTGCTCGCTTTTAATTCAAAACCATAAATTGTACCATAGTTGATACCTTAATATACCCGAATTTTCCACGTCTGAAAAGGAAATCTTTATTTAGATGTAGAATAGGATTTGGTTCACTTGATAACCACGTTGTTACAGTGATTCCCGGGTGAAGTTGTCTAGTCATGTGTGCAGAGTGTATGAGTGAGGGGCTTTTTGTGGCATGCTGTCAGGACTATGTAGTTCATAACTGCCTTGCAAGTAAAGAGTGACTTCTGTTACTCCCACTGCATACTGTGGTCTCTAAGATTGGAGTCCGCATAAACTCTCGTCTTAAACATTACAGAAATTTGGGTTGTCTTTTCCAGTTATATAAACTTTAAAAGATAATTTAAGATATCATTTCAGGCTAGAGGTTCTCATGTACAGATAGTCTTACTAAGGTTTTTTTTTTTTTTAATTTAAATTAAGTCTTTTTTTGATGTGTTACTTAAGAGATTTTCTTTGATTGATTTTAATAATTTATCTTTGCTGGGAAGAAAAAAAAATCTTCACTGAACCCACCCACTCTGTTAAAACAAACAAACAAACAAACAAACTTCTCTGTTGGTAGCAAGGCCATTTAAAAAAGAACAATTTCTTATACATTCCAGACCAGTTAAAGCTTATAGGCTATGCAGAGTATGTGACACTGATAGAGTCAGAATTCTCATGAAGTCTAAATTGCATTATTAGTGGCAGGAGTGGAAGTAGCTTCAGTCGAGTGGCTTACAAAGTTGAGAAATGTTCATTCACAGGGAGAAAGGTCAAATAGGCCTAGAGTTTTAGTGGAAGAGCTTCAGATTTTAAGCCATCTTAAGTGTAAAATGCCTATTTGTGCATTTGTATTTATAAGCATATTAATTATATATTTGTGTGTTTGTATATATATATATTTGTATTTATTGCATGCTTAAAATTATTATTATATTAGTTTTAGATTTTGGCTTAATGTACTAAATCTCTAAGCTGGAGAATCATCTCAGTGACTTTTTAAAATGATACAGAGAGAAAGTAGGGCTTCATCATAATGAAGACTCATCAATAGAGCAAGCTTGCGGCACCTACAGCTTCTGTTTTTATAACCTCCGAATGTCTATGGACTCAAACTTCTTCTTGTAGGACCAAGACAGCAGAGCACTCCCTTACCCTTGCAGACTGTTAGAGAGGGCAATGGTGCACTAGCCCTAAAAATACTTGGAAAGTGGGAAAGGACTGTAGCTGTGGAAGACAATATAATTAGAAATAATGGGTAACTGGGGAAATGAGATGGTTCAGTCAGCAAAGATGCCTGCTGCCAAGCTCACAGCCTGAGATTGACTTCCAGACCCCACATAGTTGAAAGAGAGAAACAGTTCCTGAAAGTTGTCCTCTGATTTCTACTCATATACTACGGCACGCACATAGATACAGCAGAGGGAGGGAGGGAGGGAGGGAGGGAGGGAGGGAGAGAGAGAGAGAGAGAGAGAGAGAGAGAGAGAGAGAGAGAGAGAGAGAGAGAGAGAGAGAGAGAGAGAGAGAGAGAGAGGAGGAGGAGGGAGGAGGGGAGGGAAGGGAAGGGGAGGAAACTATTAAGGATAATGTACATTTCATCTACTTTAATAGAAAGGAAACTGTATTTGTCCTGGGGGTGCCAATGAAAGCACTTTGACCTAGAACTTGGGTACCATCTGGTAATTTTCCCTCTGGCTCAGTAGCCTGCATGCCAACAGTATGTGCTCTGTGTAGCATGCCTTATGGAAGGGCAGATGTCAGTGTAGGAACAAGCCCTAGGTTTCTGGAGTCAGAAGAAACCATAGCAGTGTTATTCTTTCATAACATGCTTTTCCAGTAAACAGATCTTCAGGTAGTACTGGGCCCTCCAATTTCTATCATGGCTGCTCCTGCCCTTTTCATTTGTATCAATTGTTGATTTGTAGGATATGCAAATTTTTATATTTGTGATGTCACTTATGTTAATACCGTTTAAGCTCTTAGCACAAAACTGCTATTTAGGGAAAGGAAAGTAGACATCTTCTTAGAGGATTCTTTTTAAAAAAACTATTGTTGATGATGATGGTGATGATGATGATGATGATGTGTGTGTGTGTGTGTGTGTATGTGTGTGTGTGTGTGTGTGTCACTTCAGGTGTGTGTGGGCAGCTTTCAGAAGTTGTCCCTCTCCTGTCAATTTGTGGGACCCAGGAATTGAAGTGAGGTCACACCCTCAAATAAGTTGTTGTTGTTGTTGTTGTTGTTCTTCTTCTTCTTCTTCTACTTCTTCTTTTTCTTCTTCTTCTTCTTCTTCTTCTTCTTCTTCTTCTTCTTCTTCTTCTTCTTCTTCTTCTTCTTCTTCTTCTCTTTTTTTGGTTTTTCGAGGCAGAGTTTCTCTGTGTAGCTTTGGCTGTTCTGGACTCGCATTCTAGACCAGGCTGGCCTTGAACTCACAGGGATCCAACTGCCTCTGCCTCGTGAGTGCTGGCATTAAAGGCGTGTGCCACCACCACTCGGCAGCACCTCTTCTTGATGAGCCATCGTACTCACTCATTTTCCCCCTTAAACATTATTTGTTGTCTTGTAGAATTATTAGCTGCTAGTTATGAATTTGTACAGTCAGTAGTGGCATAGTGAGTACTTGACAAAGCACTGGTTAGGGGTATGAAGATGAATAAAATTATTTGCCCCTTACAGTAGCTCCTGATCTAGTACACAGACATGCTCATGGCCCTGTAATAGAGAGGGACCTTCCACAGGTACTTGAGTGTGGAAAAGTCAATGTGAGATTTTTGGGGGATGAGGTTTGACTGAGTTAAAGACTAAGGAAGATTACAGCAGATGGAAAGCAAGGATTGGAGTTTAGGGAGCAGGCAAAGACAGGTATTAGAGTAAAGATACTCAGGTAAATTCTAGTTTTAGGAAGAATTCTGAAAGCAGCTTAGAGCCTGTCTTAGCTAAGGTTATCATCACTATGATGAAACACCACAACCAAAAGTAAGTTGGGGAGGAGAGGGTGTGTTTACCTTACTACATTGTGGGCCATCACTGAAGGAAATCAGGAGAGGAACTCAAACAGAGCAGGAACTTGGAGGCAGGAGGTGATTCAGAGGCCATGGAGGGGTACTGCTAACTGGCTTGCTCCATTTAGCTTTCTCACCCTGTTTTCGTATGGAATCTAAGACCTCTAGCCCAGGTATGGTACCACTCACCAAGGGCTGGGCCCTCCCCAAACAGTAACTAACTTAAAAAATGTACTATAGGCTTGCCTACAGATGAATCTTATGGAAGCATTTTCTTAATTGAGGTTCCCTCCTCTCAGATGATTCAGCTATGTCAAGTTGACATAAAAATATTCAGCACAGAGCCTAATGGTGGGAGGAGCAGGGTTGGACACCAGAAGGTTACCTGTGGAGCTTAAGGAGTAGGCAAGGCCAGATAAAGACCTGATAACCCAGCGTAAGGAATTTAGATTCCCCACCCCCTACCCCACCAGTGGGTTTTGAGTTGAGAGATCTCAGTCTGGTTCTTAAAGTCTTAAGACAGGCGCTCATAAACTCCATTGAGCATCAATGCCACTGTGTAGCCAAGGCTAGCCTTGAACTCCTGGTCTTGCTGTTCTATCTCCCAACTTCTGGGATTATAAGCACGTACCACCATGCCCAGGTGGGGTCTAGTTTTAGAAAAAATTCTGAAGGCAATTTAGAGCCCAGTGGTGGCAGGAGTGGGGCTGGAGATTGCAGCCTTCCTCTCGATTGTGCTATCCCATTGTCTCTCATAGGGATACACTGGGCTTTCATCCACTTTGGTGGCCTTTGTCCCTGACCAAAGTTGTCCTAGAACTTGCACATGCTTCTTCTGGGTCAACTTATTGTTTAGGATAAGATAGCTGCACAGCATTCATGTTCTGGTAAGACAGTCAACACTTCCGATCTAAGTTTGTGACTTACCTGTTGAACAGAATGCTACCTAATGTTGAGTATCTCTGTTCTTATACGATGTTGAGAGTGGGGAAAATGGTTTCTCTGAGCAGTCAAGATAACACTTCATCAGACTGTGGTGTTTTGGTTTGAGGGTTAGTTCTATTGGTTGTAAAAATCTATCTCAACCCTAGGGCAAGAAGATCAGTGCTTTTTCCTGGTAGTTTATGGGACGTGGCCTTTTCCTCATTCAGCGATGCTGCTGTTCACTTGCTTCTCTTTCACTCCACTCTCCAAATCTACTGATCTACTTCTGAGCCATCTATGGGGACAAGTTCTTGCTTGCATGTGTGTGTCTGTGTTTGTGTATCTATGTGTACAATGTGTTTGTGTGCAGAGTGATGGGTGGGCCCCACAGTACTTACAGAGAGGGAGAAGAACAACTTTGCACAGTTGATCCACTTTCTTTTTGAGGCAGAGTCACCTTGGTATTTCGTGACTGTGAACACCAGGCTAGCTGGCCCAAGGTTTCTGGGTGGTTCTCTGTTTCCACCTCTCATTTTTATCACATCCAACATTTTACAAGGGTTCTGGGGTTTGAAATCAGATCGTCATTGCACAGCAGGCACTTTTACTGGTAAGCCATCTCCTTGGCCCTCTTCTTACCCTTGGTAAACAAACAAAAAATATTTACCTTTTTTCATGTACTTTTCTACTCTAGCTGAATTTTTGAACTGCCAATCCAATTCCATATGTAACCCAGTTTTTTTTTTTTCTTCTACTTTTGGTTGTAAGCCTAGCCTTGAACAGCTGAGCCATCTCTCCAGGCCTTTTCTTATTTTCTTATTGAACTAAATTTACAATTTAACTGAAGAGGAGACACAGCCTATGGACATTATAGTTTCCTTTTTAGGAAATTGATAGGAAATTTCAGGAAAATTAGAGTAAATGATTTGTTGTACTTTAGGCCCTATCTCTCTTTCCTTCCTATTTCCCTTTCTTTCTCTGGCTAGCCTAGAACTTTCCATGTAGACCAAGCTAGCCCCAGACTCATGACAGTCTTCCTGAGAGCTGTGATTCATAAGTGTGAGTGCTTTTTCATGATAGGTATTCCAATCTATCATTTCTTTTATTTTTATGGTTCCTAGTTGGTATAGCAGTAGATTTTTTGAATGACACATATTATTCACTTATTTTAGGTAGGTGGATGTTTTGTCTGCATACTGGAAGCAAGATCACAAGGGACTACAGTTGTAGTTGGTTGTGAACAGCCATTTGGGTGCTGGGACTTGATGTCCGAACCTCTGGAAGAACAACCAGTGCTCTTAATCACTGAGCTGTCTCTCTAACATGAATATTTGATATTTTCTTAATTAAAAACAAAACAAAACAAAACCAAACAAACAAAAAACCAAGCCGGGTGCGGTGGCACTCACCTGTAATCCCAGCACTCAGGAGGCAGAGGCAGGTAGATCGCTATGAGTTCGAGGCCAGCCTGATCTACAAAATGAGTCCAAGAAAGCCAAGGCTATACGGAGAAACCTTGTCTCAAAGGAAAAAAACCTAAAAACAACAAGCAAACAACAAACAAACAAACAAAACACCACAAACAAACAAAAATGCCCCCCAATACAGTTGAAAAACGTAAATACAAGTACAGCATGAGTAACTGAATACAGGGTTCCCTCAGCTGTTTTTATGACTTTCCATAAGAAACGTCTTTAATCACTCAGCACCCTTTTGCAGGGCTATAGTGTTACTTTCGTATGTCTAAATCACATGCTTGCTGACTTCTCAGCTTTTGATATCATCCATTTTAAATTAGATTTTTTCCCCTGTGGTAGATAAGGCATTTGTTCATTTGCGCTACTGGTACAATGCCTTCTGTCACTTTACTGGCCACTGCACCATTCAGCTCCTCCTCTGGCTGCCACATCCCTTTCGGTCACTTCAGTGGCCTCCAAACTCCTTCTGCCACTTCACCGGCCACCACACCTTTTCTTCTACTTCCCTGGCAGCCACACTCTTTCTGTCACCTCCCTGGCCACCACCTTCTTCTGCCATTTCACTGGCTGCCACACCCCTTCTGTCACTCCACAGTACACCCCACCCTTTCTGCCATTTCACTGGCTGCCACACCCCTTCTGTCACTTCTTCACTGGCTGCCACAGCACTTCTGCCATTTCACTGGCTGCCACACCCCTTCTGTCACTTCTTCACTGGCTGCCCCATCCCTTCGGTCACTGGCTGCCTTTCTGTCCCTTTAACACTTCACTTGTACTCTCACTGTGCTGGGACTGAGCTGCACCCAGCACCCTGCTGGGTGGGTCTGCTGCATCTCCAGACACCTCACATTTCTGTGTCCTGCTCTGCCAACTAGAACCCTTTATCTCGCTCATCTAATGGCCATAGCATTCTCTTTGCCCCTTTAAAACTCTCCCAACACCTCTCAGTATGTTTCCATTCTTCCATGTTCAAGATTGCTTTCCTGTGTTTTGATCGCAGGTTGACTTTCAAAGTTTGATTTCAAGAGACATCATTTACATCACCATGTCACTTGCATACATCTTATGACTATTATCAATGCCCACAGAGAGAAGTAAGTAGGTAAATTACTTTAGGAATGCTGCCTTAGAGGATGGTATGTAAGGAAAAGGGCAGATTTTGGATAATTCTGCAACAAATGATAAATCAAATTCATTACACAAAACTGAGTTCCCAATACTAATTTTAACGACGGGCACTCTTCAGGACACCTCTGTGAAGTAAGCCTGATTGTTATCTTTGTTTTGGAGATGACAAGTCCGAGAAGCAGGCACTCACAGAGCGAAGGAGAACTTGCCCTAGGCAATCCTGTGATTGGTGGAATTGGTGTTTTACTCCTGTTGCCTGGATTTGGAGCCTAGGTTTTCAGTCACCTTTCCTGTCTCAGGGACGTTACTGCTTTGTTTGGAGGTGGCCCATAAACAGGTGGGTGCCATCAATTGTCCTCTTTTTGGAACTTACTCACTCTTGGTTTTTGGAGGTTCTAGGTCTGGTGATGTACTTGTTCCTCTTAAAGACTTATTTTGACTGGACTCCGAGTTAGCAGCAGAAGTTCTCAGTGAGGAGAGCCCATGTCTCTTGGCAATCTTTTCCCTTATTCTTTTGGTTACAAGTTTAGCATGATCTTCAGCCTTCTCACTTTTTTTATTTTGTGCATTGTCTTTTCAGAGCAATACATTGACATTTGTGTTACAGGATAGAGGAGTAATAGATGCTGACCCGTGGGTGCTTTGGTCCTGGGCTGCTTATTTTCTTTGTTGAAGGGCTTTCTGACAACATGTTGAAAGACAGCATCTTCTTTAGAGAAACAGAAATATTTTCAGATCCTTCTAGATCCTTTGGGACCTAACCTACAAGGCACAGTATTATCAGTCCATTCTTAATTTTCTTAAAACAATAACCAAGTTTATCTGGGCATAGTGGGATATGCCTTTATTCTCAGCTCTTGGGAGGCAGAGACAGGTGGATCTCTGCATTCAAGGCGAGCCCTGTCTACATAGAGAATTCTAGGTCAGCCAGAGCTACCTACAGAGACCTTGTCCCAGGAAAACAAACACACAATACCTAAATTGAGAACACTCAGATTGGCGTCCACATTGCATCTTTAAACAGTCCTATGAATCCTGTCTCCGTTTCTCCTTGGTCTAAAACTAGAACGCCCCTTACTCACCAACAGGCACACTCTGTCATGGGTCAAGACAGCCCACTTCATGGGAAATCCTTGTTTGCCCTTTTCCCCACTGATCATACCACACACCCTTCCACATTTCACCAAGAGCATCAGCAGATACCTCTGTGGCCATGCACTTCTCATAGAAAGTATGAAGCTTTTGTTCATCTGGTCGGGAGGAAGATGCTAGCTTCATCTTTATATGGATGACCACCTAGGAGGCACCGTGAAAAAGATCTCGCCACTGTCTCAGTAAAGACATCTCAGTTCTTTTTGTGGATGCCTTCCTCTCCATCACCCTAGGTTTCCTGGACATTCTTTTGACTAAGTAGACTTCCTAATGAGTAAGTACTTCCTGAACGGGGGACAGAAAGGTAAACAGCAGGCTGCGTTGCTAGAACAACTGTGCAGGGAAGCAGTGGGGTAACAGTGAGGAGGCCGGGAGAGAGATGTGGGGTCTTTCATATCCTCTGATGGCTTTGGACGACCTCAAGAGACAAAAGGAGATGATGATAAGCTTTGGAATAAACAGTTGATATTACAGTAGTTCCTCAGGAAGCTGAATCTGCCAGTGGAGGGACCAGCAGAAGCGAAAGCTGGAGAAAACACCCTGCAGTCGGCCTGAGAACTTGGTCTGGGTGCATCAAGGCCATGGACCCTGGTCGCTGAGGCTTTGACAAATGATCCGTTACTTCTCTAATTACAAGTCAACAGAACAGGTGCTACCCTGCCCGAGCTAGAGCTCCTTCGGCTGTCGCTTTGAAGAATGGTAAATGATTGCTTCCATTGAGCGGTTTAAAGAGTACATCATGGTTATAAATGGGTGTGACATAAAGCTTTTGCCTAGTCCAATAACCTGTTGCTTCTTGTTTTTCTTTAAGATTGATGCACTGTCTGTTTTTCCAGGAAAAAAAATGTACAACGATGACACTGAAGAGACCATGGAAGCAGGGCCTGTCTCTTCCTTACTACCATGTAGGCGCAGAAGTCAGTAGAGAAGCAAAGTAACACTGAGAGGGCAGCCATGGGGGTCCACCTTGCCATTTATTCCCTTGATTTCTTTCTGAACCTTTTTCTCTAAGGTCATCAATCCTCATCTGTCCTTTTTATAATTCATTATTTCAGTCCAAATATCTGAAATTACATGCGATTAGCTCAGAAGATGACTGCGGATAGGGGGAGAAGGCAGTAACGGAAAGCAGGCGATAGTGGTATGTGTGGTGCAGTGGGTGTTCCGGAGGGGAGTCGCTCCCGGTTCATACTTATTTCAAAATAATGGGCCGCCTCTCCTTCTTTGAGTGCATCCCAGTTTGCAGTCATTCTGCTCTCCATTCCTAGTCCCTTGTCGGCTTGAATTCTTACATGCCTGTTTCTTCTCAAGGAAGCAGGGAATGAAAGGAAGCTATGCACGAAGGGGTAAAGGCACAGTGTGGCCGGTAGATGTGGAGGGGGGGAAAGGGGAGGGGGAGGGGGGGTAAAGGCACAGTGCGGCAGGTAGATGTGGAGGGGGGAAGGGGGGAGGGGGAAGGGGGGTAAAGGCACAGTGCGGCAGGTAGATGTGGAGGGGGGAAGGGGGAGAGGGAGGGGGGTAAAGGCACAGTGTGGCAGGTAGACTGTGGGGTAAAGGCACAGTGTGGCAGGTAGACGGCGGGGTAAAGGCACAGTGTGGCAGGTAGACTGTGGGGTAAAGGCACAGTGTGGCAGGTAGACTGTGGGGTAAAGGCACAGTGTGGCAGGTAGACGGCGGGGTAAAGGCACAGTGTGGCAGGTAGACGGCGGCCACTTCATCTTCTCAGGCTTATATTTCTTTTTACTTTCTGGGCAGCTATAGTCTTGTTTTATGATCTCTTTTACATGGATGTTTCTTTATTTAAAAGAATTGTTTTTGATTTTGCTTTTTCACCACATTTCTCAAGACATATTTTGTCATAGAGGTAAAACTTAGCTACACTGGGTTTGTGAAAGTGGTAAGCAATAATTGGTGCCACCCAGACTTCGGCCTGAGTTACCTGTTAAGCCCTGGGAACCCGCCCTCTGCTGCTTTTGGCATTTGCCCTCTGCATTTACATCCCTTGTCTGTGAGGAGCCTTGGGTTGTTCTTAAGCTGTGTGTAATTCATAACAAAAGCAAAGTGAGGCAAGCATTAGCAGGCGAGGCAGAAGCCCGAAGTTCATCAGGAACAGCTCTAGTTACTGTTCTATTGCGGGGAAGAGACACCAAGGAACTCTTATAAAAGAAACTCTTTACTTGGGGGCTTGCTTACAGTTTCTGAGGGTTAGCTCATGACCATTGTGGTGGGATGCAGACAGGCCGGACAGTGGAACCGTAGTCAAGTGCTTTACATCCTGATCCACAGGCAGAGACAGACAGACAGACATACACACACACACACAGACACACACACACACACACACACACACACAGAGAGAGAGAGAGAGAGAGAGAGAGAGAGAGAGACAGACAGACAGACAGACAGACACAGACAAACAGACCCCCCCCCCCCCACAGAGAGAGAGAGAGAGAGGCAGACAGACTGGACCCTCAAAGCCCACTCCCACTGACAAAAGTCCAGCAGGACCACACCTACTTCAACAAAGCCACACCTCTTAGTCCTACTCACAGTTTCATTAACTAGGGACCAGGCATTCAATTTGATTCTCATTCAAATCACGAAGCAACACTCTAATGAAATCTCCTGCGTTGATAACTGTTGCTATAGTGTTACATCCTGACTGACATTCTCTTTGTATTAACTGGGTGGTGGGAGGCTTTTTTTTTTTTTTTTTTTTTTGGTTTGTGTGTGCATCGGTCTGTGGGGGTGGGGGTGCGGAAGTCTGGAACCCGGAAGCTCATGCAGGATAGGGGAGCCCTCTTCCTTGCCTAGTGTTCACAGTCCTTCAGGAAGTGTCACCTTCTTCCTTCCGACAGCAACATCAGCTGCGGCTGTTAGGATTGGATCTCTGCATTTACATCCCCTGTCTGGGTTTCATCTCTTCTCTAGTTTTGTCAACCAGCATCAGGTTTCTGCTTGTGTGTCTGTCTTTGCTAAGCCTTCTCATGGACCTAGTCATTTACCTACCTGTGGCGTAACCCAATCCAGAAATAATTCAAGTGTAGGAGAGGTAGGAGAAAGTCTAAGGAAGCAGTAAATTAAAGCCGTGGCCGACTTCAGTTAGCCCACAGTATATTACTTAGGACACATGAATACAGAAGTGGATCACTCCCTCAGTTCTGATAGCCCCACCTCCTCCCGCAGCTTTCAGCTTCCCTGGAGAAGTCAACACCCAATCATGTGTACCGATTGCTGTCATGTGACATCTACCAGCCATAGGTTACTCTGCTCCTTATCTCTTAGCCTGATTGGCTACATTAAACACACGTAACCTTGCTAAAGATAATATTTTCAAGATCTACTATAGTTTAAGCAGGGAGAATGTTTGTTGAAAAATGCAAGGGGAGCAGACTAAAAAAAAAAATAGTTTAACTGTGCTTGCAGATAGGCTTGGGCATCTTCAGGGTGGTGGACTTTCACCTCTGTGCTTCCGAAGATGAATTGAAGGCGGAACACTTAGTGTGTGTGAGACCTTGTCTTTTAACTGCAATGCTGAGATGAGAAACGGGATGTGTTACTTTATCAAATTGGAAAGAAAATTATTTAAAAAGTGACAATGCCAGCTAAGACATGAAGAAATGGGCGCCTGTACACTCTGCTAGTATGAATTGGAATCACACTTCTGGGCAGCAGTTCAATAGGCAAGCCTTTGGTCCAGAAGTTCTCAGTTCTGCCAATTTGTCCTATAAAAGTACTTGCACACTGCTGAGAAGATATATTTGAGAAAGTTTATTGAACTCAGTTTTTGTATTAGCAAGAAGAGGGATGTGTCCTTAATGGACAAGTGATTTTAGCAGTGGTAGCACATCCATCCCCTGGAAAGTGATGCAGCTGCTAAGGGTGATGCAGAGACGTAGACTGTTGAGCGAAAGTGCCTATGGCTATAGTCAATGGAAACTACCATACCAAATTCCCATTTTTCTTGGTGCTTAAAGGTAAATTAAGCTCAAGGGTTTATTAAAAGATGGTAGCACACACCTTTAATATCAGCACCCAAGAGGCAGAGGCAGGTGGATCTCTGTGAGTTCGAGGCCAGCCTGGTCTGCAGCATGAGTTCCAGGACAGGCAGTGCTACACTGGGAAACCCTGTTTCAAAAAACCAAACCAAACCAACCAAACAACCTCCCTCCCAAAATAAAACAAAACAAAGAGTTTTACACTTCCTTATACACATAGTTAGGATGTGCTAGTTACTGAACCTAAAACTCTTTAGAGAGTCATCACACAGAACAATCCCTCCTCAGCTCACAGGTCTGCTCTGATGCTGGCTTGGGCCAGCGTCATGCTGCGATGCTGGAGCTGGTCTCTCCCTGCTTCTGGCCTTTTCCTTGAGTTGGCTGTGTGGGAATTATGTTACTTGTCTCACAGCTTTGACCAAATACCTGACATGATGTAATTTTAAGGGGCAAAGAGCTTATTTTGGCTCCTACTTTGAGGGAACGCAGTTCCTCATGGCGATGGCAGCATGGTTGCAGGAGCATGAGGCAGCTGGCCATATTGTGTCTGCAGTCAGAACTCAGAGCGAGGACAGGGCGTGGGGCTTGCCCCCAGTAGCCCCTCCCCCTAGCACGACGCTGCTTGGCACATCAGCATCACTAGCTGGGACCAAGTTCTTCAAATGGCAATCCAGTTTTCAATCTCTTGTTCTCGAACGCCTTTTTCCTGATTGCTGTGTTAAGTCCTTTGGCAGACTCAGCTGGTGGCATGCAAGTGACACTGTGACAAGACCCTAGCTAAGGCAATACAGTTTTAGATAAGGCTCTGTGTTTCAGTGGCCAGGTACCAGCTTCTTACTGCCCTAACGTTTTGATGCAGGTGTTCTGGGTTGGGTAGGTTTTCCAAAACAGTAAATCAGGAGGCCAGGTTCTTACTATTTTATGACTCTGCCGAGGCCAACGTGTGACTTAACATAAGTACAGCCTAGAGGGAGCTCCTTTTCAGCCAACTTCAAAGGGAAAGACGATAGATCACAAAAGCAGATTTTAATGAAAACATTTTAGTGAGCAAGGTCCAACTCGTTGACTGTCCAGAACCTAATCATGCCCTGATACGTTAGATGACAGTCGCCCCCATGGGCTCATACGTTTGAATACTTTGTCCCCAGGTGGTGAGACTGTTTGGAAACAACGATGGGGTGTGGCCTGTCACGGGGAATGGGCTACTGCTTGTGGATCAAGATGTGAACCCTCAGCTGTTCCTGTAGCCATGCATTTGCTCCACAGTGACAGACTCTAACACTCCGGAACCATAAGCCCATAAATGCTTTCTTTTATGAGTGACCTTGGTCATGAGGTTTTTGTCACAGCAGCAGAAAATTTGCTAAGACCTATGGCTACAGCCAAGTGGAGAAGACACCTGGGAAATGTGGTCTGGTTCTGAACCCTGTAGAAGAGAAAGCAAATTTTATAAGGATCCAGCGCTTTCTCTCTTGAAGGCAGAAGCCCAGATCTTTGCTTCATTCTCAGATCAACAACTTTATTAATTTGTCATATATCTATTGGCCTCAAAGGCACATAACAGTTTGAGTACATAACAGTGTACAGTTTGAGCCAATGTATATTAAAAGTTTCATAAACTATCAATTGTTACATGAGTGCAAGGAGCTTTGTTTACACATTTCATTGCTTTATTTTTTTTTTTAAGATTTATTTGTATATGAGTGTTTGTCTGCACATCTGTATGTGTACCTTATGTGTGTGCCTGGTACCTTTGAGGCTTAGAAGAAGGTAATTAATCATGGAAACCAGAGTTATTGGTGGTTTTAAGTTGCTGTATCAGTGCTGGAAATGGAACCCAGGTCCTCTACAAGAGCAGTAAGGGCTCTTACACCACAGAGCTATCTATTCAGTCTATGTTTTATAATTTGTAGAATTACTTGATTGATAACCTTGACCGGACATTGGCTAACAGTGCCCTGTGAGTCAAATCTGGCCAGCTGACAAATTTATAAAAAGATCTATTGGAACATAACCATGTTTAATAGTGGACATATTTTCTAAGGCTGTTTTTGCCCTACTTTCACAGCTGAGTAATTGCTATAGGGACCGTATAGCCTGGCCTGCCGGGAACACTGATTCTCTGGTTCTTTACCAAAAGCATTTGGTGACCTTTGTACTAGACACAAGTGTGTGAGGTTTTATTCACTCTGCCTTTAGGGCAGTGTCTGAGATACACTTTGGGGAATCTCCAGTGAAGGACAAAAATACCTTTTTGAAGCTCAGATAATATGCAGCCAGGAAGCAATGTCAATAAAAAGATGTTTTTTACTAGTGTGAGTGAGCTGTGTACATTCGCTGCACCCTGCAGTAGCCAAGACAACCAGGCATCCAAGTTCAACACTCACAGCTGAACTCCTTCTGCTGTGTCGCCCCTGCCAGGTTCCTTGTGAGCCTGAGCACTTGCTCTGCCTTACTTTTACAATTGGAGCAGTACTCAGACTGTATGGTGCATCACTGTTGAACTCATTACAGTTGGTGCCTATTAAGTAATGATTATGGTGTGTGGGGGGGTGCAGGGAGGGGGTTAAAATGCTGAGTAAAAACCAGCTGGCTGAGGAAGGCTTTTGTATTACAAGCGCATTGTCTTGATAATGTTGGCTTCCCCATTTACAAAGACTGAGTTTGTAAGAGTCAAAACAACTTGACAATTCTTCCTCTAATGCTGGACAAATTCAGAGTTTGTTTCAACCAACAGCACAAAGTTAAGAATTAGCATGCAGAGCTGGTAAGACAGGTGATGGAACGGCTGTAGGTGCTATATTTGGTATTGGAAACTAATGATAAGTAAGCCACACCCTCTGCTGTTTTTGTTTTGTTTTGTTTTGTTTTTAACAAACTCTCACTCATTCAATTTTACCAATAAAGGCTTAGGAACCAGACACCAGGGTGAAAATCTGCTAACTCAGAGAGCCAGAGAAAATACCCAGCTCACCTTCTTTCTCAGCCAACATCCCCAAAAGACAAAACCTCCTTTCCCACGTTGAATGTTCCCTGCCTTCTAATTCCCGTGTGTCTCTCTATCCATCCTCCTGACTTCCTCTTGTTCTCTGTTTTTTTCCTATGTTCACTCCCTATCAACTGGTTGCTTGATCTACCTCTTGACCTATGCTTGATTTTATTTAATCCTGTTTATAAAAAGCAGAAAGCTCTTGGATTAAAGGTGTGTGCTAGGGCTGAGCCACACCACAACTAGAAACAAGGTTTTTTTTTGTTTTTTGTTTTTTGAGATATAGTCTTTATGTGTTAGCCTTGGCTGTCCTAGACTCGCTTTGTAGACCACGCTGGCCTTGAACTCACAGTGATCCGCCCGCCTCTGCCTCCCGAGTGCTGGGATTAAAGGCATGTGCTCCCATGCCTGGCTAGAAACAGGTTTCTCCAGTAAACAATCTTGGGGTTCACAGTGTGATCAAATAACCTGCAACAAGAAGATACCAAGGGGATGTGCAGATCTGTTTAGTTTTCAGAGACATGGTCTTGCTAGGAGACTTTATTTGTGCTATGTATGAGTGTGTACGTGGGTGTAGGTGTATGTATCTGTGCATGTGAGGCCAAAGTCTTCCTCTATTACTTTTCATGCCATTTTTTTGAGACCCTGTCTTGATGAATGTGGAACTCACCAATTGGCTAGATTGGCTGCCTAGCAAGTCCTTAGGATCTTCGTGTCCTCACTGCTGGGATTGTAGAGATGCATCATCCTCCAGGTTTTCACATGGGTGCTTAGGGATCCGAAGCTTGTGCAGCACACATTTGACCCATGGAGCAATCTCCCAGCCCTGTGGGTAGAACTTAAATGGACATTAACATCTGAAACAGTAGCCTCTTCTGAGTACTTTTGTCCAGCCCATGGAAGGTGGGGGTACGGGGTTGGCGGTGGAGAACAGACAAAAAGGTTTTTAACAATTAGCTACTGCTAGAATTGGGTCAAGAGTTACTTTTCTAGTCCCATCATTTGTTACCCAAATGTAGGCAGAGAGGCAGTTGTCACAGTGGATCAAATCACAGGTTATAGAAGACCTGCTTTTGCAGACCTGCTCAGTAAACACGTTGGTTGCTTTTCTTCTCATCTGTTTGTTTTGAGCAGGGAGGTTTTAAATGGATGCAGGAAACAGTGATGTGTATCAGAAATCCTTTCTAGAACTCAGCCACTGAGAATTTCAGAGTGTTGTTGCCCCTGAGAAACTTGCAGAACAAGAATGGTGTTTAGTTTCATTTCATGTCTGTAAGTCTACAGCAGCGACCTACGTGGAGTTTATGCTCAATGATTGTTTTTGGTAAAACTTTGAAAAATCTCTATTGGAAGCAAAGACTTAGTATATCTTTTAGCCATTAGAAAAAGAAAAGATGTGTGGACGAAGCAGACATAAACACGGCAGGAAAAGATAATGGACAGTCAGTGTTCTTGTGGGGGCTAAGGGAGTTGGGCGCAATGCTTTCTCCATTACTGTAAACTCCTTATTTGAGTCTTAGGTTTAAGATAAAATACATATATAGATTAGGCTTTCACATATAGCTTTTAAATCCTAGTAGTAATTCCATTTGTTCCTATGCCTGTCCCTATCATGAGCTTGTCCAGTCTGTAGATTCAGGAAGTTACCTTGAGCTGTGCAGCTGATGGGGTTTCCCATCAGGAGGCAGAAGTCTGCAGCTCCTGCTCAGGCCAGCTGTTAAGCTTTCCCGGTGTTCATTCCCGGAGGTTTTTCTAGGTTACCAGACTGTTAACGTCTCACTAACTTTAGATATGTATACTGCTGCACGTGGAGTCCAGCCCTGGAAGAGGAGGAATTGCTTGTTTCTGAAGACTGGCTCCCTAGCTTCATCAGGAGGACCCCTTAGTGGCCCTGTCTTGGTTATAGAACATCTCAGAAGTGGACTTCCTTCCCAAATATATTTATTTTCACTCAATTTTGTAGGTTGTTTTTTCTCATTTTGGGATGAGGTAAGAAATGATAACCACATATAAGATAAGTGTGGTAGACCTGCCGGACACACGTGCCTCTTCTCCCCTTCTTTGTTTAGGTGATCTGGAGATGTTTCTTAATAACAAACACAGATGGTGTTTTCACCTGCTCTTTAAATTTTCTTCCTTTAAGCACGTTCTTTTTGAGAAATAGGAGGAATCATACAGACACCAAGGGATTTGGTAGAACAGGTGAGGGGTCAGCTTTGATGGAGTCGAGTGATGGAACGTAGGGCCTAGGCTCAGAAGCCGAGCTACAAATTCACTTTGCTAATGGACCCCTGGCCCTCCAGGCTCCCTCCCAGCTGCACCAAGTCTTCATGATGGGCTGACCAATGCCTGCCTCATATCCCAAGATGGAGCTGCTTTGGCACAAAAATGAGGAGTCCTTGACCTGAAACACTAACCAGCCCCTTCTGCCTGAACCCAGTTATTGAACTGAGCGAATTCCTCAGCTAGGAATTAAGTAGGTTGTACTGCATGAACTACATGGATGTTGAAAATCTAATTAACCAGTGTCTCTGGTACAGTGTTTGAAGACATCCCCCACGCCCCAATGTGGGCAATATGGACAAAGCGGACAGAGGACGACAGTCACTATTTTTCAAGATGGCAGTTCTCCATCTGGCATTATGTTTCAAAGCTTCAGACAGGCAGCCAGGGATTTGGCTGTGTGGGATGCTTTGCAGAGCATATCAGACCTTTTTATTCAGTAAATTTCATATGAAATTCAATTACCTATGAAGTCACCCTTGGGAGGTCACTCATCCTAAGGTACACAGGAAAGGAAGATTGTCAATTTCTTTTCCAACAAGGGATTCTTTTTAGAGGGGGCCTGTTGATTTTCTTCTGATACGTGTCATGTAAAATCTAAATGTACAAAAGATGAGGCAAGACTCAAGAGAATGAGATGAGAAAATGTGTAGAATTCTTTCCAACTCATACAGTAGTGGAAATAAGTTAGCTAAAGTTCAGGCACGGCTGAGGTTAGATCCCTTTGGTATTAGGACGCTTATTCCCCTGTGAATTCCAACTCTTGAATTCAGCTTTGTGCCGTGTCCACCACAGGTTTCCATGCCTGCTTTGAGGGACCCACAGTGGCCAGCTAGGCACAGCTTTGGAATTAACACCTGTCATCTCAGTCTCAGATGCCTTCCATTTCTGCCGCACTTAAAAGGTCCAGATTTTTTTTTTTTTTCTGTGAGCCAGCTCAGTGAGAGAATGGGCTGGTAAAAGAAGCTGCTGACTTCCAGAAATTAAGTTTCCCTCGCTGGAGGACCTGGGGAGTTGTGGCTGTGTTGGTGAGGGAAAGTCTGACTTCATGTGTAGGCCTTATAGTTACTGAAGACTGACCCAGAGTGAATAGCTGCCTTGCTTCAGGTATGGACCCTTCAGCTAAAGGTCTATCCATCCTAGCTGTGTGACTTTCCCATTCCTGGGGATAGATGATGAGTCTAAACCACAGACACTTTCTAAGTTACACAAGGGAAGTAACAGTGGTAACTTCATATACTCATTACAAACAGAGCAGAAGCTTCATTTAAAATTTTAAATGTGTGTGTGTGTGTCCATGTATATGAACAGATGCCCTAGGAGGCCAGAGACTATGGCGAGCCGTCATTAACAGCTGAGCCAAATCTTTTGCCCAGGTTCCTTTTTCTAGTGATTGA
Organism: Acomys russatus; assembly: GCF_903995435.1. Lineage (NCBI taxonomy): Eukaryota > Metazoa > Chordata > Mammalia > Rodentia > Muridae > Acomys > Acomys russatus. Next base: position 39,842,033 of record NC_067151.1, on the reverse strand, counting down.
GGCTGCAGAGGATTTGGAATGAATGGACATATCTCCTCTGGCACGTGGTCAGGAGCTGTAAATAAATCTCCTGAGGTTGGGTGACTCCTTGGTTATCGAGACAACACCCATTACCATGAGGAACTGGGAATGGAACGTGCCTGGTGGCTTTCATATCTGTTGTTCTGGATGCTTTAATAATGCTGAGGCTTGCTTTCTAGTGACTGATGGGTGGTGATGTGACAGCTAGGTAAGGATGTGACAGCCAGGGAGACAGTTTCGTCTTTGTCTCTGAATATAATACTGTTTCTTTGAGCTTTCAGTCATCTCCTGTAGTTAGGTTGGTTTTACAGTCTGGTGGGTAATGATGTTTTTAAAGTAAGATTAACTTCTTCATTGCAACTGAGGGGGAAGTGGTAATATTGAACAGTGATGGGTTTGGGTAGGCAGCCGGGGAGGAGCAGTGCAGTTTGAGGTGTGACTACCTCTTTCCAGATATAAAAGGCATAAGCAATCTGTATGGGTTATTTGTAGATTTATTTGAACACACCAGCTCAGAATAAACTGAAACAGTTGGATTGAAAGGTTAATAGAAGTGTGCCATAGCAATAAATAAATAAATAAATAAATGCTTATTAATACCAGCATTCAGGGAGGCAGAGGCAGGCAGATCACTGTGAGTTCCAGGCCAGCCTGATCTATAAAGCAAGTCCAGGACAACCAAGGCTCCACAAAGTAACCCTGTCTTGAAAAACAACAACAACAAAACACAAAACAAAACAAAACAAAACTGCTTATTTCTATTTGTGTGTCTGTGTGAATGGAAGCTGTTTGTCTGTGGCTGTTCATGGGAGCCAGAGTGATTTGATTCCCTGGAGTTGCAGTTACAGTTAGGCCTGGGTGCCGGGAATGGAACTCAGTTCCTCTGCAGCCACTCTTAACCACTGTGTTATCTCTGTAGCTTAGAAATAAGTTTCTTTAGTAGAAACTTTTGCCTTTATCCTCTTTTGAAATGGGGTCTTATATAGCACAAGCTAGCCTTGAACTTCCAAACGTAGCTGAGGATGACCTTGAAGTTGTGTGTCTCCAGCTTCCATCTCCCAGTTGCTGGGTTGCAGGTGTACACCACCACGCCCTGCTGCAAGTTCTACGTTTTGTAGGGGATGTTCTTTGCTGTCTGACTAATCTGTGCTTTTCTGGCAAAGCTTCTGCACGTAATGAGCAGTGAGGGGAGTCTGTTAGCTTCTTCTCAGTAAGAACAGTTTCAGGGTTTATGGCTCAGTGAATACTTCCTAAGTAAGTCGTTGCTCTTAGAGTCACACTGTGGTCTTTGGCAGTTTCTAGTAATAGTTTAGCATTGTTCCTCTCTGGCATTAGGTCACTTTCTCTCATGCCTCCTCCTCAAGACTGGAGGGAAGAAGTCTGCATCTTGAGAGTGTTCTTGTGGGCAGTTCACATTTCCTCAGTAATAGGTTCTGTGAACTCAAATTCCCCGAATTTCTTCCTGTGCTTTTTTTCCTCTAAATTTCCTGCTTTGTTTTAGAGTCTGAAAAATATCTTCAAGCATCAAGCTGAAGCAGTCGCAGGCCTCTGTCACTAGACTCCCTTCTCTCAGGAAACAGAGCTCTTTGCTGCTTGGTATCTTTACGTCTTAAAACTATTGTTTCATTTATTTCATCCAGTACTTTTGTTTAAGATGGGCTATTTTATGTTGGTCATAGCAAAAAAATTATTTCCTAGCTATTCTTATATGTTCATTTTTTTTCTGTGTACTTAAGGACCAGCTCTCTTAGCTGCAGAAGAGACATGTATAAAACCTTTTACCATTGTTGTTTCTGCATATGAGATGTTTCTCTTTCATTGTATTTTCTTCAGGTTAAGGAAGAGTCTAGCTTTGTCTAAGAGGCATTTACGTGTGCAGATGGTACACATGCCCAGAACAAGTCATTGATTTTCTTCTTTCTGTTTTTTCCCCATGTAGTACAGCAGATCAAACATTTGGCAAAGGCAAGCACTGCACACTAAGCTACAACCCCAGGCCAATTTCAATTTTATTGAACTAAAGACTCACAAATGGTATTAAAGTCTCGAAGACCCTTTTAGTATTTCTGGAGATAATTGCACACGTTCCCTTTTTTCTGTGCATCTGGTAAACAATGAATTGCATTACCAGATTGCTTAGAAAGGCTGCACGTGTGTAGAAGTTTCATTGGTTAGTGCCCTGCTATTATTCTGTGTGCTATTGGTATGGATGAGTGCTTGTCTGTGTGTATGTGTGAATAGATATACACACCAGGCAGCAACATCCATGAGTAAGATTTGTGTGTAGTTATTTCCTTTGCAATCTGTTATGAAATCAAGTTTGGGTACCAGAATTATATTGGCTTCACAAAAAGGATGGCAGTTTTTGCCTGTTCCTAGGCCCTGAAGCAATATGAATGGCATGTAAGTAGCTTAGGGCTCATCTATTCCCTGAAGGTTTGATTGGATTCCCCCTCATAAAAACACATTAGTTGGAAGCATTTTTATCTGGGAGGATAATAGTCTCCATTTCTCTGTTCTATGAAAAAGTTTCAGATAATCTGCATTGGAGTTAAAAAGTGAAATATTTTTTAAAGAAAATGATCCCTTTATGTAGATTTTCACTGTATATGGGTTTGTGAAACACTACCTTTTGCTATTTAAAACATAACTTCTATTTCAGTGGCCCATTTCTGTGTGGTTTATGTGTTCTTTCTTCATTTCGTTCTTAAATAGCTTGCTAACATCTTGTCTACTTTGTTGGTTTTCCCTCCAGAATCTGAATTTCAGGTTTACTCAGTCGTTCTGTCCGAGGTTGTGACTTTGATTTCTTTTGTACGCTGTCTTGGTTTATGAGGCTTCTGGATGTGAGCCTTTCTTTCTGGGAAAGACTCATAATCTACCATTCCTGGTCGCCACAGCTCCTTCTCTGCTTTCTACGCAGTTGATGTAATCTTGCTCTGGAGTTGACTTTGCTGGTTTAGGCTGTTTATTATTTGCATATAAAGGGAAAATTTTGTAATTGTTTGAAAAGATTTATATTATTTTATTATGTGCATGCGTGTGAGTGCATGTGTGTGTGCATGTGCGCGTTCATGTGTGTGTGTGTGTGTGTGTGTGTGTGTGTGTGTGTGTGTGTGTGTGTGTGTGATGCTGGTGCCCAAGGAGACCAGAGGATTCCCTGGGAGGTGGAGTTACAGGAGCTTGGGAGCTAGCTGATACGGGTGTCGGGAATCAAACTCAGGTCCTCTGGAAGAGCAGTATGTGCTCTTAAATGCTAAGCCATCTCCTCAGCTCCAATTTTCAGTATCCTTGATCCCAGGTTATACCCTGGGTATGTTTTGCAAATGGTTTTATTTACTTTGCTTTTGTAGATGTTTAAGAAGATTTGGATTCAGGCATCTCTTACTCTATGAAGATTCAGAAAGTGAAAGATTAATCTAATATAGTAAAGTAAGATTCCTGAAGCATAAAGTGATTTGAGGTAAACATTTTAGTTGGAACATTTTATATAGAAAGATATCTAAAGACCTTGATAATGGGTTGCCTTTCTGTAGAACCCTGAATGAAGGTATGAATTGAAGAGAGAGTTAGAGGGAACGAAGTAGTGACAGGCAGACAGCTGGCTTTGAGGAATTTTCTCTGTAAGACATTATAGCATCATGGGATAGAGGCTAGACAGATGAATTCTACCGGGATGAATTTTTTTTTTTTTTTTTTAAAGAGACAGGGTTTTGCTATGTAGTTCCGACTTGATGGTTCATAAGCACGAACATGCTGTTGCTATCAGTCAAGGCATACATGCAGTCAAGGAATCCTTCTGCCTTTGTCATCCGAGGCACCGGGGCTACAGATGTGTACTGTTACGTCTTAATGTTTTAAGGAACTTCTGAGTGTTTAGAGGGACTTCTGGTAACCTATTTGAGGACTGCTCCACATAGTATGGTAGAAAGAAACCAAGCCGATGCAGGAAGGACTGGAAGCAGGGTGTGTAAGTTAAGGTAAAGGTGGTCAGTGGGTGAAGAGCACTTTGACCTGCAGCTAAGACCAGCTGTGTGGGAAGGATAATGGAGTCTTGAGGAGAAAATTTGTATAGACGTTCTTTCTGAGACAATGGATGAATTGGTAATGAGAATGGCTGCTCATTTGGAAAAAAAATGTGAAGATAAATGCAGATTGAATCTTGTTCCCATGTTCTGTGCAGATGCCAAACTGAGGAGAGTAGGAAGTAGTTGAGTGAAGGGTGAGAGGAGCGAAACTGAGTGCCTATGTAAAACTGTGCAGCCATCGTTAGTGGAGCCCTTAGGTATGTGGGCAGTGAAGAGACCGCAATTGTAGGCCATAGGCCGGTGAGACAGCCCAGGGCTAAAGGCACTTGCCGCCAAGCCAGAGGAGATGAGTTTAGTTCTGGGAATAAACATGGTAGAAGGAAAGGACTGACTCAGGAGAACTGGCCCCTGTCCTCCACAGGTGCACTGTGGCGCAGGTTTGCGAATGTGCACGTGCGCGTGTACACACACACACACACACACACACACACACACACACACACACACACATTTAAAAACAGAAAAAGCCAAAGAGGGGGAACTTTCCAGTGGGGCTGAATAATCAGGATACTCGAGGAAGAAGAGAAATCTAAACGATGAGGTGGTGGCATTCTAGTAGGAGTCGTGAAGTAGCGATTGAGAGAATCATACTGTTAACAGGAAGTCTGTTAGTAAAGGTTTAGGATAGGACCATTGAAATGGAGGCCAAGGTGAGTGACGTCATTACATATGACGTAGTAATGGAATAGCTAGAGCATAAAGCACCACTGTATTCGAATTCAACATCCCCGGGAGTACTGGTTGATAGAAAGAGGGAGCTTGGTCATGACATCAGTGAATGAGGATAGTTCTAGCAGTGTGACTTCTACTGCGGAGAGGCAAGGTGTAGCAGGCGGTACAGTGGAGGATGCTCTTTTTGTTCAGGGGTGAGGGGAATGGTCTCAAAGCAGCATCAGGGAAGCCAACAGTGAGCTAAAACACTTGACACTTTCCTCGCATATACTTGCAGCCCCTAAATGAAACATGGTACCCAGTGCTACTGTTTAGCAAATTAATAACCTTGAAATTGCAAGGCCATGTTCAAAGTAGGCTTATAAAATATTAATGTGTTCAACAGGATCTCTAAAATCAAAATGGAATGTTCTTTTGCTAATCTGAGAGGGGATGCTAAATTGCCTTAACTGTGGGAGGGTTTGTTTTTATGATGCTGGAGACCTTTGGCCCTAATAAGATGGGTCCAGCCATGTGTGACGCTGCCTTTGTGTGCACTGGATAAATGATGCAACACGGGTGTACAACAATAGCAAGACCCCCCACCCACTCCCAATGATGTGGTATGAGACGTTTTGTCTCACACAATGCTTTGCAATCTAAATGTTATAGCCGATTGAAGGATACAGTGGCTTAAAGATTAAAGTTAACTGCCTTCTCACTGCTGTGACTCTCCTGGAGCACTAGGGAAAATGAGAGGAGAGACAGGGTTAGGTCAAAAGCCAAATACATTCTAGCATCTGACTTGGACTTTGCTTTGTCCTTCTGCACACATGGTCTAATTAATCATGGGGCTCACCAAGAAAGTCAAATAATAATAAGCTTGTTCTGCTTTCTTAACCACATGGGTCCAAAGGCACTGAGGTATAACTTACATATTTTTGGAGATTTCCTGGAGGGAGAGAGTCTAGGAAGTTAGGATTTGAAAAATGAAAGCCAGTAGGTAGTCAGGGTTTCTTTTATTTCGTGCAGGATAAAAATTTCATCTCTGAGAACAATTTCAGAGAAAATAATTGGAATATATAATCTGCCCACAAATAAAACTGGAAGAAGGAAGCAGGGGCTCCTTATATTAATGCTCATAAAAGGCTGGTGATTCTACTTTCTTATTAAAACATAAAGTGGCCCAGAAGCAATGGAAATAGAAACGAAGTATGTTTACCTTCCAGTTTCTTTGCTTAGTAATGGTAAGCACAAACATTTTTTCATGGTAAGATAGTCTCACTAGTCTAAAAGTTATAATATTAGCACATACATATTAGAACTTTCAAGAGGCAGAGCCTGGGAAATAAAACATAAGCCTCCACAAAAGGCATGTGCTCCCAGTCCTGGGCTGCTAACCCATGCTCTATAAATGTTCACAGTTGACATGTTGGTTTGTAGCTTCCTGACTTTATGCCCAGGCAATTATACTGTACCTTTAAAAAATGAAAACCTGAATTGCCATCTACTATGTTTGACTAATTGGTTTTATTTTCTTTGTTTACCATGCACATTTATGCTCACATACAACTTATCATACAGAAGAATATTTTCAACACGAAGAAGCACACAAACCCTCATGTCCCCTTGGCGCACCCTCAAATTTATAGCCTTTATTGTTCTTCATATGCTATCATTACACACTCAGCATTCATTAGCTGCCTGTTGTTCTTCTTTAGGGGTGGGGCCCCCTGGAATTCCCTGTTCCATATTAGCATGTATATCGGTGTAAGATTAAAGGATTTTTTCTACACCTGTTTAGCTCCCAGATAATAACTCAGAGACTTATTACATTTATTAATAAGTGTTAAGCACTATAACTGGGCAGATACTTATCTATTCCAGCCTGACTCTGCTAGCCTGGCCTACTTCCCAGCCAACTAATCTAGCCCTGGCTGCTTAGCTACTCCCTTATAGTGACATTTCTTCTCTCTCTCTCTCTCTCTCTCTCTCTCTCTCTCTGTCTCTCTCTCTCTCTTCCTCCTCCTCCTGGGATTACAAGCCCCCCTCTTAGGTCTCCTCCAGCTATAGGTTGTTCATCTCTTTATTAACCCATCAGAGGTGGTGGAGAACAATTCTTACACCACATTGAGACAGGAGATGCTTCATAGATTATGCCAACATCAGGACTCCAGCCAGATCTCTGGGTACAGAAATCAGCATTTGAATACATAATGCACAAAACCATCCCCAACATACTGGTATTATCCTTGCTCAGGCAGCCATATTATTGAGGTATTATGGGTGAAGCTTCCCTGACATTTTTAGGAGACAAAATCTCATGGCAGATGTCCTGGTCCTCTGGCTCTTAATAATCTTTCCATCCCCTTTGATGTTCCTTGAGCCTTTGCATAGGGATCATGTTGTAGATGTATTCAAAATCAGTTGTTCTCTGCAATTTGGCCAGTTGTGGGATTCTGTATTGGTCTCCATCTGTTGCAAGGTGATGAGGGGCAAGAGCTGTGCTTACCTGTGGGTATCAGGCTCAGTATTTAGAATGCAGCTAAGAATTATGCTGGTTTAGTAGAATGATTGCAGTAGGTCCTTTCCTAATTCATAGTGAGATCTATGATATCACTAGCCACAGGCAGTTGGCTAGTATCTTAGTTGGGGTTTTTATTGTTTCATTGAAACACTGTGACCAAAAGCAAGGTGGAGAGGAAAAGGTTTGTTTGGCTTACACTCCTATATTGCTGTTCATCACTGAAGGAAGTCAGAACAGGAATTCAAACAGCTCCTCAAGAGTAGAGCTGAAGCAGATGCTGCCACAGAGGGATGCTGCTTATTGGCTTGCTCGTCATGTCTTGCTCAGCCTGCTTTCTTAGCGAACCCAAGACTACTAGTCCACAATGGGCTGGGCCCTCTACTGTCAATACTAATGAAGAAAAAGCCCTTCAGGGTTGCCTAAAGCCTGACCTTATGGAAGCATTTTCTTAATTGAGGTTCCTTCCTCTTGGATGACTTTAGCTTGTGTCAAGTTGAAATAACCAACACAGCTAGGTTTCCAGTACCATGAGTGACTTCCCTACTGCTGGGCAGGCCTGAAGTCCAGTTAGACTGCTGTTGGTTACCACAAGATATGGATCCCACGATTGCACCTTTTGGGCTATCTTGACATGCTGGTCATTGTTGTGCTCATAGGAGTGGCAGCTGGGTAGGAGGATTGGCCATTTCCTACTTTTAGAAGCTTGCACAGAACTTAAAACCATCAACACCTAGACCAAAAGATCAAGACTCCTTAAAAAACAAAAACCAAGCAAGCAAAAAGGAAAAAAAAAAAAAAAAAAAAAAAAAAAAAAACCTCAACCTAGTTCTGTAGAAGACATTAAGGCTAAAAAGCAAGCAAGTATAGCCTAGTGAAAATTAGTCCTCAGAGAAGAGGCTTTTAGGCCAAGATGTAGCTTAACTGGATCCTCCTCCTCCTCCTCCTCCTCCTCCTCCTCCTCCTCCTCTTCTTCTTCTTCTTCTTCTTCTTCTTCTTCTTCTTCTTCTTCTTCTTCTTCCTTTTTACTCCAGGGCAGATCACTTTCCAGACATACTGAAGTTTTACATCCTCCTTATCTCATCTTCTTATTCTGTATCTTCCTCTAAAGCTACAAGGCATTGTTCACTGATGCGCACAGTTCCTGAGCTACAGTTCAACCTTAAGACCACAGGTTGTAATATCAAAGCCAGCGAAGGAAACTGTTGATTGCACAGACATTTTCAAAGTTGCCAGTATTGCTTTGATTGGACCGCTCTCATAGTTTTTTGCTTCTGCCTCAACAACGTGTAATTCGTCCTTGACCCTGCCCCTAAACTGACTTCTCTTAGTGATAATGGGTGCTCAGTTTCACTGTTAACTACCTTAAGTGATAGCCTTTGTGGGCCTTTAGTTTACAATAAAAAATAAAAAATATTCTGAGCCTTCAGAGGGCTCACACTCATCAAGTCTTCCATGAGCCAGAGGCATTCACTTCCATGTGGGAGAAGCCGGGTGGGGATGATTGTGTACTCCTTCTCAGGACAGACTCATGCCAGGGGCCTGGATTGTTTTTATCGGATATTTTGCAGTTGTGGAGGGCAGTAGAGGGATGGCTGGAACTGCGAGCTGGGGCCATCCTGGTCTCTCTGCCCTCAGGAAGCCTCAGGCACACCTCTAAATCAAGGTTGAAGACAGCTGTTTGCATGCGTAGCGTGAGTTCAAGTGCATCACAGGTCTGTTCTAGTTGAGTCTCCCCTTCTGAGCTCCTGGTTTCAACTGTCTTCATAGTCCAAACATTGCCTTCCTAAGCCACAGCCAGGCAGATCTTCAGAAAAAAAGGCCACCCTAGGCCTGATCCTGTCACTCAGTCAGCAGAGTGCTCTCCTAGCATGATTGAAGCCGTGGGATCCAGCCCCAGCACCTTATAACCTGGGATAGCTCACACCTGTAGCCCTTTGCCCTTGTAAGGTAGAGGCGGGAGGATCAGAAGTTCAGGGATAGCCTTGGCCACAAGGTGAGTTCAAGGCCAACCTAGGATATAGAAGATCTTGTTTCAAAAGCCAGTCAACCAATCAGCCAACTGAGTATCAACAAAACAGAAAGGTAAGTTGCCTGGCTCACAGGGCTCTACCGTCCCTCCTGCCCAGTCACGGGACTTCAGCAATGCTGGTGCCTGGTAAGCAATGTCAGACTCTGTTTCCCTGGCTGTCTTCTCTTTGACCTCAGAGCACAGACTTCAGGCCACTTCTACAGAGAAGCCTGGGTGGGGTCTATTATCATTTACTTTATCTTTCTGTTCTCCTGGGCATTTTGGAGGCACCATAACAAGTGTTATGACACTCTGTTGCCTAATTTGTTGGTTTATGTCACTCATGCCTGCCTAAGGGAGACAGAAATTCATTCTGTCTTGTAAACTCACTGTGGTGTCTTAGCACCCAGGAATAACCCATGCACGCAGAAGCACCCACTGTTTCATTGAAAAAAAGAGAGACTGCTGTGTCTATGAATAATTGACACTTTGGAGATTTAGGTGTGAGCTGGGCAGGCCTTTCTCCCAGCTGGAAGCTTGACATTCACCCAAGTGAATGAGTAGGCCTTTCAAAAGGGGAGTCGCCTGCTGGGGAGGACACCAGAGCCAGAAGCTTAGTGAGCAGGCCAAGGCCATCATCAGTGGTCCTGCCTTGTGAAGCTGTCAGCATCATTTGGTGATGGCTCTTCCATTTGTTTCTTGGCCTCGAACCTGACATGGTGGATGTACGGAAGCTGAAGCTGATCATTGAGAAGTCTTTAATACCGCTCCATTGTTTCTTCCTGGAACTGGAGATACCAAACTTCCTAAGCCATGACCCTGTGGATGGAATTTTTGCTGCACCAAGGGCTGGAAATTTTAACATGAATATCATTGTTACACTATGCTCCCACCCCCCCCCCCCACTGCCTCCAAAAGCCAGAATTTTTTACTTTCCAGGTTTTCAAGGAAACCGTGGAAAAAAAATCCTTCTAATGATGAGGTAAACATAGCATGTAAAACCCCTCAAAGTTCCACCCTCTGAGAGCTCTGTCAATTCTATGCACAGTAGCGGTAAGAACTACTGGCGGAAGGGAAGCACGCAGGTAAAACATTAGTCAGACAGTGGATTCTGATGCTGGGCAGTCCCTGGCGTGTGCCTCCTCTGCCTGTAGACTCTTCAGGTTTGTTAAAATATTTCATCTCAGATTGTCAAGAAATTTTAATTTTGATTTATTGCTTGAAAGACTTCTGAGGGGGAAAAAAATCTAGTTTTAGAGTGAGGGTGTGGTATAGATCGCAGTGCTTGCCAGGCATTAGCTACAACCTTTCCACAGCAAAGTCTGCCTGGGTGCTTTTACCTGGGGCCTCTGCACTCTAGTTGGCCCTAAGCTCTTTGTACATCTTTTGTTCTCTCCAGTCTCCTTAATTGGCTGCTTTGTTGATGTGCAAAGAAAATGTAATTTCCTGTTGCTTGTGTCTTTTGTTCTATGTAAAAGATTCCTAAATTGGAAGAAGAAACTTCAAGAAATGTGTGTTGGCTTGATAGAGCCGTCCCCCGGAATATTTTTATTAGGGTGCTGTTGAGTGAGGTGGCCACAAGTCTTTCATCCTGATACCATTAAAGGTTGTGTATGGACTCCTTTAAATGGAGTACAAATGCTTCTGTTTAGGGCAGGGGAGCACATTCATTTTGCATTTTGACTCTTCGGTTAAGATTTCATGCATTTCTTGTTGGCTGTTTACATCCCCGGCCTACTGAGTAGGAAAAGCACATGTGTTTTGCCCGGGGTGATACAGCATTTCCACAGAATTGTTTGGTTCTGGGAGAGAAGAGCTAGAAATGGAGAGTGAAGGTGAGAGCTAGATTCATAGTGTTACAGATCCTGTCTCTGTGTCAGTACTTGTTCTGTTGTCAAGCCTGCTTGTTAGAATTGAGTCACCACATCGAAGTGGAAGAGGAATGGACGTTGCTCAGGGAAAGGAGTCAGAGAATGTGTAGGTAAAAGCCACCGTGGATGTGTCTGTAGCCTTCCTTATAAGTCCTTGCTTCATGCAGGTATTTTGTCAAAAACCAACCCAGCAAAATAAGAGCTAGGGGTATCATAGGTGTGTGTGTGTGTGTGCGTGCGCATGCGCGTGCGTGTGTGTATGTGTGTGTGTGTGTGTGTGTCAGAGAGAGAGAGAGAGAGACAGAGAGAGAGAGAGAGAGAGAGAGAGAAAGAGAGAGAGAGAGAAACGCAGAAAGAGATAGAGATGTGAGAGTGAGACACAGAGAATATGAGTGAACATGGAGTATAAGGCAGGTGGGCAGGGGACGAAGCTGGCCAGCAAAGAGTGGCTCGCTCGCTCTTGTTGATGCTGCTGAGAGTTTCTGTTCCTGTCTTATCTCTGTGCTCTGAAGCCTTGGTGAGCTTACCCTCCAGGTTGTGTGGAGGATGGTCAAGATAAAAGGGAAGCTAGTATTAGAAGGATGGTTGTCTCAAGGACCTTGAGGTGACCCCTAATATGGACTTTGCCAAGAAAGCCAACATCAGCAGCTGACTGTGTTTGGTGATTGGCACGTCGGTATTTTGACTGGTTGTCGCTCTGTAATTGTATGATGATGGCCTTGCGTAGATGAGTATGCCCTTCAGGGCCAGAGTTATGGCGCACAAAGAATGCTGTGGCCTGTTGCTGTTTTCCCCTTGCATGCACTGATGGTTTGTCCTGGTTTGAAGCGGGGGGGGGGGGGGGGGGGTCCTTGTGGCCTTTAATTGGGCCATAGAGTAACTCCTGGTGCCACTGCATTGGTGTATTAATATGGGAAGTCTTGAGGATGCATCTGCTTGTATGTTTGTGTTTTTAAATTTTTGCTGTCTACAGAATTTAGAAACCAATAGAAATACTGTATATTAGTCTAGAGCGGTGGTTCTCAACCTGTGCGTAGTGACCCCTTTGAGGGTAGCATATCAGACATCCGGCATATCAGATGTTTACATTATGACTCATAGCAGTAGCCAAATACGTGTGATGAAGTAGCAGCAAAAACAGCTGCATGGCTGAGGCTCAGTACAACATGAGGAGCTGTACTAAAGGGTAGAGGCGTTAGGAATGTTGAGAACCACTGGTCCAGGGGACAGAATAATAGGACATTTGCTGTTTCTTTTTGTCTGTTTGAGACAGGGTCTCACAATTTAGCCCAGACTGGTGTCTAACTTAACCAGGCCAGCCTCCTGAGTGTTGGGGTTATGAGCACACACCATGAATGCTTGACTCTAGTTCACTTTTTAAAATCTTGTTTTTAGTATTTTTAAAATGATTTGTTTAGTGTACAAAATAATGACTTTCATTATGACACTTTTATACCTCTTCCTGTGAAGAGCTGGCTCTATTTTTTATAATAACAGCAGTGATATATGGAGATAGAAAGTGATATTTTAACATGTACATGAGGCGAGATTTATTATGAAGAATATGCTCACATGATAGTAGAGGCCGAGATGTCCAATGTTCTGCCTTAGGCAGGCTAGAGACCCCGGGAAGCTTATGGTATAGCTTCTAGCCTATTCCCAAAGATCCCATCAACCAGGACACTGATGACGTAACTACCAGGCCAAATGCAGGAGACAAGGGTCTGGGCTCAAGTCATTAGTCAGACCTTTAACATCCATTGTTCTGTGTGGGCCCCCAGCAGATTGAAAAGCACACATCCACAATGAGGAGGATGGGCAATGTGCTTCACCAGAGCCCGCCCCCAGACCCTCTGTAGAGAATTTTCAACTAGATATATGGATAGCCTGTGGCCCAGTCAAGTGGACATGTAAAGTTCACCATCAAAGTGGAGCCTTTTAGCATTCTTTCAATGAAAGCAACAGTGCAGACCACAGAGAATGAGCCAGCAAATGATCTTGAGTCGTTTTTACTCTAACACCTCCTTTGGAAAGCAGAGTGTCTATGCTGGATCCTGCATTAGCACTTATAGCTTGGGAACTTTAACTTTGTGTCTTTGTATCTTCTGCTATAATATAGTGAAAGTGTCCCAGTGTCCCCTGCACTATGATGAGAGAGACGCGTGAGTTCAGTAAATGATGATATCTTTAGTATTTTTATTACTGTATCACTGCCTTTACTGCTCTTAAAACAGGCAAAAATTAGTCTTGACCATATATATATATATACATGCCAACGTTCAGACACTGCTGACTGTGAACTAGTGTTTTTATCTATATTTTTGATGGATTAAACAATATTCATTTCTGCTCTAGTATTTAGTAAATTAATAATTAGGGTTCTTTTTCTCTTCTTCACATTTCTCCCCCTCAATTCCCCTCTCTTTTCCTTTCCCTCCTTCCTTCCCCCATCTCATTTCTGTTTTTGAGGGTTTTGTATGCATGTTCAATTGACAAAATCAAAGAACCTTAAACTTAAGTTTTGATGAGGACCTCCTCAGTTCCTAGATTCTTATACAGAGTAGACCAAGGGTTTTGGGGAGATACTTGAGTCTGTTATACACAGAGAAATCTTAGGGTAAACATTTAAGTCTAAGGAAAAATATGAAACATCATACCTGAATTGTAAATATTATCAGTTAAGAAAGAAACTGGCTAAATGTCAGGGCCAATAAAGTAATTTTAAAGGCATTTGCTTTGCAGTTCCTGTTTTAGGTTAAAAATCAGTTTTGAGAAACAAAATACCATTTGTTGTATATTTATGTCCTATGAATCAAACTCAAATTATGCACTGATCCTTCTTGGCAAGCTGAAAGCCGGTTTTAAACATGTTTTCTAAGGAACATGTCAGATGTGTGCTTTGGGGGTTGTAGTGAAATAAGTTCCTTCGCAGAGCCTTGATGGTCTCTTTAAACACCTCTTTCTGGCTTCCTATTCAGTCACATTTGGAAAAGTGGAAAGCTCCAAATCATGAAGGACTTAGAAAGAACTTGTGACAGTACTTCCTGACTTTTCGGATACGATCAAGAATGGAAAGCTTTTGTGGTGTTAGCTAAGTGTTGATACCTTGTGGATTCACTTGTTGGAATTTACTGAGAGGCTCATGGAAGGACCCACCCAGACCCGGGAGGTTCTGAGACAGAGCAGCGTAGTGCTGTTCTCTGTTCTCCAGGACAGTACTCTACCACAGCTCTGAGGACTACTGGGAACTTGGTGGCGGCTACAGTGATTTCAGATGTCTTCAGTAGGCTTGCTCTAGCATTTTTGGTATGAAGAAGGGTGCTTTGTTTGTGCGAACCTTAATGCAACCAAGAAGTTTTCCACTCAGAGGCAGATTATATGGACTTAGTTTTCTGTTCCTCGTTTAATAAATATTTATTGATTACTTATGTTATTTAAGACTATTACAAAATACACATGATATACTATCATGTGTAGCTTAAAGTTCAATTTAAGTTTTTAGAAAATATATGTTAAGTATTTAAGTGTCAGTAACAGACTTTTCCAGGGTCAGAATTCTTTATTCATTAATGTTTTCTCCCAGAGTTTGTTCCCATATCATGGCATGAAGTCATCCACCTTAGTCCTTTGCCTGTATAGATGCCTATGATTTATTCAGCAGTTTTATTGATTTTAGTTAGAAGCAACTAACGAGGAGGATAGGCATGTCTGAAAAATAGAAAATTTCCAGCAGCAGTGTTGCATGACATTGTGTTTTTCATTAATTCAATAGCAAGAGATGGATTTTGTGTAATCTGGGAAGCTGGAGGCCATAAGATTATGAACATGGCAGCATGCCCAAATAGTTTCTAGAGTTGGAGGTGGCTCAAAGTTCAGGACTTCACACACAAGCAGTCACACACAGAAAGGAAAGCTAGAAATGTCATTGTGTAAATCTGAAAGGAAGTCCCAGCTGGCTGCTTCAGGAGAAGGATGGGTATGCTTTGTGAGGGAAGCTTGCTATGCTGCATGCCCATGGTGTGTTGTGTTGCAGTGTCTAAAAGGGTTTTGTCTCTGTTTTCTGTCTGCTTAAGTTTTGATCTTTATGGGGACCGATACCATAGGGGAGCATGTGAGTGGTTGGTGGCTTATGTGGCACTGTAGTTTTAAAGCTCAGTGATGAGAACTAAGGAGGGTTGAAGTCCCTGACCTCTCCTGTGTTTGATGAAGATAGAAAGGAGACCAGAGAGGCCTTTAGGTACATGTATGTGCTGAGCATGTGAAACACATTTTCTTGCAGTGAAACATGGCACATACTTGACAATATATTTTTATAAATATATTTTAATAATTATTATATATTTATCTGTACATGAATATGTCTAAGTATGAGGATTTCAGCGGCATCAGAACTTCCAGAGCCGATGTGGGTTCTGGGAATTGAACTTGTGTCCTATGCAAGAACTGTAGGTGTTCTTAACCACTGCACCATCTCTCTAGCCCCAATGATTTCTTAAGATGGAATACTTAAGGGTCACTTGGAGAGCTGAGCCATACCAAGGGTGAAGTAAAGAGAAGCAACACAATCCGACAACAAATGCCACAGTAAAGTTCAGAAAGATTTTTGCGTGGTGTTGGGGATCAACCTTCAAGAAGCCTCATGCATATTAACCAAGTATCCAAACAGAAGCTATGTGCCCTGTGAGTCCTTTGTTCCCCAACTCTCTGCTTAGCTAGTACTCTCAGGGAGGTCTCCTTTTCACAAGAAAGAAGAAATGCTACTAATCCCACTCAAGATTCCAATTCAGATAAATATCAAGGTGGGATGTTGGCTCTGAAGTGAGTGATTTGACAGGTTACTTAAAACCCACTGAATTCCCAAAAGCCGGCTTGTGGAAAAATTGACTGATGTGCAGTAATTACAGCAAAGGTAATCTGAGCATCTTCCTGGCTTGGCGTGGAGAAGTACAGGGGTTAATATGAGCTGTTGCCTAAAAAGCAAAATGATGGGACAGGAGACTGCTCACCAAACATACTTTGCATATCCATGGGGTGAAAGTGCTAATTGTGCCTAGGTGATATCTTCTCACTCCAAGGACAAACTACAGGCCCTGAGCCTACACTACCACATGACATCTCACGCATTCCAATGAGTCTCCTCATCTTAAGCCAGGGAAGGACTTAGCACGCTTTAATAATCCACATCCGCTCAATGTTTTCATGCTTCAAACTTCTAGTCTACAACAGATAGACATTTTTGTACAATTAAATTAAAATTGAACTAAAGATAAATCAAGGCATAAAAAATACGAGCTTCATTTCTTTTCTTTTTCCAGACAGGGTCTCACTATGTAGTTCAGGGTGACTGCAAACTCAGAGATCTGATTGTCTCTGCCTCCCGACTGCTGAGATTAAAGCTATCAACAAGGCCTCCAATTTTTACTTAATCAAGCAGATATAAAATTGATCTTTCAAATTGTCTGAAGTTATGTATACCCGCAGAAAGGTAAATCTGCTCTTCTGGCCTTAGCTCCCATCACAAATAGTTTGCAGACTAGCAGAAATCCTGAGTTTATACTGTGAGATACCAAATGTATATATTTTGTATCTTATTTGGAGTTGGAAAAAAATTCCCAAATTTTACCTTGATTCATATTTCTTTTGCCAGTGCATTTTCTTAATAACAATAAAACATTCACTGCACCTCATTTCCTAACAGAGCCCCAATGGGCTGATCCTATCTCAGTGAAGTATAGGATATGTGCCCAGTCCTTGAAACTGTGGCCAGGCTGGTTATTCCAGTTCCCTGATGATGATAGCAAGGGCAGGTGGTAATTAGACAGGAAATTCTGGTGTCTGAGCTATTTTCTTTCATTTTACACATGGTGAGGTGAAATGAATTGAGGCTAAGACACCTGGATCTGCTCCAGCCATCTGGCAACCAACTGGCTTAGGGTCACCACAGTAAAAAGATGGAAGGATGAACGTTTTAAAAACGGTTATTTAAATCTTTCTCTTATGTGTGTCTTGCCTATATGTGTGGATATGTGTCTTATATGTTCTGTGCCTATGCAGGCCAGAAGCAGGAATCAGATCCTTGGGAGCTGGAATTGCTGGTGGTCATGAGCCATCATGTGGCTGCTGGGAACCAAGCCCAGGCCCTCTGCAATGCAGTTGATGCTATTAACTGCTGAACTTTCTTTCCATTCCCAAGAAAAAAATTTTTTTCGAGACAGGGTTTCTCTGTATAGCCTTAGCTGTCCTGGACTCGTTTTGTAAGTCAGGCTGGCCTCCAACTAACAGAGATCCGCCTGCCTCTGTCTCCCGAGTGCTGGGATTAAAGGCATGTGCCACCATTGCCCGGTGAAAACTTGGATTGTTAATGAACTCTGAAGTGTTAAATAAACTAACCATCTAACTGCCTTATTAACTTTCTTTTCTGAAGTGTAAGAAATTTTTTCTTGTGTAAGCCATTTGTAGCATCTTTTCTCTTTGTTGTAGCCCAAACCATCTTTACAATAACCTGCCAATTAATATACTATTTGAATTACATATAATACTTTAATGAGTTCAAACTTTAAAGAAACTCAATAACTGATCAACTGCTTATGAGCCAATTTCTCATGTAATGTTCTACCCCAAAGGGTGATTTGTTTTTGTTTGTTTTTTATCGATAGCAGCTACTTTTACTTTTAGAAACAAAAAACCTATACAAGAATAAGCTGTAGAATTTGTAGATCTGTAGAAGTTATTTTGCTAGCCCATTTTTTAAAACACACGACCAGGAAACAAGGCATATTACAGTTGTAAAAATTTTATGTTGTGATGTGGGGCAATTCTAACTTTGGGAGTGGTGCAGGTCAAATCAAGTTTGAGCCTTTTGTTTGTGTGTGGAAGGGAAGTGCAGTGCACATGATCCTCCCTGCTAGCTGCAGGATTTGGATTATTGATAATTGCTGGAGGCTCTGACTAAGGGTCTGTTCTGTTTCCTCCTGGGCACTGTGTGTTCAGCCTTTAAAGTCCATGGAAATGCTTGGACAAAGATTTGCTGCAGGGTTTGAGAAGTACTGTATTTAGGTGTCTAGAGAGAATGATTACTAGACATCTGAGGAGCTGGAGTGTATGAGAAGAACAGGAAGGAGAAAGCAGATATGGGTCAAATAAAGCCATCTTAGTGTAGCGGCAATGTAGCTGGGGAGATTTACTTAGTTTTATTTTATATTGTCTGTGTGCATGCGTGCGCGCACATGGCAGAGGAAAGATTGTATTCCCTGGAGCTGGAGTCACAGGCACTTGTGAGCTGCTTGGAATGAATTTGAGGAACTGAACCTGCTTCCTCTACAGAAGAAGCAAAGGGTCTTAAAGGCTGAGCCGTCTCCCTAGCCTGGGAGTGCATCGTTGCCTGAGGTATTGTTCTACGTCCTCGGTCCTCCTCCCATCCCTTCCTGTTACTGGTAAATAATGTCTGTAGTGGTCTAAACGTAACAACGTAACATTTTCACCCCTTTAATTATTTGTCAGGCACAGTGGTTATTACCCATGTTCACATGTGAGCATTACATATGTTCACAATGTTGCTCACCGATATTCACAATGTTGCACAACCATCACAGAAACATGCCTTCTCAATTTTTTCTTCATCTCCATGATCCCCAAATGTAGAAAGTTCTCACCCCAAGCCCTAGTAACCATTCATCTGCCTTCCGTCCTAATGGATTTCCTATTGTAGAAATTTCACGTCAATGGAATTTGATGTGGCATTTGGTCTGGCCTCTTTTACTCGGCATGTTGTTTTCAAAGCTGTCCGGGTGGTGGTACGTATTTGTGGCTGAATAATTGCAGTTATATGGATAGCTGGGACTCAGCATGTGTATGTTTGTGTGTGTACTGGTGCATGTGTGTGCAGATATATGTGAAGGCCAGAGGACCACCTCGGTGCCATTTTGCAGGTGCTGCCTACCTTATTTATTTATTTTGCAACAGGGTAGATAGCTAGACAGATGGCTGAGCAG
This sequence comes from Acomys russatus, assembly GCF_903995435.1. Taxonomy (NCBI): domain Eukaryota; kingdom Metazoa; phylum Chordata; class Mammalia; order Rodentia; family Muridae; genus Acomys; species Acomys russatus. The sequence continues at coordinate 39,822,876 of NC_067151.1, read as the reverse complement.
TTAAGAGAAAGCCAGATGTTGTGGCATGCAGTTGTATTCCCAGCACTGGAGGGCTGGAGGAAGGTTTTCTCTATGTGGGCTCTGGGGCTTGAGCTCATGCCCACAAACACGTTACAGGCTTAACCATCTCTCCAGGCTCAGGCCCACAGTTTTGAAATGCACTTTATTGGTTGAAAGTTACTTGAGTTAGGTTTATTTTTGGTCATTGTTGACTAGTCTTACATTAATTTTTACATGAATTCTTGATCCGTTCTGTCTCAATGAGTTCTTGTTTTGCTGGTTGTGTTCAGCAACCAGCCTTACTTCTCAGTGTTGGTCCTTGTAATCTGTACCCCATTATTCTAGCTTGCTTTCCTCTTGAGCCCCCATACAGCAGGATGATGCTGTCACTATTGACTTGCCTGTGGTTGGAGGAAAGAGACTTAATCGTGCTACCTCGGACATTCTTACTCCACACACTCTTTGCATTTGTACGTAGGTCAGCTGAGCACATCTGCTCTTTACTTACAAGGCAAGCATAACAGATTAGTGTAGCACACTGCGTGTTTATTGGTTGGAAGGTGTGCGTGTTTATCTTGATTGTAAATCTGATTGGGTTGAGAAATCCCTGGGAGGCTAGTATAACACGTTTCTGGATGGGTTTGTGAGAGTGTTGCCAGAGAGAATTCACTTGAAGGCATATAGAGACAGACAATAAAACAAGTAAGAGAGTGGATGCCTTGCTGAGTGCATGATATATTATATGTATTTGTAAACATAATATCATGTATAATTATAAGTTATAATTATAAAATACTTTATATGCATATCAGGCATTAGATAACAAATGTTGAAATAAAGGAAATGTGAACAAATTAAACTATTTCAATGAATAGATTACCAGGTCATAACGAGATAGACACTTTTGAAAGACAACAATCCAAATATGATTATAATAGATTATTTGTTTATTTGTCTATCCACTTTGGTGGTTTTGCAACAGAGTCTTGCTGTGTAGCTCAGGCTGACCTTCAACTTGGAATCCTTTGCTTCACCCTCCCTACTGCTGGGATTCCAGGTGTGCTCCCTTAACTTCCAGGCTGTTGGGAATGCTCGGGCCCACGGGGAAGATCCGTGTTTGGACTATAATGTGTTTGAGATGGTGTGCCCTGAATACTGAGCAGCACTGTGAGCTGTCATTTCTCAGCGAAGGTGACTTCCCATGTTCCACTGCAGCTTCTATTTCTGTCCCTGTCAGTGACTTCTGTAGAAGTAAAGAACGAGAGGAAAACTGAAGAGTTCCTCACAGCGAGGGGGAAGAACAACATGTTTTAAATAAACTACCAGCCTGACCAGCAGTGTGAGCAGTAGAGAGAAATGGTTTGTATTTCTCAGGAAAGAAATGGTTTCTCTGTCTCAAGTGGAGTATCAACTGAAGGCAGTCTTGGGATCTGACAAGTTGCGAGCGAGCTTTTTATTGATGTAAAAAATTCAGTGAAGGTTTCTTCTATAACGTGACTGCCATGAGCATGCATTATTACAGCTCTTGTGTGGACTATTTGGCATCCCACAAACCAGAATAGAATGTTTACATAGCTTGTCCTGGACTGGGAGTATAGCTTGTTATTAGAGAGCTTGCCTAGCATGTGGGGGTGGGGGCACCTGGAGTTCAGTCTTTAATAATAACACACACACACCCCACAACAAACAAAACTAAGCAAAACAAAAAAGAGAATAAACATAAAGATGCTACTCTCTTGTTCTCCCATTAAAAATAACTATTGGAGCCAGGCATGGTGGCACACAACCCTATACTGGGAGGCACAAGCAGGGCACAGGGTAATCCCACTTGAGTCCAGCCTGGTTTGCATGGTAAGACCCTGCCCCAAACAAAAACAAGACACCGAAATGTCAGCAGTTACCTTGCATAGGATCTTCATTTTTTTAAATCCCTTAAAAATCATTGTAATTATTTAAAGGTGCCTGTGTGGACGTGACTTCATAGAGATACTGTTTGATTTAAGCCTGTTCATCTTATAATACAGGATAGAAGGCAGACAACTGTACTTTCAAAAGTGCATTTTGAACTGGGAATCAGCTAATCCCCAAAGATAAGCTGCTTTGCAGCTGATTTGTTTATGGATATGATGATGGCTGCAGAGGTAATAGATGCTTGATTCAGCTTCCAGAATAATTCTGCATTCTGCATAAAAGTACGAAAACCAGTGTGGAGAAGACCCAACCTTTTGTTGTGAGAAAGGTCCCTGGCCCAGTGTGAGCGAGAGTGGGTTTGGAATGAGGAGTCAGTGGCTAAAATCAGTTGTTTTGGGGACACTCCACCTCTAGCTCTTGGGTAGCTGGAGTAATCAACATCATAGAATACTTCAGTTCAGACATAGTAATCGCTTGTTGGCATAGCCTTGTTGAGCTATGTCTACTCTGGTAGCTGATGGCCACTGTGACATTGCTTACAGCTGTTCTAGTTGAGTCTTGCTGCCAGGTCTGGCTTGAGCTTGAAGCCTTGGATCCCCATCTTGCAAGCTCCACAGGAAGGCTACACTGGCTGGAATGTGTTTTCAGTTACACTGACTGTGCTGATTAGTGTTGATCCTGCCCTGGGTATTTGGAAATAGAGTCCTTCTGGTCACTCCCTGTGCACCTTGGGATAGACTTTTGGTGAGCGGTGGTGGTGACTGAGTCCTGAAGGCCACAGAGGCCTCTACCCAGTCACCAGAAATTTTCTCTGCTACTAGAATGCCACTGCCTTGCAAAGAGCAAGTGCCTTCCAAGGTTCAAGACGCAATGGACTTAACGTGCTTTTTAAATGTTCAGAGTAGGATTTTAGTGATGGACTCAGATGTCTCAATTGCTCTTGCTCCGATGGAGAAACAGGTTGTGATTACAGCACTTAACAGTGACGAGAGTAATGAGGCAGTTGAAGAACTTCAAAATAGCGAGGGAACTAATTGTCCTGTGAATAGGCCCTCAGGGAAGCCAGCACAGGGCTCATGGATTCTGAAAGTTGTTCCTCCCTTGGTGGAATGTTTCAGTGATCTTCTGGGCAGAGCTGGGTGCTCCGGCATCTTCCATTCCTTCAAATGCAGCACGTATGACATAGCATATCTGGAGCATGGCTGTGACCCTAGCTCTGACGGCCTGGGGCTGCTGAGAAACCACCAATGTGGAAGATCACAGTCTTGCAGCTGATGATTGATTGTTTGCTGAGTGACTGTGTTTTTACGAATATATCAATTTTCCCAGAAATGTTTTCTGTATTTCGTAATGTTCTGGGTCTAAGTCATGGGAAGGTGACCCAAAAGTGGATCAGTTTGATATTAATAAAAAAATTGGGCCAGAATTTCAGGGTTATGTAAATAGCTTTTACAAGTAAGACAGAACATTTTCCCCTAAGATGAAAAGTTTGAAGTGGTGTTTACTAATGAGTAATAAAATAATATTCTAAATTCTAAATTTTTAAAAGCATATTGAAATATTTTGGTGTTTGTCTATGAAATCAATCTCCTCCCCACCCCACTCCCCACCACCTCCACTCCTTTTTGGATTTTGAGACAAGAATCTCACATAGACAAGGTTGGCCTTGAACTTGCTATGCAGTTGAGGATGACCTTGAGTTCCTGAACCCTCCCTGGGCCCCGACTTCACTTCTCAAGTGCTAGCATTATAGGTATTGCCCCAACATGCCCAGATTTAATTCTCTTTTTTATTTTTCATTTCATATGACAAGTATCATATTAGGAAGTTTACAAAATAAGATGTTATTTGTTCACTCAAAGAATCACAAGGTGAGAAGCAAATAAAGAATAGGAATAATTTCTGTCACTGCTCTAGTTGGTGGTGTAAACCTGACAGAGTTCCGCCTAAAAATGAGGCAGGCTGACGTCTCATGCAATGGCCAACTGTGTTCAGAGCATCAAGCAATTTATACCCTGAGGGTTAAGAAATATCACCCGAGTAAAGTTCTCTTAAGTTCAGGTTGAATATAATCACAGGGACAAGCCACACATGGAAAAAACATTTTTTTCGTAGAGGCACTTGAATAACAAGCTGAAGTAAGCTCACACCTATCTGCCACCCCTGGGAGTACCACAAAAGCGCAGTGCAAGAACAGTTTGCTGTTCTGAAGAGACTGAGGTCACAGGATTCGTGTCTTGTTTTCTTGGAGTGTCCTAACGAGCACTCATAATTCTCCTCATGTGGCTTTATTCTTGGACCATGTTGCAGCAAAATGTCAGATTCTGTAATCCCCCCAGCATAATGGTTGAAATGTTAATACAAAGCCTTAAAAACACCTTTTCTGTAATAGTTACACATATGCACATATGATGTTTGAGGCTCATCTCTGTGTGATTCACAATAGGAGTAGAAGGAGCAGAGATGGCGGATGCTGAAGAAGGAGATGCATCATTGGAATTGGAAGGTCTTTGATGGTGCTCCTCCTCTGTACTGTGGTCCAGAGTCTGCTTTGTTGAAGTCTACCTGCATTGAAAAGTTACAGTTGTTAGAGTTTTCCAACCAGTTGGATGACACCAGTGTATTTTGACTGGCCTAGTGAACATTTTCAAACCAAGTTCTGTATGAATGGCAGAATGTACACCTTGATTGGCATTTAAACTAATGCCCATCTAGTTTCGTCTTTTAATTCTTTGCCAAGTCTTAGGTGTAAGAGTCCTGAAGTGGATAGTTCAGTCCCTATCTTTTATTCATGAGGCATTCTTCATATCTATCTGAGAGCAACTGCAAAGAAATGGCGGTCCTTTTTAGAGTTGCTTGTTGGGAACCACAAAGATGTTAATCCAACATACAAGAATGTGTGATGTCTCAACCATGTGTCAGGCACAGGAAATCATTTGAGAAGAAAGCATCTCTGTTCTTTGAGAATTTCCAGTTGTGTGTATGAGCCCTCCTCCAGTTCTCCCCAGACCTACTCTGCCTTCCTGACTCACCCAAAGATTTTTGAATATGTGGTCTTCTACAGGAGTGTGATCCCGTGTACTCCTCCCTCTCCTTGGCCCTCTTCTTGCCTATCCTGCAATACAGAATATTTTAAGGTAGGATCTAAAGTGCTCTAATATTTTTCTCATGAAGTACCATTCCTTGTTCTAAATTCCAACACATTCCCATGCTTACTGTGGGACAAAAAGGTTTCTATCTTTGCTCATTGGTGTGGCTAAGACCGATGTAGTCATGGGCAGGTGAACAGTCTGTTTAGTGTATGTTTTATGTGACAAGAGCCTGTAGAAACAAAGACACAAAGAACAGGGAAACTGTCTATTTTTATAGAACAACACAGTACAAGGTGAATGGAGAGCAAAGGCTATGCTCTGTTGTGGCCAGCAGAGAGGAACTTGGCAAGGCCCATTGGTCAGATTGTTCTAGATAGCCCCGTGTCTTCATGCAGAAGGATGCCGCTTTCCTCTAGGGAAGGCACTTCTGGAATGAATGTTGCTTGACCCATTTTGGTGCAAGGACAGGTCATTTATTTTTGGCTTTCTATGTGGGACAAGGGCAGGAGAGGTCAGCCAGAACTATCTGCTTTTACTGTTGGCTGAATTTTGGGGCAACGTGTCCTGAATTCTGTCAGTATGTAGCATATGTTAAAGTTGGTAGATTTAACAATTCAAACAGAATCATGCTATAAATGACTTCTGACTGTGTGTGTATGTGTGTATATATGCATGTGTACACAATGGTGGGAACTGAACCCGAGTGCTTGGTATATGCTAAGCAAGAGCTCTGTCACTGAGCTATGCCTCAGATATGTTTTCTAACCTTTTTGTTCATTTAAAATATCTTTATTTTCCCTTTTTGGCAAATATAGAATTATTCCATTGGTGTGTGTGTGTGTGTGTGTGTGTGTGTGTGTGTGTGTGTGTGTGTGTGTGAATGTATTCACATGTGTGTGTACTGATGTGTTTGTACATGTGTGATTATGTGTGTATAGAAGGTAGATCCAGGGTTGGTAATACATGCAGATGGGTTTTTGTAAAAGGAACTTTTATCCTCCTGGCTCCATTGCTATCTGGGAGGCTTACTGCCTCTGTCTGCTAACCTAAGCCTAGTCCTGGAAGCTTCTAAGCTCCATACAATCTAACCTAGGACTAGAGTGTTTTCGGCCTCTGAAACTTACTGCTGAATAAGCTCACCCTTACTTGTTCTTTCCGAATTCTGGGCTGGCTGGTTCAACTCAGATGTTCTGGTTCAAACTCCTCTCCCAGCTGACTTACTCAATCGGGCTTTTCTCTTGGCCTCTGAATTGCTCTGTTTGGCCTCCAACTAACTCCAGCAGTCTGTCCTAATCCTCTGGCTCCTTCTCACTCTCTGGCTCCTTCTGCCTTCCCCTGTGTCCAGCTTGTTCTCTCTTCAACCTCTCTGTAGAACTCTCCTAGTAAAACTGCCTTTTTTCCTCTCTCATTGCCACTTAAGTAGCTTGGCATTTCTCTCTGTTCTCGTAAGAGTTGGCATATCCTATTCTGTCAGATCTTTCTCTGATTTGTCACTTTTTCTGGCACTCAATTATACTTCACTTTCAAACATGGGTGCTTTCTTCTATAAACTAACTTTATCTTCATTGCTTGGCATTAAAGGCGTGTACCACCATGCCTGGGCCTTAGCTTTTCTTTACCTGAAACTTGCTCCATACCAGGCTGGCCTTGAACTCGGATCTGCTTGCTTTTGTCTCCTGGATTAAAGGCGTGTTTGTATGCCAGTGGGATCACACAGACCTAGAAGGCCTTTAGATGTAATCTCTTGCTAGAGCAACAATGTTCTGAGTTAAAAGTCCTCTACAGGTTTTAGGGGTCAACCTCAGGTCTTCACCTTTGCAAGGTATGCACTTTACCCACGGAGCCATCTCCCTTGCCCGCCCACCTCAATTTTATGAATAGTTCTCCAACCTCATTCACAACAGATTTTACTACATTATTTATTTCATTTTCAAAAAATGATGAGTATGTATGTAAGTCTGTGTGTAGGTATGGGCACATGTGTGAAGGTGCTTGTTAAAGCCAGAAGCGTGGGGTTTCCTCCCGAGTTGAGTTATAGGCTACTCTGGGCTGCCCAGTGTGGGTGCTCAGAAGCAAGCTCAGGTGCAGTGCAAGAGCAGTACACACTCTTCATGGCTGAGCCATCCTTCCTGGTCTCATGATGACTTCTGAGGCAACACTTAAGTATTTGCATATCGAATGGAATACTGCTTTGCTATAAATTTTAATCCACAATGCATTTTAACTTGTCACTATTTTTGCCGGTGCCCAAAGTTGCTGTTTTTGTTACCAGGACTTCTGCTTTTGCGTGCTTGAGGAGATGGGTGAATTCTTGCTCTGGAGCAGAACCGTGGAGGACTTATATGGTAGAGCTATGAAGTGCATGACTAACGTGGATGTTTTACATGTAGCTCTGCAGTCAGTGTCACACCTCTTATTTTTTTCTGATGCAAAGGGCTCTTGAGGTGACCCTTAGGATTCACCTTTTTTCCTATGTTGCTCCTCCCTTTTCCTGACTTGCAGGTCTTACAGTGTTTATAGACTAGCTGTCCTCTTTACCATTGGATGGTTTTCTTCTATTGCTCTTTAGCCTTGTTGCCACCATGTTAAATATTTCCTGTTCTTTCTGGCTGCGTTTGGACACTCTTTGTGTTGGACTTTTGTCATTGTTACAAAAAAGTTGACATAAGCAACGTAAGAGATGAAGGATTTGCTCTGGTTCACTGAGGCTTTAGTGCATGGTCACTGGGCCTTATGCACTTGGATAGATAATGGTGGTGGGGGAGTATGTATGTGGTAGAGAAAATTCTTTACCTCATGTCAGCCAGGAAGGTTTGGGGCAAGGGCAAGGGCAGAACTAGTAAGGACAAGCCCCCAGTGACCTTCCTCTTCACCTATCAGCAACCTTCTGAAGTTCTAGAAATTCCTTAAGTAGAAATACCAATTGGGAACCCAACCTTCAGTATGTGCCCCTTTCTTGGTGTGGGGTAGGGAAGTATTTCATATCCAAACCCTAACATTCCTCTAGACTTCTATATATGTGTGTGTGCATGTGTATTGTCCATATATATAATTTGATAATATATCAATTATTTTTATATATGTATATATACACACATATAAATATATATTTTATAATGTGTAATAATATAAAATAAATATGTAAATATATATTTATATATATATACACACATATAAAATATATATAAATTTGGAACCCTCACAGTCTTGCATTTCACTTGATAGCTCACCCATCATATAGCTATCTTTATTATTTCTTAGCTCTGTTTATTCTTGTTATCCCTGTCATTCTTGTACTGCTTAGGGTATATGTAAATGTGTGGGAACCTTGTTTGAGTTATTATGTGTGATGACTTTTGGATGAGACTAAATAATTGTTGTAGTAGAGGGGAGGGATTTAATGTGGCCCTCCCCTGGGATTGACTATTCAGAGAACTTGACAGAACATCTGCTCTGATTACATCTGCATACTTTGTCTATAAAAAGTTTGCAGTTTTTCTCTTCTCTCTCATTTTTAGAAAGTTGTACTTTAAAAAAAAAAAAATGATTTTAAGACCTGTAGTATAGTGAACTGATTTGGGATAACATCTCCAATCAAAATGCCACAATTAGGCAGTGAGGATTCTCAGTTACTCAGTGATGGCTTTAAGGCATTAAATTTTTAAGAAAAATGTGTTGGATTAGGGAATGGTTTCAAAAGGCAAGCCATGAGGGAATTTGTCCACGCATTTTCCATGCTGTAGAAAGCTGTCTGCTTTTAATGCCAGTGGACTTGATTTTCTGGTAGCTATGGTTGGAAGGTGTCAGGACCTGCTTCTTTCAGCACAGCAGGTTGTCTCTGAAACCCCCAGACCAGGAAAGACACTGGTCTGTGAGCAATCAAGGGTGGGAAAAGGAGAGCATGCCTTTGTCCCTCAGGGACAGCATGCATTCTTTTTCAATCTTCAGTTATTCGACTCTTTGGTAGAGAGTTTTAAAAGCATGCTGAGTTAGGACATCCATGAAAAAATTAGCTGTTTGCATGAAGTCAGTTAAGATTTTATTTGGGTTTTTTGTTCCCGTGTTTGACATAGACGGATCAGTTGTATAGTCCCAAAATAAGAGAAGGATTAGGGTGTCAAATTAATAACTGGAACCTACTTGGGAGGGTATGAATTTGCTGGAACACACATAAGCACTTCCATTTCACATGTAATATAAACAAACACAAGACACTGAAAAAAGTTCAGGGATGTGAAGAAATGAAATAAATAATAATAATCGTAAATATGCACTTAATTTTGGTTTAGTGTGCATAGTGTACCCTCTTTGAATAAGGAAGAGGAATTTTGATTTTTCAACAAGGTGACTTTGAGTATGGTGTGGCTAAAGTCAGATACTGTGACAATTAATCATTAGTGCCTGTGGCAGACAGTGCTCCACTCCTACCTAGCAGCCATACACAAGTAAGATCTGACATGTGAGATGCAGAGCAGCCTCCAAGGAGAGGCAAGCTCATAGAGAAAATGGTAGCTAGTGGGTGGCAGGATTGCCTCACTTTTAACCTTTGGTTTAACTGGTATATCACCTTTTATCAGTGGTGGGGAAGTAGTGCTAATGTTCATATTTGAAACTGAACAGGCGGCCTTCGCTTCCTTGAGTTAGGTTTTGCTCCAAAATAAAGTTGGGTTCTGAGTCCTCGAGCACCGTGTTGGTTCCTGCTGATCCCATGATAACAAAGTGGACTGAGCAGCGTTGACAAAATTGGTACCTAGAATTTGGCCTCCAAACTAAAATGGGCTTCAGAATTCCTGTGAGAATATTTAAAGTGCAGATGCTCAGACAATGGAGAGTCCCAAGGATGTCAGCTGGGAGTCTATTTTAGCTTATAAATACAGCCAGGTGATTTAAGAGAAGATGGATTTGTCCAAGGACCCTATTCAACCTCTGCCTCCTCAAGACATGTACACCCGCATTTAACAATGTTGCGTTTTGACCCATCCATCACTCAAGCAATAGACTAGAGCTTTGAAACTGGTGTGTACTATGCTGAGCCTCTTCCTTTCTTTCTTTAACATGCCTAGTACAAATGCTTTTTTGGGCAACCATAGTGCCGTTCTTGTAAAGCCAACAGGGAACAGTTTTCGTTAGTTGTCTTTGTTTCATTTCCTCTGGCTATAATAAAGGTTCCTGACCAAAGCAACTTAAGAGGGGAAAGATTCATTGGCTCACAAATCTAGGTGATAGTCTCTTGCTACAGGGAAGTCATGCGACAAGAACTTGAAGCAGCCAAGAGTGGAGAGCAGTGACTTACTGCATACATCCTAGTGCTCAGCTTGCTCTCCCTATTTTATTCAGCCCCAGGGCCCAGCCCATGAAATTGTGCTGCTCACATTCAAGGTCTTGTCACCTGCATTAACCCAAATCAGAAAAATCCCCTGCAATCCTACAGGATTTAGCTCTAGGGAAAGTTGAGCCCGGTCAATGTAGCTGACAGCTGACCTGGCATAGAAGGGCAGGTGCTCAGCGAACCCATTAAAACACTGCAGTCTAAGGCCAGGGGAAGAGGACAGTCATTACAAGCTGGGTGGTAGAAGATGACTCAGCGAGCTGTATTTGGACAAGGCATACATGTAGACCAACAGGCAGCCAGACATCGGTAGGCACATCAGTGACACTGGCACACAGAGATCGACAGTCTACGGAAGGTCAAGACACTCACTGTTGACTTCCTGTGTGTACAAAAGTGGCATTCTGCTGGGAATGGTTATGGGACATGTTTTATCACTACCTGGTCTCGGTTCCCCTGACATCCCCTGACAGCCATCATTAACTGGCTCATGGACTCATCGGCCCCTGGATATCTGGCTTGAGCCATATTTTCGTGACTCATAGCAGATAGCATGTCACTGCCGTGCTGTTTAAATTGTAATTGCCCCTTTTATGTCCTATGTTCAGTCCTTACTGAGGAGTCTGGGCAGTTGGTAGCCGCTAAGGCAGAACCATTTGGTCATTATTGAGGATGTCCCACTAGGAGGCTTCCTGTGTCCTGGTGGATGGCTGCATATCTATGCATGTATGGGCAGCACTAACTTACTTAGAGAGTTACTAAAAATTAAAGGAAAAAAAGAAAAAAGAGGACAACATGAAGTTGGGGAGGGGGCATGTTGGAGAAGATAGATGAGGAGAGCTAGAAGTCATCGGGGAGATTAATGTTCTATTTCATTGTATACATGTATGAAATTCCAAAGAATGAAGGAAAATTACAATTAAAAAAAAACTGAGAAGACTAGGAGTAATTGGTGTCTTAGTCAGTGTTCTGAAGTAGCCATGAAGACACGCCATGATCATGACAGCTCTTTTAAAGGAAGGCGTTTAATTGGGGCTGGCTTACAGTCCAGAGGTTTGCCTGTTATTGTCATGGTGGCAAACATGGTGGCATGTAGGCAAACATGGTGCAGGAGAAAGCACTTAAGAATCTGGATACAAATGTGAGGCACCATAGTACGTGAGAAAGTCATATCACACTCTCCACTCAACTGTGGAGGGGGAGACCTGGTGGCACTCAGAGGAAGGACAGCAGGTAGCCAAGCAGAGACTTGATATCCTATGAGAATATATAGGGGGAGGTAATCCCCCTCAGGAACAGTCATAGGGGAGGGGAATAATGGGAAAATGGGGGGAGGAATGGGAGGATACAAGGGATGGGATAAACATTGAGATGTAACAAGAATAACTTAATTAATAAAAAAAAAAAAAAAGCTAGTCAACTAAAAAAAAAAAAAAAGAATCTGGATACAAAAGCTGCAGGAAGAGAGAGAGACACTGAGCCTGGCTTGAGCATTTGAAGCTCCAAAGCCCTAGCTCAGTGTCACACTTCCACCAAGTCCACACCTCCTAATAGTCCTGCTCCCTGATGACTAAACATTCGAACATGAGCTTATGGAGGGCATTCTTATTCAAAGCACCACATTTCCCTCCTTGGCTTCCACAGGCCAATAGCTGTATCATAGTGCGAAGTGCATTCAGTCCAATTTTAAAAGTTCTTATAGTCCTAGCACAGTCTCTACACTGTTTAGAAGTCCGGAATTGAAAGTCTTTTCTGAGACTCATGGCAGTCTCTAAACTACAGCCCCCTGTAAAATCAAAACTGAAAAGCAGATCCAGTGTTCTAGGGGGGGAAAAAAAAAGTCTGATCCTAAATGGAATAAAGGGAGTGTTGACCTCTGGGCAAGACCCCATCCAGCTAAGCTTCTGTGAAAAGGAATTAAAGAAAAGCTTAGGGTTGGACATGGTGGTGCAAGCTTTTAATCCCAGAACTCGAGGCAGGGGCAGGGGCAGGGCCAGGGGGAGGAGCAGGGGCAGGGCCAGGGATAGGGGCAGGGGCAGAGGCAGAGGCAGGGGCAGGGGCAGGGGCAGGGGCAGGGGCAGAGGCAGAGGCAGAAGCAGAGGCAGGTGAATCTCTGAGTTCTGAGTTAGAAACCAGCCTGGTCTTCAGAGCAGGTTCTAGGATAGCCAGGCTTATGCAGTGAAGTAAACCAGGAAAACGAGCTTGTGAAAATGGAATCGAACAAGAGAACCATGTTCCAGCCCCAGCAAAGAACAGGTCTTGACAACTTCCACCAAGTGGGCCTGGCTTTAAAGTCAATGATACAAAAGGAGGCTTAGAAATCTTCCTTCATGACTAAGGAGCCACTGAGGCCAGGCGTGTGGCAGGAGTATTCCTTCATGGAGGCCCAGAGAGGCCATTGTATGAAGCTGTGAAGGTGAAATGTGCATTGCCATGGAGATCCCAAGATGTTGGAGATGCCAGAGCTGTGGAGTACCTGCCAAGGAAAGCTGGTAATTGCGAATGACACCAGCCCAAGAGAGAGGTGATACCAGCCCAAGAGAGAGAAATGTGTTGCAGTCAATAAAGCTGAAAGGAGTTGGTGCTCTGAATAGGGCTTTGACATCAGACATGGAGGTGCAGAGTTTAGAGTTTGCCCAGCGGGTTTTTGGTTTTACGACCAGTTATTTCCTTTCTTTTCAAACTCTTCGTTTTGTATTTTTCCTTACTCAGCTTGCTTCTTTTCATTATAGATCTGTATAAAACTGGCCACTAGTAACCACATGGTGGCATCAACACTAAGCTGCTGTGAAATCTCCTCTGCTAATGCTATGAATCCAAAACTCCTCAATTTAGCCTCAGGCAGACTTTTCAGATAGCCACATTCTTCACCAGAATGTCACAAGTGGTCTCCAGGCCAGGAACTAATATTAATCCCCTTGAAAACTTCTTGACCTGAGCCTCTACAGTTCCAATCACCCTCAGCACCAATGTCTTTCATGCTTCTACTAGGATGACCCATTAAGCCCACTTACAGTGTCCAGTTGCTTTTCTAGTCCAACGTCCCAAAGTGTTCCATATTTCTCCTAACAGAAGTATGGACAGGCCTATCATAGCAATACCCCAGGCCCTGGTATCAACTTCTGTCTTAGTCAGTGTCCTATTGCTGTGGAGAGACACCATGTGAATGGCAATTCTTGGAAAGGAAAGTTAATTGGGGTTGCTCACAATTTTGTCTGTTTTGTTTTGTCTGTTATTAGCATGGCAGGAAGCATGGGGGCATGCAGGCAGACATGTGCTGCAGAGGGAGCTAAGAGTTCTGTATCTAGTTTGTCAGGCAGCAAAAGGAGAGATACTGAGACTGGCCTGGGCTTCTGAAACCCCGAAGCACACTCCCAGTGACATATTTACTCCAACAAGGCCTCACCTCTTAATAGTGCCAGTCCCTGGTGAGCAAGCATTCAAATCTATGAGCCATTCGCATCTATGGGGGTCATTTCTATTCAAACCACCACACTGGCTTTCGGTTAAGAAATGACTTAAATTCTACTTTCTAAATTTTATTCAGTGTTTATATGTTGTATGTGTCTATGTGGTGTATGCTCTCTCTCTCTCTCTCTCTCTCTCTCTCTCTCTCTCTTTCTCTCTCTCTCTCTCTCTCTCTTTGTGCGTGTATGTACACATGCAATTGCTCATGTATATGTTATGATGTTTGAGGTCCATATTAGATGTTTTCCTGTGTTGTGCTCTATCTTATTTGTTTGACACAAGGCCCCTAACTGAATCCAGAGCTTGGCTAGCCTGGCTAGCCAGTGAGCCCCTAAGATTTTCTTGCCATCTTGCCTCCATCTTCCTAGTGGTGGGGTTGCAGGTATACAGGTATGCACCAATGCTTATTTGTTTGTTTTTTTATGAGGATGCTAGAGATATGAACTCAGATTCACAGGCTTTTGCAACAAGCAATGAAACCAGTTCCCTAGCCCAAGTCTAATGGCTTTTTGTAATTAAACATTGACGTGGACCAGCAGGTCCAGGAGGAAGGGCCAGGGAATCAGAGATAAGGAAGACAACAAGTGGGCTCAGGAGTTCTTGTACAAGTTATGTCTTATGCCAAACAAAATTATTAAGAAGTAAAGTATCTTATATACTGTTTGCAGGGGCAACAGGGACAGAGTCTGTGGAAATCTATCATACAATGGGGCTATCACACAATGAGCACAAGGCTAATCATGCAATGTTGTACAACGGGAGCCCAGGATATCTATCTCAAGGGCATCAGGGACCAAAATCTTCTGTCTTTTCAAGGGAAAAAAACAAGTTTCAGGAATTGAAACCTTTCCTTCTTAGATACACCGGCCCTAGCCGCAGACTAGATTTTTCCAAGTCTGCCCGAGGGCTACCACACAGAACTAGACTTCCTTTGTCTTTCCATCAGGGTCTCTGAGCAAGCCTTGGATCCACTTAGCTTTCAACAAGCATTTTCATGTTTTGTATTTTATGTGTATGGGTGTTTTGCCTGCATATATGTCCATGTACCTGCATACAGTACCTACAGAGGCCAGAAAAGGACTTTGATCTTCAGGAACTGGAGTTACTGATGGGTATATGTTGCCATGTGGGTGCTGGGAATTGGACTTGGGTTCTCTAGACTAGCCACCAATGCTCTGAACTCTCTTTATTTGGTAGGCTCTCTCAAGCCTCTAGGTCTAAACTATTTTTAAACATGGTGACAGAGTTCTTAAATAAACTTAAAATAATCACAGCTACCATTGACACACTCTAACTGGGGAGAAAGAACTGTGCAGAAAGCCAGAAGAAGAAGGAAAACAAGAAAACACTAAGCATTTTCCATGATCCTCAGAAGTCAGGCTCAGTTTCTCTGTCCTCAGATGTCCACAGTTCTCCTCTCCTACCTTAGTTCATTTTCCTCTCTCTTTCCTAAGTTAGTGGTTCATGATGTAGCCCAGATGCACCTTAAACATACTATCTTCCAGCCTCATTCTCCGAAGTAACTGGAATTATAGGCACAAGCCATCACATTTAGCACACTCTTTATCACTCATGGCACAGTTCCCTCATTCCATCCCCAACTTTATTGTAATTTTTACATACTTTATCTCATCTTTGCTATGAAATGATAACAGTACCAAATTAAGCATGTTGCTATGCTAAAACTCCATGAATAAGACAATTTATAGAAGAGTTTATTTGGGCTTATGGTTCCAGAGAGGTAAGTGTTCATCAAGACAGGAAAGTGGCATGTATGGCAGCTGGAGTAGCAACTGGAGCTATCACATCTTGAACTATAGAACCACAAAACAGAGAGAACAAACTAGAAGTGGTTTGAGTCTTTAAACTCTCAAAGCGTGGCCCCAGTGACATGCTTCCCTAGCAAGACCCTACCTCCTAAACATCCTACATAGTGCCTCAACTGGGGACCAAGTGAGCTTATGGGGTGCATTTAAACTACTACAGCTACCATCCTTTAATATGTAAGGCTGGGCCTTGTGTGTTAGACAACACTTTGAAACCCCCTTTCGTTCAGGAGGACAGATATTGGAGTAATGGCTGCTAGTCATAAGGCCGGTCATTAGCCAGTTACTGGCCTAGGCAGGTCTTGAAAGTAGATGTTTTATATGGTGTGATGGAAGGAGCACCACTGTGGGGCTCAACTGACCTGATTCCAACCTTAGGCATGGACATTTCTTGGCTTTGTAATGTCAGACAGGTTCTTTACTGCTTTGAATTTCTTTTTTCTATTTCTCATAGAGGGGGCAATTATTGATATCTGCTATCATCATAGAGGTTTTATGAAGACCAGGTGAGATAATACATAACTCTGAATGCACAGCAGACCTCTGGGGAAGCTTAAACCAACCTGCAAACATATCGGATGCTCAGGCCTATCCCACGAGATTCAGAGCTCAAGCTTAGCGTATTTGAGAATGTCTTTCTGTGATATTTTGTACATAGCAAGTGTGAGAAACATGAATAAACCTTGTTAGATGGTAATGTTCTTTATATCTGTAGGCCAATATTTATTGTGGCATAAGAATTTTGTCCTCAAATAGCTAGAAAAATGCTGTAATATCTAACAATGGTGGAACAGGATCTGTGCTTTTTTTTAAATGCTGTTTTTTAAAACTCATATTGTAGGGTCACTTCTGATATTGTATTCAAATAGAAAACTCGATTTGTTAAATGGAACTAAATGTAATGTTTTTTTGTTTTTTGGTTTTTTTTTTAAATAAATTTTGTCTATTTTCCCCATGGAATAACATTTAAATAAAACTAACAAAATTATATTGTAATGAATTCTGATTAGTATTGTATTTGTTTCTCGGGGCTACAAATCTTGGAACAGAACAATCATTGCATATATAATAGACCCAATTAAGAAGAAAAATATTAAGTGAAAGGTTTTCATAAAGTAAACAAAAAACAAACCTGCTGTGCTATTTTAAGATTTACTTAAGAATTTCTTTCTTTGACCAAAATCTCAAATGTATTTATCTACTTGCAGTATGCATATAAGGCCTACAGACAAATTCTACAATATTATTGAGAGTAATTATAAAAGGCTTTAGAGCAATCTTATCTTCTTCACAGGAGTGATTAGGCCAAGGCAGGGTTGGGGGTGGGGGTCCAGATGGGCATCAGTGAACTACATATAGTTTGCTATTCACTAGGAAGTCTCCTGCCTTGAGCTGAGCTCCTCACAGTTGTTCTGAGTTCAGGTGTTTATAGGCTGTTTGATTTGAAGGCCTGTGAATGGCAAAGGGTAGCTCTCACAATGAAGCCATTCCCTGTGAAGAGCTATTATATTTCATATATAAAACTCATTGTGAAAATTCAATCTCTACTAAGACACGCAGATGGCAGGCCCCCCCCACCCCCCAGCCCCCTGTGATCATTCTAAAAGCTTTTTCAGAAATCCTGGAAGTTTGATGGAAAGAAAATAACATTTACACAAAGAGCTCAGCTGTTTTATAGTAAAAATGCTCTTTTAGATTCAAGAAAGGCTACTCCTTAACCTTCTGAAAAATTGCACAACCAGTTAGTGACAGGGATGGAACTAGTGCCCCTCTGGTCCTTGACACTTTTCCCCTTGGGAGCCGCAGTGCCTGTGAACTCCACTGCCCAGCGCCTTCCCTACCAGAATAGGGGTCCAGTTTGTGCCCAGGATTCTACAGATAAGCCTTCTCTTTCTTTTGCAATGATTTTTAGGAAATCTCTCTTTCTTTCCCTTTCAGGACACTGCCTGCATTATTGGGGATGTTTTTTTGCATAGAAATGAAATTGTTTTCAGTAGCCAATCTTTTTCAGTGACTGAGATTTACTTTAATCTGTGAAACTTGGAAAGAAGTCAACTCATTTTTTTTGTGTGTGTGCTTTTTGGCTGGAAGGATTCTCCTGCAAAAGACATGGGCTTTTTGTTGTTATTGTTTATTTCCTATTTGCCTGCTAATATAGTTTGGTCATCTGCTTATCAGAATAGAAGTGGGGCTTGGCCATGATCTTGTGTGTACAAATTTGTCTCAAGGTGACCATTGGAACAGAGATGACTTTGCTTTTTGGTAAAGGACAGAGAGAGGAAATATATTTTAATACATAAATATGCAAATGTACAGAGCTGTAGACATGTGTAGACTTCATTCTGTATGTGAGCACAAATATGTATTTACTTTTTTCACATTTCTATTCTTACTGACTTAATTTTAAGTGTAAATATGTAGGATACTAACAGAGGACACGTCTTTCCTACTGGATTCCCCTGTTCACAGAGAGCTAAATGGCTCCATTTTTAATTACTTATTTATTAGTTTAAGTTTGTTGTGTTTCTCTCTTCTAACAATGAGTAGATGCTATAGAACCATAGTTATACAAACATCTCTCTCTGTGCATTTGTGTATGCCTGTGTGTGTGTGTGTGTGTGTGTGTGTGTATGTGTGTGTGTGTGTGTGTGCACGTGTGCATGCTTTATGGTCTCACATCGTCCAAGATGTCCTCGGATTCCCCATGTAGCTGATGACTCCCTTAAATTTCTAGTCCTCCTGCCTCTGTCTCCTAAGTTCTGGGATTGTAGACAAGTGCTACCATGCTCAACTTAATATAACTGTCTTATTTTTTTTGTAGTTTTCTCTCTTTTTTTTTTTAATACAAAGTTAACATACCTTGCTTCTTTTCATGTTCCCTTACTCTCCTAGAGGTTACTTTACACCAGTTCATAATGAGCCTTAGACTTACACAATGCTCTATTATGTACTTGATATTTATCCAGAAAGCCCCCTAGGTGCCAGTGGAAGACTTTAGTGTGATCTGGGTGATATGGGGAAGGACAAAAGGGCAAAACGTAACACCACTGGAAACATTAGTACCTTGGAATTGGAAGCATTATGCTAGGAGAAGGAGGATGGGCACTACTAAAAATGACATGACTTTGTATAAAATGTACGGGGAAGAATGATATGATTTGTGTGTTGAAGTGACACATTAGAGAGCTAAGCCTGTGAGGTGGCTCAGCTGTTGGAAGCACTTGCTTAGTGGAATGTCAGGCAAGAGTAGGGCTAACAGAAATGAGGTATGTATGAAAAAGCTATGTGGGAACCTATTATCGCATAACTCAACTAAAAACATATAGTAAGAGGGGACAGTGAAACGTTATGGAAAAAGCAGGCGCGATATAGGGAGCTGAGGTAAAGAAGGAATAGGAAGCCGATTAGCTAAACCTAAAGATGTAGAAAGAAACCTTGTGAAGACGCACAAGTTTGTAAGCTAATTTTAAACATTTTTAAGAAGGACCTGGAGAGAACAGGAGATCCACAAGGAGACCAATGGAACCAACAAATCCGGGCCTGAGGGGGCAGTGTGTGTGGGGGGTGGTTTGCTGCAGAGAATGATGCACCAACCAAGGACCATGCATGGAGAGGACCTAGATCTTCTGCTCAGATGTAGTAGATGGGCAGCTCAGTCCCCTTGTGAGTCCCATAATATAAGGAGTAGGGCTAGCTCCTAGATCCGACCTCCATCTCATTAGCCCTTTGAGTCCGGTGTGTACCAGCCGGTTATTATACTGCCCTTGGGTGTGGGGCCGGCCCTGGGTGTGGTTAACGTACCAGAGGCCACACCATTAAAGAAAACTAATTCTCTTATTTTCGCAGCTGTCAAATGCCAGTAGCTCCTCAGCTAAGGGTGGGACTTCAAGCCCCCTCTTCTGGGATTTTTGTCTGGCTTGTACAGCCTTCTGCATGCTTTCACAGTCATTGTGAGTTCATGTGTTGTGTTGTGTCTGCTAAACACTATTTCCTTGTTATTCCTCCACCCTTGGCTCCTAAAGGCTTCCCATGAAGAGGGATGCGACATAGATAGCACAGGTGGAATATTCATGGGTGTTCAAGACAGAGTCCTACTTTGAGACCCAAGCTGACCTTAAACTCAAGATTCCTTTTTCTCCCAATTGTTGGAATTATAGGCATTGCATCACTGCACCCGGCTAGTGTTTGTTTATTTATTTACCTATGCATTCATAGCACCTTCTGCTTTGGGATTTTGAGAGTTGGTAACCCTTAAGGAAATGTTGTATATTTTAAAGTAATTGTTCCATCAAGCGTTTATTTAATGCTTTAAAAGATTGTTATGCTTTTCATTTTATAGCTGAGACTTTGCTACGAGTTATAAAGCTCTTAATTATGTAATAAAGTTAAGATGGTCCTCAACTCATATGTTCCGCTCTTTAAATATTTATGCAACTGGTAGGCAGCCATTAAGATGACAATTGTAAAGTCTGTAGAAACATAGAAAGCTGCTTTATGATACAAATGCAAAAGTAAGGTGCCAAATGGCTTAACTACCAGGATTTCAACCAGAATAGCAAAATTATGCACACGGAGTTTAGGAGATAAAAACAGTGTGGGTGGTGCACGGGGCTGCAGGCGGTTCTTCTTCAGTGTTCTCAGGATTGCAGTCAAACTTGTTTTCCAAACATACTAAAGCTGTACTGGGTAGGACCAGAGAGATTTTTGTGTACGATGGTAGCTGCCTCAATTCCTAGTCTCTTTTTGCAGCCATTTGTGGGGAATCTCCAGCTCTGCAAATATCCTCAGTGAGGCTGCAGCCTTTGTTCACCGTCAGTAAAGACTTTCTCTGTTTCCTTTCCTTTCTTTCTTTTCCTTCCCTTCCCTTCCTTTTGAACATACTGTCTTCCCACTTCTCCCTTCCCTCTCACATTTTCCTTCCTTTCTTCCTTCTTTCCTTCCTTCCTTCCTTCCTTCCTTCTTTTCTTTCTTCATGATCTATTTTACTTTTATTTATGTGTGTGTGTTTGTTAGCCACATGTGTTCAGGGATCAGACAAGAGTATTAGATCCCTTGGTACTGGAGTTCTGGGCAGTTAGGAACTGCCTGACTTGGTTGCCAGGATCCAAACTTAGCTCCTCAGGAAGAGCAAGCAGCAAGTGCTCTTAATTCTGAATCATCTTTCCTGCCCAAGAAAAGTCTTTTAAATCCTATTTCAGTTCTCTACCAATCTAGCATGAGTTGAAACTGACTTTAAAGAGGGTGGTATCCATTGTATCCATCAGTACAAAAAGCAGAATGTGAAAATTGGCTTATGCTGACACACACATAATTTTGATAAAATTGGGGGAGTATTTTGTCTCCATCCTTGGAACCTTTTGCTCACAACAATGTGTTACAAGTAGTTCCTTATTTACTTAGCTTCTTACCTGCAAGGAACTGTGTACTGTCAGGTTTGAGGAAAAGAGAGGTAGACTCTGCCTCTTAACACTTCACTGGACCACTGCTTTCATTTAATTAACCAAACCACTCTTCTGGTGACAGGGAAAAATTATGGAGGCAGCAGAAAGCTGATACACAAGCACTTTAGTCAGACTTTTAGGGCCAAGTACCTTGTAATCACATGTGTATGCCCACTGTAGCAGATGACAGGAAGTCTTAGCTCATAGGATATCCAAGGGTAGATAAATGCAAAGCTAAATGAATACTATGTTGAGCCAATACACCCCTAAATTGAGAGACTAAATTCAACTTTCCATAATGTGCTTATCTGGGTGATACTTGCTAAGGAGTAAGGTACATATGTTAACTAAAGTAACTGAATCTGCTCTTGAACCCCTGTGCTTTTCCTGTTTAAGTGTGGGATGGCTCGGCCACAGTGGTCCCCGTTTTAGGAAGAAAGGGAGAAGGAAAGAAAGGGCATTGTGTCAGCTTTATTTTTCTGCAGTGAGTGCCAGACACAAACATTCTTCAAAAGGGATGGGGTTACCTTAGCAGACAGATTTGGGAGTTTCACCCCATGTTTGGCTGGCCCATTGTTTTGAGCCTGGGGTACATCATGGCAGGC
Source organism: Acomys russatus (assembly GCF_903995435.1). NCBI lineage: Eukaryota > Metazoa > Chordata > Mammalia > Rodentia > Muridae > Acomys > Acomys russatus. The sequence goes on along the minus strand of NC_067151.1, from coordinate 39,801,204 downwards.
ATGCACAGCAGAGCAAAACTGTGTACTTCTCAAAGCCATGGAGTGAAAAGGAAGAGACGGAGACCTACAGAGCTCTTTAGGGGCATGTCCTCAATGGTCTGTTAGGCTTCTCCTCATATAGGTTCACCCCAATAACTGCTAGATACTGGCAACCAACACTTTTAACACATGAACCTTTTCTATCCCGTGTGTGTGTGTGTGTGTGTGTGTGTGTGTGTGTGTGTGTTCTAAGCAATAGCAAGTGGTATGAAGACAGTAATGAACATTAAGTCAGATGCACAGGCATTCCTCACTGTTAGGCATGAGGTTGGTACAGTAATTAGTAATTAAATTAAGTTAAAATTTTACTCTGGTTTAAACAATGTATTTTCTATCTCCAAAGAGACAGACTTCTTAATTGAACTATGTCTGAGACTAGCTAATATTTTGCTCAGAGAGAGCTGATGACTGTTGCCAGGGAATCAAAAACCTTACTCTACCTCCACTGCAGACCCTATAGCCTACTCTTTCTTACTTGGCATGCTGAGGGCCTTATATGCCAATATTCTTCTGAGTTACTCTGGATACCCTTAACCTTTCTGACTAAGTCTTCACTGATGCTGTCCAAGACCTCACTTCTTCCCAGTCCAGCCTACTTCCTTTCCCTGTGGCTTGCACAGTGTGGCTGTTTTAATTCTGACTTGATCTTTGTGCTGAGAGATTGTAAAGAGAGTGTCTTATGCCTCAGCTCAAAGTCTCTAAGAAAATACCACAGACTAAGTGGCTTAAACCACAGTGTTGGAGCTGCAAGACCTAAGATGAACTGATAAGTTCCTTGTGAGATTTTTGTATGACATTTCCTTGGGAGCTATGAACAGACATCTGTCCATCGCAGATAGGGCACTGATGGTGAACAAACAGTTCCAATCAAATCTAGCACATGAATCAATGCATTTACTGAGGTTACTTTCAGGAGCATTGGTGATTCAAAGGCAGCAGATTTGCTGAAAAGGCCACCCAGCATGGCTGAAGACTCAAAGAAGCAGTTATCACTGGATCTCTCAGAACAACAGGAATGCCACGCCAGTGCATAGTCTCCTCTTCCCCATAGTTTTCTGCTGCACGTATTACTTGAGGGAGAAGGCCTTGTGGGCCTAGTAAGATCCCTTAACTTACAAGCCTCTCTGTGTGTAGTAAAGAAATGTTTCCACACGGGAAGTTAGCTACAAGGCAAGGTTCTTTTCCTGGCTTGCCTGCAGGCTCTTTTCTTATCATTGTCTCCTTTATATGGAAAAGAGAAAGGGAAAGGGCTGTGACGGGGGATGGATTGAGGGGAGGGGAAAGAAGTCTTCTGTGGAGAAAACACATTTCATTACTCCCAAGACCTCCACTGCCCAGTGGCCTCTTAAAGGCCCCATCTCCAAACATCCTCATGTTGAGAGTTGGGACACAAAAACATTCACACTTCAAATGATGGTTTCCACTTACTGTGTTTCTAATGTGCCAGGCAGGGTTTTCAGTACTATTCATACAAATCGGTTCATTTGATCCTCATCATAGTTTGCGAGGTAAATGTTATGACTGTGCATTGCATAGAGAAGGAGGGCATGGGCGTATGAGGAGCTTACTGAAGTCTTATGTGAGAGTAGTGGGTGGCAGACTGGTGCTACAGATCATCTTAGGGCAGATGCCACCAATGTTCTTAGCCATACTTCTAATAATGTTAATAAACATCTTCCTGAATGTTGAGTAATGGCAAAATTTGAGTGATTGAAGGCAACACCTCTTCCTAGTTTGCTTCATTTCAGGATAGCACAGTGCTCAGGATAGGAGTTTGCTCCAGGAACCTCTGTTTAGGACACGATCTGTGATCAGTGCCACTGCTGTCAGTGACCTCCCCAGAGGCCTTTATTAATTAGTCTGTGTTGGTTGGTTTGACTCAATGGCTTTGTCTTGATTCTCTGAAATACTTCTGTTGTCCCTTTAATTCCTGGTGTGAAGTGGTTAATGTGTGAACAGAGGTAAAAATCCAAGAGTCTTGGCCAAAGATTCCTAGCATGCTAGAAACACTCATTACCATGGATATACCACTCTCTCTATGCACAAATCCAGAGGTTGCTTCAGTACCTTGCCTTCAGCCATCTGTCCTCTTCTCTCCACACTACCACAGTTGCCCGGCCAGATAAACAGAAAGCTTGCAGAGCATGAGCCAAAATGGGAGTTGTCAGCCAATACCCATCCTCACACGCTTTCTGAAAAACCCTAGTGCTAAGGCAGTTTCACCGGGTCATCAAGCTGGGGCATGTCCACTTTACGCTAGCAAATGAAAAGCCGATGTTACATGTTCCAGTAATTTGTAAATGTTTTCTTCTATCTGAAATGTCATCATGCAGCCTTCTTTGGGGCAGGTTTTATCAGTTTGCACTGTGAGGGAGCTTTACAGTTTATTACTGCAGCCAGAAGAACACACAAATGTATTAAAAAGATATCAAATCAGCCCAGGTGGTGGTGGTGTACACCTTTAATCCCAGCACTGGGGAAGCAGAGGCAGGTGGATCTCTGAGTTCAAGGCCAGCTAAGGATACACAGAGAAACCAAATATATATGTATGTTTATGTATATATATAAATATGGTGAATAAGCAAGGCGTTTGCTGCAACTCACTACTGGGCAAATTACTGAAGATGGCTGCCCATGGGAGGCAACAGAATTGGCTTTTGGTTTCCTAATTAACGAAGAACCTCATCATAAAAGAACATTAGATTTTTTTTTTTAGGATGCCAGATTGTTACATTTAGGTAACATGCTTAATAAGTGAGTTATTTTATCAATACAGATTTAATTGTATATCCTAATTCTAACACAGATAGGTACAGAAGTGCTATAAAACCTGTAATAGCTTTTGAGTTTTACGTGGCTTGAATTTTTAATATTTCTATATTAATATCTTTTCTTCAGTGTATATTTTCTTCAGGTATCAGATATAAGATAATGTTGTAACTTAGATGTGTATTGATAGTGGACCCTGAATGGAACTGGCTTCTTACAGAGAAAAACTCTGTTTGAGGGCTTAAATCTAAACAGAGAGGCCATGCAATATCAGTTAAACACTAGAAATAAAAATTATTTTGGCGAGTAAAAAAAACATTCGGCCTTTTAGCGTTCATTGCTACAATGATGGCACTTGATGGCTGGTAGACTTTACTGATGCCTGTGAACCTCTAGTTTTGTGTTTTGCTTTATGTTGTGCAATTTAACTTTCTGTGTTTGTTTTCCTTTTCTTTCTTGTATTCCCTTTCCCCCTCCTTTCATCCTTCCCATGCATTGGAGATGTAATTCAGAATATCCCTGAGATATATCTCTGAGTCTAGTTCTCTTAAGCAATGTTTTTATTATTTTATCTCTTCTTCACATAGAATCCTCCAACTATAATTTTGAGGGATTCTTTCTTGACTCTACTAGGTTAAAGTGGGTGTGTTGAAGTTACCTTTAATAGGCATCTTGTACATGATGAATATACTAAGCTGTTAAATCAGATCCTTTTTCACAGTTAAGACTTTCTGCTCTCCACTCCAAGAGCTCAGGCTTGACATTTCTGAAGTTTACTTTTATCATTTGAAATAATCTGTGGCTCACAGCACCTGTTTGATAAGGCAAACACTCCGCAGATATGTCAGCTACGCTGTTTCTGGCTGATACAATGAAAAGGAGTATTTTGAAGAATATTGGAAAGCTTGCAGAAGTCAGGGGATGAGGTAGTGCCTTGTCACTCTTACAGTGAGGCATGTGACAGTTGTGGCATCTTGGAGACACCAATCAGGAGCATGCTGCAGAGCTCAGTTGTGGAAATGACCCAAGCCATTTAAAGTCAATCATCCACTCAAAGTTTGAGTTTCTTCAGAAAAAATCCATTTGCTCTAAGCTTAAATTAGGTGCCTGTTCCTTGACAGGGTGACTCGCAGGCCACCAAAGATTCACAAAGTCTGTGAGGAGTGTTTCTAAAGAAAAAGGAGGACAGCCTTACCGAAGCAGGGGAAATGGGTAAATGACCATATGTCTACTTCCAGGAAAATTGATCTTAAGGGGCAATAGGTGTAAATAAGAGCTAGAGCATGGACAGGAAGTAGTTAGATATTACCTACATTAACTTGTCAAGTTATTCCTCTAGATAGAACATCTCAGTAGCTTAATGAACTAAAAATAGTGAAAACTTGTTTCTTGGTTTCATGAAACATGTATTCAACTTACCAAACACATAAAAAGATGACATGAATGTACATTGAATCACCACCCAACTTTAACAACTGGTCTTGTGATAATCCTGTTTCTTTTGATTGCATTTTAGAGCAGCTTAATTGGTGCTTTATACAGCTGGTTATATAAAAAGTCACAAGATTTCATGTCTGAAAACTTTCTTTAAAAATATAAACCCAGGTGTCAATCCATCGTTAATCTTATACTAACAGACTGATAGACAGACAGACAGAAAAAAAATGAGAGATATATTTGTGTAATATATTTATCTGGCACTTCAATTTATTTTTGAAAGAGTCAAGGCTTTAGCTCAATGCTAGAGTGTTCACTTAACACGCACAAGGTCCTGATGCTGAAAATGATGGCAACAACCATAATTATTATCCAAGCCCAATGTGACAGCTTGTATGTGTAATCCTAGCACTTAGGAGACTGAGGCAAGAGGGTTGCTGTGAGTTTAAGGCCACCTGAGCTACACAAGGAGTCCCAGGACAACATAGGCCGCAGTGTAAGCTCCTTGTTCCCCCAAAGAAATAATTTACTTTTATCATAAGGCTTTTTACTAGCTTAAGCTTGATGATCTATTCCTTAACAAGTCTTTTTTTCAGGTTACCTCTGCCAACGTGTCATCTGATCCTCGGGGTCTTGAATAGATCAGAAGCTTTTTTGACTGTCAGATGTGCATGCCGGCATGCACTTGCATTGTGTGCAGCTGCAGCTGACCGTGCTCTGCTCTCTTGCAGTTGAGAGATGCATGAGTGTGATGCAGTCCGGGACGCAGATGATCAAGCTAAAGCGCGGCTCCAAAGGCCTCGTTCGCCTCTTCTACCTGGATGAGCACCGGACCCGCGTCCGATGGCGACCCTCTCGGAAGAGCGAGAAGGCAAAAAGTAAAGCCAGCCTTTGAATTCCTTGCTTTGATTGATACAGTTTTGCATGGAAATGCATGGGAAAGCCTGAGGAAGCTCCGTGGAAGCTCTGTGTTTGTAGAAGGGCCATACTTTTGCAAAGTTTTGGGGTCTGTTCATTACAAAACAATAAATGACAATGATCTTTGGGGAATGGAAATCCGTGAGGCTTCCTTATCCGTAAATGCTAAAATGCTAATGTTTCCTCTGTGTTGGAGATTCATCGTGTTTTATTTTTATTTGAGATATCAGGTTCACAGCTTGAAACTTGTTCCTATACAAGGTAAGGGATTTTATAAATCAAATGGACTTTAAAGTCTATTGCTATCCTCCAAGCAATCAACCGATTCATGAAGTCAAAACAGTGTTTAAGTGGATAAAGTTTCTTTCTCCCATCTATACTATCTGTATTACCAGGATTCCTGTAGAGAAATAGAACTAGTAGATGGATAGCTGCTTGGGTAGACATAGGCAGATGAGATTTATTAGGAGAAATGACTCCTGTGTTTATGGAGGCTTAGCAGTGCCATGATGTATGTTCCCACTGCCAGTTGCGGAATGACAGACATCAGTGGCAGGTTTGGACCAAGTCTCAGGGCTGGCAGCCAGGAGAGGGGATGGTGGGACTCTCAGTTCTAGGGTGAAGGCCTGAGCTCCCTCAGTGTTGTAGATTCAAGTCCCACAGTCCAACAGCTCAAGACGATGAAGTTTTGATATCATTGGGCAGAAGGAGATGAGTGTCTCAGCTCTAAGAGGGAGAAAATTTACTTTTATCTTCTGCCTTTTTGTTCTATCTGGGCTGTTTGCCAATTGGGTGCCGCCCACTCCCACTGGCTGAGCTAGGCTTTTCCTTATTCAGGCCATTTATTCTAACACTGATCTTTCCTATTAACTCTCCTAGATGTACCGAGCAATGATGTTGCTCCTGGTATCTGGGTATCTCTTCATCAGTCTGCTGGCACTGTAACTATTAACCATACCTTCTGGATTTAGCACTAAGTTTATGTTGAATCCTCTGTAGTGGGTCTCATCTGCTCACTCCTTTCTTGCTTTACATTAATGTCATTGGTTGAAAATGTCTTTGCCTTTCAGGTAGGCTATTGTAGAGACTTCCAACACCCCATCATTTTCACTAGGCTCTTCTCCCTTCATCAGAAACAGAAGACTTTTTCTAAAGTATAATCTTATATTGTAAATAAGCATCTTATCCCCTTTGACAAGAAACTTGGGGCCAAGCCTGAGAAGTTTTGTTTCTTATTCTGTTCTCTGCCTTATTCGGTCCCTTGTTCTCTGTCCCTGGTGCTGACCAAGCAATCAAAGCAAACAGTAACCGGACTCCAGCTACTCGGAGGCCCAAAATAAAAAGGAAGAAGTAGATATGGACCTCCTCTTTCTCCTTGTCTCCCTTCTCCTCCCTGTGGCGTAGATCTGCCAGGACCTGCCCAGGAGCTAAGCATCAACTGATTTCCTGAGTATTATGCAGGGCGTGACTTGATGCTGAAATATAACCAGGACCTGGGTCTTGAGGCAGAATGAGGGATAGGGTAGATGGCAGTCAGCAGGATGTGGAACGTTTCAGATTCTTTCCTAAAATACATGTGCAACATGGAAAAAAGATAGCACCTCTCTGGTGCAATCTTTACGTGCCTGTCTGTTAAGCTTCCTGTATAACGTGACTCTATGCCTGTTATCCTCACCTCTCAAAGGCCTTTTGTCTACGTCTCCAACTACACCTCCCGCCATTCTGTCTCCTGAGCATTTTAGGACAGCATCCTCGCAGAAGCCGGCCTGCTGTTCCTGTCTATCTTGTCCCTTCCTCTGGGAAGCCATCTCGTTCCTTCTTACTTTTCTAAGCCATGCTATTCCTACATTTCCCCCGTGAGTTACATTAATCTGCGCTACTTCCTTTTTATTTTCTACCCAACTTAAATATTTTGCAAAACAACATGCTACTCAAAAGTGTTTGTGTACATTCCCCTACATAAATACGTTAAAAAAAATTGAAATATTTATTAGCCACTTTTCTATCAGTCTTCTTGCCCCAATAGGCATCTTTGTTTCTTTCCTATAATGTCAGCATGCTATATGAAGTGTTGCTTTGGGAATACATTGTCAAGAATGCTCCAAAAGGTAAATTGTTAGGAAGTTTGAGGCCTTTGAGGCCAGTTTTGCAGTTTGGTCTTTGAAAGTACTACTTACAGGCAATGATATTTTTCTTCCTTGAAATATTTTTTAAATGATTTTGCATTTCTTCTTTCTTTCTTTCTTTTCTTTTTTTTTCTTTTCTTTTTTTTTTTTTTTTTTTGAGACTGAGTTTCTCTGTGTAGCTTTGGCTGTCCTGGCCTCACTTTGTAGACCAGGCTGGCCTCGAACTCACAGCAATCCCCCAGCCTCTGCCTCCTGAGTGCTGGGATTGAAGGCGCCATAATGGCCAGCTTGCATTTCTTATTTCTTACTCATTACAGATAAATGTCTTCACCTGCCCTATAACTATATGTCTTACTTCCCTTACAGTACTTATTGACTCCATCTACAAAGTCACAGAGGGCAGGCAATCTGAAATATTCCACAGGCAGGCCGAGGGGAACTTTGATCCCAGTTGCTGTTTCACCATCTACCATGGCAACCACATGGAGTCCCTGGACCTCATTACCTCCAACCCAGAGGAGGCACGCACCTGGATCACAGGCCTCAAGTATCTGATGGCTGGCATCAGTGATGAAGACTCCCTGGCCAAAAGGCAGAGGACCCATGACCAATATCCTTCCTAGAACTTCATGTCTGAGTTGCTTGTGTGTGCCCAAGTGTGTGTGTGTATGTGTGTGTATGCATGCATATGTGTGTGTGCATGTGTGTATGTGTATGTGTGTGTTCACAAAGTGAGGATAGAAAACACTTTGCTTCTTTCCATATTTTGATGTCCGGTGTGCCTCCTTGCTTTCTGTTTTTCTGTCACTTGAATTGTCCTCTGCCCTTTTGCTCTCATTCCCAGGGCCTGAATAAATAAAACCATAGAGACATGACAATGTGTGAACTCAGGAGCAAAATTCTGAAGAAACTGAATGTAGCTCCATAACCAGAGAGGTCCTTTATTAGAAATGATTGTATTTTTACGTTCATTAGCTGTAATTGGAGGAGGACTAATTTGGATTATAGAAAATCTTGGTATGTCATAAATTCAGTTTAGCCTAACAAATATTTTCTGGGTTCTAATTATGTCCTGAACACCAAGAACCTCTCAGCTATTTTCTTCTTTTGAACTTACAGCACAGACACTGAATGGTTAACACTGTGGAAGAAGAAATTTTCTTTTTAATGCACACACCCTCTCTAAAGTGACTGAGGAATGAGAGTTCCCATGTCGATCCACCTCTCCCTTTTTAAACTTTAAAAACTATAGTTTGTGCATTTGAAAATTTCATGCATGAATATCTGTTTTGATTAAATCTTTCCTTCTTTCCATCTCCCCCTACTCCATCCCCAAACACCATGAGCCCATTTGGTGATGTTATTAAACACTGTGATGTAGGGCTATCCACTGGTACCTGGGCAACTCATCAGGGCCACATCTGAAGAAATCTAATTCTCTCCCCTCCCATGACTGCCATCAGCTGCTAGTGGTTCTTCAGTTCAGGGGCAGGGGAAACGACTTTGTGAGTCCTTCCTCACTTGGGCTTGCACTCTGGCTGGCTTTATCTTGTGCATTCAGTCACAGCCATTGTGAATTCATATGTGTAATGACCTTGTCATGTCTGGAAAACACTGTTTCACAATCTTCGCACTCTCTCTCCTGAAATGAGAGTGGAGGCTCAGGGAACGAGGCTGTGCTTTAGGTGTCCCATTTAATACAGAGCAATCACATTCTCCGTACTTTGACCAGTTGTGGGTCTCTGTATTAATAACCATTCACTGCAAAAAGAAGCTTCTCTAATGGAGGTTAATATGTGCACTCATCTAAAAGATAAGCATCCTGGAGGAAGTTTAATGCCATTTTCACTTAACAGAATAATACTACTAGGCTCTTCCCTAGGGAGGCCACATATTTTTTGGCCCTGTTAACAGTACCAAGCATGAGTTTCACCGTGTAGAGCAGGCCTTAAATCCCACCAGAAAGCAGTTGGTTACTCTCCAAATATTCATGTCATTATAACCTCAATAAAGGTATTTTGTCATCCTTCTGATTCTTGATGAAACCTGTTCCTGTGGTCCTGCCCTGCTGAGGAGATAAATAATTAATACACTTGGTCTGAAGACACATTCCTGCTGGATAGAGTTGGTCACATTCTGTGATCTTTCTGACTGCAGTTTCCCTGCTTATTAAGTAAGGATATTGGGCTAGTCCAGATCTGCTTTCCTTCTTCATGCCATCAATGGTCTTTAAACACACACACACACACACACACACACACACACACACACACACACACACACACACATATATATATCATCACATTGTGGTGTCATTCTCCTTCTAGCCACCACCACCACCATAATCATTATTAAATACAGGAGTGAGGAGAAATTTATATTCATTATCTGTGTAGATCCACACATAGGATACTGTTGAAATAGAAGGGAACAGTCAGCTCAGGAAGGCTAGGCTGACCAGCCACAAGACTTTGATCTTTATTTATAGCAAGCAGATGAGTGCAAGTGGGATTCTTGAATGAGTTAAAAGCATGAGCTAACATTCTCTGTCTCAGTCTGTTGGTTTGACATTTGGTGAAGTGGAACAAAAGGAAAACCCAAGTAAGCAGCAATACGTAACAGTGGGGACACATTCTGAAACAAGCATCAAAAGCCGTGTTTATGGTGCTTTTGGTAAAGATGCACTTTCGCACGAGGAGAGCCCTAAGATGATCAGTTTCTGGGTGTGGTTAATTCAGTGGCTCAGTGATGTCACCAGGGACCCAGATCTGCATCCCTAACATGTGGGCATGGTCCCTCAGCTGGCTGGCTACCTCTTGGTCAAAGGAGGTGTAGCATCTTTAGATGGCAATGCCAAAAACAGTCTCCCCAGGGGCATACTCTTTTACCTTACAAATGAAAGAGAGCAGAAAAAAAGAAAAAATTCTTTCTAGAAGTAGCTCATCGCTGGCCAGAATTCCTATTTCAGGCCTATACCTGCTTAAGGACTGCCGTATTGCTTTAGTAACATGAGGTATATATTGATACTTGCCGTGTTAGAAGCTGAATCTGAGCACTAACAATAGCCAATTTGTTTTAAGGCATAGCAAATTTTGCTACATTTAATGAAATGTACAATGACTATATCTTTCAAAGTAAAGCAGCAAAACCTCAAAGGATCCTGCTACTTCATTACCATACATGTTTCTACCATGTTGGATGTAAGAGAGCACACGAGTTTCCGTGTCTATTTTGTTCTTAGCCTGTAGTGATATGTTGGCTTAAAGTACACAGCAGAAACTCCACCTCACACAGATAGGATGTGAAACTTGGAGACTTTCATCAGAGACTCTCAGGAATGCACCCTGAGGATGGCTGGGTAAAGTCCAAGAGTCACCTCTTTCCCCTCAGTGGCTGGCCACCATCAGAGCGAATGACTTGGATACAGTAATATAGTTGAGGGTCTGTATGAAACAAGGAAAAGTAATAGTCACAGGGGCAACAATCAGGTCTGGTACTCACGATGTGTAGCCAGTTAACTAGAACCCACTCGAGTATCTCAGAGCCTTTAGCCCAGAGTCAGAATCCTTGACACAGACAGGCAGGGGGTGGGCATAGATGGCAGGAGCATCTTCTTGCTTTACTGCTCAGTGGGTTGTTTTGTTTGTTTGTTTGTTTTGTTTTGTTTAACCTTGATGCATTTGTGTTTACTGCCACTTGAAAGTATTTTTATTTGAGTCATCAATGTGGTGGCTAAGCATTTCATATTCTGGACACGGGTCATCCGGGAAGGAAGCCCACCTGGGAACTGCACACAGAGGCAGTTTCATAAGGCACTTAGAGACAGTTGGTGTCTGTGCCAGTAGGGGAAGGAAGAGGAAATTACACATAGTAAGAAAAATAGTGAAAACTGAGTTGAGGCAGGTCACCATGTTTCAGAAATGACAAAGGTTTAAGTAATATAACAATATATTGGCATTGCATTAAAATTTTTTCTCGTATGTGTGTGTGAGTGTACACATAAGTGTGCATGTTCACACTAAGGTGAGAGCGTGGTGGTCAGAGGACAGCATATAGGAGTTACTTCTCCCCTTCCACGTGGGTGCCAGGAATTGGAGTGAGGTCATCAAGGCCTGACAGCAAGGACCTTTACCCACCAAGTCATCTCTCCAGCTCCAGATTGACATTCTTGATTGGACATATGTTTAATTAATCAGGGAGAAAGGATGTAGGATGTTCACGATTAGACTTCATTTAGGACTTAAACTTTCATGAATAAATAATAAATATAATGAATCTTAAGTGGCGGAAGGGGAACATCCATTCACCTAAGGCGTGAATTGTTTTTCCATCGTGGTGGGCCAGGTACCATCAGGTTTGGGGGATTCCACCCTTTTGTTTCAAAGTCTATATTGGTAGGATGTCTGTGCTGGTAATGCAGGTGCCTGCTCACTGGAGGATGTGGCGGGCAGATAAATAGATGCAAGCACAGCCTACATACTGAGCTCTTCCGTTAACAGGCTGCTTGATGCTGCCTTGCCAAAGGCTGGCAAGTGTCTTCTTTTTTCCTTCGGGTAGAGGAACTCTGAAATCTCAGCACCCTCACCCCACGTAGAGTTCATGGTGCTGGTGTATGCCCTCAGCATCGACTCCATCAGCCTGGTCCCTCTTTTCTCCATGCCCTCTGTCCTGACGCTGAAGGAATCGCCACCTGGAGGCTGCCCTTTATGTTGGTGTAAGTTAGAACTTTACTGCTTCAGGCAGTGGGGGGGGGGGGGGAATGCAGCCCACTTCCTAGGCTTGTCTAGGATTATTAGCTGAGTATGGGTTGAAAAAGTTAAAAAGAATGATAACATTTTTAGTTAAAATTTGAGCTTCCTTGTGCACAAGCAAAGTGTTGCTGGAGCAGAGCTCTGCGCCTTCCTGTGGGTGTTGTTCATCAAGATGACACCCCGTGACTGGAGGGGCTGTAGCAGAGATGAATTGTTTGCAAAGACCGGAAGGTTGTGTGTAGAGGACTTTTAATCCAGCCACATGGCTACTCTGGCTGGAATACAGACACGCTTTTAATCTTAGGAGACAGAGGCAAACAGATCTCTGAGTTCTGTTCAGGTGGTTCAGTTGAGTCAGTGAGTTGAGAGGCAGTGCAGTGAAGCTGAATTTGTGACAGTTCAGTTCATGGAATTCAGAGGCAGTTTTTACTGGGAGAGTGTTACAGAGACAGGTTGAAGAGAGGACAAGCTAGACACATGTAGAGACAGAATGAGCCAGAGAGGGAGAAAGAGCCAGAAGATTGGTACAGATTGCCAAAGTTAGTATGCGGCCCAGCAGAACAGTTCAGTCAGAGGTTGAGAGAGAAGCCAGTTTGAATCAGTCAGCTTGGAGAGGCGTTTGAGCCAGAACAACTGAGTTGAGCCAGCCAGCTAGAGTTCAGAAAGCGCTGGAAAGAATAAGCTTATTCAGCAGTAAGTCTCAGAGGCTGAAAACAATCTAGTCCTAGATTAGCTTGTACGGATGCTAGAAGCCTTTGTGACTAAACCAAGGTTAGCAGATGGGGCAGTAAGCCTCAGAGACAACAATTAAATCAGGAGAATAAAAGATACTGACACTCAGCAGGCGAGTGGCAGCCACTTCACAGAAAGTTTGCCTACTCTCAACCTCATGTGAAATAATACCACGTGATTTTGCATTCTCCTATGGTTTTGTCATAGAGAGCACCAACCATAACCTTGATTTCCTTTTTCCTCTGATTTTTCCTCTGCAGAATGGCTTACTTTTCTTAATGCTGTTGTTGTGTGTGGTAATGACTCATCAGTTCAGGGCATTTCTGGGCACTCACATCTTAGTTACAGAGTACAGCTTGAAGGTACCAGGAACCTTTCAACTGCTTTTCTACACGTGCTGCTACTGGAAATAATAATGGGTTTTCCTTTCATGGGATGTTGAAATTACAGTGCTCTCATGGTTATCTAGCTATGTTTTCTGATGCTAGAGGGGTAGAAACAGCAGCACTTAGAGGTGACACGGGTGACCCATTTTAGCAGGCCTGTGTCCGCAGTAGAATCAGGACCAGCGGTTATTTCTTGTTCACGCTGAAGGATGGCCGTCCCTTGTCTCTTCCCAAGTCTTTCTGTAGAACAAGTAGATGGTAATATTGCTCTCATTGGATTCATTGACTCACTCCTTTGTACCATGGCTGAGCGTGTTGCAGGCCACAGAGGAGTATTCTGTCAAAAACGGTGGCACTCAAGGGGGAGGGTGCTGCATACAGAAAACAGAAAAAAAAAAAAAAAACCCAAAAATATATATTAGTAATGATCATCCCTTGAATTTTTTACTTATTTTTCTTCTAGTTCTTTTCTCCCTTTAAACTCTAGGTAAAGTATATACTGATCTGATGAGGAAAAAAAAATGGAAAGAGCTGAGCTTTTGTGTTAATTTTGTTATAAAATAACTCTGGAAGGAAAGCAAACTTAATCTTTCTGGTTGTCGTTACTTAGGTTTTAAGTTTACAGTGACTAGCACATATACATTGTGTAAGTTAATGGGGTTCCTTGTGTTCCTTCCTTCCTTCACTCATTCACACACATATATGCTTTTTACTTCCTAAGGCATTAATCTTGCATGGTCATACTTTGAATCATATTGGAAATGTAAGTATGGATTGCTGTCACTGGGAAGTTACTTGATAATTTAAGTTAGGGAAAAGAAATCTTTGTGTAATGTTACCTGCTTGATAAGGTGACTTTATCCATGGGCCCTCTGCTGTGGTTCACTTCTATTCTCCCAATTATTGTTTTATTTTTAAATTTTTGATTTCTATTTATTTTTTGGGGGTTGTTTCTCATACATGCATTTCTCTGCCTATTGACCACAGAGGCAGAGAAACTCCCCTAGATCTGGAGTTTCGATGGTTGTGAGCCTTCATGAAGGTGCTGGGAATTGAACCCAATTTGTTTGGAAGAGCAGTGAGTGCTCTTAACTTCTCAACCTTCTCTTGATTTTTAAACCTATGCCTTTCCCTGAGTTTGATTCTCTGGTTTCACTCTTTCTTTCCTTTTTAAAGTCATATTTGTTCAGTTCCTCTTCAATACTCTTTAAACTTTGAAACTCAATTTAATATTCTATGCCTACATACTATTTTTAAACTATATTATATTAAAATGTTATATGTTGAGAATTTTCAGTGCATCCATTTAATTTGCTCATTTATTTGCATGTCTTGTAAGACTCAATGCACATCATATGAATCCTTTATATCTAAACTTAGCTTCGTATTCTCACCACTGAGTCCCAGACCTGAGCTTACTGACTATGATTAGACGTTTGTAATTGTAAGGGCAGTGCAGTCATATGTAGTGATAAAGGAGGAATGCAGGCTTTAGGCCTTATGTAGAAGAAACATAGATGCCTGATCAGGTTACAAGAATCATGGAACTGAGACTTCATTCTCTCTGTCTCTCTCTGTCTCTCTCTGTCTGTCTGTCTGTCTGTCTGTCTGTCTGTCTGTCTCTCTCCCTCTTCTAGCCATAATGAAATTCAAATAGATGTCCTAATTTTCAAAAATAAGAGTAAGACACAGAAAATAGAGATGAGATCTTGATTGCAAGGCTGATGGAAACAAACACGTACTGAGGAAGAGGGCGTAGGAGAAGACGAAGCCTAGATCTCTTATATTTGAAATTTCATTATAATGAGACCCTTGACCCAAGAGCTAGAGCATTATACCAGGCTGTTCCTGCTGGGTGCTGTCTCTGTGTTCCACAAGTGAGGACCTCTAACCGTCTGTGTAGGAAGGAAATTTGTGTTAGCATGGCTGCATAACTGAGAAGATAAGGTCAGGCCATGAGAGAAGGGGCGGCATATGAAGTCACACAGAAATACTTGGGGTGTTGTGAACAGAGGCTAGAGTGCTGTTCTTTACACAGAAAGCGCAACGTGACAAGCTGATGGAATATGGGGCTTTTCAACAGTAGGTTGGATTAGATTGGATTAGATAGAGTGTTTCAGCAGTCTGGTATGACTCCAGTTTTGCGTTGGAGGGCACCACCCAATTGCACCCTTCTTTCTGTTATTGTCATTATCAGGTGCTCATCAGAGCCTGTGCACTGCAGGGGCTCCTCAAAAGCATGTCTTCTGTGTCCATGTTCCTGACAGTGTGCTTGTGACAGGCAATGAGAGAGCAGTTCTTATTTGGGTGAAAACTTTTCCTTGACCTTTCTGCACATGGGTGAAGCAGACCTTTGAGGAAGCTGATAAGAACGGTGACGGCTTATTGAATATTGAAGAGATCCACCAGCTGATGCATAAGCTGAATGTCAACCTGCCCCGCCGAAAAGTCAGGCAAATGTTCCAGGTATGTGGTCACAACTGGCCTGGCCTTTTGTAAAACCCAACAATTCACTGACGTACTTAGGCGCATTAAAATCTATTATTCTGTTGGAAGCTGCCACTACCTGCTCTGACAAGAAGAACTTTATGACAGGCAGATCTGGATCCTGGGGTCCTCCTCAAACTAAGGCACCAGCCAAGGAGAATATAGGCAGTAAGCTTCGAACCCCTACCAAGACCTAGCCTATGAACATGATACTCTCCACCGTTGAGTGGAGAGTGAGATCTGACTCTCACACGAACTCTGGTGCCCCTTTTCTGACCATGTCCCCCGGATGGGGAGACCTGGTGGCACTCAGAGGAAGGATAGCTAGTTACCCAGAAGAGACTTGATATTCTGAGAGCATATATAGGGGGAGGAGGTCTCCCTCGGTCACGGACATAGGGGAGGGGAGAAGGGGAGAAATGGGAGGGAGGGAAGAATGGGAGGAAACAGGGGAAGGGCTAACAATTGAGATGTAATATGAATAAATTAATAAAAAAAAAAGAGCAGTCAGAAGCAGTTTTCCTGACACTTGAATCGTGTGATGAACTTGCTCAGGTCCTTTCGAGAGGCTGGGAATGTTTGCCTGCCTGCCACGGGGGCTGCTGCGGGAGTGGGGGGGGGGGGGGGGGGGTGGGATTAGAATGAAAGCCCCTGGAGCTTGAGATTGAAAACCCAGGACGCTTGGAAGGGCTACTGTCAGTCAGAGTTCAGCCCTCTCTTGGTGTGTGGGACAAGATGCTCTTTCCTCTCAATCATGAGGATGGGCCTGGGCTGGAACTTACTCTCTGGCATCCAGCTCGGTTGTGCTTGGAAGTGAGCAGTGTTGGGCAGAGACCAGATTGCACTGTTAGTAACGAGGAAGAGATAAATTGCAAAATGGTATTTATTTGGAGATAAGTTATATGCATAATATATGTTTTATTAAGACTGTTCATTTGTTGTGACTAGACACATAAAAAGCATAAAGAGGTAAAGTGTTTTATGTTTGGGCTTTTGTTTTCCTTTGGGGGGGGGCTTTTGTTTTCTAACCACTTGCTGCTCTGTTCTTATCAGGGCAAGGACATAAGCAACAGGGGCCCTATGTTTCAATAGTGAATGCAAGAGAGGCCGGGTCCCTTCTCTGATCCTTTAAGGTGGTCTTGCTTAGGGGATATTCCCATTAGAGATGGGTTGTATTGGGGTATTTGCTTCCATTGTACTGGAGAACAACATGAGAAAACAAATGAAAAAAGGAAGGAGTGAACTACAGGGGAAACTAGAAAAAAATTTGTCTTATGTCTTACGGTTCAGAGTCAATACTTTAGACAAGTTTATTCCTTTAATAGCTACTGTTTTAAATTGTAATAGCTACTGTTTTAAATTGGCGTATATGTCAGGTTTGTTATGACGTTTTCATACATACGTTGGTTGATTCTCTTCCCTTCTCTTTCCCCATTACACACTTACACCCTTGTGGCCTAAGTAGTTTCTTTTATGCTTCTATGTCATTCTGTATCTGAGGACAGCCCAGGCCGCCTCAGAACTCCTTGTGCCACTCCAGTTCTGGGTTAGTAAGCCACTGTGTATGTGGTGAGACAGCACACTCTCGGATTTTAAAATGTGTTAAGCCAGAAACTGACGAAGCAAGTATCCCTGCCCTACGTGAAGCATGTCCACGTGGATTCAGAGTAAATCAGGGATTTGCAAAGAAATGTTTGTAGTGGGAGTGAGGCGTTCAGTAATCCCACACAGATTAAATCCACATGAAGTTCTTAAATCCAGAAGTATTTTGGATTTAAGACTTTAGTTTTCAGAGTTTGGGATATTTTAATATAGGCAAGGGGAAATCTTAAACATATCTGTTAAATAGGAGTAAACACACAGACAGACAGACATACCCTTAAAGGCAGGGTCTCACTATATAGTTAAGGATGGCCAGGAACACACCACGTAGACCAGACTGGCTTTGAACTCACATAGAGTTGCCTGCCTCTTCCTCCTGAATGCTGGCATTAAGGTGTATGTCCTCATGCCTGTCAGGATGAAGCATGCTGATATACAGTTGTAACAGTAACGTGAACAGTAGTAGTATATTCAATATCCTCAATGCAAAGACTCTTTATTACAGGCCCCGTATATCAAAAGCAATCTAAACCGTCATTTAAAATGCACCATGCAGAAGCTATACAAGGTTGAAATATGTTTTTATGTGTTCTTAACCTAAAGTTAGCATTAAGAAAAAAGATTCTTAAAAATCTGGAATGCATCACTAATTTGCATTGTTCTAATTTTAGCATATGCGCCACTGAAGCAAGCATGAGCAGTAAGCAAATGTTTTTTATGAGCATCTCGACTTTCCAGGCTATATTTAAATCTACTTAACATCTTAGTGTTTTTTCCACAACCCAAGGCCACTCACTTCCTGTCAGTTTCTGTTTGGCTACCATTGTGTGTGCTTTGAATGAAGGCGATCCTGTAAGTGGTTTGGTTGCTCATTACGGTGCCCTGGCAGCTTAGTGACTAATTCAGCCAGTCTAAAGATTTGTGCTGAATAGCTCTTGTGCAGTAATTATTAGCCACCAATAACTTAAAGTAAACATCTATCTGCGTGAGCTGTTCAGACCTTTCTTCGGAGGGAAAACTGATAGTACCACTGGCTCTGGTGGCTCTAAGAGCCCGAAGCCACCCATGACGCACCAGAGAGTGTCATAGGGGAAGAAATACATTTCCTATGATGCTACAGTTCTGAGGCGGGTGAGAGACAAGTATTAAAGCACACCTTCTCTCTTGTCCTTCATCTGTTGTGCTCAAGGTATGTCTTTGATTGGTTTCCTCAAAGATCAGCTGTTGGTTTCCTCGCTGGCTTTTAAAGATAGCCTTTCTGGTTTTGTTTACAGTTTCCTTGGTTTCCTTTGGCTTAGTTCTTTTTAGCTTTTCAGTTGATTTGCTAGCTTTTTGTTTTATTTTATGTTTGAAACAGGGTCTCTTGATGCAGCGCAAACAGGCCTCCAACTAGCCACCCTTCTGCCTCTTTCTCACAGCAGGTTTTGTTTCCTAACACATTTGACTTCAAGCTTTTGCTCTAAAGGTTCCATCTGTCCTTGTTTGTAATTTTTATTTCTGCTTCTGGGATTGAAAGCAGGGTTGTCATACAGATTTAGGCTTAATGTACACATATGTTTTTAAAATTGTGTTTTGCCTGCATGCATATAAAGCCACTATATATATGCAGTATTGAAGGAAGCCAGGAGAGGGCATTGTAGCCACTGGAACTGGAATTAAATAGTTGTGATCTGTCATGTAGGTGCTTGAAACAGAACCTGGTTCCTCTGCAATAGCAGCTGATGCTGTGTTTGTAACTGCTGAGCCGTCTTTCTAGCCTCAGCATCTTACAAAATTGAATTAGATTTGTTCACTTTGATGTGTTTATTTTTACTGTTAAGTATTATTTCAGTACCCTGCTTCAAAGATTTTCTGTTAACTTACAGATATACTATAATTATATATAATTATATAGTTAATTTATAGCCAGAGAAATTAGTTTGTATAAAGTTGACTATGGTTTATTGAAACCTTCTTTCTTACCTAGTAATCAATTTTTTGATAATGTTCTGTGTGTGCTTTAAAGTGTATTTTTGTGACTCATGTGTTGGCCTCTCTATAGTGAATGTTACTTTGTTATTCTGAATTCTCTGTTTCCAATTCTCACCAGCTTTCTCCCCTATACTTTGTTCAGGAAGCTGACACAGATGAGAATCAGGGAACCTTGACATTTGAAGAATTCTGCGTTTTTTACAAAATGATGTCATTGAGACGTGATCTCTATTTGCTGCTCTTGAGCTACAGTGACAAGAAAGACTATCTGACTGTGGAGGAGCTGGCTCAGTTTTTGAAGGTGGAACAAAAGGTACCATTAGACTGCGGAGTGAATTGTTCGCTCAAAAGTACTTGAGAGATGCGGGTATTTGGCTGTAGGTATATGTTAAACACAGGATACACCGATAGCACAAGTCATCAAAGTTTATGACATCTGCCTATCAGCTCCGAAGCCTAGCATGTATAGCTTTATCTTGCCTATGTTGAACATTTTGTGTATTTTTCTACAAAAGAATGAAAGTTAACTCATGTTTCATTTTAGATACACTGCAATGTTCTTTTTATACTGTGAGGTACCTAATTATAGTATAAATTTGAACTTTGTATTGATTTATATTAGTATTAATTTATATTAACTCATAGTGTAGTGTTTTTTACTGTGACATAATTCTTAGATCACACTATAGACACTAGTAATTCAGATAAGAAACTGGCATCTAATCATGTACAAAGGCTAGTAAATTAGGCCCTGCCTAGAGTGGGAATTTTTAAATTTTAAAGGACAATATTAAATTTTCATATATTATAAGGTCAATTATGTTCAATAAGTTTACATTTTTATATTGCTGTTTTATACTTCTTCAAACTCCACCTCTCAGTACAGTGGAGAAGTAAATGGCTTTATATATGAATCTCAAACACAGGTAGACACTTCGCTGTGTGGCATTTCAGGCTAACTCATTGCCTTGTATGGACACAAAGTACATTTCCAAGTCATTGTGCTAAGTTTTGGGAATGTGCAAAATATATCCTTAGAGATCCCAAAATACAGAGCTATTTCTCCATGTTTTATAATTACACTAAGAAGTAAAACAACACACTTCTCTTTGGTCTTGCTGAGACAGGGCTCTCGTGTGGCTCAGGGTCCTCAACTGTCTTGAGCTCTGTGAAGCTCAGCAAAGCAACATGTTTTTTAAGGTTTTCCCTGTTTAGGCGTATAAAACTAATTATGAAGTAAAAAGGGAACGATGCAGTAATATTCTTTTCCTGAACTTCTGCTTCATTTACAAGTCTCTGAGGAGCTGGAGAGATGGGCCGGTGCTTAAGAACTCTGCCCGCTTTTCCAGAGCCTGATTCTCAGCACCCACTCTGGCCTGCTCACACCACCTGTAACCACAGCTCTGAAGAGTTGACACCTCTGGCATCCATGGGCACCAGCACTCACATGCATATAGACACACACACACACACACACACACACACACACACACACACACACACACACACGTTTGTGTGTATGCGTATATGTATGTATGTAAGTATATACACAGACATATACATATATGTCTGTGTATATACATATATGTGTATATATGCAAGTAAGAGCAGTGCTCTCTTCATATCTCCAGCCACCTGGATATATATACATATATATTTCAGATGGTTTGCAACTGACTATACCTCCAACATCCTTTTCTAGTCTCCATAGCACTTACACTCATGTGCACATACATTCACAGAGGCACGTATATACACTTAAATCATCCTTTTTAAAAGCATTTTTGTGGGAGAGTTGGCATGGCTCAGCAGGTTAAGTTGCTTACTATTGGCCTTCATGACCCAAGTTTAATCTCCAGAGCCCACATGATGGAAGGGAAGGACTACTCCCAAAGCTGTTCTCTGACCACCACCTATGTGCTATGGTGTGAATGTGTCCATATGCCTTAGTTAGGGTTACTGTTGCTGTGAGAGACACCATGACCAAAAGCAACTTGGGGAGGAAAGGGTTTATTTCACTTACACTTCCATATAACAGTTCTTCTCCTCCTCCTCTTCTTCCTCCTCTCCTCTTCCTCTTTTTCTTTTTCTTGTTCTTGTTCTTCTTTTTCTTGTTGTTGTCTTCTTCTTCTTTTCTTCTTCTTCTTCTTCTTCTTCTTCTTCTTCTTCTTCTTCTTCTTCTTCTTCTTCTTCTTCTTCCTCTTCTTCTTCTTCTTCTTCACAAGAAGTGAGGACAAGGAACTCAAGCTGGACAGGAACCTGGAGGAAGGAGCAAATGCAGAGGCTATGGAAGGGTGCTGCTTACTGGCTTGCTCCTTGTGGCTTGCTCAGCCTATTTTTT
Source organism: Acomys russatus (assembly GCF_903995435.1). Taxonomy (NCBI): domain Eukaryota; kingdom Metazoa; phylum Chordata; class Mammalia; order Rodentia; family Muridae; genus Acomys; species Acomys russatus. The sequence continues at coordinate 39,779,645 of NC_067151.1, read as the reverse complement.
TTTTTTAATAAAAATCCCAGTCAAGGAGTGTCCCTACCTACAATGGGCTAGGCCCTCTCCCATCAATCACTAATTAAGAAAATGCCCTACAGACTTCGTTGGTTACAGGCAGCTCTTTTGGAGGCCTTTTCTCACTTGAGGTCCTCCATCCCCCTCAGATGACTTTACCTTGTGTCAAGTTGACACAAAACTAGCTCGAACTCTAAACATTTGAAACTAACCAACAAGTAAGCAAATAAATGTAAGAAAAGTACCTTTATTAAAATGCTAATAAATTGATAATATGTATATACAATCATGCTAGTTTAGTGTTTGTTGTAATTTTAGTTAAATTGAATTAAACTTCTATTACTCCCAGTGTCTGTGTGATGTCTATTATGTGTGGACACACACGATACAGTATCCATGTGGAAACCAGAAGACGATTTTTTGGAGCTGGTTCTCTCCTTTCATCTTTACGTGGATTTCAGTGACTGAGCTCTGGTTAGTCAACGAGCTTGTGTGACAAGCACCTCTGCCCACAGAGCCATTTTGATGTAACCTAAATTAAATTTTTGAGGTGACGTCTTTAAAAAAAAATCTATTTTTTCAATTGTGTGTGGAGAGGTTTTGTATCTGAGTTGAACTTATTTCTGTTTCAATGTTTCAAGTTTTGAAACTTCCTTTAATTTTCTCTTGTTTAAGCTAGAAAAATGCCAGTTTTACTTGTCATAGCTCAAAATTTGTCTGTTCTTAATCTGGACTGGCTAGTGCTGCTTGCAGGGTCAGAAGTGGCAAATGTCTCATTGCTTCAAATCTAGTCCTACTGAGACGGGCAAGTACTTTTTATGACAGCTAAATGCAATCTGAATTGGTTCATTATATTCTTCAGACTTTTGCTTTAGAGAGAATGAGAAAAAGCAGAGAAAATTTGGTGTTTTTTCTCTATAATTTACTTGCCACTGAGTCTGAACCTTAAATTTTCTTTGTAATGCTGTATAAGAGATTGTTTTCAGTTAATAATGAATAAAGCAGCAAGTAAATACTTACTAATATCTTTGTGATGATATGGACTCATAGAATATCATCTTAGTGTGCATTTGCTTGACATTTCTTGTAGTTGAGATGACTATATTTTCATATGTTTTCTTTTTATGGATCTAAATACTGCATGCTAACTGATTGCACCAGAAGTTTGCCTTTTAATTATATTGTTTTTAAAGTCTGTTTTCAAGCTGGCTATAAAACAGAAATTTCATGCTAATTTGGGGGATAGGTGTGTGTAAGAGAGATAAGGAAACTAGAGACACGGACAAACTGACAGGGAACCAGAAGTCGAGGGTGTTACTCGGCCAGTGTCCTGGGGAGACCCACCTCATGTAAATGGCAAGAGGGCCATCCGGAGCACAGCCCATTAGCTGTCACTTAAAAGAAAGCTATATTCAACCACCAACGGGTTTCAATGCCTTCCTTGGTGTCTTTTTCAGATTTCTAAAGCTAAATGTATTAAAGTTGATTCCTGATGTTTCTGTTATTCTATTCTCTATTCAAACCCCTTAGCATGCTTTGCTGTGAGTGGACTTTATTATTATTGTTGTTGTTAGACGATGTGGCAGGATAGGGTTAAACAGATCTGGATATACGCGTTACTTCTTCGACTTGGATCACATTTTCCTCTGTATTAGTTTTTTTTCTATTGCTATGATAAAACAGCATGGCCAGAACAAATTATAAAAGAAATCCTTTAATTGAGATTATGAGTGCAGAGAGCTAGAGTTCATGACAACTGAGGTGAGAGTATGGAGGCAGGAACAGCTGAGAACTCACGTCTTAAAACTTAAGCCAGGAGGCAGAGAGAAGAAACTGAAAATGAGACCTCCTTCAACAAGGCCCAACATCTCCATCAACGGGGGCCCAAGTATTCAAACATGAGCCTTTCGAGGCCATTCTCGTTCAAGCAACCACAGCCTTTCATTCTCAACTCTGCAAGTCATCAAATGTTTTTGATAGCCACATTTCCCTGGCAGGATTGGGTTAAGGCTGGAAATAGTCATTTTTAGTTAATTTCTTATAGTAACTGTCTGATAAAATTTCATGTTTACTTAATTGTACAGATTTGGTCACTTCCAAAGAGCCTATGTAGGATGACAAGTAAGCAGGTATCCATGAGTGTGCTAGGTTTTACAATTCCATAAAAAATAATTTTTTTCTCACAATTTGAGGATCTTAAAAGTATTTTAAGAAGAAGAAAGAAAACCATACAGGCTTCTGTGATAAATTTTCATGGGACAGGGGAGACTTCATAAGGAACCGAGGATGTGAGGAACTAGGATACCCTGTGTATGTTTTATGCCAGGTCTGATGACACATGGACAGATATGTAGACATGGGGAATTGTGCATGATGGATCAAGGCTCTGATATCATGCTGTTGAGCAGAAGCAGAGGAGGAGTTGGCAAGACCTGCCTGTTCAGGCCTTTCTGTCTTCAGCTCCTTCTCTGTGAGTATAGGCAGGGCATCTCTGAATGTGAGTATTACACCCTAACTTGGGGGAAAAATCAGAAAGTCCTTCCCAGGAGTAAGTACCTGCCTAAAAGAAGAAAGCCTGGGAGGAGATCAGAGACACCTTCCTGTATTTGCTGTTTATTCACATTCCGAGATGCTGGGTGTTAGGGTAGCCCATGCAGAATCTCATTACTTATGCCCAGCTAGAATTTTGTTCTATGTTAATTCTCTTTGGATCATTATTCCCACATCTGCCATAATGTAGTATAATACTAACCATGTAAGTGCTCTTTGTCCCCTGATCGTGGTAAGGAAACATCAAAACCCTTGGCATTTCCTGATTGGCTAGATAACTTTTGTTATTTCCAGTGAGTCAGTCCCCTTCACATTTGAATTTGCTGGACCTCTGAATAGTTTTAACCATGTGATGAGAGCTGGTGAGCTTTCATTTCCACTTTTGGACCTAGGGAGGGAGAGGCAGCTGGAGATGAAGTTAATAACTTTGGTCAATGATGTCATCAGTCTGTACCTTCATGCTTATATCATAAACCTTCCATAAATAAAATGCCCTGGGGCTCAACGTTTAATGAACACATTTGATGCCATGAGAGTATATGTCCAGGGAGGCCATAGGTCACTGCAGTGATCCCATTTCCTATGCAGTTCTTTTGTTTGGCTATTCCTGAGTTGCCATTTAATATACATAGATAACTGAAGAGAAGCATTGTCACTGTTCTGTGGGTCATTCTGTTGAATAACTGAACCTGAAGGCAGTTGGGGCAACAGTTTAAAACTAGCTACTTGATGACTCTAACCAGGCTTCTCTGAGCCCTTCTGAAGAGCCCTTTTCTTAGCCTTATTCTTAAAAATCCTTTTGTATAAAGAATCATGCTCTTATCTTAGCCAGGATCCCCATCCTCAACCAAAATGTCTCAGCCTGTTACTTGGACCCAGTTTCTAGTTGATGTTTGAGCATCCTAGTCGGCTTTCTGCAGGGATCCTGTCCATCTAGCCTGAGTTCCCTTTTCCTCCTGGTAGTGGTTTATTTATTTATTCCCCATTGGGTTTTTTTTTATGCAAAAAGTAGCTGCCACCCATTTTCCCACCTCTCATTGTCAAGTTGAAGGTTGGTCTTGACGAATGTGACTGAGATATTCAGAAGTTCAGCAATGTGAAGAACTAAAATTAAAATATGTAAGTCTAGTGACTTTAACTTCATCCAGGCTAGTGGAATCACTCCAAACCATTTGAATGGCAATAGTGCACATCGCTTGCTAAGGGGCATGCATTCTTTTCCCCTTTCTGTTTATGTTGAAATTCTGCCAGTAAATTTTTTTATGGGAAACAGAAGTCAGTGCTGTGTGAAGTCTGCCTTGGCATATTTGTATCTACTTTAATTTTCTAAATTAGCTTGAAGCTACTTACATATGGGTAGGGCTTGAAAGATCTCTATCTGTCTGTCTGTCTATCTATCTATCTATCTATCTATCTATCTATCTATCTATCTGTCTTCTGTCTACATTAGTGTATCTCAATAGGCAGAAACCACAAAGGAACATTCTATTGATTAGAAACTTTAAGGCCTGATATTTCAAACTCTGTATAAGGGACTCACAAGGTAGGGAAGTGTTTGTAACACACACAAAAATGAAATACTGGCTCTTCTTAGTGAGAAAAATGCTTTTATGGGTCAGTGCACCTAAAGGATTATCTTGTAGGGAGTTTCTCATTGGTAAGGGATTACCTCAAGATGTTAAATATGATCTACATTCACTAGTCCAATGCTTACCTATACCACACATCTACAAATCCAGGAAGGCTAAGATCTTCTAGAGAAGTCTATCAATGCCTTGCCTATAATCCCTTTTCAAATGAACTTGTTTCTCACAGTTAAAACAATGGACAGTTTAATATCTAGGATTATTGGCTCCTGCTTGTCCAATTACTGCTTGTCCTAATGTCCAATAGTCATTAGGGTCAATATTAGCAGAAGTTATATTCCATTCATCCATGGGCACTGATTGAAATTTTAAAGGTCCAAGAACTTTTTTACACTTTGCATTTGCATTTCTGAAAGCAAAAGTTTCAATTAATACTGACCTCACATCTGGATCTGATATTGCCCTGTTTATAGCTAATGCTAATCGATATAAGAAATTAGTAAAGGTTCTTTGGGTCTTTGTATAACCTTGTTCCTCCACCTTATCCCAGGCTCTTAAAGCTACTAAAGTACATTGTGTAGTAATGGAGTAATCAAATTGCATCTACTTTGTAAATCAGCACATTGACTTTCAGCTAGCAATTGATCTTTCATGATATTAACACCTTTAGATCTACTACAATTTTCCATAATTGCAGCTTCTTCTCACCATCATGTCAGCTATTGTAATTCTAGTACAGCTGCTGCTAAATCTTTGCAGTCTTGGGGGATAATCCTGTTTTGGGTAGGGCAGATACTTAACATCTGCCTCATATAGGGTGAGTGCATTCTATAAATTACTATTGCTTCTTTAAAATGTTTTAGATCTGGTATTTTAATAGGATTCCAGGCTAGTTTGTTCCTTTTGTGAATTTTCACCATTTTCTGGCATTTGTTCCCAGGTAACTGAGACAGTTACTAACTTTTCCTCTGTTTGAATAAGAGGTGGGTCTGTAGGTTCAATTGGTTGTTAATGTTGATCCTCAATTTTGCTAGGTACCATAGGTTTACAATTAAGCAATTCTTGTTCTCTTCTGTTATGCCTTTGTATTGTTATACCTAATTTTTCTTGTTGTACAGCTATTTTTTCCTGTTTCACAGTTATTTTTTTCAAATTTTTTAGAGGAAATATATAGATTGCCATTGAAGGTAAAGAGGAGTTTACTTCAGTGGTCACTGTTGCAATAAGCACTGCGATGGCTTTTTAAAGTAACATTTCTATCCCCTCAAGTCCTACCTTTGCTCTTAAGGAATCTGAAATGGAGTTTCCATTTTTTTTTTAATGCAAGAAAAGTCTGTGTATATAATTAAATTTATCTTTTGGAATTGCTTACTCTAATTCATTTTTTTCAGAGGTTCCTGTGACTTCAGAGTTTTCCCAAGTCTCTTTGGGCTTCAAACCAAACTTGTTTCCTTTATAGAAAATCCCAGGCAATTTTTTCCTCTGTACCTTTCTGTCATATGTCTCTGCTCTTTGTGATGTTTTTGTCACTTGTTCTCTGCTTTCTTCAATGTTGGGGACTTTCTTCTCCAATCACATTGGGTTGTCCTTCCAACTACATTAAGCATAAATGTAAATGTCGTTTTTGTTTTTCTCAGATGAGGAGCTGAGATGAAAACAGTTCCCAGGCCTTTCTAGCTCTTTCTAAACCCACACAGTCTGGTTCAACTCAGATGTTCTGACCTAAACTTCTCTCCAAGCTGACTGATTCAAAGTGGCTTTTTTTCTTTTTTTCTTTTCTTTTCTTTTTTTAGCTTTTCACTGAATTGCTTTGCCTGGCTTCAAACTAATTCTGGCAATATGTTTTGATCTTCTAGTTCCTTCTCACTCTCTGGCTCCTTCTGTCTTTACCTGTGTCTAGCTTGTTCTCTCTGCAGCCTGTCTCTGTAAAATTGTCCCAGTAAGAAACTCTCGGTAAAAACTCTTCTTCTTTCCCTGCAATGCTTTTAGGTAGTCTCCTTTTCCTGTCCTGTTATTGTAAGCATTGGGCATATCCTCTCTCTTACTCATCCTGTAAAATCTTTCTCTGATTTGTCACTTTGTCTGTCCCTCAGTTAGATGTCACTTTCCAACATGGCTGATTTCTTCTATAAACCAACCTTACCTTTATATTTTGAGATTAAAGGTGTGTACTAAGGGTGTGCCTGTATTCCAGCCAGATCATATTGTAATGAAATCCAATTGCATTCCAGCAAGATCACATAGACCTAGAATGTCTTTAGATATGATCTTTTGAGAGAGAAGGTATGTTGCTGGATAAAATTCCTCTACAGCACTTATAAACACTTTGTCCTACCAGTAAGCAAAAATATAAACTTAAGCCATGAACTTATTATTTTAACCTACTAATTTGGTGAATATTAATAATCACGGTATCTACTTTTGCTTGAAAGCAATTTTACAAGTCTGAAAAGTTTCAGAATTTACCAAACATTTATCCATTTATCCTAAAGACATAGCTAAGTACATACAGAAATTTTTGGGAAATTGTACATTCTGGCATTCTTTGGAATGAAGGAAAATTAAAGACAACTTATTGTGTGCAGTAAGAGAGCTTGGTAGCATTTGAGTTTTGAAACTGTATTAGCTCAATGGGACATACCTGAGACATTTGATCTCTGTGCTATTGATTCATCATTTTCTGAAGACTTAAGATTTGTTACAGACACTAGAGTGTTCACCTTTTAAAAATATAGTCAGTTGCAAAACAAAACACCACTGGTGGCCACAGGTAGCATCAAAGATTTGTGAAATCAAACACTGGTCCATTGATAGATTCTTATTTCACCCAGATTCATTTTCACTAGGTAGAATATTAGAAATTTATCTTCAGGTAATATTACCAGTTATAGTGAGTTGAATATTGGTACACAAAGATCTAAGTGATAATTCTTAATACCTGTTAATGTTTGGTGCTACATTAAATGTTTATGTGTTGATAAATACAATTATAATCTTAATTACCGTAGATTTCAGGTGGGCCTTAAGTCTCAAAGTGAGAGTTTTCATAAATGAGCAATAGAAAATGCATACAGGAAGAAGACTATCTGGAGGCAGTGGAGACTGAAGTATTCCTCAAGGCAAGGGATACATGATGCCTCTTTCAATACAAGGAGTGTTGCGACCAGAGCCTTCAGGGGAGCTAATCCTGCTGACACCCTCATTTTAGACTTCTGACTTTCATTATCATGACAAAAGAGTTTTTTTAAGCCACTAGCTTGTTGGTTAGAGTAGCTCTAGATATCTAAATAACAGCCCAAAGTGTGTGTGTGTGTGTGTGTGTGTGTGTGTGTGTGTGTGTGTGTGTGTGAGATCCTAATGTATTAACTTATAGTAGAAATCAAATATAGTAGCATGCCCCAAGAATCCCACAGTGAGGCCAGGAAACAGCTCTGCTCGTGAATATAGATCTCTGTCCAACCTTTTAATGCCTTTGTTTTAAATGTGTCTTTAAATAAATTTAAACATCCTTACCATTATTTGTTGTACTGCCCATCCTCCCCACCCCCACACAGACTCCACCCTCCCGTCCTCCACCCTGGTAAAATTTCCCCTCTGTTTTCTTCCATTCCCCTTTCCCATGTTCCCAGCTGCTTTCCTCAGTGATCCTTTTCTACTTTCCTGCTTCTACACTCAACCCCTACAATTGCCAAGGCTAACCATGTATTTGAAGAAATTCCATACTATAAAAGAAAGAAAGAAAGAAACAAGCAACAAACAAACAAATAGAAACAAGAAAGTTGGTGGAAACAGAATAGATGCAACACAGGAAGAAGGAAATATCAGAAACTGGCTGTTAATGTCATCAGAATAAGAAAACTATAACTGTAAACTGGGAATGAGACACCATACAAAAAGATTCAGGGTGGCGTGGAAAGGGAGTTCCAAGAAACCTAAAGTTGGAAAGTAGTGAGGTCAACACAAGGGAAGGTTTATGAAGTGCAGAAAATAGAACAGACAGAACTGAAAATAGATAGAGTCCATAGGAGGAAATTATCTAGCAATACAAAAAGTTAGAAGCCTATAAAGAGATGAATATTTAGAAAAGCCAGTTGAGGACCATGAACATTGTGGAAGATGAGCCACTCACATGCAACTCAAATTCATTATGTAAAACTAAAGCGGAAAAAAAATCCAAAACCAAAGCTACCTGAATTAGCCTGACGAAGGATGAGTAAATAGAATCGGCATAAGAACCACATCGAGACTTTCCTTAATCCACTGGGAAGCCAAGAAACACTAGCAATGATTCCAACCGAGAGCTTTCTGACTCAATAGACTGTCAGCAAGGAATGTGTGGAAGAAAAGTCACCGAACAAATACAAACGTTGGCAAAATGCAGACACCTGACTTTCTTAGAGCTGTGTTACGGAAGTCAGGGCCCAAGCTCATGAGAGCTACACATCAGACGAGCCTAAAAGAGGCACTGTGGTTAAAGGAGACGATGGAATTGAGAGGGCATTTCTTGCCTTTCCGTTATGTGAAAAATATAACAAAGTGCCATTAGAATCATTGGGAATTTCATGGTTGACCTATTAAAACTCAATCAGTAGGAATTGCTGCAATCACTAAATCAAAAAAATTCTGTTAAGAGAGGGAATGCAGTTTTACCCTTCAATGTTGGAATCATTTAAATGCCATATTGTTTAATGAACATTATGTAGGTACACCATGGGGGAGATGGACAAAGTGGGAGAGCCTGGCTGACAAAAGAGAGGTATGTTAGGTACAGCTCGTACATAATGTTTAACATAACAAGTCAACAGGTGGAAAATAACAAAAACACAACAGGAGTGTGATGGTCCATTTCAAAAACAATATTAAGTATTAACTGTGTTGTCTTTGGAGGAATAATTCTGGGTATATAAAAGGGGAATTGTACTTAGTCATAAACACTGCAATTTTGACTTAATAAGTTCAGCAATATTAAAATTTGCAAATTCTGTTTCAGCTGTGTGTTTGATGCGCTCGAGGAGCGTGGCCATGAGAAATGTAATCATTTACTCCACTGGCTTTGTTTTGGAATTTCACTTACTGGGAATGCCTGTCTAACAAACTAACAGTCTGAGGATGAGCGGGGTCAGATGTGCTACTGCTTTCCATGACTCGTCTATATTGTGTGTGTTTTTTACTTCTAGATGGTCTGAAAATACAGTAGTCAACAGAACAGAATGAGTCCAGTCTTTTTTAAAAATATATTTTATTAATTTATTCATATTACATCTCAATGGTTATCCCATCCCTTGTATCCTCCCATTCCTCCCTCCCTCCCTCCCATTTTTGCCTTACTCCCCTCCCCTATGACTGTGACTGAGGGGGACCTCCTCCCCCTGAATATGCTCATAAGGTATTAAGTCTCTTCTTGGTAGCCTGCTGAGTCCAGTGTTATTCCATGCAAGAAGTCTGATTCCAGGAACTGATTTGAATATTGTTACACCTTTGAAAGGTTCATAAGTTGGGACTATATTGAAAAAGCCAAATGCCCTTCAAATATTTTAGTAGAAATGAAGAAAACATCAAGGGGCTAGGTCTATATAAGTGAAAAAGGTTTAGATTTAAAATCCAGAAGGTCCGAATTTGAACCTCGGTTCCTGCCTCTCCTGCCTCTCACAATTTTAAGACTGGTGGCACTGCTTAACTATTCTCTGCATTGATTTTGTTACCTATAAGCTGAGATAGAAAGTATTAAGTTTAGATGACAATTGTAGGGGCTGGAGAAAAGGCTTAGTGATTAAGAACATAAACACCTTTTGCAGACAACCAGAGTTCTGTTTCCAGCCCCCACCTCAGGGGCTCACCAGCATCTGAAACTTCAGCTGCGGATGATCTCATGCCTTCTTTCAACCTCTGCAGGCTTCCAAGTCCTTGCATGGCTCCAGGGAGAGACCTTACTGGGAGCAATGAAGGGATGAAGAAGACACACACACGCTCATGGACATAGACATGGACACGGACACAAAGAGCTAGCTGGGGATGGTGAACTGGACTTTCTCATGGAGAAGCCTCATTAGCCTGGAAGTTTAGTGGTTGTTGTATACATTTCAAAAGGGAGCTGGGTTTATCGCGTACAGCTGAACAAGGAAGTGGATTTAGTACATACTGATCGAGGAGACAGGGTTTATAGTATACAGGTGGAGCAAGGAGACAGGTTTAGCTAATCTCAGTTGCAGGCTGTAGTCTTAAGTTCATAAATATCCAGGTAAGAAAGTGGCCCTGGACATCTGCGCACGCTGTCAACACCGCCACTCAGGCCTCAGAGGAAGGCTTTGTCGTTTCTTTGAGCCCAGCTCAAGGAAGGCACTGTGATTTTCTCACGGTCTGAGCTTTTGGAGACCTTGACAAAGCCATGCCTCTCTCAAATGCACACATTGAGTCAGGATTTCACACATTTAAAGCTTCTTCCACTTTCTATAGCAGGCACTTGTGTACAATGTGCACATTTAAAAATAAAGATGATTAAAAAAAATAAAGATGATTGCAGTAACTATTTTGTATTGATAGCAATATGCAAATGTAAAAGGCATCATAAAGAGAGGCTTAAAAATAAAAATGTGTCATGCTACAGAGATGCTTACAGGAGAAGGCTGTGGGGCAGGAGGAGAGCAGAGTCACTCTTTAGCTTGAACCGTCATTAACACAACACTTAACACTGTAACTGGTAGAAAGTTATTTCTAGAACTGTCTTAATTTTTACTAATATCTTCACTAACCTGATGAGTAATTTTTAAGTATGATCTTTTAAAAAATCTAATTCTGCTTTGCACCTTGTGATAATGAATTCTCTGCTCACCTACCATTAAGTTCACTCTAGAACGATGGGTAGTTTGTTGCTTGCACTTTGCTTTAGATCCCATGGGCTCCTGGTGGTTTATCTGAATGTAGCGCGTGGTCCCTGCACCTCGGAACAAAGGACCTCACACCTGAATAATTGCCAAGTGAACTCAGTCTTTTCATGGAGCAAAAAGTGATCGGTGTGGTTCTTTTTATATTACAAGAAACGGGCATGTGTGCCAAGTCTAGCTTATAGTAGATAAGCTGCTTGCAGCCTTTTGGGTCTTTGGAGCTCCTTGAAGCCTTTGCAGTTCTGTCAACTTAACCACATTTCCCGGGGATGTGGTCAAGATGACGGGCTTTATTTAAACGATGCTATTATGCAGCCAGCTTGGAAAACAAAGCACTGTGTATTTTTCAATCTGGAAAAAAACCACCCCCCCTCCAAAAAAAAAAAAACCCCAACCAAACAAGCAAATAACAGCATTTTCTTCTGCAGAAAGTTTAAGTGCTATTAAATAGATGATTTAATAAAATAAAAAAGATAAAACCCATTAAACATAAAGACAATGGAATCTCTGCGGAATATAATTAAAATGTGTTTTTAATATTCATTTTTTAAAATATTGGCTCACAAGATTGGCTTCCCTTATCACTATTAGCCAGTATATCATTTTTTCTTTTTTACATCCTAGGGATCAGACTCACCGATTTATAAGTGTTAGGCAAGTATTTTACCATTGAGCTACTATATAGTGAGTGGGTTTTCGACAGTGGTTTTGCATTAATTTTATTTTATCACTTCGTGGAGAACATTTGTCTCAGAGCTGAAAGGCTGTGTTTACTAACTGAAGCTGAAGGATGCCTGGGCAGGGGTGAGATCTTAACCATCCTCCAAAGGTAAAAGGAAAAAATGAGCCTGGGAGCTCCAGAGCACTTACCTCAGCCCCAGAACTGGGAAGCGGGTAATAATTGTAAGCCTTGCTGTAGTATAGAAGGACACGGCTCGTGAGGTGGCAGGTGCTTTCTTTCTGTTCTGTTTTCTTTAGATGAGTACTGTCACTGTGGACTATTGCCTTGACATCATAAAGAAGTTTGAAGTTTCTGAAGAAAATAAAGCGAAGAATGCCCTTGGCATAGAAGGTAACCAGTGGTCTTAATCTCTGTGTCTCTATCCTATCTGCTACCATAAATTTTATTACAAAAGTTCAGAAGCAAAATTGGGAAATATTCATGGAATTTTGGGTATTTCAGATAAAGCCCGGAAAGCATACATTCTCCTGCAAAGCAGATATCTGGACTTGCTTTTCTCTTATTTTTGCAGAACCCCTTAAGCTACCATTGTGTGTGGTGAATGCCAAAAAAATATTTGGACTTTGCTCAAACAGATAAATTTTTAAAAAAAATAGCCATGTTTTGATGATTGCAGGAAGGGAAATTTGGCCCCTAAACAAATAATCAAGAAAAATAGTGACTTGAAAATAAACTTTTTTTTTTTTTAAACAAAATTTTAGGAATTGGTTTCTTTTTCCCAATTGGTACAGTTTTAGAAATGGTTAGAAGTTTTGTTTATATTACAACCTCATTTATAGCTAGGGAAAGAAAGACCAAAAGAAATTTATATTTATATAAATTTATTATTTATAATTATGAATTCAGAACTTAGCTCCTAGGATTTATACATAAGTAATATGGTATAAATATAGCTAGGGTGTGTATAAACTATATGCCTCTGAAATATGCAGAGAAATAAATTATAGGCTGTGGGATTTCCCAGGCAGAACAGATAATTTTAACCAAAGACTTCTTGGAAACTCAGCTTTCCCCAAGAACATGCAAGGCTCCCCAGCTTCCATCATCAGTATCAACAGAGGTTTGTGGTGTGTGTGTGTGTGTGTGTGTGTGTGTGTGTGTGTGTGTGTAGCAATCAGGCTCATACCACCATACCTGACTTCATACGGACTCTCTGATACCAAGTACTTATTTCCTGGGCTGGAAGAGAATTAAAATGAAGAGTTAATAATTTAAAAGTTTCTATCATTAAAATTATTTAAAAATAGAAGACAAACTAACTTGGGCCTCTTAAGACTGTGCTTAGATGTGACTATTTTTCTTGAGGCTTCCCCCAAAGATGCAATTAAGTACGGTCTGTAGTTATGAGCATCAAGGTTGCCATGAAGGAACGCTGGAGACTTAGGATATTTACAGACTGAATTTTACCAAACGAGTCTCAGTGAGTAGAAACAATCTATCATGATAATGGCTGCTTCTGGCCACTCGTACTGTTCTTCATCACCTCATCACGATGACGGCCTCTTTGACTCAGGCGTTAGGTTTGGAAAGCTTATAGAAAAATGGGATAAACATTGAGATGTAACAAGAATAAATTAATTAAAAAAAATCTTGGAAAAAAAAAAAGAAAAATTGGTAGACTTTCTACACAAACTTTAAGCATTCTTTTAAAGTCATTTATGTAAAAGCCATTGGCAGCCGTTTTCCCAAAACCAGTGTCCTTGCTAGTTGTCACCCTCTGAATTTAGGCAAAATTTGGCCTTCTACTTTACCAGGTGCTGTTTTTAGGAACATTTTAACAACTTATCAGCTGCTGGTTGACCAGGGTTTAATATGGCTGTAATAACAACACTAGCCACCCCTGGGGTCCCACTACATAAACATATCTTGAGTTTAGTAGAATAGATGCTTTCGTTGTGACAACTCAGTTTAAAAAAAAAAAAAGACGTCAAATAACTTTTCTGAAGGATATATTTAAGTGGCTACTCCCCAAAGTCATATTTTTTTGTACTCTAGTTGTCATCGAGCAGACCTCTCATTGCCCCAGTTCTCACCACAAGTATTATCCTGATACTTGCTTATGAGTATTCTTTGACCATTTTTTTGTCTCTGTTGGCATCAATTACATAGATATTCTTTAAAAGCTGTGCCATTTCACTCTTTCCTCTGAAGGCTTCACGAACTTCATGCGTAGTCCTGCCTGTGATGTGTTTAACCCTTTGCACCACGAAGTGTACCAAGACATGGACCAGCCCCTCTGCAACTACTATATTGCCTCATCTCACAACACATACCTGACTGGGGACCAGCTCCTTTCCCAGTCCAAAGTGGATATGTATGAGCGCGTGCTACAGGAGGGCTGCCGGTGTGTGGAAGGTAAATATGGTTTGTCTGTGCTTGTGTGACTTGTTAATAGGCCATTTAAACAGTGGAGGTCAAAAAGCTATCTCTATACTAATTAAAGATATTTGTTCATTATAAAGTAATTTTTCTTCTTTGTCAAGTTTTTCATCCACCAGGGACAGAGAAATGTGCCAATATTTGGGAAACACACCTTAAATTGCTTTTAAAAAACTGTTAAAAATAGTAATCTACCCGAAAAGATATTTTTAAAATAAAAAACAGCAAAAGTAGTTCAGGTCATTGATTTATTTTGAAGAGACTTCATGGTTTGCATTTATTGAGTTACAGATCAGTTTTAGTGGTGAGGTCACAGATATAAGTAAGATGTGGTATTTGTCTTTGAAGAGCTCACAAATTATCAGGGAGCACATACATAAAATATTAGTATGGTATGAAAATTCTATTGGTTGAGATACAGACATGGTATAGGAGTGTTAGTCTAGGCCAGTAGAGTATGGAGTAAACTATAAGTCATCAAGGAGTGTTAAGTCAGGCAAATTTTGGGTCAGGTTCAAATTTTGATTTGGAGGCTAGTGAAGGAATTCTTCCCCCTAAGAGAGGGGATTGTTTTGACTTTCTGCTCGAAGAGACCAGATCATCATAATGGGGAAGGCAGTGAGAGCGTGAGGTGGCTAGTCACGTTGTAGCTGCAGTCAGGAAGCAGAGAAAGATGAATGCTGGGTAGTCATTAGGCTCTCTCATTTCTCCTCTGCTAATCTGTCTGGCCTCCAAGCACATGGTATGGTGTCACCCATGTTTAAAGTCTTCCAAGTCCAGTTAAACCTCTCTGTATTTTCATCTCATAACATAAAATGCATTTAGTCTCTTAAGAGCCTTCAAAGTCTCTTAGTTGACAGTATTTAATGTTCCGTTTCTTCTGAGACTCAGTTGTCTCAGAACTGTGAGCCCCCTGTAAAATCTAAAAAGAATACAGTTATACACAGAACATAACCATTCCAAAGTGGAAGATTGGGGGCCTAGCCCAGAAGGATATGACCAAAACAAGACTGAAATCCACCCCAAACCTTGGATCACAGTGTCCAGCATTTGGAGCTCTTGGTGGCATCATCTGGATTCAAACAAGCTTGCATGGTCCATTCCATGAGCTCCGTTGCCTGTTGTATCTGCCGTTTCTCTCCTGAGCTTGCTGTACTCAGTCGACCTCTGAAGCTTTACTCAGTGGACATCTTCCATCTCTGGCGTCTGTCTTGTCTGTGATCATCGTTGTAACTTAGGCCCACCTTCACATGCTCACAGGAGCCCTGGGTCGGAATCCTACCATGCCACCTGACCTCAAAGGATGTTTAGAACCTTGGTACAAGGTCCCACAACTCTTTACTCTTAACTGTTGCCTGCCTGCAAAACCATCTCCATGGGACTAAAACTGAGTTCTGCTATTTCTTGAGATGTAGCCTGGCCCAAATGGACTATTGCTGCCATGACCTCCGTGTCCTCATGTGCCTGAACCTGGGAATATACTAACTGCAGCAGCTTGGCTCAAGTGGGATGCCCTGAGGTCTTTTTTTGTTAAGAAGCTCTCATGTCAAATGGAAGGTTTTCAAATGAGTTACATTGTTTCATTCTGGAGCTTTGGATGGTACCCTGTCTTGGTGTTTTGTCCTCAAATCACCTTTCTTATTGTCTAGTACGAAGTCCTGGTTTTTCTTTAATTCCATCCCCTCCTCATTGCTGGGACTTGGACCCAGGTCCTCACGCATGCAAAGTATATGTTCTACCATTTGAGCTATACCCCAGCCTATGGGCACCAACTTCTTTAATAATAAGAAACAATTTGTGCTCCCCTGCCCTGTGCTCACTTTCAACATTTTCTTAAAAATTGGGGTTTTTTTCCCCCACTGAGCTGCATATTTTCATATCCTTGTGCTCCACTTTCTGCGGTCTCACTGTAAATACGGATAAATGTAAAGGACAATAATAGCTATGATACACCCTGAATGTTACCCTCTTCAGATTTCCTTTGCCAAATAAATCAATCCACTATTTTTGGATCCATTTCCATTTAAGTTTCCGGACACAGGCAGATTCTTTGCCAGAGTATACTGTGACTAGCCTCCGAATAGAGGTCTTGCTTTCTGCTGGCCACTTTTCAGACAACATTCTGGACTTCCAAACCTACAGCAGAATAGCCTACTAACAACAGTGCAGGGCTTCTCTCACCCACAGGCCCTGTGAACACTTTTGCATTCTTTCCACAAACAGGTCCCAGAGGCCTCTGAGTCACATGATCCACTTTCTGGCACCACTTTTCTGTAGCGACTACATTTCTCAGCACCTTGACTTCGAAAGAAGCAATTTAAGTAAGGGAGGAATTTATCTCACTGAGCTCTGAGGTGTGAGAGTGTGGCCCATGATGAAGGATTTATTGTGCTGAGATTTGAGGGTGTGTCATGGTGGTTAGGACAACAGTGAGAGCAGCTTAAGGCTGTAATGGCAGTAACATGAGGCTGCTGCCTGATAGCTCCATGGATTAGGAAGCAGAGAAAGGAGGGTGTGGTGCCCTAGCTAAGGGTTGTCGAACCTGTAGGTATAGTACTCAGCTTATAGTTTAGACAGGGATATGTAAGTATAGCTTGACCCACTCACAAACAATGTAGAGAAAGAGGGGAAGGGGGAACTGATCCAGGAGAGTGGTGGGACACCTACTCTTTTATTTATTTATTTATTTATTATTAATTCATTCATATTACATCTCAGTTGTTATCCCATCCCTTGTATCCTCCCATTCCTCCCTCCCTCCCACTTTCCCCTTACTCCTCTCCCCTGTGACTGTGACTGAGGGGGACCTCCTCCCCTGTATATGCTCATAGGGTATCAAGTCTCTTCTTGGTAGCCTGCTATCCTTCCTCTGAGTGCCACCAGGCCTCCCCATCCAGGGGACGTGGTCAAATATGGGGCACCAGAGTTCGTGTGAAAGTCAGTCCCCACTCTCCACTCAACTGTGGAGAATGTCCTGTCTATTGGCTAGACCTGAGTAGGGGTTCAAAGTTTACTGCACTTTTTTGTCCTTGGCTGTTGCCATAGTTTGAGCAGGACCCCTGGGCCCAGATCTGCCCATCATAATGTACTTCTTGAAGGATTCTAGGACCCTCTGGGTTCTTCTATTTCCCCATTCTCCCATGTTTCTTTCACCTATAGTTCCAATAGGATGTCCTCCCCTCTGTCCCACTTTCCTGGTAAGTGAAGACTTTCATGGGATATGCCCCTTGGGCTAGTGTCCAGATATAAGTGAGTATATACCATTTGGCTCTTTCTGTTTCTGGGTTAACTCACTCATTATGATCATTTCTAGTTCAATCTATTTGTTTACAAATTTCTGGAATTTCTTGTTTTTAATAACTGAGTAGTATTCCATAATGTAAATGTACCACAGTTTCTTTATCCATTCTTCTACTGAGGGACACTTAGGCTGTTTCCATGTTCTGGCTATTATGAATAAGGCCACTATGAACATGATTGAACATATGTTCTTGTTGTGTGCTGGAGATCTTCTGGGTATATTCCAAGGAGTGGAATAGCTGGATCTTGAGGTAGCCTTGTTCCCAGTTTTCTGAGATAACGCCTGTCAACAGAACAAAGCGACAGCCTACCAACTGGGAAAAGATCTTCACGAACCCTAATCTGACAAAGGTCTAATATACAAAATATATAAAGAACTCAAGAAATTAAACAGCACCAAACCAAATAACCCAATTGAGAAATGGGGCTCAGAACTAAACAGAGAATTCTCAACAGAGGAATATCAAATGGCTGAGAAACACTTAAAGAAATGCTCAATTTCTTTAGTCATCAGAGAAATGCAAATCAAAACGACTCTGAGATTCCATCTTATACCCATCAGAATGGCTAAGTTCAAGCGACACCACATGCTGGCAAGGATGTGGAGAAAGAGGAACACTCCTTCATTGCTGGTGGGAATGCAAACTAGTACAACCACTTTGGAAATCTACTGTTATATTTTAAAGGAAGAATTAAAAGTATTGCACTCACCAGGCCTCCTTCTGCAAGCATCTAAGCCAGCTACTCGGGAGACTGAGGTTGAAAGTTCTGAAGTGCAAGGCCAGGCAGGTTAACCTAGTGAGACTCCTTTTCAAAATAAAAATGGAAAGGAGGATTAGTGATCAGCTCCAATGGTAGAGTTTGTGCATCAGCTTCTGGGTTAAATCTCTGGTGCCTTAGAAACAACCAGTGACTAAGCTGTGAAGAGGTAAACCTACCAGCCCAGAGAGAGACACAGAGAAGGAACTAAGAGTGGGGTGGTGGGACTGTTCTGTGCTGATGGAATGCCGGAGGGAAGCACACCAAGGAGCACAACTTTTTATCTGCTGAGTTGAAAGTGACTTGGTGACATTTAAACACATGTCTTTCTCTGTCATTCAGATAACCATATGTGAACTTAACAGAGAGATCCAGAAAAGATAAAGGTTTCATAAGTCTCTGTAGACCACGTAGTTAAAAATCAAACACAGGCAGGCAAACTGATAGGCTAATGGCTGGGTATCTTTCTTATGAAAAAATCTGATGCTGTAGGGGTGTGTGTGTGTGTGTGTGTGTGTGTGTGTGTGTGTGTGTTGGGGTGTGACATGAGAGAGGGGGAATAGATATTGGTTGTTTTTTAATGAGAGGAAGAGTATTAGAGCTATTGAAAAAGTTAATGCCTTATGTTTGGAGAAAAGTAGGAGAGGCCATCACCCACTCCTGTGCACGGTAGATAGAGATTGTTTTGGGGGCCTGAGAAGATCATCAAATTAACTTACAAATCATCAGGGAACGGGAGCTGATAAGTTAGGGAAGATGGAGCTAATTAAAAATAAACTCTAATCTTTAGTGATGCAAAATCTGTATGCTTAGCTCCTCCTATGTCCTCAGCAAAACTCAGCTGCTTTGACATATGAACAATGCAGATCAGTTACAGTAGGGTCTGGGACTGTAAGTCAGGACAAGAGGTGTTGAAATTGCACACAATCCCTTTAATCCCAACACTTGGAAGGGAGAGGCAGGTGGATTGTTGTGAGTTCAAGGCCAGCCTAGTCTACAAAACGAGTCCAGGACAGCCAAGGCTAGCACAGAAAGACCCTGTTTCAAAAAAAAAAAAAAAAAAAAAAAAAAACACCAAAAAAAAAAAAAAAAAAACCAAACACACACACACACACACACACACACACAACAGAAAGAAAGAAAGAAAGAAAGGTTAGTTGCACACAGTCATACACTAGTTGGTGGTAGTGATATATTCTAGGAAATGTGTTGGGCAATTTTGCCAGATTTCAGAGTGTGCTTACACAAACCTAAGTGGTGTGGATCAGTTCGATGTGGGTTATTAATGTGATCAAGAGACACAGTAAACATGATCTGCATGATGCTGTTGCCTATGGAAAAAGCATATTGTGTTTTAATACATTTTTTATAAATTGAAAAAATACACTCTTAAATAATGGTAAAAAAGCACAGCAGAGTGGGATGTGAACAAATAATGTGGTTATTTGTCATCACTATCAGCTTTTAGACACTAAACAGAATTATACACACTGTATTTCTGTATCGCTGAAAGTCCAGAATATTCGTTTCTACCAGCAATATCACTAATATGCCAGAAATGTCTTATGATAAGAGTTCACTACGGCTGCTATGCCACAAGATTTTAGAACTGTCTATTTCAGGCCAGGGATGATGGTGCACCCCTCTAGTCTTCACACCTGGGCAGCAGAGGCAAACAGATCTCCGTGAGTTTGATGCCAGCCTGCACTACATCATGATGCCCCACCTAAATCTATAAATAAGTAATATAAAAAAGATAGAAATGCATATTTCAGGGTTGAAGAGATGTCTCAGTGGTTACGAATGGTCCTTACAGAGGACCATCCGATGTTTAGCGCTTGATGGGCATCGGATCCTGTAGTAATCAAACTTCACCAGAAAAAGAATCGATGAAAAAGAGTGAGAAAGGGAAATCAGAATTGGCTGGTTGCGTTGCGGGAACGGGCTCACACAGTTGTGGGGTGAGCAAGTCTGAATCGGCAGACTGACTAACTGTTAGCTGGATAACAGTGGTATTGCAGTTGTGTGAGCTCAAAGCAAGCTCAGGGAGAACATACATGTCCTAGTTGCTTTCTGTTGCTGCGACTCTCAGATGAAAGGATTTATCCAGAGAAGTTCAACTTATTTTAGTTAAGAAAGAAAAAATTTAAAAAGATCATATTCTGAGGTATATTTGGTTTAATTTTGATACATTTACAAGAGAAACTTTGATAAATGCTAGTCTACATGTGAGCATAATGTCTTTGTAATCTATAAGCACTCACGAAAATCCCAAAACCCCAGGTCATTTATCATTTCTAACTCTTTATTCTCGTAAATATGCCACATGCTCAATTCTCTGTTTTACATCTTTGCCATAATTGTAGAATGTTTCAGTTCTAGTAATACCCATTAATGTTTTTGGTATTTCCAGAAATATTAAGAGACTCCAGACATTTTATGTTGCTAATGTGAACTTCTATTTTGGCAGTTGACTGTTGGGATGGCCCAGATGGAGAGCCAGTGGTCCACCATGGCTACACTCTCACTTCCAAAATCCTCTTCCGGGATGTTGTGGAGACCATCAACAAGCATGCCTTTGTGAAGAATGAGTGAGTACAGCAAAGCCTGGGAGCTAAGCTCCGCCCCTCGCCTGGGAGCACCACCCAGGTTAATGGCACAGAAGGACAAGCTCTTCCTTGGACCCCTCACCTTTCTTCCTACTACCCTGCTTCTCTTCCAGCTCCCCTGCAACGATTAGAAACAAGTAGTTCCAAGCTTATGGATTCTTGTGACCCACTTATTATTTAATTCCATTCTTCCTCATCCCATCTCTTTGAATTTGAAAATATCCTTGCAAAGAAGGAATTCTAAATTCCTAAACCCATAAAGCTTTGAAACAAGCTATTCTATGTAGTATTTTAAAATATATTTTGAGAATTTATATTTATGTGCATAAATGTTTTGTCTGAATGCATGGGAATGCAGTACAGTGTGTAGAAGCCAGAAAAAGGCTTCAGATTCCCTGGGTCTGGAATCATAGACAATTCTTAGCTTCCATGTGGGTGCTGGGAATTAAACACCAGTCGTTTGGAAAAGCACCCAGGGCTCTTAACTGCTGAGCCATCTCTCCGGCCCCGTAACAGTTATTTTGACACTATGTCATAATATAATAAAACGTTGAATGTCGGACACTTCAGGACACATAAGACATCCAACACAGAAAGATTTACCATTTCTTTGACTTCACTACTGTCTCGTAATTCTCATTTCCCCTTTAGCTCCATACCATTGTTATGATTTCTTTCTGGAGCACAAATACTGCTGAACTTCTTGTCCTAATGTTCTTCCTAAAGCTGCTACAGCACCCAAGATGTCTTCATGCCCTTCATGGGTGGCTACTTCCTTCTCTTTCAGCAGTATTCTCATCCGTCATTGCTCTACAGAGACCTAGCATCTGCTAGCAACGACTGACTTTCACCTTCTCCAACAAGCCTGGAGCTTTTACCACTCTGAACCTAGTGTATGCTAGTGTCTCCCCAAATGCCCTTCCCATCATGCCACCCACATAGTTCATTTTTATACCACAAAACTATTTAAGCACTACCCCCTTAAGAAGCATATATTGATCCAAATTTGACTTATCCTCCCTTTCTTGGTACTTAGCTGTCCGGATATATATCTGTCACAGCATATAACATTCTGATTTAAAAAGTTGATAACTTGCCTCCTTTTGTAGGTATGAGATGGTAAACTCATTGAAAATATGGACTTGTATTTCATTAATCATTATTTCTTACTGTTTAGCAGGTACCATCAATAGACTAAGCATGCAAGAGAGGATTTTTAAATTAAAGAAGCGAATTAAAATTGTGATCGCATAAAATTAATATTTTAGAAGCTAGGAGCCTTTAAAACTTCTAATATTTGGTGGTGTTATTAATTAACCATGAGGCTGCTATGCTGTTCTATAAGAGATTCTTTCTGCATAGCAAATTTAGTTTGTGACATCTTTTACATGCAAGAATTTCGTGCTAAACTTAATCTTCTAAACCCTGATTTCTATAGGTCTTAAATGTCAGTATTTCCCACTGCCACATACATCAGAGGATCCTCTGATGCTCACAATGCTGACTTTATGTCTATGTACCCTTAGAAGAACTGCACCTTATGGGCTGGAGAGATGGCTCAGTGGTTAAGAGAACTTAGTGCTTCTGCAGAGGACCTGCATTTGGTTCCCAGAACCCACATTACTTGGCTCCCAACTGACTTTAACTCCAGATTCAATGACGTCTGACACCTTCCTCTGGCCTCTATGGGCAATAGGAGTGCACATGCATTCAGGCAAAACACGCATACACATAAAATAGTGGTAAATACATCTTTAAAGTTGGAAACACTTTAAATGAGAATGTCATATACTTGTTTAGAGCATTAACCAGTTTTGGCCCTTTTATTTACCTTCTGTTTTTAATGTTTTCTTTTACCAAAGCTTCTTAGTTTTGGTACTGTGGAGATTTGTGACAAGATCATATGTGGTGGGAAGCCATCTTGTGTATTGTCGAGCATTTAGCAGCATGTCTGGCTTCCACTCACCAGATGCTGGTAATATCCCTAAACTGTGCCCACCAAAAGATGTCTACAGACATGGACAAATGTGTGGATGAGACTTAAAATCCCTTCCCCAGTTGAAAACAGTCTTATGCTTGGCAGCACTAGATACTCAGAAGATCTTTATATAGAAACTGAAAATTGTTAAAACCTACATGATTGAAATACAGGGAATGCTTTTTTTTTTTTTTTTTTGTTTTTTTTTTTTTTTTTTTTTTTTTTTTTTTGTTTGTTTTTTGTTTCTCTTGTTACAACACTCTTGGATAATTCCTATGTGAGAGCACATCCAGCTGGTAGACCACAGGCAGAAAAGCAAGGCACCTGCACTGCGACCTCAGCATCAGGTGTCTGAATCGAACAGAATGTAATTTGAAGAGGTCATGGGCTATCGTGTGGAGCTTGTGCTTGTCCAGAGAAATCTGTTTTTCTTTCCACAGATGTATTAAGTAGTTCATATATTGGTTTGTAGGACTTTGGAAGAAGACCTCACATACTATTTCTAAAGATATATGAGAAAACTAAATTGTTTGTTAGTTTATTTGTTTCCTTTTTCTTTTTCCTGCTTTGGCTGCTAACTTCTTAGATTGTTTTTGGGAACCACCTTACATTTTCTATACTGAAATTTGTTGTGCTGCAGTAGACTGGATAGTTGGTTTTTTTTAGACATTTATATGTGTGTGTGGGTTGGGGGGGTGTGTATTCACATGCCACACTGCTCATGTGGTGGGCTGTTAATGGTCAACTAGCAGGAAACCTTTCTCTCCGTCCACATGTGGTGCCGAGGGTAAGATCCAGGGCATCAGGCTTGGCAACTACTGCCTTTGCTGGCTGAGGATGATCCATTTCACTGGCCTAGCTTTTTTTTTTTTTTTTTTTTTTTTTGACTGAAGGCTGGTGTACAGTTTTATCAAAATACTTTGAGGGAGGCCTAATACTTGGTATGTAAAACAAAGCTCCGTTATGCTATTTCCGCACCCCCCCCCCCCCCCCCCCCCCCCGCGCCTTGGTTCCCAAGCTGGGCCTGGTATATTTTTAGAATAAACAACTGCCTTTTAATGATATGCAGCAGTCTCTTTCATGCATTTACACTTGTGAATAAATGTGAAAAAAAGACATCATATATTGTCTTTCCTTAGGCTTCATAAGTGTGTGTGTGTGTGTGTGTGTGTGTGTATTTTAGATACACTTCTCATTTTCTCCCTGATATTAAGCTAACCCATCCTGTGAGACCTAATATTTATTTAGTCATTGTACCTGGCTTTGAGGAATTTTTTTCGAGTGCGTGTTTAATCTTTCACCTTTTAGCATCATCTTAATCATTATTAGTGTTTCCCATTCGGTTGCTGGGATTTTAAGAATGCAATCAATACAGACGCTATTTCCAGGTTTCCAACCTTCCAGAGCGGCTGCACTGAATGCCCTTGGACTTGTTGCTGTTCCCTCAGGTTTCCGGTTATACTCTCCATTGAGAACCACTGCAGCATTCAACAGCAGAGGAAGATTGCTCACTACCTGAAAGGAATATTCCGGGACAAACTGGACCTGTCATCTGTAGACACTGGAGAGTGCAGGCAGCTTCCAAGCCCTCAGAGTCTGAAAGGCAAAATCTTAGTCAAGGTAAGTACTTCATGGGTTACAGCCCAAACGTTAAAACATGAATGACCAGTCACATCTTCCTCCTTGATGACAAAAGGTTTAAAAAGAAATAATTAAATCCATAAATGTAAAGGGTGTGTGTACACGCATTTATGTTAATGGACAGTCACACTCCACAGGCAAGTTAATGGATTTGTTTTTCTGGCTGTCCATGCTGTGCAAGCCATTTTAGCCTGGGAGAGCTCACACAGAGAGGTACGCATGGGAAAGTGAGGTGCAAGAGAGGAGAAAGCTCTCTGACTCCATGTCTGAAGGCATTCTGTTCAGATCCTTTTCTTCCATTTCAAGCTCCAATAACTGTCTGTCAAAAGGGGAAAAAATCTTCATGGTTGATTGGTCTTGGTTATGTGTGTGAGAAGCACTCGCCTCAAACAGGAACATGGATGCAGACATATTGCCCCCCAGGACATGTGTGTGTGTGAGACGGAGCGAGTGTGCAGAGTGGCATTTCGTCAAGATCTTCTCAGGGAGAAAACTCACTACGGTGAATTTCATTAATGCAAACAGTGGTCGGAAAGACAGTGCCTGGCGATCTCAGATCTCAGGCTTTGTGATTTCACTCATCTTCGGGGAACATTTTCTTTGGACTAAAATCTTGGGTGGTGGCCTTGTGCTGAGTTTAAAAAGATAAAGATCAGAGCAGTAGACTAGGCTGCTTCAAAAGAATGGTTGTGATGGAGGAGAGGTAAAGTCAAGGAAGGAGCCCACTGCAGGGCAAAACTTTAGGAAAGATACTGAAATCTTCAGAGTCAGTCCAAGCCTGCTTTTCTCACAATTATCTTACAAGGATAGATCCAAAGCCCTTCAGAGAGTGGTTGTTAGGATCCTGTACAAATGCACCGTGACTGAAAGGTCCTAGTATCATGATAGGTGACATTAAGGTCAGCTTGCCCAAGACTGGCCAGAGGTAACTGCTATGCTAAAAACCAGTTTCTACACTCAAAATTGAAGGGTTATCTTTGTAATACTGTAAATACTCCATATTCCTTATCCAGCAAGTCAGGAAATTAAATATAGACTGAGACAAGTTTGATTACAGTCTTTTCTTTTGACTGGGCACAGTGGCACACACTTTTAATTTCCACACTTGGGAGGCAGAGGCAGATAGATCTCTGTGAGTTTTAAGTCAGTCTAGTCTACATAGTGTGTTCCAGGCAAGCCAGAGATGCATAGTGAGACTATCTCTCATTTGTTGAACGATTATTAATATTTAATATTGAATTGTTATCTTAGTAACATCTGTAGTTACTCTTTACCCAGCTTTATACCTAAATAACCACACAGAGAGAAGGATGTATTTAATTAGCCTGTAGCACAATGCTGCATAATAATTGCTCCATTCTAAACCTCTATGCTAGTATAGTTTCCTCCCATTCTGATTTTCCACTTTATAACTGATTTTTCCTTTTATCCGAGGTCCAGCTCATTCCTCCTGGTGCTTTGGGGTCTTCTCTTCAGCCTCCATCCTATCCTTCCTTTTCTCTCCTCTCTTCCTCCCCCACCCCTGCCGCCCCTGCCCATCCCTCTAGCTCACCAGCATGTCCCACCTTACTCTCTGTTATTGTTCAGCATTGACTAGTCAGGCTTTATTGGCAATACAAGGAACAAATGATGACATGTTTATACAAACTTGAGACAGGGGATACCAACTATTCGTGAACATGGGACCTACCCTGAAGTGTGGTTAATATACCTGGTGAGACTCTACTGGGAAACAACTATAAAACTATGTTTTGTTTGCATCCAGCTTCTTAGTTAGAGGTGGAAGCCAGAGTCCAGTTCCCCCTCTTAGCACTTGGACTTGGTTTAACCAGCACCAAAAAATTTCCTATAGCAGATGGGAACTAACACAGAAACCCATACCTGGACAGTGTGCAGAGAGATTTAGACCATTCAATCTTAAGTGGGATATGTTCACCAACCCCTCCCCTTGGGGCTCAGGGATCTATGTTGAAGAGGAGATTGAAAGGGTTTAAGAGCCAGAGGTGACGGATGAGTCCAAGGAAACTGTCTTCCAGACACAAAAGGGCTGATGCACATGTGAATTCACAGAGACTATGGCAGCACACACAGGGCCTGAGCAGGTTTAATCCAGAAAGGGTCCTGATTTTACTCTTTCACGCTCCCCATGGGTAACTCTCTTAAGAGAACATGTTAAAACAATGCTCTTGGCGGGACATGGTGGGGCATGCTTATAATCCCAGTATTTGGGAGGCCAAGGCAGGAAGACTGCAAGTTCAAAACCTGCCTGGGATACAGAGAGTAATGTTGTATTCAAAACCAAAGGCAAAATGAATTTAATTAATGAGTTTAACATTAAAAAAGTTTCTTAGTATTGGGTAAACCAACTGGTGTGCTCTTCTCTGGGGAAGACTATACGTCCTACTCTCAGCATTCTTGGTTATTTACACCTCTTGGCATATGACTGAGGCCTCCTGGGCTTTCCCCAGTCTCCTTCAGCGTGTTGAATATTGCTGTAATCCTTGTTCAGTTCAATCTAGGTCAGTGGTTCTCAACCTTCCTAATGCTGAACCCTCTAATACAGTTCCTCATGTTGTGGTGACCTCGCAACCATAAAATTATTTTTTTGCTACTTCATAACCACGGATCCTATATAAACGATAATGATTCATCGCATACATCTTCAGGAAATGCCTTAGGGGAGCATAAGCATTGTTACAGTATTATATTTTCATTCTGGAGCTTAGAGGTTTATTGTCTGTTGGGAAAAAGGAAAAGACCTGGCCCACGCGTCTCTCTTTCATGGTGAGTTTGTACTAACTTGTTTTACATTTCCCAACTCATATTTGGTCATCTTTTAGGTGACTAGTGATTTTTAAAAAGAAAATATTGTTGCCATGTTGAGTTGACAAACACCACTTTCTCCAATTACCCTAGGCAATTAATGATGTATGCTATCCTATTACAAGGCTACAAGAATATTATAAAAGGCTATAAGAAGTTCATGAAAAGATGTATTTCACTCAAGCTAATATGTCCTTTATGCTTTTTATAACATCTATTAACATAGCATAACATCTTGCTTATGATTAAAGTACTAGAATATAGCTACAAACAAAACAAAACAAAATAAAACAAAACAAAACAAAACAAAAAAAACCAAAGACAAACCAGCTATGTTCTTCTGCAGTGCTTTTCTTCCTGCCTGTATGAAGTGTCTTTGCAAACTAGGAATATGGAGCAGCTGGCTAAAAGAACGATGAGTTCCTGGCGGAGGGTAGCCTATGATGGAGCCTTTGGTTTTTACCCCCATCCCTTGGCACACTGAAACAAAGGGGAATAAAAGTCACAAAAGCCTTTTCTGCTGCACATCTCATGCCTCACTGCCATGGTTCCCTTCCATCCCATGGAGCTGGAGCCGTTTACATCATTTGAGAATAGCATTATAATAAATTTTAAAAAAATTCTTAACTTGGTAATGCTTTTGTGTTTATTGGTTTTTTTTTTTTTTTTCTGTTGAGCGTTGTTTTAAGGGATTGGTGTTGATGGTATTTACAAGAGAAAATGGCTGTCAAGGCATCCAAGTGTCCGTACACAGGTCTACTTCAATATCTGTCATTGTGCTCAACAAAATGTTGACTCCAAGTGACTCGTTGGTGACCGTGTGAGCAATGCTGAAATCATTGTGTCTGTGGTTTCTGCATGTATCTGGCCACCACCTTAGTGAGTGCTTGCCATATCATCACAAACAGCCCTACAAACATTCTCTAAAGTAAAGGACAACGAGCTCATTTTCTGGGACCTCTCTGCATAGATAATCTGAACATTCTAGTTCTGAGCAGGCCTGCTATTAACAATACACAGATTGGGGCTGGGGGTGTAGCCCTTCGTGGAATGCTTGCCCCAGGCTGTGTGAAGCTCTGGGTTGAACTCCTGTCACTACCTAAACTGAGCTTGGTGGTGTACACCTATAGTTCCTGGACTTGGCAGAGGAGGCAGGAGGATCAGAAATTTAAGGTCATCTTCAGCTACAAAGTGAGTTCAAGGCCAGCCTGGAGTATATAAGACCCTGTCTAACATAGCAGTACACAAATAGGATCTGACCACTTCAGACTTAGAAATGCCATTCTGCAAGTTGAAGAACATATTTATAAGCATGCAGATTTTACTTTTATTACATAGATTATCTAATTATTTGGAAATTGTCACTGTGCTAAAGCTCAGGGCCAAAGGCTTTGAGTGAATAGGAGGGTGCAGGACAGCAGGCAAGAGTCCTCTTAGAGTCTGACAAAGAGTTCCTGTGCAAAAATCAATACCAACTCATTCCATACTTAAAATTTTTCTAACTCTGTTTTGGGTTTTAAATGGTAGATATTTAATTTTTCAACCTTTATTAAAAATAGGGGGTGCACTGGGCCTACAAATTACCAACCAGATGAACCTTCCTCTGGCACCGAAGAAGAAACTATAGGAGAGGTCCTAACTAAGTCCATTCTGCTGAGGGTCGGTAGAGGAAGCTGATGGTAGCCTTTTCTGCCAGCAGTTCCTGAGGCCACTGTGTGAATGGTGAAGTTACAGTGATCTTTGTCCCTTAGTTTTGCAAAAGGCATCTTCACTGGATTAGGTCTGCCTCCATGAGTCTATTTGTGAGTTGATCAGGCACTTATGGCTGTATAGCAAATTATGCCCAAATTTAGCAACTTGAAGTAGCAGACATTATCCCATAGTCCCTGCTGGGTTTTCTCGTCAAAGCCTCTTAAATGGCTGCAGTGAAGGTGTCTGGTGGAAACAGTTACCTCAAGGTGGGAAAAAGAAGCTGGACTTCTAGGAGCAGATGGTGGCAGGATGTTTGCCTGGTGACTTCCAGTTCTTTGCTCTGTGGTTCTTCTTTCCTCTCTCTCTCTCTCTCTGTGTGTGTGTGTGTGTGTGTGTGTGTGTGTGCGCGCGCGTGCGCGTGCCTGCGTGCGTATCTGTGTGTGAGACAGAGAGACACAGAGACAGAGACAAACAGACACAGAGAGAGAGGTGGGGGCTGGGGCTTGGATGCATGTGGAAGATAGCATAAGGAAGGGCAGCCTATCATTTTGCTGTGTTCTTCTTTACAAGTGGTCACTATGTCCAGCCCATTCTCAAGCAGAGATTATGGCAGAAGAACAGAGATAAGAGACAGGAGACATTGGTGACATTTGGAGGCTTCCCACAGCAACAGCCTCAGCCACTTGCCTCAGAGCCTGGTTCTGCCTACCCTGCCCTACAGCATATTCTAGGAGCAATTTATTATTCTATTAACATTCCTTTCTTCTGTCAAGTCAGAAACCTACCTTAGAACTCTCGGGCTGGAGAGATGGCTCAGAAGTTAAGAGCACTGAGCACTGACTGTTCTTCTAGAGGTCCTGAATTCAATTCCCAGCAACCACATGGTCACTCACAACCATCTGTGATGTGATCTGACACCATCTTCTGGCCAGCAGGTGTACATGTAGGCAGAGCACTGCATGCATTGTATGCATAATAATAAATAAGTAAATCTTAAAAAGAAAAAAAAAAAGAGCTCTCTCTTATCAGGCCCCTGGGCCTTGCCTTCTCTTGTGTTTTTTTTTTTTTTTTGGGGGGGGGTTGTTTGTATGTTTTTCCTTTTCTGAATATAAATTGGGAAATATTGAAGAAGGAGGTACTTACTCTAAAAAAAACCACAACAATAAAAACAATCATTTGTGTGTATATGTGTGTGAATGCCTAAACATGTGGGTGAGGGTGGGACACAGGTGGAGGTCAAAGGACAAGCTCAAGTGCTAGTGACTGCCTTCCATCTTGATTGAGGCAGGCTTTCAGTTTCCAGGGATTTTATGCCCCCATCTTGACATCGCAACCCTGAGATTACAGATGGAAGCTAACGACACCCTGCTTTACATGGCTTCTGGGGCTCCAAAGTCAGACCCCCATGCTTGTACAGCAAGTGCTTTGCCCTTTGAGAATCTCTCCAGCCCTAGACAATTATTCTTTTTTTTTTATTAATTTATTCTTGTTACACCTCAATGTTTATCCCATCCCTTGTATCCTCCCATTCCTCCCCCCCCATTTTCCCATTATTCCCCTCCCCTATGACTGTTCCTGAGGGGGATTACATCCCCCTATATATTCTCACAGGGTATCAAGTCTCTTCTTGGCTACTTGCTGTCCTTCCTCTGAGTGCCACCAGGTCTCCCCCTCCAGGGGACATGGTCAAATGTGAGGCACCAGAGTACGTGAGAAAGTCGTATCACACTCTCCACTCAACTGTGGAGAATATTCTGACCATTGGCTAGATCTGGGAAGGGGTTTAAAGTTTACCTCCTGTATTGTCCTTGGCTGGTGCCTTAGTTTGAGCGGGACCCCTGGGCCCAAATCTGCCTATCATATTGTTCTACTTGTCGATTTCTAGGACCCTCTGTATCCTTTTATTTTGCTGTTCTCCCATGCGTCTCTCATTTAGAGTCCCAATAGGATGCCTTCCCCTCTGTCCCAGAAGAGTGATAAAGAAACTGTGGTACATATACACTATGGAATACTACTCAGCTATTAAAAACAAGGAATTCCCGAAATTTGTGGATAGATGGATTGAGCTAGAAATGATCATAATGAGTGAGTTAACCCAGAAGCAGAAAGAATCAAATGGTATATACTCACTTATATCTGCATACTAGCCCCAGGGGCATGTCCCACGAAAGCCTTCACTTACTAGACAATTATTCTTAACCATCAACTATATCTACTTTCAAATTATTCCCCAGCGATCTCATAGATCTTTGAGATCACAATTGGGTACAGACAGCCCACCTTCTGTGCCTGTGCTGAACTTACACAGGTTTCTTTCCCTTAGGTTACATGGCATTTATGTTATATTAGGTGCCATATGTAGCCTAGAGGTGATCTGAAGTTAACAGGAGGATGTACACAGTGATGTGCTGTCACCAAAATGTGTTGCCGGAAGGACTTGAGCATCTTTGTGATTTGGTGTCTAAGATGAGTTCCAGAGCCTGTTTCCCATGGATACTTGTGGGTGAATGTAGTGTTGTGACTCAAATCTCTTCCCTTCTTAGTATGAGAGTTTTTCCTGTCAAAGGTCTATGAGTTGTAAAATGTATTGGTGACTCAAGAGTGGCCTGGTCATGAGGACTGTTCTGTAAGCTGCACAGTGGTTCTGTGAAAGTAGGACTGGTTGCAAAGGGACACCAGCCAGCAACTGCTAAAGGCAGCTTTACCCTGTGAGGAAAGCAGGCTGCTCATGGAGGCCATGGTGTCTTTGGGCTGCTAAAACAAAATATCTTATTCTGGGTTAATTTAAAAAAAAAAAAAAAAAAAAAAAGCAGAGGTTTATCCATTCTATAGGCTGAAAAGCCTGACCTCCAAGTTCTGGAATTCTCCTTTTCTTTTCTTTTCTTTTCTTTTCCTTCCCTTTTCTTTATTTTTCCCTTTATTTCCCTCCCTCCCTCCTTCCCTTCCTCCCTCCCTCCCTCTGTTCCTTCCTTCCTTTCTTCCTTCCTTTTTTCTCTCCCTCAAGCCCCAACCCAAGTCTTACTCTGCAGCCAAGGCTCATCTGGAACCCACTGTGTAGCCCGCTTGTCTCAAATTCACCTTAGTCTTCCTTTGGCAACCTCTCACGTATTAGGGTTATAGTTGTAAGCCAGGCTGGCATGCTTAGTGTCTGGTGAGGGAGGCCTGCTCCTCGTAGGTAGAATTCCATGACGGAAGAGGCAAGCATTTAATCAACCCTCAGAGGCCTAATTTCCTCATGCTGTCAGTCATGATAGCCGTAGTATTCGAGTCCAGCATATGAAGAGACATCAGCACTTGGACTGTGAAAGTCACTCAGTCAGATGGGCAATGCTCATTGTCAGGAGTCAGATTTTTTTTAAAAGACATTGGTCTGTTTTTTTTTTTTAATACAGTATTATTAATTGATTACATTTAATTGAAGGTAATGACAGAATTTTCTACCTTTATTTTGTCTTTCCTCCAGACTGCGCTTTCTCGTGGGTCTGAAGTAATTGTGGGCCATCACATAGACACATCATTTTGTATTCAGTTTTTTTTAAAAAATTATAGTCCACAAAGTACAAAATGTACTTAATCCATTAACTACTTAAAGGTATAATTCAGCAGTATTAAAAAAATAGACAAAATATTGCATAATCAGAAGTGTTTTCATCTTGAGAACCCAACATTCCATATAAATTCAGCAGAAACCGTTTGTTTCCTGCCTACCGTCCCCATCACCATTGTGTGTTCTGTCTCTGTTTTTGCTGTTCGGGTCCCTTATGTAAGTGGAATGGGATGTGTCTTCGGATCATCTGGCATAACACCTTCAAGGTTCACCCATGTTGTAATGTGTCTCGGGATTTGTTCTTTTTAAAGGCTGAGTAATATTCCATATGAGAGGAGCACGTTTGTTCATCCAGCCATCCGTCAAGAGATACCTGGATCGTCTCTACCCTGGGGCTGCCATGAGTTTATTTTTATGTTCAAATGAGTCGTTTTGATCTATTCCAGGGCAAGAAGCTGCCTTACCATCTTGGGGATGATGCAGAGGAAGGAGAAGTTTCTGATGAGGATAGTGCAGATGAAATTGAAGACGAGTGCAAGTTCAAGCTACATTATGTAAGTTACTGCCTTCCCACCATTTTTCACCCTTTGTGCACTGTAGAAAGAATGAGGGCAGAGTTGGTGCTGTGTTGGATCCTCCACATACACGGCCTCTGTACTGTGGCAGGATTCCGCAGTGCTGGCACCCAGCGGTCAGTGTGGTGCTTGAGTCGAAGAATCTGCGCCTTAGAGCTGAGAGACATGTTAGCGGTGAACACTTCTGTCTGATTAAGGGTTTCGGTTGTGTTAAGAGACACCACGGCCACTCTTACAAAGGGAAACATTTAACTGGGACTGGCTTACAGTTCAGAGGTTTAGTTCATTATCATGGCAAGAAGCACGGCGGCAGGCAGGCAGACATGGTGCTGGAGAGGTAATTGAGACTTCTACATCTGGATTGGCAGGCAGCCGATCCATTCAGGGACACTAGACCTGGATTAAGCATTTGAGACCTCAAAGCCCACCCCAAAATGGCTCTCTTCATCCAACAAGGCCATACCTCTTAATAGTGCCCCTCCCTTTGGGCCAATGGAGGCCATTTTCATTCAAACCACGCCACCATCTTCTGTTCCCTTATTAAAGACAAGCCCACTTAATATCATCAGACTGGAAGTCAAACTGTGGTTAGGCCATCAGTCTTCTTAGTGAAGGCGAGTAGGCGTGGCCTTGCCTCACCTGCCAAAATCTGGCTGCCCTGCCTATTGTCCTACTTTAGATTGGCTAAAGGCCCAGGTACCCCTGTGTCTGCTTTTCAGGGTACCAACACCCTCACTGAGAAAGTATACGTTGGTCTAGAGGATTCCCAAGTCCTTGCAAAAATGGGACACTTGGCTGAATGTTCCATTGGCCACATCTACTTAGGAGTAGAGTGCCATTCGAAGTTAGCCATCTGCCTGGGGACCTGGATCTTTTCTTACACAAAGGGATTGCGTTTCCATTTTGCCATGTGGTGCTTGGGATGGGGGTGGTGCAGTTTGAACCTGTAGCATTCTAAGGCTTGAAGAAATGCTGTCAGTTTTTACCGCTAATGGTCACATGATTTCCGGCGCCAAAGGACAAGTCCAAAGCTGTACAGGCTTGCAGTATAATTTCATTTCTACAGAAAAGTGGTGCTTCGTGGAAATCAGAGCCATTACTCTGTTCCCAGATACATTTTGTATAATCTAATATACACGATTGCCCTGAATTCAACAATTATGCTGTTACAAGACACTATCTTCTAAATTACACTAACTTGGATGCCTCACCTCAGAGGTGGCAATGGGACCTGACATTACTTTCAAAGGAGACAATAGCTTAACGACAGCTGACGTCTCCATAGGCATTTTTTTCTTGGCTTTAAAGTACTTTGAAGCGGGGGAGGTGGGGGGGGTATATAACAGATTTTGTTTGAAGAGAACAGAAAAATTGTAAACTGAATTCATCCCTTCCTTGGTATTAGTTTCTGTTAGCTCTGTTAAATACTGTAACTAATAGGTCACAAAAACCTAGATAGTTTCATAGCTGAAAACATGGTTACCAAATTAAGTTTTAAAAATACACTTCTCTAGGTATTTGCTCTCTTTACCACTGATTCCTTCTGATCGTGGCTATTGGGTCTAGTTCTTCAGATCCCTGGTTTGCTAGCCGCGTAGTCCAGTATCTACCAGAGGAAGCAGAAGGCCCAGCATCACCTGTGTGGGGACTGCTCCTCTGTGACACCGGGAGGCACAAGCTTTAACTACCACGACTGTGACAATGCAGGCATCTACTACTGCGTGCACATGAAATTGATCTAGCTCTTAGGTCCGCTTCGCTGTCTCGGGTTTTCTTTGAGTTTGTTGAGACTTTTTTCTTTCTTTTTTTTATTGTGGTACTCAAGGTTGAATCCAGGTCCTGGTTTTTTTTTGTTGTTGTTGTTTTGTTTTTTAGGCAAGAATTTTACCATTGAGCCATGCCCCTTGGCTTGTTATCTTGAAATACAGCCTTGAACTTGCCAATCTTCCTGTAATAGCTCGGATATTGGCTCATGCCACAATACGTGACAAATGAAATTTCCTTGTAGATATAGTACTGTGGAACCAGATCAGTGTTTGCAGCTGTAACCTCCAGGGATCCCTGCTTGTGTTCCAAGTCTCTTGGCTGCTTTCTTGGCTCTGATGTAGATAGATGCTTTAGCAAATGTCACACAATGATAGACATGACCCTTCATTTGACCTGAGGAGAGCTGGGGAGCGCCTTCATTTAAAAGGCTTTACAGATGCTTCTTTGTTATATATTAAGGGAGAAAATATGTTAACACACAAACTCAACATTTTTTTTTAGTAGATATATATAAAGTTTTTATTCAACCTTTGTTTATTTTTTAGCTCTTTTGGGAAAAGACAATGAATATACTCTTGTTCAAAGTTGTGAGTATTATAATCAGTCAGTGTATCCTCCATTGGACAGCAGGGAGCTCAGCTGTCTTATCTACATGGTAGATTTAAAGATGTGTGATCACGTTTCTACAAAACAACATACAGTATAGGTTGTTTGCATGGGTGAGCCATTACTCACAAAGCTGTTCCTTTTAAAGAAAGTCCTTAGCCTCAGCTATAAGTTGAAAGTATATGGTTAGGTTAATAAGCCACATCTAAAACATTGTAATACAGAACGCTTTTAACATAATTCGTGGACTCTGAACATTAACTTTCATGAGCTTATTAAGATATTTTATGCATGTCACCAGTTTTTACTGAGCATTTCCTGTTGGACATGAGACGTCACCATTGTTGGTGTTAGGCAATATTGGTGTGAATAAAATAGATGAAAGTTCTTGTCTTCCTGGAGTTTAACCATTAATGAAAAAGAAAGAGACAGATACCAAACCAGGGAAAAAGTGAAATATAGGCCTGTTAGATATAAATGCAAAGGAAAAAGTTTTGTGTGTGTGTGTGTGTGTGTGTGTGTGTGTGTGTGTGTAATTTTCAGAGGGAATGTCTACCTAAAGCTTTCCTTAGAAGTTACATTTAACTAAAGATATGGGGGGGGGGGAGGAATTAGCCAGCTTAATATATGGGGAGAATTTTCTAGACACAATAAACCCCAAGGCACAGAGCAGAGCAGGTCCAGCGGCTCACCAACATTACCTGCAGAATGGGAGGCAGGCTTTCTCCTAATCTGTCAGCTGCCCAAGCCCCATGAAATTTTTTCACTTGTGCAGTGAATGTTTCCTGCTATCCTTGACTCTTCTAAGCTTCTGCCTTGTTTTACTTTGTAGCTTCAGCCATAGGGAAAAAAATCTGACTCATGATATGGAAGCCACAGGGTAAAGCCAGTGTGTTCAGTGACCCAAGAATAACACAGCTCAGAGACGTAAGGGGCCATTTCCTCTGTGCCATAGTATAATAGCCTAGCAGACTTGATTCCGGGCCGCCAGCTCATCATTATTCACCGTTACAGCAATCCTCTGTGCCGGTGCAAAGACTTCCCACTCCTGAATGTCAGCTTCCTTGATTTTCTTTTTCTTCTTCTGTTGAGTTTTTTCAGTTTTATTTTTTCTTGAAGCTCTCTGAGTCTGTGTTTAGCCAGGCTGTTGGGCACAAACCTCAGCTATCTCTTACATGAAGCTCACTCCACAGGACAAAGCCTTCTGGCATAAACTGAGCCCCAGTGCATCAGTGACGTGTAAGTCCCCTTGTCATCCATAATACTGTACCCCATCATTCACTTTGCCTCCTGCTGAACATCGTAACCATTTTCCCTTTCCTGCAACTTTAGTTGCAATGTCATCATCTTTCCTTTGAGACCTTTCAAGATACGTAAACGTTGTTAGTCTCCAGCCTAACAGCATTCATAGAGCAGAGGACACTCTTGTGTCCACTCTGAGATCAAATGACACATGCTGAACATATCCTAGCAACAAGTTACAAGGTCTAGAGATGGGGACCTCCAGGATTCCAGTTCTTTCTGTTCTGTGATATGATCCTTGAGCAGGAGAGCAGGTTTTACGGGAAGGAAAGAATCTGGCAGGAAAGGGCCAGAATGAATGTGGACTCAGACGGCTGAGAAGCAGTGTGCTGCCACCCATGCCTCAAAGAGATGGCCTTGAAGCTTGATAAGACAACCCAAGGGACAGCTAATATGTTTTTTCTTCCTGTTGCCAGAGTTCAGTCCTACGCAGGGAAGAAAGGGGCATTATGGGATGTTGAGATGGCCCCATATATTTTCTAGTTTCATTTTTAATAAGAAAGTCTTCAACTTTAGCTGCATATTGGTATGAGAAAGAACTTCCAGAAGTACTTGTGCCTGTGTCCCAGACCGGAGACTTTGATGCCGGTCTGGGCATCACCTGGGAATCTTGTCCACTATCCTGTTGACTCCGATGTTTAGTGAAACCATCAGTCAATGTTTAGTGAAACATCAGCGCCTTCTGGCTCAATCTCTCTAATTCCTTCATAGTCTGGTGTCAGCAAATTCTTCTTTCCAAATGGTTCTTTAAAAAAAAATGTGCCGGGGGAAATGAGAATGTTTTTGTTTATTTGTTGTTGTTGTTTTATTGATTGATGAACGACAGATTTCTATGTCTTACAGAAGACTGAATTAGGGACCCTAATTATATCTCTTGGATAAACTGCCCCTGACCATATTAACTGACTGTTCTCTCGGCAGCATCCTTTCTCTGGCCCAGGGAACAAAAGAATGAGATACACAGAGCTCTCAGCTTTGGTCTCTGCCACAGCTGCACAGTGGCAGATAGGTCTTGAGGTCAGTTGTCTGCCTGAATTTTTTTTTTAGTGCTTCTGTTGGGTTCCAGGACTGAATGATAACATGGTAATGAAACCTCAGCTGCATATTTCTTTGTTCCTTGTGGCTGCAAATTTTATAGTGATGAAAATCACACACACATACACACGGAGAGAAAAAGATCACCAGGCAGGGCTCTCGTTCCTTTGGCAAATCCCCATGTTTAGAATAATGACAGCTCTCGTGTCAGCCGTTTGTTATTCCACCAGCACCAGCCATCCCAGGCTTTGTAGGCTCAGTCAGGCCCTTCTGACATGCCCACAGTTCAGATCTTCATTGTGTCGAGCTTTCTGTGAGGCCTCGAGCAAGGAAAGGAAGCAGATGGTGTTGGGAGCACTCTGACATCGGCTCTGGGCATTCTAGGTGTTCTTGCAGGCTTTCTCTCTCATCTCCACAAAGCCTCTCCTCCAGGCTCAAAAGCACTTGATCAAATACACTAGGACTCAGAGAGCTTGTGGCTCTTTTGTTAGGTCCACTCATGGCTTTAAGTGAAGTATACTCAATGTTTTCGGCGCAGAGATGTCAGACTATGTCCCATGTTTTACAATAGGAATGATGGGTGTTTAAAATACGAGCTGACTCATCGACTCAAATCAAGAATCCATCCTTTTCTGCCACAGTGTAAACAGAATGGCGGCTGCACTGTTGGGGTGTGCTGTGTTGTTGTTGTTTGTTTTGTTTTGTTTGTTTTTGTTTTTAATTTAAACAATTTATTCAGATTACATCTCAATTCTTATCCCTTCACTAAGTGCTACAACTTGCCCTGGTATCATTCATAGGGCTGTGTTCAATTGAGCTCCAAGCTTTTCTTTCTCTCTGTCATTATGAGTGGGATTTGGCAGGACTCAGCTTACCTTAGTGGGTGTTGGGCAGTTTGGATAATGTGCTGTCAAAGGACATTGCTTCGTAAAGTGCCCTGGTACAGAGTTATACTTGCGTTTTCCAGACAGTCATACTATATTTTGAGCTTTGATTTATTACGTTTGACGGATAGTGCACTTTTTTTTACAACATTTGCTGTGATGCTGCCCTGAAAAAGCACGTCGGCCCCATGCTTTCCACAGTGAGTGCTCATATTGTGTCTCTCCAGCACATTTTGGTAATTCTCACAATATTTTAAGCTTGATGGCTATGTTGTCATTATATGTGGTGAGCTCTGATTTTTGATGTTAGGATTCTCATCATTTTGGTAATAGCATAAACTCACCCAATCTGTTAATATCTGTATTTGGAACTATTCACTAACTTGCTGTTCCCAGCTCCCCCCCCCCCTCTCTCTCTCTCTCTCTCTCTTTCTCTCTCTCTTTTGAGACATGTTCTCTTTGTGTTAGCTTTGCTAGTCCTGGACTAGCTTTGTAGACCAGGCTGTCCTCAAACTCACAGCCATCCACCTGCCTCTGCCTCCCAAGTGCTGGGATTAAAGAAGTGAGCCACCACGCCCGGCTCCCAGCTCTCTCCTGCTTGGGTTTTGCCAGTCCCCAGTACACATCAATATTGAAAGTAGGTTAATTAATGGCCTTATAATAGCTAGCCCCCAAGTGCTCGGGCTCCAAAGCTGGAGATGATGAAGGCACAGAAGCTGACAGACAGAGAGCACCCCCCCTCCCCTCACCCCCGCAGGGCCCTCCCTCCCCCAACGCTGAACAGTTGGCCAAGTTGTAAACACAAAGGAAAGGCTGCTGAAGGAAATCAAAGGTGCAACTCTAATAAATGCATAAATGGGTAAGAAGTGAGGCAGACTTACTGCTGATAATGGAGAAAGCTTTAGTGGTCTGAATAAAAGACAAAAATAAACTAGCCACAACATTGCGGTATGCTGAAGCCGGATCAAGGGCAAAACCCCAACTCTGTGCAGTTGAGGATCTTGAGAGGAGAGTGTCCTGGATACAATCTGGTGGGCCCGAATCCATGGCAAATGTTTTAAGAGGAGAAGACCAACAGATAGGTACATACAGGCGAGGGTAGTATGGAGACACACATAGAGGTTGCTGTGCCCTTACAAGCCAGGGAATGCACGGAGCTACTGGAAGTGAGAAGAGGCGAGGACACGGAGCTCCAAAGGGACTTCGGCCCTACCTTGCTCCAAACTTTTGTCTTCCAGACTAATGATAAAAGGAATTTGTTGTTTCAAGTTGCTGAGTTTGAGTCATTTGTTACAGCTGCTGCAGGAAATCAATGGTTTCCTCTTTTAAGGTACCTTGCTTCCTGTTTCTTCCTGCCAAGAAGCTGAATTCCCAAGGCAGGTGGAGTGGCCCCCCTCTGTGCACCAGTGGTGCCCACATGCCTGACTCATAGTGACGTGTATGAGCAATTCTCCCTGACACCAAGGAT
The DNA here is from genome assembly GCF_903995435.1 of Acomys russatus. Classification (NCBI taxonomy): domain Eukaryota; kingdom Metazoa; phylum Chordata; class Mammalia; order Rodentia; family Muridae; genus Acomys; species Acomys russatus. The sequence goes on along the minus strand of NC_067151.1, from coordinate 39,739,512 downwards.
TATGACAGTGGGTTGATCCGTATTAGTGTTTCTCACCTGGCATATGACAGGAATTCAGTATAAGTTTGTTTTAATCACAATGAGTCCCCACCCCGACAAACTCTCTCTGACCCTTATTACAATCCCCCAGTACCCTAGCCTGGGTACTAATGAGTGCTTGCCGAGACACCTGCTATGTCTGGATTTTCATCTGCAGGCTCCTCTCCTTTTTTGGAATACGCTCCCAGACTGCCTTTATTCCTAAAGTATTATTTATGCAGAACTCTCAGCTGTCCCATCTTCTGGGTTTGAAGTCCTTCAGCCCCCACAGTCCTTCCCTGTCCTCCTCTGAACCCCTGAACTGTTCTAGGACACGTTTGGCTCATTTAAATCATTTGCTTACACTGGGTATTACATCGAAGCCCTTCACTTCCTCACTGTTGAACACTGAGCTTTCTGGTCAAACCTCTTCGCTGGGGCTTTCTCAGCCACCCAGGAGGAGTGGCATGCCCTTCCTAGCATGGCTGTGACTGGTAGGCTGTGCTTGTTCCCTTCTGCGGTCACCTTTGTATGTCCTTCAGAGCCTGATTCTATGACGGGTGGAACTCATTGTTAATTGGATATCTTAAACACATCTATGAATGTGATATAAGTACAGGTAAATGTAGCAGTCCATCCTGGCATAGGTGTTCTTAAAAAAAAATCCTTATGATTTTATACTGCCTTGCCATTGTAAGATTTTGTGAAATATATTCAGAATTAAAGAGCTATCTATTCTGCTGGGGTCAGATGGCAGGCGCTCCTAGTAATAAATAAAGTGGGACTTGTTCTTATGGAATGGTACCACTCCTAGCATGCTTGGGGAGGGGGGGGTGGATTTGTCTTTGGCAACTGGTTGAATAACCTGTGGAACACATCTGGACAAAGGGAGAGGTGAAGGCAGTTAAACAGCAGATGGCCAGTGCTCACAGCCTGGGGCCACTGGTCTGTGAGAGGACATAGAGGCTGGACACTCACTATGTGGCACGAGACTTCTGGGGAATGACATGCTCTGACCACCTAAAAGCTGTGTGAGATATTGGCATTGCTTTGTCTTCTGAAAGCCTTGAAATTGGTCGCAATTTTAAAAATGATCATAATGATGGGTCATAGCACCAGTGATATTGTGTGTCCTCTAATGACATCAAGGAGTTGGAAACGAGAAGGAAATTTTGTCTCAGAATTGTCAGCAGCCTTGGACCTTCTATAGCATTCTTTGCCTCTCAGTGAAGGAAGTCATTTTTTAAAAATAGCATTTCTACTCAACTGTGACTGTGTAAGTTTAGAAAGCTTAGTCTCAGGAAGTTTTCCCTGGGTGGCCCTCTGGCAAAAGCTTGAAGTATCAGGAAGGAATGGTTTAGTATCTTGCCTCACTTACTGGCCAGCTCCATAAACCTTAAGCGATTTGCTTAATTTCTCAAAGCCTCAGCTTCTCCATCAGTGGAATGAAATAGAATAAGACCCTTTAAGTGTGAATAACGCTTGAACATGGGCGTGAGTAGCAGCAGAGACACATGAAGAAGAGTTGACAGAGAGTGAGTGTTTGATCACCAGGCGCTTCGGAGGGGTTTTGTTTTGTTTTTGGCTACTGGGAACAAATTGAGAGACGATATTATAAACTCGGTGTTGTCTTGGACAAAAGGCATATTCTCTGTGAGTCTGTTTCTCAGGCAGACTACTGGCTTCTTTGCAGAGTAACGGAACCACTGAGCACCAGGTAGAATCTTTCATACGGAAAAAACTGGAGTCCCTGTTGAGAGAGTCTCAAATTCGAGACAAAGAAGAACCTGACAGTTTCACCGTGAGGGCTTTACTCAAGGCTACGCACGAAGGCTTGAACACGCACCTTAAGCAGGTAGACAATTTCCTGTTGAGCTCGTCTTGGCAACAAGGGAAAAAAAAACCCGACCCCCTCTCCTCCTCTGTTTCTAAGCACACTTCCTTTGTGAAATGCTTCTCAGACTTCTCTGTCTATTCTCATAAAGTTTGAGAAATGAAATCCTACTGCAAAATATGTGAGAATGTATGCAGTGCCCTTGGTGATTTTTTTGGGGTGTAGTCGTACCAACTCAAGGCAATGAGTTCTCTCTCTGATTGCAGGAGACAGCTCTGCTGCATACTGTTAACCTGGTATCCTAGTAAATGTGCCCGACTTCACTCTTAAATCATTCTAGTCGAAACAATAAGTGAGTGACACAGTCCTCTTACCAATAGATGGGCTCCAAGAAGTACCAAGGAACTCAAAGATTAATTGGCTCAGTCTTCTGAGCTCATTCTTTGGAGACCAAGGGAAGGGTTGTGGCTTTGGTGCCTGCCAATACTGTTTCTCCTAGCTTAGGGAGAGCAGTGTCAATCCTCTGACCAATGCCTAATTAGCTACCTTCTTCATCCCTTAGGGTTTGAACAATCAGTAATTACTTTAGTAGCTCTTCATATGCAGTGCACACACATCTACTAGAGCTAAGCAGAACAAAAGGGGAAAAAACCCATTCCATTATGCTTTTATTTATGCAGAATCTGGATGTAAAGGAAAGTGGAAAGAAGTCCCATGGGCGATTCCTGATGACCAACTTCGGGAAACACAAGGTATAAACTAAGAGTGGTAAATGTGCATAGTTCAGTTAATTTAAGGATTCTGCAGGGCAGCATTATATTGTGGTGACCTTGGAATGGATGTGCAGGACTTCAGAAGGAGAAAAGTTTAAAATGTAAACAATTCTGAAGTTTAGTGCCACTGTTAATCAAAAGTATCAAAATTCAAGTTGCATTTGGGAGTCTTTTAAACAAACATATCCAACAAAGGACTCGTATTCTGAATACTTGAATCATTTCTACAAATGAGATGGGTAGTACACATTTCTAAAAAACAAAACAAAACAAAATCAAAAGCTTAAATGCACCCATTACAAAAGAAGATAACACACAGCAGGAAAAAGAGACTCGCCTTTGGAGGCGTCTGAGAAGTGCAAATCGCAGTTATTCTGTCATCCCATGCACACCATTTGTGATGGCGTAAAAAGACCATAGAAACCAAGTGTTAGGACATGGGGCAACACATGCATGGTTTCTGGGGTACAGAAACCACTCTGGCATTCAGTGTCACAGTTTCTCCTTAGCTGTTAGCTTTACGACAAAGACAGAAACAACAGTTTAATGGTGGCACTTGTAATGGAACAAGTAGAAAACAGTCCAAATGCTCATTAACTATAGAATCAATTAAAATGTGGTATATTCCCATCTGGAATATTGCAGAGCCTTGAAAAGGACACAGTTATATCTATGGTCTATCAAACAGGATTTGAGCTAAAGAAGTAAAAACTCAGAGTGAATGCACTGTGAGTATCTTTGTATGAAATTTAAAGCCATGTAAAAATGCTCGAGTGTAGAAGATAAGATGGTTATTGAGGATAGTCATTTCTTTTGAGGGGAAGTAAGGATCATGTGGGAAGAATGAAATTCCAAACTGTGTAAAAACGCTGTAGAGTAGAAGTTAGGATAATTGTTAAGGACAGTTTTTCCCTTTGAGGAGAAAATAAGGACCCAGGGAGAAGGTCAGAAGGATTCTAGGGAACAGGCAAGATTCTACTTCCTCATTTGAGTGCTTTCACATTAGGGAAACCATCACTTTGTACACTTAAAACCATACTTTTACATGTATCTGTGATACCTCATAAAGAGGAGAAAATGCTAAACAGGAAATCAGTCATTGGGCCAGCGAGATGGCTCAGCAGGTAAAGTGTTTTCTGCCAGACCTGATGACCTTTACTCTGACAGATTGTCCTCTGATTGTCCACATATGTAGATGCACACACACTAAAGAAATGTAAATTTAAAAACTAGAGATCAGATATTAGATGATGGAGTGAACACTCTCCGAGGGTTCTGGTTCTACTCCTGTAAGGGATGCCTAGAAGTATGATAGTTTATGGAAATTAGTTAGGGCAATTTAAAAAACCAAACCAAACCCAAAACCAAATGACTCCCTCATAACGAGTCATTAAGTAAGCCATGATTCACTTGCATAATGGACAGGTGTGAACTCACTGGGGGATGATCTCTCTGAAGATCTTAGTATACAAAACATGAAGCAGAAATGTATGATGAAAATTGATGCTAAGTGTGATAGCCACAATCTGATGTGTATTACGTATCAAAACTGTGTCAGAAAAATTACCATCATTAATCATTCTTTTGTTTGTCGGGTTTTTTTCTTGAGGTAGCATCTGATGTGTAGGCCAGGCTGTCCTAGCACCTACCATGTAGACGAGCTGGCCTTGAACTTCCACTGAACCTCCTGCCTCTACCTCTTAAGAGCTTGGACTACAGGTGTGCACCACCATGCTGCCTTTAGCTCTTAATTTCTTACTTCTTTTTTCTGAAGCAATTCAGCTACCAAAGAGTAGACACTTTCACACATCTGGTAATAATAGTAGTCTATGTGATGTTTATGAATTATTAAGTGACATTGAAAGTTAAAGTCAGTAGATTGCAAAATGGCTTTGTATGCTATCCCAGTTAATCACTGAAATAGCATTGTGGAATGGATAGTATTTGCATACTATTTTTACAGCAGGAAGCTAGAGAAAGCTTCCTACTTTACCAGCTTGGTGAAAAGCCAACCTAGATTACACATTTGAACACTAAAGCTTCCATATCTGAAGTTCTCTGGACAAAAGTTACTCCTGGGAGATTCAGAGTAGTCCCTCATTGTGAGTGCAGTGGGCATTTTATAGCTTGACTTAAGTTCTGGGCGATGAAAGAATCTGGAAGCTGATGTGATCCTATGGGGATACGGGGATAGTGTTCATTTGCAGAGACGTTCTTAGATGTCCAGGATGGCTAGCCCATGGATGAGCTGTGTGTTTGATCCCAAGGCTTTCTGCAACGACTGGGGTCTCTACTGTGTGTTTTCTGCCATTATGTGCTACCTAAACAATAAGCAGTCTCCAGTGTGAGGATGAAATCACATCACTCCGCAAACACCCTTCCAGAAGACACCGGATTAATTCTAGAGACTTTAGCTCACATCCAATGAGTACCGATTTTTATTTTCCTATTAGAACTAAAACTGAGTCACAAACTCAAAAGAGCAGTCGGACTTAGATGACTACTTGAGCCTGTGCTGTTGGAGGGTAAAGTGGCACTCATTCTATGTTTTAACTTAATACAAACCTGTTTTAGGAACCAAATTTGCCCTTGATCACCTATCAATAATAAGCTTCTATGCAAAAGAACATTTTCCCTTATAAGTATTTAAATAGATACTTTAATTATGGTTCTCTCTTGTAGACATCTTCAAAATGCACAGCTAATAAATTGTTTCCAGGACATCATGTAGGTTAGAAACTGGTTTCTGGGCACAAAACTCAAAATTTTGCATGGCTGGCATAATATAAGGATGTCTGTAAACATTTTTTAAAATTTAATGGTTAAGCAAGTAACTGGCCATTCTTTCTGCATGCATACGTGTGTGTGTGTGTGTGTGTGTGTGTGTGTGTGTGTGTGCATGCGCGCTTTAAAATTCAGTCCAATTTCTATATGTTGTGAATGAACTTAATGTGGTGAGTTACTAAGTTTATTGTGATTTTTTTTTCCAGCAGAAAACTACAAAATCACGTTCCAAATCCCACAGTATTGATGATGAGGAAGCTATACTTCAGAATCCAGGCAAAGAGGGAGGCCAGTTATACAGGTAGGAAAGCATCTTCAGGCTTGTTGCTGAGACTCCTGTGGCTTCTCCATTCTAGTACCCTGGCTGTGTTAGCTGTGTGTGTCTAGAGAATGGAACATATGAGGCAAGGTGTTGGAGTGAGATGTGAAGATCAAAATAGAGATATTAGTGGTCAAGGGCAAGGCATGTTGGGAGAAAAAGAGGGCAGTACAGATGTGCAGAGAACAGGCAGAGGGGTTGAAGGACAGGATAGATGGTAAGCACGTGATTGGAGCCAGACTTCAGGTATTTGTCCCTCCACTAACTGTCTTTAATGCTGAGCAAGGTAAGCTCTCTATCTCCCAGGGTCACAAAAGGATGAAAGGACTTACCCATTAGCATGGTAGGTCCCAACCCCATTAAAGAATTGGTTGGCTGGGCATGGTGGCCTTTAATCCCAGCACTCAGGAGGCAGAGGCAGGCAGATCGCTGTGAGTTTGAGGCCAGCCTGGTCTACAAAGTGAGTCCAGGACAGCCAAGGCTACACAGAGAGACCCTATCTCAAAAAAAAAAAAAAAAAAAAAAAAAAAAAAAAAAAAAAAAGAATTGGTCAAAAATTTTAGCTGCTGCTTCACTATTTTTTGACAATTTTATACTAATATATAATGAATGTATTATGGTCATATCTACCCATTATTACCTTCTCTCATCCATCTTCCACTCCCACTGACTCTTTCCTTGCGAACATGACTTCCTCCTAGCTTCATGTCTTTTTTCGGACCCGCTGAGATGAGTTAGGATTATTTACATGAGCATGAGTACAGGGCCATTTGCCGAAGCTTGGGAGACTTGTCAGTAGTTACACCACTGAACAAAGTAATGCTCCCTTCTTCCCAGAACCATTTAACTGCCAGTCGCTCCTCTGGAAGTGGCAGAACCTCATAGTCCCCTCCTTCATCCTTGATGGAATGTTGACGGCCTTGGGCTCTTATCCACAACCACTGTGTGTTCGTAATCGCAATGGCCACATCAGAACCAGAAGACAGTGTTTTGTAACAATCTTCCTGATCTTCCGATTGCTGCGACCTTTCTTCCCTGCCTTCCACGACATTGCCCTGGCCTTGGAAGGCTTGATATAGCTGTTTCATTTAGAGAAGAACACTCAACAGCCACTAATTCTCAGTGCTTTGGGCAGTTATAAGTTTTTTTTCCATTTGCTGCTGCCCACTGCCCAAAGAAGCTTCTCTGCCAATGGCCGGGAGCAACAGTAGTCTATGGTTCTAAGCATGAACAGTTAGATAGTAGTTTGGCTACTTGTCCTTTTAGCAGGACAGTAATAGTAGGTCCTCTGGAAGGCTTAGGACCTCCTAAGCCATAGGCTTTTCACCACATTTATAGTACCAGATGCACGTTTCCGTCCATGGAACAGTCCTCAAACCAACTCAGTTTCCCCTACATAGTAATGCCACTATTGCTCCAGTGAGCATGTCTTGCCTGGTGCGTGGTCCTTAGCTAGGTAAGATGTTGACTCTTCTTCCACAGTGGCCTCCAGAGAACCTACTAGCACTATGGATGCTAGTGAGCAAGTAGAAAGCTTCCAGTCAGCTGCCTGTTGATGTCTCCTGGGTATATGGTGTCTTTAGCAGTAAGGTCTGGAGAAAAATCTCTGCCAGCTATACATGTGACAGGGGATTAACATCTAGAATGTTCAGAGAACTAAAGCAAAACTAAAATCAAGATGACAATGGACTATGGAACTGAACACAGAGTTTTCATTTAGTTCTGGTAGGCAACCAAGAGCAACAGCAACAGCCTGTATGGGTACAGGCTACCACAGTCTCCTTGCCAACCATCCACAGGGAGTATCCTATGTCAGTGCTGAGATTCTTGTTTAGAGACTTGCGACTTCTGGGCGTAGCACTTTCCATCGTGCATACGACCGACCTCCATTCAGACTTTAAATTTTGAATTTTGTCTTTTTTATTAACTAAACCTGTTCTTAAAAGTTCCGTACACGTATATAATGCATTCGGGTTATTCTCACTCTCTACGCTTTCTTATCTTTCTTCCACTCCTGTCAGCGCTCCTTCCTCCCGATTAAATATCTGTCATTTTGTTTTGTGACTCCATGAGTTGAAGCAGGCCCATCTGGGTGACCATCGGTTTAGAACTAGTCATTGGAGCCAGGTGGACTCGCTACTAGTAGATACACACTTCAAGACGATGACTTCCTCTCGCCTAAAATCTATTTGTAGCCAGTAGTTCAATGGGGAGTGGTAAGGCCCCACAAGACCCGCCCTCATCCATGACTGACTGTTGTCTGGGCCAGTCTTGTGCAGGCTCCATGTTGCTAGCTTATGATTGCTATGGCTGTCAGGCTCAGAAGACAACATTTCACAGCCTTCTTCCTATTTTCTAGATCTTGTATTCTTTTTGTCCCCTCTTCTGCAGTGTTCCCAGAACCTAAGAGTATAAATGTCTTATTTAGGACTAAGTAGTCAACAGTCACTTATTCTCGAAGCCCTTTGAGCATCTATGAGGCTCTACTCACCGTTATTCACTGCAAAGAGAGTCTTCTTAGGTTAAGGCAGAGGGCAACATTTGTCTATATATAATCACAGGTACTTAAAAATCAGCTTTTACCTATATCAGTTTACCTAGAAGTGTTCGTAAGCTCTTCCTCAGGGTCTGTAACTTCCCCAGCCACCTGGTTCTGGCTGGCCTTACAGTACTATGATTCTCTCCTGTGGAGAGGGATCAACTTCAGCCAAGCAGCATTCAGTTACCGCACCCCCCTCATAGTGGGCCCCTCTTGCTAGGTAGGTTGATATTGTGGTTTCTAGTGTTCACAATCCTAAATCAATTGGTGCTCCTTCTTCCCCAGCAACCTGTGCATCCCCCTGTGTTGCACCACGGGAGCTAGGTGCCATGGAGAAAACTGCCCACTCAGTTACAGCTGCATCGCTGTTTCCTGCAACTGGGGTGTATGGTATCCTCAGCAATTTTGTCCTATCATCTAGCCCTGGTGGACAGCCCTGGGAAGTGTCAAGAGCCTGTATTATATTGGAGGCCTTTGGGGCCTCCCTTAACCAACAATTCATAGAGAGGCAGTCTATGCCTGACACTGAAATCTTTATTTCTTTACTCATGGCTTCTAGGAGTGACATTATCTAGCCATGCAGGCCATCTCCCTCTTAACTCGTTTTTTTTTAAAATAAGATTATTTAGTTAGATTATAAGTTGGTTCCTTCTAAAATAAAAAAAAATCTGTATGTGTGTGAGCGTGCACGCATGTAAATGGCATGTGTGTCGAGGTCAGAAGACAGCTTGTGGAAGTTAGTTCTTTCCTTCTACCATGTGAATTCTGGCATGCAAACTCAGGTTGTCAGATGTGGCAGCAAATGCCTTTATCCACGAAGCATGTAAGCCTAAAGTAGTAATATTATTACTATTATTAATTTTGCTACTTTTTCATACATTCTTTAAAAATGAAAAAAAAAATGGGCTGTAGACCTGAACAGAGAGTTCTCAAAAGAAGAAACACAAATGACTAATCAACCCTAACACTTGATGTCATCAGTCATTAGGGAGATGAGAGTTAAAATGCTTTAATATTTTGATCTCCATCTCACCCCAGTCAGAATGGCTACTATGAAGAAAACGAATGACAAAAATGATGAGAATGAGAGCACACGGGACTCTTTATTCACCATTGGTGGAGTTTAAACTGATACAGCCACAATGGAAATCACTGTGGAATACTCCAAAACTAGAAGTAGCACTTCCACATGACTAAGCCACACTTCTAGACATTTGCCTACAGGACTCAGTTTAGCCTGTCATAGAGACACCTGCACACTCACACTTAGTGTTCTTCTATTCACAATATCTAAGAAATCAAATCAGCTCACATGTCTACCAGCCCATGAATTGTTAATGAAAATGTGGTCCTTATACATAATAGTCCTATTCAGTGCTGTAGAAACATGAAATTTATAGGAAAATAGATGAACCTGGAAAACATGGTACTGTGTGACATAAACTAGACCCAGAAGGGCAAACACTGCATTTTTGTCTCATATGCAGATCTTCACTTCAAATTTTTAGATTTATGTATTTAAGTTGGGCTAAGTACCTCTAGAGACCAAGAATCAACAAAGTGGGGTGGGGAGGCCCAAAAAGGAGGGCTAGAGTAAACTCATGATATGAAAACAGAGGGAGGATACTAGATGTGGAAAGGTTCCTGTCCTTTTAAAGCCATACCTCTAGTATGTATAATGACCTAAGTGTGGTCCGTGGTATGACCAGGACTTTCTTGAAGTCACAAAGTAACACAAACCATATTGTGAGTAGGTAGACAGGTATAGATGGACAAACAGACAGATAGGTGCATGCGCATGCATGTGCGCATGCGCGCGCGCTCACACACACTTACTGTCTCTTTACTGAGCAGAGAAATTAAAGACAGAGGTCTTATAGGAACTTAACATTAGGCCTCAGGTAGAGTTTATATTTGAGCTCTAAATATATGCATCAGACATTGAATAGTAAGAGCAGAAGAAAAATGTACAGAAAATTTGAATATTAGTTACAGTAAAAGATGCAGGAAAAATAGGAAGACATTTTAGAAGTCTTTTACTATTTTTCAAAGTGTATGGCATAGCTAGGGAAGGGACGGTGTTTGAAAAGCCACATTATTATTCATGCATTCAAATGAGATGTTACATGAAATCAGGTTACATGCTGCTGTTGAGTCAGTTAGAGATTTGTTCCTAATACCTGTGAGATAGCATCTCAGATTGTCACCCTGACACTTTGTTAAACCAATTCACTACTGGGATAAAGAGTAGGAGGAGCTAACTTTGTGTAGAGTGACTCAATGTCACAGACTGTCTTGGGAGTTTTGCTTGGGAATTTTAAGCATGATCTCACACTGACTCAAAATCAACTGCCTTTTACAAGTCCACTATTGGCTACAGGGTCTTCGAACTTACCTAACAGACAAGACATGGTACCCTCTTGTACTATTTGCATCTTGCTGCTGGCAAATGATGTTGATCATCATCTTATGTGCTTGTTGTACATCTGATTAATTGTTCTATAACAACTAAATAAGCATCCCTTCAACTGTTTTTACCCATGTTAATATCCATGCTTCTTTGACAAAATGAACTTTATAAGGAACATTTTCCCCATAGCTTTTGATTTAATATCTCCCGTCACCATCCAAGTGAGGATTTTCGTCTGATTTGTTCAGTTTTTGCATTAATATCTAGTTCTCAAACATTTTCATCAGCCCAAGAAAAAAGTTGCCACTTGTCAGCAGTCACTCTTCTCCCATCTCCCTAGCATACTTTCTGTCTCCAGGTAGATTTTGTACTTGTCGTCATTTTACCTTTTAAAAATATTTGGCTTCTTTCTCTAAGTTTTGTGGGATTTTTTTTTCTTTTTTTAAAGATTAGTTTATTTTATTTATTGCATATGAGTGCTTTATCTGCAGAAGAGGGCACCAGATCACATTATAGATGGTTGTGAGCCACCATGTGGTTGCTGAGACCTCTGGAAGAGCAGGCAGCACTCTTAACCACTGAGCCATCTCTCCAGCCCCGTGTTTTCAAGATTCACTCACATTGTAGCAGACATGTGTACTCTGTTCAGTTTTATTGCTGACCTACCCACTGTGTGAATACAGTACATTTCATATGTTCATTCAGTAGTTGGAGAACTTTTTGGTGTCTTTCACTTCATTGGCTGTTAAAAAATATTATCATGCAAATAGTATTGGTCTAACTGGATGTCTACATGTAGAAAAATGCAAATAAATCCATATTTATCACCCCGCTACAAAACTAAACTAAAGCCCAAGTGGATTAAAGACCTCAACATAAAACCAGAGACACTAAATCTGTTAGAAGAGAAAGTGAGAAAGAGACTTTAGCTCATTGACACAGGAGAAAACTTCCTGAACAGAACAACAGCTCAGGCTCTAAGATAAACCATTACTAAATGGGACCTTATGAAACTGAAAGCTTCTGTAAGGCAAAGGACACTGTCAACAGAACAAAATGAGAGCTTACAGACTGGCAAAAGATCTTCATCTACCCTACATCTGACAAAGGGCTAATATGCAAAATATATAAAGAACTCAAAAAATTAAACACTACCAAAACAAATAACTCAATTTAAAAAATGGGATACAGAACTAAACAGAGAATTCTCAACAGAGGAATATCAAATGGCTGAGAAACACTTAAAAAAATGATCAACATCCTTAGTCACCAGGGAAATGCAAATCAAAATGACTCTGAGATCCCATCTTACACCTGTCAGAATGGCTAAGATCAAAGACTCACGTGACAGCACATGCTGGTGTGGATGTGGAGAAAGGGGAACACTCCTCCATTGCTGGTGGGAGTGCAAACTTGTACAACCACTTTGAAAATCGATCTGGCACTTTCTCAGAAAACTGGGAATGGCGCTACCTCAAGACCCAACTATACCACCTTCTGGTCATATACCTGAAAGAGGCTCCACCTTACAACAAGGACATTCACTCAACTATGTTCATAGCAGCTTTATTCATAATAGCCAGAATCTAGAGATAACCAAGATATCCCTCAACCAAAGAATGGATAAAGAAACTGTGGTATATTTACCCTATGGAGTACTACTCAGCTATTAAAAACAAGGAAATCTTGAAATTTGCAGGCAAATGAATGGAACTAGAAATGATCATAATGAGTGAGGTAGACCAGATCCAGAAAGACACACATGGTATGTACTCACTTATAAGTGGATATTAGCCCAACATAGTTGTCCTCTGAGAGTCTTCACTCAGCAGGGGATCAGGACAGAACCGGGACTTGCTGCTGGACCCTGGGTGGAGCACTGAGAGTGGTATGGAAGAATGGGGCATGGAAGGACCCAGCAGAGTCAGAAGCTCCACAAGAAGACTATCAAGGCTGGACGATTTTTTTTTTTTTTTTTTTTTTTTTTTTTGCTAAATACTGGGTACTGTGTGTGTGGGTTTTTTTTTTTTTTTCAATTAAAGCACTGTTTATTTAAAATTTGTAGATTAATATGCTAGTTTTTCTTTTTCTTTTTTTTTAATTTTTTTATTATTAATTTATTCTTGTTACATCTCAATGGTTATCCCATCCCTTGTGTCCTCCCATTCTTCCCTCCCTCCCCTTTTCCCCTTATTCCCCTCCCCTATGACTGTTCCTGAGGGGGATTACCTCCCCCTGTATATGCTCATAGTGTATCAAGTCTCTTTTCGTTAACCTCCTGTCCTTCCTCTGAGTGCCACCAGGTCTCCCCCTCCAGGGGACATGGTCAAATGTGAGGCACCAGAGTACGTGAGAAAATCATATCCCACTCTCCACTCAAGTGTGGAGACTGTTCTGACCATTGGCTAGATCTGGGTAGGGGTTTAAAGTTTACCTCCTGTATTGTCCTTGGCTGGTGCCTTAGTTTGAGCAGGACCCCTGGGCCCAAATCTGCCTATCATAATGTTCTACTTGTAGGTTTCTAGGACCCTCTGGATCCTTCTACTTTGCCATTCTCCCATGCTTCTCTCATCTAGATTCCCAATAGGCTGTCCTCCCCTCTGTCCCAGTTTCTTGGTAAGTGAAGGCTTTGGTGGAACATGCCCCTTGGGCTAGTATGCAGATATAAGTGAGTATATACCATTTAAGTCTTTCTGCTTCTGGGTTAACTCACTCATTATGATCATTTCTAGCTCAATCCATTTATCCACAAATTTCGGGAATTCCTTGTTTTTAATAGCTGAGTAGTATTCCATAGTGTATATGTACCACAGTTTCTTTATCCATTCTTCTACTGAGGGACACTTAGGCTGTTTCCATGTTCTGGCTATTATGAATAAGGCTGCTATGAACATGGTTGAGCAAATTTTCTTGCTGTGTGCTGGAGCATCTTCTGGGTATATTCTAAGGAGTGGAATAGCTGAGTCTTGAGGAAGCCCTATTCCCATTTTTCTGAGATAGCACCAGATAGATTTCCAAAGTGGCTGTACTAGTTTGCATTCCCACCAGCAATGAAGGAGTGTTCCTCTCTCCCCACATCCTCACCAGCATGTGGTGTCACTTGAGTTTTTGATCTTAGCCATTCTGATGGGTGTAAGATGGAATCTCAGAGTTGTTTTGATTTGCATTTCCCTGATGACTAAGGAGGTTGAGCATTTCTTTAAGTGTTTCTCAGCCATTTGATATTCCTCTGTTGAGAATTCTCTGTTTAGTTCCAAGCCCCATTTCTCAATTGGGTTATTCGGTTTGGTGGTGTTTAGCTTCTTGAGTTCTTTATATATTTTGGATATTAGACCTTTGTCTAATGTAGGATTGGTGAAGATCTTTTCCCAGTCTGTAGGCTGTCGCTTTGTTCTCTTGACAGTGTCTCCTGCCTTACAGAAGCTTCTCAGCCTCATGAGGTCCCATTTATTAATTGTTGACATTAAGGCCTGGGCTGTTGGTGTTCTGTTCAGGAAGTTGTCTCCTGTGCCAATATGTTCCAGGCTCTTCCCCACTTTTTCTTCTAAGTGACTTAGTGTCTCTGGTTTTATGTTGAGGTCTTTAATCCACTTGGATTTGAGTTTTGTGCAAGGTGACAAATATGGGTCCAGTTGCATTTTTTTACACATAGACCTCCAGTTAGACCAGCATCATTTGTTGAAGATACTATCCTTTTTCCATTGAATGGATTTGGCTTCTTTGTCGAAAATCAAGTGACCATATGTGTGTGGATTCATATCTGGGTCTTCGATTCGATTCCAGTGATCAACCAGCCTGTTGCTGTGCCAGTACCAAGCTGTTTTAATTACTATTGCTTTATAGTACAGTTTGAGATCAGGTATGGAGATTCCTCCAGAGCACCTTGTACAAGATTGTTTTAGCTATTCTGGGTTTTTTGTTTTTCCATATGAAGTTCAGAATTGAACTTTCAATGTCTTTAAAAAATTGTGTAGGTATTTTGATAGGGATTGCCTTGAATCTGTAGATTGCTTTTGGTAGGATGGCCATTTTTACTATGTTAATTCTCCCGATCCATGAGCAAGGAAGATCATTCCATCTTCTCAGGTCATCTTCAATCTCTCAGAGTTTTGACATTTTTTTTTCAAACAAGCCCTTCACTTGCTTAGTTAGAGTGACTCCTAGATATTTTATATTGTTTGTGGCTAATGTGAAGGGTGTGGTTTTCCTAATTTCTTCCTCTGCAAGCTTGTTATTTGTGTATAGGAAGGCTACAGACTTTTTTGAGTTAATTTTGTATCCAGCTAATTTGCTGAAGGTGTTTATCAGCTGTAGGAGTTCTCTGGTGGAATTTTGAGGGTCACTTATGTACACTATCATATCATCTGCAAACAGGGATAATTTGACTTCCTCCTTTCCCATTTGGATACCCTTGATCTCCTTTTGTTGTCTTATTGCTCTGGCTAGAACTTCGAGTACTATATTGAAGAGATATGGAGAGAGTGGGCAGCCTTGCCTTGTTCCCGAATTTAGAGGAATTTCCTTGAGTATCTCACCATTGACTTTGATTTTGGCTATTGGCTTGCTGTATATAAGGCTGGACGATCTTGACCCAGGGTGCCTGCACAAACTGTCGTACCAACTAAAGACAATGCATGCAGTAAACCTAGATCCCCCTCTTCAGATCTAGCCAATGAACAGCACCTTCTGCAAGGTTGTGGGAAGAGTGGGGACTGCCTCTGACATGAACTCTGTTGCCCCTGATTTGATCACTTCCCTAGGTGGAGAGGCCTGTTGGCACACAGAAGAAGGGGAAGCAAGCTAATTGAGTGAGACCTGATATGCCATGGCCATATGGTCGGGGAGGAGGTCCCCTTCTGTCAGATGTTTAGGGGTAATATGGCAGAAGAGGGAAGGAGGGTGGGAACAGGAAGATACAAGTGAGCAGATAACACTGAGGAAATAATCTGAATAAATTATAGTAAATTTAAAAAACATTGTCATGCATATTTATGTACAAGATTTTACATAGATATAGAATTGCAATGCAACAATGTAACTCTTTCACTTGAGCAACTGCCACACTGTTTCCCAAGGGAGTCCCACTATTTCTGCATATGTTCTGTATAAGGCTTTGAGTTTCTTCTTGCTGTCACTCACTCACCTTTTTAGTTATAGTTATCCTAATAGAGAAGGCATGGAACCTTCTTGTACTATTTGCACTTTGCTGTTAACTATTGATGTTGATTATCATCTTGTGTGCTCTTTGGCCATTTGAATGGTATTGATGGTCATAAATAACCTTGACATGAGTTTGATAGTTAAATTTCCTCTAGAGGAGAAACATGTGTGCATCAGAAATGAAATGGCCTGTGGAAATTTTACTGTGGCAAAGAGTAGTAGTTGCATATATAAGGATATAGTCAAGATTCTAGGATTGTTTTGTAGGTATAAAACTGAGAAGGTACCTGGGAAAACTAAATTTCACACAACACATGTATATTCATTTAAAGAATATCTGAAAATACTTATAATTATATTCCTAAAAAAGTTACTGAAATTTTTGGTTCATTTTCTTTTAGGTGTTTAGGTTTTGCGGCCCACGTGTTTCCATGCCTATTAGTCTAGCTCTGTTTCTTGAGATTTCTCCCTAGCTTAGCAGTTACATAAGATGGAAAGTTGTAGTCATTCATAAGAGAATTCACTGATTCCCAGCCGAGCCTGGATAAGCCGGTGGTGGCAGGATGATGCCGACATAGGAGAAGTACTGAACAAGGAGTCAGACCCAGGTTCCAGTCCTGCTCCCATTAGGCCTCAGGGAAATCCACCTATTCATCCTTTTAAAAGGGAAGGCTATGCAACCAGAGGCTCAGAACCCTTCCATCGCCAGCCTCCTCAGTAACTTGAGTGTATGCTCTGCAGGCTGGGCCGCCGAAGGAGAACCATGAAACTCTGCAGAGAGCTTTCGGACTTGGTGGTCTACACAAACTCGGTGTCAGCCCAGGATATTGTGGATGACGGTAAGGCCTGAGAATCTCTCATCCTTGTCTACAAGTTTGCTGTTCTTTGCTATTGCTAGTTACTGTTTTCACTGAGCAGATCATTCCCACACATGCCTGGGACTGTACGGAATCTCATTTGTCGGGGAAATGATAGCGGACATGATTCTGAGGTCACACATGGGGCTGGGTTGATTATTGGCAGGTGCCTGATTGCCTGGAGGTTGGAGACGTTTCCTACAGGGTGGAGAAGACTTTTATTATGAAAGACAAAGGTAACAGAGGCAGGTCTCACTGTGGAACTCGAACTGTGAAGACCTGCTCTACCTTCATGACCAGGTCACAGATGGTCTGGCTGTTTCCAGTGTGAATGACCATAATAAAGAGTAAATTAATTAGCTACAACAATACCCCAGATAGACCATATTTCTTCCTGAACTATTTTGACTTTGAATAAAGTAGTTTATTTCACTGGCTGAATTTTTAACAAAAAGAGTAGACATATTTCAGTGTCATTGGTTCTCAATGATCTTCCTTTGTTCTTTTCTTTTAAAAAGGATTTATGAGTGTTTGAGTGTTTTGCCTGTATGTATGTATGTGTACTGTGAGCACACTTGATGCTTGTGGATGCCAGAAGTGGATAGTAGCTACCCTGGAACTGGAGTAACAGATGATTGTTAGCCACTGTGTGGGTGCTGGGAGCCAAACTCATGCCCTTGGCAAGTGCTCTTATCTTAGGGCCATCTCTCCAGCCCTGTCTCCCTGTCTCCATTCAACTGAATCAAGCTGAGAGGGTCCACTCACAGGTATCCTCATGTCTGAGTCTCCTAGCTATTCTTTCTTTCCTTGTCTCCTGTTTCATCCCGTCACCAAATTCTTATTGAGGTACCATAATCCTGTGGCACTTCAATCAATTTTAATTTTTGCAAAGTGAATGGGAAATCGGAATGTCAGTTTTCTCAATGGCTTCAGCACAAAGGCAGCAGTGTGGGACGAGGCTCTTGTCTGGACTCCTCACTCAGTTCTTTTTCTCTTGGCCACAGTCCACAGGTACATCTTTTTCTATTTGTTGAAAGTTGACTTTTCTTCTACCTGGGTTTGGATTCCTTCTTAAAACAATAGCAGTTATACAACACAAATAAAAACCATCTGGGAGAATATGAAAACCTTAAGACTCTCAACTAGCAGGAGATGCTTTCTTATAATGACAGCCCATGGCTCCAAGATTAACCCAGGGATTGGCTGAATGGAGCTGAAGGTATAGCTGGTTGACGGAATGAATGTGTTGATTAATAAGTACCTTTGGAAATCACAATCCTTGAGCTTTGGGAACATAATCTTGAGTACTGTTTACCTCTTAAACTTCATCTGGCTTGTCTTCCCCGCCCCCCTTAGGACAAAAAACAACAACAACAAAAACAAAACAGAACAAAACAAAAAAAAAAAAAAAAGAAAAGAAAAGAAAAGAAAAAAGGAGCAGTACATAATGAACATGTTGCTTATCTTTATGTAAAACATCTAAATACTATTAAAATACTAACTGATGTGAGCTTAATAAGAAAGCTCATCTTAATGACCCCATGGCATGCCGGTTTATGTGTGTAATCAGAAAAAAAATAACTCAGATATTGATTACAGCGATGTTCCATATGCACTAGGTTGGTTAATAAGTGTATAGTCTCCAACTCTGTTCAAAGCGTTCTCCATCAAAATCTACGCATGCATTCAATTTCAGTTTTGTTGAGATGTGGAAGCTCTGGTCATGTATCCTGTCAGTAATATACATTAGTCATTACTTTCAAGGAAAGGGCCCGTGCTAGAGAAATCAGTAGGTTAAAAACTGTAGTCCTCCCACCTCCTCCTTCTGAGATCTAAATAGTCCAAGTTCCAGCCATGGAGTGTCACCAACTCAGTTGCCGGCTTTTAACACCTAAGGGAGTAGCCTTAAGGACAAGAAGTATCCTGACAGACCATATTGCCAGCATCCATGACAGACCTCCATTCTAGTCTGTAGTTCCATGGATTCAGACACTTGTTTGCGCGAGAATGAGGCTTTGGGCAAGCCTGCTCTTTATTCAGGCTGACTGTTTGCAGCAGGTCCGGTGGACAATGAAGTAAATATTTGGGGCCCAGGATATGAGGTTTGGTAAAGGCGTGTAAGATTGTAGCAGCTGTGGCACTGTAGAGATGGTCCAAGCGATGGGTAGAGACGAAATGGGGAATGTTAGATGTTTGAAGTTTTGCTCTGCACAATCCTCACATTTGGAGATTGTAGACTGACAGTGTTTTGTAGTCCAAGTAGAAACTCCTCCATTTTTATAATTTATAAGGCAGATTGGATAGACAGTCTTCCTTGTTTTTGAAGCATTGCTTTTTAAAAACCCATTTATGTAGTAGTGTTAGAGGTTGGGCACAGGGCCTCATATATGCTAGGTAAATGCTTTACTGCTTAATTATGCCCATGCATCTGTTCATGTGTTGATTTTAGGACAGTATTTCAGTTGTCTAAGATGGCATTAAACTCACTTGCTAGTGCAGGCAATCCTTGAACTTGGCCTCCCAAGTTGTCAAAATTATAGGCCTACTCTGCAGGGTCATCTCCCTTATGCCTCTCTTCCAAATAGGCTTTGATTGGTTCCTTGAGTAATCAAATCACCTTCCAAACTCAACTTTTCTCTTCTCAAAATGGCATTTTTCCTTTGATTTCTTGGAAATGTCAGCTAGTACATGTATTTCATACACACTTTTTATGTTCCTTTTATATTTTTGTGCATATGTGTTGCTTGTCTGTGTGTATAGCATGCATGTTGTGGTGGTCATGCATATGGAGTCTCAAGGAGGCAGAGGCCTGACATGTATGTTGGCAGCCATTCTCCATTACTCTTCCAATGTATTCATTGAGGTGGGGTCTCTCAGTTAACCCCACAGCTCACCAATATGGCTACTTTTGCTAGTTAACTTACTGTGGAGTTCTGTTGTCTCCACTTTCCCAAGCTGCGATTACAGACAGGCTACCACACGCACTGGATGTATATATGGGCTCTGAGGACATGAACTCTGGTCCTTACACTTGCATGACTGAACCATCTCCCCAGCCTACCTATGAGTTCTTAATGAGCATCTTTAATGTTTGTCTTCCTGGTGTCAGGAGGAAGTTGTATATCTAGTTTCATGTATTCACTGTCACCTGTTTCTTTGCCAAAGATATTGTTTATTTCATGTACCTACAAAATAAAATTTCCTCCTGCTTCTTTATGCTGACCAGACATGGATCAATGAGACCATTGAATTCCGAGATAATATGGTACCTCACAATCGGGCACCTAGCAAATGAAGTTTGCCCATGTGGCCTTGCATTGGCAACAGAGTCCTAAGAGTGGAATTTTGGGATCTTTCTTGGTAGAAGTTGCTTATAGTGCTTTGTTACCTAGCAAATTTTGTTTAAAATTTTGTTCATACCTATTTAAGTTTGTCCTAAAGATTTCTCTTTCGCTATTTAGCTGCAGCCTAACAAGACGGGTG
Organism: Acomys russatus; assembly: GCF_903995435.1. Taxonomy (NCBI): domain Eukaryota; kingdom Metazoa; phylum Chordata; class Mammalia; order Rodentia; family Muridae; genus Acomys; species Acomys russatus. Next base: position 39,719,335 of record NC_067151.1, on the reverse strand, counting down.
AAGAGACTTTGACGTTCCAACAGGCAGCTAGTCTCAGTCAGTTACAGTGGCTCCTATCCTAAGGAGCGTTCAGATAGTACACATGAGCTTCCACCAGCCAGGGTGTCGCAGAGGTTTGTCTTTCCTGCTACTTTCTTTCGGTGGCTCTACATATGACTTGCCACTTACCGCATGAGTCACTCTGAACCTAATCTGATTCTTGGGTGGCTTAATTTGTGACATGTCTCAGGCAGATTTAGTATGTCTAAAGTCTCTCATTTAAGAGGTTGGACCCACTTCTGCTTTGGGCCATGTGTGGGCTGTGGCATTGCCCAGTCTTTTATGAGAGTGTTGGTTTTGATGCATTTACCATTTTCCCCATTTCTTTGACTACTAGGGACCACAGGTAATGTGCTGTCCTTCAGTGAAACAAGAGCGCATCAAGTGGTCCAGCAGAAGTCAGAGCAATTCATGATCTACAACCAAAAACAGCTCACAAGGATTTACCCTTCTGCCTACCGCATTGATTCCAGTAACTTCAACCCTCTGCCCTATTGGAATGCAGGCTGTCAGCTAGGTTTGTATGGCCTGAGAGGCGTGGCCCTCTGCGTGCTCTCCCTACTTGCTAATTGTACGTTGTTTCTACTCTTCTCAAACTCTCAATTTTCACAGTGGCTCTGAACTACCAGTCTGAAGGGCGAATGATGCAGTTAAATCGAGCAAAATTCAAGGCAAATGGCAACTGTGGCTACATTCTCAAGCCCCAGCAAATGTGCAAAGGTAAGCACCAATTTCATACCTGTATCTGTCACTGCAGCTGATATTCCACATTATTATTATTATTATTATTATTATTATTATTATTATTATTATTATTATTATTATTATTGGCATGTGTGTTTCTATGTATGTGCATGGAAGTCTGGGGACAGATTTGCCGAGTCTGGTCTTTCCTTCCACCATTATGGGTGCCAGGGATGGGCTTAGGTCAGGGTTCATGGCAAGCATATTACCCATTGGACTGAATTTGTGAAAGTTAGACAATAAAATGCCTGTTATTTACTTAATTTCAGGTTTTCTTCCTGTTCCTTGTGTCTGTTCTAGACCCAAGATAGCTTAGAAAATTATTGGAATCTGACATAACTGTCCTTATAAAGCTACAGGCATTTAAATACATTATTTATCCATGTCACAGTTGCACCAAAGACATTTGCTTTAATGCATCCCATCTCCTGGCTTTTGGGAACAGAGTGTAATGAAAAAACAAAGCTATGGACCTGCCTGCTGCTGCTTCTGCTGAAAGTTACCTGATGGTCACATTATAATTTCTTGCTCTAGCAAACGTGATGATAACGGCCACTGTTGTTTCTTTGTTTGACAAACATAAGCTGTGTGTGTGCTTATGTATGTGTGTGCCTGTGTGTATGTGTGTATGAGTTCCTCTGCTACTGACCTCTGCTTTACTTGGCCTAGGTACTTTCAACCCTTTCTCTGGTGATCCACTTCCTGCCAACCCCAAAAAACAGCTCATACTGAAAGTGATCAGTGGACAGCAACTCCCCAAACCTCCTGACTCCATGTTTGGAGACCGAGGCGAGGTAAGCTACACTTGACTGCCTAACTAGTTAAGTAGGGGATTATGTTATTGTACTTAAGCCATCACCTGTGTCTCTAGAAGTCTGTGTGTTTCTGTGTGTTGGGAGGTACAGGTGTGTGTGTGTGTGTGTGTGTGTGTGTGTGTGAGCACTGACCTCCACTTCTCAGACACGAGCTGGTTTTCGGTCAGTTACACAGTGTTCCTAGAGGGCTGTTTGCGTCACCTGCTCTGGAGGCATGCTACTAGTTCACAGTTGAAGACTGATGCTGGCAGTGCTAAAGTCGAGATGTAAGAGACAAAGGCTAAGTTCATTACTGACAGAATCATGGCCAAAAGCATTTGGTTAGTCTCCAGATTCCACATGTCCAGCAGCCTTCCTCGCTGCTGCATGCTCCTTGGCCTCACGTGATGTGGCCACGTGCAGGCTGCTGTTACCAGCTGCTGCACCTCTGTTGCAGGACGCAACAGCATTTTGTCCTCTGCCAACTGGTCAGTCCTGTTCCCATGTCCTCCTCTCAGGGCAGGCCCGTCGCTCCAGGCTCTCTGCACGCGAACCTTCTCAGGTCTCATATCTGGATCTTACGGTTGGGGACACACAGCTCTGAGTCCATACTATTGTGAATTTACTCATGTCAAACTTCATCTGACCTGTATGCAGTGCTGTACAGGCTGTACTGTAATACGCTCACTTCACCTTCCTAGCCTCATTCCATTCTTCACAATAGCTCCCTGAAATCTCTCTGTACTTTTAACAGAAGTGCAGTGCCCTCCTTTTCAGAGAGGAAAGCATCAGACAGGGCCGTCACCTCCATGTCTCCTACAGCTGTCTCCCATGGACTCATTACTCTGTATTTATTTCTTGCTTTTACCTTCTGCTCTGCTCTTGACAGCAGAATAGTTAATTGGTATGATCAGAAAGCCTATGCTTACATCTTTATGTTTGAAGAAAGGAATGCACGTTTCCTATGTCTCTTGCATTTTCCATTTTGAGAAGTATTTAGCCCCGAGAAAAGTTTCAAGAATAGTACAACGGATGCTCTCAATTGACTAATTAAATGACTAGATTATGTAACAGTGCTGTGCTGTCCTTTCATATATACAAATAAGAATGCTTGTTGGGAGGACATGCCTTTGCTCTCATTGGCAGGCATTTATGACTGCCTCACTACTTGTTGATTAAGCACAAGGGCATTTGTCTATAAAACAACAGCAAATGCAGTATGATCTAATATAGCATCTATATCCAGTCTTTTCATCCTGTCCTTAAATTGTCTATCTTCTCTTTTTCAATTGAATCGCATGCAACTTTTTATTATTGTTTTTCTTTAGTCTTCTGTGACACAAAATAATTCTCCAGTTGTTTTTGGTTTTTTTGTTTTTTTTTTTATTTTGATTTTATGAGACTGGCATCCTACTCAAGACAGACATTTAAGTAAATTTCAGTGTTTAACCATTATGACTGCCACTTTTCTGAGCTTTTGCGTACTGATGACCCTCTTATGTCAACTGGGTACGTATCCTGAACTGAAATAGTAGATTCTTTGAGTAAAACTATGTGTAGCATTAGCAAATACTGGCAAACAGAATTCAATGTTTAAATTCCATTCTTCACTCATATATAAAAATCTGCTCTACCTGGTTCTATCATTTCTTTTATTAATCATGTACTAGTATCCAATGTTACTGACATGCGAACATTTGGCTTATTTATTCTCAGAATAATGAACACTTGTGTGCATGTGACATTGGCAATAATACTTCCTCCTTTTTATACAGATCATTGACCCCTTTGTTGAAGTTGAAATTATTGGGCTGCCAGTAGACTGCTGCAAGGATCAAACTCGTGTGGTGGATGACAATGGTAAGATGGCAGTCAGTATGCCTCCGAAGGAGGCACTCTGAGCTCCAGTTTGCACTGACAAGCAGTGTGCCATGTAGAAGAGCAAGATGACTGAGATCTGTAACTGCCATCCAAGTGTATGGTAAACACATTGATAAAAAGTCAACCACTCTCCAAGTTCTAGTTCCTTTATGAAAAAGGAAAGTAAATTCTATCAATCAGACACTTGACCATTTTGTACTATAAAAAGCCTCAAGCTCATTAAATAATGACAGACTTGAAATCAGGAGACTCCTGGTGAACAAAGGAGATTATATTTCTTGTTGACATTGTAATAACCTCCCAGTTATTTCTCCAATAAGAAAAGAAGGCTTGGTTAACAGCTGAAGAGCTGACATTGACACATGGTCTATTTTGATACAATTATTATAGTCAAGACTCCTGGGATGCTTGGTAAGTCTTCCTACTGAAAAGTGTGAGTGACATCTTAAAGACCTGGGCTCAGAGCTCACCTCAGGAAATACTTCCCAGTGTGTCGCTTACAATGTGAGGTGTATGTTCTCATAAAAGAGTCTCCTCAAAGCTTTCACTCATGAGGCCCACATCTTTAGTCAGTTTCTCTTGGCTTTGTTTGTTTTTGTTTTTGAGCATGAAAATGTCTGAAGATTGAGCCAGAATGCTCTGGCATATGAATTTCTTAAATATGGTTGAGTAGCCAGCATTTGAATAATGGCAAGAAGACATTACCTTTACCCAAGTCTAGTATATTTTTCTGGATAATCTTATAGTTATATATGTTTGTTCTATAGTGAAAGGTATTGCTTCATACATATTTTAAAATTTAGAATAACTAATATTCTAAAATAATTTGAAATCATGGTTCATCAAAACATCTAAGAAATCACTGGTTCATAGGGAGCCCTTGTTAGTTGTCCAAGGATAGGGAAACAACATCCTTAAAGATGCCCTTCCTATGTTGGATCTTCTCAGGGCTTAAGAAACCATTCCTTCTTTTTTCACTTGCAGAAGTACCTGGGAGGTCACTAGAAAGTTAACAAGAAAGATAATCTCCTTCCTTCACCAGGAGACTCCCTGGTTTTCAACCTATCATTATTTACTGAGCTCAAGGCCGTTTATAGTGCAAAGTGACGGACTCCTCCTGGATGCGTCTGTCTGATAGAACTTACTTTCCTTTTTCAGAAAGGAACCAGAAACATTGGCAGTGATAGACTTCTTAGCAGTTTTCTGTAATTATTTTGGCAGAGAAAATTTCTCCAAGAAATAAACGCCTTTTGTCGTTTTGTATTTAGCCTTAGCACATATTCCATTACTCTAATAGTACTTGAGCTGAGTCTTTAGGAAGGAAATAGGTTTATAAAAAGATCCCATGGTGTTGGAGGTGGCCCCAGCTTTTGCAAGAGATACCTGACCAATTCCCATCACGGCAGGATTATGTGTGAGAGATCACATGGTAATTTGAGAACTTGCCAATAGACAGGCTTGCTCTATAACAGCTCCAGTGGGAACTCACAGTGTCTGGCAAGGAATCATCAGCATCTTCTGGGCTTACAATCACAATGACATGACAACCTCACACTTGGCTCTACATCGTAACATAGCCACAGGGGGTGTGAAGATTGCCACGTAATAATTCTCAGAGGACAAACCACACGCAAACTATAGCAGTATTTAAACCAAGGCATATGCTTTCTGTTTCATTTTCAGTACCTGTGGAAAGAGACTAAGTTCTTGCTTCATGATAAGCCACTAAGAATGTGTAGTGCACAGTCTAATTTGGGCTTCTTGTTCAATGTATGACATGGGCATATTTCTGTGAACAGCAGTTCTCTAAACTATAGTGAGTTACAAATATTTTGGACTTTCAAAAGCATAAGCATGTCTTACTTGTAAAAATTTGAAGTCATAGTTTGAAACTTGATAACTTATGTATGTTTTTTTTCTTACATAGACAAAACCAAGCTGGGTGTGGTAGCTCGTGTTTATAATCCGAGCACATGGGAGGAGGATAATAAATTCAAAGCAAATCTGGACAACTGAATGAAAACCCTGTCTCAAGATAGATAGATAGATAGATAGATAGATAGATAGATAGATAAATAGATAGATAGACAGACAGGATGAACAAAGGAAAGCCACAAGCCCCTGGCTTGCTACTCTTAAAGGGTTTCTGTAGGAGTTAAATAGGACTGTATATATATATATATATATATATATATATATATATATATATACACATCAACAAGTACAAAGCACTTTATGAATAGTAGCTGATGGTCGGTTACTCCACCAAGAGAAGCTTTGGTAGGTTAGAAATATGATTCCATCAAGGGGCTACTTTCTGTAATGTTGCTGCTAAAATGCTCTTCGAGTGCTACTATAATTTTTAAGCTTATTGAAGCATTTTAATGACTATTAATAAGCTTCTTGATACAATGGGGCACCAGAGATTAATAGAATTGATGGGATAATTTACAGGCAATTCTCCTACCAATTATTTTCTAGCAGTGGAGTAAACTCAGAGGTTTCACTTCAGCAGGGCATCCTGAAGAGGGTCAGGCATCTTCATGAGTTTAATAGCCAGTACAAGTGACTTTCACTGTCTGCTCTACAGACATCACTGCTAAATCATTTCCAGCCAAGTTCTTTGCTTTTTTCCTGATTTTTCTTTTTTCTTCTTCTTCTTTTTTTTCTATTTCTCTAAGGATTTAACCCTGTGTGGGAAGAAACCCTAACATTTACAGTTCACATGCCAGAAATAGCTTTAGTTCGGTTCCTTGTGTGGGATCATGATCCTATCGGAAGAGACTTTGTGGGACAACGGACTGTGACCTTCAGCAGCCTAGCACCTGGTAGGTATAAGCTGGCTTTTTATATCTAAATTGGCTATTCCTGTTTTGGTTTTGTCTGTTTTCTGCTGGTATCTAGAGCCTCACATATGCTGGATTAATCTTTTCTCTTTGGAAAATTTAATACATGAAACAGGACAAAGAGGATATTTATCAAATTAATTATATAAATTAGTTTGTGTGTTATATGATAGATGTGATGTAACGTGCTATATAAAACGTGAAGAATGATAGTAAAGACACATACTTAATTTCCTTGTACTCTCTCTGGAACGCCAAAGGCAAATTCAGCGGAAAGAACTATTTTATTTATTTATTTATTTTTGTTTGTTTATTTATTTTGCTTTTGCAGGCTACCGGCATGTCTACTTGGAAGGACTCACAGAAGCATCCATTTTTGTCCACATAACAATCAATGAGATCTTTGGAAAGGTGAGAAAGATCATAGACATTCAACAATACTATGGACTTCAAGAAACTTACTGTTTCATAAAGAAATGTACATTTGACAAGTGGTCTTTTTGTGTGTGTAAGCTCAGCAGGCTCAGGCAGTGCTCCAGCCTCAGCCCTCTGCTCAGAGGTGTGTGTTCATTGCATCCTCCCAAAGGTCCTTTCTAGGTTGAACAGAATTGAGAAGGCTGTCATACTTTCAGGCAATCATTTTGATGAGAATGATGAAGACTGTTAAAATTAGAATTTTATTGTAATTCTAAAAAAGACCCCATTTTCTTTTTTTTTAAAATTAATTTATTCCTGTTACATCTCAATGTTTATCCCATCCCTTGTACCCTCCCATTCCTCCCCCCCCCCCCCGCCATTTTCCCATTATTCCCCTCCCCTATGACTGTTCCTGAGGGGGATTACGTCCCCCTATATATTCTCATAGGGTATCAAGTCTCTTCTTGGCTACCTGCTGTCCTTCCTCTGAGTGCCACCAGGTCTCCCCCTCCAGGGGACATGGTCAAATGTGAGGCACCAGAGTTCGTGAGAAAGTCATACCCCACTCTCCACTCAACTGTGGAGAATGTTCTGACCATTGGCTAGATCTGGGAAGGGGTTTAAAGTTTACCTCCTGTATTGTCCTTGGCTGGTGCCTTAGTTTGAGCGGGACCCCTGGGCCCAAATCTGCCTATCATATTGTTCTACTTGAGACGCATGGGAGAATAGCAAAATAAAAGGATACAGAGGGTCCTAGAAATCTACAAGTAGACCCCATTTTCTACAGAAGGAAATGTGGTGTCTCAGAGGTTCAATGAGTGTCCGAAGCTAATCTAGCCATGATTCCACCATGGCTAGGCAGGGTGCATTCATATGGAACAACTGGCAATTGAAAAAAAAAGTGTGAATGGATTTAAAACTACCTGCAGAGGTAACGGAGAGAGGAAAGGAGGGGGAGATCCAAGGGAGAATGAAAGGGAGAAGAGGGTGAGAAGAGAGGGAGCTAGGGAGAATGGAACAGGGAGAGAGACAAAATATCACAAAAAGGTGTCTCGCTCTGCCTAGTTCTTTCTCCCTTCATTATAGACTGGGATGGTGCTTTACGCAGCAGTGAGTGGTCCTCTGGTCATGCCAAGTGCTGGAGACTTGGGCCCAGCTGTGGATTTTCAGGACCGGATGTAGCTTGGGGGTGGGTGGGGGTGGAGGATGCAGAATGGAACAGTGCCTGGGGTTGCCCCATGTTGCATAAATGTGAAGTAAAAATAGTACCTGCTTCACAAATAAGTTCGTTATTCTTTGCCAGTTGCCTAGCGTGGAGGAAATGAGCATTCTGCTGGCTAGCATCAGTATCACCATGACCACAGGCTAACTGGGCACTGAGGTGGGAGTGTAGGTTTAGCCATGTATCCGTCAGCAGAAGGGAACAAATGACTTTTATTTCTCTAAATACTGAAGGCAAAAGCTTTAGATCTTGAGTTCCTATTTATACAGCTTGTTGGTCTCTTTCTTTTAGTCTGAATAGAAGCATAGATAAATGATTTGCAGGCGATGGCTGGATTCTAGAAAGCCCAGTTTTTAGCTCTGTTATCTCTACCTCTCATCAGGGTGGCAAGAAACAATAAGATGAAACATTTGCTTAAAACTTATCCCAGAAATAAAACACAAATAAAGTATTCTATATAACGTCTGTTTCATTCCTAAATAAATGACTATTTTTTGGGTCATTTATTATTTTCAATGTACATCTGGATTGGGCCGCTCACCCCATAGTGTGGTGGTGTTGAGTTGAGCAGGGAATGAACAGAAGAAGGGAACGCATCAGAAGTGGGAGGAAGGGTTATACAGATGTGCACGTTTCTCTTTCATGCTTATTGGTACCACCTTCTTGAATGAGCCCAAACTGTGTTTTGTTGTGTTTTTGTTTCCTCCCCTGCAGTGGAGCCCTTTAATCCTCAACCCCAGTTATACCATATTGCACTTTCTAGGAGCTACAAAGGTAGTTTGTCAGCATGCCTCTGCATTCTCACTCTTGAAATGACTATGGTGGCATGCCTCGCTTCCTCGTGTCTTTCCATCTCTGCTTACCACCATTTTGAAACACACATTTGTTGCTTCAATGCTGCTGAAGTTTTTGTCAGTTTGCTACCCGTTGAAACTTCTCCCATTTTATAGGTAACTTTTCCTACCGTCTCTAGGTAGGAAAGTTCTGGCAAGGTTGGCCATGAAATTGAAAGGCTGCCTTCCTCACAGAATAAAGTTGATGAGATGTGCATGGCAGTGTATGAACCTCCTGTGAGCTGCTTTCTTATTTTCAACATGCTTCGATCAGTGACTATGCAATTTTACTTCATATTCATTCTTCTTGGAGCTGTCATTTCAAACACAGTTGCTCTTACGGCGCCATGTGCTTAGTGTGTGGTTGGTCCTTTTGTATCCTCAGAACAGACAGCTCCAAGGTCTGAAGGGACTGTTCAACAAGAACCCCAGGCACAGTGCTTCAGAAAGCAACTCCCATTATGTTCGCAAGAGATCAATTGGAGATAGAATTCTGCGACGTACAGCCAGTGCTCCGGCCAAAGGCAGGAAAAAGAGCAAAGTGGGCTTCCAAGAAATGGTGGAGATAAAAGATTCTGTCTCTGAGGCCCCAAGAGATCAAGACGGCATCCTGAGGAGGACCACACGGAGTCTGCAAGTGCGCCCTGTCTCTATGCCTGTTGACAAGAGCCTTCTGGGGGCTTTGTCTCTGCCTGTACTGGAAGCAGCAAAAGATGTGGATGGAAAAGAAACCTCTCTGGGTAAGATGCTTTCAGTTTTTCTAAGCTGCTTTTTGTCCATTGTTTCCATTATGATAGAGCTACCATTCTGCAATTAAAATATCCTGAAAAATAAACAATTTTCGTGTTAATACTAAGTAAGAAGATTTTAATCTTTGGGTAAGAAAGTTAAAAAATGAGCCATTTCCTCTGCTCCTATGGCTTTAAAATAACATTTCCATGAGTGGGAGGGAAGGGAGCATCAGGTGTAATGGCCTACAGCATGCCAGTCTGAGGAGAACCAACAAAATATAAAGTGCTTGTTTTCTGAGTGGTAGCATATTTGGAACAGGGACAAGAGGTTTAAAGAGGTATTGTTCTGAGGCTGCCCCAGGTCTAAATGGACTCATGCTGGCTTTTCTGGTATTGAAATCAGCCACATTACTTTTCACTATTTAAAACTTCTGTGGCTGGGAACATTTATGGTGAAAGGATGCTGTTACACACACACACACACACACACACACACACAAGCACACACACACACACCTTCCTTAAGGTGTGGCTGAGGCAGTGTTCTCCTATGATACCACTTCCCAGCTCTGGACAGTGGCAGCCATGGTGACATACCCATAGTTTTTGCTTGGGTGTAGAATCCACAAGTGTAGGAATTGGGAGCCATCTTTTTCCTTAATGTGGAGTACGATGGTCTCACTTGAGCAACTTACTAATGAGCAATGACCACTTTACAAAATGACAAAGAGCTCTTAAAGTTTGTATCCCTGACTCTTTTTCCTGTTTCAAAACTGTGTCCGCAGACTGTGTCTGGAATTATCTTAAACAAGTAGGATGCAATGCTTTGTTTTTGCATTTTAGCAAAGTTGGTCTTTATCCAAACAAAATAATTTCAGTGATTTATTTCCCCACAAATGCTGCTTTGTTTGTATTGGTTCTTATTATAAGATGTTCTACAGAGAAAAAGCAAAGCCAGTTCTTGAATACTTATTAGAAGAAAGGAGAGAGGCAAAACTTGAAAACGTCCCAGTTTGCAAGGCCCTGGAGTCTATGTAGCACTGGGGATAATGCTAAAAAGCTTGCTAAGAGAGTCTCAGAGAAGAGAGGACATACATGGCTTCAGAGTTATTGTAAAAGCCCGTTTCAGCAAAGCAAAGCTATGTTCAGTAGAAATCTGTATTGATTAGTCTTCTAAGTTGAGAAGATGCTAAGCCAAGAGGAGGAGCTGGGAACCAAGGGAGAGACAATCCTTCTTTCCCGCATTTAAAAAGATCTGAGAACTGATCACATGCATTGAACTTACAGCAAATATGGACGAATACCCAGTCACTGCACTGATCCCAGATACATGGAATCATGCATGGAAAAGATTAGGTAGAGAAGAAGCAGAAGACAAAATTCTAAATAATCTGTCTCTACAAAAGCAGCTGCTTCTGAAAATGATGTCATGGAATATTTAATTGTTTACAATTTGGGAAACATTTTTATATGATGAATACATTTTTAGTGAAGAGAAATTATGTTAGTGAAAAATTATGTATCCATATACCATGACTGTGAATGAGTTAATAGAAAATTAAACAATCAGATCAAAAATAGTTAAAGATTGAGCATTGTCTCAGCACATATCAAATAGGATGCAATATCCCAGATTAGTATGAATTATACGTTTTTACAGTTTTTCTTATTTAACATCTTACTACCACTTTTGAAGGGAAGGAGGGACGAATACAGTATAATTTTTTGTAATAAAAAACAAAACAAAAATATTATCATCTGAATATTACATATTAGCAGGGATTTGGAATTGATGACCGATTATTTTTTCATGTTAAACCAGTAGAAATTAATAGTTTTGTGCACATATTGTATCTTTCAACTGTGTTAGAAATTACTTGGTTAGGTTAAATATTGTGCCAAACTGTCTTAGAAAATGGTATCATTTGTGGTTTGCCATGTATAACTTTGAGAGCTGATAGTGTCTTGTTTACAGGTGCCATAGTGCGTTGTTTAACAGAGCTGTCTTGTTCTGTTTTTATTGACATGCTCCTGTGTAGTACAGATCTGAATAGGAAGCAGCGTAAGGTAATCCTCGCCATGCAAGCACAGTAACTCATTGACATTTTCTGGACAATGAATATTACATCCTCAGCTGATGTAATAGACATTCAAAAGGAAGCCCGGCGAAGTTCCTATTAATATATATATATATATATTTTTTTTTCCACCATTTATCCATCACACAGACACTGTGTTGCAAACTTCTGCTTACCCATAACTATATTCTGTCACAATGTAAAACAGATTTACATTCTCCATTTGTCTGTGTCAAGACAAACATGAGTGTTCCGGGCCCTGCATAAAGTGACACGCTTTACCTAAAATGTTGTTTGCTTTATTTAGCAGAGGACAAGGATGACGGAAGAAAGGGGGCGGCAACTATGAAAAACCCTGCACATTTTTCAAATTTCAACAAAAAGCTATCCTGCTCCTCCAGTGCCCTCCTCCACAAAGATGCCAACCAAAAGGATAACACTCTTTCAGCCGCCAGTGTATCAAACCCAGACCAGGGTGGAGGACCAGGTGCAAAGGGCGGGAGAACCAAGCCAAACGTGACAGATGATCACCAGGAAAGCCACAGTCCCCAAAAATTCCTCTCTTCGAGGCAGCATCTGGCCCTTGACCCTACACTGAAAGGACCGCAAGATCTGCATGGAATGAAAACCATTGAAAAGGAACATTCTGAGGGCTTAGCGGGAGGGAAAAGTGTGTCGTGTGGAAGCGTTCTTTCTCAGAGCGCTCTGGAGGTGGAGAACGTGGAAGGCATCGGGGCCAAAGGTAAAGCAGCAACATCCTTTTCTCTGTCCGATGTCTCCGCGCTCGCTTCTGACATCCCAGATTTGCATTCCACTGCCATTCTGCAGGACACTGACATTTCCAATCTCATTGATGATGTCACTTTAACGAATGAGAGTGAATCGGGCAGTTCCATCTCAGCACTGATCGGCCAGTTTGAAGAGAGCAACCACCAGGCTAACGTTGCTGTGGTTTCTCATCTCCCTAGCCCCAGTATGACGTCAGGAGGTGCTCCGTTGCCGATCCCATTGGGCCTACAAATACCCTTCAAACATGGTTTTCCCCAGGGGAAAGCCAAGGCTTTCTTGTGCTCGTCTCCTGAGCTGATAAAGCTCTCTAGTGCTGAGACCACCAAACCGGCAAATAACACAGTTGCTTGTGGAATGATTGGCTCTCCTGTTCTTAACCCAAAGCCAGGAAATGAGGCTTCTGAGAAAGCCAAGGCAAGAGTCATGGAAAGCAACGTGCCTGGGTCCACGGATGCTTCTCCTTGTCAGTTTCCTACAAGCCCCATCCATGCAGAGGGCGAGGGACTAGCAACCAGCAGCCCTGCTCTTTCCACGGAGTTGGTCCTGGAAGATTTAACAGCCGACCCGGCTCTCGGTGTCAATTCTGAGGAGAGCAGCCTTGTGGAAATCGATGGAGAATATGACAACCTGTCTCTAACAACCTGTGACTACAGGGGAGAAGGTCTGAATCAACTTGTTTCTCCACTAAAACTGCACCACAGCCAGGACATGGTGGAACATATCCAGAGAGGCTTGAGGAGCGGCTACTGTAAAGAGACACTCCTCCCTTCTGCCCCTGAAACATTGAACAATATTCAAGGTGTCAAAAATCAAAGTATTTCTCATCTAACCTATCAGGGTGCTGGCTTTGTGTATAACCCTTTCTCAAGTTCAGATGCAAAAACGAACGAAATCTCTGGGCCCCAGCAGCCTAGGGCTCCAGATGTGCATGCCTCCACACCCACACAGTTAACGCATCCTCCTTTGGCTGCTTTGAAACTACCAAGCCCATGCAAATCCAAAAGTCTGGGGGACTTAACATCAGAGGACATTGCCTGCAATTTTGAAAGCAAATACCAGTGTATTAGTAGGAGTTTTGTAACAAATGGCATTAGAGACAAGAGTGTGACTCTGAAGACCAAGTCATTAGAACCTTTAGACGCCCTAACTGAACAGCTCCGGAAGCTGGTGTCCTTTGACCAAGGAGACAACTGTCAAGTGCTGTATTCAAAGCAGGATGTCAATCAGTGTCCCAGGGCGTTAGTCAGAAAGTTGTCTTCTAGAAGTCAGAGCAGAGTACGCAACATTGCCAGCCGTGCCAAGGAGAAGCAGGAAGCTGGCAAGCAAAAAGCTATGACCCACAGCACCAGAGGAGGGGTGGTCCTTAGAAGTAAACCGCCAGCTCCTGCTCTGGCTGTGAACCGTCACTCCACAGGATCATACATTGCCAGCTACTTGAGGAACGGAAAAGCCGGTGGCCTGGAGGGTCGAGGCAACCCCGAAGGAGCATGCGCAGCCCTTCGCTACGGCTATGTGGACCAGTTTTGTTCCAATAATTCAGTTCTGCAGACTGAGCCAAGCAGTGAAGATAAACCAGAAATTTATTTTCTTTTGAGGCTGTGAATTACATAAAGCTGCATTTTCATTGTTTACATGACATTCTATAGGCTATTAGAAAATTTTCCATTGTCGATAAGTACGTTACGGGGCTTTGAAATGATTTTCAAATGCATTTTTAAACTTGTATTCTGGTCTCCCTTTGACTCCATGTATTTTCTTAGTTCATGCCTTTGTATTTAGATTCTGTGACATTTCCCAGGACCCCGTGATCTCTACCCCGAGGTGTTGTAAAGTGTGTCAGTATGAAATGTGTGCATGCCCTCTACGTGAAACTTCTCAGCAGTTTGGGTCACAGTGTGCATATGTTGCACAACAAAACTCTTTCCTGTGTCCTTGGATCCCAGTCACAGAGGCTGTCCTTGTTACTCACTGTTGAGCTGATTAAGATTAGGTTTTGCAAACAATAAAGGGATGGATTCTTTATTTGAAGCCACATTCTCCTTTTTAATTGAGAGACCCAGATTCAGTTTTAGAATTCATTTAAAAGAAACGTTTTAAATAGTTACCTTGCCCTTTATTATTTTCACACCCCACCCAAAGTGGGAATTCCACAAAAGATGCATAGCATCTCTGCAATCCCCCAAGCCCCTTTTAGAATAAATAGGCTGTGAGGAAGAAAGTGAACGTCTGTGTGTAAGGACAAAATGGTTTGTTTTGCTTACATTTTGTTACATATTTTTGCTAATGGCTTTGTATGTAACAAGAATCCAGTTGGCAAGCTGTCTGCCGTACTTTTGGATTATCTGATATTGTAGATCGAAAATCATGGCTTTCAGAATGAGAGACTTCCAGCTGGGCATGGTGGCTTCTGCCTTTAATCCCAGCAGATGCAAATGGATCGCTGAGTTCGAGGCCAGCCTGATCTACATAGTGAGCTCCAGGCCAACCAGAGCCACTTAGTAAGACCCTGTCTCAACAACAACAACAAGAGAGTGAGGGACTTACATTAGACTTAAAACCCAAAGTAGTACAAATGGAAACTTTCCCAAAGCTTTCAAGAAAGAGTATTTTCTCATAATCCAAGTGAATAGATAATTAAACGAAACCTTTTCCCTTTAGGGAACCAAGTAACTATATTTTAGTACTGACATATATTATTTTCATTGTGAATCCATTTTTTATTGCATGTTCAGGTGTCATTTGCTTTTTGTACCATGAATTACAATGATGTTCTTCCTGGACTTCATAAAAATATAATTAAAGCAGATTTTTGAACACTTGGGTGCTTTTATTTATTTATTTATTTTAAACAAAAACAAGCAAAGCCACAGCTGAAGTTTGTATGTTAATTGTTGAGTGAGGGACCAGAAGCGCTTGGATGTGTGGCTCCCACTATGTGCTTGTAGCAGAATTGGAAGGTTTCATTGTCAGAGATGGTTTTACACAGCAGTTTATGTCTCTGGATATTTTCATTATGTTGAAAACATGCACATTTTTTATTTTTATTTTTTAGATATATTTCCTTTATGTATGTGAGTGTTTCACGTGCATGTGTGTACAGCATGCGTGTGTACAGCATGTGTGTGTGCCTGGAGCCCGAGGAGTTGAGAAGAGGGCCATAGAGAGCCTTTGGAACTGGAGTTACAAACAGTTGTGAGCTGCGTTATGTGGGTGCTGGGAGCAAAACCCGCGTCCTCTGCAAGAGCAACATGTATTCTTCATTACTGAACCATCTCTCCAGCCCCGTCATGGCACTGAAGAACGTAGTTGTAGATAACTTAAACAGATACCAAATGGAATGATTTCTGTGCACTTAGTATGGGTTTGGAAGTTTAAACATAATTCTTGGCAACTAGTCCAGTGGTAATGGTTGTAGTAGGTGATTAGAGACAAAGGTGGGGCAAAGTAAGTGAGATGCTCTGTTTGGCTTGTGTGTGTGTGTGTGTGTGTGTGTGTGTGTGTGTGCACATGCACGTGTGCCTGTATGCGGCACACATGCCCATAAGTTTGTGGCATGGGGAGGGAGCAATCAATTCTTGCTTCTTTCAGTCCCAAATCTTAGCTTTTATCCAATGCTGGGAGTCATCTTTTTTCACAAACACTGGAAATTTGTTGGAAGCAGAAGTATCAAGATGAAAGAGACCAAACCCCACTTGTATGCCCCTAATGAGCTTGAAGTCTTTCTGTCTTGGGGCTTTTGAACATCTAATGTTCTATTCTGAGACCTTGGTTCATTTGTTATTATTTTTATTTTAGAAGCCATTGATGTAACACAGATTTTTAAATTAAATTGCTATGAATAGACCTTAGCTGCTCTTGATGATTTAAGGAGTCTTTAAAAATTAAAACAGGAAAGAAACATCATGTGTCTAGTAAAAATGTGGATGTTTGGGGCCAGAAGCTTAGGAACACAGGAGTCCTTTTCATGTCATGTTTTTTTGGTCACATGACCAAACACAGGAAAACAAGAGAGATCCATTTCTTGAGTCCTTTGAGAGTTGTGTAATAACCAAGAGGAGGCAATAAAGCTTCATTTTAATAATAGCATTTGATGTTGAGATCCTGCTCATTAAAATTTCACCTGCTCAGAGGATGGTTATGGGACTGACTCAGTCCCAAGGAAATCACACAAGAAACTCAGAAACTCTCAATCAAGATGTGTACAGGCTTCCCAATGCTGAATGTGAGGGGAGCTGCCAGTCTCTGCAACTCTGACGTAGACCGAGCCCCGTCAAGTGTGGAATTCCTGCAGGCTTTTTCCTTAGAAGCTGCATTGATGTTCCAAGTCTGAGCACTCAAGTGACCGGAAGGGTTGTTTGTAAAAGTAGCAGCATCCATGGAGGACAGAATCAAAGTTGAATCTGATCAAGTAACTTTTCCCACTTAAAAGTCTTCATCTGGTCCTGCCGTAAAACAATGTTCTATAACTTTGTGTAGAATTTTGACCAATTCTTCTAAAATTCTCAAGCTTCCAATGCAGTCTAGAATCTTAGGTTCAACCGCAATATGTTGTTGATAGACCACGTGGCTAATGTTTCCTCCATTAGGCATGACCCAGTGACCAGGCTTTATGCCTTTTTCCTAGATCAGGACCCATCATGTAGGTGTATTCAAGCAAAAAGCTTAGCGGAAACGTGAAAGAAAATAGCATGCCTGATATCTGTCCATTGTACTGTCTGCAGATGCACAGGACTTGTGCTGTGTGTAGCTATGCCCATTGATATTTCTACATGTTGGTTACTTTTCCCTATTTCTATCAAGCCATCTTTTTGTCTCCTTTTAGTGACAGTTGTTTTCTGTCAAGTAGCTGACGTCATACAGCACTTGGCAGCACAGAAAGCTTTTACATTTGGGCCATCTCATGTGGTCACAGTAGCCTTATGAAGACATGATGTTATATTCAGTTCACAGGCTCAGAAAAGGAGTCTCGTTTTGTGATTTGCTCAAGGTCCTGGTGCGATAGGAAGAAGGCAAGCAGGAGTATTACATCTCCTACATTAGCCTTCTTCCCCTACACACAACTTATACTTTGGAGCATTTATTTGCATCCCAGTCTTCCATAGAGTCTCTCCCCAGTGGCTAATTTGGAGCAGAGAATCAAGTTCTACCATGCATTCTGCATGGAAGAGCCCCTCCTGAAGACAAAGTGGTGTCTATGTGGCAAGCATCATTTTGCAGTGTCCGTAAGAACCTTGGTTTGGGGGAACCTGCACTCAGCTTCAGTGACAAGGCAAGGGGTGTGGGTGTTCCACATCTCCTCTTTATACCCAGTTCCTCCCTGTGGGTGTCACCTTGCCTAAAACTCTTCTTCCTCATGGCAGGAGCACCCTATTGCTAGGTACTACATTTACTAAGATGTGAAAGTGCTGTAAATTAGAAGCATCATCTCCCAGGAAAAGAGGAAACTTCTTGGTTTGTTTAGTCATCTTTTCTTGAGTGTTCAAGGCAGAGTGACGTTGTGGTTAAAAGCTTCTTGTCTGCACCCAATTGCTTATATTCAAATTGTGTTTTGCTACTTGCATTTTTCACAATCTCTACAATGAGAAGAGCGCACCTACCTCATTTGTGCTGGGCGCCACACAGATTCCCATGTGGAACGCTCAGGGGTAGTTTTCATGTACCAAGTGCTCCAGTTCTGCTCCTATACACCATCACCATTACTATCGTTTTATGATATGCTGAATCTTCTTGGCACTTAGCTACTGTTTAACCAGTCATCGGTTTCTTTCTGGTTTTAAAGAGACAGTGTTGCTGTGTTACCCAGGCTGGCCATGAATGCCCGGGCTCAAGTGGTATAGTTGGTATACATGTGGATGCCCAGTTTCCTTCCTTCCTTTCTTTCTTTCTTTCATTCTTTTAGAGCATAATTTCATTTTTCTCCATAGACCTTTCTGAATTATGTGAACTTCCCTTTAGTTTCTTTTCCTGTTTGTATGAAGAAGAAACTCCTACTTACGAGTTACAGGTATATACTTCTTGTTAGAAGAAATACAATATGTCTATAAAATATGTAATTGTGTTTTATTGCTAGAAATTAATAGGGAAAATTGCTCCTTTGTAGGAACTCATATATATATATATATATATAATTTCAGTCAGTTCCCTACTTTGAGTTTCTTTTGAATAAGTGGTCATTTTACACTGTTCTTCGTGCTGGCTTGTGAGTTATTTTCTTACATCTTATTGTTTTCTTTCCCCTTTGTTTTTCTCAGTGAGAGCAAGCCTTGTTATGAATATAGTGTAACGTGAGAAGGCATAATCAGTATTCTGAATATTTCCCACAGTTACTTCCTCTGTGTATCTTACATTTTCATTCCTATTTCAGCACAGTTTTTTTTTTGTTTGTTTGTTTGTTTTTTGTTTTTTTAATTTACTGTGCTTTCTTAGCTTTCTATTGTTGGAGACAGACTCTTGCTATGTTGCCTGTGTTGCATGGGCTGGTGTCAAGCTCACAATCCTCCAGGCTCACTCTGCCATTTAGCTGGTAAAGCTGGAGCCTGCGTGCTTTGCTCTAAATAGTGCTCTGAATTTATTTCTTTTAATGTTTTTCTTTTAAAATTAATTTAGACCTGCAAAACAGTTTAAAACAAGTACAGCAAATTCCTGCACACACTTTACTTGTCTTTCCTAAATGATAACATCTTACATAACCTAGGTCAAATCCACCCAGGGCTCCACACCTTGGGGTTTCCCCTGGGCTAGCAGCCCCAGACGCTGGTGCTCTGCAGCACACAGTTCAGCCTGAGATGCAGAGTGCAGATGCAGCTCCTGGCAGACGGGTATGGGTCCAGACTGCAGACAGGGCACCCGTCCTCAGGAACCCAGAGACTTCTTTGTGGACCAGCTACATGGCCTGACGCCAGACCTACCTGTGCTCCACACAGTGTGGACCCCTCTCACCCAGGGCACTCCAGCTCTGGTGTTCTATAACTCCCAGGCCGGTCCCTTGGCTCAGTCCTGCCAATCAGACAGAGTGTGTAATAGGTGCCACCATCTTGGATCTCCTACATAAATAATGTTTAATAAACTCTCTGCGCACTCCATGGTCCAGTCAACTTAACACATAAAATCAGTCATCACACTTTCAGGAATCTGATAGCACACAGTGCCTTTTTGCCTCATTACAGATAATATTAACTCAGATGGATCACTTGGATAGGCAGTCTTCCAGGTTTCTCCACCGAAACAGTAGTAACTTATTTGGCCACTATTTTGTGGTAAGATACTGGAGACTATGTAAACGCGCTATTTTCCATGGCATTAATCTATTTTAGCACCCATTAATGATTCTTAAATGAAATAATTATTACTCTGTCACTGAAAGATGACTTAAAAATTCTATTCATACTTCATTTTAGATTCTACTATCTTATTTATTAATTGTTTATATAATTATTGGTATGAATAACTTTGTTTTGTTTTCTGGATTATAATTCATAACTATATGTATTTTGTTGCTCAAATTGTCCTAGGTTGGGTACTAGGAGTCTGTCTTTAATTGTTTTTGAATGGTTTTACTTCATAAATTTTCATTTCTTTTATATAAGATTATTATAATAAACAAGGTTCATTATTATAGCATTACAGGTTTTTTTGCATGGAAATCTTTTAGTATTTTATTTCTAAAACTGTTTGATTAAATATACTACACTAGGTGATTATAATTTAATAGGTATAACAGAACATGACCCCCCCACTGGCCCCCCCAAAAGAAAAACCTAAGAATACCAGGCACAATGGCTCTTTCTTACTATCAAGTTATTTTGCTCTTCATATGAATAATCACTTGAATCTTATGGCTTTGGGTTGACATGTTCTAAAGACATTCTCACCTTCCGGAGCAACTATTTCAAAGTGAGATATGAAAAAAATAGAAAATATTGACATTTTAAAGTAAGTTCTATGAATTATTTTTATAAATAACAGTATATAACAGTATATAACATTTAATGCTCATCTTCTTTTTGTAACTCATTCATTTTTATCTCCAAGTCTTGCTGGCTGAGAGAGGCATAATATATCATCTATATTCATTGGCTTTAGTTTTACTTCAGATCACAGAAAGCAATTCTAGCTCTCTCATTCCAAAATGAATTTATTGAACAGATGTGTGATAGCCCATAGAATCAGGTAAACAACTTTTAAAAAGTGGTTCAGAAAAGGCAGATATGCATCAGAAGGGGCTGCATGGATCCATAAAGGAAGGGCTAATGAACAGATCCTTAAACTCCTCTGAAGGTCAGTGTGATTCCTTTAAAGAGTCAAACACCAAAGACAAAGCAAGTGCTGGACCTTCCTTGACAGCCATAGAAAGATCAGGTCCACCTAAAAGCCAAGAATGGCCATGGGCGTACCCATAACCCCAGCAGTAGGCATGCTGGAGCAGGAGGCTTGCAGTTTTGAAGCTGACTTTTTTTCTTCTCTTTTTGAGATTATAATATAGTTGCACCATTCTCCCTTTACGTTCTTCCTTTCAAGCCCCTCCATTGCCTCTTCTTGCTTTCTTTCAAATTCACTGCCCCTTTTTTTATCCTTTGTTATATATGTATATATACACACATTCCTAGGTATAATCTGCTCAATATGTATAATTTTTGGGTGACAAGAATTTTCCTGGGGAGATGTTTCTTCTTAAGGTTTTATTGCTGTGAAGAGACACCATAACCATGACAACTCTTACAAAAGAGAACATCTAGTCAGGGCTAGCTTACAGTTTCAGAGGTTTGGTCCATGGCTGTGGCTGCATGAGGGCATACACGGTGCTGAAGAAGGAGCCGAGAGTTTTCCATCTTGATCTGCAAGCAGCAGAAGGAGACTACCACAGTAGGCATAGCTTGAGAAGATGAGATTGCAAAGCTTTCCTCCACAGTTGACACACCTCCTCCAACAAGGCCACAGCTACTCCAACGAGATGTATTCATTGGGAATAGGATCGAGAACTGTACATTTTGGTTGGTTGTGGTTTTCTGTGAAGGTCTCCATCTATTTCAAAGAGAAGTTCCCTTGGTGTAGGTTGAAGACTACATAGCAAAATCCTTACAAATAAGTAAATCAATAAATAATAAGTGTCCCCTGAGGGATATCGTCTAGTTCCTGAAAGAAGTATTCAGAATCAAATGACTTGGTGTGTTGGCACATGCCTTTAATCCAAGTACTTGGGAGGCAGAAAACGGAGGATTTCTGTGAGTATGAGGCCCGCTTGGTTTACATAGTGAGTTCCAAGATGGTCAGGGCTATATCGGAAGACCCCACTTAAAAAAAAAAAAAAAAAAAAGAGGAAGAAGCAAAAAAGGTCAAATGAATTTCTTCAGGGGAGGAAATAAACAGGAGTAAATCTCTGGAAACTTCAGTAAGGCAGTAGGGAAGAGAGACAGGAAAAACAGCCAATAAATGTGTTATCGCAAGCATTTCCCACACTAGAGGAAGGTTATTAGTGTAAACAGACTGGAACATAGATAACATGTTGACAGGTATGGAAGCTAGGCTGTTTCCCAACCACATCCCTTTCTTTATAAGATTTGTTGAGGACTTCTGAGCCATTAGCCCTATGACACTTGGGCTTGTGTGTGATCAGTGTGCTATCCCAGCCAGACAAAAGGTCTTCATAAAACAATCATGGGAGTTTTTAGTGAGCAGCCTCTGTGATTAGAGGCGATTCAATTGTGAGGCTAGGTAGCAAGTGCTTTTACCTGCTAAGCCATCTTGTAAGAGACTGGAAGCTGAGCAGACGACAATGATACTCATTTTACAAAAACAGTTATGTGCATGCATGTCAAGTTGTCATGGTCTGCATCAATCAGGATCTTTCAGCTACAAGTAGAAAGCTGTCACTCCATAAGAGCTAAAAGCTTAGAGACAGAATCCAGCATTGACAGGCTACGTTATGCCGTAACAATAGCGGCGTCTTATTTCTCATTTATGAAAGCCAGCCAACTTAAGTTCCTGTGATTATTCTTTCAGAAGAACACAGTAGGGTGTCCATCTGAACACAGCCTTTGTTTGCATAAAGTCATGTGGCCATATTTTGCTGAGAAAGAGATGTTGTTTTTGTGTGCCTGCTACTCTGCGGGGACAGTAGACTGACACCCAAAGGTAGTAAATACTCCGAAGGCCTGGAGGTTCATGTTTCCAGTGTTGTTGCAGTGGCTCAGCAATTATCAAAGACACAGGTGCTGGTGTTGAGGGTGAGGAAAAAATGCCTCAGAGCGCAGCACTTCCATGCCATATGGAGTGCTCTGAACTAAGAGGCCTGAGGAGCCTTGAAAACAGATTTAGAATGGAGGTCTCTCTGCCTCCTAGCTATAGCTCCTAATCTTCTCTGAAGCAAAATTTCTTTTCTGAAACTAAAATTTCTCTTCTCAAAGGCAGTCATACATCTAGAACAAACCTTCCCCAAAGTCAGTCATGAATATTAAAATTATCACTCAACATTGTAAGCCCTAGCCAGAAGGAAATTCTGTGACATACCTACCTAATTACTGACTGTATTAATTACTTACTACATCAATTACTTTCTATGCTGCTGTGGTCAAGACATGACAAGAAGCAATTTAAAGGATGTTAGGTTTATTTTTGGTTTACAGTTCAAGGATATACAGTCCCTCCTTGCAGGGAGGTCATGGTGGCAAAGTCATGGCAGCATGCCATATTGGACCCACAGTCAGGAAGCTGAGAACAGTCCATGCTTGCACTCAGCTGGCTTTCTCCTTTATGTTTAGACCAATACTTCAGCCTGTGGAATGGCCCTACTTACATTTAGGGTGGATCCTTAAACCTCAATTAACGTATCTGCAAAATCCCTTACAGACATGCCTAGAGATTATTTTCATGCAGGTTCTAGATCCCATCAAATTGACAATGAAGTTTAAGTATGGTGCCCATCCTTGCCTAGGTCCCATCAATTTAACAATAAAGGTTATGTATGGTGCCCATCCTTGCCTAGGCCTCATCACATTGACAATGAAGGTTATGTATGGTGCCCATCCTTGCCTAGGTCCCATCAAGTTAACAATAAAGGTTATGTGTGGTGCCCATCCTTGCCTAGGTCTCATCACATTGACAATGAAGGTTATGTATGGTGCCCATCCTTGCCTAGGTCCCATCAAGTTAACAATAAAGGTTATGTGTGGTGCCCATCCTTGCCTAGGTCTCATCACATTGACAATGAAGGTTATGTATGGTGCCCATCCTTGCCTAGGTCCCATCAAGTTAACAATAAAGGTTATGTGTGGTGCCCATCCTTGCCTAGGTCTCATCACATTGACAATGAAGGTTATGTATGGTGCCCATCCTTGCCTAGGTCCCATCAAGTTAACATAAAGGTTATGTGTGGTGCCCATCCTTGCCTAGGTCCCATCACATTGACAATGAAGGTTATGTGTGGTGCCCATCCTTGCCTAGGTCTCATCACATTGACAATGAAGGTTATGTGTGGTGCCCATCCTTGCCTAGGCCTCATCACATTGACAATGAAGGTTATGTGTGGTGCCCATCCTTGCCTAGGTCCCATCAAGTTAACAATAAAGGTTATGTATGGTGCCCATCCTTGCCTAGGTCCCATCAAGTTAACAATAAAGGTTATGTGTGGTGCCCATCCTTGCCTAGGTTCCATCACATTGACAATGAAGGTTATGTGTGGTGCCCATCCTTGCCTAGGTCTCATCACATTGACAATGAAGGTTATGTGTGGTGCCCATCCTTGCCTAGGCCTCATCACATTGACAATGAAGGTTATGTATGGTGCCCATCCTTGCCTAGGTCCCATCAAGTTAACAATAAAGGTTATGTGTGGTGTCCATCCTTGCCTAGGTCCCATCAAGTTGGCAGTGATGTTTAAGCATGATGTCCATCCTTGCCTGATAACAGGTCACAAGACCCTTCTCTCTGAGCAGTCCTGCCTCTTACCTGAGAAAAATTATTGCTGCAACTCAAAGAGAAGGTGGACAGTCAGTCAGTCCTTGCTGGGCTTCCCCATCAAACCATTAAATTGTATCCTTTTTGTCCAACCACATTTCCACATGCCTGGTTGCACCTGCTTCATAGAACCTAAGCATAAATTTAATGTTTTTTCACCATGTCACAAAAACTACAATCAAACAAATGTGTTTTGATTTTCTATTGCTAACTTGTCTCTTATTACAAGAATTTCATCTGTTACCCTTGTGATGGGGAAGAAGTGGATTGCTGCTTTCCACACTGCACCGTCATTTCAATCTGGCATCTCTGATTTGTCAGGAACATCCTTTTGTCACAAAGTGTCTGCACCAACTCCAATGTCAGTTTTCCTTACATCAGCATCCAAAATCTAGAACAGGAGATTGGGGTCTCTCGGGTTTTTTTGTTTGTTTTTGTTTTTGTTTTTACCATATGTTATAGGACTTTCTTCTCCTCTTTTTTTCCCCTCCCTGCCCTTCTTTCTTCTCTTCTCACACCTGTCTCTCCCTCAGCATCACACCAGATTTCACAGAGGGCTTACATATTCTCTTCACTCATGAATGACAAACCTTCACTGACCTGGAAGAAATAGGAATGTTACCCAATCAGCAAAGAGTCAAGCATGCACTTCGGGAGATGGGAGAGCTCCTCTTTATGACCCACAGGAACCCAAGCTATTTTTTTGCAAAGGTATAACAGCCTGCTACAATTGCCTACAGCTTTTATAGTTCAGGTAACAGGTGATTTTTGTGTCCCATGCTCACCAAAAGGAATTTTGTCAAAGTTAGGCATGTTTACAGGAAAAGAAATTTGGGAGGCAAACATTTGTAGGCATGGAGCTGCTGCTGCTGCTGCCACCACCACCATGGGGCTGTGGGGCTGTGGGACTGCAGGGCTGTGCAAGGGCTGAAAACATCAAGGCCCTACCCAGAGTGCCAGAGGGCAGCTGGTGCCAAGGGTGGAGTGTGTTTAGCAGCCTAGAGCTCGCTTGGGTACTGCCACTAACTATGCTGCTTAGCTACAAGTTCACCCTGACTCTAAGGAACAACAGGATGTCTGAGACGAAGAATGGTTCATTGTCTGGATTGGGTCAGTGTTTCTGCTGGAGGCCATGTTGGTGTCTGTGGTCCATGCTGCCTCTGGGGGTCATGCTGATGTCCCTGATCCAGACTGCCGCTGCATGCTGTGTTAACGTCTGTGATCTGTGCTGCAGCAGGAAGCCACATTGAGGTCCACGTTCCATGCTGCATCAAAAACTATGCTGATGTCCATGGTCTGTGTTGACAGTGGAGACCATATTGATCATGTTCATGATAATGTTGCCACCATGACCAGGTTAATGTCTGTGATCCAAGCTGCTGTAGGAAACCATGTTGATGTCTATGATAGAAGCTGCTGTAGGAAACCATGTTGATGTCTATTATCCATGCTGCTGTTGGCTGCTGTGGGTTAGGAAGCCGCTTTTGCAGTGGAATTGATGATTGCAGACTCATAACTGAGAATGAGAGTCATTGAAGGCACCCCCTAAGACATCCCCAAAAAGAAAAGAAGAAATAGTCCAGACAGGAAGTATTGAAGAAAGTCCTTTAAAAATGTGA
The DNA here is from genome assembly GCF_903995435.1 of Acomys russatus. Lineage (NCBI taxonomy): Eukaryota > Metazoa > Chordata > Mammalia > Rodentia > Muridae > Acomys > Acomys russatus. Next base: position 39,693,390 of record NC_067151.1, on the reverse strand, counting down.
TAAAAATGCTGATGTGTAAAGTGTTGTTCTTCACAGTTGATGGATTATGGTGGGGATGGGGTGGGGAAGGACTCAGTTTTCTTTAAGGAACTGACTTCTGGGAGTTTTACCATGCTCAAATGAGTATATGAGAAACACAAATTGATCTTGGTGTGTTGGAGGGCAGCAGAAGAGTGGGAGAGTTGACCTTGGAGACATGTAAAGCAAGTGTGGTCCAGGTGCATTGTGTGAAATTCCCAAAGAATCAATAAAAATATTATGTTGGGAGAAAAATTAATTATGCTCTATTTCTCACAATGGGGAACTAGTATTTCTTTTAACCATCATTGATGATTAATAGTAGAAACTAGAACATACTCTGAGTCCCTTGCCATTCAAGTGTAAGAAACTCTTTCTAAAGTAGAAATCTTCCAGTCTGTCCTAGACAGAAAAAAGAAAGAAAGAGAGAAAGAAAGAAAAAGCCCTGCCAATAGTGACAACAATCAAATCAAAAGTAAAAGAGAAAAAGTGATTCAAAAGTGAACAATTTCTGAGAATATATGTGCTTATCTGATTAGCACATGTAAGAAATCTAAATACTTTATTACAGAACACACAATATGGTGAGAAAGCTGTTGAGGGGAAGACTCAGCTTTGAGGAGCTCTGAAACTCCTTCCTCATGTAAATCAAAAACATGCTGTTTCAATAGTGTAACAGTGGAGTTGAATAAAACAGACAGGAAGAACAGAAACTGCAGCACAGCCTTAGCACAGGACCCATGAAAAAGAACGTTTGTTTAGTTTTATTTGTTAAGAAGCAGGAGTGATGAGGAGGGCCAAATCTATGTTGGGATCATGAATGACTCATTGGTGGATTAGTGTGTTATAGTGAGCCGAAGGAAAAGACAGATACCTTTCCACTGTACATTTTAAGTCTAAATAAATTTCAGATGGATTAATTTGTAAAAAAAAAAAAAAAAAAAAAAAAAGCCAAAAAGTTTTAGAAGAAAACACAATTGGACATTTGAACAGATGTGAGCTGGGGTTCGTGGGGGGAGGGGGGCGGCCAGGAGTTCTCATTGAAGAAAAAGGTGTGACGAATTGGCCAGCTCTCGGGTCTTGTGACAAAATGCCCGAGGTAGTTGCTTAAATGGAGGCAGCTGTTTCATTCCTGGTTTGGGAGGCTTCAGTGTGTGATTGGCTAGCCTTGGGCCATGAGGTCCATGCCAGTGTGCAGCATCTGGGCAATGAGTGCATGCGTGATAGAGCAAATATGCTCACCAATGGCAGCTGGGAGATAATGCTGGGGGGGGGGGTGGCGAGAGGGAGAACGAGACTAACACTCCTTTAAAGACATACTTTTTTTTTTTTTTTGAGCTTTCACCAATTATGTCCCTCCTCTTCAGAAGTCTACTCCTGGAAATTTCCAGTGTCTTTTGTCCTCCATCTGCTTCCTGGGTCTTCTTCTCAGTGTGTCTGCTGCGTGTGTGTTTCCTCACCCCCAGGGCGTGCTTTTCTTAGTTTGCTAATTCTACCTGTGGTGCAGAAAATGTCTGCGATGCTACATCCTGTACTTCAGAGTTTTCCGGCCTTTTAATTCCTTAACTGGGGAGGGGGAAGCAAACTCAGCCAAGACCTGTTGGCTGTATCATTTCTATACTGTATGGATTTGGGGGCTTGCTTCCAGATTTCTTCAAAAAATCAGTATCATTTTTGGAACCTCATCAGAATTGTTTTTGAGGACTACCAACTCATGTAGTTCAAGTCACTGGATTGGATGCCTGGGTCCATCACACCTGTCCATGTTAAGCCCTGGACCGCTCCTGACACCCCTGGAAACCCCAGAAGCTGTGTGTTCCAGGTTTACCTGAGAACTCCTAGAGGACCTCAGGCTGCTCTTCAAGTGTCAACACTCTTCAGATTCACATGAGTCCCCATAAGGGAGGCACCTTGCTGAGGTACAACCCTCTGATGGTTAAAATGTCTCTGTTGGCTTTACTTTACATCAGGGCCCTTTTTTATAGGCTTAACACAGCCCTGTGTAGTCCAATGTCCTTCCTGGACTCCAGAGTTCTTTGAAACAGATTTTAAAAAATAGAAAGATGGAAACAAGATCCATTACACCAGCACTGATTTTGGTGCTATTGAATAATGCATTTCAATACCAAGATCTGGTAAAGGGCTCATACGGGCCAGCGAATTCACTCTCTCATTCTTTAGGAGGACTTCTTGCTCTGAGATGAGGGATGCCATTTGGAGGAGGAATACACTCATATGTAGGCCCTAGCTCCAGTAAAGCTTTTCCTTTTAATTTTTTCTCTTGTTGACACCTGTGTAGAAAAACAAAATTGTCAGAGACAAATCTGTGTCTCAGTCAGTATGATAAATGCCTCTGCCGAGAATTGCTAATGAATCACAAGGCCCATTCCTAATCTGGAATCTTTGTATGCAGAGTTCATGAGGCTGACAAGGTATGTACCAATCTCTAACTCAGAACGCTGTCCAAAAGCTCCCTGGCCTGTGCCTGTGAGATACTTAGGGAGTTTCTTCATAAATAATCAGATTACCAGGAGTAACCTGGTGCTCCCACAGGACTTCTGGTGCTAATCTCACCTTCAAGGCTGAGTCTGGCATGACTAAAAGGACCCAAAGACAACCTTTGAGATGGATGGAGCTGGGAGCCCTGAGGCATACTCAAACCTTTGCCTACCTGGGAGTGGTCCTGATTACTCTCACCCTGTGGTCGGACATTTCTAGATTCTGGATCCATCACTTTTTATCCCAATTACACTCAAGCCACACTCCTCCAGCAGCCCCAGTTCCCTTGGTGGCTACCCCAAACCTGGCTTAAAGAAGTGACAGACTGAGTCGCCTATGGCTACAGGCTCCCTTTGTGAAGGGAGAGACTTACTTCAGGGAATTGGCACAGACTTGGGCATTGCAGGACAGTTACAATGGGCCACTTCAGAAGAGAGACTCTGATTAGAAAAGGCTTCACCGTCTATCATAGGATTCAGGGTTGGAATACTACTAAAGGGTGAAGTGTGTTAACAAAAGAGAACTTAGGGTTAAAAGAATGGATAGAGGCCACAGGACAGATTTCCTGGGTGGAAGCTTGTACTCAAACCCAATAGGCTTTGAGGAAATTCTAGTTAGAATGAGAACACTCTTCTAGATGTTGAGGCTAAATATCACCATGTTTCACCAGCTATGTGTGGGAGTGTGGGGCCATGAGACCGGGGAAGCTGGCCCAGAGCAAGAGTGAGGTTGAGGCATGTCCAAACCCTAAAAATCTCATCTTCAGGCCAGCCCTGTTCTGGGCCTGTATATCTAGCTCATGTACCTTTATGTCCTCCACCCCTATCACCCTTGAGGTGGTCACATAGCCTGGTGGCCATGTTAAACTTCCTCTCTTCTTATGAGGTCATGTCCAGCAAGCACCTAGAATTCTTCTTTATGCAAATAAGTCATTCCCAGCACCCTGGCCCCAGCCGATGATATACACTTATTCTGAAAGCCTCTACTCACCCCTCAAATGTTTAAACACCCTTTGTTTCCCCCAATTAAATGATCTGTCTCACTGAAGCTGTCCCCTGAGAAGTCTATTTCTCATGCACTCACTGCCAACCAAGATCCTGCACTGTACTCACCTGCGCCTGGCTAAGCTTCTCTCTCTCAAATCCAGCTTGGTGCACAAGGAGCCTAAGTTCCCCAAGGGAGAAGCAGACACCAGGCAACACTTATGGTACCCCACTCCTCTGGAAAATAACCTCCCATAACTGAAATGTAACATTCGGTGTCCTAACAGCCCAAGTTCCTATGCTAAATGAGGGAATTAAATATCTATTGTCAAAGGATTAGGAGGGATTATTCAAAATATCTGCATTGTACCCCCTGATGGGCAATTTTATGAAGCACAACACTGTTTCCCTTTCATATTACCAACTGGAAAATGGCATCCAACTTTACTCCCAACAGGAATGAGACCCAGATTTCACCCAAACTTGGCCTCTGGTTTCCCCTTCCATCAGAAATTATGTATGGTACATGGGAAATTCTATGTATTGTTGGGATGGAGTAACTAATGATACACTTCCTCTTATCAGTTTCTGATGAGAGGTCTCCAAACACTCCTTCAATCCTACAGGGCTCTGGTGCTGTGCTCAGCCAGCCTTATCGGTTCAGTTCACCTTACTAAACAAAACTTATGTTAATCATGATGTTGAGGGACTTTCCTCATTAACCTTGTCTCTTAAGGCTCCCATGAGGTTATCATAGAGGAATCTCAGTTGTCAACTTCTGAGCTTAATTTAGCTGATGAAAAGGTTTCATGAACTCTTGAATCAGACAAATGCCTTCCTCCACAGTGTATATATCTTACAGTAGACAATGTGACAGTCTCATTGTTGCCTATGACAGAGCCTGCTGAGAATTCTTTGAATGATTTTCTTGCCTTTCTCTTCCTCTTATAAAGGCAAAAACTGCCTCAGCTATTTTCTAAGTTTGCTTTTAGTAGGACTACTAACAGTCTCACCTTTTACATGTTATAGAGATTACCTCACTCTATAACAAGCTCCAAAGATACATACCATCAGCAAATGACTGTCTTATGCTCTGGATCATTGCCAGCTCTGTGATGGCTGGCTCCCACTTCATCAACCCTTTGTCAGCACCAAGTACCTAAGAGGGCTGTCACACCCAACCCCCCTAACAGCAGTTAGGGTGACATCTGAGAGGAAAGAAGGAGAGGCCAGGAGTTAGATTCTCTGAGAGGCAGAGATAAGGGAGATGGACCAAGGTTAGGTGACAAAGGTGGTGGATTTCTAAGATGGCCTTTTTTCTCCTGACTGCAGCTTTTATCCCCACCATATGACACCTGCTGGTGGACTGATTCAGTGGAGTCTGAGCCTAGATCAGGACATGTCTTACCACAGTTCTGAGCCAATCATCCATTGTGGCTATAATTAACCAACTCTTTATGAGGAGAGGAAATTTCTTCAGGAGCTTTAAAACCCCAGCCTTCCAGAAGATACTGGAGCTTTGGGACTCCTGAGTCCCCTCACCCCTGCTTCACAGAGGCTCTTTTTTCTCTTGTGTGTATGCTTTCTCACCTCCAATAAACACCTTAACTGAAAAAACAAAATGATACAAAAGGCTTACCCCTTTAGAGGGGTATCCTGCTATAGACTGGTGATCAAATGTTAAGTTACCTGGTCCTTAACACAAAGAACCACAACTGGTCCATGTGAAGACAGTGAAAGACTTTCAAACATCCAGTCCTACATGGGATGTCTTCATAAACTCTCACATTTCAAGGCTCAGGGTTCGATACAGAAGAAGAAGCAGAAAGATTGTCAGAGCCAGAGGTGGTGGATGTGGTCAAGGTAATTGTGTCTTCCAAACGCAGCAGGGCTGATGAACTCGCAGAGACTGTGGCAGCATGCCCAGGGCCTGAATAAGTTCAAAACAGAAAAAGAATCCCAGCAGGGAGAAGGAAAACTGGTCACAGAATCCCATCTTAACCTACAAGCTATTTGCAGCTGATATCTAGTGAATGGCAAAGCCGCTTTTCTCCAGTGGGGTGTCACTTGGTATATCAACCACACAGGGCTGGCCCCATGCTCAGGAGTAGTTGGCCAACACAAAATAGTATTGAGTCTTCAATACTCTTGTTTTTGTTTTGTTAATTATGTTTTCATTTTTGTTTTGTTGCTCTTTTTAAAACTAATATACTGCCATATATTACAGTATAACTTAAAAATGCTGTTGTAATGAAACTTAGTATTAATAATAAAATGTTAATTGGGAGGATTAAAAATCCTCCAAAATATAAAACATTTGGCAGGCTAAAACATAGTAGTGCATGTATATAAAAAATGTTATTGTTAGTATGTAAATAGCTCTTGTATGTCAATGAGAATGCAAATATTCCAAGTGAGAATACATGAAAATCCATTATGACTGACTTAATCCATTATTACTGATGGATTGTATGTAAGTTATTTCATTTATAGGCATCTATGTAACACACACACACATACACACACAAACACACACACACATCTTAATAACATATTGTCCTGATTTACCAAGAGGGAAAATAACAACCAGAGAAAATTAAAGGCAAAGAAGGTGTATTCCATGACATGTATCATATAGTTTTATTACAGCATATTTAATTGTTTTAAGGGTTGGTACATTTCTTCAATACTTGTATTAACATTTTATATATTGTGATGTGTTTTAAATTAAATGCAACTGTAGCAGGGCAATTGTTCCTTTTCCAGCTGGATTATGGCTTCCTATTCTATCAATTCCATTTCATTTCTTCTATGTTGACAGTGATGTCATTCTTTCATTATTGTAAAATTTTAGATGAACCTGAGTGAATGGGGTGCTGTTAGTATTCTTCTCTGCTATGACAGCTTAGAAACTAAGGAAGTGATTATCGGCTGCACACTCCATTGAGGACACTACAGCCATGACTACTGACTGGCCACACGTAATAGTATCCAGTGAAGCTAACTGTTAATAACTGTTGTTTACTAAAAAGTATATAAGATAATGTGCCAATAATCCTCTGTGTCTATGACTTAGACACAGGCAGGTCAATGAAAAGTTAGCTGCTGTGTTTTATGTAGTCCAATAGGGGCACGATTCCATGAGAATGAATCTCCAGTTCCCAATGACTTGGTTGAGGACAAACACCAGAATAGAACAGATCCTATCACACAATATGAGGTAGCCTGTTTGTTTAGGAAATGACACTTCACGTTCTATCTTCCACCAAACCAGAAACTGATGTTGCATGCCATGACTACTCGATTCATGACCCAAGAGGAGGGACCGTCTCATGGAGAGCCATTTTATCTGAAAGACAGCCACCATCTAGGTGACTAAATTGCTTATGTAACTGCTGGACCCTGATGTGTCATCTGTAACATTCCAGAAGAAACTGACAAAAATTAATTTACAGATTCTAGAGATACTAACAATTGTGCCCAATAAGTTAAGAGGGGCAAAACAGGAGCTGCAAGCAGGGGTTGAGGATGCCAGCAGCAACCACCTAGGGATAGCAAGGGAGCTACTGCAGAGGAAGTGAGTGATCTGCACTGCCAGTTTTCCAGACTTCCATATGTTGTTCAAGGTTAGACTGAATGGTCCTGAGAGAAGGTGAATAGACTCAAGACCATCTATGACAGATTTTGAAAAACAGACACTAATTCCAATAAAGCTAGTGTGGTGTTTGTGATACTGGACACTAACAAAAGTTCTCAGATATTGACTATATGGGGGTATTCCTGCTCCACTGCACCACCCATCTGTCTATCTACAACTGATATAATTCAAACCTAAGAGGCTCAAATGACCCTACCTTCCTAAAAAAAAGTCTTAAGAGAACTAGATGCTTTAGGCTTCCAAAATCTTTTTTATTTTTTCAAAGTTAGATAATAGGAGTTTATTTTTTAGGGACTACAAAGTAGAAAAGGGAAAGAGCATAAACAATTTAATCTAGGCTTCCAAAATCTTAAAGAAACAACTAGAAAGGGGAAAAAAGCACTTACTGCTTCCCAGCATTGATTCTTCTTATTAACCCTTCATTTGGGGGTTACCTCCAGAATTCCGTGTCAGTGTTTATATGTAAAACTAAGGTATTTGGAACTGTATTAGATGATACTGTCTTCCTAGGATAGGATTTGGTTGTGGTGGGGATTAGTGCTTATCTTTTATCAAGCTTGAAATCTGAATGTGAATAATGAACATAGTTTATGAAATTGACTCTTGGCCCAAGAGGCAGGTGTGATTCTGCAATTTAAAGCCTGTGTAAAACCAATATTCCCTCTTAAGCTTCACTGCTTGTCAGGCTCAATTTGTCTGGTTGTTCAAAGGACAATGAAGCTTGCCTCCTCTCCACTCTTTCCCTTTCTCTCAGAGGTCTTTCTTTCAAAACTGTCAGTGGCATTGTCACCGTTCCTTCAGTGTAACTTGAAGAGCTCCAAGTGTAGTGCACCTTCCTGAGCTCTGAACTAAACTGGATACACACAGAAATGATCATCTTCTTTATCTTGTCTGAATACAAGAGTAAGCAGGAAAGTGCTCAGGTGATGCAAAACAGAAAAAGTATTTGCAAATGGGTAAGTCATTATCTGTGTAGCTTTGCTCACTGCAGCACCTGCTTATCACATAATGCTAATTCCTTAGAATTAATAAAAAACGTTTCCAAGGTTACACACAATATTATGAACAAAATAATTGAAATGTATCAGAGAAATTTCTAAGCTTAACTCACGTGAATGTTGAATTTTGAGGTGCCAATGTCTACATATAATATAGAAACTGTGAATACAACATGTTTATAGTCTGTGTACTGGAAGAGATCTTTGCATTGATGAGGTGTGCTTTGAACAGGGGTTCACAGTCACTTCTCTGCCTTTGGCTGAGATCAAGTGTGAAATGTGAGAATACTATTTTATTTTGTTGTTGTTGTTGTTGTTTTTGATTAAGAATCATAATTAAAAATTAGGAAAAATAGTTTTCTAAGTGTGAACTAGAGTCTCAGATTGTCATAGTTTTGATCTGAAATGTCAGCAAAATACATGTGCTAAAAGGCTGGGTTGTCAGCTCGTGGCAGAATTGGGAAGCAGTATAACCTTTGAACATGAGCTCGGTTGGAGGAGGTAGGTCACTGTAGGTCACTGTGCCCTTGAAGGAGAGGCTGGGACTCTCACACCTTCTCTCCCCATTTCCTGGGCATCGTGAGGTGGGCGCATGTGTTCCTGCAAGTTCTCCATATGAGGATGCTTTGCCTTGACACAGACTCACAGCAAGTGGATCGAAGTGATTATGGATTAATATCTTAAAACAGTAATTCCCAAAGGATCCCTCCTTCTTTATGTTGATTTCTTTGGTATTTTATAACAGTAACAAAAAGCAATCGATACAGTGATGTACCAGGTTATTGCCTTAGTTGAATATTCTTGAACTGTGAATGTTAGTGCTATGTGTTGGATTGCATGAATCCAATGTGAAAGAATGATAGGTTGGGGTCTTAACACAAGTTTTTCAGAGCATCTTTATTTGGGTGTTGTGTAGCAATTTCCCTTTAGTCAAAATATCCCATCTTGTGGAAGCTCATTAAGACAAAGGGTGTTTAAAGGAAAGTAAAAGTGTTCCCTTTAGCAAGGAAGTTCATTAAATCAGAAAGTAAGCAACTCAGTAGCTTCAGGATATCCCTGAAACTGAACAGATCCACCAAGCCCCAACCTGTCAGGCTTATATAAGCAGTGAGGACAGCTGACATACACTCTCAGACCAGCCAACATGCTTAGTAGAGTTACAGAGCAGCTAAACTGCCTGAAAAAGATGCTTTCCAACCTGTCAAGATAATTGATTTATCCTATTTTACTTTTTACCTTCAAGTTATTCAGTTCCTCTTAGGTTTCCAGCTTTTGTGAGCCATCATCCATGCTAAAACGATGCTGGGTTTTTAATGTTATAGCTAGTTTTTGAGCCATTTCTGCTCCTGTAGGTAACCCCTCATCCACACTCCTGTAAGTAATCCCAATAAATTCACTGATTCACCAATTTGGACGTTGGTGGTATGGTGGTTTGAATGAGAATGGCACCCATAGGCTTATACATTTGAATGCTTGGTAATTAGAGAGTGGTGCTACTTGACAGGAATTAGGAAGTGTAGCCTTGTTTGGGTAGGTGTGGCCTTGTTGGAGGAAGTGTGTTACGGAAGGGCCTTTGAGTTCTCATATGCTTGAGCCAGGCCCAGCATCTCTTTCTCTTCCTGCTGCCTGTGGGTTCAGATGTAGAACCTCAGCTACTCCTCCAGCACCATGTCTGCCCACCATGATGTGTCCTGCCATGCTCCCCACCATGATGATAACAGACTACACCAGTGGAACTCTATCAGTGGAAGTCTAAGCCAGGGCCTTTATAAGAGTTGCTGTGGTCATGGTGTCTTTTCACAACAATAGAACATTGTCTAAGACAGAAGATGTGCTTCCTTCGGAATGTTGTTGGTTCCTATCTGAGGTGAGTAGATGTTTGTTCATTTCTACCCAAGAATAGTGTTCTACAGTAAATCTTTAGAGGAGTAATTAGGTGATGTTGTTACAATACACCCTCAGCATATTTGACCATGTCCTTATAGAAGGGAATAGTTGATTAAAAGATAGCCATTTGTAGAGAGGGGATGACACAAAGAAGCAATGAGGAGATGTCATTTATAAGTTAGGGGGTTGGGGGAGCTGTGGAAAAGATCCTTCCCCCACAGACCTCAAAAGAAACCTGCCTGCTGTCACTTTGGGAATTCTGGCCTCCAGAACTGCTGTTAAAAGCACCTGGTTTATCAAACTCTGTTATAGCAGTGGTCAAAAACCAACATAGGTAGTTAGTGTATAGCCTAAAATTGTGTACAATGTGTTGTGTTTCCAAGTGGAAAAGAACACTTTTCTGACTTTTCCTATTTTCCTTTCTTCTCCCTTCCTTTGAACATGCAGGGTGCTAGGAACACTGAAGGAAGATTTTTAGAGAAGAGATACTGTAGCCGCTACTTGTGTTGCTGCTGTGACAAAAATGCCTGAGAAAGCAACATAAGGAAGGAAAGGTTCCTTTTGGCTCACAGTTTGTGGTACAGCCATTAAAGAATGAAACTGTGGCAGGGATCCCAAGGCTGTTGGTCACCTTGAATCTACTGTCAAGAAGCGGAAAGAGATGATGATGGCCTTCTGTTTGGTTTCTTTCATTTGTTCATGCAGGGATCCTAGGCCATGTGTTGGTGCCATGCATATTCAGGGTGACTCTTCCCTCCTCAACCCTTTCAGGAAATGCCCCTGTACAAATGCCCATATTTGTATGTATCTTTTAAGTGGTTGATAAAGAAGATAAAACACCACTGTTTTAGTTACTGTTCTATTGCTGTGAAGAGATATGACCAAGGCAACTTATAAAACCAAACATTGAATTGGGGACTTACTTACAGTTTCATGAGGGTGAGTGCATGACCATCATGGTGGGTAGCACGGAAGCATACAGGTAGGCATGACTCTGAAGCAGTAGGGGAGAGCTACAGGAATGAGGTAGAGAGAGAGAGAAGCAATACATATATCACACAATATATATATATCACTCTCAAAGCCCACCCCCAATGACATACCCTCCCCAAAGAAAGCTTTGTCTTTGTCCTTCACCAAACAATTCCACCAAGTAGGTTCCAAGCTTTCAAACATATGAGCCTATGAGGTGTGTTCTCATTCGAACCACAGCAATTACACATAGTAGTCTTCAACAAATGAAAAAAATAAACCAAATTAATACACATGTAATTGTATTCTAAATATTGTAGGATATTGGATAAGAAGTCATTTTTAAGGTTCTTATTGGAACAACAGGTATTTTTAAAAATGTATTTATTTTTATGTGTATAAATGTTATGCCTGAATGTATTTTGTGTATCATATGTATGAAGCAATAGTATTATTGAAGACTGCTGTTTGAAAGGACACACACACACACACACACACACACACACACACACACACACACACAAAACAACTACAGTGTGGTTCACAGTTTTTCCTGGCCTTGGAGAGATGCCAAACTTCTGCTGAGAAATGTGTTTACATAAAGCTCCTCACTGCTACTGGGAAAAGAAGGTGCAAGGAGGTGGGGAGAGCTGAGGCTATAGCGTGGAAGGTTCCCCTCCTGAAATAGGATGTCATAGAGAGGCATGGATGGGCTAGAGTAGCACTTGGAAACAGTATCCTTGATCACCCAGGGTGACACCGAATGATGCCAGCCCTGAGAGAAGAGCACAACAGGTTCTCGGGAAATCCTGATGGTGCAGAGTCTGGCAACAAAATGAGATGAAAGGGCCTGATAAACTCAGGGAAATATTTCCCACAATAGACCACATGGGAATTATTCAGTCAACAGAGCCCTAGGTTAGCTCACAGTTAAAATTTCTTTGTAAAGTTTACCTACCTGGTGGCAGCAGAGTGTGAACACATTTTATTTTCCATCCCAGGCAGATATCATGTAAATTCATGGAAACGAACCTCAGAATTTAAAACGTTTTCTCTGTTGGATTCATTCTGATCAAGGCAGAAAATATGAGAAGTATTTACTTCCAAAAGGGTTTGAACTATTTGGGAATAGATTCAGAAAGTCTAGAAGCATCCCATTACCACCCACAAAAGCGTGAACAAGCCACGGAGTACTTGACAGCTGTGTATCAAACAAGATTTGAGTTCAATATTCAGACAGATCAAAGAGGGTCTGGAGTTTTTTTTGTTTGTTTGTTTTTTGTTTTTTTATAAAGCTTACTTGAAAGTTGAACCAAGCAGGGCCTGAGCACACTGTCCTGCTATTGTGGGAAGCTGGTCGGGCAGAGATTTGTTATGTCTCTGAAGCCTGACCTTATCATCTGTGTGAAGGTCAATAGGTTAGATTGCGTGACCAAGAACCCCCTTCTGCTCTGGTATGAGCCGGGAGAGCGGGCCAGCGAAGGTGAGAGGCTGGTAATTCTCAAAAGAGGAAACTTGAAACTCCAGTAATTACTCTATTCAGATGTATGTGTGGGATCTGTCATTTCTAAATGGGGAGGAAGACCCCCGTTATAAAGATCTTAATCTGGAGTCATCAGTGCTCACATGAGACTGTTAGTGGTATCCTCAAAGTGGATGCTATGGTATATGTGTCCATGACGGTGGTCATTTTGGATAGAGGGGTGATCCTGAGCTGTTAGTCCTGGATGCCTTCTGCAGGAAGCGTAAAGACTTAGTGTAGATGGAGTCTGAATAAAGATACTTCAGTGGGGTAGAGCGAATCCTAGCCCTTCCACAAAGAATGAGTCTCCCTGCCTATTCTCATTGGTGAAACCCAGCAAGAGAACCCATTGCAGGAGCCCACAGGGCTTCTGAGCAGTGTGAAAGTGCTCGTCACTAGGAAGCTACTGCATCCTAAAGAAGGTTATCTGTGAAGGCCCCTTTACTCCCATTCCTCCTTTTCTCTGGCTCTCAGAATACCCTGTCCCAGAATTACTGAATTGGTATCTGATAAAGATGAGCACTTGTATAAAGGAAATGTATGGTTTCGACAGTACAGAATCAAAGAACAGTCTCATTAGGGTCCAGAGAATCTTGGGGATGATCAAGACCAGATTTGAGTAAGAGAGCGTCTTTGTAGTCTCTAAGGTGGTGGCCATGTGCACACAGCAAAAAGCAAGACCCAAATGTACGTGCTAGTCCAAAGTAGAAAGCAGACTCATTAGATATCCTTCTGTCTGATGAGCTAATAGTGGCAGTATGAATCTACAACCACCTTTCCTGACAGAAACTAGTAATTTCAACATTTCAGCAACACACACACACACACACACACACACACACACACACACACACACACACACTCACACTCACACACACACACAGCTTTTTAAAAGCTCTAGATAGAGGTATATATATTTGAAAGACCTAATACATTTTTTGGTCAGTCTGTTACAGCTGGGAAATGGACAGGGATAAAGGTATGATGACTGCCACCAACTGTTTACATATCCATAGCATAGTATGAGTCTTCAGGAAACTCCATGAGGTATATTTTATTTTCCTCCATTTTTTTCCCCAGAGGAAGATCTTGAAGGCATTAAAGTTCAATAAGGTTTAATGGTTCGAACAAGCCAAGAGCTTAGATTGCAGTTTAACTCTTCCCTACTCTACAGCCTTACCTGCGTTCTGATCACATCAACTCCTAGGCCTGCACGTGTGTGCGCATGCACTTGTTTGTTTGCATAAGCACATGTTTGTGTGTGTGTGTGTGTGTGCGTGTGTGTGTGTGTGTGTTCCCGTGTGTGTGTTTGAGAGAGAGGGGGAAGGGGAGGAGGAGGGCAAGAGGGACAGGGAGAGGGACACAGAGAGAGAGACAGTGAGACACACACACACACACACACACACAGAGACACACACACACACACACACACACACACACACACACACACAGAGAGAGAGAGAGAGAGAGAGAGAGAGAGAGAGATAGATTTGTTACCTTGGGAGCTTTATGGAAACTAACCCTTACCCCTACCTCTATTTTGAAATTATAATGAGTTGTGAAGCAGAAAGCTTCCTGTGGAATTATTTGATTTAACTATTTTTATCAAGTGAGCCACTTTTAAAATGTATTATTCTTCTGAGTGTATTCATATGCTGGATGCTGAGGGAATTTAATAAGGGACTAAATGGCTTTACAAGCTTTTACCAAAAATGTTGATTTATATACACACTTGCCAAGTGCAATTTACAAACCTTAACATCTTACTCTTTTCTTCTTAGTCTTGAAAAAATGTTCTTGAAGTAACTATTTCATTATCTTCAAGAAGAAAGGAGGTATAGTGACAGCCTCCTGTGACTGCTGTGGCTGAGGTAGACAGACAATGAAATAAACTTTACATCAGAGAAGAAAAAAAAATGACTCTAGCCACTTTCCCCTATGTTCAATAAAGAGAATAGCATTTTGTGCTGCCCAGTTCGTGCTAAAATATCTGTTTATGAACATACTTATAACTTCTTTCTGAAAATGTTTTCTTTTTTAATTTTCTTTTTTTTAATATTTGAGAACTTTATACATGGGTACTGCATGAACATCAGCTCTACACCCCCCTCCTCAAAATCCATGTCCCCTCCCTGCCAAATTCATGGCATCTTCTTCTTTAACAATGGAGCCCATTTGCGCTACTTGTATGCGTAGGAGGATAGGACTGACTACTTGGGATTAGATAACATGGGGTAGAGGGTTGTCGCTGGAGAAGACCTATTCACGCTCTCTCAGCAGCCATAAATTACCTGTATTCTTTATCCAGGGATAAGACCTTATGAAATTTCCTCTGTTCACATTGGCATGTCAACTGGTGTTGTCACTTTACATGACTATAGCTTTGAGAGTTCAAGTGTAGAAGACACAATCTCCCAGCAGATATACTGGTCCTCTAGCTATTACAACCTTTCCACCACTAACTTCTGTGATATTCCCTGAGCCTTAGAAACACAGGTTGCGTTGTAGATGTATCAAGTGGGGTTGGGTACCACATGGCCAGTTATTCTCCGCATTTTCGAAGTTATGGATTTCAGTAGTGGTCTCTATCTGGGGCAAACAGAAATTTCTTGATGAGTCATGAGAGATACACTTATCTGAAGGTATGAGGCTAAGTACTTAGGGATTATATTGGTTTAGTAAAAGTGGAGGTAGTAAATGCTCCTCTATGATCTCATTATCCACAGATAATTGGCCATATTTACACTACCAGGCATGAATTTCCTCCTAGTAATCATGCCTTAAGTTCAGTTAGGCAGCTATTGGTTGATGATCCCCAAGAGAAAGCACCATTATTGTCTTCTTGGGGCTATCTTGTCAGCTGCTTCTTGCTGTGGTTCAGTCTCGCCGTCTGGGTAGGATTATTGGTTAAATTTCTTTCTTGAAGGCTTGCATAACACGATTGGATACTATGAGAGATTGTCCTCAGGGATAAGGCTTCTATGTCAGTTCTAGTTCAATTCTTTGAAATACTAGGTACACAGTGTGCACTATCTTCCTTAGGGACTTACCTTCAAGTCCTGAGAGGCAACCAATGGCAACAAAAATAGCCTATATCATTTTAGGAATCTCTTTATGCCTCTGACCAACAGCTCAAGTGGAGGCACCTCTACGTGCTTGAAATAGGTAAGCTGTCTGTGGTCTGGGAGGGGTGAGCATTCTCACTTCAAGTGGCATGGTTTTATTCAAGCCCTCCTTCTAACTGAACGGCCTTTAATCTAGACAAAGAACTATGAGCTGCTTGTGAATGCTGAAAATGGAAGATCTGACCTTACCCAGAAAAAGATCCAACACTAAATAATCATTCCCTGAGGTCATATTATACACATATAATATGTATGTATACATATGAAAAAGTATATACAAATAGAGGCCATGAATTTGAGGCAGAGAGGAGGGG
Source organism: Acomys russatus (assembly GCF_903995435.1). Lineage (NCBI taxonomy): Eukaryota > Metazoa > Chordata > Mammalia > Rodentia > Muridae > Acomys > Acomys russatus. Next base: position 39,677,414 of record NC_067151.1, on the reverse strand, counting down.
TTGAAGGGACAAAGGAGGAAATGATGTAACTATTTTATAGTCTTTAAAATATTATAAAAAGAGAAAACTACAGCAAGAAACATTAAATTCTATAGCTCTATGATAGTGTGAGTTCCAATGGGCTTGGGCTGCCTCACTTCTATGGCATGTTGTTTGTTATTTCAAGTTCACATAGCCTTTCTCTTGGGTGGAGTTCCATTTCATCTCTATAGCTTTGCTGGCAAAGGAGAACACATTCTTGGTGTTCTCAACACCCTGAGATCTCCAGCGTAACTAAGGCTTTACCTTCAGAACTTTGTATCACCTCAGAAGCTGTTTATAGTGACTTCAGCCCTCATCACACATTGTCTAACAACTTAGACTTTCCTTTGAAATATGAGTAGAAGCCACATAACCTTGTGGCTTTTATATTTTACATGCCTACAGAAATGGTACCACACGGTTAATATCAACATCTTCTGCTGGCTTGATTGGTAATTAGACACACTTGGACCATCCCTTGTATTGTCCTTTGAGTACTTGTGGAACTGCGTAGGGTGAATCAGATCCTTATGGGTCAACTTCTTAGGCAGCCCCACATGACTACAGAATTTCATGAAGTTTCTCTTCTCAAGAGAAATCTTTTCAAACGAATATAACATTTTACACTTTTGAACTTATAGTCGGTGGGATCTGAGAAATTCCCAAGATGCCTTTTAGGCATCTTTACTGTTGTTCTAAAGCATAGTATATGATTTCCTGTTAGTGAATTGATCTTCAACATTATACCTGCCTTAGCTTCAATATTGCACGGTACATTCTGGATTAAGTTTTTTCAGATGTACGTGCTTAGCTTTGGCTCTCAATTTTTACTGTCAATATAGCCATAGAGAAATAGCAATGACCATGCCACAGCCTGAATATTGGACTGTCATAAAAATTTCTCTACCAGATTAATTATTCACATTTATCCTTAGTATCCTTAAAAGGCTCATAAGAGAAAGAAAATGTAGCAATCTTGTTGACGTAAATGGATCCTAGGCCTACTTCCAATCCTGTCCTCATCCTTCTACAAAACCTCAGGAGTGTAGTTTTCTTCTTTCACATGCCTATCAGCATTAAGTCGTCTGACCTTCTATGAGAATCTCCCACTAAATTCTCTTCTGCCTTTAAATTCCAAACCCTTTGAGAGTCCTCCTGCAAACCAGGTCCAAAGGCTCAAAGAACATGATGTCTGGAGTGATGACAGCAAAGACCCCACTCTTGGTGTCAGCTATCTTTGTTAGTCAGATGCTTACCACCAGGGTATAAATCAACTAAGGATTGATTTGTTTGTCTTTCACTTCAAGCATATTACATGAAGAATGGCAGAGCAAAGCTGGTCACATCATGGGAGCGGGGAAGGAGAAGACAGGAGCTGGGTGGAACAAGGCTAAGGACCTGCTTCCAGGAACCTCCTTCCTTCAGGTTCTAGCACCACCATCTGAAGAACAAGTACTCAACAATTTTATGAGCATTTCATATTAAAACCATAACACAAGTAATAAAAAAATATGGAGCTGAAGTAAGGCTTATTCCTTCAATGTTTATTTCCTGAATATTTTCAAAATTGTAGCTTTGAAAAATTGCATTTGAAAAAATGGAGATTAAGGGCTTTCAGAAGTCATAAACAGTATCATCTTATCATTCATAAATTTATATAAACTCCAAATGAAGTACAAAAGCTTCAAGCCTCTTTCAGTCACGGAAGAATATAGTTAAAATATAAAACCAAAGGTAATATCTTCACACCACAGAACAATGATATGTTTCTCTCAAAGGATCATGAGCTAAAATGCAACAGACTTTGCAGCAGAAAAAACAAACAAAGAAGAAACCCAAGGGCGATTTAATAGCTTTTGTAGACATAATACTTTTGTAAACCTAGAATTTTGTATGTAAGCAGAGAGTAAGGATGAGATAATCTAAGGTAAATAAGAATGTACTGCCAGCAAGTTTTATTTCTGTGTCGATATTTGCTATAGGTGACGATTTCTGCTAAGCACTATTTGTGGATTCCTTTTCTAAGTTCCCATGAGACATCAGTCAAGTGGTATGAATTATCATTATTCAGCTAAGCAAACTATGGCTAAAGGCAAAATGAAGTACCCACTGTCTACCTTCAGGCCCCTACTTTTAATGGTATCACTATTATTGTGTCTAGAATAGAATGAGAGAGAGAGACAGAGACAGAAAGAGAGACAGAGAGACAGAGAGAGAGAAACAGAGAGAGATATAGAGAGACAGAGACAGACACAGTGTGTGTGTGTGTGTGTGTGTGTGTGTGTGTATCTTTGGTGACTTGAAGATCTCAGAATGTTTGAAGGCCATCTTAAAGGTTTTGTTGCAACTTAGAGACTGGAGAACAAACATTTCTAGCATAGATATCCCAGTGTATCTGATCTCTCTGATCAGTGTATCTGATCTCTCTGATTACTCTTTCTGCTACCATGCTTTAAAACCTAACTGTACCAGAGGCTTTATTGGGTTATATATTTATAAGAATACTTTTTTCAGACCAAAAGTTTATGTTCCTTGTCCTTAGGAAGTGTATTGCATTAATTGCTTGCTTGTAGCTATGAGAAAATACTCTGATACAAGAAAATTAAGGAGGGTATATTTTGACTTAAATTTCCAGGGAAAAGTCCATCTGGATGGGGACATTGAGGCCACAGGAGTTTGAGGCAGCTGGTCACATTGTCACACTGCATTTGAAACCAAGAAGCAGGAGAAGATGAATGCCAGTGTTTGGCTCATTTTCTCCTTCTTAGTCCAAGACCTCAGAGTTAAGGTAGATCTTTCTACCTAACCCACTCTAGACAACTCCTTAAAGACATGCCTGGAAGCTACCTAGTCTAGTTAACCCCTCACAGGCATGCTCTGAGGCTTGCCTCGAGGCAATTCTAAATCCTGTCATGCTATCAAGATATCAACCAGTACTGACTATCGCATGTAATATACCAATAACTATATCAATAAGTTTCATAATTGGGCATTTATCAAATTCAAGGCATCATGTTAGGAGTTTCATGTACATCATCTCATTGAATCAGTTCAAAACACAACACTGTTGTGTTTTTGACTGTTACTTTTATTTTACAAATAAAATTAAGATGGGAAGACATTATATATGTTCTCTTTAGTTTTCTTTTTTTCTCAAAATTATAAGCTACCAGTGTAAAAAACAGAGTTTACAACCTTTAGCTACTTAACAGAGCTACAACACCGTGTTGTGCCCAGGGAAGCCCAGGGAGATGAGGAAGGCAATCATGAGAAGACAGTTTAGTACTGTGGGACACCCGTTTGGTTTTGGGTTGTATATACCTCCCTCCGCCTATAGTAATGCACTTGGCAGCCTAGTTTCTTTGCCTCTGTGTAATGTGTATAAGCATTCCCCTTCAAAACAAAATGCACCTAGGAACTTCAAAATGCTTCGGCTACCACCTACATCAGGCTGTATATACTTCCTTTTCTGAACAATGGTATTGACAGACCATGGTAACTCCATTTTGCTTAAAGCTTCCATTTCTGTAGTTGGGTGACCTACTACTGAACCCCAGATCTAGAAAAACCCATAGAAGATACACTTGGCACAGAAATTTACAATAGCCAATAAGCTGGAAAACAGGAGAGTACTTAAAGTCCAGATGTTCCCCCAGATCTCCCAAAAAAGTTATTCCTTAGAAGTTAATTGTCTGTGGTACTAGACTCATAGCTGACTAGCACCAATCAGTTTAAAGGGCAATATTCCCCCACAAATATCATCCAATGATACACTGTAAAACCCATCTCTTTTTCTAAAACCTATAAAAACCACATACTTTCTATGTTCCCAGCTCTCCTTCCCAATCCACTGTGTTGGTGAGGGAGGGAGTCCCTGTCCGGGCTTGAATAAACAACCCTCATGCACTTGCATCAGAAGTGGTTCCTAAGTGGTCTTTGGGGACCTTGAAATCTGGGCATAACAGTATGTTTTCCCACCCCTGGTTTGAACAGTTTCTATTCAAGTGTGTTCCCAACATATCTGGGTATGAATAACAAAATGACCAGTGTGGCATGAACTGGTTGTGGGTGTATGTGCCACGAAGCAAAACTGTGTGTCCTCTAGTATCCCGCTACAGAGAGCCCCCTATTTATCATCTGTGCCTATAAATAAGAATGTGTATATGATTAAAATCACTTGTATTATCAGAAGGGCCATGTGCAGGAGAGAAATGATCATACAACCTAATCTATCTATCAAAATAGAGGAACACCCATACTATGCCCCTAGTAACCGGCTCTTCTTTCCTTTAGATTCCATGTGGCCCACTGCCAGTCCCTCTTTAATCTCTGTACTCCTGCTTAGCTTCAAATAAAATCACCTTGGTTTTTTTTTTTTTTTTTTTTTCAAATCTGAGTGAAGCCTTATTTTTAATTCTTTGGATAAGGGGCCAGGAACTTGGAAACACTTGGCCAGACCCTAACCATCAGTAACAGAGAGGCCCCCATCTTAAGGAAAAGAGAATAATAGAGCTCACAACCAAACTAAGCCTGAAAGAGTTATTATGGAACAAAAGAGAACAGAGAGATTTGTTTGTTTTGTTTTTTTTGAAACAGGCTTTCTTTATGTAGCCCCAACTGTCCTGGATTTCACTTTGTAGACCAGGTTGGACTTTAACTCAGAGATTCACTTGCCTTTGCCTCCTGAGTGGTAGGATTAAAGGTGTGTGCCACCACTGCCAGGCTCAGAAAGATGTTTTATATTGATTACATAAGAAAGTTGGAAAATACAGTAAGTTTAGCCACCAAATCACCTAGTGGCTAAAAACTTCCAGTGCTTTTTTTTTTTTTTTTTTTTTCCTGAGAAGACAGGATATGTATTGCTAATTTTCAGAGGATGTTATGACAGGCAAAGAAAGTGCAACCTGTGAGCACTTTAGAGTAAGCAAACATCTGTCAGAGCTTCAAGCTCTGGTTGTTTCTCAGAGTCCTGAGATGCTAAGGTGGGGGTGAAGAGTTGAAGGAAATATTTGAAATGTTTTTCTACTGATCCTTTGCAATATACAGCGAAATTAAGGCAGATTGCCCCAAAGCTAGACTCCTTGTTATAAAATAATCTCACTCTGAAAAGCTGAAAAAGAGACACAAGTAGGATGGGAAAAAATGCAAGCTAGGGATTCAACAAGGTTAACAGTGTTGCTTTTCGCTGTCTCATAGCTGGTTTTCAGCTTTCAGCAACACATTTTATTTTGAAATGTCACACGATTGCTAGTCTGAAATGATTAAAATAGTGTGGGTCACCCTGGAGGAACAAGGCCAACCACTTTGGCTCTGCAAAGCACATAGTTTATTTATTTTCTTCAGGGAGTGTATTTTATAAAGATTCAAAATAACCTTTTTGCTAAAAGCAAAAGGTCAATTGAGTATTCAGTTTTTCCCTGATAACACCTGCCATTCATTAATAGTCTTTGAACTTTCCTGTGATTTTATTTTGAATTGGTAGAGTTATTTTTTTCTCTTTAAGAGCAGAGAGGGAAAGAGGGATGTAGAAGAAGAAGAAGAAGAAGAAGAAGAAGAAGAAGAAGAAGAAGAAGAAGAATCGATGATTTAAAATAACATCTTCGTAGACTTTCTGGAAGAAAAAAAGTCTCTTCTCTCATTAACATTTCAGGGAATGTGTTTTGGAGGTCTATGAGGAGTTATGAGAAGGGTGAGCTGGACAGCTCTGATGCCTCCTCTGTAGATAACTGAGATATTTTACCCCTATTGATCTCCTGAGAGCCTCAATATGTCTCTTGATAGGCATTAAGTAAATGTAAGGACCTCATCATTGAGGAATAAAGCCACATTTCTAGAATGCTCATATCTTTAAAAAATTTCCATTTATTATAATTTATTCAGATTACATCGCAATTGTTATCTCCTCACTTGTATCTTCCCATTCCTACCTTCCTTCCCTCTTTCTCCCTATTCCCCTCCCCCTAGACCTTTGACAGAAGGGGACCTCCTTCCCACCATATGATTATAGCCTATCAGGTTGCATCTGGATAGCCTGCTTCCCCTTCCTCTGTGTGCCTCTGGCCCTCTCCACCAAGGGGAAGTGATCAAATTGGGACATCAGAGTTCATGTCAGAGGCAGCCTCCACTCTCCCCATAACCGTGGAGAATGAGCTGCCCATTGGCTAGATCTGAAGAGAGGGTCTAGGTTTACTGCACCCATTGTCCTTGGTTGGTGCAACACTTTGTGCAGGTCCCCATGGGGCCAGATCCACGACTTTTGATGGTCTCCTTGTGGGGCTCCTGAACCCTTTGGGTCCTTCTATGCCCCCATTCTTCCATCCCACTTTCACCCGGAGTCTAGGAGCATGCTCATATCTTAATACCAACACTATCTAACAATGGGCTTGTGTTTGAGATTATTTTCTTATCCAGTGTTCATAGCTCATCTTATCAACTCTGATGCTACTGTTGCTTCCTACACTGAGCCTTTTTGGACTAGTCTAAGAAATAGCTAGCTGCATTAGCTTGTTATATGAGCACATGTCTGGGAGACAACATGGAAAATATGTGATGACAAGTAGTGTGAAGTCTATGGGATTAGGTGCTTTAAGATCAAAAATCCTGTCTTGGTGAATTTTTTCACCTAGTGGCAAGACATTCCCAGTCCTTTCATACAGAAAGAGAGAGACAGAGTGAGAGGACAGGATATGCACTGCTTATTTTTACAGGGTGTGATGACAGTCAAGGGAAAGCGCAATATGTGACTTGAATGTGATGGCACATGCCTTCAATCCCAATACTCAGTCCCAATACTCAAGAAGCTGAGACTGGAGTGTCATGAGTTCAAGGTCAGTCTGGACTTTATAATGGGATCCTGTCTTAAACAAACAACAAATAATGAATTCTCCATGTGATGTAGCTTTGACAAATAACAGAGATACAGAGAATGCCTGATATAGAGCAGAAAGGCAGCCTTGTAAGGAGATGGAGGCATGCAGCAGACACTGAGCTCATGGCCAAGTACCACTGCTGTTTGCCTGCAGCCATGCCACAAAGGGGCATAGCTATAAAGTACAGCTTGGGAGACTATTGTCCCCAGAAAGAATGGGAACACGAAGTTTAAAACCTCTTAGTCTTGCCATAAAGAAACAAAGGTGGACCTTATGGGAAGTCTGGAAATAATTGTACAAGTGAGTTCTGCATAAGGCTCTCTACAGTTTGGATGTGGTGTGAGTGTGTTTGTCTCACAGAGAGTCATGAGCTAGAAGCTTGCACCACAGGGTGGCAGTGCTAAGATCTGGAAACCTTTATTTATTTATTTATTTTTTATTTTTTCCTTAAAGTTCACTTTATTTCACATAGTTGATGTAACTCTGAGTTTTTCCTCAAGATATACATGTATTCATGTTAGCAGCTCCGGAACACACTATTGATCTATTTTTAGTCTTGTAATACAAATCTCTCTCTCTCTCTCTCTCTCTCCTCTCTCTCTCTCTCTCTCTCTCTCTCTCTCTCTCTCTCTCTCTCTCTCTCTCTCACACACACTTTTATTGAACATCTTCATATCTTTCCAAACTAATGCAACTGTTGATGAAGTGCTGGGTATGGTTGCTTCCCCACAGCCTCTCAGTGATGCTCTAGCTGCTGTTTCATCTCAGGGGAATGGGATAACAAGTATGAGATTGGAGTATTCTAGTTAGAGTCTGTGCCTTTTCAGTTACACCTGCATTAAACCCAATTTCCAAAAAACAATCCATACATTTAAACTATTTAAGGATATCATGTAGTAGTTAAGAATTAATGCCTTATTAAAAAAGCAATAACTATTCCTGCTACCATTATTTATTTCATAAAGATTTCTTTTTTATTAATTTTTTATTTTTACACTTACATTTATATTATTTTTAAATTTTTATTAATTTATTCATATTACAACTCAATTGGTATCCCATCACTTGTATCCTCCCATTCCTCCCTCCCTCCCACTTTCACCCTATTCTCCTCCCCTAGGTCTATGACCAAGGGGGACATCCTCCCCCTTTATACGGTCATAGGCTATCAAGTCTCATGTTGGTAGCCTGCTTATTCTTTCTTTGAATACCCTCAGGCCTCCCCACCCAGAGGAGGTGGTCAAATATGGGGCACCAGAGTTCATGTCAGAATGAGTCCCCCCACATAACTGTGGAGAATGTCCTGACCATTGGCTAGATCAGAGTAGGGGTTCAATGTTTACTACATGTATTGTCCTTCTATTCAATGGAAAAAGGATAGCATCTTCAACAAATGGTGCTGATCTAACTGGATGTCTACATGTAGAAAAACGCAATTAGATCCATATTTGTCATCATGCACAAAACTCAAGTCCAAGTGGATTAAAGACCTCAACATAAAACCAGAGACACTAAATAGGTTAGAAGAATAAGTGGGGAAGAGCCTGGAACACATTGGCACAGGAGACAATTTCCTGAACAGAATTCTAACAGCCCAGGCCTTAAGGTCAACAATTAACAAACAGGACCCAATGAAGCTGACAAGGTTCTATAAGGCAGGAGATACTGTCAACAGAAGCAATCGACAGCCTACAGACCGGGAAAAGATCTTCACTGACCCTGTATCTGACAAAGGTCTAATATCCAAAATATATAAGGAACTCAAGAAATTAAACATCACAAAACGAAATAAACCAATTGAGAAATGGGGCTCAGAATTAAACAGAGAATTCTCAGCAGAGGAATATCGAATGACTGAGAAACACTTAAAGAGAAGTGCAAATCAAAATGACTCTGAGTGCCACCAGGTCTCCCCCTCCAGGGAACATGGTCAAATGTGAGGCACCAGAGTATGTGAGAAAGTCGTATCACACTCTCCACTCAACTGTGGAGAATATTCTGACCATTGGCTAGATCTGGGAAGGGGTTTAAAGTTTACCTCCTGTATTGTCCTTGGCTGGTGCCTTAGTTTGAGCGGGACCCCTGGGCCCAAATCTGCCTATCATATTGTTCTACTTGTAGATTTCTAGGACCCTCTGTATCCTTTTATTTTGCTATTCTCCCATGCGTCTCTAGAGGAAGGACAGCAAGTAGCCAAGAAGAGACTTGATACCCTATGAGAATATATAGGGGGACATAATCCCCCTCAGGAACAGTCATAGGGGAGGGGAATAATTGGAAAATGGGGGGGGGGAGGAATGGGAGGATACAAGGGATGGGATAAACATTGAGATGTAACAAGAATAAATTAATAAAAAATAAATAAATAAATAAAAAATTAAAAAAACAAAAAACAAACAAACAAAAAAAACAAAATGACTCTGAGAGTCCATCTTACATCCATCAGAATGATTAACATCAAAAACTCAAGTGACACCAAATGTTGGAGAGGATGTGGAGAAGGAGGAACACTCCTTCATTGCTGGTGGGAATGCAAACTGGTACAACCACTTTGGAAATCCATCCGGTGCTTTCTCAGAAAACTGGGAATAGGGCTTCCTCAAGACCCAGCTATTCCACTCCTTGGAATATACCCAGAAAATGCTCAACTGCACAAGAAGGACATATGCTCAACCATGTTCATAGCGGCCTTATTCATAATAGCCAGGACCTGGAAACAGCTTAAATGTCCCTCATTTGAAGAATGGATAAAGAAACTGTGGTACATTTACACTATGGAATACTATTCAGGTATTAAAAACAAGGAATTCCTGAAATTTGTGGACAAATGGATGGAACTAGAAATGATCATACTGAGTGAGTTAACCCAGAAGCAGAAAGACTCACATGGTATATACTCACGTATAAGTGGGCATTAGCCCAAAAGGCATATCCCATGAAATTCTTCACTTATCAGGAGATTGGGACAGATGTGAGGACATCCCACTGGGGCTCTAGGTAAGACAAATATAGGAAGTGGGAAAATAGAAGGACCCAGAGGGTCCTAGAAACCTACAAGAAGAACTTCGTGATGGTGGATCAGGACCCAGGGGTGTCTGCTCAAACTATTGCACTAACCTGGGAACCTTTAAAATATGGCACCTAGTGGAAGGCAACAAGCTCCTGGGCCCTAGGAGCAAATTAATCCTGGCTTTGAGGAGTGACTTAGCTCCCATGAGGATAAGTTGTATGATTTGAGGTCATCCTACCAGGACACTGATACTCCCATGATGTGCAGGCATTTCAGGCAGAACAGTCATGGTCAAATAAATCGCATTACTTTATAAAGTATCCAGTGGCAGGCATTTGTGTGAGCAACAGGACACAGAATAATACAGTATTCCCACAGAAAAGGTCTGAGTGCTGACTCTTCTTATCAAGTGAGGAGACAGACATGCAATACATGTTTGTGATGACATAGAACACAGAAAAGGAGGCTTTAATCACGTGCATGTCAGGGGTGGAAAGGATTCCACAGACTTCATCTAGTTGGATCATGAAGAATCAGTATGGATTCTCAAAGATGGCAAAGATGGATGAGAGTTTCAATCGATGCTTAGAGAAAATGGATAGTTAAATAAGGATGAACAGGAATACATATTACTGTGGGGGTACTCTCTACTGATTTTGGTCCTCCATGTGTTCAGTGTGAGGATGGAAGTGGAGGGCAGTAATGAGAGATAATACCAGAGGTATAAGAAAATGTCAATTCACATAGGGTCTTGCATATTTGACTAATTTACTAACTTATATTTCAGGAATCTCCAACTGTAACTTTGGGCTCCCAGCATACATTCTTCAATCTGACTTTCCCCATCTTTATTTCTGAGCCATGTCGTAGCTCTCTAGGCAAGGGATTAATAGGGAGCCCAGTGCTTTAAATCCCTCTTGTCTACCCCACCATGAGTCAGGGGCATGGCTCGGGTTGAAGATACCCCTCAGAGATTCTAAGCAGCCCCTAAGATGTTATAGGAGATGTTAGTTGTCCGATCGAGTCACAGACCCAGATCTGATTGTGAACTCTTGGAACCTCTGCCCCACTTTGACACTCCAGACATGTCCTGGGAAGATAATCCTCACTGCAGAGAGATGGTGTGTTTTCTTAATGTTGGGCTTTGGGGGATGCACAAGGACTTCCTTCTCACCTGTGACCATAAGGCATCAGTCCTTGAAGTTGTTCTGTGGTGAGTGGGGACAAGATGATAGCATTGCCCAGTTGGTGGCAATATAGCACACATAGGCACCTAGGTATATGTAAATACCTTTCCTTTAATTTTTATACGCCACTAGATAGACCTTTGAAAGTAAAGTGTGAAGACACAATTTCATATAAAAACAGATGGAGTATCCCTTATAAAAATGCTTGGCAGGGGAGATTCCAAGATGACGCCAACCATTAAGCCACGTATCTGATCTATTCCATGGAGACCAGAGACATAGGAGGAGCAACAGATTGCTGGACTTTGAGAACTGTAGGTGAGTGGGGCCCCAAAGGCCTCAGACAAAACAGGGGGCCTACCCCCCTGGGTCAGGCAACATCCCGGAGGTGCTAAACACACTCCCCAAACTCTGAGACGGAATCCACATGCACACTGCAGCCTGTATATAAAGCACAGACTCGCTGTTTGGGGAGGGGTTTTTCCAGAGTCCCCAGCCAGAGGAATCTCAGCGAAGAGGGTGAATCTGCCCTAGGACTCGTCAGGGCTGAAATCAATAAATTAGAAACTAAGAGAACAATCCAAAGAATCAACAAAACCAAGAGCTGGTTCTTTGAGAAAATTAACAAGATAGACAAACCGTTAGCCAATCTAACTAAAAAACAGAGAAACACTATCCAAATTAACAAAATCAGAAATGAAAGGGGAGACAATAACAACAGACACTGAAGAAATACAAAGAATCGTAAGAACCTACTTTAAAGGCATTTATGCCACAAAATTCGAAAATTTAATGGAAATGGACAAATTTCTCGACTGATTCCATTTGCCAAAATTGAACCAAGTCCAGATAAACAAATTAAATAGCCCTATCTCACCTATAGAAATAGAAGCAACCATTGATAGTCTCCCAACGAAAAAAAGCCCAGGGCCAGATGGTTTCAGTGCAGAATTCTACCAGACCTTCAAAGAGGAGCTAATACCGATACTATTCAAGCTATTACAAAAGATAGAAATGGACGGAATATTATCAAATTCCTTCTATGAGGCCACAGTCACATTGATACCTAAACCTCACAAAGATCCAACAAAAAAAGAGAATTTCAGACCAATTTCTCTTATGAACATTGATGCAAAAATACTCAACAAAATTCTCGCAAAGCGAATACAACAGCATATCAAAGATATCATTCACCATGACAAGGTAGGCTTCATTCCAGGCATGCAGGGATCATTTAACATACAGAAATCCATAAATGTAATCCACCATATAAACAAACTGAAAGAGAAAAACATGATCATCTCTTTAGATGCAGAAAAAGCATTTGACAAAATCCAACACCCATTTATGTTCAAAGTTTTGGAGAGATCGGGAATACAAGGCACTTATCTAAACATAATAAAGGCCATATACAGCAAACCAACAGCCAACATTAAATTAAATGGAGAGATACTCAAGGAAATTCCTCTAAAATCGGGAACCAGACAAGGCTACCCCCTGTCCCCTTATCTCTTCAATATAGTTCTTGAAGTTCTAGCCAGAGCAATAAGACAGCAAAAGGAGATCAAGGGGATCCAAATGGGAAAGGAAGAAGTCAAATTATCCTTATTTGCAGATGATATGATAGTGTATATAAGTGACCCGCAAAATTCCACCAGAAAACTCCTACAGCTGATAAACACCTTCAGCAAATTGGCAGGATACAAAATAAACTCAAAAAAGTCAGTAGCTTTCCTGTATACAAATGACAAACAGACAGAGGAAGAAATTAGGAAAACTATTCCCTTCACGATAGCCACAAACAATATAAAATATCTAGGAGTAACTCTAACCAAGCAAGTGAAGGACTTATTCGAAAAAAACTTCAAACCTCTGAAGAAAGAGATTGAAGATGACATGAGAAGATGGAGGGATTTACCTTGTTCATGGATCGGGAGAATCAACATAGTAAAAATGGCCATCTTACCAAAAGCAATTTACAGATTCAACGCAATCCCTATCAAAATACCTACAAAATACTTTGAAGATATTGAAAGATCAATTCTCAAATTCATATGGAGAAATAAAAAACCCAGAATAGCAAAAACAATCCTATACAACAAAAGATCCTCTGGAGGAATCTCCATACCTGATCTCAAGCTGTACTACAGAGCAACAGTAATTAAAACAGCATGGTACTGGCAAAGCAATAGACTGGTGGATCAATGGAATCGAATTGAAGACCCAGAGATGAATCCACACACATTTGCTCACTTGATTTTTGACAAAGAAGCCAAATCTATTCAATGGAAAAAGGATAGCATCTTCAACAAATGGTGCTGGTCTAACTGGATGTCTATATGTAGAAAAATGCAATTAGACCCTTATTTGTCACCATGCACAAAACTCAAGTCCAAGTGGATTAAAGACATCAACTTAAAACCAGAGACATTAATTCAGTTAGAGGAAAAAGTGGGGAAGAGCCTGGGACACATAGGCACAGGAAACAACTTCCTGAACAGTACACCAACAGCCCAGGCCTTAATGTCGACAATTAATAAATGGGACCTCATGAGGCTGAGAAGCTTCTGTAAGGCAGGAGACACTGTCAAGAGAACAAAGGGACAGCCTACAGAATGGGAAAAGATCTTCACCAACCCTTCATCTGACAAAGGTTTAATATCCAAAATATATAAAGAACTCAAGAAATTAAACACCACAAAACCAAACAACCCAGTTGCGAAATGGGGCTTGGAACTAAACAGAGAATTCTCAACAGAGGACTATCAAATGGCCGAGAAACACTTAAAGAAATGCTTGTCCTCGTTAGTCATCAGAGAAATGAAAATCAAAATGACACTGAGATTCCATCTTACACCCATCAGAATGGCTAAGATCAAAGACTCAAATGACACCACATGTTGGTGAGGATGTGGAGAGAGAGGAACACTCCTTCATTGCTGGTGGGAATGCAAAGTAGTACAACCACTTTGGAAAGCTATCTGGCACTTTCTCAGAAAAATGGGAATAGGGCTTCCTCAAGACCCAGCTATCCCACTCCTTGGAATATACCCAGAAAATGCCCTACCACACAACAGGGACATATGCTCAACCATGTTCATAGCTGCTCTTTACATAATAGTCAGAACATGGAAACAGCCTAAGTGTCCCTCAGTAGAAGAATGGACAAAGAAACTGTGGTATATTTACATGATGGAATACTACTCAGCTATTGAAAACGAGGAATTCCCGAAATTTGTGGATAAATGGATTGATCTAGAAATTATCATAATGAGTGAGTTCACCCAGAAGCAAAAAGAGACAAACGGTATATACTCACTTATATCAAAACACTAATCCAAGGGATACGTACCATGAAAATCTTTACTTACCAAGAAAGTGGGTCAGAGGAAAGGATATCTGATTGAGACTTTAGGCAAGAGTAGCATGGAAGAAAGAGGAAATAGTAGGGCCCACAGGGTCCTGGAAACCTACAAGAAGAACTTTATGACAGGCAGATCTGGATCCTGGGGTCCTCCTCAAACTAAGGCACCAGCCAAGGAGAATATAGGCAGTAAGCTTCGAACCCCTACCAAGACCTAGCCGACGAACAGGATATTCTCCACCGTTGAGTGGAGAGTGAGATCTGACTCTCACATGAACTCTGGTGCACCTTTTCTGACCACGTCCCCTGGATGGGGAGACCTGGTGGCACTCAGAGGAAGGATAGCAAGTTACCAAGAAGAGACTTGATATTCTGAGAGCATATGTAGGGGGAGGAGGTTCTCCCTTGGTCACGGGCATAGGGGAGGGGAGAAGGGGAGAAATGGGAGGGAGGGAAGAATGGGAGGAAACAGGGGAAGGGCTAACAATCGAGATGTAATATGAATATGACTGTCCACATTTTCCTCAGTGGGTAACAGTGCATGGCACACAAGCCTGATAGCCTCAGTTCAATTCCCAGAACATACTTAAAAGTGGGCGGAGACAACTGGCTCCACGATTTTGTCTCCTGGCTTCTACCTGTTCCCATGACAGTAAGTAAAATTTAGAAGTCTTGAATTTCTGAAGACTCCTACATCATGTAGAACATGTTAAATATGTCTGTGCTTTTTTTTTCTGTCATGTGTTCTAAGTGTCTCAACCACAAAACTAGCAACTTAGCAAGAGAAGGCTTGGGGTGTAGCTTAGTAGTCGAGGATTTGCCAAGTATGTATGAAGCTCTAACCTCCACCCTCAGAACAAGGAGAACAATAGTGATGGGTGTGAAAAGATATTTTTCTCCCTTACACTAAAGTATCATTATTTTGTGGTAGTGTGTCCTGAGGATCGGCATTTACTAGCTTCAGGGTGTCACTGTGATAGAGACACAATATTTTTATATACTTATTAGATATTTTATTTAGTCATTAGTTGGATATTTAGAAATAATATACAAACAGATAAATGATATAAGCGATACACAGTTTAGATATGTGTGCTGCATTGTACTTTTGTATGTGTTTGATTTCATATACTTATACAATTTTCTTCTCTTTTAATTAATTAATTAACTTTTAATTCACTTTACCACCTGGTCACAGCCCCATCCCTCCTCTCCTCCCAGTCCCCCTCCCTATTCCTCAAAAAAGGTGAGTTGCCCCTTCCCATCTAACCCAGTTCATCAAGTCATATCAGGTCTGTGTGGCCTCTTCCCCTGTGGACTGGCAAGGAAGTCCCTCCAGGGGAAAGTCCTTCCTGAGAAAGCTGGCATCAGTGTCCATATCAGAGATAGCTCCTGCTCCCCTTACTAGAGGACTCACATGAAGCCTGAGCTGCCCAATGTTGGTCTTCTTGTGGTACTTCTGTCACCCCTTAGGTCATTTTCTCTTTCCCCCCACTTTTCCACAGGACTCCATATGCATCAACCAATGTTTGGCTCTGAGTTTCAGCATCTGTTTTGAACTGCTGCTGGATGGAGCCTCTCAGAGGAAAACTCT
Source organism: Acomys russatus (assembly GCF_903995435.1). Taxonomy (NCBI): domain Eukaryota; kingdom Metazoa; phylum Chordata; class Mammalia; order Rodentia; family Muridae; genus Acomys; species Acomys russatus. The sequence continues at coordinate 39,661,369 of NC_067151.1, read as the reverse complement.
GCTAGAGTCCTTTCTGCAAGCATAGCAAGTCATCATTAACAGTGTCAAGGGTTGACTGTCTCCCATGGGGTGGGTCTTGTGTTGGGCCAGGCATTGGTTGGACCTTCCCTCAGTCTCTGCTCTATCTGCTCTATCTTTATCCCTGCATGTTTTGTAGACAGGGTAAATTTTGGGTCAACTTTTTTGTGGGTGGGTGGTGTTCCTCTTCTTCCACTAGGAGTTTTCTCTACTTAAAGGGTGTCCTCGTCAGTCACTATAGCCCCTGTTACTAGGAGTCTCTGTCAGAATTCCCCTCTTATCCTCCCAGAGGCCTGTTCTGACTTGGGTCTCCAGCTTGTCACAGAGATGCCCCTGCCCACAGTTCTCTGCAGGCCTTTTGTCCTTCCACCTCTACTTTCCCCAGATGTGATACCCACCCCCATTTCTCCCTGCATGCTTTCTCCTGCCTTGGTCCCTCTCTTCAGCCACTACCGTTGTCTTTTCTATTTCCCCTTCTGAGTGATCCTTGAGCACCCTCCCTTGGACACTCCTTGTTACTTATCATCTTTGGGTTGGAGACACAATATATTTTTAAACACTGCCTATGAATCATTTTTTTCCCAAAAAAGATGTCACGGATTACATGTAACCATTGGTACAACATTTCTATTAGTGCGAGTTCTATGTACTATGTATTAAATGCCCTGATAACAAATGGCTTAGGGGAGAGAAGATTTGCTTTAGCTCACAATACCAGGAGCTCTCCACCATTGCAGTGAATTCACAGCGTCAAGAACTTAAGACAGCTGGCCACATCACATCCACGTTTAAGAATGGAGAGAAATTTATATACTTGCTGAGTAGCTTGTTTGTATTAAGCTCAACTTCTACACTCTTGGAAAGTTCAGGACTCCCTACTCTGGGAATGGCACTTCCCCCAGTTAGCTCGATCCTCTCCATCTCAGTGAGGATAAGATGGACACACCCATAGGCTACACCCCAAGCCTTCTCTTGCTAAGTTGTTAGTTTTATGGTTGAGACACTTAGAACACATGACAGAAAAAAAAAGCACAGACATATTTAACATGTTCTACATGATGTAGGAGTCCAGAAATTCAAGAGCTCTAAATTTTACTTACTGTCATGGGAACAGGTAGAAGCCAGGAGACAAAATCGTGGAGCCAGTTGTCTCCGCCCACTTTTAAGTATGTTCTGGGACTGAGGCCATCAGGCTTGTGTGCCATGCACTGTTACCCACTGAGGAAAATGTGGACAGTCATAAACAAATCTGATTAGATTAAGGGGATATTGTCTGTCTAACGGTAATCAACTGGGGGAACTTGGGAAGGGGAAGACCTGTGCTTTGAAATCATTTTCTCTGTCCCCTTTTCCTCAGAGAGGAGGAGGAAGAAAAATTGAGGGTCTCTTCCCAGGTGATTCTGAGTTGTGCTAATACACCTAAAGCCAACCATCACAGCGTGTTTTCTTTGTTTAGTTTTTTTTTTCTGTTTATTTTTATTCTTTGTGCATTGGTGGTTTGCCTGCATATATGTCTGTGTGAGGGTGTCAGCTCCTCTAGAACCGGAGTTACAGGCAAGTGTGAGCAGGTGTAGGTGCTGGGAATTGAACTCTGGAAGAGCAGTCAGTGCTCTTAACCACTTGGCAGACTCTCTAGCCCCCTCCAATATGCTTTTTACAAGTAAAACTACATTTCCCAGTAATTAGGGCTTTGTGTTTGAAGCTGCTGTCTGGTAATTTTTGTAGATGCCATATTATTTTGTGTGGATTTGTGAGAGATGGATCTTTTTTCAAGTATTCACAGCATAACTGATGTAAATTAGCTAATTTGTGTTAGTAATTATTTCATTCTAGCTACTGCAGTTAAACATAATCACAGTGAAGTCAAGTCCATTCTAAACTGAATCAGGACCCATTAGGATCTGCTTGCTTATATTTTCTTTAGAAAGTCTTGAAAGGAACTCTTACAATTTGGCACAGAAGTTGGGCTTTTTGCATCACCTGCCTTGAGCATTCCACATAATTAAACTTTAATGGGGCTTATTATAGCATCTCTTCTTAGTCTGTAATGAGCAGATTTGAAAACAAATAGATGGAGCCTACTACAGAAAGTCTTGCTCCCATTTAAAATACTTTCATCGTTGTCCTGACAACTATCCACATTTCCCACCCACTATAACGTGATCTGAAGATCTGACTCTGCAGAAGGCATCTTAAGGTAGCAACTCTGCCTCCCTCACAACCGCCAGCTGCTAGTGTTATCCCTACATTGTTTCTCTGGGGCCAGACTTAGCTTAGAGTCAGTGAAATCCAACAGTTGGAGGTTCAAATCATTATCCAAAAAGAGAGCTTTCCTGCCTATACTTAGCCTTCTCTCTAGGGCTCCCTCCAAAACACACACTTTGCATCAAGCTTGTTAAATGTTTCTCCTCTTAGGACCTCCAACCTGAGGTTATTACAACACTAGCTTATTTTTTTTTCTTACATATTCCGCAGGCTGCTCAGATAAGTGAGAACTAATTATCATCAGCTCAACTGCTTTATCGTGCTCAGTGTATCCTGCTGGATGATACTTACGAATCAAAGCCTTTTTAGAGCTCCAGGTCAAGTGAACCAGTGTAAATCTTTCCAGCTCATTTTACCACTTAAACAAAAACATACTCGGTTTTCAGGTATGTCTTCTCCCATTCCTCACTTTATTATTATTTCTATTCTACTAGATAAGCACAGGCAAAACTGTACTAACTCCAAGCCCAAGAGGGAATTAAGAGGACTGGTAGGTTGGGGTACTGAGGGCCTGAATTCACCTAACCATGCCCTGACTTCTGAACTCATTTTAAGTAATGATGATAAGAACTGATGTTTCCTTGTGGAGAGAGACTGCCTTAGAAATTGTTTCTAGATAAGATGTGTGAAGGCTTCAGTGCTCATAGTTCTCTGCCTCCACCTTTAATCCTTCTGTTTCAGTTGACTCACGCATACCTCAATATGATCTTAAGCCCTTGGTTATCTTCTGGGCTTGTTTATTTTTTCCTACTAGCATGTGTTAATTGTATAGGATACTGGGTTAACTTTTCATACAAATATATAATATACCTTGAACATCCTCCCCATCCTCCCCTCATCCCCTCCTTATCTCCATTTTCCCAGAAGTATTCTTTGATCCCTAAACAATTTCTTTTTGTTACATATATTTGTACATAATTTTATGCACCCCACTCTTAGAACTCCAACTGAGAGAAAACATGTGTGCTTGGTTTGTTTTGGTTTTAGTTTTGCTTTATTTTGAGAAGGAGTTAATCCACTTGGTATGATTAACTGCAATGGCATCCATTTACCTAAAAATGACAGAACTTCAGTCTTTGCAGCTGAAACCCAAGTCCGTGGCATACATGTAAATTTTCTCTCCCATTTCTCTGCTGATAGCTGCCTAGGTTGAGTCCCTGACTTAGCTACTGAGAGTAGAGTGGAAATAAACCCTGATGTGCAAATATCTTTGTAATATGTCTTCTTGAAGCTCTTAGGGCGGACACCCAGAACTAGTGTAGCTGGGCCATATGGTGGATCCGTTTTTAGTTTCTGAGTAACATCTGTATTGATTTCCCTAGTGGAGCAGTGCTTTATGTCCTGATCAGCAGTATACGTGTGTTCCCTTTTGTCTACAGCTGCATCAACGTGTATTGTTGTGTGTTGTTCATCTTCTTGGTGACTGCCTTTCTGACAGGGTAAGAAGGAATCCCAATATAGTTTTAACTGCATCCCTCTGAAGGCTAATGATGTTGATTATTTTCCCATGCATTTTGAGTCATGTGTATTTCATCTTTTGAGAACTGTCTGTTCAGTTCACTGGTACATTTATTGATTGGGTTCTTTGAGTTCTTATTATTGAGTTGTCTTTATATGTTAGAGATAATAACCTTCTGTCAGATAGATGTATATCTAGCAAAAAATATAGGCTGTCTTTTCATTCGATTATCTGGATTTTTTAGCACGAGGTTGTTTTTTTTTTTTTTTAATTCTATAAAATCCTTTTTGTAGATTGTTAGTAGTATTTCCCAGGCAACTAGAATGAGCTTTCTTAGGAGACAGAGTCTCAGGACCATGGAGCCTTGAGGTGGGAGAGCATTAGGAGAGATAGTAGAGATTCCTTTCCTTAAAGGGAAAGGAATACTGTCCTTGAGCATTTGGAGAGGAGCTTTATTGCAAGAGACAGCTTACAGTGAAAGACTAGGGAAGAGTGCCATCATGACCAACAGGACTAGAGAGCAGAAAGAGAAATCCCTGAACAAAAAGCATGTCTGATTTAAACATTCAGGGGAGCAGGTGGGAACTTCTGCAAGGCATGATTTAGTCAAAGATATCCTATACAATAAGGAGTGTGATGCTGCATAGGGTCATAAATTGGTCTTGTATCTTCAAGGAGTGGGGCACGCAAGGTCACAATATAGCACAGCTCCTCAACCCCCTGCCAAGGAGACATCCTCCCTGTCAAATGGGTTTTCAGGGGGGTAGAGCTCAGTTTTGGGGATGGGCACCCAGAGGGTGTGTGATCTTGTGTATCTTGATACCACCAGCATTGGGTTTCGTTTTTTGAGAAAATATAGACATCATATTTGATAAGGCTATGGTATCCAACAATATGAAACAACAACAAACAACTTAATTTTTAGTGGGCTGAAGGCAACATCCTTAGTCATTGAGGAAGCAGTTTTTGTTGTTGTTGTATCTGGATTTTTGTTTGTTTGTTCATTTTTCTTTTTGCTCAACCTAGCTTTAGGTCTCTAAGTACTTTTGTGCTTTTATATGAATTTTAGTATTTTTATCTATCTGTAAAGAATAATGCTGCAATTTTTATGGGGATTATACAGAATCTCTAGATTGCTTTTGGTGGATGCCATTTTAATTTCTCTAATTCATAAATATGCAATGTCTTGGCATCTTCAATTGTGTGTGTGTGTGTGTGTGTGTGTGTGTGTGCACGTGCTTGTGTGTGCTTTAACGTTTTAGAATAAAAGTCATTTGGTTACTTGGCTAAATGTATTCTAAAGCATTCTATAATTAATTAATTTTGAGGCCACTGCCAATTATGGGGTTGCTTTTCTGACTTTTTGCCTTCAGGATTTTTGTTACTAGTATATAGTAAAATTGTTGAGGTTGTAATGCTAATTTTACAGGCGGATAGTTTGCTAAGAGAGTTAGTACCTTCTGGCTTTCTGGTTTTTCTTTTCTTTTTCTTTTTGTGAGAAAACTTAGTCCCCCTTTTTCAGTCTTCCCCTGTGGTATGGTAGTGTCTGCTAGTGAGGGAAGGCTGATTTGACAGGGCTCTGGTTTATTCACATTCTTTAAATCAGGATTTCTGCTGCCTTCTTTCTGGGGCATCAGCATAAGCAGGAGCTTTGTAGAAAAGCAGAAGCTCCCCACCTCCCCAGGCAGCTCAGAGGTGCAGGCCCAGGCAGCAGGATGTGCATCTGAGGCCGTGCATCCACAGTTCAGACAGTGTGGTGTGCTTCAAAGCCCTCCCTGAGCTCTGAGGAATGTTGTTGTCTCAGTACCACTGTGCTGGCAACATCTCTGGGGGTCACACAGGCACCTGTGACAACACAGGTGTGCAGTCATTATGTGTGGAAGAGTTGTTGTAATGACACCAACAAAGCACTACATTGGCCCTGGTGGTTAATATTTGCAATTATATGAGACTCTGGGATTAATTTGAAACACGAATACTGCCCTGGAATGGGATTTTAGGCATTTAAGAAAATAGAAAATAAGATTTGCTAGCAGGATTAAGGGCACAAACAAGGGAAATGCTCACTTCTCTGTGAGCCTGAATTCACATCCCATCGATGAATAGGCTAATTATAATTCTGATCCATTAAGGCGCAACATTTTCCTTTTACTCCCTCAACAATGTTATAGGCAGTGTTACGGTGTTATGGAGGCATCTCTGAATATAGAAGTGCATCTATATTTTTTAAAAATCCCATCACACTGGCATTTGGCCTCCAATAGAGTAAAATTTTTAGCATTTTGTAACACTGAAATTCTTTAGAGCCAGACTGACAGAACAAAGTCAACCAAGAAGGAAGAAGAGGAGAGAAGTTCAACATTCAAAAGTCACAGCGTGGAAAAGACTGCACACTGGGCAGCGTAGAGTAGAGGGGACACCGCAGGTCCTGAAGCATAGCAATGGAGAAACAAGCTGGATTTTTAAAAATATACTTTTATTTTATTACACATGTATAAGACAAACTACATACAGCAGGGAGAACCATGTGACAATCATGAGAATAATGAGTTCTATACATGTTACATTCATAGTGACTTGGCCATCTGCATTCGTCCAGTTTGAAGTGTCTTTCCTGTCTTGTTGGGCCTCAATTTTTGAATGAGATTCAATATTTATCCTACCTCAACTCTTAAGTTGAGACACGCTGGATTTTAAACATTAAAGCAATCCATGTTAATGGCTTCTCCGTGTTTTATAAATCCCTAATTCAAATGCAAACCTCAGAGGATTCTTTTTGTTTGTTTGTTCTTTGTTTTTTGTGACAGGGTTTCTCTGTGTAGCCTTGGCTGTCCTGGACTCACTTTGTAGACCAGGCTGGCCTTGAACTCACAGCCACCCACCTGCCTCTGCCTCCCGAGTGCTGGGATTAAAGGTGTGCGCCACCACCGCCTGGCTCCCTAAGAGGATCTTAAATTGAGAGTAGAAAGGACAAGAGAAGAACATAATAGAAAGGCAGCATAGACATTGTAATGAAAGAAAACTAACTTTCCCTCCACTGTCAATAATTCTCCACGAAGAAAACTGGTCCGGAAAGGGGGAGTCATTGCTGTGACTAACCCTGATCACATGGCTCTTACACCTTTGCACGTGTTTGTGGGAGGAATGTGGAAAAGTTTGAGCTGTGGGCTACTGCTGCCACAGCCTCAGAATACTGTAAGCAAAGCTTTCTGAGCGATTTTTGATAAGCCTTTGGAAGAACAGGATGCTGATGTCAGACAGGAAAGTTTGCACTTGTGAGGGTGAGGGTTTTGGTTGTATAAGAACTCCACTGAGAATCATGTCACTGTAGCAGGAAGGTGCTGCAGACATGAGGATGAGTCACAGAGGTTTGCTTGACAAAGTTCCAAAGATCTCCAGCTGATCACCACTGCCCCCAAAATATTATGTATGATCCAGGTGTAATGTTGTTTAGAAATCTGCTACTTCTCCTTAAACTTTTTTTTTTTTTTTTTTTCTTTTTCTTTTTCAGCCCTAAGGAAATTCACACAGGGAAAGCTTTTTCCCACAGAGAATGTTGAAAGAGGGCATCTGGTCAAAGGCTTGAGACAATGATAAGAGTTTTGTTTGTTTGTTTGTTTTTTGGTTTTTTTTTTTTTTTTTTTTTTTTTTTTTTTTTTTTTTTTTGCTTTGACTGTGAGTACGCAAGCAGAAACTGCATGAAAGAAAAGTTAAAACCTAGACATAACAGTACCTGGTTAGATACTGTTGCCTGTGAAAACATTTCCTTAGAATCTGCATTGAGAACAATAGAAGGTGGACTTGAAGCATCATGTTTTACAGATATTTTATAGTAGAGGACCCCTTGGCAGTTAGCCTAGGCTTGGATAGCACACCCATGTTCTGGGACTGGGAGTAAGTCAAGTTTTTCGTTATTAGAGAACATTTAGCTCAAACTATTTTGCTACGACAATCTTGTAAACACAATGGCTTTAGCCCAGGGAAATTTATGATTAAACTTTCCTGAGTATTGTTGACGAAGTAATAAGCAGGCTATCCTAAACGTTGTTTGGAAATTAATTGTTTTTTTGTTGTAGGTTACAAAGCTTTTTTGTATTTCCTTGTTAGGCTGTTGATTTTTGATTGCCCTAGTGATTGTAAAGATGGAAAAAAAATCATGATGTAATCTGTGATGAAAAAAATGAATTTCATTTCAATAAAATACTAGGGTTGGCCCAAGGAGAAAGGGCAAGTAAGTAACAGACATGAGAGAGTAAGCTAGAGTGAGATGGGGCACAGCAAGAGAGATGGATAGATGGCGAATGACAAGAAAATTAGAAAGATGAGCAACAACACACAAGGAGATAGAAAGATGAGCAACAGCAAGAAGAGAGATAGAAGGATAGAGGTACACAGAGCTTTAAAACGTAATGTTTACCCTTTTGGACTTAGTCTCACATTGGTTGTATCTCTCCTGCATATGTCCCCCACTCTTGCCTCTTGAAATGGCAGTGTTTAATCTGTCCCACTCTATGTTAGAAACAGATATAAGCTTTGTATTATAAGGCATCCATGAGCCTTTGGGAAGGATGAGGGGCAGAATGCTACACTTTGAATTTTAAATTCCCGTACAGGATTATGTTTTGAATACCTGGTCCCCAGCACGACCAAATGCTATTGAGGGTATGAAACTGGAAGCTAGGGCCCAGCCTGTGGGAGGTCAATGACTAAGGGGGGCCTTCAGAGGTTATAGCCAGCCCCTGGCTCCTGCTCTGCTCTCTGCTTCCTTGCCTGGCTGTGTCCTGCAGTGAAGAGTCTCTGTGGCATTCTCCAACTGTCATGGACCAAACTATTCCACCATCATGATAGACTGAAACCTTGTGAAACCATGGGCCAAACTGAATCTGCCGTCTATTTGGCTGTTTATGTCAAATGTTGTCACTGCTAATATAGCCAGGGAAGCATATTTTTGTGTACCATATTCTGGTTGATTGTGGTTGTGTTTTACAGTGATGTGGAATTACATTGCTTTGGCTTTTCTAGTTCATTAATCACTTCTGTTTTTAGGGTTAGCAACATTTTATTTCTATTTACCAGAGGAGGAACCTGAAGACTAGAGAAAATCAGGGGATGTATCACGTATCCAAGGAAGTGATGGGACCTGACTTGATAAATACATAAAGGCTAACCCAGTGAGAACAAGCAAAGTCTATTTACTGATATGCTTATAGCAAAGGGCTCAGCTACCATTGTGTGTTTTTGGCAAGGAACATTTTATGGTAGGAAAAAAGAAGGTACTTCAAGGATCCCCTTATTTGTCCAGCTGATGGGACTATGTTTTTTTAGAAAGAGAGAGAGAGAGAGAGAGAGAGAGAGAGAGAGAGAGAGAGAGAGAGAGAGAGAGAAGTGTGTGTGTGTGTGTGTGTGTGTGTGTGTGTGTGTGTGTGTGTGTGTGTGTGATGAGTGTAGGTACCTGCACAGGACACAGGAGGGCTTTGGAGTTATGGTTGGTTAAAGGGGCTGGGAACTGAATTCAGTTCCTCTGAAAGAGCAGGAAGTAGTGGCAGGCAAGCCAGATTCTAAATTGAAAACAGAAACAAAAAATTCATGAAGAAAATTACTACAGGGCTTGTTATTTGGTTTCCTGTATTTTGGTAGAGAAGTCTGTCTAGCTTTTAGAAGTCTGGCTTATATGTTAATGGGCTGGCTTCTGGGGCTGGGGAGCATGGATTATAGGTTAAGATTATTAGCTGGGGTCGGAGTTCTATTTTCTATATAATCTGGCTCTTGTCAATGTGTATATTTATTCTTTCATCACTGAATACTTTTTGTTTTGGTTTTGTTTCCTTTTTGAAAGGTAAGATCAGAATGGTGCTGCTAGCATTGCCTTGTTGCCGATGCTTTGGAACTCTCTGTAGTAGCCTATCTCACAGTACAAAGACTGAAGAGCTCCCGCCAGTTCCACGTTCACTCTGTGTTAGGAAAACATTGGGTGGAAGAAATCCTATTGGATGCCAAGCCTGTGGCTAGATTCCTGAGTGTAAAGAATGAGCAGCCTTTCACCCCTATTTGCCTGATAAATGCCAACCTCAACTGTATGGGACTGTGGTTCTTAATCGACTGGTCATTCCTCATACTCTGAAATTTCAATGCAAACTTGAGATCATAGGTGACCTCCTTGGTATTTGGGGGTAATCAGCTGCGTCTGGAAACAACACCCAAAGCATCCTTTTACATCTTTTGTCAGCTGAAGTGGGCTTACAATGAAGCAAGTAATTAGAACCCTGAAAAATTCAGATTATAAAAGTTGTTCCCTTTTCCAAATGTTAGAAAAGAAAATCAAAAGGGGAAAACAAAACTGCACACTCACACGCGCGCGCGCACACACACACACACACACACACACACACACAGAGAGAGAGAGAGAGAGAAAGAGAGAGAAAGAGAGAAAAATAGAGAAAGATGCACCAAAAAACAAAAAAAGAAACAAAAAAAACAAAACAAAAAAAGACCACAAAAAAAAAAAAAAAGAAAGAAAAGAAAAAGAAAAGAACCAAACTAAACCAACAAACAAAATCTCCGAATGCCAGGCTGCTTCTGGTTATATGTGCTGCGGCAGGTAGATAACACGAGGAAAGCGAGCTGCCTGTGGAGGAACTGCTTGGTGCTATGCCAGCTGCCAGTGCTTCTCTCCAGATGCTCAACTTGATGTTGACAGTTCCCAGTGTGCGGCTTCAAATACAAACAAGTATCTGCTCTGCGCCGCCCCACTCCAGGCCTGGTTTACTTCAGGGTATAAAACTTTACACTCTGTTGGAGTGTGAAGGCAGTGACTTGTCCAGGGGGAAACTCTCGCAAGTAGACAGGATACAGAACTGGACTTTAGCACTGAAAAGAGGATTTTTCTCTAAAAGCATTTATGCATCATTTCCAATTCTAACTGATGGAAGGTCACATTTCCCTCTGAAGGCTTGGTTATCTGTTGAAATCTACTGATGACAGACATCTTAGGGAAAAAAGGCATCTACATTCATTACTGTGTTCATGAACACAGGAACTACACGGAATACAAAATTCAAAGAAGATCCAGATCACTGAAGCCAAATACCCTTGTCACTGGCTATGGGGATTCTTTGTCTTATAGCAGATGTAAATCAGATATGAACCAGTTCTGGGGTGAAAACAAAGTTAACGTTTATTACAAAATGGATAGCAGACCACTGCAAAGGAAGAACAGACATGGCCGTTTCATTTTAAGAGTAAGGCTGTGGGAAAAAAAAAGAGTAAGGCTTTGAATAGTCATGTATTTTCTGGAGAAGGTTTTGAATACTCATGATTTTTATTCCAAGGAAAGGAGGAAATTGTCAGTGTACCCATTACACATTGCACACAACTCAGAAAGGGCCTCTGCTTGAGGTATAGAAACCTTAGAGGTTTCACTGTGCTAATGTGGCGGATGGCATCAAGAATCATCTATGAAATAGGCTGGTGTACAGAATGACTGGAGTTTCTCACCAAGCAAGGCCTACATATAACAAAACACATGTGTGTGAAGAGCTGCGGGATCTCCCAGAGAAGGTGGTGCTATATAAAGCACTGATGCCCAATAAGGCATCAGAACTGGTAATATGGAGCTTTTAGGCATCTGTAATTTTCCTCCACTTCACTCCTAGTGCTGAATCATGTGCACACTCATGCCAGATAAATAAGATATAATACACACTTTTAAAAAAAGACTGATGCCCGAAGAGTAAATTCATAGTAGAAGATTGTAGTCTTTTCCTGTGGAGCTAGAGAACAGTGGAGCTGGCAGGGAGCTAGGGGGCAGCTGGCTCAGAGCAAGAGTAGGGTTGAGGTGTGCCTGTAACTTGGAGCCCTCCCTGCTCTGAGCCTGTATGCCTTGGTGCAAGTAGTCCTGTGCCCTCACCTTTGTCTCAGGGGAGGTTTGTAGCCTGGCAGCCAGGTTAAACTTCCTTTCACCTTGTAAGGTAATATTCAGCAACACCTGGGATTTCTTCTCATGCAAATGAGGCATCGTAAGCACCCTGGCCCCAGCCAATGATGTACACTCACCCCTGATAGCCCCTACTTACCCCAAAGGTTTAAAAGGCTTTTGTTTCCCCCCATTTAAAAAAGCTGTCACACTGAAGCTCTCTCCCAAGAAGTCTGCTTCTTGCCTTCTTGCGTGCTCACAGCTGCCCGAGGTCTCTTTCATGCCCCCACCACCCTATCAGTCCTGCCTTGCCCCCACTTTTAGGATCCACCAGTTGTGATTGGGGGTGGTTATTATGGGTGGGAATGTGGGACCAGGAACTGCACTTTCCCAGTCTGGGCCACATAGAATAGAATAGGTGAGAAAAAAATGTCTATGATATACAAATATGGGAGAAGATGATTACTGACTAAATGACTTTTAAAGGGTCATTGAAAAAAGCACAAAGGTGTCCATGTGGTTCTCCTGGATAAGAGCGTTTGAATGCTATTTCCTAGCCCACAAAATTTAATCAGATTCTTGGGAGTGCCTTTTCATTTTCTGCCTTTATGCCCACTACTAGTCATGTGTTCTTGATGCAATTTTTGTCCTGGGTCACAAAAACATGGAAATTTCAACAAGTGCTTCATAGATTTTTGTGACACCTATAACAGTTTGAAGTATAAGGTGTAATTTAAGAGTTATGGATATCGTATTAGATTATAACAGAACTAAAAAAAAAAAAAACAAAAAAAAAACTGTGTTACCAATAGTTACCAGTACCTAGTAGAGTCAAAAGTGCATGGTAAATAGTAGTCAGTGAAACTGACTTAGCTTGTGTCTTAGGTTTTTTCTTTTGTTGCTGTTACAAAATTCTGTGATAAGGGAGAAAATAATTATTTTAACTTAAAGTTCAAGTCCTAGTCCATTATGGCGGGTATAGGGAAGTCAAAGCAGCAAGAACTTTAAGCCACTGGTCATATTGCATTCACAGCCAAGAAACAGAGAGCAGGGAATGAATACATGCTTATACTCAGCTCGCATTTTCCACGTATACAGCTCATGATTCACTGCATAGGAATTGTACCCACAATAGGTCGGTCTTTCCATTTCAAGCAATGAAATCTAGAGACTCTCCTACTGACATGCCCATAGGCCAACCTTATTTAAATAATCTCTTACTGAGAAATCTATTCCCAAGTGATTCTAGATTGTGTCCACTTAAAATTTAAAAGTATCCCAGCTTGTGAATTTACTCAATAAATTACGACAATGAAGAAAGGACAAAGGTGTCCATGTATGTTACCAACATATCCTGGTTAGGACACTGCCTATTTTCTGCTGTTTCTCTGTCCTATGTGCTTTATAAGACAGGACAAAGCATCATAGGAAGGACTGTAGGTACTTTCAAAAGGGGTAGTAAATGAATTTTCGAGCCAATGAATGGTCTCAAGAAAGAGTAGCCAGGGACACAGTTCTTGGCTTTGAGGGATATGGTGATAAGCTACAGGAAGGTGAATAAAGAGACTCTACTAAGAACAAAAAATGTCTTTTTGTTTTCATCTTTATTGAGATATGATTTTGTTGTTCAGGTTTGAACCCAAGATTCTCTAGCATGCATCTTCCTTGGGCTAGAAGTAAGACTGTGTGAGCAGGCATTACTCAAAATGTGTTTATTTTTCAGATAAGGTGTGTAGTAATTTGAAAGAGAATGGCTTCCATAATTTGAATACTTAATGCCCAATTGTTGGAACTATTTGGGAAGGATTAGGAGGTGTTGCCTTTTTGGATGGGATGTGTAATTGGAGGTGGGCATTGACATTTCAAAGTCCAAGTCATTCTCAGTTAGCTCTCTCTCTCTCTCTCTCTCTCTCTCTCTCTCTCTCTCTCTCTCTCTCTCTCTCTCTCTTTCTCTCTCTCTGTGTGTATGTGTCTATCTGTCTCTGTTTCTCTGTCTCTCTGTCTCTGTGTCTGTCTGTCTGTCTGTCTGTCTGTCACTCTCTCTCTCTCATTGTTTTAAAATGGAAATTCTCAGATACTGTTATAGTGTCATGCCTGCTTGCCTGATGCCATACTTCTACCATTATGGTCATGGATTAACCTTCTGCAACCTTGAGCCCTAATTTAATTTTAATTTAGTTTTATTTTATAAAGTACCTTGCTCATGGTATTTTGTCACAGCAATAGAAAAGTAACTAAGACAAAGTCTCTTAGTAACAACCTCAGAAGACTAGATCATATCATTATAAATAGATAGAAAGCTTCTCTTTTTATTTTTTTTGAGTTATCCCTGTTTAATGAACATTTAAAGAAAGAGTCTATGACACTTACATTTATTTTGGAATCTCCTTCAATAACATAAGAGAACTGCAGAGAAAGCCCCCCTCCCCTGTACTTAGAGGGGTTGAGGAGTTTAGTAGAGAAACTTTTATTTTAAGCCAGCTTCTAAGGAGTATAGTTTGTTTGATTTGCAAGTGTGTCAGAGTGTCATAGATTGGCATTGTGTTTTGAATCTCAGAAGATCTCTCTGATAGTAATTCTTGATCATACTGTTTCTGAGGAAACTGGGTATACTGGCCAATTTTGTGTCAGCTTGACACAAACTAGAGCCATCAGAGAGGAAGAAAGTTCTGTAGGTGTTTTTTTAACTCCATTTTATTTTGCGTTCCTTAATGCTTCTACCTCCCTTCCAACCTCTTCCCCCGGGTAGGAAAGAAAAAGGTTAGTGAGGAGACAGGATATAGAGAAAGGTTAGTGGGTATAGAGCTCTTTATACTTAGTGTTAGGGTCATTGGGTTCTTTGGGAAAATACCAATCTCAGTTGATAGGATATCTAGCAGTCCAGTAACAGCAACTAGCAAATGCAACAGGATGAACAAACAGTTTTCTCCCTTTTCTGTCCATCTCCTCAAAGCCCCTTCCATTCTCTGGCCTCTGATATTTATATTCTCTCTCTCTCTGAGAATTAAAATAACTACCAAGTGTGGGATTTCTGGCTGTTTTAGTTTGTCCACAGCTCATAATTGTCTCATGAAGGGAGTGATCGATGCCTGTTAATAAGATGATTTACACACGGACTCCAAAGGAAGCTCTATGACAGTTTTTATTAGAATTTGAAAGAAAGACATCAGGGCAATCAAGCTGAAATCCTTGGTATCTGCTGGAGGAGGGAGGTGAAAAGTAGGAAGAGAGAAAGCCATTTGAGCCTTTTGGGTTACAGTCCAAGAAAATGTCCAACAATGGAGGTTGGTGAGCAACTACATGGTAGGAGGGACAGAGTCAGTGAGTAAGTCCAAAGTGTCAAGTGTAGTGCTGCTTTTTTTCTTTTTAAAATCAGCTTGACACCAGCCGAGTCACATCTGGGAAGAGGGAACCTCAGCTGAGGACCTGCCTCCATTAAGCTGGTCTTCTTTCTGTTCTTAAAAGAACAGAGTTCGCTAGCACTCAGTTTCTCTGTATATTCATTCCTCTGCATGGGACACTTGTCTGCTTTTCAAATGGGTTGACTCTACCCATCCTTCAAGGGTCTACTCATCATTTCACCGAAGACACAGTCACAATCCTCAGGCTAGGGATGCTATTGCCTGCTCTTCTGCTCTTCTGTATTTTTCCTTTGTAACGCTTATCACAGTACAAACCATGCACCCATTTGTGTATTATTTTTTTAGCATATACTTCACCTTTTGTGTTGTAAACCTCCTGAGGGCAAGGGCCATGCCTGTCTCTCTCTCAATTCCATGGGCTTAGAACTTGGGGCAGTAAATACACGATATATGTTTGATAAATGTGTGAAAATCAGAATCAAAATTTTGCCTGCTTTCCTTGCGACTCTCATCTCCTCCTGACTGACTTCTTGCAAGAGTTTTAGTCTCTGTGCTAACCCACTCTACTCAGGTGCCTCATATTGGCTTTTTTTTTTTCTTCCTAAAAAGTAAACTCCATTTTCCTCTGCAACCTAGTACATGCATACCTTTTCTAGCCTGTGAGTTTTATGCACCCTTCAATTAGCACTTTGACCCTCTCCAAATCCTCATTTCTCCACTCTATCCAGTTTTTTTTCACTACGAGTGTGTGTGGGGGGGGGAGGTTGCGGGGAAAGCTGGGGTACCAAGGTTTGCCATTGCTTTGGACAACTAAAAGCTGAGGCACACTTCACAAAACCTGAGTCAATGACTGCTCTGCTCAGGGTCCTGTCCTGGGGCCTGTGGGTGGGTGTGCCAACAACTCTAGGTATCACACTGTGCTCTAGAGATGCAGAACCCATTGTCTCATCACTGTGAGGCCAGGGCCCAGGCAGCTGGCACTCAGGCCGTGTGCCGTCTTGTGTTTTCAGGGCAGCTGTTATCAGGACAGCTCCAGGGGCTCCGTTACATAGAACAGTGTGGGCAGCTCCTTCTTAAGTTTGCATTGCAGAGGGGGTGGTGACGTACATTTTTATTGGCATATCATTTCAACTTGTTTGTGGGTAAAACAATAAATTGCAAGGTCCCATGGCTCCTAAAAATGAAGTTGTCTCAGTGTGGGCTTTTATGAAGTCATAAACATAAAATATCCCAGTACATCTGAAAACCAGCAACAACATCAAAATATTATATTAAAAAAGAAAGAAAAGAATCCCCAAGTCCCTAGGTACTCAACTCATAAACGTGTAGGCCATTTAAAATCTTTCTCTTGATTTTTGCTCTCTCTCTCTCTCTCTCTCTCTCTCTCTCTCTCTCTCTCTCTCTCTCTCTCTCTCTCTCTCTCTCTGTGTGTGTGTGTGTGTGTGTGTGTGTGTGTGTGTGTGTGTGTTAAGGTGTGTGTTTTTCCTCTTGGCCCCAAGCTCCCAGAATAATGACTCATGAGAATCAAAATATATTTACAAAATCCTAGGCCATATAGCTAGGCTCTTTTCTGTCTAGCTCATAACTTAAAATAACACATTTCTTCTAATCTACATTCTGCCACCTGGCTGGTTACCTCCTTTCAAGTGCCATGCTCCTGTCCTTCTCATGTCTTTCCTGGGCAAAACTCCCATGCCTGTCTCTATCCCAGAATCCTTTCTGTCTACCAGATGTCCCACCTTCTATTTTACCCTTTCCTATGGGCTATAGATTTTTTTTATTGACCGGTAATGCATCCATAATATATATTTATTTCTTCTTCCACACAGAACTTAAAGTCTGGGATTTAGATCATATTTTGGTTTGATATGAAGTCCCACAAAAGACTCATTTGCTAATGACTTTGTCCCCAGATGATGGATCTGACCACTGAGAAGTGGTTGGACTATGACATCTCTGATTTCACCAATGGCTCACCACTGATGGATTCAAGATTTGATGGTGATGGAAACTTTCAGATACAAGGCTGGGTTGGAGGAAGTAGTTAACTGGCAGCACATCCTTGGAGGCTATATCTTGTCCCTGTTTCCTCTCTGTTTGGCCTTGAGTTTCTTAGTTGCCATGCAATAAACAATTTTGTTGTACTATAGTGTTATTGTCCAAAGCACAAGCCTAAATAAAGGCCCCTTTCCTTGTTTTCTTGGGTATTTTGTCACAAGGAAAACTATCTAAGAGAGATGCTGTGGAAAGTTCACATGAAATGGCTTATGTTTAATTGGAATGAGAATGCTAGGAGTAAGGGAAGGATGAAAAGAGAGACAATGGGGTCAGTGTTGGTCACCTTTTGGAGGTTTTCGTTCATAGCCAGCAGATCCACTGTTTTGGGTCTGTGACAAATCAGCACATTATTGTTAATACCATGCATCAGAGCAATGCTTTGGACTCTATGGCCAGGCTTTATTAGATTTGTTTTCTTATTTTATATGTAGAATGCTTCCTCTGAATTTCTGCATGTGTACCACTTGCATGCCCACAGAAGTTAGAAGAAGGTGTAACCTTAACTGGGATTACAGATGTTTGTAATTTGCTTACCTGTGGTAGTGTATCACTTTGCCATGAGAGTGCTGAGGATTGAGTCCATGTCCTTTGGAAAAGTGTCCAGTGCTCTTCTCCAGTGAGCAATCTCTATAGACTTTTATGTCCCACCTCTCAAAGATTTTACCACCTCTCAACAGCACTACAGTTCAGGACCCAGCCTTTAACACATGCGACTTTGAGTAACACCCAAACCATAGCAGATTCTTATGCTGTGTTTTTGTTGGGAGTATTTTCCAATTACATACAGAATAAAAGATTTAAACAGTGGTTTGCAAAAATGCTTGTGTATTAACTGCATGGATGGTTAGTTCAGTCTTGCGATGCAAAGAGCTTCAGGGCATGAATAAGACCATTTAGGATCCAACCAAATCTTTCCCCTACTGGGATAAATCATGGACAAGGCACCAGGTAGGAGGCTTTTAAAGTAATGCTGGAAAAGATTATGTGCACCAAACTAGGGAGCTGCTGTAAAGTAATGGTTGTTCAGGAAGTTGTGAGGGCAAGAGGGGTAGCTTTGTGCTGTTTGTTTCTATTTCTCCTCTGCTAGCTTCTAACTGCTATAGAGGCTCAGAAATGCCAGGCACTCACATTCTCAGCCTTTTAATTTTGCTAGACTGTGTAACATGGTTCTGTCAGTGAGATTTACAGGGAGGCAAGTGAGATCACATGGTACCTCACATCTGTAATCCCAGCCCTTGTAGGGTGAGGCATGAGGATCAATGACATTGAGGCCAACTTGTACTACACATTAAGAAGTTAGTGGATTTTTAAAAGGAAAGAAGATAATAGAAAGCCATCAGTGGAGAACAGGAGATGTGGCTGAGAGTTTGGAAAAAATCAGAAGAGACAGCGGATCACCAGTGTCTTTCCTTACCTTCTTCTTCGAATGTGCAGGTGCCCACAGGCCTAGATTTGGGCATGCTGATATAGGATCTAATATTTGTATTTTCATAGCTCTTGCTGATCTCAGAAAGTTCATGTCAATTCCAGACACTGAGGGGCTTAACTCCAAGCTGTTTTTCAATCTATTTGCAGCTGTTTAGGTCCAGGTTTAGTTTCTTTATAGTCTAATATACTCTTAGGTTTTATTGTTATTACTGACAAGCAAAAATCTTTTCTAATTTACCCAGGGCTTAGTTTAGTTTTCATTCGTCTAGAGCAAGCAACATAGACTGCTGAGGAAAGTCTTGGATTTTGTTCAGAAACAGATAATACTGAGTTCAGAATCTGGCTCTCTCATTTGTTGGCTATGAAGGTATGGGCAAGATAAAATACGTTGCAAGCATTTCCTTTCCTGTTAAATGACGGAGTTAGACAAGCAATGCAAAGATTATAAACTGAAAATACAAGATCATGTTCAGATGTACTAAAAGTTAAAGAACAGTGTGGTGGTGGTAGAATTACAGTGTACTGTGTGTGGACAACCAAATACACTCTCAGTACCCAATAAGCTGGTCCTGTTGCCCTAGACATGACCTATATCATATATTCTTGAAAAGCAAACATGGAATTTAGCCATGGCAGACCCATTTCTACCAGAAGCCTACCCCAGAGCATGACATTGTCAGCAGCATGTCAGAGGGGGTTTCCTGTTGCTTTAATACATAATTAGCGGCTGCATCTTTTGACTGCCCTCGGCTCTGAAGGCCTGGTCTCTGTGGAACCTCGGCAGCATCCAAGCCTTGGCTGGCTGGATACCATGGCAACAGCTGCACTTCCAAGATTAGAGATGTGCTTGTTTTTCTAAAAGCCAGTCACTAGCCTTCCTTCCATCTCTTTCCTTTATTAAATCAGGCGATTAGACAATGGG
Organism: Acomys russatus; assembly: GCF_903995435.1. Taxonomy (NCBI): domain Eukaryota; kingdom Metazoa; phylum Chordata; class Mammalia; order Rodentia; family Muridae; genus Acomys; species Acomys russatus. The sequence goes on along the minus strand of NC_067151.1, from coordinate 39,641,945 downwards.
GCTATCTCTAATTGCCCGGCAAGATAAGCTCTGTGGTTTGAGACTGATCAGTAGAATTTTCTGTTCAAGATTTTGCCTCATCAAGATAGAATGTTCTTGATCTAGCAAAACACCACATCTGAAGGGAAAGAAGGATATTTGGATCTCCTTCTTAAAAATACAAGTGATTTAGGAGACTATTGGCCAATTCTTTTTTTTTTTTTTTTTTTTTTTTTTTTGGCTTTTAAAAATAGTTTTTATTTTTACATATACGTTTATATCATTACACACATATAAAATAAACTACAGCAAGAAGAACCACAGAATAATTGTGAATTATATAAATGTTACATTCATTGTGTTTTGGTTATTTGTATTTGGCAGCCTTGAAGAAAACATCTCTCCTATCTTGCTTAGTCTAAAATTCTGGATGTAAATCAATATGCATCATATCTCATCTCTATCAACTTAAAACATCTATCTAGACCTAGAAACATCTTAACCCCTAAACAACTAAGCTTAATTGTAAACCTAAACTATCTGGTCTTCGACCCCATCAGAGACTTGAGAAGGAATAAAATTAGTTATGTGACTATACAGGAAGTGCAGGTTAGTAGCTAGCATCCAAATCAAGGTTCTTGATTCAGTTTTGGGTGGGAACTTTCTGTTTTGTAGATGATAATGTCTCATGGTCCTTTGGTGACACGTGTAAGGAAAAATATGCCTGCATAAGACATTTCTGCTTTATATTTTAAGGATAACATTGTGGAAAAAATTACATCTTAAATATCCTTTAGCCTTAATTACTGCCTTGGAGGTCAATCCTGTAAATATGAGGGTTTATGGCTTTAAAATATGAGATTTAGAAAAGATGAGACTCTTATTTTTCATTACTCTAATAACAGATTTTCTTCCCTTCCCCAATGATTACTGAAACTCTGTTTAGAAGATAATGTGATTTGTTTCTTCTCTTTGTTATTTCTACTGAGGATGTTATCCAGGTTACACTTGACATTTCACCTGCATGACTGGTTCTGATGTTATCTTTCATTTCTAGGAGCTTGCATCTCTACTAGGAAATAAGCGCTTGAGTGAATGATCAAGCTTAAGTTGTTGGAAGACTCCTGGAAATGACAGTCTGTTTTTGACCAGTGGCCACTTTAGTATCTCCCTATATTTAGCTTTTAACTTTTACTGGTTTCATGTGCTGTTCCTTCCCACTGTGGTCTAGGATACAAGAAACTCCATGATGAAAAATAGCAAAAACAAACACCAGAACTTTTGTCTTCATGGGACCTTGAAAAATATGAGCTCGTTGAATTTCTCTGATCAAAAAATGAAGAGATTGTAGATACACATTTCTTTCTTTCTTTTTTATTTTTTATTTTAGAATTTCAACTATAGTAGCATCATTAAGTTAGAGACAAAATGACAGTGTCCTATTTAGTTGCTTCAACCCCATTCTCTCACTGTGGATGAGAGAATAGTAAGTAAATTTGAACTAGCCCTTTCTGAGAAAGTCTGATCCTGGGAGGACAGGATCGTGTAGAGTCAGTTGACATGTAGGAATGAGAAATCCACTGAGGAACACTCCTAAGAGATCAAGATTCAAGGCATGCTAGACCTAGACTTATGACTTCCACTATGTAGCGAAGTTCTACGTCTTTTCTTTTTCCCTTTGGAGTTCCAGTCAAGTAAAGCTTAGTTCATGAATGAACTCATGAGAGACAGGAGAAAAGTGAAAGACTATTTATTGTATCCATGGGCACAAGGAAAAGACACAAAGCATAGGCCTTAAAAATGGGCCAGATGGCAGGTGTTTGTATATCATTTTAAGTTCAAGAAAAAAAAAAGAATGAGCCCAGGCTATCTTTAAGGGAAAGGAGGCAGTGAGTTGTAGGAGGTTTTAGACAGGATTATGAGGTAATCAAATGGCACTTGATCATCTACCCATCTACCCACCATCTCTTTCTCTCATCTATCATCTATGTATCCCTATCTACCATGTTTGTATAGAGTGGGAAGCGGTGCACATGCCAACATATGCATATGAATCAATTCTCTCCTTTGACCATGTGGGTCTCAAGATTGAAACTTGAGTTGTCATGCCTGACATCAAGCACCTTTACCCACTGAGTCATCCCACTGGCCCAGGGATTATTTTATAGAGATAAGAAGTCCTGGAGAGAAAATGCTTTGTTTGTGTCCATTGCTCACTCTTCTAATGTAGGTAGATGGAAATCCTTTCATGTAAGACCAGATCATCTGGAGAAATTTCTGTCTACAGTTTCTTTTAGTAACCTTTTTAAGATCTGCCACTTTAACGTTGTTAGTGGAAGGATGCTTTTGTGAAGAATTTTCAGACCCTATTTGCCTACTGGTTGTTGCTTTGGAAAAGAGCAGGAGCTATAAGTGAAAAACAAAGCATCACAGGAAGTTGTCAGATGAAGATGGCTAATGGGTGGTTGGACACCAGGCATTTTTTTCTTGCACAGCAAGCATCAAGTGACAATAGTGCAGGTGGTAAAATGGATGTGCAAGCTGTGCTGCAGTGGAAGGTAAGGAGTTCAGCTGGGACCAGTGGAGCAGTCTCTGCAATTTGCACAGTAAAGGGAAGTGTGTATGAACAAATGTGGAGATCTGAGCAGAATTCAGGAGGGCAGTTTCAAGATGCCAGAATAGGCTACACCAGGAAAACATCTAGCCACTGTGAGCTGGTGTGACCTCAGATACAGCATCTGTTTAAGTTACAAGCCTAGCTGCCCTGATAGAAGGAATCAGGACCCAGGCCAGGGATGAACTCTAACCAGACTGTGAAGGTCAAGGGACGCTTCTTAGAGTAGGTGATCATGCACTAGAAAGCATAGTGGAAGGCTGAGGGGAAGTGATTTAGTGCAGGGAGTGTCCTTGTTAATTTTACTATCCAGGGAAATAGTTGTAGTGGTGGAAGCTGGTCAAACTTGGGCTAGAGAGCTGCCACACCTTAAGAAGTTCTTAGGTAAACATAGCAAGCGTTATGACAGGCTGGGCTAAGTATTCACAGTACTGCACATGTTTTCCAGAGAAGACCACACTGGACAGACCCTATGCAGTTTCCCCAAGTATTGGGAGGTATTGTAAAGCTGGAGGGAAATAAAGGGTTCCCTTGCTGCATATGAGCATCCGTAAGAGTCTTGAATCTCTCCTGTACATACTACCCTCATTAATGTATATGTCCCCTCTGGCTGAGTGCCCTTTGTAAACAGCATTATCAGAGGGGGGATAATGCTATCAGTGTGATGGCCAAGTGTAAATGAGGTATGTGAAGCATTACTCACACGTGGATTAAGACTACTGCTAACTCCTTCCTGCTCTCCCTGTGGAACGTATAAGGCTGTAGATACCAAGATGAAAGCTATGACTATTATTTTTATAGAAAAATCTCTTTCTTGCTTCTTTCCATTTAAATATTACTATGGAGACAACACTAGTGTCTTATAAAGCCGAGGGAAAAAAAAAGACTAAAGCAATAAGCTGTTGTCTTATCGCCTTATGAATTTTATGCCCACATGAATATAAATTTGACAAATCAAAGAGATGTGCCATTCTTAAATGTAATTTTTAGCAGCTCCTTTCCAAGACCTTTTCATGAAAATTTAAAAGGAGATGGAAATATGATAAAATAAACACTTTATGGAAACAAAGAATGCATCTGAAAATCTTATAGATAAAGCCTATTGATTGACTTTGGGATATTTTTAAGCAGGTGCAACAATTTAACACTCATTATAGCAGTGGTCTCATTTTGTATTCATGAGCTAGATGTGGAATGCAGTGATCCCGCTGCTCAGCAAAGCAGAATATTTTCAGTTCTAAGAAGGCCAAAGCCAAATTCTTATTTAAAAAAAAAAAACAGTCTCCCAATTATTCCTGGTGGAGAACATGGAAGAATAAAGAGAGCTTTGAGCTTTGGAAGCTCACTTAAAAGCCCCCTGGAGGGCTTGTTAAAACCCAGATGGCTGGGGCTCTAGTCATAGAGTTTTTGATTCACGGGGCATGAGGTGAGACATGAGGCTTTACATTATTATTATTATTGTTATTATTATTATTATTATTGTTATTATTATTATTATTATTAGTAGTAGTAGTAGTATTACTACGTTGCATCGTATTATAATTGTGTGTGGTTTACACGAATCGTGCATATGTATATGATTTATACATACTTGTGAGCATGTGCAGGCATGCACACTCATGTTGTTAAGGCCACAAGAGGATGCTCATTCTTTACTAAATTCCCTTGAGACTGGGTTTCTAACTGAACCTGGAGCTAGGCCAGCAGCCAACAAGCCTCGGCGATCTTGGTGTCTCCCTGTAAAGTCTGTCATCACAGGTGCTCTGGGGCCATGCTCAGCTTCTCATATGGGTGCTGGGAATTTGAACCCTGGTCCTTAGGCTTTGGCAACAGCAATTCTTACCCACTGAGCTGTCTCCCAGCCTGAAGTCTACATCGCTAAATCCTCAGCAGATGTTTGTGTGTTACTTTGCTCTGGCTTGTTTCGGGATCGAAAAAAACCAAATATATTCTTTCACAGTTCGCAAGAATGAGAGGTCCAGGATCAAGATTGCCAGATTTCCCCCCCCTGTTAGCAGCTTTCTTACTGTTTCCTGATACAGTGGTAGTGGTGGTGGTGAACCAGAGCGAGGATGGGAACAAACACGGAAGGCAGAGTGAGAGAAGATTCATGCTCTCTTTTCCTCTTCTTGTACAGGCGTTGATTTACTGTCATGTAGTCTAATTACTGCTCAAAGGCATCATTTGCATACGCTATCACATATGACCTATAATATGAAGCAAGTAAGCCTTAAAATACAAATTTCGGGCAACCATAAATATTCTGCTCATTATATTCTTCTTGGAACTCTAACATTCATGTTTTTGTTATGTGCAAAATTATTCATTTTATTCATATGTTTCACTTCCCATCGACCTATTGCAGCATCAACTCTTTTTTACACATATATTTATATTATTACACATATATGCAATAAACTACCTACAGCAAGAAGAACCACAAAAAATATCAGGAATTGTATAAATGTTACATTCATAGTGTTTTGGCTCTTTGTATTTGGCAGCCTTAAAGAAAACATCTTTCCTATCTTGATGCATCTAAAATTCTGAATGTAAATCAATATCTATCGTATCTCATCTTTATTAACTTAAAACATCTATCTAGACCTAAAAACATCTTAACCCCAAAACAACTAAGCTTAATTGTAGAACTAAACTATCTGGTCTTCAACCCCATCAGAGACTTGAGAAGGAATAAAATTAATTATCTGAGTAAACAGGAAGTGCAGTTTAGCAGCTTCCAAAGTGAAAAAAAATGACAGAGAAAGTTTGCTGCCTGAACAGTCACCCAAAACTCTATAATGTTGGAGCGTTATCTTTAGCCTTATGGCCCAGTATATCTGACAGACATATTTGTGAGGCAGGAACTATTGAGGACTTGCTTACCCTATCTTGGCAGAGTTTGGCCATCAACTCTGCCTGCAGCCAAGCTTGCCCGTTTTTAGGCAGACTTCTGTCTGTGGTAGAAATGAGGACATATTTCCCAGTGGCTTGTTTGCCACATTTGAAGCCATCTCCATAAAGAGGTTCTTTTATGCTCATCATCTTCTTTGAGGTAGGCTGGGTGTTGCCAGGAGTTAACATGTCTCATTGTCAATGAATCATTAAAATAATAAAAACATTTTAAATGCCATATTCTGTATGTCTCTGGGTTTTTGAAGCCCTTATCTAATTATTTACTTTGTTTATCTATAGAATCATATCTATCTGTTACACCTAGGATGTATATTTTTGTGATAAAAATAGACTAGTAATTGATATGACCATGATTTGATCAACTAACAATTAACTGGTATAACTTACTTATCCTAAACAGCTTGTGATAGCACTTTCAAAGTATTGGAAGTAAACTTTGTATTATAATTGAATTGTATGGCTACAATACTTTATATTAGAGTAGAAATATATATATAATGTGTGTGACGAATACTCTTACATTTTTAATTCTATACCAATGTATCAAAAATTAAACTTATTTTTCATCTATACACAAAAGTTTAAACCAATGAATTAAAAATTACCCTTGAGTAACAATTAAGGCATTAAGTTGAGGAGTAGATTCAATAACCTACTTTTCTTCTTATCATCCCTATATATTTCTATGTTCCCCCTTCTTTCTCTTCAACCTCTAGCTCCAAACCTAAGAAAGAAAGTTACAGGAAAAGAGAGACATACCTGAGTCCAACCTTGTTTTCTCTCTAAATGAGAACAATAATAACTTATAACTATCTCCCAATGAAAATAAACATCTATCACCCAAAAAAGCAACCAAAAACTTACCCAACCCTCTTTAAGGAAAATGGGGTGTCATTCTCTTAAGGTTTCTTCTGGCTGATTTGGGATGAGTAATACCTTTGTATGGGCCCAAATAAAATGGGGGAAAATGGTTAAACAAACTAGGAATAGCATTCAGGGTGCAGTTTCTAAATGTTGAGAAATAACAGGCTTAATTATAGCCCTGTGTAAGATAGTGTGAAATGTTGGACCAATAGGAATTTGAAGCTTTCTTTGAAGCTCTCCTGGGAACTGTCCTGTGTTGATAGCAAACAGCAACTGAAGCACTTGGTGCTGGAATGTGAAGGTTGTAGATGTCAGTGTCCAACATATTGAGATGAATGAACCCTGTCATGTCTGATCCAGCGTAAGTGTCCAGTTCTTTTGTTCTGAAAACATAATTTCTCACAAGCATTATACAATCCTAATATTATAAATATATGAGGTGAGCATGATGGACAGAACAATTACAACTGGTTCTCTGCTCTTTGTATGAGCAGAAAAAAGACGTCTATAAATCTTCATTCATTCCACGGTAGTATCAGCTCTTAAATTTAACATCTAAAGTCTTAATGAAGTGTCACAGACACTAATTGAGACTTGAGGTCTGAAACATTTCAAGGCAAAATTCCTTTCTAGGTATGAACCTGTGAAACCAGACAAGTGACTTTCAAGGGCAGTGATGGAATATGACAAGAGACAGAAATTATGTAGAAGGAAGAAAGGAGTAATGGCTCTAACCAAGCTCCCAATCAAGAGGAATTCCATTAGCTCTCAAGACCTTTAGTGACTTTCCATCCATACCCTGCTCTACTTGGTAGGCTGGCTCTCAGTCTGGCTCTGCAGGGAACCCTTCTTGTCTTCTGCGAAGGCACTATATCCCAAACCAAGAAGGAATCAGCTTTGTTATTTGGCCTACATCTAGGAGTAGTGGCCTGGGTGGTTTCTAAATCACTTGTAGGGCCGTTCGTTCTTTTATTCTTTACTTCAGTTTTCCTTTGAAGAATAAGGAGTACTCATATCTAGACAGGTCTATCTCTGATACCTAATGTCCCAGTAGAGCACCTGTAATTGCGTTTCACTTTATTTTAAGCTGTCTCAATTGGCAAGCTCCCTTTTGTGCTTCTGGCTTCTTTTTAAGTGACTATGTCATACACACATGGCCTCTTCATCAAATAGCTATGCATCCATCTATATAAAGTCTTGAGTATGTTTTTACTTTTTAAGTATATAAAAATCCCACGAATATCTAAGCTTTTGGGTAGGCGGAAGGTTATTTTGTAATTTCAAATGCTGATTTCTCTACCCTTCATATCTGGTGGTAATCCTTGTTCTAAGAATCTCCTGTCTCGATGTTGTGTAAACACTGCTCCTCAGTTGTCACCTAATATGCCAATAAAGCAGCTTACAGCCAATCATTGAGCAAGGGAGAGAATAGGCTGGACTTTCTGCCAGCCAGGAGAGGAGGAGTTAGAGGAAGAAGTAGGGGACTGAGCCACTGGAGAGGTCAAAGTAACATCAGGAGAAAGAGCCAGAACAAGGAAAGCTACAAAGTGCAAGTATCTCTGGGATGTACACTGGGAGGAAATCAAATGAACTCAGGGGCTTAATAATAGTGTAATAACTGCTCAGGTCTTATGCAGTGATACTTATTAAAAGAATATAACAGAATCTTAATTATATGGGTGATAACTGGGTTAAGAAAGAAACTGAGGAACAAACACTGTTTTATAAAAATAACTTTAACACGCTTGCTCTTTTCTTTTCCTTCAAAATTTTCATTATTACTGTAGTCTCACATTTTATATTAACTAGCCATTAGGAGTCAAATCATTCCTCTGACACTGTTTAGAAATCTCCTCAGCTAAATATCTAATCTTACTACTTTTAAGTTCCACCTTCCTCAAAACACCTGAACACCATTTACTGCGTTCTTTGCCACCTTTCAACAAAGACTGACTTTCTAAAAGCCTGGTTCTCTTCCTACTGGGATCTTAAAAGAATAACCTTTAGCTGCCAGTATCTGCCACAGCAGTCTATTCCTAGCAGCCTAGGCTGATTCTAGAGTCTTCCTCCAAACTCTTCACATCCCCCTCTCAGTTACAAAGAAAGCTTTGTCTACATTGTTAGGCATTTGTTAAAGTAGCATGCTATTTCTTAGCAGAAAAACCTGTATTAGTCTGTTTTACCTCACATAAGAAAGTGTCTTAGACAGGTCCTCAAGCAGCAGATATTTTTATTCCAGTTTTGAGACTGCTGTCTGGTCCTATGATTGGTGAGGGCTCTCCTGGCCTCCAGAGGCCTATTCTTTCAGTGTCTTTACAGGCAGCTTCACCCAGGTCTCATCCCAGGCTTGCTGAGTCTGTCCGTGCAGAGCCCAGGCAAGCACACTTAAATACCCTCCAGATGGTTCTGATGTCTCCTATAGTTGGAAAAGCATTGCATTACTCTGTCACTTTTTTTTTAGTCTAAATGCAATTTTCAATCTTCTACAGAAATATGCTTAAAATTCCCATTTTGACTCTAGGTTAGGAAATGAGGTCTTGCAATTTTATTAAGATATTATTTTAAACAAAATTGTATTTAACATGTGTAAGTTAATGTTTTGAAACATTTGCACATTGTGAAATGGCTGTCTCATTCAAACTAATTAGCACACTCATTAACTTCACATTGTTAGTCATTCTTGGACTCGGTGTGTGTGTGTGTGTGTGTGTGTGTGTGTGTATACTCATGCTGAGTCATAGCTGCTATTTTAACCCAGCAAGCCCCATAGTTCCTTTAGCTATTATTAGGGCGCTATGATGATAACCCAATTGCTGGGCTTCCTGCTGTACCTTGGAGGGTATTTCTCTCAACCACATATGAATCCACCATATGTTTCTACATTTGCTTCTTGCTAGTGTTTAAGGAGGCTATGAGATCTGAAGCCAATCCTTGGCTTGGCTTCCCTTCTTTTCTGCACACTCAGCTTGGCCACAGCGCACTCACTCACTACTTGCTGTATTCTATCGTCAACCCCCGTCCCTAGCCCCTCCACGCTGCGAGGCAGCTCAGTGACTCCTGAGCATGGGCGGCATGTTGTCTATGGATTTGGCTGGTATCTTTGATTTCACCTCAGAACTTTGCTGTCCTGAAGATAAACAGAGCTAACATTAAGCGTCAGAGTTCTGGGAATGGTTGTGCGTTTCTTGGTGGGAAAATTCCAGAATAGAGTGAGGGGAAGGGAAGCTGAAACTTATCTTTCCTCTCCACACCTGCTCAAATGCTACTACTCAAAGGAGGGAGGCTAACACTAACTTGCTTTGCTACCACTAAAGGGAGCTCTTTAAGAACATCTTTGCTTTAAAGATGAAAAGGCTGAACAACATCCCCTGATAACAGAGTCTCCAAAGTGATATGCACACAGCACATGAGGGCTGAGAAGGAGAGCAAATCCTATGACCTGTAAGATGCGATAGTTTTTTTTCCTACCAGTAGGCTAGTGAGGACTATAAGTGTGCTCTAGTTCCACTTAATTTTGTAAGATAGTGTAAGATCCCACAGCTTGAGGGATTAGTTTCCAAGACTGCTCCCCAACTTTAGATGCTAATGACCACTCCTGCTCTGTAAACTGTGCACCTGACTTTGAATAAGGGTTTCTACCGTCTCCTTTTCAAGGTTAGTTTGTTTGAGCAGCTCACAGAGTTCAAGTAAACACATCTACAGATTTGTAATGGGGCGTGTAATAAAGACAGGTGCATGTAAGGCATGGAGGAAGGGAGGCAGAGCATCCATGCCCAGTGTAAGCTCCAGACTCTCTAGAACCTCCGTGGCTTCCATTATATGGAAGTTCTCAAAACTTTCACAACTGTGCAGAAATGTGATTGAACTAAAACCTGTGGTCTAATTCTTACAGGCAAAGGGACGAAACAGAAGACTTTCCAGATTTTTCTTGACTTTTCTGTTCAGCATTCCTTACCCTGGGGCATGAAGTGGTGGGGTGAGAAATGGGTCTATAGAGCGGATCTTACAATAATTTCTTTATAGCCAGATTTAAGACAGACAAGCAATGTGATATAGACAATATTTTTAGTTTTTATGGCAAGCTTTGGGCAAGGAATAGAATTATTTCTGTGGTCCAGCTTTGGGAAGGGTGAAGGGAAGCCAGGAGGCCACTGGGAGAGATTTGGCTTCCTGTGACCTAAAGCTCCAACAAAATAACAAGACTTTCCCCCCACTTTTCTTATTCTAAAGCTGCTTCAGGGATTAAGAGAAAGAGGTCAAATACTTTAACCTGTAGTCATTTAAAAAAGAGCAAGGCCACGCAAGTCATGAGGCAGGACTTCAGAGCAAACCTCCCCAGAGTATGTGTTACAATATTACAGTTTGGAGAAGTGGTGTGTTATAAAGACTCTTTGTCCCTGGTCATCATATTCAGTATCTTAAAGAAATAGCTCACTGTTGTCCAGGAAGGAGCTATCACCAGGAAATGAACTGGTGGCTATCACCCCGATCTTGACTTCCTCAGCCTGCAGAACTGACAGGAATAAATGTCTGTTGCTAAGTAGTACCTGTGGGGTTTTGTTTCAGGACCTTGAGGCAACTAATACAACTGTTTTCATATCCAAGAAATTCCCCAGGAATGCTATTCTCTAGAGAGCATTATTTCAGGCTCAGAAGCATAATGAAGAGAAGAAGGCTTCTATGAGCCCAAATGCTTAGTGTCCTTTCATAGTCATAGAGTAAGCCTCGGGCAGTGATTATTATTCTCCAGTGGCAGGTGGAGAGGAGAGTAACCACAAAGTATTGCAATCTACAGTTGATTTTAAAAGCCAGTTTCTGGGAAACGATAGTCTAGTATAGCAGCCATGTACCTGTGTAATCCACAGACCTCCGGGCTCAGTAATAGAGTGAGCAGTGCAGAGTAACTTTGCTGAAACTGGCCACAAGTTCTCCGCTTAACCATTCCTGGTAGGCTGGGTGAAGTATGTTTCATGTGGACCTAGAGGAACTCCCCCAGAAGTGTTTCCACAATCTATGTCAGTCCTAGAACAGTAGCATGTACCTTCAGATAGAATATGGCAAAGAGAGCAAAAGGGAAAGTGTGTTGTCTTTGCAGGTGTGATGATGCTGTGTCAGCTCTTAATTGAGGAACAATGGATTGAGCTAGAAATGATCATAATGAATGAGTTAACCCAGAAGCAGAAAGAATCAAATGGTATATACTCACTTATATCTGCATACTAGCCCAAGGGGCATGTCCCACGAAAGCCTTCACTTACCAGGAAACTGGGACAGAGGGGAAGGCATCCTATTGGGACTCTAAATGAGAGACGCATGGGAGAATAGCAAAATAAAAGGATACAGAGGGTCCTAGAAATCTACAAGTAGAACAATATGATAGGCAGATTTGGGCCCAGGGGTCCCGCTCAAACTAAGGCACCAGCCAAGGACAATACAGGAGGTAAACTTTAAACCCCTTCCCAGATCTAGCCAATGGTCAGAACATTCTCCACAGTTGAGTGGAGAGTGGGATATGACTTTCTCACGTACTCTGGTGCCTCACATTTGACCATGTCCCCTGGAGGGGGAGACCTGGTGGCACTCAGAGGAAGGACAGCAGGTTGCCAAGAAGAGACTTGATACCCTATGAGCATATACAGGGGGAGGTAATCCCCCTCAGGAACAGTCATAGGGGAGGGGAGTAATGGGAAAATGGGGGGGGGGAGGGAGGAATGGGAGGATACAAGGGATGGGATAAACATTGAGATGTAACAAGAATAAATTAATAAAAAAAATGCCAAAAAAAAAAAAAAAAGAAAAAAGAAATTCTGCTTCCGCTGATGGAGTGGTATCCATGTTGAGGTTAGGGCCACATCAGTTTTGTACGACATTGATTCCTGATGCCTAGCATAGTAGCTGGCATAGAATAAGTACTGTTGAGTGAATACATGAACGAATGATGCATTTTCCAACACTTCAATCTGTAGATTTGGCTACAGGAAAAAATATTACCGTGTGGTTTTTGCAACTTTTTCTTCTCTTAGCACTGTGTTTGAAGTCTCAGCATCATGTAAGCATTTGCCTACACTATTTTTTTTCTTCTCCTAAATGTAAAGGCAACATTTTTTTTTTTTTTGAGATATCATTCTGTATCCTAGGCTGGCCTGGGACTCAGTTTGTAGCTCAGAATGATTTCAAATTCATGACCCTCCTGCCAAAGCCTCCGGAGTATTGACGTTACAAGCTTATGCTTCCACACCCAGTGGGGAAGATATTTATACAAACCAAAATTATAAAAACCAAATTTATTATATATATATATATATATATATATATATATATATATATATGGCATGATACATATATACATGTATCTATTACCTTTTTGAAAATTGGCATGCTCTAAATACTGATATATGAACATTAAAATATTATTATATATTCTAAATATCTATATTTAGAACATATATTTCCTAACTATTGATACATGAACAATATAATACATGAAAAATTTCAAAACAACACAATTCAAAATATATACATAAAGGATGACAAATCCATCATAATTATGTGTAATTATTATATCAAAGATGTGACAATTGCATTTTCTCAGTTACTATATTGTCTGAAAACATTCTGTTTTTTTAATATTGAAGAAATAATTCAAAGCACAATAAAGTGGCATTAGCAGAGGTAATGCTAGATTTTTTTTTTAGCATACAATATATAGTTAAATAAGGGACACTCATCTTTTAACAGTTATAAAAACGGAGGCAGTCTATACTAGAAATATGTTAAAGAAAGCAACAAAAAAAAAATACTAGTTGAAAACAAAAGAGAAATAAACAATGAGATGAGACCTCTGTTGATTCATGCTTTGCGGCTGGTGGCGCAGTAGGTCTCTACACTTCCCTCTCTCTGAGGTAGCAGTGCTGTTGCTCCTGGCCCTAGAGATGGTGAAACTGAGATTGAGAGAGGCCATTTAAGTGTCCTAAAGTTACACATTAGATAAGCCACTGAATAAGCCATGCTTATTAAGTCCAAAGGCTAAACTATAAACCGTAGGTGTTGTGAGGGTAATTACTTATAACCGCATCTAGGAGGCAAGCTTCTGGGCACACGTGTGAAGGCTTGTTTAGATTAAGTCTAGTCTCTGAGAATGTCTGCAAGGAATTGTCTTAATTGGGTTACCTGAAGTGAGAAGACACACTGTAATTGTGCGAGGGACCATTCTCTGAGCTGGGGATCTTGAACATTTTATACGTAAAATGGAGAAGGTAAACTGAGTTTAAGCCTGCATTCATTTATTCACTGTTCTTTGCTTCCAACTGTGGGTGTGATGTGACCAGTTACTTCAAGTCCCTGCTGCCTTGATGCCCCTTCAGTGATGCACTGTAACCTGGAAGAGTGAGTCAAATAAATGCCTTCCCTCTTAAATTGCTTTTGTCAGGGTATTTTTTTTTTTTTTAATCACAGTAACAGGAGAGAAACCAGAATAGTATCACAGTAGACAAATTAGAAGATTCTTTTGAGGCCACAGGTACATGAAGAATTTCAATAGGGTCAAAAACCTCACAAATGATTCCAATATACTTGATGTTACTTTGACATGTCTGCACAGGAAATGATTTAAATGGAGATAATAGGCAGAATAATAACCCTGTGTGGTTGAGATCTCTCAGGTAGTTACTTTGTTTCTAAAATTGCCCATTTGTAAGACTTATCAGAATAGGGAAAACAAAACCGTCCTAGCATATACTTGTTTCAATAAGTAAGTAATGATCAAATTCTAAAATGTGTCTGAAAGGTCAACGAATGGCCTGTGAGATGACTCGGTAGGTAAAAGTCCTTACTGCTGAGTCTGATGAGTTGAGCTCTATCATTGGTACCCACATGACGGAAAGAAGACCTGATTCCTCCAAGTTGTTCTCTGAACTCCACACATGCAGCATAGAATTGTTCTTCCCTCTTACACACACACACACACACACACACACACACACACACACACACACACACACACACACACAAATAATAAAGCAGTATAATTTTTGAAGACTCAATGAAGTCTACACATGATCATATTATATTTGATAGAAGAACCTTAACCTTTGCGATAAGCATACATACAAATGGTTTTTTTCAATACTAAAAATACTTTCTTTGTATCATTTAAAAATACATTGAACCCCTGTTTGACCAGAGGCTATCCACAGACTGCCCACAGACTTCCCTAACTCTCTTGGTGGCCACCCTTTCAAAAGTCTTCCCATTCCTTGTCACTGTGTCCTCAACCCCAAGGTGGATGGATCCTGCTGTACAGCAATAGGACACTCTGGCTGCCAGAAGTCCAGGTACACCACACATCCAAGGATCTCGTCCACTATCACAGTACACCGTGTACACTGCCCCCAGTCCCCCCACCCCTTCTCACCAGCATGTCCCAGCTCCAAACTAGGACAGAGACCCCTTACTTAACCACAGGCCATATAAGCCAGAAGACCAGAGAGGAAACAGGAACCAAGGAACAAACCCTCTTCCAACAAAGAAAGACTCAGAAATCAGCACCTAGACCTATAATTACCACAAACCCAGATGCCTAGATGCCAAAGTAAGAACACAACCAACAACAGCCAAGGCAATATGTCACCACCAGAGCCCAGCTATTCTCCCACAGCAGGCCCTGAATATCCCAACACAGATGAAGCACAAGTAAGAGACCTCAAAATCAACTTTATGAAGATGATAGAGATCCTTAAAGAAAAAATGAATAAATATTTTAAAGAAATCAAGTGAAAGATAAGCAAAAAAAAAAAAAAAAAAAAAAAAAAAAAAAAAAAAACCAAAAACAAAAACAAAAACAAAAAATTGGAGGAAATGAATAAATCCAAGAAAAGAAGAAAAAAAGAAGCAGTTGGAGAAAACTAATAATACTGTTCAAGACCTGAAAATGGAAATAGAAAGTACACAGAAACTTTGGGTATTCTGGAAATGGAAAATCTAGGTAATAAAACAGGAGCTAAGAGGCAAGGTTCAACAACAGAATAAAAAAGATGAAAAAGAAATTCTCAGGCTTTGAGATATGATAGAAGAAATAGACACATTGGTCAAAGAAAAATGTTAAATCTAAAAAATTCCTAACACGAAACACCCAGGAAACCTTGGACATTATTAAAAGACCAAACCTAAGAACAATAGAGGTAGGAGACTAATACTCAATAAAATACTCAAAAATCAAGTTGAAGAACAAATCAAAAAGATCTTCCACCATGACCAAGTAGGCTTTATCCCAGAGATACGGGGATGTTTCAACATATGAAACCAATCAATGTAATCTACCATATAAACAAACTGAAAAAATTATGATCATATCATTAGATGCTGAAAAAGCCTTTGACAAAATACAACACACCTTCAACATAAAAGTCTTGGAGAGATCAGGCATACAAGGGACATACCTAAACATAATAAAGGCAATTCACAGCAAGCTGATAGCTGACATCAAATTAAATGGAGAAAAACTCAAGTCAATTCCACTAGTATCAGGAATAAGACAAGTATTATGGTTTGAGTAGGCGTGGCTCCTATAGACTCATGTTTGAATTCTTGGCCACAGGGAGTAGCACTTTTAGTGGGTATGGTCTTCTTGGAGTAGGTGAGGGCTTGTTGGAGGAACGATGCCATTGTGGACGTGGGTTTTGGGGTTATATGTGTACAAGCTGTGGCCAGGCTCAGTCTTCCCTTGCTGCCTATAGATCAATATGTAGAACCCATAGCTTCTCCAGCAACATGTCTGCCTATATGCTGCCATGCTTTTTACCACTATGATAATGCGGTAACACTCTAAACTACAGAACAGCTCCAATTAAACATTTTTTGTTGAGGCATGGTCTGGAGCTACTATGTTAATTGCTCATCCCCCAAGATCCCTACTGTTCTACCAGCAATTGTTCATGTACACCAAATGATACTGTGTAACCTTGCCTCCCAAATTGTCCCTGATTGGCCAATTAAAAAAAATGCCTACACTTAGGTTGGACAGAAGAGAGGTAAGTTCATGGGTTTGAGAGAGCAGAAGGACCATAGAGAGAGAGAGAGACCCAAAGAGAAAGACAGGAGAGGAAGAAGAGGAAAGCAGAGTCACCATAAGTTAAGCATGAACTAGAGGCACATGGATGGGAGGAACTTGCTCTGAGGATCAGTGTGATGGAGACAAGCAACCTCAATTGGAACATGTGCAAGTATTTATGTGATTTTAGCTGGGACTAGAAAAGATAGATTAGGGTGTAGTGGATGTAAACATGTTTTTGTTTTGATCCCAAGTGTGGGAAGTGAAACAGACTTGTATAAGGGTGCGTGGTGTTTTTTATTTACAGAAAACAGATTTATGAGAGAGCAGGTGGTGTTTGCCCACTAGAAAAGGAACTGCCTCTTGCAGGGACATGGTCTTTGCAAACTGATAAACATCCTGGTATGGACTCCGAGAGAATATACATACACATACATATATGTATGTATACATATATATATACACACACAGACACACACACACATATACAAAAAAATGTGGTCTTGTCTTAGTTCGTTACTCTACTTTGAGATGCTCCTAGAGAGAACTGCTCTAGCGAATGCTTCGAGGTTCCAGGTTCCGGCAAAGGACACCATCAAAAGGACAAAATGGCAGTTTACAGAATGGGAAAGATTTTCATCAACTCTACATATGATAGAGGGCTAATTTCCAAAATATATAAAGAACTCAAGAAACTAGACATTAACAAAGCAAATAATCCAATTAAAAAAAATGGAGTGTAGCTCTAAACGGAAAATTCTCAGTAGAGGAATCTCAAATGTCTGAGAAACACTAAGAAATGTCCCACATCCTTAGCCACCAGGAAAATGCAAATCAAAACTACTTTCAAATTCCATCTTACAGCTGTCAGAATGGGTAGGATCAGTAACAGAAGTGACGGCTCATGCTGGTGTGGACATGGAGCAAGGGGAACACTCCTCTTTTGCTCAGGGGAATGCATACTTGCACAGCCACTATGCAAATCAATTTGGCAGTTCTGCATAAAACTGGAAATCATCTGGGTATGGTGGTGCATGCCTTTAACCCTGCACTCAGGAGGCGTAGGCAGGTGGATCACTGTGGGTTCAAGGCCAGCCACAAAACCCGCAACATACAATCTGTCCTGCCTGCAAGATGTGTTGGGGAAGGGAAATGGAGGCTCAGACTGTGTAGGACTGGCCAACCACTGGTCTAATTTGAGGTCCAGGCCCTAGAGGGAGCCCAGGCCCAACTCTGCCAGTGTTATCAAGAATAGGAGTCTGGATAGCCTGGAGACCTGGGATAGAAAATAATGAATAAAATGATTCTTAATGCTATTCTGTTATACTCATAGGTCAGTGCCTAGGCCAGTTGTCATCAGAGAAGCTACCTTATGTAGCTGATGGGGACAGATGCAGAGACCCACAGCCAGATGCAGAGAGAGCCCAAAGAAGAGAGCTGCATTTGGTCCCTCCCTTTGGAATTCTGAGAAACCCAAGAAGAAAGGGAGGAAGGAGTCTAGGAGCCAGAGAGGTTGAGGACACTATGAGAACAGGGCTGACAGAATCAACTAAGTAGGTCTCATGGGGGCTCACAGAGATGGAAGCATCGGTCATGAAGTCTGCACGTGCTAGGCTTCTGCATATATGTTGTGCTTGTCAGCTTGGGAGTCTTGTGGGAGTCCTAACAGTTGGGAGTGGTGGTGTCTGAGACTCTTTTGACTGCTTTTGAGACCCTACTTGACTGCCTTATCCAGCCTTAATATGAGGGTATTGCCTAGTTTTATTGCTCTCTCTCTCTCTCTCTTTCTTTTCTTTTTCTTTCCTTCCTTCCTTCCTTCCTTTATTTCTTTATCTATTTATCTGTTTATTTATTCATTTAATTTTCATTTACTATCTCTAGGAGACCTCTTTTCTGAAGAGAAATGGAGGAGAAGTTAATCTGGGGGAGAGGGGACATGGGGGACGGGCTAGGAGGAGTGGAGGAGGGGAAAACTGTGGTCAGGATGTATTGCATGAGAGAAGAATAAAATTTAAAACACCTTTTGAATACCAGTTTGAGAGCCTGAGGACCCAGGAGAGTGAGAAAAGTGAAGGAAACTTTTCGTGCTGTGCTGTGCTTTAAGCTGGGATTTCTTTCAGCAGGTTGCTTATGTTTTATGCAGCAGTCTCAGCCCAGCACTCTGGTCCTTGTGGCATGCTCTTCCTTTACTGTGAGTTTGATCAGTGATTTTTACATGGAAAATAAATGAACAGATGCTTCTCTTCTCAATGCTACTTCATGTTATTGAATTACGGTGACATGGAAATCATATTGTTTTGATGGGGCCAACCATTCCAGGCACCTCATGAGATGAGCCTAACATCACAATTCAATAACACTTTTTTTGTGATGTGTTTAAAATTTTTGAACTCTCATTGGGGTCAAAGTATGCTGTTATTCTACAAACTAATAGCAGTTTTAAAATTTGGTGAGTTAATCCACAGTAAGTAGATGTCATATTTTATTAATTTTTTGAGACATTATTTTATTACACAGCACAGGCTGTCTTTCAAGTAGTGACCCTTCTGTCTGTGGCTCTCAAGTGCTGGGATTCCAGACTTGTACTGCCATAGACACCCTTGGTAGATGAACTCACGGAGTTAATGGGACTTAGATCCCTCTCTATTTGGAAGGAAGTGATCTTTCCTTTGTGATACTGGAATCCAGGAAAAGCGAAGTGTTGAGGTGAGCCCCTGTCTTTCCCTCTGAGGTGAGGACCTAAATGCTTGGTGCTATTGGTTTCAAGACAGGAAACTTCTTCTACGCCCAGCTTTCATTTGGGCTCATTACCAAAATTTGTAAGAAATGATTTTGGAAAGAGGACCCATTTTAGTTTACAAAGAAACTGAATGAATCCCCAAACCTTCTGTCCATGGAGTAAAGTACAGAAACTGCTTATGCTGTGAGAGTCACTGGAGGTTTGACAGGAATATGCCTGCTGCTGCCGCTGCTGCTGATCCAGTTAGCAAAGGTTAGCTAGCACACTGACAGCTAGGGGCAGACAGAAGGCCTTTTCAAGGGTGTTGGAGCTATGTCAGAAATAGCCACAGCCCTACTGCCTTCCTAATTAGGATGCCCTTGAACATTTAATTTAGAATATTGAATCCCTATGATGAGCAGTGTGCTCAAAGTGTGTATATACACTAGCACTTGGGGTTTAAAAAAATCTTTTGAGTTTGGAAGTGCTGGGATGGGCTACTGAGGAAGCAGGTATTGAGATACTTTGACTGCTCTCCTTAAAGTCTCACCATGAGGAGCAATGGCTACCACACAGCCTTCTGAATTTCAGTTCAGCCCTGTTTCTACCCTGTCTTCCCCATGGCTACTTTTGCTTGCTTTCCATAGCAAGCAGATGATGTCTCCCCATTTTTGTTTGTCTTAATGGCCACACTTACTTGGACCACAGCTATGTTCCAACCTGCAGGAATGAACTTGCCTCTCTTCAGTTTTCCCCCAGGATGGGGAAACATTTTGATTCTCACCTACTGAAATGTATTCCCGAGGCCGAGATGGTTCTGCATTCTGTGATGTGCTTCACTGCCTTCCAGGGCAAGTGCAGAGTGTTAGGCTTGGGTTCTTTCGCCCCCAGGCATTAAGATGAAGTATGAAAACGAAGCGGCTTAGTTTAGGCCGAGAAGGTAACTAGCAGTGTGCTAAGAGAAACAAAGCAGAGCGTGAGATGAAAACCTTTCTGGAAAAGGCAACAAATCCCATAGGAGCTGGCAGCCTCAAGGCTCAGAGGCCTGTCCTCTTGCTTCTTCCTCCTATGTCCCCACTCCTTTGCTAGGGTCACAGGGGTGGCAGGCACTACAGGGCGTAATGGAGCGAATTCTTTCAGCTAGTCTGTGGTGTGAATAGAGGGTTGTTGGTGAGTGGACTTGGGGCCCTGCTAGAAGAATTCTATTACATTTGGAGTTCTTTTTTTTTTTTTTATGTTGTAGAGGAGTTTATTAAATTAGCATGGGGGGAGAAGTAAAAGGGGGAAGGGGGTACCCCAGGGAGAGAGGAGAAGAGGGAGAGAGAGAGAGGAGAGGGAGGGGCAGAGCAGGGAGGGAGGGAGAGAGAGAGAGAGGGAGGGAGGGAAAGGAAGGGAGGGAGGGATGGAGAGAGAGAGAGAGAGAGAGAGAGGGAGAGAGAGAGAGAGAGATTAGACATTTGGAGTTCGTCAGGTAAAAAATAGTCTGAATTTTTCATGAAAACATAATAACACACACGCCCTATATAAATTGCTTTACAAAGTTAATTTTAGTGCTCATGGCCAAAGAAGACCTGCCCATCATACTAGGATTAGATGTGGGGGCAGGGGATCAAGAGTTCTGGGTCATCTTTGAATATATGGTGACTTCCAGGCCAGCCTCAATCTTGTCTCAAACTAACCAAAACAATAGAAAACAAAACAAACAAGCAAACAAACACAACAAAAGGAAGATAAGAAATAAGGGGGGGGGGCGTAAATATGCACTCCTTGGAGTTTGGCAATGAAACTAGATATTCATCTCATAGTTGCTACATCTTTACATCAAATTGGACTAAGCAACATGGAAGCCTAAACAGGATGAGTGTTGCATTTTGGTTTATGCTAAAAAAATAACTATTTTTTGAGTGCTTTTTTTAAAACAAGGTCTCACACTGTAGCCCAGGTTAGCCTCAACTATATGGCATTCTTTCTGTCTTACCTTCTCAAGTGCTAAAATTGCATGTGTAAGCTACCATGCTCATCTTAAAAGAATATCTTTTAATCTGCTCAGAGTTTTCAAAGAGCAAGAAAATAGTTAAAACCAACAGAAGATAAGGAATTGTTTTTTTAAGATCTCCGTAAATTCCACATAAAAATCCGTGTTAAGCCTGGATCTGTGGGAGAGTATCTTACGGTGATGGTCTGGCAGTATGCATCAACGTGTCCAGGAGGCCAGAGTCCAGAAGAGGAATTTGCACTGCAGACTAATATTAGTAAATGTCCTAAAGGAAGGACAAAAGTCTTAAGACTCTGAAGACACAAACATTTTTGTTTATTCTCATATTTAGGGGCACCCAGAAAAAGTATGTATGTTATACTTCATTCCCCTGGTTCCAGTACTGTCTCAGTGCCAGATACGTGAGGTCTCTTGTAAAAAAAAAGGTTTCAAAGTAGTCACAGCAAAAGTGATGACCCAGAGAAATCATGTGTGAAATGAAAACTTGGACTGACCCCAGAACCTTGCGCAAGAGGGCTGTGATTTGAATGAGTTTGATAATTGTAAAGGTTGAATAGAGAAATTAATTGCTTTTATAGATGTCTCTCAAACAAAATAATTAAATGTCTACCACTGAATGCATTTAAAGACTGATACAGGTTGAACATAAGAGAAGCAAAGCTCTGACTCTCAGTCCCTTGAATAATAAGAGATACACATTTCATTCTGTCCTCAGCTCCTGGGTTCTCAAGAAAGACTGAACTGATGTAGATGTGTATAAGGGTATAGTGTAGATACAAGACAGTACAACACTGTAGTTGGAGGTAAATTGAGGAAACTTAACACTCATGGCTCAACATTACTAATGTAATTTGAAGTTACTTTCATATATTTTCCAGGCTGCCAAAGATTCAGGTAAATAGGGTATGCTGAATTAATGACGATGGATCAGAAGTCAATGTTAGTTATAGTGGGGAAAATACAGAAACAAGAAGGGAAGGCTTTTTCATGGTGGCAGAGTGCTTGGCTCTGGAGGGTGTTGTAGTCAGTACACTCCATCTAACGTTCAAAAGAGAAAGGAAAACTGAAGAAGCACTCTGCCAAAGACCAGGCAATTCAGGAGTCTGGGTACCATGGCTGGTGCAGCCTAGACAGTTTTTAAGTGCCAAAATTCCAGGTCTTTCAGCATGAGAGGAAGCTTAGAACCCAGAGCCTGTCCCAGCAGACAACAATTTGTCATTAGCTCAGACCTGATTTTCAAGATTTTCTAGAGAATTCTATTTTATTTTTTTTTACAAAATGAGAATTATTTGGTACAAAATATTAAAAGTGGTACATTGGTGCTTGCCTCTCTGGCATGATGTGTGGGCTCAGTAGCAACACAGCAGAGTGCAACTGAGAGACTAGGAAGCCTCTCCAGGATTTGCACAGCTTTGCTTCCTACCTTTTTTTTTTTAGTCCCACGGTTGGATTGATGGCTCTTTAGTCAGCATCCTGAGACATGCAGGGATGACACGGGATCATCTTTGGCCTTCTGCTTTACAGAGGATGTGGCATGCAGTCATGAATCAGTCCCTAAAAGGACATGGGAATACTTCAGTAATATATTCTGACAAAAGCTGGATTAGACATTTCCAGGTCATTTGGTGCTCAGTGCGGTTCATTAGACACACCAATGCCCACAGGCACCTGGCTTATATTTTTGGAGAGCAGGTCAGTGTGCAAGAGGAACATGGTCAAGGCAGCTCCATGCAGCTGGCAGTCAGGAAGCCATAGCACCGGGACAGGTACTATTCTTGTGCCACTTGAGATAGCCAACTACTTAGAGTTTCTTAGTGGGCAAATGTTTCCACAATTAAACAGTTTAATTCTTTTAAATCGAGAATTCAAAGAGCCATTACTAAAAGTACTTCAATCAAAGGTGTCACTTTCCTTTTAACTTCAGGGATCAAATTTGTGTCACCTTTGCTGGTTTACTGGAGAAGTTCTGTATAATCCATCATAAAGAATACAGTAGGGCATTTCTTTAAAAATGTAGATGCTAAACAACTTGTGATGGCTGTATAAATATCATGCTGGTATACAATAAATGGCATAGCTTGGTCACTTTAAACAGAATAGTTCCCACTGTGTTTCTTTTACTTTTTTTTTTTTTTTTGCTAGTGTTTTTTGTCATTTTTTTCTTCTTAACTGAATCAGGGCTGAGACCATTGACATTACTTTGAAGCTGAGTTTTTTCCCTTTTATGACTTTTTTGAAAAAGTTCTAGCCATAATGTGTATGACTGAACAAAGCTAATACATTAGACACTTTCCCCAACCCCTTGTTTGTACAGTGTTATACCTGCTGAGTACTCTATGCCGTATAAACTGCTGAGACAGTTTCCAAATTGTTTTCTGGTTTGATGAGTCAAAAGTGTTGTCCACACGGGGTTTTAAGGGGAGGAAACATCAAGCAATGCTGCAAACTGTTAAGTCCTTATTAGGACTCCTGCTGGAGAGTTAGCAAGGGGAGAAATTAGTTCAGTGTCTGAGGCCTCCCCTTTGTGTGAACCATACCTTTTGAACATTTGCTTTTGTTGTTGTTTTAATAGCTATGTGTATAAATCCAGAGATCCCCCATTTCCATTCTCTCTACTGCCCCCCCCCCGTCATGTACTCTTCCCACACCTGGTCACCATTCCCCTTACATTCCCTACCCCCTCTCCCACCCATATCTCTCCCTCCGCCTGCTTCAGATGCCTTATTCTATTCCCTCTTTTGAGTGAGATTCAAGCATCCTCCTTTGGACCTTCCTTGTTACTCAGCTTCTTTGGGCCTGTGGATCGTAGCATGGTTATTCTACACTTTATGGCTAGTATCCATTTGGAAGTGAATACATACAATGCGTGCTTTCTGGGTTTGGGTTACCTTAATCGGGATAATATCTTCTAATTCCATTTATATTTGCTTGAAAATTGCATGATATCTTTGTTTTCAATAGCTGAGTAGTATTTCATTGCATAAATGTACCACGGGTTTTTTTTTTAATCTACATTCCAGTTTCTGGCTATTACAAATAAAGCTGCTATAAACCTAGTTGAATAAGTGTCCTTGTGGTATGGTGAAGCATCTTTTAAGTATACGCCCTGGAGTGGTATAGCTAGGTCTTGAGGTAGAAACCTCCATATGGATCTCTACAGTGGTTGTACATAGTTGCACTCCCACCAGCAATGGAAGAGTGTTCCCCTTGCTCCACATCCTTGCCAACATATGCTGTTGCTTGAGTTTTTGATCTTAGCCATTCTGATGGGTGTAAGATGAAATCTCAGAGTTGTTTTGATTTGCATTTCCCTGATGATTAAGGACAATGAACATTTCTTTTAAGTGTTTCTCAGCCATTTGAAATTTTTCTGTTGAGAATTCTCTGTTTAGCTTCGTTACCCATTTTTTAAATTGGATTATTTGGTTTGATGGTGTTTAATTTCTTGAGTTCTTTATATATTTTGGATGTTAGCCATCTATCAGATGTAGGGTTGGTGACAATATTTTCCCAGCCTGTAGGCTGCAGTTTTGTCCTATTAACGGTGTCCTTTGCCTTGCAGAAGCTTTTAAGTTTCATGAGGTCCCATTTATTAAGTGTTGATCTTAGTGTCTGGGTTGTTGCTGGGTTTTCCCCCAGAAAATTGTCTCCTGTACCAATGAGTTCAAGGCTCTTCCTCACTTTCTCTTCTATTGGATTTAGTGTATCCAGTTTTATGTTGAAATCTTTGACCCACCTACACGTGAGTTTTGTGCAGGGTGATAATTATGGATCGATTTTCATTCTTCCACATGCAGACATCCAATTATCCAATTAGACCAGCACCATTTGTTAAAGATGTTTTATTTCTTGCCTTGTATGGTTTTGACCTCTTTGTCAAAAAATCAGGTGTCCATAAGTGTGTCTGTTTTTATGCCAATACCATGCAGGTTTTTTAAACTATTGCTCTGTAGCACAGCATGAGATCAGAGATGATGATACCTTCAGAATTCTTTTATTGTACATAACTGTTTTAGCTACCTATAGAATTGAATGAGTCAGAAGAGGAGGAGGGGCAGGTAGTGGTGGGAAGGGTAGGGGAAGCACTGCTGAAGTTGCCCCTGTAGGTGCTGTTGAGGTGACAGGCACATTTCCTGCAGCCCTCTTCTGGGTGCCCTTTTCCAACATTTAAGCCAAGGCTGAGGACTTTCCCAAGATCAATTATGTGTAACACTACTAGGCAACAGGTCCTCATATTCCTATTCCATGGAGGTTTGACATAGTATACTTCCATAGTGAAGACAGATGCTATCTAAAGTTCTGTTTACTTAGTTAAGAGGAAAAAAAAATGAACATCTCACAGGTAGACTGCATGCTAGTTTCATAAGGTCATAATTGATTTCTAAGACTGTGGCTTGGAGTGGAGAAATGTGGTATATTAGAAAGTCTTTACATTTTGTTGTGCATATAATCCAGGAAAAATGCACATACTCGGTGTCCTATCTTTGGTGCATGATATTCTCTACATGTGGGACTATGTCTGGCAAGAGTGTCGATATTGCTGCTGTATTTAAACTTTTGTCTTGACCAAAAACCAGGTCTTGACTTGTTTGCGGCATTCAGTTCAACGCAGTGTGCACTCTCCTTACAAAGAAGGGCTACATGTCATTTAAGCATACTCACCCAAAAATTCTTGAACTTTGGCACGTGAAAGTTGGGGTACCTACATCTGCTAGAAGATGGGCTTCAAAATCATCTGAGAAAAGCTTGATTTGGGTAAGAACTGCATAATCTATCTGCAGAAAAGAAAGGAACACTCCTTAAATATTCCCAGCATCCCCCTAGCTTCCCTGAAGCCATGTTCCTGGTTCAGGCATTCAGATTGTAAAAAGAAGGGCCATGCAGCTCATTTGCTGAGAGGTAGTTAAGAGTTTCTGGGAGTCTTTGCGTTCTTAACCTGCCTCCCTTGTTTTACAGTGCTCCATGGAGGGATCCCTCCAGCTCAAGTCATCGGAACCAGAACACACCTTCTGAGGAACAGTTAGTCCCTCACTGGACTAGTATTAGTAGCAAAATAAATTGGTAGCTTGTTCAGCCCCGGGGACATTGAGGTTCTTAATTCTTTGCTAGAGCAATTCTGCTCAACCTGGTAGCAAAGTGCCTACCAGAAGATTCACTCTATTATGTGGGAGACAAAATCCCAAAGCAAACATAATTTGGACCTCTTTATGTCTCCTTTAATCTCTAGTTTCCTTTGGTCTTGTTCACCAGAAGATCTAGCTACTAAAGATTTGCTAAAGAAATTGGATCTCTTTGGCTAAAATGAAATTTTTGGTTTACATATTAGTTTTGCTTGTCAATGTGATCTTATTACTTCGGAACAAAATTGACCATCAGAAATGTGAGAAATTTAATTTTTGAAGAGACTGAGGAGAAATGGAATAGGTAATGAAATTTAGATCGAATAACTAGAACACTGTAAGTCCTCTGTTGCCTATTAAGGTATCAGTCTGCTTTAATTTTTTAAGAGGAAAAAACCCTGGGATATTAAACAAAGCTTCTTCCTCATTGCTACCTCTACCCCATTTAATGGTGGTGGGTATATCTTCCTTTAATTAAATGTACCTTTTTTGCATTAAGGACCTTGCCTATTCCAAGTATTCAGGCCAGAAAATGCATAGGCTACTGTTTTTTCAAATCCTGAGTTTCCAAATAAATTCCATGTGTAGTTTAAAGTTTCCAGGAAGATGAGCGTGCTCTAGGGATCTACAGTACCAAGAGAAAGTACTGCACATTGCAAATACAATTAAGAGTCATATTAGGTGTTGTTGCCATACTAACACAAACTTTAAAAATGTGTTCAGCAGAGGGTAAGCTAATGCAAACAATATGTAAGAAAGATAGAAAAGAATCAAGAAGGCTCTATTTTTTTTTCCTGGCATTAATTTAATGATATGTAAAGTTAAATACAAGTGGTTTTTACAAAGTAATTTTATGGTGCCTTGGCAAATAAGCATGAGCTTTGTCTACCTGTTTGGTATGCAGAATGTCTGTGTTCCCTTTAACACTTGCTGACTTTTTTTTCTTTCCTTTGATGCTGAGATCTCACATTGTCTAAGTAATGAGATTGGAGCAATTCCTGTAGGTTGTGCTTGTGCCTGATTGGTGGGTTCCCAGGTCAGACCACTTCCTAGGCTGCTCTTATGGCCAGCGTGCTGCTTTAGCCAAACCAGCTGATAAGAGGGTTGCAGAGTGAGTGTGTCGGGAATTCCACGGGGAGCAGACTGCTGTATCCAATTAATTAGTAGTCAGACTGTATAGCCAATTAATGCCCATATCTACCCAAACCCCAAAGCATTCACTTATGGTCACATGCTATGGCAACAAGGAATTCTTTCACTTTGAAATCTGACACACTTGGTGAAGAGCAAATGAGCTCTTGAGACTAGCCTTCACGGCGAACACTGGGCTGTAGAGATCAATGTTCCAGTGAGCTCCGTCGTCTGTGACTACACAAAGAAGAGAAGTCATCTACCTTCTTCGCAGCTTGACTAGATACCAGCTGGGCACCAGGAGGGTGCTGGGATTTCTATGACTTTATGTTGATGAAGAATTTCAATGACACTGTTAGAGGTCAATTTTCCACCTTAGGTTGTCCTATCCTTGCCATGCATTTCCAAGAGGATGAGGTAGGTATTTAGAACTAGCTCATGACTTTTATGCTTGAAAACAGACATTGAAACCTTTGAGAACCACCCACAGGACTCTACCCTGATGTTCTCTCATGCCTGTCCAGAGTCCCTTTGGTGGCCATTTCCAAGTGTGCTGAATGTTCCTGCTTCATCTTACAACCCTCCCTTCACCTTGCACTATGGCCATGACACTGGAGTAGGACAGCCTGTCAAGCTGCCCGATTGCACAGAGGTTATTTTCAGAAACGTAAAAAGGCTGGCCGATTGGGGAGGAAGAGAGAGCTGATTTTATTTTCATGCCCAGGAGTAATTGTGTTGAAAGGCGACACTCTAGGCATTTTCCCACCAGCAGCAGATGTCACTGTCTGTGAGGAAGAAGTGCAGTCTCTCTTCCCCTCCCTCCTTCTCTTAGGGTAAATCCCAAGGCAATAACATTAAATCAAGCATTTCTCCTTTTTACATCGAAAATGCTCTTGAGTTTGAATTATGAATTCAAATGGTTCTTAAAGAGAGCACTGGGGCTCTGAATGCTGCCAGGCTGTGTGGGAGCAGGCAATGCCAGGAAGCCTGGCAGAGACAATGCCTGGGGTGGGCAGGCCTATGCTCCCTCTGTGCAACAAGGTGTAGCCACCTATATCTCCAACTCAAAAGGTTTCCTTGTCTTCTGAAATAGAATTTTGTGTTTGGTTAGATTGCCCGACCAGGCTTAGCTCAAGGACCTCATTATGTCTTTTAGCAATTGGACCTCCTCCTTCAAAGCTGTCCCTTCAGTCCTGCTGTTCAAGTGCTGCTCCCTCTGGGCCTTGGGGATGGCTGAGCTGGAGCTTTGGAGGTACTGCGCACATGTATGCATTTGGAGAGACAGGGGTATAAGAGGAGGATCAGCAAAGGGACAAGAGAGAATCTTCCAGAAATTAAAATATAGTCACTGTGTACTTTGGGCCACCCAAGGCTTTTTGGAATAGAGGATGGGGTTCAGTTTCCACTGCCGTCCCCAAGGGATCGAACTAAATTTGCAAACCTGCTTTGAGTCTCCTCTCAAGAGTGTAGGGGCCTCTGATATCAAAGTTCCTCCCAGCGTTCTGCAGAGTCTGCAAAGTAATAGAAAACAAATTAATTACGGATGAATAGGGCTCTCTGGGACTCCACTTAATCTGGGTCAGTTGGTTTTCTTGTCAGGAGAGATGGCACTTAAGTGAGTTCTTGGAGGTAGAGTGGTTTACGCATCAAGACACCCTAAAAGACAGCACTCCCCAAAGCACCAAGCTGGTTCAGGCAAGAGGGAAAGTTCAGCATTGAGCAAGAATCGGGTGCCCCTGGAAACACAGGCAATGAATCTAGTATTGGGTCCCACAAGAGGGAAAGCAAGCACCTGGGGAAGGTCAATGACTTGAATTGTTGAGTTGTATAAAATGCTCCACGTCAGGCCTTGGTGGTGACCCTGGCTACTTCAGGCTTCTGAAACTCTAGAGGGAACCAGAGATGTATGTTTGAACATAGCTTTTAGAAGACTGTAATTTCTAGTCTACTTCCTCTTGAGGGCGACTCTGGAGAGGGCGTCAAATTGTGGTGAGATGTTTATGACATACACCACCTCTGCTTTCTTCAGCTGGGCAGGGCCAAGGGTGTGGCCATGTATCCACAGAGTCCTTCTGCTTGTTTTTCAAAGGAGAAGCTGATGCTGTCTGTGGCATCGCTCGTGCACACATTTATTTAACAAACATGTGCTGAGCACCTCCTCTGTAATAGTGTGGCCTGGTTGGGAATTTGTCCTGAAACCAGCTGTGCTCTGGCTCCTCTGAACTTGCTTCTCAGCATGGGACTGACTCAATGCTTGGTCCAATGGCAGAAAGCACCCTGTTAGACCATTTTAATCAGAATCTCCCAGCCTCTCTGTCTGTCCATCTTCAATAGCTGGTTAATTCCCCATCTTCTACCATCTCTTGGTTCACTCTGATGCTCTGGGCTTGCCTTTTATCCAGAGTTCTGTTAGCCTAATTCCCTTCCCCCACTGTTTCTTCTTGGTAATTTTCCATTCATGGATGATAGTTAGCCCCTGTTTTGGGCTATCAGCTCCCATTATTTTTTCTTTACTATACTGAGTTGAATGAGTCTCTTCAGCTGCAAAACCCCATGACAGAGGTCTGTATACTCATCACAATGGTCTCCAGTAAAGTCAGCCTTAGTGTCTTCAATAAATGCCATGAATGATGTTTTCTTTAACAGCATGTATAAGGCTGGACTGGGTTTGTGTCTGCTTCTGTTATTGAAGCTATTTTAAAGCTCTGTGTCCAGCCTTGCATTTTCTATTCACTCTGAGCAAAGCACATTTTATACTGAGCCTGAATGCTCTGGGTTGAACAGACTAAAACTAGCAAAGAAAATAAGAGTTTATTCTCACTCTGTTCTTCACGAGAGCATTTTAATGTCAAATTTAAGGTGTAAGTCTCCCACAGGAGAGCATCATTAAGAACAATTGGTAGGCAAATCACCCAGCTCGGAATTATCCTCTTGGATAGCAAAAGCTTTTGGTGAATAATGAAAATGATAATGATAATAAGAAAGACACACTGGAAGATCTCTTGTGTTAAAAGAGGGAAAAATGGCAGACTTTTTTTTTTTTATATGCTGTATCTGGTCACTATACAAAAACCTGCCTGTCAGTTTCCTGCTGATTTTTGTCAATTCCACAGTAGAGAGGCGAGACAGACTGCTGGCTTGGCAGAGACAAGTTCAAAGTAGGCAGCACAACTGCTGCAAACATTACCTCAAAAGGGAAGCTTTTTTAGTCATAGCTAAACATATGGAAATTAAGAACCAAGACATGAGGGCATGTGGTGGGGGTGGGAGGTAGAGGAGCAATTGTACTGAGCAGTACAGATTTGGAGGCCTGCATTTTTTTGAAAGGCAGCACAAAAATTGACTGTAAGTTTGCAGATTGCTGATTTTCCTATTTTTCTAGCTAAGAAGACAGCTCAGTGCAGCCTGAGTTTTCACAGGGCACCTGGGGGAAAGGGCAGAATCTATTGAGCAAGGGAGTCCCAACCATAGTCCCAGCTCTGTCACTACTGGGTACCTGTGACAAGTCTCAAAGAATATTTATTGGATGAGTGATTTACATACATATATATAATGAATTTTAATATTAACACATACTAATTGAACCATAGTCCTGCTAGATGACTATTCTCCCAAAGTTCACAGAATTACCACAACACCCAAAGGCACCAAATTAATTTCTTTATTTTTAAAGAAGAAAAAAAAGATGTTGGAAGAATTGTTGGACTTTGCTAGGAACCTTCTGCTATGCAGTTTGGCCTAAGTGCTGTGCAAAAGTGACTATTTGGACACATTACAAGCTAAACTGTGGCATACTAGGGTAGATGGCAAGAGGAAATCGAAGGAAATAAATGAGTAGAAGAGAGACATTTCCCCTTGTGCTGTGTGTGCTGCAGAAAGGGAGGGTGGCAGGGATATTTGAATCATCAATTAAAGAAAAGGTTTTCTTTCTTGCCCACCGAATATTTGAAATGTCCTTCTTGGGAGTCCTTTGCTGGTCCTCACAATAAGTAAATGCACAGTGCTTCATTCTTGCTCACTGTTTGGGGCACAGTATGCCTTTGAAATACTTATTATAACAATATAGGAAGATATTCTAAGGAGAAAAAAGAGTAGAATCTCATTATACCATCAACCAATTATTCTTATTTTCCCTGCTCCTCTCTGGCTCTTTCATTGTCATGTGTCAGCGTCCTGGCTGGTTTTTCTGGCCAGACTGATCACATGCAGTACATCGAGCACTGTAGTGACCACATGTCTTCTCGATTTGTTTTTTAGGTGCCCTATCTTTCCAGTGCTCAGAACAGATGGCAAATATTTGTTCCTGCTGCTTGGCATCTGTTTTCCTTATTTTATGGGATTCTGGCAAGCTGCCCTGATCTCCAGGCTTTCCCAGGTCCTGCATTTAAGTGACAAGGCTTTCATCTTTCACACACAAAAGTTTAGCTTGGGTTCACTTGGTGGCAGAGCCTGTACCTGATATGTGCAAGGCCATTGGTTCAACCCATCAGCACCACTAAAGCACACAAAAGTATGAACATTCCCAAATTCAGATCTGTAAACTTTTATCACTCACATGTAAAAATTAGTGGTTTTTCAGTCATTAGTGTTAGATGTGGCAGCCCCCCTCTTCCTGCTAGATATGTGAGAAATTCTGTCAAGTGTTCCCACACTTTGAATCATCGTCATGCAATTTGTTCCCTGTGACTCCAGGAATTAGTCTATGACATCATAGATTTGCAAATATCTGGCTGTCTTAGATACTTCTCCGTTGCTGTGACAAAGTACCACGGCCAAGGCAACTTATGGAAGAAAACATTCAATGTGGGAGCTCAGGGTTCTAGAAGGTTAGAGTACATGAACACCATGTTGGGGAGCTTGGCAGCAGGCAGACTAGCATGGAATTGGAGCAGTAGCTGAGAGCTTCCATCTTGAGACAAGAGCCATGAGGAGGAGAGAGAAGTGAGAATCGTATGAGCTATTGAAACCTCAAAGCCTATTCCCAGTAACACACCTCCTCCCACAAGGCCACCCCTTCTAATCCTTCTCAAACAGTTCCACCAACTGGAAAACAAGAATTCAGCTATATGAGCCTATAGGGCTATTCTTAGTCAGCCACCATATTGGCCTTATTTAGACATTTTGCTATTTCCAGATATACATATCACTAGCCCAAATAATGATGAAATAAACACTATATCATCAACAGCCTGGGAGATTATAAATGTTTGACCAAATGGATTCTATTCTTACAGGCAAATCTCATGGGTTGTATTATGAAGGAATATATTTAAGTTTATTTTGACTTAAAAGCTGGTAGTTTAGACATGTCTGTGGCCTACTTGACTGAATGGAGATAACCATTGTTTCTTATGTTTGTGGGCATGCATGTTGGGACAGAGAGGTGACTGTCCTTGTGAGTCCTCTTTGTGGGATTTTCTATAGATTCTGTGAACACAAAAGTGGTCATAGATAATATTGCTTGACTGAAAAAAATGAAGCACCTTATGCTTGGTTTATTTTTATCACATTGAGTCTCTGTAAGTGATATGTATTATAGTCTCCATGGACTGACTGAACCACACTCTACCTGTGGTGTTGTTCTAAAGAAGTATGGAAAATTGTTATTTTTTTTCTTTCCAGACACTGCTACACGGGAGGAGTTCTGTTGTGTGGCGTTTGCTTGACGATCATGTTAAATTAACCAGGCAAATCCTGAGGAGAAAGTTCTTGGTTTATTCCCTGAATGGTCACAGTGTGAGCTTGACTCAAATGGTGACAAGTGGGTCCTTTGGGGCCATGGAAAGTCATCATAACAGCAGGAGCTTACAAACTGAGAACAGCCACCGAGAGTCCTGACTCTCAGGAAAGCCCCGGAGAAGAGGAGGTGTTGGTAAAGCTGAGAAGTTGCTACCCACAATTCGCCACATTTAACCACGGTGACAAAATAATTCAGATTTGGAACTTCCTTTTGCTTATCTTGGGGTGGGGGTGGCTGGTTATACAAGTCATCAGAATAGCTGGGTGTGGTCGTGTGAGCCTGTATTCCCAGCACATAAGAGATGGAGAAAGGATGGCAAGTTCAAGGTCAGCCTGAGCTACTTGGGGAGACCACATCTTGAATAATATAAGAAAGAAATAAAATTAGTCTATATGTTAAAGATTTAGCTCCCAGAGCTGAGAGATGACTCAATGTTTAAGAGCACTTGATGCTCTTGCAGAGGACCAGGGTTCAGATCCTAGCATCTACTTGGGTGAGCAAAGCCATTTGTAATTCCAGTACTCGGGGATATGACACATTCTTCTGGCCTCTGTGGGCACCAGGCATGCATGTGGCACACATACCTGCATTCAGACACTCACATACACACTTTGGTCTGTTGTTGGTATACCATCTGGGGTAAACACATTTTGATTTACATACCCACTAGGATACATCCATTTATATCTGTAGCCTTTCACATTATTCTAGCTAATATTACCACTAGGATAGATAGAAGAAAGATTGAATGGACTTAATGTTTTCAATGCTGGTTTGATGTTTTGGAAAAGGTACTGCTGGACTTAAAAAGTCATGCTGAATGTCTGAAATTCTGTAATTGAGCAAATATTTGCTGACTACCTACTATGTGACAAGCATTGTCGGTGATGATATGGTGAGAAAGATGGAGAGACTAGGACTGCACCGTCTGCAGCTCATATAGTGGTGGAGGAGATAGTAAGCATCTTAATGCAGGAGAATGAGTGTACTGTAAAGCAATACATTGACTGTCATGGGAAAACCTCCAATCAACAGAAGCCCAGTCTGGGCAGTTGCTTAGAGAATAGGTTGGATGCAGAACAAGTGACACTTAAGCAGGGACTTGACAGGTAAGTGGGAATTACCTGGCAAAGAAGAGAGGGAAATAAGTGACAGGTGGTGGTAACAAGGGAACATGTGGTCAGAGCCAGCTTCCATGGTGGAAAACAGGCCATTTTAAATGCTGAACATCTAAATACACTGGCAGCTCATTGTGAAATGGACTGTCATGCAAACCTTGGGTGAGGCCTCCAAAGAAATCTTAGTGCCATGGTTAGGAAGTGTTTGTGATGCAGTGTTAAGATAAAAAGAAGAGACTAGAAATAATTGTTTGTAGGGTATGATTTCATCCTTCATATGAGTAAAGATCTAGAAGATAGATAAATGTATACAACATTGTTTACTGTTCCTTTGCACTCTTTCAACCTAGAGCTTATGAGTATGTACTTTTTTTAAAAAAAAAAAAGAATGGCAAATCATAATTTTAAAGAGTGCATGGTCATGTGGGAGAAGAAGCAGGGGCCATAGTGTCATTATCACTTATTTATCCTGTAGGCCATGGGAATTGTATCATTGAAGAACCTGTAAAGACAGAAAATAAGCTTCAAGGTGAACTATGAAGCTTGTATCACTTGTGGATGACTTACTTTGCAGCACAAAGGAGGTGCACTGTACTGGTGTCAGAGATGCAGCGAGCTTTGCTATCTGTGGATTCTTTGGCCTTCTTATAAGCCTCATTGACATTGTCCTTTCCAGAGTTGTGATAGATTGCTAATAGGTCCTAGTGGTAGTAATGTCTCTCATTGCGGGTATAACACGACTGACAAAAGCCATTTAAAGGGCTTATGATTCATCATGGCTGAGCAGTCACAACTGTCCAGAACTGCAGGCCTCTGGTCATATTATCTGCAGCTAGGAAGCTGAGCCATGATGACAAGTGTTCAACTCACATTCTGTTTTTTCAGTTTGAGACCTCAGCCCGTGGAATAGTACTGAACACATTTAGGGTGTGTCTTCCCACCTCAATTAATTGAATCAACATAATCTCTTAGAGACATGCCTCAGAAGTTGTCATTTAGATGAGTCTGGAGCCTCTCAGGTTGACAATAGGAACACTCATTGTTAATACTTGACCTATTTACATGAACACATTTTTCTATTTTGCTTTCCTGAATTTAATTCCATCTGTATACATCAAATATACCTAGGCCCATGCAATACTGGCTCTCTTTTCTCCCATCACAAAGAGCTGTCTATTAATGAACAGGGACAAATGACACATGTTTTAAAGGGAGTAAAATGACAAAGACCTAAGAACAGTTACACTATAAGATGCTGTTGTGGAAAGGCCTAGAAACTTTAGTTTTATAGTTGAGCATCCAAAAAGTAAAGATGAAAGGGCCTTACACACACACACACACACACACACACACACACACACACACACACACACAGAGCAGCAGCAGACAGTAAGCTAGAACAGACAAACCAGGAATTGTGAGGTGAAATGAACCACTTCTCCCAGAAACTTCTCTTTCCCAGGGTGTTTTTCATAGCAACCAGAAATGTACCCTTCTTGCTACAGGGTCGCTCAAGCTGGTAAGGACTGTCTATCCTCCTGTTTTCTGCTCTCAAGCGCTAGGGTTACAGGAGTGCATTAACATGCTTGTCATCTTTTGTTACATGTTTGACCCTTTGGTGGTCTTCTCTTACTCTTGACTCAAAGTGTTCAAGGGACTTGACCAAACTCTTTTAGTCAGCTAAGCAGCTGAGGTGGGACTAAGGTAACTTGTTCCAGACAGCTCTAGATGCCCCTTCTCAATTCATCATTCACTGTATCTCTTACAGATGTGCCTTTGTCCTTGCTATTATTTGGTTTTTTAATACAATATCATAATATAGGTCTAGGGTTTTTCCTTTTGTCCAATTTTGAATCTCAGAGAGCTGGGAATGTTCTTTCTCTTAGAAACAGTTGTCATTTTCAGGCCAACTGAGCAGGCTAAAACTGAATATGGAAAGTGTTTTCCCTAGACAGAATATACAACAAAGTTGCAAATTTCCCAGGCATTGCAGAACACAGACTAAGCTCTCTCTTTTCTCTTTGAACTGAAAAATAAACTGGAAAAATATGTTAAATTTATATTCCTCATACCTGGGTCTGGCCTAGTAAAGCTCTCTGATATTGTATATGAGAGAGTATGTGAAGGCATTATGCTGTGTACATAAGAGTGCCAGTGTGACTGTGTACACCTTTAGGTATAAATATAATTCTAGAGATGTATCTTTTGAAAACAAGTCTAATTTCTGTAAGTGTAGCTACAGTTCAAACTTATCCTCAGTGTTTTTAGGTGGAAAACCATGTTCATGTTATAATAGAGTTTTCAGAACAGTGGTTTTAGTAGGTAAAAGAACACATCAACTATATTTATAGATTTTGGCAAAATGAAAATGCTTGCCTTCATTCCTTGACTGCCTCACTTTATTAAACAAACAAACAAACAAACAAAGTACCAAGTTATCAAAGGTGAAGATTTTACTTTGAAATCTAGCAAAAGCTTCCATCATCGAAAGGATACCCATTTTTACCTTGCTTTCCTTCATCTTAAACTTTAAATTACAGCAGAAATGACTTTTCAAAACACAGATATGTTTTCTCCACTCCCTCCCAAAGCATGCCTAGTGCTTCTGCATGCAGACAATGCTGGCAACCTAGCCAATTTACTTCCTGCCTCTGGCTTATTTGTATTCTGTTGTGTGTCTCCAACACCAACCATCAAAAGCCTCTGTTTGGAAAGCCTCAGCACCTCTGGATATGAAGCATCCAAACCTAGCTCTTTCCCCGATGTGCTTCTTCATGAGATTGATGCAGCGATCCCTGGCTGCTTTAATTCTGCACTGACTCTTCAGCTGACTTCTTGTGGTGTTCCCATCTCCTAGTTTCTTCCCTGAGCACCACATAGAAGTCTCTTTCTGTTGGTGCTTTCTATTAGCTCCCATCCTGTAATTGGTTCTGTAGCTTCTACAATGTCCACTAGGCTTTTGGACCATTCACACATTTGGCAGAAAGTGCAGGTGCCTTCTCTGTTGCACTTGTCATTTTTCTCATGTCTTACAACTCCCACTGAGAGCAGTCTCCTAACTAGAGGACACATGGCAAATTCACAGTGCTCTCTCTGTTCTCCTCTTTGGAGAGCTGAGCTGGGCAACACTGCTACTTGCTTGGAGCATCTGAACAGATGGTTTTCCTCCTGCAGGTGGCCCTGAGCTCCAGAAGATAGCATTGGTCTTAGAAGCTACTTTGTCTTGATGATTTCCCTTCGGACTTTGTTCTCTTCCCCACTATAATTAAGGAGCTAAGTGAAGGCTGGGGAATAATATGTGTATCATTTTATGGAACATTTCAATGGTTAATCTATGAAGTAAGGTCATTATTGCTTCCTGTCCTCAATAGTGGAACTTAAATTTTAAAATTCTGAGGCATGTAGAAAAGCAGCATTTCCTATATGCTTCGTGACTCATGACAGTTTAAAGACATTGGTTGTGGAAATATTTTTACCTAACCAATTCTTATGGATGCACTGTCTTTTACAAATCAATAAAAATATGCATGGATATCTCAAAATGCCACCTTCAGAAGTCCTTTGTTACATGCCTGTACATGGTGTATATTCAAAAGGCTGAAACAGAAAAGACATTGAACAGCCAGAGCTGCTTATAGACTGCTGGACTGTAATGGCTATGTCCTCTCTGAAAAGGGGTAGCTGGCGTTCATCGGGTCCAGAGAGTTTGATTCAATTAAAAAGCATGAAGCTACTATTAGTATTTTTTTTACTGTTTCTAATGAAGGACTGGAAATTCATATTTTTATTTAGAGTTTCCTGGAGTTTAAAATGATGACAACTGACTTAACTAAAAAAATGCATTATATATATTATACTATATATAAAATACACACACACACACACACACACACACACACACACACACACACACACACATATATATATATATATATATATATATATATATATATATATATATATATATATATATAATGAGTAGACTCAAGTTAAGCCAAGCAATTGGCCAAACAACACTTAGCTAACAGCTTGCCACCTTGGAGAATGTGTTGTTTAGTGGTAAGTACTATTTCAACATGGTCTAAACAACGCTTCGCCACAATAGCTGTGCTCTTCAGTCATCTAAAAAATAGCATTCCCATCATTGTTCTGAAGCTTGGCTAAGCTCTACAGTGGGCCATCTGGAAGGCATACTCTGCAGTGAGTAGGTATTTAACCAAGCTGTGCCCCAGGAATAGCTGTAGCATGTTTTTTATTACTGGGGTGTACCTCAACTCAAGAAGTGGGTGGGAAGAATATAGAAAATCAATGAAAACGTATGCATGCCCCAATACTTCGCTAGGTTGACACAAACCCACTCAAACCATTTCATTATAGTTGAAAATAATATTGACAATGAGTAATACTTTTAGCTATATGTTTAACACTAAAAGAGTCTGTGCTGGTTTTTACATACTAGTTAGTCTGCTCATTTAATTGGTATCTCTTGAACCCTCAAGTACCTAGTTACTATTTGAATCAGAATTATAGCCATTACTAGAATTACCAAGTAGATCATTGAAACTCCCACAACTGCAGTATCTGTTAAGTGAACTAGTACAGGAGCACTGAGTACAAAGGCATTAGGTGGCTGCTAAGGTCAAGGGCTGAAGGCCAACATGGTGCACATCCAAGTACAAAAATACTGACTGTTTCATGTAAGAAAGCACAACTTCTCAAAGTCCTTCCTTATAAAATGGGGTTAGCAAAGCTGTGCCCAACTGCAAGATCGAAACACGAAATGTAAGTAAAAATCATTATTTCCCACCAAATGCTACAGTTTTGGCAGGAGTTGGGGAATGAGGGGAGAATAGCATAGTGGGGCGGGGGGTAGCTAGACTAGAGCAAACAGCCAAGAAGCCCTGGGCTAGGTCACTTAAGAGAACATGCCTGTTCAAACTTATTAGCTGGCCATGCAACAAACCACTGCGTTTTCCTGGGGCAGCTACCCAGCAGACAAGCACAGGAGCTCAGGCCATTGGCAAGATGGAGGTAAGAGGCCTCACGTGTCTTGAACAACAGTCTTTTCCTCTCTAAAACATCCCCAGACAGCAGTGTAGTGTGCTTTTCTTCAGCAGTTAGGATTTTCAATAGGAGGCGATTTTCAATACCCTTTTGGTGCCACTACTTTGAGGGGCTTTGAATCCAGGATCTTGTGTGTACCAAGCATGCTTCTACCTCTGAGTTAAAATTCCAAGCCTTTTATGCGAGCTTTTAAGGACACAATAAAAAATATGTGTCAGTGCAGAGGAAATATGAATATAAAATGACCACGAAGGATGGACCCTAAAGAACACCTAGCTGAACTTACTGCCTTTTATAGGAAAGGATGGAAGGTGGTAAAGAGTGTCTGCTTGGCCCACCCCTGTAAAGATGGCGTTTTCTAGTATGAGTCCCTATGTGGCGTTGGTGGGATAGTGGTGAAGATAGCTGCCTTCCAAAGGAGTTTCTATATAGTCATGGTTAATATGTACCTCTTGTCCGAGTCTGTTTATCAGAAACGACTGAGCTTTATGGTGTATTAAGCGTTCTTTGTCTGGTTCTGTGGACAGCTGACGTGTTTGCATCCTTCCCAGAGTCTCCGCATCCTTCCCTAAACAAGAGGTTTCCTCTTTCTGGATATTGCCTTTATTGAAGGTGGCATGTGTTTGGGGTTCGGGGCAATATGAAGGCTTGCAGCAAGCCTTTAGGTTCTGCTGTCAGCATCAGCTGCAGGCAGATGTCAGCCCTGCAAACTAAGAAGAGCCCTTTAGTCCTCTGCTTTGGGCCTCTGCCATGACACTTGGAAACAGGAAAAGTCGCACTTAACCTATTAACATCAGCCTGTCTGTTCTTTGCCAAACAGCTCAGACAGTGACCCCTGGCGGTTCGCTTTGAGCATGGCGTCCACAGTTCTGACAATCCGTATGCATCAGAGATATGCTTGTTGGTTTTTTTCTTTCTTTCTTTCCTTCTTTCTTTTTCTCTATTGAGCAAAAATAGATGATTTTTCTTTATTAGCTGGGTTTTGTGCCTTTTAATCCTGAGGCAAAATTCCCAGAAGAAATAGATTTTTCATTATTTCAACGTAAGTTTTAACTCATTTGTTATGCATATTAAACTGGAGACTCACTATTTATTTGTTTATTTATTTTTCAGGATAGGGTTTCTCTGTGTAGCCTTGGCTGTCCTGAGCTTGCTTTGTAGACTAGCCTGGCCTTGAACTCGCAGCCATATTCCTGCCCTTTGAGTGCTGGGATTACAGGCTTGCACTACCGTGCTTGTCTCTCATTATTTATTGATTTTTAACAAATTATTTGAGTTTCCAAAGTTAAGGAAATTGAGTCTTCTCACAGGATTACTCATCAGGAGCAGCTAGGCTATAGATGGATCTCAAAGCTCCTTTTTCATACACAGGATTACACATACTGGGAATTATATAACTGGAAGTTAAGTCCTTTAAAGTGTTGTTTAAAATCGTGTACATCCGCATGTGTGAGTGTGCACATGCACAAAGG
The DNA here is from genome assembly GCF_903995435.1 of Acomys russatus. Lineage (NCBI taxonomy): Eukaryota > Metazoa > Chordata > Mammalia > Rodentia > Muridae > Acomys > Acomys russatus. Next base: position 39,601,164 of record NC_067151.1, on the reverse strand, counting down.
GAGGGAGAGGGGGAGGAGGAGGGAGAGAGAGAGAGAGTGAGAGAGAGAGAGAGAGAGAGAGACAGACAGACAGACAGACAGACAGACAGACAGACTTGTTTTGGGAACTAAGATTAAGAAGATAAACCTGAGAGCAGTGCAGATGACGGAGGCCTAGCTGTGAAGTCTCACGGAAACTTGAGAGTTCCCTGAAGACTCTATTGGTCTGCTCAGTATTTTGACATAAGAATCTGTAGTTCTGGTCAGCTATGGCTGAAGAATCAGCTGTGAGGAACAGGACATCAGAGTCACTAAAGTGAGACTCGTGGCTTACTGAGACTATTGATGCTGATCAACTGGGGGCTGAGAAATTAGAGATGATTAAGAAGTGACCATTGCCACTAAAGTGAAGTCTTCTGGAGAATGTCTCCTTAAGGTTGGCAGACAGAAGCTGTTGTCCAGAGGGTGGCAAGGCTGTACCTCATAGAGTCAGCTGTACTTGGTAATGTGTAAAAGTTTTCCATGTGGTTCTGTGTTTAAAGGCATAAAGAGGGCGTGGAGAGCAACTGAGGCTTGAGGAAAAGCTTCATTATTTTAATAGCAATGGAAAAAATAGTTTTTTGTAATATGAGGAGAAAATAGTCAAAAAGCTTGAGTAGAGAGAATAGTTTTCCTAACTGAGTCTTCCTGGAGTATAATCATTAGTTTGTTAAAGGTCGTTTGATATAGAACATGCAGGGAGGGGTCTGTGCATTCATGGACCACAAACGGGTCCAGGGATGTATGGTTTCATTGTTTCCCCAATCTCGCAATTCCCTACAGTGAGACACTGATGTGGTTTTAGATATCGGATTGCTAATCTTACAGCAGAACTATCCCATTACCTGCTGGCCAGAAAATGGATGAAGAGAAATTTAGGCTTGTAGATATATCCAGGTAACCGTTTAGGGACAGTATGGCTGTCTTGGTGTTTCTGCATTCTAATTCCGAATGCTCACATGCTTTGCTATGTGGGATACCTAGATTCTACCCGTGTGCTTGATTAGTGCTCAGGACCACACAGGTGTGGCTTCATTCTCTTATCTAGGCTGTGTGAGTCTGCCAGGGGCAGTGTTCTGCAGCCACTGCAGGCTGCCTACCCCACAGGAAGCCTAGGATGATGCTCACTACAGGGTTCCTTAGCAGATCTGAACCTGCACTTGGGCAGCCATTATAAAACATCTGAGACCGCCTGGCTGAAGAACAGAAACACATTTGCTCACAGTTCAAATGAAAGAAAAAAAAAAATCAAAGTTCCAGCAAATTTGGTGTCAGGTGCTCTTCTGAGCTGTAGATGGTTAGGGAAATGGCAACCTTATTTCTCTCTGCACACAGCACTTCTGGCACCAAATCATTTTCTCTCTCACTTCCTTCTTTCCTTCCTTCCTTCCTTTCTTCCTTCCTTTCTTCTCTCTTTATTTCCTCCTCCTTCCACTCCTTCTTTAAGCAAACAGTTCTTTAGGCCATAGGCTGCTAAAAAGAAGAAGCTTTGTTCATATAACTTTCCTGGCATCGAACATGTGGGTGCAGTTTGGACTTTAGATGGATGTCCCACAAATTAGGTAAAATCTAATATCGCCATAAGTTAACACAAACCCCACAGGTCAAAGGTGGTGCCACACGTCTTTCTGCTAGCTTGGATGCCAATTACATATAGGACATCACAGGTTACTCATATGGACAGAAATTCCAAAATTCCAAAATTCCAGTTGGAAATTTGGTAGCGTCTCTTCATGGGTTCCGTGATTTGCTCAGAAAAATCAGCAAAACACTTAGTTTCACCAGGTTACTGCTAAACATATTACAAAATAAAGAGGGGAACAGCCCAGTAAAGAAGCACATGAGGTATGATGTCTCCTGCCTCTTGCTCCACAGAGCTTCTGTCCATGTGTAATTGGGGTTCTCTGTCCTTCCAGAAGATGGGTGAATGTGACCAGCTCCACCTCCAGCCCTTTACAACTAGCCGTTTCGGGGTGGGGCTGAAATCTCCAGCCCTCTAATCATTTGAGTGTTTGACAACCTCCCTGATATTTATTGAAAGGGTCACTTCATTAGTATATTTGAGAGGGGTTTGCTGGGAATAACAAGTCATTCTTCCACACCAGTACCTAAGGGAGTTTAGAAAGCTCTGCTAGGAACTGGACGAGTGCGTGTGCGCGTGCACACATGCACGCGTGCGCACACACACACACACACACACACACACACACACACACACACACACGGGGGGGGGGTAGACAGACAGACAGACAGAGAGAGAGAGAGAGACAGAGAGAGAGAGAGAGAGAGAGACAGAGAGAGAGAGAGAGAGAGAGAGAGAGAGAGAGAGAGACAGAGACAGAGACAGAGACAGAGACAGAGACAGAGACAGAGACAGAGAATCACATTCACAACAAAATGGATATATTCCACCCTAGATGTCTCTGGCTTATCCACACATAGCCTTGCCTTTGGAGGCACATGCCTGGGGAGACTGGAGATTGGAGAGGTAGAGAGGCAAGGCCAGGCAGGGTAAGATGGGGCAGATCTTACAGCTCTTCTTTTTCTGATAATCACCAATCCTCATGATGCAGGAATACCGGGGTGCTGTGGTGAGTGACTGAGCTTCTCTCTTCTTGAGGAACCAGGAACTCTACAGGCACCAAAGATGCTAGAGCTCAGGGCTTTGGGTCCTTGTTCCCAGACCACAGAGAGCAGTCTCAGAAAGTGACTGGTTATAGATTTATAGGTGGGGACTTAAGAGTGAGAGATCACCTGTGGGAGAGAGCAGGGGAGGTCCCAGGAAACAGGGCACCACTGAGTCTGCCCCAGTGAAGAAAGCAAAACCTCATGGTTTGTTTGTAGCAAGCACTCTGTTCTGGAGGAAGCTGACTAGGTGGCAGGAAACAGCAGGCTGGAACCAGGGCTCCATACAGCCTTCAAAAGCCCATTTTTTAGTGACCTGTCACTCCTCCTGTCATGTGTGTCCACCTCACTCAGGGAAAGGTGTCACAATAGCACCATAATGGGGCATTCCATGTTCAAAACAGCCCATCGTGACATTTCAGATTGAAATGATAATATTCTGCCCTGTTCCCCAAAGGGTTCCAATCATCTCTTAATGCAAAAGACAAAACAAAACAAAACAAAACAAAAAAAAACCCAAAAACTAGCTTTAGTTCAACTGTAAACATCCCCATCGTCTTGAGTTCCAAACTTGCTCAAATGCCCAGACTCCAAAGTCTCTAATGAGACACAGAAACTGTGAACCTCTGTAATATAGCAAACTGAGATGTGTCTTCCAATATATAATGTGACAGAGCAAACCTTCCGAACTGAAAGCAGAGAATCGGGGAAATAGCAAGGAAAGTTGATCAAAGCCAGACCAAAAGACAGGTGGAGGAATATTAATTGTCTCATTGCATGTCAGGTGTCTGAGACATGTGGTGCCCTGACATTGGCTCTAACGGGCTCAAGTGGTCTTCTTACCTTCATGGTCTTGCCATTAGCAAAACCATCATATGGCTTTTTTTTTTTTTTTTTTTTATCCATTTGGATTCTCTTGGTGCCACCAGCTTCTCCTGGCAGACAAATACATTTCTGGTACCTCCAATATCTGCGGACCTCCATTGTAGGTTAGGCTTCACCCTCACAGCATCACAGATTGCCAGGCACTTTTTTCTCCACAGAGAACTGATTCTGTGAGCACTGCTCTGCCTCATAGACCTGCCTTTAACAAAACCTTGGTGGGAGCCTTCTCTTGTAACTCGTACACTCTGCATGCCTATAAGACTATCACCAGGTGGACAGTGCTGAGGTTTGTCACCAGGATCTGTAGCTTCGCTTTCTCAGTCCAAGGATGTTGCAGCCTCTGAGTGCTTGGGCAGCTGAATACAGGAGTTCAGATGAGCTTAGAGTTTACACTCCAGAACCTGTGCTGGATGGGTCTCGACACTTTCCTAGTTGTGAGAGGCCGCACTCACATTCGCCATTACAAGATGGCGCTGACATCCTGTGTCCCAAACTGGTAAACAAGTAATCTGCGCATGTGCGAAGGAACTTTCCACTTGTTGTGCTCTGCCTCTCCCATGGCGTCATATCGCCTGATGAGTAACAGCCAATCAGGGACTGACACATCCTAAGCGGAGAACAGTTTTCCTATATAAGGGATGGGTTTCTGCTGTTTGGGGTCTCCATTTTACTTGTCGTAAGCTTATGCTCTCCCTCTTAAGACGCATTAAAGCTTTACTGCAGAAGGATCCTGTGTGTGCAACGTCGTTCTTGCTGGCGAGACGGTAACGCGAGTCACACTTAGTGTCCCAATATAAAGAGTGTTTGGTTTCTCTTTAATGGTAGAGGTTGGAAGACAATTGTTGGAATTTATTCTCTCCTGTTAACTTTTGGGGTCTGGGGATTAAACTCAGGTCCTCAGGTCTGCATTCAAGGGCTTCTGTCTGCCGAACTTTATTGCTAGATCAGAGGCCCTTGGAGTAAGGAAGAGTGTGGTAGTCAGGGAACTCCTGGGGGGTGTGCAACCTGAGATGTTCCAGGTCCCCTGGGCTCCCTTTGATCAATTGTGGCCTAATGCTACAGAGGGGTTTGACACTTCTACCCTCAAAAGGAAATAAATTAAAGAGTTCCCTGGTCTGTCAATACCAGGGATAAGGCTCTGTTAAGACGGCTTCTGTTTGGACACAAAAGAGGTTGCATGCAGCTGCTGATTAGAGTCCAGCATCCATGAGAGACATCATTGGGTTCCTTGGTCTGTTCAGGTATATGAATGTGTGGTGGGTGCTCCTGGCTTTCTTTACTCTATCTCTAAGTGTGTGTGTGTGTGTGTGTGTGTGTGTGTGTGTGTGTGTGTGTGTGTATGTGTGTTTGTCACTTCTGTTTCCCTATATTGACCAGTGGCTTTCTCAAGTGTGAGAAGCCCCTGGCTTAAGACCTGTGCCCCTTCCTGTTGAAGACCCAAATTCTTTTGGCTCTGCCAGGTAACCCAGAGGAGAAACAAACAAACAAACAGATCCCTCCACCTGTCCCACTTCAAAAGCTAGAGTACTTGCTTTTTTTCTTGCTTGTATTTCTACTATGGAGTCAGTTGTGCTAAGGTCTCAGGGCCTCTTAAGGGCTGGGGCCCTGCTACACAAGATCCTACATTTTGGAGGCTAGAAGTCTCAGGCTAGACAGTAGGGTTGTTTTCTTCTTAAGTATTTAGGTAAGAAAACTTGGCATCTGGGATATAAACGAAGGCAGCCAATACAAGCCAGGACATCACATAGAATAAAAGCAAAGGCAGATTTATTCTGGTGCAGAGATCTGCACATCACTGTACACAGGCTCAGCAAGACTGAACCAGTGTCTTCATAGGTAGACGGGAGTGCTCATCAAGCCTACTGTCTAGAAGCTGAGACAACTTCTGGCTCCTTAGTTAGCTTCCTGTAATACAGCTAATGAACTATAATGAGGCACATGGTTTGGAGATCCTGCAATGAGTTCCACATCACAGAAATTCCTGATAGACTCAAAACATCCATTTCATCCCTAGAATATGAAAAGAAGGAAGACAAAAGATCTGGGCTCACACTGTCTCCTCTGAAGGCCTAGCCCCACTGTTCTGAAGAAATTGCTGGTAGGAAGTGGATACGGTAACATAAGTCTTGAATCCCAGCATTCCAGAGGCAGAGAAAACAGATCTCTGAGTTTGGGAGCATCCCGGTCCACAAAGAGTTCCAGTTAGAAGTAAACAGTAAGACTCCATCTCAAATAGATAGATAGATAGATAATAACAACAAAAAAGAAATGTATGTTAAGCCTGGCCTCTTAAATTCCACCACCTCCTTAATAGTGTCAGCGGTTGGCTTTCTCCCATGCGGTGGGTCTTGGGTTGGATCAAGGATTGGTTGGGCCTTCCCTCTATCTTTATCCTTGAAGATACTATAGGCAGGAAAATTTTTGGGTTAAAGTTTTTGTGCGTGGGTTAGTATTCCCCTCCCTACACTAGGAGTCCTATCTAGTTAGAGGGTGTCCATGACCTCTGCTACTAGGATTCTCAGCTAGAGTCACCCCCATATCCTCCCAGAACCCTACTCTATCTTAGGTCTCCAGCTTGTCACAAAGATGCCTCTGCCCATGGTCTCTCTTCTCTCTGCAGGCCCTCTGACCTCCCACCCCTGCTCTCTCCATGTCTGATCTCCAGCCTTTTCTCTCCCTATGCTCCCTCTCATACCTTTTCCTCTCTTTCCAGCCTCTTCTGCTGTCTAGTCTATTTCCCCTTCTAGGCTTGCAGACAGGAGTCTAGCATAGTGGTCCTCTGAGAAGATCCACTCAGCAGTTGATCGAAACGGATGTTGAGACTCAAAGCCAAACACTGGGCTAAGCACACGGAGTCTTGTGGAAAAGGTCTGGGGAAGGATAGAAGGACCCAGAGGGGACAGGAGTTCCACAAGAAGACCAAATGAGCCAACTAACCAGGGTCCAGAGGGACTTTCTGAGACTGAAGCACCAACCAAGGGCCATATGTGGACTGGACCTAGGCCCCTACCCAGATGTAGTGGATGAACAGCTCAGGCTTTATGTGGTTCATCTAATAAGAGGAGAGGGGATGTCTCTGATATAGACTCTCTTGACTGTTTTTCAATTACTTCCCAGTGGTGGGGCTGCCTTGCCTGGCCACAGGGGAAGAGGATGCACTCAGTCATGATATGACTTGATATGCTGGGGTGGGTTGTTGTTGTTGGGGCTCCCCTTTTCTGAGAAGTAGGGTAGGGGGGTGAGAGAGAGGGGGGAGGGTGGGACAGGAGGACAGGAAGGAGGGGGAGGTACAGGAAAAAAAAATAAATAAATAAATTCCACCACCTCACAATACCACCAACTGATAGACTTTTGGGAAACATTCAAGCTCCAGACTTCAGCAGATGTGGGGGAGGGGCTGGGCTTCTCATCCAGGGCATCTGCTATCTAAATAGAATGCACACTGGGAGAGGGAAATAGGTCCCTCAGATAAGCATCCTTTCTGCACTCTACTTGTGCTAAGCAGCCCTGGTGGAAAGGGAAAAAATCCCCCAGGCTGAGCCCAAAGGAAAAGAGAAAGTTCCACTCTTTTCTCTTTCATGATTTATGTCTCATTTTTAACCAGTGATCTGTGAAACCCACTATTCCCTGAAAAGCGTAGAAAAATCACCCCTGAGCTGGGCAGGGGGATAGCTGCCCGACAACGCAGGCTGGACAGAAAGATTTTTCCCTTCTGTCCAACATTTACCAAGGAGAACTTAAACAACTTTTGATAAGACCTTTTAAAAGGATTAAAGACAGCCGCAAAAAAGATTTCATTTGTCACATAGTTTGGCCCCATATATTAGAAATAAAGTTATAAAATTTAAAGATATAAATAGGTTCCAATTGCTGGAAGTAACTCAAAGGGTGTTTAACAACAGAGAACTAATTGGAGAAAGACTTTGTTCATAAACTAAAAGCGATCATCAAACCTCTGATAATGAGACACAGACTCATAAATACCCAGAAAAATTTTGGTGTCTTATCCTCTGTCAGAGGAAAATCTCCTAGGTGAATCTTCTGCCTCCAATCAAAGCAGACAGTTGGGCTAACTCTCAGATTGACAACAAAGATTCCTGGTGGTATGGGCAAAAACCAACACCCCGGGACTGACCCAACACCAAGTTCCTACCAGCTCAGCTACCCTTGTCTAGATGAAACAATACCCAATGATCCTGGGAACAAAAGAGGAAATTTTAGTCTGTATTGCCTGGGTTGGAGAGGCTGGCATCCTAGTGCTCTGCCAGCCACCCTGGAATATGCTTTTCTTGCCTATGAAGAAGCCTGGGATCTCTGAGTCTCATGAATTTGATTCTTCCAGAAAAACTGGATACGCTGTCTTGGACTTAAAAGATGCATTCTTCAGCTTCCCATTTGCAGAGGTGAGTATATAGAGGGATCTTAATCCAGCAACCTGGCTATGCCGGCTAAAATACAGACACGTTCTTACCACACACCTTTAGTCCCAAACAATGATGGGAAAGTTAGTTTGTAGAAGGAAGCTCCCATGTTTGAAAATGATGTCTAATTGAGTGGCAAAGTGGCAAATCAGAGAAAGACTGGACAGAATAGGATATTCCCAGCTCTCATGAGAAGAGAGGGTAAAGGGAGGCATCTTAAAAAGGAGCAGTGAGGAAAGATGTGGGTTGGGGGGAAGGAGGAAGGGAGAAAGGAGGAAGAATTAGGAGGAGGAAGAGGAGGAAGAGGAAGAGCAGGCAGATACTTTTACCAGGGCAGTTTTACAGAGACAGGTTGCAGAGAGAGCAAGCTAGACACAGTTGAAGAAAGATGAGCCAGAGAATGAGAAGAAGCCAGCAGATTAGAACCTATTGCTGAAGTTAGTAAGAGGCCAAACAAAGCGATTCAGTCAGAAGTAAAAGATGACATTATTCAGCAGTAAGTCTCAGAGGCAGAAAACATTCTAGGCTTAGACTTGATTGTATGGAGGCAGGAAGTTTCCAGAACTAGGCCTAGGTTAGCCGACAGAGGCAGTAGGCAGTAAGCTGCTGAGATGACAATCAGGCTAACAAAGGATACTTTAACATGAGTTAAAGTATCATAGACAGACCCAATGGGAGGTTATGTAGGCCAACACATCTGGATCAGGTTATACCAGGATGGAAAGACACTGACTGTTCCTGTCCTTCCATCAGAGGTTTCCTGGGAAAGTAGGCTTAAAAAGGGCTACCAGGGGATTGCTGCAAGAGTTACAGACCTTAGGCTATGGAATTCCAGATAAGAAAGTCCAACTTTCTAGAAGGTTACTTACCTATCTTGGCTATCAGCTGAAAGGAGGCAAAAGGAGCCTGTCTCAGATCCCAACTCCTATAACACAGTTCAATAATTGCTAGGTAAAGCTGGATACTGCTGCCTCTGGACACCAGAGTTTGTGGAAATACCAGCACAAAGGCAGGGTCACTGACTAAGACTATTCTGGACGAAGACTAAACAAAAGCCACTCGAAGTTTTAAAAACAGGTAGTCCAATTCTCTTTCTGCCAAACTTCCAAATATCTCAAACCCTTTTTAAATCTGTTTGTCTGTGAAAAAAAAGACAACAGGGGTTTTAACCCAAACTTTGGGACCATTGAAATGCCCTGTGCCATACCTGTCCAAACAATTGGACCCTGTAGCCACTGTATGGCTCACCTGCCTAAGAGCTGTGGCAGCTACTCCTAGTTTAAGAAAAGAAAGCAAACAGTTGATTCTGGTCAAGTTCTTATACTCACAACGCCTCCTGACTCAGTTGAGGCACTCCAAGAAGCACCAAAATACTATCTGACTAATGACTGCGTGACTTAGAACCAGGCCCTACTTCTGGCCTGCCGTCAAGTCCGGTTTGAAAACCAACCACTATTAATTTTGCTACCCTCTTGCCTGATGACACAGGTGCTGGTCCATGACTGTCATGAGATGAAAGGTAAAACTAGGCATGTGGGAGGTACAACAATTACTTTACCTGAAATGATGGGGGCCCAAGCCAGGTACTTCAGGCCAGAGAGCATAACTAATTGCCCTGAATCAGGCTCTCAGATGTGGAAAAGAAAAACCTACCATCATATACATGGACCATCAGTCAGCATGCTTTTACTACTGAGCATGTCTTTGGATCTTTCTCTATGACCTATAGAGAAAGAGGCTTCTCACTGCTGGGAGACATTAAAAAATTTTGGTCCTCCTATAGGCTATTTGGCTTCCTCTACTGTTGATGGTATTTTAAAACTATTTTATTGGGTTCCTTATGCCTCTTTCTCCCTTCTCCACTTTAATCCACTCCAATCCCACCCCCTTTAACCGTAGGTAGGAGAGAAAGAAGGTTATTGAGGAGAAGGGGCAGAGTGCTCTCTAGCTGCTTCCTGCTGGTTAGGAGCATTGGGTCTACTGGGGAGCAAGTCTAATGTTTGTTTCAGGATATCTTCAACTTCTTGTCAAACTGCATCGACAGCCACAACCAGGAACGGCAGGGGGAGCACCAGCATTCTTCTTTCTTGGAAATTCCCCCCCACCATCTCTCTCTAGACTCTGACATTTGTTCCCTCTCCAGAGTCCCCAGAATTAAATTAAATCGATAGCTAGCAAAAAGCCCTTCTCAGAGCAAATAGTTTGCTGCTGTGGTCAATCTGAATTAGCCCCATACCTTGGATTAAAACAAAAACATGTTTATATAACATAACTGAGTTTTTTTAAGACACCAAAACTTTCCACTACACCTTATAAATTGCTGTCCTCCACTGCTAGGCTGATGCCCAACAAAAACCCCAAGATCAGTGGGGCCTATTGATATTTTGATGACATACCAGACCAGGTGCTATATGTGACTTCATAGTAAAGAAGAAATGGACAGCTCTAATCTACAGGTTGATGGAGGACACTAGAGTGTAAGATCATTCTTCCAGAAACAACAGGCAAGGCTCTGGTAACTGACCTTCACCAGGTTACTCATCAGGGGTCCAAAAATCTCTCTGAGGAGGCTGGAGGCTCAGTGGTTAAGAGCACTGTGTGCTCTTCCAAAGGACCCTGGTTCAATTCACAGCACCCACATGGCAGCTCACAACTATCTGTAACTCCAAGACCTGACACCCCTACACCAACACATACACATAAAAAATTAAAAAATTAAATAAGTATTAAAAAATCTCTCTGAGTTGCTAGGACCAAGGTATGTTATACATAAACTGGACAGCCTAGTGTGGGAGGTCTCAGCTAGATGCCAAGTTTGTGCTCAAGTGAATCCAAAATGGAAAGCTCCTACCTAGGAAGTGGTTGGAATGTGAGACCAACATCCAGGTGGACTTTGAAAAAGGTGACTTCTCCAAGATCAGGCCCGATAGGGGAGGATAAAAGTACATGGCAATTTTTATGGATGCCTTTTTCTGGGTGGGTACAAGTGTTCCTCACCTGGATTAAAACTGTCCAAATAGCTACAAAGCTCCTCCAAGAACTGGCCCCCTGATTTGGCTTTCCCTTGCAATGGGATCTTACAATGACATGGCTTTCATAGCCAAAACCTCCCAATTAATAGTTAAAGGTTCAGATTTAGACATCAGAGTTATGGCCAGACTAAAACAAACCAAACAAACAAACACAGGACATTAAACGAAACTTAACAGAGTTCAGAAAAAGATGGTGAATGGGCCTCCTTCCTTTGATTTGCTTTGATCCAGTGCACCCCATATAGGGAGGAACTTACTCCCTATGAGATGATGTCTGAAAGACCTCCACAACTGTCTCCCAGACTCAGAGACAAGCAGTTGGCAGAACTCTCTAACTATTCCTTTCTCAAGTCACTACAGGCCCCCTAGTTCTCCATAGAGACTACGCGTTGAACTGAGGCACCCAGCTGATCTGTATGAGTCCACCACCAGTCCCGCCTTGTATGAGTCCAGGGAAACTGAGTGGGTCCAGTGAATAGCCAAAGAGGAGCTGGAACTAACCTGGAAAGGACCCTGCAAGGTGATTCTCTTTACTCTTATGGCAGTGAAGATAGCTGGCATTACACCATGGGTCCACCACACCTAGGCCAATGAAGAGGAAGCCACAGATGCTGCTGCCAAAGGGACTGTTTCTGGACCATACGCCCATTGAAATTAAAGTTTGCTTGGGCCCTGGGGCCTTCCACTCACTACCCCACTACCTCATCCTGAATCATATGTTTTGCATTGTGCATATGAATATAGGACTATGGCCTAAACCCTACAACCCTCAGGCCTGGACAAGAAACAGAGGCAGACAGATACGGGGAAGGTATTAGCTAGTATGATTACAGACTAGCAACTCATATTCCATCCTAACCCTTACTTACTAATGCCCATTTTAAGTGTCTGGTTGTACAGAGAAAAAGATATGGGAATTTATCTTTTGAGATAGGAATGCAGAGTTTACATACCCTGTGTCTGGGCCCCCTAGTTGCCCAAAACAAAAGTTTGCATTGCAAAAATTGTGGTTGTAAAACCGAGGCTTTCTTAAAAAAAAAAAAAAAAAAATCCTTAAAAAAATTCTGCCTAATCTTGGTGGGTCTTGGTGGCATACAACTTTAATCCCAGCATTGGGGAGGCAGAGGCAGGCAGATCTCTGTGAGTTTGAGTCCATCCTGGTCTACAGAGCTAGTTCCAGGATAGTTCAGGCTACAGAAGAAACCCCATCCCAAACAAACAAAACAAATCAGAAAAACCGAACTAATCAAGCAACAAACAAAAACTTCTGGTCCTTGGGAAACAGTGAAAACCAGAGGAATCAGCTGCTCGGCCATAAGAAGGGACTGTAGGGATAGAGTGGAAAGCCAGCCAGGACTGCTGGCTCTGCTTAGACACCTAGCCCTCATCTTACATGGGATAGGAACAAAGCTGACCTTCAGCCCATTGACTGACAAAACTCACTGTGACTCAAACTAACACCAGAGGACTTATAAGGGGCTAAACTTGTCTCATATCCCAAGCCTTTAACCTAGGCACTTCCTCTTATCTGATGCCTGCTATTCTGCCTTATGGTTTGGTTACTCTGGCTAAGAGCAATACTACCAAGCCCACCAGACTAACTGGTGGATATGCACCCATGGTTTGACTAAATATGACTCCTCTGATGGTTTCCGAACTAATCAGACAGGTTGATCAGGACCTTGAGGTATTTAAACAGCAGTTAGATTACGTTGCAGAAATGATCCTATAAAATTGGAGAGGCTTAGACTTACATCTCATGAGATAAAGGAAACTGTATCTGGCTTTGGGGGAAATATATAGTTTTTATGAGAGAGACAGACAGACAGAGAGAGAGAGAGAGAGAGAGAGAGAGAGAGAGAGGAGAGAGAGAGGACAGAGACAGAAATTAGATCATTGATACAGTCTGGTCTCTTGGTCCCTGGCCTTTAGTTTTAATTCTGATTGAATTACTGGTGGGTTCCTGCATCTTAAACTAGACGGCCAACCATGTATCAGTTCAGTAAAATTAATGGTCCTTAGAACCAACTATACCTCTTTTGAGCAGGATGGGTCCATGATTTAATCCATTCAGTAAAACCAGGGCAGAATGTAACAGGCCCCCAGACGTGAGATGTCAGCACATGGACTCCACGGTGGAAGTAGGACTCAGGCTGTAAAACTCAGTGACTCTTGCCAAAACTAAAACGAAGCCTAATCCATCAAAGCCCATAGTTATGGAAAAATCTCTAAATGTCCTAAGCTTGCTTTTTGGCTTCTGTAGTTGTTAACTGAAGACTATCAACCCAGGACATGGTTTTTGTACTACAAAGCTCACCCTGAGAAAGGCTCGGTGCAAACCTGTAACCAGCTGGCTAATAAAGACTTTCTATTGGCTTATTGGCTTAAACCCATGTCTGAGCAGTCTTCTCTGGGGGGAAATATATATATATGATTCATCCTGAAGAATCAAGTACATAGCACCACGATCAAGAAGCCAAGATGATTTTGTAGGCATCAGAGGTGCTCATTTGCTGGGTGTGGTGGCACATGCCTTTAATCCCAGCACTCTGGAGGCAGAGGTAGGTGGATCTCTGTGAATTTGAGGCCTGGTCTATAGAGTGAGTCCAGGACATCCAGGGCTATTACTCAGAGAAATCCTGTCTCAAACCACAACCACAACCACAACCACAACAATCACCAAACAAAAACAAAAACCAAGTGCTCTTTTTTCTCCATTTCAGATGCTATCTGTCACCTTGGAGGAATGCCTTGGTTTATAGGTATTGATGTGCCATCTAGTGGCATAAATCGGGAAATGCAAGTCTTTTTATTTTTCCTTTCCCCCTCCTTTCCCCCTCCTTTTCCCTCTCATTCCCCCCTTTTCTATTATATTCCCCTTCCGTTCCCTTCCCTTCCCTTCCGTTCCCTTCCCTTCCGTTCCCTTCCATTCCCTTCCCTTCTCTTCTCTTCCCTTCCCTTCCCTTCCCTTCCTTTCCTTTGGAGATAAATTCTCTTCAGTTCTGGAACTTAGTATATAGACCAGGCTGGGCTTGAGCTCACAGAGATCTCCTTGTCTCTGACCCCTAAGTGCTGAAAGTAAAGACTTGAACTATGGTGCCTGGCTTTTTTTTTTTTTTTTAGCAGTCTCTTCTTACTCCTAGAAGAGCAGCAGACAGAAAAAAAATTCTCATGACTGGATTTTCTCTGAGTATATGTACTATTGGCATGGGATCCTTCAAAAAAGTTTTTATAAGTTTCAGAAGACTAGGAAAAGTAAAACATAACGTTGTGTGTGTATGTTTCTGTATGTGTGGGTATGCCCGTGTGTATGTGTGTTCATGCATGTGTGTGTGTGTGTGTGTGTGTGTGTGTGTGTGTGTGTGTGTGTGATATGTGCATGCTATGGAGTTCTGTGGAGTTCCTATGGATTTCACTTTATGAAATCGGTTCTTTCCACCTTTCCTATCACCTGTATGTTGTTATGTTGTTATGTTGTTCAGACTCAGGGTGTGAGGCAAATCCTTTCACTCATGGTGGCATCCTGCTGATCCTAGTTAACCTCTGAAATGTAAGCCAGGCCCAACTGAATGTTTTCCTTTATAAAAATTGCTATGGTCATGGATTGCATTGCTCTGGATACCTGCACAAGACCCTCATGCCCCCCCCCCCCAAATAAAACATGAAAGTAGGAGGGGGTCTAGGTGAGAATAAAGAGGTCTATAGGAGAGAATAGGATAAGTTTATGTAACTGTCTTAGACTTTTCTAGAGTAACAGAACTTACAGTATATATATAAATCCCCATATGTGTATAAAGTTTATTAGAATAGCTTATAGGCTGTGGTCCAGCAAGTCCAACAATGGCTTCACATCATTAGAGTAATGACAAAGACAGAAAGGTTTCAATAGGAATTGAGCCAGGGGAATGGGGGACCAGTGGGGGGTAGTGGAAGTGAATGTCAATCAAAACTTTTAGTAAGGACTCACTGAAAAATACTAAATTATAAGGTAACTAAATGATTTAATTAATTAAAAAAATCTTGAGTTGTATTTTTCATGAATGGATAATGCTGCTCCCAGGAGCCAGTGGTCTTTAAAGAAAGTTCCAAGTACTAGGTTTGGGATAGCTCCCTCTGAGTTGATGGCCAGGGAGTCTCTGAGGGCCGCTGGAAACATGGGAGGTGTGGCTGGAGAGATGGGCTAGTGGTTAAGAGCACTGAAAGCTCTTCCAGGAGGCCTGGGTTCAGTTCTCAGTACCCACATGGCTCCTCTCCATAACCCTGGTTCCAGAGGACCCAATGCCTTCTTTTGGCTTCTGTGGCCATGAAGCGCGTGCGCGCGCCCACGTGTGTGTGTGCGCGCGCATGCACACACACACACACACACACACACACACACACACACACACACACACAAACACACACAAAACACTCATCCCCATTAAAAACAAAATGAAAGCGAAAAACAATAAGAAACTGTTGCCATTGCTCTTGGTCTCCCATTATGACTAGATGTTAAGACCATATTCCTGAGGACATGACACACTTGAGATGGAGTACATAGTAAATCAAGCGGAAACCGAGCTTGAAACCTTCAATCCACTAACTGTCTAGGATTCATAGGGCAAATAGTGCTTGGCCGACTGCAGGGGAGGAAATACATGAACGATTGTACTGGCTGGCTTTGTGTCAACTTGACACAAGTGATAGTCATCATAGAGGAAGGGGCCTCAGGTGAGGAGATGCCTCATGAAATCCAGCTGTAATGCATTTCCTCAAGTAGTGATTAATGGGGAAGGGCCCACCCATTGTAGGTAAACCTGGCCAAAAGCCTATGGCTGTGGATGTCACAGGCCTTCAGCCAGAATTTATTACAGACAGTATGCCAAATGGATATGTAGTCAAACTTCCTCACAGTTGTTAATATTTATATACCTTGGCCAAAAAAAAAAAGCTTTTTTTCCCCAGTGGATGATTATAATATAGGAATTCACAACTGGTCAAAATGCTGAGAATAAAATAACTGTTGAATGCTCATCCCTCAATAAGACATCTACAGCACCCTCCTCAAGACCTAGGGAACATCATGAAAAAGGTAGCAGAAAGATTGCTAAGAGTTGGAGGGGAGAGAGAGCCCAGTGAGGTGCTTGTGACAGGACATAAGAAGGATGATATAATCATGGAGCCATAGTGTCTCTGGATACCTGCACAAGACCCTCATGCCCCCCAAATAAAACATGAAAGTAGGAGGGGGTCTAGGTGAGAATAAAGAGGTCTATAGGAGAGAATAGGATAAGATTATGTAACTGTCTTAGACCTTTCTAGAGTAACAGAACTTACAGTATATATATAAATCCCCATATGTGTATAAAGTTTATTAGAATAGCTTATAGGCTGTGGTCCAGCAAGTCCAACAATGGCTGTCTTCCAATAGAGAGTCCAAGAATCCAGTAGTTGTTCAACCCATGAGGTTAGACGTCTCAGATAGTTTTCAGTATATGCCAGATTCTTCAAGAAGTAGGCTCTCATGCCAGTGAAGGAATGAACTTGCTAGAAAGGAGAAAGCAAGCAGAGAAAGAGCAAAATCTTCTTTCTTCCATATCCTTTACAAAGTCTGCCAACTTTAAATGCCTTAGGATACAAACCCCTCACAGGTATGCCCGCCATTTGGGATTTAGCTAATTTCAGCTGTAGTTAAGTTGACAACCAAGAATAGCCACCATAGTAACAGTGAGTGAGCATGCTTACAATGCATTGTATATATGTATGAAATTGTCAAAAATTAAACACAACTTTAAAGAACAAAACTTAATATCCACTTCAGGCTGGCAAGACTTGACCTTGCTTAGAACATAAAGTATCTAATTGTTATGTCTGACTTTAAAGTACTTTCACACACAGAGGCTTAGCAAATTTTAGTTTTTGAAACAAATGCAAAGATCATTATAAAGCATAGAAAATCCTTTCTGCAAAAAGGTACAGGAACAACTGGAGAGCTAACTGTGGTGGAATGGAATCTCAGAGTAGAAACAGCATTCAGTTCTGTACTTTCAATGGGTAATATATGCCCAGCAGGTTTTCTTAGAAGACTCTAGCTGAAGAGAAGATCTTACAGAAGACCTGTGATCCAGCTTGACCCTCCACAGCTTGCCCAGAGCCATCCTGTTCACACCCATGGAGGCGGCTACAAACCTGAGTCTGAACTGAAGTTGCTCTCTACCATGGTTTAGGCTCCTCGCAGCTGTGGTATAGAAACAGTCATTCCTATCTAGGGATCCAGAGGGGGACATGCTCATTTCTGCAACTGGTGGTAGTCCTGTAGGTCTGAAGCAGTGAACCCCATGATTCAGTCCCAGCATAATTTAGTCACAGTCTAGAGCAAGTTCTGCAGTGCCAGGGAGCCATCCAGTAACCTAGCGGGAGCCTTCTTGGAAACTCAGTGGGGATGTATATCTGGTGCAGCTGTTAAATCTGACGCTTGCATCTGATAACATTCCCTGGGGATTCATGATGAACTTGGCCTTAGCTTTCACCTGAAACACCTATCTTCCATGAACCCCAGCACTAGGAATTGTTTCAGGCCCAGGGAAAAATCATACTTCCCCAAAGAACAGAAACAAACAAACAAACAAAACTCACTTTGACTTTGGCAGAATCAGTATGTCTCGGTATTATTTAGTTAGGAAACGGAAATGTGGACATGCCCGGTGGATTTTCTGTAAATTGTTTCTAAAAGGAATAGTTCCTTTTAGGGACCTTTTCTTCTTCTTCTTCTTCTTCTTCTTCTTCTTCTTCTTCTTCTTCTTCTTCTTCTTCTTCTTCTTCTTCTTCTTCTTTTTTAAATCTGAAAGACATAAATGCTGGAAATATTTCTTGGTAAAATGTACTAAAAATTTACAGAGGACACTGCTGTCGCTGCACTTCCTGGATGCCTTGGGTTTCACTGAGTATGTCTGAGTATGTCAGGATGTGTTAGGTAGACAGCAGCTGACTGATGTTTTTCAGGGATTGTTGCTGACTTACAACAGTGAATGGTTGTACATTAACACCCACATTTAACTTATCTCTTTGCTCAATTGCTTTATCAAAAATAGAAACAAAAAAACATCCAGTGTATGATGAACAGGACATTTTACTAAAAGCATATTATTGCCTTTTAGAATAAATTCCAATTACTCTGCACTCATGACAGAACCATTTAGGTAGTAATTGGCTGCCCCCAAGTATGTGGAGGGAAAATGAATGCCACATGGGACTTGGATTGCCCTTACTCTTAAGTTCTAGCTTACTAATTTCTTAGTTTTGTAGAAAGAACATTTTTGTAAAATTCTTTTTTCCCCAACAAGATTTAGTGACAAGAGGGCAGTTATTGTTAATCATGAAATTTTGATATGATATTCTTTTTGTGTTGGTCAGCTTTCTGTCACTGTAATAAATACACAAGACAAACAACTTAAAAGGAGAAAGGGTTATTTTGGTTCATAGTTTGGCATAGTTGACTGGCTTATTTTGAGTGGGGGAGTTGGGAGGCAGCTAATCATACTAAGAGTGGCTGGCAGGGAGAGGCTCAAGTCACAGTGTTCCCTTTAAGAAAACAGCTTCACTTCCACTCACTAGGGCCCTACTTATGAGTCCAGCTATTTCCCAATAATGACACACGTCAGATCAAACAGTGGCTTTAGGGAGCACCTATCCCAATCATAACACTTGGACTTTTAATTCTTCTTTTCTGTTCAATTTTCAGTGTCTACTACATTTTTTATTATATGATGCCAAGAACTGATCAACAATATGACCGTGAAGAAGACACAAAAAGGGAAAGAAAACTGTCAAGAAATGTCTCTGACTTAATGCTTGCTAGAATGGAAACAAGCAGCAGAAGTTTTTTTCCTCTGTCTCTCAGAGGAGGTGTCAGTTAACTGGTGGCTATCTGCTTCAGGAGTTCTGATCACTCTTGATGCAGTCTCTGCACTCTGCATGGGATTAATGAGCTCTGCTTCACATTTAAAATTTAGGGACAGAGCTTTGTCCTAATGGAGACTGACAGCACGCAGTCAGTGAGCCAGTGGAATGCTGCAGCCCCCTGCTAGATCGGGCTACTATTGGCTAGTTAATATATTTGATCACACCAATGCTGTCACAAACAGAGTATTCGATACCAGGACTGAAGTGTAGGGGTATGTTAAGTACATAATGAAGGTGAGATGGGCTCTCCCTGATGGAACTTGAGGTAGTATTGATATGAGCACAGGTTTTCCGCTTGTTTGAACGAGGTAAGAAGAAACCATGCAAAGCCTGTAATTCATGTCCTTGGGAAAGCGCCACCTCCCTTCAGTCTCTAGTGGTCTCAGGCCTCATTTGTTTAATGATTGGTAGTACTGATAAAAGCTAGCAGATCTTGCTTTTAGGGTGTCATTATATCTGACTAAGGAGAATTTTTAGGAAATGTAAAAGATCCAAGGTTCTGGAACTTCTCTGACTTTATACAAAGTAGATAGGAGGTGTTTTGTCATTGCAAGTTGTTACATAGCTGCGCTGAAATGTCTTTTGATGGGGAGAAGGAGTGGGGTACAAACCTAGCATCTGCTTCTGTAAGCCTTCATCTTCCCCTGCCAGGAGTCTTCCTTTGTGTTTGCTCTTAAAATATTTGTTATTGAATGTGTGGTACCACTTGCCGGACTCTCTTGGTCTTGATGTTTCTGCAACAGTGCCTGAGTGTTGTGAGTCAAAGGCCACAGAAGCAAGCCACAGCCTGTGGTGGTGCTAGGTTTAGGGGAAAGTTCAGAGGAGGCTGTGGTAGGAACCCAAAGTATGGTAGTCAGCTCAGTGGGGTTGGGAAGGAGAGTGGAATCTATTCCAGTTTTGTACGTAGGCTCTATATGGTTGGCTGATGACTGAGGATGTATGCAAGAGAGACTGTGTGTGTGTGTGTGTGTGTGTGTGTGTGTGTGTGTGTGTGTGTGTGTGTGTGTATGTATGTGTTTGTGTGAGAGAGGGGGGACAGAGAAAGAGAGAGAGACACACATATACACACACAGAGGGAGACACACACACACACACACACACACACACACACACAGAGAGAGAGAGAGAGAGAGAGAGAGAGAGAGAGAGAGAGAGAGAAAGAGAGAGAGAGATGCATGTCAGGCTATAGCAAGATTGAAGAAAATAAACAAATGTAATGGTTTATAGTTTACAAATTGCTAAAAACAATTTACCTCTTAGATTCTGACGTGTTATTTAGTGTATGTAACTTGGTGTATGTTTAGTACAAAGATTTACTTTTGCCCGGTTTATTCTTTTTTTTTTTATTCAAAGACAGTTTTATTTTTTTATTTTTAAAAATTTATTTATTTATTTATTTTTAATTTTTTTATTAATTTATTCTTGTTACATCTCAATGGTTATCCCATCCCCTGTATCCTCCCATTCTTCCCTCCCTCCCATTTTCCCCTTATTCCCCTCCCCTATAACTGTTCCTGAGGGGGATTTCCTCCCCCTGTATATGTTCTCACGTACTCTGGTGCCTCAAATTTGACCATGTCCCCTGGAGGGGGAGACCTGGTGACACTCAGAGGAAGGACAGCAGGTTACCAAGAAAAGACTTGATGCCCAGTTTATTCTTATGTGAATTTCCTGGTTTCTAATTATTGTACCGCAGACCACACCACAGAAAAAGTCTGCTTTCAATTGTCCTCTGAAGGCTTCCTGTCTCTCTCACTAGACTTTAATCCACTACAGTGCTGAGAATGTCAAGACTGTATAAAGACGGAAATAGAAAATTTGTACTTGTTGACTCTTTTGGGTGCCTGTCATTCTGCTTGGTGGATGAAATCGCTTGAAAAGCAGAGTGCAGTTTCTGTCATCAGTATGCTTCTAACAGTCATCAGTGACACAAGATGTTACTTAGACTGGGTTTCTTGGGTCTGATCTGCCAGACTTCCTTTGTTTTAATTTCTATATTTTTTTTCCTTGTAGACATTACAAGGAAACCAATGAGTGCCAAACTAAATGCATGAAATATGTGCAATAGAGGTTTCTAGACTTTGGATAAAAGGAAGTAGATGGGTGTGATTCAGAGAAGGATAATCAACAAAACGAATCCTACAGTTGTCCTAGCTTAGTGTCTGAAGTCAGCTTCCAAGACTGAACCTTCATGTCTTGATGAGTTTGAAGATGTGGAGAGAGGCCTAGAATTCTTAAGACAGAAGCATAATAGGAGAAGCAGGAACCCAGTGGCACCCTGAGATGTGCAGAGCCCTCTCTAGTTGTGGCTGAGGACTTCTGCCCAGCTGAGAGAAGGTCCTGGACTCCAGGGAAAGACCTTCAGAAGGCTAGAGCATAATTGGGTCTGGAGCTCATGTTGCCCTGTATCTCTACTCCCATCAGAGAAGAGGAAAATTATAAGATCTGAACACTGAATAGAACTCCAAGAAATGTGTCAGTTTTGTAGGAACCTGTCAGCTGTAGATTTACAGCTTCTTTTTTTTCCCCCTAAAAATTTAAAATTATTTTTTTAGAAAATGCACGCATGCATGTGCCTCTCTCTCTCTCTCTCTCTCTCTCTCTCTCTCTCTCTCTCTCTCTCTCTCTCTCTCTGTGTGTGTGTGTGTGTGTGTGTGTGAGAGAGAGAGAGACAACTTGTTTGTTCAAGTCAGAGCATAACTTATGGGAGTCAATTCTTTTTTCCATCATCCTGCTCCCAGTGATCAGATGCAGGCAATCAGGGTGAGTGTTAGGTGCCTTTATCTGGTAAGACATCTTGTTTCTTTTGATCCATCCTGAGGAAAATAAAAAAAAGTTTTAAAAAGACGATGTCTAAATAACTGCATGCTAGAACAAATTTCAGTACTCACACAAAACCCACCAGAACACTGTAAAATCCCCAGTGTTCAACATCTAACCCAAGTTTCCCGGAGATGTTGCACTCTACCACAAAGTAGGTGCATTAAAGCGTTAGGAATGTACCATTAGGCCATGCATCATTTGAGACATCTCCCTTGCCACATCTCAGCTTGTAGTGGTGACATTTGACAATTTAAGTTGTTTGGCTTGTAGCTGCATCCCCCCTATCCTCTGCATCTGTCACTGCATGGTGCTTTCCTTGTTTACTCCTGTTCTGCCTTCTTATAGAGCCAGTAATGTTGGATTAAAGAGCTGCCTTACTTCAACATGGCTTCCTCTTAAGTAATTTTGTTTTGTTTTGTCATCCCTCCCCCCCTTCTTCTTCAAATTAAGGTTATGTTCTGGAGTACCAGGTATTAGGGCTTCAGCATATCTTTTGGAAGTAAAAAAATGACATATCACAACAAGCATGCAGGCAAGTCAGAAAATAATCCTTTATCCAGGAGGAAAAAAAAATCAACCAGTAGAAACAGAGGAAGAAATCATGGAGACAATGAGATTGACAGACACAGATGTTGGGTGTTAGCAACTGTGATTATAAATGTTTCCTCCACTCTATTTTGAATAGTTTTTATTGCCACGTGTACTTGGGATTAATTATTTTAACCTTATTCCATTCTGTCTCTTTAAAGCACAGAAGTAATTACTGTAATTCATAATGTGTGAGATTCAAGCAACCTCCCTAGGGTCTCCTCATTACTTAAATTCTTTGGGTCTGTGGATTGTAGTAGGGTTCTGCTGTATTGTATGGCTAGTATCCACTTGTTAGTGAGTATATACCAGCCATGTCTTTCTGGATCTGGTTTACTTTACTTGGGGTGATCTTTTCTAGATCCATCCATTTGCCTGCAAATTTCATGACTTCTTATGTTTAAAGCTGAGTAGTAGTCTATGTGTAAATATACTACATTTTCTTCATCCATTCTTCAGTTGAGGGACATCTAGGTTGTTTCTGGATACTGCCTATTACGAATAAAGCTGCTGTGAACAGTTAAACAAGTGAGGTGGAGCATCTTTTGGGTATATGCCCAGAATCTTCTGTGCATATGGCTACAGAAATGTGCAGAACAGCTGGAATAATTCTTACCTCATAAATAAGTTTTGATAAGTGAATGGGAGTTTTATAATTTACTTTATATTGAAATAAGTAAATCAACAGTAGCAACTTATATTGTTAATAAAACTTAAGGAGATAATAAAACCATTTATAGATTAAACTGCTATAAATCTATGATAGCAAGGCTAAGCATAATCAATACAATAGTAACGGCTTTGATATAGTGCTCTAGACATTAGTCATTGAGATAAATCAGGTTGGAGAAAAAGTCATGCCTGAGTAAGCGGTCTTAGTTACACAATATTTTTTAAAGAAGCCACTTTTTATTATGTTTAGTCACATGTAGCAATTAGACCTAAACTATGAAGTTTCGCCTAAGATACATCTGGTTATTCCTTAGTTGTATCCATTTATAATAGATGGGTAACAGCATTGAAGTACTTTTTTGAGTTCTGTGAACTAGTCTAGAAAATGGTCAGACCCTAGAAGGGGGTTTTGGGACAGAGACATAAGTTATGTATAACCTAAGAACTACTGTTGTCACACATGGCTAAAGTAGGGAAAGTTTGTAGAACTCAATTTGTAGCCCACAGGTTCTGAGCTAATTCTGGTTAATGTCAGAATTGAACTCAACTGGAGGAGACTGAAGACACTGGTAGCAGATCGAAGGAACAACCCGATTCAAGTCTACCTTACTGAAGTAGGAAGTTTATTGGGGTTAGTTACAGGAATAAGGGTCAGGGTCACTGTGAGGAACATTGGTATCTCAAAGTCACCCATCCTGCCATGGATAACAACTCAGGGGTGTGCCATCTCTGCAACGTTTAGCCTGGTTTGAAGAAAGCTGGGTGCATTTGAGAGTCTCCTCTCCCCAACAATTGTTACTCCTTGTATAACCATAGGGGAGGAGCCTTGGACATTTCCTAAGTCTCAGGTCCTTCCTGAGGCCTCTTAGTTTTATTTTGTTTACTTCCTGAGGGACTGTTGGGATGTTTCAGTTCAGAGGCAATAGCTGATCAACACCCTATTCTAAGAGCGCATTTAATATTCAACTTTCTGAGCCTTCTTCAAACTTCATATCTGATATGTCCCTTGTGCTTACACGCACATTTGTAAATATTTACAGCTTTTCTCCTTTGAATGCATCAGCTGACCATTTCAATGAACTCAGTTATTGAACCTTCAGAAGTCTGAACTTCCTTACAATACTTTTAAGTGGTTTCCTTTTTATGAGCTTTTTTGTTTTGTTTTGCTTTGTTTGTTTGTTTGTTTTTGTGGTAGTAACTCCTCTTAGGATGCTTTAACTAGCAATAGCCACATGGCAGTTCTTTTGTAGATGGAGGCACCATGTAACTATGAGGCATCAACTGAAGGCTACAGCCATGGGTGCTGGAGCACCTGACCCTTAATGTGCTGTTCTCCGAATGTCTGGCATCTGGTGGCATCATTTATTTCTTATTGTTCTGAGACCCATAGAACTACTTTCAATTGCTTATCTCTATCTTAATTTAACACTTAAAAAAAATTCCAGTGATAGTGTAACTAAGATCTAACTGTTACTCAATTTTAAATAGCTAGCACAGTTGTTATTTTTTGCTATCTTCAAAAAAAGCCTTTGTGTATGTGTGTGTGTGTGTGTTTGCTCTTTTTCATGTTTCTCCAAGGCACCTCAAGTTTCATTCTTGGCCTTCCACCTTACTGGAGACATGTTGGTTGGCTGTTGCTCTGTTTTCCAGGGTAGCGACCTGTCAGCTTCCATAGTTTCTCCTTTCCACCACCACCTGCCACCTTTCTGCAGGTGTACTGTGATTTCAGACATGTGCTACCACATTTCACTTTATGTAGGTTTTATGGATCCAAAATCAGGTATTTACACTTGCACAGGAAACTTTGTTCACTCTGCTGTTTCCAAAGACTCAGCTGTTATTTTGGTGAGAGCCAAAAAGGATGCTGTATACCAGAAGAAAGAAACAGAAACAAGAGAACTATCAAAGAGAAGAGAAGGTCAGTGAGCTAGAGACAAAAAAGATGAGACTTGGCATACTCTATCTATCTATCTATCATCTATCTATCTATCTATCATCTATCTATCTATCTATCTATCTATCTATCTATCTATCTATCTATGTCAAGCTGACTAGTTTAGCTGGGTACTTCTTTATATATATATATATATATATATATTATTAATTTATTCATATTACATCTAAATTATTTTTCCATCCCTTGTATTCTCCCATTCCTCCCTCCCTCCTGCTTTCCCCCTACTTCTCTCACCTATGACTGTGACTGAGGGGGACCTCCTACCCCTGTATATGATCATAGGGTATCAAGTCTCTTCTTGGTAGCCCGCTATCCTATTCTTCCTCTGAGTGCCACCAGGCCTCCCCATACAGGGGACGTGGTCAAATATAGGGCACCAGAGCTCGTGTGAAAGTCAGTCCCGACTCTCCACTCAACTGTGGAGAATGTCCTGTCCATTGGTTAGATCTGGGTTGGGGTTCGAAGTTTACTGCACAAATTGTCCTTGGCTGGTGCCATAGTTTCAGCAGGACCCCTGGGCCCAGATCTGCCCATCATAATGTTCTTCTTGTAGGTTTCTAGGACCCTCTGGATCATTCTATTTCCCCATTCTCCCATGCTTCTCTCACCTAGAGTCCCAATAGGATATCCTCCCCTCTGTCCCACATTCCTGGTAAGTGAAGACTTTCATGTAGCTGGGTACTTCTTTGGGACAAAGCACATACCCATAATGAAACTCCTCCTAATATTTGCTGACCTCTAGCTAGGTGTCCTTGAAGAAGTATCATGTCCTAGTTATGACACAGATTGTCAACTCTTAGAATATAAAGATTATTCTGGATGAATGCTGTAATTTTGTTCACCTGTTGGCTTCTCTTGAGCTTGTCATGGTGTGAATGATTTCTTAGACAGTTAACAGAAAAGTTCCATGTAGTCCCTGTCAGGTTCAGATAAAATGAGTAAGCCTGTGGAAGCAACACATGTCAGCCATGAAAAAAAAATCTGCAGCCTAGCAACAGGATGTCACAAGGTAGTGTGATCTGTGTCAGTATGATTGCACTTGAAAAGTCATTAGTCCAGAAGAGTGACAGCAAAATATAGAAAAGCACAGAGTGAACTAAATTCCTGTAATGACATAAAATAAGGGCTGTTGTAGATTTCTGAATATGGCATAATTAAAATGAGCATACATTTGCCTTCCTTTGCACAAAATAACATGTCTTTGTGCATAGTTTTTTTTTTTTTTTTTAATGAAATGGAACCAAGTCTATTCATTGCAAGTCATTCTTTGTCTTTGTTTTTGAGTTTGTTACTTTAAATGGTAACTTAAGTGGTACTCTTGTGTTGTTATTAACACAGGAGGAAGAAGATCTGGCTTTCAGTCCTGTGAATTTCTGGGGACTGCATGCATCCTGCTTTGCCTACTAGTTTCTATTTAGTACATGGATACACCTTTCATTCTCAACAGATCAAGATGATGGAGCTATCAACTGCAGATATTTGAGACTCTGGGATACATCATTTGCAAAATGCTGAGAGTGGCTCAGATGTCTGGATCTCAGGTTGTCAGTATGTTAATATGAAAAATGGCCTCCTCTGGGTAGTGACCTCCTGTGACAGTGCTATATCCTAGGTTAGTCTATTAAAAGATGAATAACTTCAGTGTAGTGGAAATACACTGCTGTTTTCCTTCCGTGAGGCAGAGAGTTTTCTGGTCTCCTTGTCATCCACAGCATTTGAAGCTCTTCTTCCAAAGCCGTGGATGAGTAAGGCTGCAATGTAGCCATAGTTCTTTTTTGGCTTTTACCACTGACTCACACAGAACATTCCTAAACCACAGTGGTCATAAGCTCTATAAGCAATTCTCTGTGTGGTTGTAGATTGGAGCTGAGAGGGTGGCATAACTGTGGGAAGGGCATGTGTGCTACCTTTTTATACATTGTGTGATGACTTGCTGCTGGGCCCATGCTATATCATGGCTTGGTATATTTGGCAGTATAAAGCTTATAGTGGGCATTTGTGAATGCATAGTATCCTATGGTATACTGTAGAGAGTATTCCTTCTCTCCAGAACACCAAGGTCAAGGCTGGAGCTGTTTTCAAACTGCACGTGGCATGATTGTGCCCAGTCTCTCTATTGCCATCTTTTTTTTTTTTAAGTCTATATATATCACATGGCATCTTTTCTCAGTACCAATATTTCTAATATGTACAGTCTTCTGGTTCACAGGGCCCAAGGGGCAAGCTTGCTTTCCTGCCACAGTCTGGATGTTGCAAAAACTCTCCCTTGCTGGGTGCCATTCAAGTACAGGAGCTTTTGTATTGCTTGGAATAGGAGCTAGGGCAGCATTTTGAGACACCATGGAGGAGTGCTGCTAACTGGGTTCCTCCTCATAGCTTGCTCAGCCTATTTTTTTTAAA
The DNA here is from genome assembly GCF_903995435.1 of Acomys russatus. Classification (NCBI taxonomy): domain Eukaryota; kingdom Metazoa; phylum Chordata; class Mammalia; order Rodentia; family Muridae; genus Acomys; species Acomys russatus. The sequence goes on along the minus strand of NC_067151.1, from coordinate 39,573,799 downwards.
TAGAAAGCAGACCCAGGGATAGCATTTTCCATATCGAGTTGTGCCCTCTCACAATGATCATTAGTCAAGAAAATGTACCTCCAGGCCAATCTGATAAAGAGATTTTACCAACTGAGATTGATTCCCTCTTTTTAGATGACTCTAGTCATGTCAAGTTGACAAAAACCAAACCAAACCAACCCCCAAACAACAACAACAACAACAATAACAACAACAGCAACAACAACAACACAACAAAACCCTAGCTGACCCTCTTGGGACTATGGGATGCTTGTCTTGTTCTTTCTTTCATTTCTTGGATGGTATGATGATCTGCCTCACTACAGGTCTAAAAGTAATGGGGCTAACAGCCATGGATTGATACTTGTTAAATCATTAGCCAAAACAAATATTTTCTCTCTACAAATCATCACAGGCACTTATTATAGCAATAAAGAGTTCACTAACACAAGAATGGAGGGAGAGAGGATGTCAGAATTTGTTTTGTTCGTTGGAGAGCATTTATTGGCATGCTTCTCCCCTTCAGAGTCTCCCACATATCTGATATGGTCTTTACAAGCTTTGTAAGGCTTAGCAGGGTCTCCAGTATGCAGTGCTTCTCACTTCATCCCAATCAATGCGGTATTACAGGATTCATGAATCAATGTGTGATGTCCAATTCATATGGCTTTGGGATGAATTATGCCAGGAGCAGGAGAGTTGATACAGTTCTGGAGAAAACTATAAACGTATGCTGCTATCTCATGGGAATGTAAATTCTTTCTGATGCTCTCTTCTGACTGGAATATAAAAGATGATATTTGACAAATCTGTGGCCATGTTCCTTATGCCTGAGGCTGTGTAGATTAGTAGAGGAAAATGCCACATCTGGCACAACAGCTGAAATTGGGACTTGGAGAGGGTGGATTTTCAATACTGCATTCTAGAATCCATTTGGCTTCTTCAGAGGCTTGACTGAAGAATTAAATAAAGACATGATGGTGCCCATTACCCTTGAATCATTTACATCCTCAGAGTGCTATTGTTTCTTGCCATGCCCTTGCTCCTCATAGTACTACATTGGATGATTTTTCCTTTCCTTTCCTTCCTTTCCTTTTTATTTTTTTTTTTTTCCACTTTGGTTTGGCAGCAGCTCTAGAAGCTTCAGTTTGACCTGAACCACTATGATATCATTCCATAAGATAAGGACTCAAAGTTGGTATTATATGTGTCTATAATGAAAGTGACCGATTATACCAATTTCAGTAAGGACTAGACACACTGGCTGTGTTTGCAAACACAGTTGGTTCTATCTGCTAGTCTTGCCTTCTTTTCCCCTATGGTCAGAATGATAGTCCCCGTGTCTAAGAATACATTCATCTCTGATCTTGTACTTTTGTCTATCAGGAAATATTTCACATAGAATTACACAAAGCAGAACAACAGAAAAATGAGTTATTTGCCTGCAAGCATGTATCACAAATATAGAGCAAATATCACAGGGATGGTGCCAGTAGAGAGGATACAGTCACTAGAACGGGTTACTAGGGTTGAGCTCTTCCATCCTTCCTTCCTTCCCTCCCTCCCTCCCTCCTTCCTTCCTTCCTTCCCTCCTTCCTTCCTTTCTTCCTTCCCTCCTTCCCTCCTTCCTTCCTTTCCCTCTCCCCTCCTCTTTCATTATGGTGACAAAATCCATGTCAAAAGCAGTTTAAGAAAGGGAAGGTTTATTTTCGCTAGTCCTTTGAGGGTACAAACTGTCTGTCATAGCAGGAAGACCTTGAAGCAGTCGGTCCCATTGGCTCCTTAACCAGGAAGCAGAGGCGAATGCTATTGCTTAGTTCCCTGTTCCATTTTTATCCTTTATTTAGTTCATGTGGTATCACCACATTTAGCATATGTATTTCTGCCTCAGTTCACGTAATCTAGAAAACTCCTCACAGACATGCCCAGAGGTTCATTTCCTTAGTGATTCTGAGTTTTGTTGGCAGCCGAGATTAGCTATCACAAAGACTATTATTCAAAAATCTGTAGAGACAGCACATTCCTGGAGTGGATTCTTTGGGGATTTAGATGAAAAAAGAGATATGATGATAATCAGTAGGAATGTGCTGCTATTTTTATTTAAGAAACAAATAGCCTATCCTCCCTACTCCAAGAGTTAGAGACATTTTTATTAAAAACAAAACAAAATCATAGGAAATTACTAGTTCGGAGCTGACAGGCACACATCCCAGGGAATATGGATGTGAACAAATGACAAGAAGGAGTAAATTGTTGATTAATTTCATTTTTAAGTGCGTGTTACCCTTGACAGTTGTAATAAATACTTCCATCCAACATATAGCTTGTTGCCATCTGTTTAGCCCTTAAACTGGTTCTCTCAAGTAGAATGCACATGCATACTCAGGATTCTATTTCTATTCAACAAAACCATATTAATATTAAGCAGAGAGTTATTTCCTATTCAATAGCTGTAAATGTTGACATGTTTATTAAAACGATCATTTATCAAGTGTTATTTTCTGAAAGTCTGAACAGTAGATATTGTTTGAAAATAATATTAGCAGTTTTTAAAATCCTCATGTCCACAATCCTTTACTAAAGCTCATATGTAAATGTAATATATGTGCATATACATATATGTGTGTAAATTTATAATTAAACCACATAGATTTTCAGAAATGTAAGACTCAGCTCTGGCTTCAGCTGAGCCAAAAAGCAGCTAGCTAGCCCCACCTCTCCTGCCCTTGGCTGTCCTTCACAGTAGCTGGGGCCTACAACACTGAAACTCTTGGGGTGTCTTTTAGCAACGGAACCCTAGGGCAGCAAGCACAAGAACATGTGCTCGGTGCACAGCACCAAAGAAGAAGGAAGGAGGTAAGCAGGAGGAGGCAAAGAGGAAAGAATGAGACACTGTAGACACTAAATATGGTCTGAACATTGAAAACCTGAGATCAGGCTGATCAGCTCCACAAGCAGGAAGGTTAAAAATGCGCATCTCCCAGGCCTTTGCTTCTCGTAGTAAGCAGAAATCTGGAAGAGGGACTTGTAAACAGATTCAGTTCGACAACCTCTGTAGTTTCAGAGCTTCAGTTATGGTTGCCAGGCTTTTGTGCAGCTGCCTGCACGGATATATTAGGTCCATGTTGATCTGTGTGGTACTATCTCCTGTTGCTCTCAACGCACCCTCTCTTCACTGTGTCCTACCCAGAGCAAAGGCAGAACATAGTTTGGGTCAAATGAATCAAAGCAAAAATAGAATGCTGTTCTGAAAATAAGGACAAAGTCCTGTTTTTCTTCTTTTATCTAACATTGGCTACACCCAGTGATGGACCTAGACCATGTAGGGTGGTATAAATGTACCCTATAGTGTACCCCAATGACAGAATTGCCTAACAAAGCATTGCTCAGATACATGGCTGTATCATTAGTCCTATTCTACAGGTGAGCAAATGAAAAAACAGATTAAATGACATGTTGAATTTACTCAAAAGGATTAAATCCAAGCCTTTCTAGAGGATTTGGAGAGGCAAAGGGCAAGAAAGCTAGGTGTCTTCCAAAGAGGAGCAAGGGTGGAAGAGAGAGTGCCAAGAAGGGACCAGAAGGCTTATTATCCACATTGTTTTCTTTTTCTTCCTTCTCTCCTTTTCTTCTCTCCCTTCATCTTCTTCTTTTTCGTCAGTCTTAAGAATCATTTTGTAGAGGATTTGAGACCACAGCTTAGCTCAGGGCCTGGATTAGGAAAAAAAAATGACTTTGCTAGAGTTTGAGAGAAAATCAAGGGTCAGAGGAAGCTGCAAATATTAGAAGTTACTGGGAAAAGGGGAGGGAGAAGAGGAGAGAAAGTGATACCTCTTGAATTAGGCATAGAAGCCAGCAAAAACAACTGTTTTCAGAAAAAAACAGCAAGAAAGCCCAGAATATCAGGGATTTTAGAAATGAGAAAAGGAAAACTCATGCTTTTTGAGGTAGATTTCAGAAGAGTGGGCAGGCTTAGGTCTGAAGTTCGACAAGCAATCATGTGCCCACATGGTTTGACCTATTCAAGTTTCCACTGGGATGTTAACATGGGCCCATGTTCTGGGTCCATGTGCTCTGTGCTCAGATACATTTTACCCTAATTTGCTTTAAAAATCTATTTGAACAAGAAATTATCAGGGACACCAAAGAAGTCTCCATCTCATTCTGTTTTAAGAAGGATGGATCTTTTCCTTATGTCTCAATCTATGCAAAACACTATTACAAAGCAAGTCAACGTGAGCTCACACCTTCCAGTTTGCTGGAGGATTCTGGGAAGAGTTGCCTGTCCTTCTTGTAGGAAACCTTAGCATGCAGGCTGTTCTTCCTTCTACCCTGTAGCCTGGCAGAAAGAAGCACTGTCTTTAATTTGAGCCCTTGGCATATGCATGTCTCTTACACACCTGCTATCCTTGCTCTTGGACTGCACCAAACATGTGTCACAACACGACAGGATGTAGGCATCTGGTGCTACCATGTGGGCCCTGTTGCCATGAAATGTATTTTGTCTTCCTGGTCTCCTGGGTCCTGTTTTTTATCTTTTAACCTTTATTTTATTTTTCAGGTCTACTGTATTCTTACCATCTGAACAAGACCTTCGGACAACTTGACTATAATGTGCGTATTGGGAAATAAGGAGCCAAGAAAACATTTGGAGGCAAAGGTTACAGGAGAGGCTGAGGATAGGGAGGAACATAGGAAAGAAAGGTTTTGAGTTGACTGTTAAGACCCAGATCACTGTCCTCTTGTTCCTAAAGCTGTCCTTCAAAGCTCCACAGCCTTCATTTGCTCCCGAGGTGGGAGCGCGATGCTTATTGGATTTCGCCTCAGTTCAAAACAGAGAGCGGATGGGAATTCCCAGCTTAACAGCTATGCTGGGTGACTCATCTGTTATTACTCTTTATACAAAATGTGGAACAAAGCACATTGAACATCTGACAGGACCATAGTCAATGTTGGTTGAATCAGCAAAAGCAGGAATGACTGAGAATGTGTTCAACTTGAGGCTTGGGGCTAACAAAGCCCAGTGTCAAAGGAAAGGATGCGTGGACTGACTGCTCAGGGTCTTCACGTGAAAGGGGAGCTATGCTCTGAATGTGCCAGCCAATTTCTGCATATAATTAAAATGCAGAAAGCATTCCGGAAATGAATAATGCATAAATTTAAAATGAATGCATATTACTCAATGCTCATTTATTTATTCGGTTTGCCAAATTGAAAATTGTGCAAGTCAAAACTTATGGCATAAGTTCAACAGAAGAGTCACATTTAATTAAAATGCAAAGACCCAAATGGCTATATTGAAATTTTGTAAATGACTGAGATTTATCCAATTTCTGAATAAATGTCAACACTGAGAGTCGATCGTGTTGGTTCTCAGCACCCCTGTTATAGCACTGAATTACCACCCTCAGCCCCCTAGTATTAAGCTGCATTATTGGCTCTTCATGTCATTCAAGTAAGTATGTCTGCTCTGTGTCATCCTCAGTGGGTGACACTCCTTGCATTGAAATCAGAAAGGCAGTGGAAGATTTAATTAGCCTCTGATGTCTTTCAACATGGTGACTCTACTTTGTGTCTTTGTGATTCAAGTTGAACTAAAGATAAGAGCTGGACCCATGAGTGGAAGAAACACTGGAGTCCTTTGGCCCTGGAAAAATACAAACAGAGTCAGTTTAGGAGGCATTACATGCAATGCTATGTAGTTACACCTATTAGGAACAATGCTGTTATTGAGGGAAGGTTGCCTGGGGCTGGAGAGTCCTGTCTTCAAGAGTATTGAAGGAGTTGAGTGTTTGTACACTGCTCACTAGAGGGGGTTAGAGGCTAAAGAGCTGTAGTTTGAGACTGGCAAAGCTGCACAGCTGCAGCAACCTTACTGAGGCATTGGAAGGCTGAGAGGCAGGCCTCCTGTGGCTAAGCTATCTTTTTAGAAACATTACAAAAGAGTTCCTTATTAGACTATTCAGCAGATTAGAATAATATATATATGTTTATAATTTCAAAGAAATTAGTCACTAATGGAAAATATGAAAATACCCATTAAACATTGTGTCAGTAATGTTCACATATAGACCCAAGCATTAACTTATACAGATGAAATGCAGTGTATTCAGGGTGGCATAGTCACAGACAAGTGCAATTAATTTAGATTTAACTATATGAACTTGCTGGAAATTGAAAATTACCGAGCAAATGAAAATATCTCCCATGATTTCATATGGATTAACATTTAAGCATCTAGCCCATATTATGCATGCATGCTAATAGCAATTTGCCTTTTCACTTGATGTTATGTAGTAACTGTGAATTAAGTATTTGTGTATGAATATATTAAAATGGAGGGAACTGTACTTGCTCTTTGGTTCACAGCAAATGCTCGAGCATTCACCTGCTCCTAAGTTTCTGGCTTTTAGTTGATAGTGGAAAGTGACAATCAACTCTCCTCATGCCTCAGCCCGGAGGTGTTAGCAAATCCTGTCCTCCAGGATGCGGCTCCCTGCTGTCTACACCCTTGGCAATGTGCAAATAAACATTTTCTTTTTTTTGTATTATTTGTGGTTTCAATGTTTGTCAGAGTGTGTGGCAGCCAGACTGAGTCTGGCCTGGTAACTATGGTACTTAATAGTTTATGTGTTGGCCAGCATCTTCACTGTTGTTCTTATTTTAATTCGTAGCTTTCTTTATTTGCAATGTTATTTTCATCTGCTTAAGGGCAAGAAACAGGCAAGGTGATGGGGGAGATCAGTCTTGTGTTAAGTATTATCACAATGGAGAACTTTAGAAAAATGAGTTGATTTCAAGAGATTTGTAGTCCAGCTGGGGCAGTGAGAAGGCCAGTATTGCCGCAATGAGTGACAGGAGAGCCACTGCTTACCAGCCTCAGCGGGTCTACACTGTCCAGTTACAGACATGAACTAATTTGTTCATGAACTAATTTGCTATAGATAACATATAAAATATGCTTTGCAGCAGTGTATCATGCCCAGAATTGAGGATAAATTCTGTGAAATATGAGTGTGTGTGTGTGTGTGTGTGTGTGTGTGTGTGTGTGTGTGTGTGTGTGTATTTCCTTGTGAAACCTAGAGTGAAACAAAAAAGAGGGAAATAAAGAGAAATTTTGTTTCTCTTTATTTTTGAGTAGGAGGATATATGGTTATGGATTTTTTTGCAATCTATTTTGTTTTTAAAGCTTAACAAAAATGCTGTTCTGAATAAAATGGGAAAAGTACAATAGAAATTACGATGCCATGTCAGCCAAATATTGAAATGCTTTACAGACTCAAACTGTATTCCAGTTTTAATTTTTTCATGCCACATAATCAGTGTTGGCTTTAGCCCATCCATTCACTTAAGTTGGAACCCTTTTTCCAGGCAGAACATTGCTGGGTTATGTGAGTTTCTGGTTTCCTCTGCACACAGCTCTCATGGAGTCAGTCCAAAAAATAAACTTATACATTTTATGCGTTTAGATTTGTGACTAGCTAACCCCAGTTACCAGTTTTAAAGGCAACTTATTCTCAAAGCATGTGTGTAGATTTTTGAGGAAAATATGCATTATTTATATTTCAGTGACATTTCTAAGCCTACATGTGTCACTCAAAATCTATAGAAAGGCAACCAACAGAATGAGAGAAAATATTTGTGAATAATATGTCAACCCCCCCCCCACCTCACTAAACATACAACCTTTCCCACACAGCCAACCTCCCCCAACCATACATTCAGTCAATCAACCAACTAACCAACTCCCTCTCCCAAAAACAATAAAGCAATAACAAAATAGCAGCATTAAGACATGAGCTCTAGCTGAGTTGGTGGTGGTGGCACATGCCTTTAATACCAGCACTAGGAAGGCTGAGGAGGTGTCTCTGTGAGTCCAAGGCCAACCTGGTCTACAGAGCAAGTTCCTGGACAGCCAGGGATATACAGAGAAACCCTGCCTTGAAAAACCAACAAATAAGTAACTAAGTAAGATAAAAATAAAATAAAAAATAAAAAGGGAGATGGGTTGAAGACATGAACAGATATTTCTCAAAAGAAGCAGTACAAAGAACCATCAAGTATATGAAAATATGATCTTTATCCATATTTTCCACTAATCATTGAAAAATATAAATCAAACCTAAAATAATATTTCATTTCAGTCCAATTATGAAGATGTGTCAACAAGATAAAACAAATGTTAATGAGGATAAGGTGAATAGTGAGTCCTTATATACTGTCGGTAAACTGTCAACAGACACAAACTTATGGACAACAGTATGATGGCCCTAAGAAATGTAAAAAGGGACCTAGCAACCTACCCTTTGGTATATACTCAAAGGAAATGAAATTAATATCTTAAAATTGGTAACTACACTTTCAGTGTTACTGCAGCGCTGTGCCCATAGGTAAGCCATGGGGTCAACTGGAAGTTCTTCTGTGGGTGAGTGAAAAAATAATACGCAGTCTAAGTGAATTGGTGACAACAGGGGCAAATATTTTTAAAGATAAACTATCCTAGCAGTTTTCATTGATATTCATAATACACCCTGTAGCTTTGTTAGAAACATCAATTTTCCCTGTTTGAGTATGGGGTTTTAGGAGAGAGCCTTTTACGTGGCAAATACAAGAAGCAGTGAGCACTCTGCACTGCTGCCTGCATTTACCTGCTAGAGGTAAAAAACCAGTAAAGTGGAAACATTACCATACCTATTTTTCTCTGTTTCTTTTTAATGTCCACATGGATGACTCTTATGTACAGTGTGTTAAGTAAAACAATACAAGTGCAGCCGTATAAATATTTCATGATTTAATTTGTGAGGGGAATCTACCAAAGGTCATGCCCTTTCAAAACCAGAATAGAATTGTGGGAAGTAGAAGTAGGGGGCATGGAAACAGAGGCATGTCAATCAACTGCTTCAAGGACTCAGCTGTGAGGGATGGAGAAGGTCCCTAGCTCTCACATGCTGAGTCTGGTTGCTAAAACTGTACTGTGCATCTGAAAATTCTAAAGAATAGATTTTCAAAAAACCTTTCATTACACCCAAATGACAATCCTATGAGGTGATACATATTTTAAAATTAGATTGATTGGGATAATATTTTTTACAATGTATTTATATCTTCTTGTCTTGCACAATTATGCTTCCTACCTTGTATATGCATGCCTTACTTGCCAAGTGTACCCCAATAAAATCAGATGAGAGTCATTTAATTTTCTTTTCATCTTGTACTTTTGACTCAAACAGTGTTCTGCTTTTCAGACGTGTTTAATGCATGCCTCCACGCGCATCCTGGGTTGATGCTTATCTGTATTGTAGCTTGAAAACCGGCAAAAGGCTGGGAGTGAGTTTGGTGAGGAGGCTGGCGTGAGTCATTTTAGAGAGGAGATGGTGGCAAAACGGTCCAGCTGAGATGCAGTGAAGATAATGAGAAATACGCAAAAACGAACACATATTCCACACTTTATTCACATGAGGGGTTTAAAACAGGACTCCCCCACAGTCAACACATTGTAATAAGAAGGAAATGAAATCTTACTGCCAAGCCAAATTTCCTATGCATTCGTCATTCTTCTCGGCAAGTGCGTTGCTTTTATTTTGTCTTAAGCAAGGGACAATGTGTGAAGTCCTTCACTTGATATGTGCTCACCAGGGTGATGTCACATTTCTCTGACCTCAGATATGGTTAGTTTAAATTTTCTCGATTTAAAAAGAATCCTACTGGTATGTGCCTACCTGTGTGAGAGTGAGTCTAAATTCACTTAATGATGCCTGGTGATGCTGATTATCTCAGAAATGAGTTGCATTTGTTACGTTTCCCCAAGCTTGTTTTCAGATTTTATTTTCTTGTCAAGGTGTATTTCTTCGGATTTTACCTGGGCAGGAAAGCATGAAATGAATTTCTCATTGCATCTGCCTAATGTCAGGAGTGCCTGCAGCTCGATAGCACTGATTAGCAACAGTCCTCACTCCAGGGACTGGTAGTAGGTGCTCTGTAGGCCTCCCATGATCCGTTTGTTCCACCGGCTCACCCATCACAGCTGAGTACTCCAGGAATTGTTCTTGTCTCAGATTCTATTACCTCCCAAGGGTGGTCCACTTCCAGTAGCAGGTCGCTGTTATAGTACAAAGGTCTGGTCCCCTGCCGTAAGCCCAAACAGCTCTGAGAGGTTTTCTTACATCAGTGGGTTCTGTAGAATGCAACTGAGGTTCCGCTATGATTATAGTCAAAATCATATCAGCTTATTTCTTGTCCCCCTGACTCCCTTACCACCTCATAGATGCTACCTCTCCAGTAAGATTTCTCTATGCTAATCCTACTAGGTCTTGGAGTCTGTCTCCCTAGAACATAAAAAATACAGAACAAGTTCCCACTTCCTGGTATGAGATTCTCCAGTGTCTACTCTGGGCCACTATGCAAGAAAAGAGAGAGAGAATGACTTCATATCAGTAGGATTTGTCACATTTTGGTAGAATTAGAAAGCAGAGGGTATTGAGATGAAACTGGGGCTGGTCTGTAAGTCACAAGACTTATTGTTATAGTCCTGTGTCTGCTAGCTAGGTTCCTGGTCCAAAAGCTTTTACAATTTCTCATAGTGTTACCATCTGGGGACCACATACATGAGTCTGTGGGGGAGGGTTCACACATAAACTGTGACAGTCACTAAACACATACATACTGGATTTTTTTTTTTTTTTTGGTGATGAAATGATTTAATTCTTTATTGTTATGACTTAGATCACAACCATGAAAACGAAACATAATGGAACTGAAACTATCAAAGAGACAGCTTAGGCTTGTCTAGTTAATCCCAATTTAAGCACTCATCTCCTGCACTTTATAGGGAAAGTCATTGTTCTCTGAATAGTAAAGCACTGATTATCAGTGAACACACACACACTGCTTTCTCTAGTGCTAATATTCTGCTGGATGCTGTTTAAGGGAGAAAACAGAGTGAAAGCAACAACAATCAGAGCAAACATTTCCTAGGGGCTTATTTCATGACAGATCTGTTTTTAGACTGTGCTTTATAATGCCTATTTCATCTTCGTAAAGTAAATACTTTATTGTCTTTTTTTTTTTTTTTTTTTTTTTTTTTTTTTTTTTGGTAGAGTGTGAGAATATACACAGGATTGCTGTGTGACTTGCTTGAGGCTACACAGCTAATGAGGCTTAGAGACATCATCATAAGCCAAGATAGCTGGCTCTAACTATTAACTGCCATAAATATATAATTTTTGTACGAATGAGCTTTCAGCTCATTTGAGATGAAAAGCAAACATGCATGACAGAGCTACAAGGTTCTGAATACTCATACAAATCATCAAGGGTGTGTTGCTAGCATACTCATGAAAGGTACTCAAGGACACGTATATATCTGCATCTTTATCATTTGCATATGTCTCTGTGTCTGGTGGGGCATTTGCTTGAGGTACAATGTGATGTTCTACCTAATTAAGATGTGTTCGGTTCCTTCAGGAAGCCACATGTTTCTGTCTAGTAAACTTTTCCATTCTGTTTTGGTGGAATTCTTTGGGTAAAGCAAATTCCCATCAGGACTATTTCTGACATTACTAATCTCAAAAGCCAAAACCCAAGATTATATATAGAATCTGTGTAGAATATAGTATCTCTGATGGGATACAATTGGATTATTTGTTCCAATATTTCTGCAAATAGTCTAGATGGGATGGCTGGGACTTTTTCTAATATTAATGTTCTACTGCCAAGGTTCTTGGTAATAAATGGCCTATAAAGGGCTACTGGGTGGCATTATGGCAGAGATTAAACTGAAATGCTGCTTAAAATAAGGATTTTCAAAACATCCCTCCCTCAAAGTAATGGGTTGGGGATATTTTTGAGGCATCCTGCATTTTCATCACTTAGTCCCATCCTCTCCTGCTATCATACAGGTACTGCTGTGAGGAACTTTAACATTCAGGAAAAGAGAAGGAAAGAATTGATACTGAAACTGGTTTGAACTGTAGGCTGTCCATTGCTGAACTAAATCCATTTGTTATGTCATAACAGAGACACTATAGGTCATCAGCAAGACAGTTGCCTACTGACTGAGTTATACCTTGATGGACTGGATTTTTCTTTCTTTTTTAGAAATTTATTTGAGTCAGGAAAACTCTGAATTTCAGACATTGTTATATAGCTACCTTTATTTCCACTGTTCTAAAATGAGGTGCATGGAAATTCCTGCTTTAGACTACTTATTTAAAGATACCAAAAGATCAAAATACTAACATCACCTGGTCGATCTTGGTTGGTGTTTTATATCTCTTCCTTATAAGAGTGCTGTTTTGGGGTGCTGGAGAGATATCTCAGAGGTTAGGAACACTGACTGCTCTTCTAGAGGTCCTGAGTTCAATTCCCAGAAACCACATAATGGCTCACAACCATCTATAATGTGATCTAATGCCCTCTTCTGGTGTTCAGGTGTACATGCAGGCAAATCACTGTATATATAATAAATAAATAAATCTTAAAAAAAAATAAGAGTGTTGTGTACTATTTGATTTCACAAGGTGTTATTTTATTTTTATAATAATAATAATTTCATTGTCTGGATAAAAATGTATGATTTTATCAATTCAAGCAGTTAAAATTCATAAAATACTTTAAAACTGAGTGTAAAAAGAATCATGTTAACAAAGATATGTGAATGGTTTGAATTGTCTAGCAATATAAGCACCCATGTTTTAGAAGATGCACTTAAAAAGCTAATTATCCACCTGGAATTTTTTTTATTAATTAATTTATTTATTCACTTTACATCATGCCTTCTTCCTCTTTTCTCAGTCCCACCCTCCTTCCCACATGCCCCCCCTCCTATTCTTTGGGAAAGGGGAGCCTCCTAACCACTGCAGCTCATCCAGTCACATCAGGACTGAGTTCATCCTCTTCCCTTGTGGCCTGGCAAGGCAGTCCCATAAGGGGGAAGTGATGGAAAATCAGGCAACAGAATTCATGCCAGAGACAGCATCTGCTCCCTTTATGAGTGGACTCACATGAAGCCTGAGCTGTCCACTGCCTACATCTATGTGGAGGACCTAGGGCCAATCCTTGCCTGGTCCTTGGTTTGTGCTTTGGTGTCTGCAAGGACCTCTGCGTCCTGGTTAGTTTGCTCTGCTGATCTTCTTGTGAAGCTCTCATCATTCCTTGGTCCTTTTATCCTTCCCTCACTTTTCCACTAGACTCCCTATGCTTCATCCAGTGTTTGGCTGTGTGCCTCAGAAAATTTAATTATGGTGAACTGGTACCAATAGAGTTTGTAGATGCCTTAGTATTGAATGTTGGTTTCAATTTAAAATAAAATTTAAACGCCTATTTTAAAGGAACTTATGGTTTATATCACTACAGATTACTTTGTATTGATTGATATTATCAACTTACTTTTATTAACTACCCATAAAAAGACTTGGTTGGATGCAAGAGTATCTAAGAAATAGGGGCAGAGACTGCACGATATTCGTCAAATGCATTTGTAGCTTTTGAAAGCACTGCTAGACTCTGTTTCCTGGTCTTTCCTGGCACTAACTACAGACCTCTGCTTTAGGCAACAGAATACAGATAGAACTGATCCTGCTGCCAGGGAAAACCCCGAACATCTGGAATACATTTCTTTAAAGGTTCTCTCTTTGTCTCCCTTGAAAATCTAGAGGAAGATTCTGAAGCCCTTGAGCTTAGTAGAATGCTTAGACGGATCTACCTGGGTAGATGGGAGCAGCACAGCAGGTATCTATCAGCGGTCCACAGTGGACCAGGTGTGTTCTGTTACGTCATGGAGATAGTAGCTCTTAAGTGAGGATTTCTCAACTGCAGCCTTGTTTACATGTTGAACAAGATGGACCTTAAGGGGCTATCTTGTACATCTTAGGATTTCTAGAATCATCCCTGGCCATTCAGCAGGTGCCAGTAGCATCCTTTGTCCCATCTCCATGGGGAAAATGCCCACATATTCCAGGGAGCCTTTGCTGGAAGCTCACTTGGCTGAGGACTACTTGGTAAGGTAGCATTATTTATTAGTCTTGAAAATTCTACAGAACCCCCTGCTTTATTTTACACACTAAATAAGCTTTTGAAAGAAAACACTTATATGAAGAGCTTTGTAGTACATGAGAACTAAAAAGATTAAAGATACAAATTACCACCACACAGGTGCAAAATTTGAAGATGTTGATATAGAAATTTTTATGTTTATAAACTTTGTATTTTCTCTCCAAACCTAAAATGAGGCTTTTTTTTAAATCTTCTTCTTCATCTGAAGCCATATAACCTGACTTTTATTTCTGGAACAGGTTAAAATGTCCATGCTTTTTTGTATCAGGCATGTTGCCACAATTTTCCATTTTATTCTCACTTTTTCAAAATAGACAAAATTAATTTGCATAATTAAACATTTTATGGATGAGTGGTGATAGGAATTACATGAAACTAGAGACCTTTTTTTTTTTTTTTTTTTTTGAGACAGGGCTTCTCTTGTGGTCCTGGCTGTCCTGGACTCACTTTGTAGACCAGGCTGGCCTTGAACTCACAGAGACCCGCCAGTCTCTGCCTCCCTGAGTGCTGGGATTGAAGGCATGCGCCATCATGCCCGGCGCGAGACATTTAGTTTTAAAGGGTTTTGAAAGAAAACCTTACAATTATAGCAAGAATATGAAATGCTTGTCTGCAATGTGTAGTTGTCAGAATTTCCTTTGACGCTCCTGAACCATTTCCCCGTGCGTGCTTTCCCCCATGCTCTGCCTGCTCTTGACCTTCCTCTCTTCCCCATGGCCATATATGGCTTCACCTTTAGCATTCACCATTGCTTCTGGTGGCTGATCTTCACCATGCAGGCCTAGGACTTTTTGCACTGCTGTGTAGCCCAAGTGAACCCTTGCCAGGAGATACCCTCCGCAGGCTGCTGCCTTTTGGGGAATGCTGCAGATTTGGATGCTTGGTGTTGTAAAAATAAAAGGGGATGCGCCCCACCCATCAGTATGGTGAGGACATATTGAGAGTTGATGACTGGAGGAGGAGAATAAGTATTCTTTTTCACCCTTAAAAAAAAAATGCATGTGATGTGTGTTTATACATATTTGTGTGTGCTAATGCACAAGTATTCGTGTGCAAATAAACGTTGAGACCTAAGGTTGTTATTAGGGGTCATCCTGGATTTCTCTTCCACTTTAGTCGCTGAGGCATGGTCTCTCATGCAAACCCAGAGCCTACTCTTATGGCTAGCTTCTCTAATCAATTTCCTCTGAGAATCACCTACTTCTGCTCTCTGACTCTGTTATTGTAGGAGGGCAAGGAAGCACAGCCATCACTTGTCTGGAGACCGTGCCTCCATTCCTTATGCTTACAAGCACTTTAACCACTGGACCATCTCCCCAGGATTTCTTTAGGGCTATGGGCCCTAGTATGGTGACCATGCTCCAGGGAATGGCCCTACATCCATATACATATGGGCAGCACTAATTAGGCTCAGAAACTTGGAAAGGATTGTAGGGAGGGGGGCATCTAGAAAAAGCTCCAGTGTGGGGGGGTGCATATAATCAGAATACATTGTACACATGTATGAAATTCTCAAAGAATAAATAAAAATGCATTTTAAGTAAAGTAAGGGAAAAGACTTTTTGCTTTTTGAGGGATTTGTCGCCTGCTGGTAGAGCCAGAAGTTGTCTGGCTATTAGCAGCCTGTGAAAAGAGGAAGACAGTGGAACAGTAATCAGTTCAAAGCAAGAGCAGTGCACAGAGCATGAGTCTGAGAGCATTCCAGCAGAGATGCTTATCAGAACGTTCTGATCTAAGCCATCAGGCATATCTAATAGATGGTCTTCTTGTAAAATCCACCCACAGGCACACTCTCTCAATCATACCTGTGACTGGAGCACAACAGAAGGCTGTAATTAAAATTCATTTCTCTGCGCCGGTAAGAATGGTTAGTTTTGAAGATTAGGTAGATTCAACAGTTCAGTTCTTGATTAAATAATCTTTTGATAATAGAGCGTTGTTTCTACTAATCAAAAGTCAAAGACTTGTGGTCAGTCTACCTCCTTTAGAATTCACAATGTGCTACAAACTTTGAGAATGACCTGTAGACTAAACCTCTTGCAGATTTTTAGAAAAACTTCTAAACTAGGATAAAACAGGTCATCTGATGGGATGTTGTACAAATTACACAAGCCAATGTTTGCCTAAACAATTTTTGACATCAGTAATATTCGATACTTATGATCTCTTATTAGTGTATATTCTGACATTTATAGAATTTATTGTTTTAAACAGTATACTATGACTTTGATGATTTTATATGTAGTTTATTTCATTTTTTTATATTTCATATACTTTCTTTCATAATGTAACTTAATTTTAATAAATCCCTTCATCTTTTTGGTCTATCATTGTGTAATTAGATTCTGTCCTTATTACAAGATTTATAATGATGCTGGTGGTTCAGAATTCATTCTGTAATTCAAAGAAGGAAGAACTCCCTTTAAAAGATTTATCTTAAAGAGGGCGTGTATAGCTGGGTGATGGTGGTGCAGGCCTCGGGAGGCAGAGGCAGGAGGATCTCTGTGAGTTTAAGGCCAACCTGGTCTGCAGAGCTAGTTCTCGGGCAGCCAATGCTACACAAACAATGTCTTAAAAAAAACAAAAATAATAAATAAATGAATAAATAAGATAAAACAAAATAAAGGCTGTGTGTGCAATGTGCGTTTGCTTGTGTGTGTGTGTGTGTGTGTGTGTGTGTGTGTGTGTGTGTGTGTGTGTGTGTGTGTCTAAAGGAAGTGAGAAAAGCTCATCAAAGCCTCTGGAGCTGAACTTGCAGGTGGTGGTAATTAACATGAGTGCTAGGAATTGAACCTGTGTCCTTTGAAAGAACAGCAAACATTCAACTGATGAGAGATGTCTTCAGCCCCTAGGAAAAAATCTTTGGATCACCTATCTTTATAAAAAACATACATTGTGCTGTTATAGTCCTTAGGGGCTCACTTTATGTCTTTCTATCGTGTCTAATACATTTCCTAAATTTTAGAATAAGGATAAATGCAATATGCACAAAATACTAAAGATCCTTCAAATTCTTTTGCTGTTCACATACTTTTCTGATATTTTTCTTGAAAATAATTAGTTTTGATGTGTTTTGAAGAAAATAGAACGTTCAGCATCTTATTCCTTAGCCTAAAGATTCAGGAGGCATGAAGGATGTGTAGGCGCCATAACGTGATCAATTTCAACCTTCATTGTCTTGATGTACAGTATCTGCATAATTAACACTTAACACCTTTGGAAGGATGCAGACAGCAGACACATAGCCTTTCTTTCCAGGCATAAAAGCAAATACATTTTTAGAAAACAGTTTTTAAAATGAAGGGATTATAACATTTAAGAATTATGTTTTTTTAATTCCAGCAATAATATTTACTAAGGAAGAATTCAACTATAAGAGTTTATTATACAGAAAATAGGAACCAACTACCCTCCATCTCCAATGAGTTTTAAAACTCAATATGACCTGTCCCTAGAGGCATTGCAGGTGTGGCTGCTGTGTCACATGTGTGTCAGTAGGTGGCAGAGAGGTGAGAGGCTGTGTCTATACTTAGGTGTTCTGACCAATGAACATCTGAAGGATTAGTAGCCTAACATTCCCTGAAAAAGCGAGCCTGAGACGACCACCAGTCCTGTGCTACATAGGCCTGGGTGGGTTTCCAGAATGGAGAACAAGCCAAAGGTTAGAAGAACTCCACCTGGGACCCTGGCTGCAGGTTTGATGACCCCTCACAGGGGTCCACTAGTGTGGGTCTGCTGAGGACCAAGTTCAAGATGACCACCAGATCAGCACCATGGGGACTGGACAGGGAGCTAGCCTGAGATGACCACCACTCCGCACCACATGGGCCTCGGGGTTGCAGACCGTTACTGAGACCTCTGCCCAGTGCCATAATGAATGACTGGGGTATAACATTCCTGAAACCACTCCTGAGACACCCCAGACACTCAGAGACCCCGGGTGCCACTACAAGGAGCAAGTAATTGGTGGAGAAATTAAAGAGAGAGAGAGAGAGAGAGAGAGAGAGAGAGAGAGAGAGAGAGAGAGAGAGAGAGAGAGAGAGAGAGAGAGACAGGGACAGGGACAGGGAGAAACAGAAGGATGTGGGCATAATGAAGAGAAGTAGAACTTGAAACTCCACAGTAGTGAGGAACATGGTCCCAGCAACCTGGGACCATGGTGACATCCTGGTCTGTGCTGCCACTGGGCACCACATCTGGGTCCATGGCCCTGCAGCATCAGGGATCTGTTACCACCCACAGCCAGGCAGGTAGGTGTCCATGGTCTGGGATGCCACTGGGGACTAAAATAAAATTTCTTTGAGACTGTGTGCTTCCAATTAATGACACGGAGACCTTTTATATTTATTATAAGCTCGTGGCAATATAGCTGGGCAGATTCTCAGCTATTTGAACCTGACTATCCTGGCCTGGCCTGTGTCCTCCCACATGGCTGGTTACCTGTCCATCTTAGTCTCTAGTGCCAGCTCCTGCTTCTCCTCCGTGCCCAGCTGGCAACTACCCTCCTGCCTGATTCCTTCCCAGAGTTCCTGTCTCTGCCCAGAAGTCCTGCCTCCCTCTCTTGCCTCAGCTCTTTCTTTAACCAATCAGTACATAAAAAGATCACCCCAACAGGGGAGTATATTTATGTCTGAAGTCTGTGCAGAACTGGCTTCACTCCTCACCTTGGAATCTTGGGAGAACTGTCCCTGGGGCCCTGAAAGCAGGAAAGCAGGCCCTGCACTTCACCTGGACAGCACAGTAGAGCTGGCCCTGGATATAAGGGTTACAGATGAGCTAGCCCAGAGGGTATGAGTGCAGGAGAGTCAGCCTTGCCTCTTGTCTGCTGGGCAGCGGCATGGATGAGGGAAAGCTGCTCTCTTCTCACTCGGCTTTCACCATCTATGGCAGGTGAGAGAGCTGGCCCCAGAGTCATGAGAGTGGGAGAATTGGCCCCATCCCTCAACAGCTGCAACATTTTGGAGAGAAGGCCCTGCATTTTGCTTGGGCAGCAGGGGAAAGCTGGCCCTGGTTGCAGGCATTGCAGATGAGCTAGCCCCCGGGGCACAAGAGCAGGAGAGCTGTCTGGCTCACTAGCTCAAATACCTCGGAGGCCCAGATCCAGACTTTGAATTGGCCCACCAACCCTGGCAATGAACTGTAGGAGTGCATAAAGGGGCCAGTCCTATAGATCCCAAACTACAGGATCTCCATGACACAGGGCAATAACAGGATATCCGACTGGTGAGGTTCCAGAATTGATAGAGCAGAAGAAGCCAGAGGCCTTGTACTGGACCAAGGAGTCATTACAATGAACATTTGCAAGCAAAGAAATGTGGACAAAAGGGTGTACTGTGGGGGAGTGGCTTGCAAGATGGAGGATGGGTACAAGGGGAGGGGGGAGATGAGTCGGATTGGGATGCATTATGTGAAATCCAAAAAGAGCAACAACAACAACAACAACAACAACAACAACAACAACAACAACAACAAAATCTCACCATGAAGAAATTATGTCTTAATGTATTGCTTTGCAAATTACAAGGAATTTCTCTCTCTCTCTCTCTCTCTCTCTCTCTCTCTCTCTCTCTCTCTCTCTCTCTCTCTATCTCTCTCTCTGTTTTTGTTTTGTTTTTCAAGACAGGGTGTCTCTCTGTTGCCCTGGCTTTCCTAGACTCACTTTGTAGACCAGGCTGGCCACAAACTCACAGCAATCCACCTGCCTCTGCCTCCCGAGTGCTGGGATTAAAGGCGTGTGCCACCACACCCGGCTGACAAGGAATTTCTCTATGGCGAGGGTGGACATTAAAAGGGACCCCTTAGAGGAGTACTTTCAAAACAAAAGGAACTCCGAAAGCAGAGTGACCACTCTTTGAGCATACTCTTTTTGTATCAGAGTTCTATAAAACAGTTGTATTTTTATGAAGTAGGAAATACATGTCTACATTCCTCACTATGCATCTCAAACATCTCAAACATCCAAAATTAATGTGTGTTTATGGAAAAAAATGTTTTATACATATTTTCTGTGAGTGATAGAGTTAGCTTTTGGTGTCTGATGTTCCACTTTCTGTTTCTTCTCCCAGGGGTGTCCAGGTGCTGCTGGACACTGAATGGATGAAGCCGAGTCGAGAACCAATAGGGTCTTCAGGACTCCAGTGAGGGTGGGAGGTGGGTGGGAGGTAGTGAGGACCTTCTCTGAGGATTTTACCATTATAGTTTTCTTAGCTCAGAGCTATCCCAATGAAACAGCAACTCTTAGGCAATGTTTAGTGAAACAGCATATGTGTGTGACTTTATTCCATAGCAAACCAGTACTATATGAACCTTGGGAAGTGGGAAGGGGTTTTCGGAGTGGAATGCATTTCATTGGCTGGAGCTAAGATCCACATGCTGGGTTACTGTGACTACCTGGAGAATTGCAAAGTTGTGAGTATGTAGGCTCAGAAACAGGGAGGGAACAGTCCTTACTCCCGCTGATCTCATGTTTGAGATTTCCTGGGTCTGAGCACACCTCCAAGTTCCATGCCAGATGCCAGATCCCCTGGTGGCATGGTCCATATACCTCACACAACCAATTGTAGATTGAGAATGCCAAAACAAACAATCCCTAAACAAAAACCCAACCACAAAACACAAAAAAACAAAACCAAAAAGCAAAGCCAAAACCAAACCAAACCAAACCAAACCAAAAACCCAAACCAATTTGGACTACAAAAGTATAGATAATTTTTTCAAGTTAAAGCCAAAGGAATTCAGTGTAACACTTTGTACATTGTATTTGTTTAATTATAAGTAATCTAGAGAGTTTAAACTATACAGGAGGTTGGATGAGGACTGTATGTAAAAAAAAAAAAAAGTCATTTTATAAAATCATTTGTGGAACCAATCTCCTATGGCTTTGGAAGGCAACTGTATATAATATGCACTTTTTTTCCTCTCAGGGTTCTAATGATGCCATCTGAGAGGTGAAAAGAATTAGGCTTTTGAATCACAGAAATCTGAGCAGATATCTTGAATTTCTTATTTCAATCTTGATCTACTATTTGTTTAATTTCTCTCAGACTTTAAGTTCTCTTATAAAAGAGGATATTTAAATAAGTAGTTATACAATATGCTTGTATCATGACTACAATGTTGGCACCTAGTAATATATACATATATATACACACACATATATATATGAATTTAAAATGTATTATATGGAAGAAAATTGCATACATTAAACATTAAATAGGAATTTGTTATAAAGGCTGCTCCAACCTGGAAAACAAAGCTTCACAAATGGGTACATATAGTTCCTTGCAAAGCTAGTTGAATGGTGAGAAGTACATTTGCATAAATAATTAATGAGATTGAGAGAGTAATCATTATATGGAAGATATGAAAACTGGCTCTGTTCAGCATAAGGTTGAGATAAAAGAATAATTTTTAAGAAAAGATAAATAGCTAAAACTATCTTCATAAGAGAAAGGATGTTTACTGTATTCAGAAGCTACTGATTACAAAAGAGATTGATAAAATAATTACTATTTTTCTAAGACAAGGAAATACAAATATAACTAGAAGAAACAAACTGGAAATTATTGTTTGTAGATAATCACTATGTTTTAAAACTCAAGAAAGTCCCAATAGGATGCCCTCCCCTCTGTCCCAGTTTCCTGGTAAGTGAAGGCTTTCGTGGGACATGTCCCTTGGGCTAGTATGCAGATATAAGTGAGTATATACCATTTGATTCTTTCTGCTTCTGGGTTAACTCACTCATTATGATCATTTCTAGCTCAATCCATTTGTCCACAAATTTCGGGAATTCCTTGTTTTTAATAGCTGAGTAGTATTCCATAGTGTATATGTACCACAGTTTCTTTATCCATTCTTCTACTGATGGACACTTAGGCTGTTTCCATGTTCTGGCTATTATGAATAAGGCTGCTATGAACATGGTTGAGCAAATTTTCTTGTTGTGTGCTGGAGCATCTTCTGGATATATTCCAAGGAGTGGAATAGCTGGGTTTTGAGGAAGCCCTATTCCTATTTTTCTGAGATAGCACCAGATAGATTTCCAAGAGAACATAATGAAAATTTGCTAGTGATCAAGCGATCATAGCAAAAATTTAAGCATATATATACATATATGTGTGTGCCTGTGTGTATGATGGGTCAGGTTTATAGTATCTTATATTCTTCTGGGTCAGGCCTGTAAACCTGTTCAATAGCCCATGGCTGGGGAGATCAAGGCCACAAGCCTTAGTAGGGAACCTACTGCCATTGTTCTGTTAAATGGTTGTGTTGTTACCTGCCTTCTAAATTTTTTAATTAACTCACTTTACATCCCAGTCATAGCCCCCTTCCCCTCCCTCCCCTGTTCCTCAAAAGAGGGGAGCCCCCCTACCACTCCAACTTCATCAGGTCACATCAAGACGGAGTTTGCTCTTCTCCCCTGTGGCCTGGCAAGGCAGTCCTGTCAGGGGGAACTGACCAAAAGGTTGGCAACAGAGTCCATGTCAGAGACAGCCCCACTCCCCTTACTAGAGGACCCACATCTGTGTAGGGGACCTAGGTCCAATCTGTGCATGGTCGTTGGTTGGTGATTCGACTACACAAGCCCCTCTGGGTCCTGGTTAGTTGGCTCTGTTGGTCTTCTTGTGGAATCCTTGTCGCCTCCTTTCCCCCTACTTTTCTACTAGACTCTCTATGCTTTACCCATTGTTTGGCTGTGAGTCTCAGTATCTGTTTTGAATTGCCATTGGGTGTGGCCTCTCAGAGGACAACTCTGATAGGCTCCTGTCTGCAAGTATAGCAGAGTATCATTGATAGTGTCAGGGGTTGGCTCTCTTCCATGGAGTGGGTCTTGGGTTGGGCCAGGCATTGGTTGGACATTCCCTCAATCTCTGCTCTCTCTGTTCTGTCTTTATCCCTGCATGTCTTGTAGGCAGGGTATATTTTGGATCAAAGTGTTTGTGGGTGGGTTGATGTTCTTCTCCCTCCACTAGGAGTCTTGTCTAGTTAGAGGGTGTCCTCTTCAGTCTCCACGGCCCCTGCTTCCAGCAGCCTCAGCTATAGTCCTCCTCATATTCTCCCTGAGGCCCATTCTGTCCTAGGTCTCCAGCTTGTCACAGAGATGCCCCCGTCCACAGTTTCTCTTTTCTCTGCAGGCACTCTGCTCTCCCTCCCCTACTCTGCCCAGGTCTGATCTCCACCCTTATTTCTCTCTGTGTTTTCTCTCTGATCTTGTTCTCTCCAACCACAACCTGTTTATTCTATTTCCCCTTCTAATGGAGGTTTAACCATCCACCCTGGGGTTCTCCTTGTTACTTGTCTTCTTTGGGTCTGTGAATTTTAATACGTTTATTCTATATTAAATAGCAAAAATTTGCTTATAAGTGACTACATATCATGTTGTTACCTTCCTTCTAAAATTTTTTAATGTTAATATTCATGGATTTGTACTATTATCAACCTTGGTCTGAGAAAGTTGTCTTTTCTTATTTCGTTTTTATGCACACTCATAAATGTAATTCTGCAATGTAGCCTGACATTCAGGGGAAGAAGGAAAGTATGGAAGCCCCAAGTGAGTGTGCAAAGCAGATCGGGTGGGGTATGCTTTCCTGAGCTATAGAAGGAACGATCTGGTAATTAAGATGGACACATGCCAAAGTGTCTGCCTACCTGTGATATCATTGCCTACCTGCCATGAGGGAGTGGCCCTGCCCAGGGCTAAATAAAAGGACAGACCCTCCTCATGGCTCTCTCTCTCCCCTCTCTGTCCCTTTTTTACTCTTCTTCTCACTCCCTCTCTTTCTCTCTATCTCTGTCCCTTTCTCTCTCTCTGGGACATCCATTCCCCCTTTCCTTATCCTCCCCCCGCCATGCTCACTTATTGAACCTCATATATTCTAATACCTGGCATCTGGTATCTTATCATCTTAATTTTAATCATAAAAGTTAGAGGCATTCATAGTCTGAAATGGATCTCTTGTGGGTCTTGCCATTTCTAGACCCCCAAAGCACTGATGGCTTTCACAATGTGTATGCCATCTTTCACTTTCCTAAGACCGCATGATTGCCACCTAGACCACCCAGTCCTCATGTGCAGATGAGCAATTAGGAATGACTTATTTGTGTTTCACCCACATTTGCTATGAACAAGATACTAGAACTTAATGCTTCAGACTGAAATTCTCATTTTTCCCCAAAGGTGAACTTCTGCCTTTATAGCAGTAAAGTTACTACCTTGACACATGAATCCTGGAATAACTGTGAAAGGAGGAGACCTTAAAACCAAACTGCTCTGGTTCCCAGAGCTTTAAAGAAAGGGCAGAAAATGTAAGAATTAGAGAGTGCAGAGGAGAGCTCTGAAATGCTGTCTTCTGAAGATGTCACAACCATTGCTAGGATTCACAGCAGCTGTGTTTACCTGCACTAGACATGCAGAAAACCAAGCCAGTAAAAACTCTAGCATGGATGGGAGCATGGTTCTCAGGGCCCTACACCTACCTGAGAAGCTGTTGGCAGTTGACAAGTATGGAAGGAGGGAGAGTTGTTTTACTTTGAGGGTGTGGTTGCTGGTAGGCACAGTCAATGGCCCAACACCCATGCACATATGGGCAGAACTAACTGGACTCAATGAGCTATTAATAAAAACACAGATAAGAGAGAGAAAATGTGAGGGAAATATGTTGGGAGGTCCTGAGGAGAGCTGCTAGGGTAATGGGGTTGGATATGATCAAAATTTTATTGTATATGTATATGAAAAATTAAAGAATAGGGATATTACTTGCTATAAAATTAAACAAAATGCAACGAAGAAACACATTTATAAAACAAAACCATTTAAAAGTAAATAAAATAAAGAAATATGAAGAGTTTTAAGAGGAAAATTTTAATATACAACTGAAGAATATGGAAACTGTTTTGTTTATGGCACACTGAGCATTAAAGCATTTCATCCACTCCTGAATTCAAGAGGAAAGTTGAATATGTTAGGGCTTGCAAAATCATCCTGAAAACATGAGAATGTAAATAATTAAGGCATATAGATTTTAAGGCATATCACCATCATGTAAACTGACACATAATTAAAAGCCAACAAATCAAATGAAATTACTTCTATGTTGTTAGAAGTTTGTGTCATAAAAGTGCATGCATTTGCTAAAAATCGGTGACAGTATAGTTTAAAAGTTTCATTGTATATAAAGTTTATCTTGAAGAAAATTAATACAATTTCTTTTACTCTTGTCCTGTGGTATCTCTACTGAAGTATTTGAAAAGAAATATGTTAATAGCTTCAATTTATTTTAAAATAAATTATAATTTAAGATGGATTGATTATGGCTAGTAGGTACATTGATGAAAATTACATAATTATATAAAATTATCTTTCCATCTGCTAGAAATTTCCATATAAAATGTTACATAAAACTACTCAGATACAGAGAAATTTTATACCTAGTTAGGATGAAGTGGCAAATCTTTAGGTTATACCTTCTTTAGTTACAGAAAGACTTTTTCCCCCTATGATAAGTCCCAGGAATTGGATTGCAAGAATTGGACATAAGGGATATGGTTGGCCCTAAAGTGAATGTCTCAGATCCTGGAGTGTCCCCGGGTGGCCTGAATGAGGAGGCTCATGTGATCATAGATCCCTTCTGTGAGAGCTAAAGTTCTTCTAGAAGGAGTGGCTCCCAGTAGCAAGAGGAGGGTGGAGGATGGGTCCGTCAGACCGTGCGTGCATATTCAAAGGACTGGGAGGGAAATATACTGAAGCATCCATCGCATGGCTCCAGGGTGATTCCACTCTTCCAGCACAGTTCATATTTCCTTCTTGGGGTTTTCTACCAGGTTAGACTTGTGGTAACCTGTGGTAACCATGCTGGGAGTTAGAACAGTTAGTACAAGGAGCTCTGAGACGCTCCTCAGGTGATAGCATTTAGCTCTGGGTCTTTGCTAGTTTTCTGCAAATCAGTCCAATGTTTGTGCTTCTCAAGAACTGCACAGATGGGTATGAGATAGAGTGTTCTTTAATATTATCTTTCAAAGATTGGGACTCCATGGCCCTCACATGAGTTTCCTGCAGGAGTAGTTTTGCTACCATGTTGGGAGAACCAACTAGAATTATTCAGCTTCTCAGAAGTACTGAAACACTGACAGGTGAGCTTGGGTATGCTCTTGATTGGGGTGTATATATTTTATTAGCAAAATACAAGTACTGTCAGGTTAAATGTGTGAGAACTGTAGTTTTGAGAGCTCTCACAGAGAGCAAGCAACACAGTAAAGAAAATAGTTTATAGAATGTTATTTTGTTTCAGGACACCTTTTATTGAAAAATAACACCTTTGACGTTACCATGTTTTCTACCTTGAAAACTTTGCAATTTCAAATATGGAAACTTTACTGCCCAGGTTTTCAGGAAAACTTTTTTTTTTTAATCTTTTGGTTTACTTACTTTGTGGATAGTGTTGGAGCTGTTTAGAAGCCTACATATGCTAGAGCGGACTGGAGACAAGCACTGGAAAGCTCGCAGTGGTGAAGGTCACCGAGCATGGCCTCTTACATGTAGTTCCCACTGCACATTATTTCCATGAGGTAGGAGGTATATAATTAGAATAGAGTCAGCAGGAGTTTAAAGAATGTCATTGTAGAAGCAGAAAAGTCATTTCAGGCCAGTGTGCCAAATCTATTCTTCTGATGCATCCAGTGATGTACTGAACAGTCATAGCCCTGGTCCCAAGTGTGAAACACCTACTTAGTCACACCCACACAAGCACCACCTTATGGTTCTGTGTGAAGTGTCTCACACACTTTGACTCTCAGTCTTCACAAAGCAGCCGAGTAGGTTTCTTAGTGTACATTTTGCTGAGAAAGGACCTCAGCCAAAGTATAATTTTGAAAAAGAAATATCACGACTCTCAGTAAAATATGAAATGGATACCTGTGAAGTGCTTCACTGAAGTCTCAAGCTAATGAGATTAAGATCAGTTCAAAGAGCATTTGAGAAACAAAGGTGGCTCTCAGCAGCTTGCTACATTTAAGATGGAGTTCATGCTAGGGAGCATTGGTGTTTGGGATTGTTTCAGTGGATGAAAGTTAGTGGCATTTCTGCTGGACAAAGTTCTATACATCAGCAAGAAAATTCCCCTAGGTACCAAAAAACCAGGAACAATATGCCTAAAGAATGCTAATGGACACTGTGTTAACTTGTTTGTTACTTTATTTTATTTGTGTGTGTTTCTGTGTATCTGTATGTGAGAGTGTGTGTGTTTGTATGTATGTGTAATTGTGTGTGTCTTTCATGTGAAGGCAGAAGTTGACACTGAGTGTCCTCTCCATCTTACTTTTTTTTTTTTTTTTTTTTTTGAGACAATAAACATGGAGCTTGCCAGGTCAGCTAGACTGACTGGCCAGTGAACCTCAGACATTCTCCTGTCTCTGCCTCCTCAGACTGAGATTATAAGAGCACACTGCAGTGTCTGGTTTTTAAAAATATTTTATGTACGTAGATGTTTTGCCTCTATATATGTCTGTGTACCAGGTGTATACCTGGTGGCCAGTGAGGCCAGAAGAGAAAGCCAAATGCCTGGTAATTGGAGTCATCGGTTGTTGTGAGCTACCATTTGAGTACTGGGAATTGAACTGGGTCCTTTGGAAGAGCAGACAGTGAGTGCTCTTAACTGATAAGCCACCTATCGCTCCAGTCCTTGTTGGTTTTCGGGACTGAACTCAGGTGCTTAGGTGTGGGTGGCAAGCACTTTCCTGACCAAGCCATACTCCGCCCACCTGCCTATCCATTGGCATTTAAAATCAATACCCTATGAGCATAAGCAGGGGGAGGAGGTCCCCTTCAGTCACAGTGGTAGGGGATAGGAGTAAGGGGAAAATGGGATGGAGGGAGGGAGGAATGGGAGGATACAAGGGATGGGATAACAATTGAGATGTAATATGAATAGATTAATAAAATATTAAAAAACATGTTGGACTCTACCCTGCCTATGCAGACAATTCTCTCTCCTGGCCAAGACATATTTGAAGTACAGGATTCTCTAGGTAGCAAGCCAGCCAACTCATCCAATAAGTATCAAGCTGAGCAGTAATAACTTTTGTTTTGCTTTACTGGAGATTGTGGAGGGCACTTATTAGAGAACAAGCGGCTACATTAGGAGCGGAGGTGAAAGTCGGATGGTATTGCAGCATGCTTTTAATCCACTCAGGGGGCATCTCATGAGTCACAGCCAGCCTGGCCTACAGAGTGAGTTCCAGGAGGAAACCCTGTCTCAAAAACATCAAAAAGCTAAAAAAGCCTCCTCCCCAAAAAAGTGGCAGTGACAGAGGCAGTTCTTCTTTCTACCTTTGATTTCACCCAGTAACGAGTATTGAGGAACTGAAGGCTCAGGCTGGAGCCCTGTTCTGTAAAGCACCCTCTACAACGGGAATATGCATAATGATGGGTTGAAGTTTAGGAAACATCACTTAGAAAAAGAAACAAGGAGCTGTTTATATTTGGTCATTCATCTACTGCCCTCTCTCGGTTTTTGCATGCTTTAGAGTAGGATAATAATGTTTCAAAACTGAGTTATAAAAATGACTGTTACATAAACTGTGACCATATTATGGCGTATGCTCTACATAATTCTTAAATATATCATGTCACCTATCATGTAAAAACTCCATATGTTTGCTGCCTCATATATAACCCAAATTACTAGATCCATTATGTCATGTATCACTGTGGTGGCTTGAGTGAAAATGGCCCCCATAGGCCTGTAAGGAGCAGCACTATAATGAGGTGTGACCTTGTTGGGATAGTCCTCCTGGCTTTGTTGGAGGAAGTGTGTCACAGGGCGTCAGGGAGAACCTTCGAAGTTTCAGTTGCTCAAGCCAGGCCCAGTGTCACTCTCTGTCTTCCTGCTTGCTTTGGATCTGGATATCAAACTTCAGCTTTTTCTCCAGCACCATGTCTGCCTACTTGCTAGCATGCTTCCCGTCATGGTGCCAATAGACTAAACCTCTGAACCTGCAAGCCATCCCCAATGAAATGATTTCCTCTATTAGATGTGCTGTGGTTGTAGTGTCTCTTCAAAGCAATAGAAACCCTAACGAAGACAATCAGCTGTAAATACAGGACCCAAACTGTCACCATGATGATGCAGAGAAGTCAGCGTGGTATTGGGAGGCTGGGAGTCACAAGACTGACCACTATTTTGTGCTTTATTTGATCTCTCCTTGATGTATAGCTGGACCGGATGGCAAGCTCATAGACTTTTTCTTTAGCACTCCAGTTCCAAATGCAGTGAAAATGAGAGGGAGGTGTGGCTAAAGGATGCTAAGGGGAAAGAGACATGGAGGGCACAGCCTTCCTGCTCACTTCCTCTTCTTCCCTTATAGGAGAAACCAGAGACAGCTCCGTGACCTGTAGGACTCAGTGAAAAGCTGAACATTTGCCATGCTTTGTTCAAAAAAGCAAGAAAATCACACTAAGTATATTAGAACATAAAACCTTTCCCTTTGAAACTATTCAGTTGCCTACAAAATGTAGGTGTGGCTCTGGTTCCTGACCTCAATAGCTAGTGTTCCTGTGACAGGTAAGGTAGGTGGGAGTTGGCCTGCTCTCCAACCCTGAAAACAAGGCGAGTGGTAGGAAATACTAGTTTTGGTGTCATGCTTTTATGTAGTTCATATATAAAAATGCTCAATGATATTATATCTTGATTAAATTGATTTTTTTTGTGGTTTACTTTTTTTGTGAGTTCTATAGGCAATCATAAAATTTATATTCTTAGCAACTTTGTTCCATTTATTAATTTTTATTGATATTTCAACTAGATGTAGTAAAGAAGTTGAATGGTATTTCCCACTATCATATAGTATTAATCGGACTCAATCACTGTTTTTTCACTCTCTGCTCCCATACTCTTTCCCATCTCTCAAAGTCATGATCCTCTTCTTAGGTCAACAGCGTTTGGCCTCTACATACTAGAGAACATGTTTGTCTCTTGTGTGTCTGCCTCACTCTATTTAACATAAGCACATCTACATCCAATCTTGTGGCAAATGGCAGTAAAAGTGTTACATTCCAATGCACATGCGTGTATTGTGTACACATCCATCCCATTTTCTCTAGGTGGACACAGGCCAATCCTGTAGCTTAGCCATGATGAACACTGCTGCAATGGTCATGGCATCTAGACAACTCGTTTTTCTCTCCTTTGGATTTTTACCCAGAAGTGGGATAAGTGGATAACACAGTAAATTTATTTTTACATATTTTTTTTAGTTTTTATTTTTCCTTGGTGGCTAATAATATCAAGCAGTTTTAGATATAGGTCTCTTGTCTATTTTTAAATTGTATTACTTGAGTTTTTAAAAAGTTTTTTTGTATTTTAATTTCTTATATATCCTGTATATTGACTCTATGTCCAATCATCCTTTTTTTTTCACTTTGTTGATTATTGCTCTTGCTGTGAAGATGTTTTTATATTGATATAATATCATTTGCCACTTTAAATTGTTTTTCTGAGTTGAACAGCTATTCAGAACAACATTGTGTTTAACAATGTCTTGAGGTAGCAGTTCCATTTTAAAATTTGTATCATTGAAAGTAGTATCAATTACAGGTGCATGATCACAAATAATTTTTGGTAATATATTTAAGATCTTTCTTGCTGGGTCTGGCACTGTATACCTCTACTCCTAGTTCTTAGAAGGTAGAGGCGGGAGGATCGTGAGTTTCAAGAGAGCCTGGTTACAGCGCAAGCCTCAGTGGGTACAAGTGTCTTGAGATCTGAGTGTTTGATGGTCTGTTTACTATTAAAGTAAATTGGAAAAAATATAATTTTTAATACATCTGCATCTGATTGCTCATACATTTCTCTAGAAAACTATTTAATTCTTCAAATAAATCAGTTTTTTAAAGTAAGACTTTAAATTTAAATTAAATTTATACAGTGACACTTTGATATTTTATCTGGTGTTTTCAGGAACTTATAGAAGTTATACAAGAAACCCCATGATTTGCATTTACTGAAAATTTACTGTATGTTCTATTTCTGCCTTTAATTATAATGGAAAATTGTTTTAAAATTGTCTAATTCAATAACACTTGGTTTACCCAAAGCATTGCATGATAATGCAATTATTTTTCATCGAAAAGTATTCCATTTAATTTTTAGTTCTAAGGTTATAGAAATGGATATTGATCTTGTAAGGTTGAGTAGTTTTGCCCTGACTTTTTTTTTTTTTTTTTTTTTTTTTTTGCTGTATTCTTGACCCACAACAAACAATTTTAAATACTGGACAATCCTAAATGCACTGTTGAGTTTACCACCAAAGCAGCAGCTGTTGGGCTGTCACTACCCCTGTGACTGCTGCCATCACCACCATCCTTTTGTCCCTAAGCTTCTGGCCACACTACTTTATTGCTCTGCTTCTGCTTTGGACTCTCTTAGCACTGACCTGTCTACATGGCAAGTTGCTTGGTATGTATTGTTTGCCTGAGGTTATGTACATGTGGCAGATCGCTGTTGTATCATTTCATCACATCTTCCCCATAATAGTGTCTGTATGCCTCACTGTGCCACTGATTCCAACTCAAGAAAACTGAAGTTCAAACAAGAAAGGAATAAGAATTTCAGGATACTTTCATCAGAGCACTAAACAGAACTTGGGCATTGATTGCTCTGGGCATCTAAATAACACACAGTTTATAGATCTGTGAAGCTGACCCTCGATGGACCTCTCAGGATTTAGTGAAGACACATTTTGCTCATCAGTTCTTCCTTGTCTTCATCTTCTATTGATGTGAAAACTTGAGATTCTGGTTCATTTAATTGAAGAGCTGCTATTGAGAATCTGCGTTAATGAGGATAAATCTACAAGACCAAGAAAACCCAGCAAGAATACAAGTCAGGAGACTCTGATGATGCAGAAGCCAAGGGAGAAAAAAGTTTCCAAAAGGAAAAGTTATAAATGGGACAAAACAATGGAAAGGGTTCAAGTAATAGCAGGGCAGAAAAACTCCCCATTTAGCAACAAAGAAAAGAGACAGTTCCAAGGCAGAAAGGTAGGATGTCCAGAAACGAGTGGTTGAGTAATAAAGTCCTACAGTAATCTTTATGTGAAGGACTGAGGATTGCTAGACGTGGTCTGTGATAGATTTTGTCAGCGTGGTATAAACTAGAGTCACCTGGGAACAGGGGAGCCCAATCAAAGAATTGCCTCTGTTAGACTGGCCTGTGTCTGTGTCTGTGGGGACATTTTCTTAATTGTTAGTAAGAGGGTCCATCCCAGTATGGGCAGTGCCATCCTTAGGCAGGTAGGCCTGGCACATATAAGAATGTCAGAGGAAGCAAACCAGTATGTAGCCTTTTCTCCTGCCTCAGCAGGTTCCTGCCCTGGTTTCTCTCAATAATTGATTGTAACTGTGATATATATGCTTAATAAATCCTTGTCAAAGTTAATTTAAAAAATTTTGTAGAGTTTCATTCCTAAGTACTGTGCTTACATCATTTTTACCCTCTAACTCCTCTGGTGCCTATCCACCTGCCTCTTAAATTCATGACCTGTTCTTTTAAAATTGTTATCAGTTCATGTATGTGCAGGTAGATACATGATTGCCACCTGCTGAGTCCATTTAGAGTTGAGCATGTGCACATGATTTTAGGCTGACTACCTGAATTTGGATAATTTACTAGGAAGCTTGTCCCTGGAGAAGATTGACTCTTGTCTCAGCAGCCACAGATCCCCTGTGTCTTTTCATGTAGACGCAGAGACTTGTGTGCTCCCCACCCCCATTCATGTTCCTGTGTCAACTGGTGTTGTTACTGTGTAGGGCTTGTTAGGGTAGCCATATTGCTGATGGGACTTCAAGGAAGCAGCTTCCCTGTTATAGATTGGAGACACTATCTCCCAGCGGACATCCAGGTCTTCTGGCACTAATAGTTTTCTATCACCCTTCCTGTCTGCAGTGTTTCCAGAGCCTTGGGTGTAGGGATTCTTTTATAGACATTAATTGCAGCTGGACACCTCACAGTCAGTTGTTCTCTAAATGTACCCAGTTGCAGATGTCTGTACTAGTTATCATCTGCTGCAGAAATGAGCTTCTTTGATGGGACCTGAGAGCTACATTTATCTTCATCTATAACTTAAGTACTTAGAATGCACTTAGAGTAATACTGGCTTTAAAAAAAAAGTGGTGGTAGTTCATCTCTGGGGTCCCTGACATCATCAGACAGAGGATGCTGCTCTTCTTCCTCTTTGCTCCTGCTCATCCATGGTGCCTTAGTTAGAGTTTCTATTGCTGTGAAGAGACAGCATGACCATGGTAAAGCTTATACAGGGAGACAGTTGATTGGGACTGGCTTACAGGTTTAGAGGTTTAGTCTGTTATCCTCATGGTGGGAAGCATGGCAGTGGGCAGGCAAGCATGGTGCTGAGAAAGGAGCTGGGAGTTCTACATCTGGATTGCTAGACTGCAGGGGTGGGGGGAGAGAGACACTGGGCTTGGATGGCCTCTAAGCCCACCCCCAGAGATGCACTTCCTCCAACAATGCCACACACACACTCCAAGAAGGCCACACCTCCTAATAGTGTCACTCCCTGGTGACCAAGCATTTAAATTTATGAGCCTGTATGGGGCAGTCCTATTCAAAGCTCCACACATAGCTTCCAGATACTGATAGTAACATCCTTTAAGAATCTACTATGCTTGAATTTGGTGCTTCTATGTGTGACATGCTTATCTCTTACTTTCCAACAATCCTGCACGTGATTCCTTTTATTTTTCTGATGAAGGAAAATAAATAGAGAGCCTGTATAGCTTGTTCAAACTTGATCCTGACCTGCTACTTCTTCCAATATCACCATGATGCTCTTTGTGCTGAGACACTTGTTCCCTTCTGTGCCATGGAACAGGGTTCTTTGGAAAAAAATCAATCAATCTGTAACATGTAGCTGCCTCTTCTATTTGTAAGTCTCAGCTTTCAACATTAGAAACACCTCAGATAGGATACACCTCTAGCGTAATTTATTAAACTCCCACTGACTTTGGACACAGATATCTCTGTGCACTTTTCTCAACAAAAGTTTAAGGCATGGGAAAGGTCTGTCCAAACTTTAAAACTACATCAGTCAGACCATCATAAATGTGCTTCCTCTTTTGGTCTCTGGGATGGTTCCGCTGTTGATGGTAATGAAGCGCCACTCTTGTCCAAATTCCAGGCATCTTCCTTAAACTCTTACAAGAGTCTTCAAACAGGTCTCTGTTTCCCTGCCTGATGCTAGTTACAAGAGCTGGATGAAACTTTAAAAATGTAAGACAAACCTTAAAAATCCAAGCTTGAAAACATAGGAAATATATAACTTGAAAAAGAAAAAACACCACAAATTAAAAGATCTCCAGTAATCCAGATCATGTCACTCCCACCCAGACTTATTTAGAAGAAACAACATCTTCATGATGCCTGTTAAGCTCAGTTTTCTTTTTCTCTTCTCCCCTTAGTGCTCTCTATGCACAATGCCAGCTTTTCTCTGTTCTCTGGTCCTCCTAGGAACAGCAAGCCTTGGCATTTGCTTACCTAGCAGCCTTAGTTAGCCCTGGTTACTCTGCTCTCGTGACTAAGATTCCTCTTCTGACTCCTTACAGGCAGAAAGCTTTACTCATTAATGCATCTCAAGTCCATAGGATAGTGTCTAGTGTAGTGGATATGAATATGCTTTTGTTTTGATTCCAAGTATGGGATGAGGAACAGACTTGTGAAAGAACAGGTGATGTTTATCCACTTAGAAGTCAAATAACCTTGTGGGGATGGGGGCTTAGTCTTTGCCAGCTGAAAAAACATCCTAGTACAGACTCTGAGAATATATATATATATAGCCAAAACAGGAGATGGAGATTTTGGGGTCTTGGTATTGTTTGGCTGTTCATCGCTCTACTTCAAGATGCTCCTAGAGAGAACTGCTCCATTGAAGGCGTTGAGGCTTTGGGCTCCAGCTGAGGCTCTGGGTTTCAGGTGCTCCAGGTTCCAGCAGCAACTTTGGTGGAATTGCTGGTCTGCTGAAATCCTGCCAACTATGCCAGGGGTCTGGATCACAGGAACTACTTCTCTTGTTCCCATAAACCTCCTTTCTCTCCTCTAGGGTAGGTAGGTTGGAAGGGAGGTATAACCATTTAAGAAGCCCAAATAAAGTAGGTTTGGAAAAGTTGGAGCCTACAGTCTAGTACACAATAGGTGCTCAATAAGTATTTTTGAAAAAAAGAAATCTTCCACATTATTATTTTTTCCTAGGCCCTTCTAGCTCTGTTCAACTCTACTCCATTTTAGTGTTTGAAACAGTAGGCTCTTTTTTGCTAGAACTTTCTACTTGAGTTATTTGATCTTTAAAATTTTGTTATATAAGTTAAATAGCATATTATTCACTATATTGGACATATTACTCTGTTATTTATGTAATCATTACCACTAACTCCAGAATGTTTTCATCATTCTCAAGGAAGCCTCAGAGTCCTTGGCAGCCGCTTCCCCTTTCCATTTTTCTAGTTATGGAAAACCACTCTTTGCTTTCTACCTCTCCAGATGGCCCTGTTCTCAGTATTTCATACAAGTGGAATTATGCAATGCAATAGGACCCCTCCCAGCATATTTCCAAATCAAAACCATATTTGTGCACATAACTTAGTTCTTTTAAGTATATATCTGGAATGTGTATATTTAGTCATAAAGTAGTTCTCTTAACTTTGGTAAGTTTTATGAATTTTCTTATATATATGACTTTTACTGGATAATTTTATGGCTTTTAAAATTTCACAAGGATTCAAAGGTGGTGCACTAAGTGATCTTTTCCTGCGCTCACAATCTGATGGACAATGTTATCTTATGCTGTTGGGCAGCTATGGTCATCAGTTAGCCAAAAAGGCATGACTGAGAACAATTTATAATATTGCTAGTGCTCGGGGATATTGGGCGCTTTCTTTACGTCACATCATGCTCATGCATGTTTCCTGCTCTGAGTGGGAAGAAAAAGTGGGAGGCAATTACCACTGAGATGAAACTCAAGATAATTGCCCACCATGAAGGCATCAAGTCAGGAGCACCCATCACACGACAGTTAGAACTTTACAGTTCACACAGTCTTCAGCAGCCTAAAGTAAGGTCGTTTAAATGCTTACCTCTCATGACCCACTTCCTAGCTAAGAAAGCTTTGTGTGACTCCAGGAATATAAAATAGCTATACCAGTCAAGCATTTACTGATAAGAAGCCATAAAGGAATTTAAGACAATTATTTGATGCACTTATTGTTTTGCTTTTACTAAGGATGGAAGGACATCTGTGTACTGATAGGATGGATGGGCTTGCCTACTTTTATACAGAGAAATGAACCATGGATACATATTTGCTTCTACAGGACACAGGACACAGGACACAGGACACAGGACACAGTTTTCAGAGCTGATTGGTTATTTTTATTTTCTAATCATCATTGCTGAGAACACATCTCTGCATAAATATATAGTTAGTGAAAAATGGCAGAAACGTGTTTGTGGCCATTTCAGATATGGTTGGGTGTTCTTTCTAACCTGAAGTCAAACTGCAGTGAAAGATGTTTGATGAAACTCAAGTGAGA
The DNA here is from genome assembly GCF_903995435.1 of Acomys russatus. NCBI lineage: Eukaryota > Metazoa > Chordata > Mammalia > Rodentia > Muridae > Acomys > Acomys russatus. The sequence continues at coordinate 39,537,153 of NC_067151.1, read as the reverse complement.
AACTTGAGTGAGAACTTGGTGTGTGGGGCTGCTAGGTATGGCTGGCCACCTGGTGAGAAACCAAGTGAGAAACAAAGCAGCGTTTTTCTTTGTACAGGGTTATTCATAATTACTAATACAAAGAAACAATTGAGCTACACTTCAATAGTGCATAAATAAGGAATAGTCACAGTTCTATACAATGAATGCAGTTCATTACTTAAGCATGGAAAGTTATGGAGGAACAAATTTACATGTCACCAAGCAAGTGGCATCAAATCTGTGAAGGTCAGGCTTTGTGTGACTCCAACTCTGTGGTAGTCAGAAAATGACACAATTATGAAAACAGTAAAAACAAATCAAAACAGCATTTTCCAGTGGCTGCTCCTGTGGTAAGAGATGGTGGGAACAAGGAACTTTTTGCTACAACTTGAGATTTTAGGCAGTGAAACCTTACATTATATTATAATGACGGATACATGCCAATGTGTGTTTGTCAAGGTCTATAAAATTTAAAACAAGAGTCAACTCTAATATAGCTTATGGTTTAGTTAATAACAACAAGTCAATAATGGTTCATCAGTTCTAAAAAGAAAAGAAAACAAACAAACAAAAAGCCCTCACAACCGTAATGAAAAATGTTAATAATACAGGGCCTATGGAGGAATGGAGTGGGCAGTGAGATGAACCAAGGGAAACTCAGTGTGCTTTTCTCCTAATTTCTCAAGCATTAATTTTAAAAAATCTAATATTTTTGCATAATGCAATCTGAATATGCCCTACTTTGATATACAGTGAAAAGGATAGTAAGATAAATACCAAGTGTTCTCTTTTCTGTTATTTTCTGTAAGAGGAGAATATTTGCTATGTATTGTAAAAGGCAGCATGATTCATGACACAAAGTCTTAGAATCCGAACTGTGCTGTTTTAGGCAGTGTGTTGGTGTTCACGGTGTGAGGATGTGATGGGTGCAGAGTACTCTATACACAGAACCATGGCAGCAGTGAGGTTTTGGGATACAACCTGGGTGTGCACTGCTGGAAATATCATGAGATTCATGCCATTTTTGAGTTTGATTGTGGCTAATTTTAGCCACGTTTTGTAACTGCACATATAATCCCACATGAAACTACAACCTGTAATTTAAAAGATGCAAAGTGTATCAGTGATGCAATGAAATCATCTGTGCTGTTAAATCTACTGTCATCATGAAAAAAGAGCTGGACCAGCTGATGAAAAAAAATTCCTTGCCATGTGAATGGAAATCCAGAGAGATAATGAATATTACTCATTTTAATGATAATCCAGGCTACAGCAAGAAGTCCTCTGAGTGCACCAGAAGAATATACTTATTGTCTTACGGACCTGCTAATGTTGATAGTTTCATACATGGTTTCAGTGCGTCAAATGGCAGCACACGGTCCATAATACAAAGATTGATGGTGAGGAGGCAGGAGCTGTTGTTGAAGGGGCTGAAACTTAGGAAAGAGCTTAAAGGATAACTGTGGGTGAGAAATACTGCCAGAAGAAACAGTTCATGTTAAGAAAGCCAGCTTTTTCTTGAGGCATATGCTACGGCACCACAGATTCATCAATAGTCTGAGATGGTTTTAAGTCTGAAGGCATTCAAAGACTATGTCATGCTGCTTTTGGGTCAAAACGTTACAGGGTTCAAATGAAAACCTTTAATAATTTAGCACTTGGAGAGATCCAGACCTTTCAAGAAATGTGACATTTACCTGTCCCCACTTTATTATTTCTATAACACGAAAGCTAAAATGACATCTACATTCTTTCAAGATTGGCTTTGAATTGTTCCATTCCTCAAGCAAGGAGATATTGTAGGCAAATGACACCCTTTGAAATTCCTTGGACTGTAGACAATGATTCAGGGTTTCCACAGCATGTCAATCACCTGTATCTTCATATGAAGGTATGTATTTGCTCCGGGAAGCAATCACACTCAAACAATGGTCCACAGCCTAATAGTGTCAGTTTATTATCCAAAACTGCTATTTAGCCTAAGTGTTTCTGTGGGTTATCATAGCCTCCGAATCTGTTCAAATGATCTGAGAGCTTCAGTTGTTCTAAATCCACCCGAAACGTCCCTGCAGAATTGGATGAGAACACACAGAATTCATATATAAATGCCATCTGATAGAAAGTTTTGAAGACATATTGAAATGCATTAACCAAGACTTTTCCAGTTGATAAAAATAGTAAGACAGCAGTGATTAAGAAACAGCTTGAATTGAACGCTGATGAAGATGGTCATAACTTTCTTCCTACAATGGGTGAAGACCTTTCCAAGAAGGAAGTCATCAAACCCAGTGAAGAAATAAGCAAAGAAGTGAGGAGGAAGATTGACAATGTGTATTGGAGGCATCGAGGAAGTTCAAGGTAATGGAACTGGTGGTGGCATCTCCTGCTATCAACAGTGAGGTGTGGCTCAATTGACAGGCAGGTACAAGATGCCCTTGTTCACTGTAAAGAAACAAGATGAAAAGGGGAAGGAAACTGTATATTGAAAACCTGATACCTTCCCAAAGAGCACCATGTCCACTACAGCTTTGCCAAGTGTTAGTGTTCCAGTCCCTCTTACCAGATATTTTCAAGTCTCTTCAGAAGTGGAAGAAAATAATTTTTCCACAGTAGTATAGCCATGGGCTTTCAGAATAGCATTCAACAGATGTTCTAGTATTTTGTTGTAATACAGGCTTTGTGCTACCTTTTTAGGCTATTGTGAAGCATTCTGACTGTGTTTTAGGATAAGACACAGTGATCAGCTACAATCGTTCAGCTGACTTAAATTTTGGACATATTTTCAACTTACAATGGGATTTAGAACATGACTCCATTGAAAGTCGAGAAATGTCCTAACTTCTGATTGTTTCTTATCCCCTGGGTCTGAGTCAAATGGTATTGTTTCTTTTTTACATGCCTCATAACTTTTTCTTAAAAACAAAACAAAACAAAACAAAACAAAAAAACCAAAGCCAGGTATTTTGAATAATTTAATTTGGCAATTCTTAATCGTTTCTTTCATCTTCTGAGAGTTTGGTTTTTTTTGTTATTGTTGTTTGCTTAGTAACGCTCTGAACTCATATTGTACCATCTGTATTCTGTTGTATGTGGTCACAGAAGTTTATGCTCACTTGGTTTAATTGCCAGCTAATGATTGAACAGAGGTTAAACGCCTGGAACCAGTTAGACTCAGATTCTGACAACGGGCTGTGTGAATGTGCTAGTTTTTTTAGTGCTGCTGTGTCATTTTCTTTCTACTTTGAACCATAGGGCAGAGCTTGTAGCCCTCCCCATGTCTTTTCTCTGCATACTCACAGCTATGGCTATGAAAATTAGAATATACATAAAGCTTCCTAGATTGCCATATATATATATATATCCTGCTGTTTGCTGTAATGTCAAATAAGTGTTTTGACAATGTAGACAACAACAATAAAAGTAACACACACACACAAAATAAAAATAAAAAACAATGCCTCAGAATACACAGCTCAGCTCTGGCCTCAAAGGGGCTAAGGACTTGTTTATCTTGGAGCTGATTATAAGTGACCCCAGTTCATGAATGTGGATTTATATTACTCTAAATTCCATGTTCCAATACAGCATTAGTGTCACAAAGTTTTACCAGTAACAGAACAAAGTAAATCATAAATGCATGAATAGCATCAAGAGGGTAGGTTGTGTCAACTTTGTGAAACTTCGGCTACAAACCTCAGGTGCAAGCTAGTGATCTCTTAGCTCTGGGGTTGGTGGAAGGCAGTGATCTCTTTAGTTAAACTCTCTATATAACTTTCATTCATCACTCGCAAGAATATTATGTCAGGCACAGAAGATAGCATTGAATGGCTATGAAGGGGGTTAAAATAGTCCAAGAATCTCAGTCTGAATCTGCACCAAATCTTTTCTACAGTTACTGAAGTTGCGACCAACCCTCACCATTTGAGGTTCAGCTTCTTCTCGGGAACTTCAGGTTGCAGCCTCTAATGTGTTTTTATCAAATGCTCTGCATAGGGGTAAGCTCCATACTGGGTTATCTTTGAGTCTGATCAAATAAAGACAGTGTGCAAGTGGGTCTTTTAGAGCATCACTAGATGGGTTAAACCCTGACAGTTTTCCAGAAATGAGACTTAGAAGGAGCCCACACTGTGACCTGTGCTGGCTTCACAGTACTGTGGGATGTTGGTTTTCATTCTCAAGTTTACATGCAAAGCTGAAGATGAGGAGAGGGAGCAGACCAAATGAAATGACTAGGAGTGCTTGTTGTTCTTATGACCATCCAAGCAGTTTTCTTAAAGGATTGTTCCTCCTAAATGCAGTAAAACTTTCTCCAGTTTCTAGAATTCTGCAAAAATGTGACACTTAATTTTTAAAATATAGTTTATTAATTTATTCATATTACATCTCAATTGTTATCCCATCCCTTGTATCCTCCCATTCTTCCCTCCTTCCCATTTTTCCCTTACTCCCCTCCCCTATGATTGTGACTGAGGGGAACCTCTTCCCCTTGTATATGCTCATAGGGTATCAAGCCTCTTCTTGGTAGCCTGCTATCCTTACTCTGAGTGCTACCAGGCCTCCCCATGCAGGGGACATGGTCAAATATGGGGCACCAGAGTTCATGTGAAAGTCAGACCCCACTCTCCACTCAACCGTGGAGAATGTCCTGTCCATTGGGTAGATCTGGGTAGGGATTCGAAGTTTACTGCATGTATGGTGCCATAGTTTGATCAGGACCCCTGGGCCCAGATCCGCCAATCAAAATGATCTACTTGTAGGTTTCTAGGACCCTCTGGGTCCTTCTATTTCCCCATTCCTCCTTGATTCTCTCACCTAGAGTCAATAGGAAGTCTTCCCCTCTGTCCCACTTTCCTGGTAAGTGAAGACTTTCTTGGGACATGCCCCTTGGGCTACTGTCCAGATATAAATGAGTATATACCATTTGACTTTTTCTGCTTCTAGGTTAACTCACTCATTATGATCATTTCTAGTTCAATCCATTTGTCCACAAATTTCTGGAATTTCTTGTTTTTAATAGCTGAGTAGTAGTATTTCATAGTGTACCACAGTTTCTTTATCCATTCTTCTACTGAGGGACACTTAGGCTGTTTCCATGTTCTGGCTATTATAAGGCTGCTATGGACATGGTTGAGCAAATTTTCTTGTGTGCTGGAGCACCTTCTGGGTATATTCCAAGGAGTGGAATAGCTGGGTCTTGAGGAAGCCCTATTCCCAATTTTCTGATATAGCGCCAGATAGATTTCCAAAGTGGTTGTACTAGTTTGCATTCCCACCAGCAATGAAGGAGTGTTCCTCTCTCTCCACACCCTGCCAGGATGTGGGTGACATTCAATTTTCAAAGCAAGTTTTCTAGTTGCCATTATAGAGAAAGATGAGAAACCTTAGAAAGCCCCACTTTATTGTTTTTATTCTTTCTTTTGATCACACCTTGGATTATGCTAATGCAAACGACCTTCTATATGAACATAAATTATGTGGCTATCATACAACTAAGACTGTCTTACTTCCTTAGGTATTGTCATAAGTAAGTCTTTTACTGGAGAATAAAATAAGCCAATTTATTCTGGTTTTATTTACGCCCGTGTACCCATGCTCGCAGGCACCCATCTCCTACTCACCCATGTACCCTCATTCAGCCAGCCAGCCACCAGGTTAAGATTTTTTGACATCTGCTACATCATGAGCTATCAAATAAAATCCAAGACATTGGTAGTTAAACTATCTGAAACTAAGGAAGTATGATTTATATTGAATAAAAGATGCAATACCTTGGGATTTTTAGCTTATATATCTTAGAAAAATCTAAGGTCACTTTGAGAATACAATATCAACAGTTAAAGATTTAATAGAGTATGTAAAGTTGAAACAGAAAATGTTTTGAAATAGCATGTCCTAGGAGGAAGATTAGAAAATGATCGAATATAGACTCTTCAGTTTATGAACTCAAAATGAAACCAGTCTGTTGATGAATAAAATATTTTTCTGAGTATAAAAAAGATATTACATATGAGATTTCAAGGAAATGAAATTCTAGACTGAATCAATTTTCTGAAGTTTATTGTAATATTCTACCTCCATGATTTATCTAGGAAAGTAAGAAAAAATGACAAATTATAAAAAAATAATCCTTTCCAACTCCAAAAGGGTAGCAATAATGTTCATAATACTATATTTTTGCCTCTACCAATTTTAAAGTCATCATACAGAGAAATAGGTATCATCATGACATTTTCATACCTTTAGGATAATACTTTGTTCTTACTTATTTCTCTCCCTCATGGCCCATCCTCATTGCTCTGCCCCCATTTGATGATCCTCTTATCCCCTCCCCATATATGAATTCGTGTATGTATATATTCATATATGTATATATTCACATATGTATGCATTCAAATATGTATTCACTTGATTCTTTTCCTTCTCCACTCACTTTTTAAAGACCTTTTCTTCCCATCTCATATCTCTTCTTCTCAGTTTATCATACATACATCTAAACTCACAGATACAGACAGACACAGACACGTTAAAATGTATTTGTGTGAGTCTGTCTTATTTCACTTAGCATAGTGCTTTCCAGTTTCATCCATTTTCAGAATATCTTAATTTTTCATGACACCTGAATTTTCATCATGTATGTGTAATACATTTATTTATATACTCATTTGTAGGTAGAATTCAACTCCTTTTCTTAACTATTGTGAACATTGTAGCATTAGGTATGGATGTGTATGTATCTCTGTAGTATGGTAACAGAGTACTTTGAATTCTGTACCCAGGATGGTATAGCTGGGTTATGTGGAAGTTCTATTTCTATTCTTTGAATAACCCCCACCCAAAATTCTATAAGGGCCAAAGCAATTCACATCGAGACCAATAATATATAGATTCTTTTTCCTCTCACCATTGCCAGAATTTGTTGTCATTTGTTTTCTTGGTCATAGCTATTCTGACTGGTGAAATGGATTCTCATTAGCAATTTTCATTTACATTTTGCTGATGGCTAAGGAAGACTGTTGAACATATGTTTGGCAATTTATTGACCACTTGTACTTTCTCTGTGGAGAACTATCTGTTTAATCCATTAGGTTATTTACTGGCTGCATAACTTAAGGTGGTTTTAGAGTTTAATTTTTAATTTTTAAAAAAAATTTTTAGTTTAATTTTTTTAATGCCCCCAAATTTAGTGCATATATGTTTATAATTACCATGTCTTCTTGATAATTTCTTCCTCTTATTAGTACGTAGTGGCATTCTTTATCTCCTTTGACTAATATTGGTTTTAAGTTTACTTTACCAGATATCAGAAAAGCTAAGCCAATTTGCTTTTAGTTTCCATTTTCTCGAGAGATTGACTTTCATCTTTTGATCTTTTGTTCATAGGAATTTGGGTTTTTTTTTTGTTTTGTTTTGTTTTGTTTTGTTGTTGTTTGGTTCTTTGTTTGATTTTTGTCAGTGAGGTATGTTCCTTTGAGACTTCAAACATCTGAATTTTGTTTTTCAGCTCAGTCAGTTGTTGCTTCCAAAAGCTGCAGATGATTGATGAGTTCAGGACATTTACATTTGATGTCATTGTTGAGAGATATGGAAAAATTATTTTGATTTGGAGGAATTTTTTAAGTGTTTGGATTATTGTTTGATCTTTTCTTTCTCCCCAATTTCTACCAGAAGTTTACTGGATTATTGTGTTATAAACATGACATATTCCTTTTGCGTGTGCGTGTGCGTGTGCGTGTGCGTGTGCGTGTGTGTGTGTGTGTGTGTGTGTGTGTGTGTGTGTGTGTGTACGCGCGCACATGCAGGCTCAGGTACCTGCAGGAGCCAGAGGTGATGTTTCCTCCCAGAGCTGGAGTTACAGGTAGTTTTGGCTGTGAGCTGCCTAATGTGGGTGCTGGGAAACAAACTCTGGTCCTCTGCAAGAACAGTATGTACTTTTGACTGCTAAGCAATCTCTCTTCCTCATTCCCATCCATTTTAAAGGATAGATTCACTTAACGTAGCAATATTAGTGGGCTAGTGTTTGCCTGACGAGCTTGTTATCTACCTTCCATAGCTTTCTGAAGTTAGGATTGATGACAAGAAATCATATGATTTTGATGGGCTTGTCTTTATAGCCACGTGCTTTACCTCATAGCTTTTAATAGTGTTTATTTTCTTTGTATTTTTTGGCTTTGAGGACTTTCTGCTATGATTTTGTTGAATAGATTTTCTACACATTTAGTGCATGCAATGTGGTCTGTTTCTGGAATTTAGGCATTATCCTTGCACAGTGCTAGTCTTCAGTGTATTTTTTCAATTTTTGTAGCCATGCTACCAACATGAAGACAATAACAGTCGGCCTTATACCAAAAGAAATTTTGTGAAAATTAAATGGAAATTAGTGCTTAAAATGTAAACACCGTCACAGTATTCTTTTTTTTAATTTTCAAAATTAAGTAACTAATTCACCTTACATCCTCTTCCCATTCTTTCTTCTTCCTCCTTCATCACTCTTCCCGTATTCCTCAGAAAAGGGGAGACCCACCCACACACCCACCCAGCCACACCAATTCATCAGGTTGCATCAGGACTGAACATGTTCTCTTTCTTTTGTAGCCTGGTGAGGCAACCCTATGAGGGGGTTGTGATAAAAAAAAGTAGGCAACAGAGTCCATTTCAGAGACAGGCCCACTCCCTTTACTAGGACACTCACATGAAGCCTGAGCTGGCCATATTCTACCTAGGTCCAGTCTATGCATGGTCCTTGGTTGGTGCTTTAGACCCCTCTGCTCCTCTGGGCCCTGTTTAGTTGGTTCTCTAGGTCTTCTTGTGGATCTCCTGTCACTGTCACGTCCTTTTCTTCTTCCTCCCACTTTTCCATAAGACTCCACCAAGGACAATGCATGGAGTAAACCTAGACCCCCAGTTCAGATCTACTCAATAGGCAGCTCATTTTCCACAGTTGTGAAGAGAGTGAGGACTGTCTCTGACATGAACTCTGGCAGCCCCCGATTTGACCACTTCTCCTAGGTGGGGAAGCACACAGAGGAAGGGGAAACAGCCTATCTGGATGAGACCTTACAAGCTGTGGTCATATGGTGAGGGACGAAGTCCCCTTCTGTCAGAGGTCTAAGGGAGAGGAATAGGGCAGAAGAGACGGGAAGGGTGGGAATGGGAAGATATGAGCAAGGGGATAACATGTGGGATGTAATCTGAATAAATTATAATGAATTAAAAATTAGAAGGACTCCCTGTGCTTTGCCCAAGGTTTGGCTGTGAGTCTCAGCATCTGTTCGGATCCTCTGCTGCCTTTGCTTCCCTGAGTGCTGGGATTAAAGGAATGCAGCATCTAGTTTAAAAAGATACTTTGTCAGTTGGGTGTGGTAATATGTGCCTTTAGTCCTAGCACTCAGGGAGGCAGAGGTGGGTGGATCGTTACGAGTTTAACGCCAGCCCGGTGTACAAAAAGAGTCCAAGACAGCCATCATATGTGATTATCTGTGTTCTTTGGGTAAGTGAAACTTGGCTATTTCTTTAGAGTGTTGTATTCTCCTTTATATAATACAAGTCTTCAATTGAAATTACAAATACTTACAATATGGATAATTTGAATATTCTAGGTGGATTGCTGCATCCTAACATATCAGAAAATTACAGTCTACCTTTTAAAAGACATACAGTCCTTTTATACATTCAAATGAATCATGTTAATTTATAGGTACTCAGTGATCACTCTTCAATCTTTTTTTTTTTTTTTTTTTACCATCGTTTCATTTTTGTTTAATGGGAGCAATTCCTAAAGTTACTTGATTAGAATATACTTTTGTTATATAGATTACCGGACACAGGCCGATGACACTTTCTTCACTGTTAAATGGTAGGCACAGAGATGTGACAATTTGGTATATTGGAATGAATATGCCAGATTGTGTGTCTACACTGTATGTATATATTGCTTAAAGTAGAGAGAGTCAAACACTCTTATTGCCTGTGTGTGGGGGTGTATTTTGTTTTGTTTTCTGTTACTGTGTTAATGGGTTACTGGGAGTCCAACTCAAGGCCTTATCTATGTTAGGAAACTGCTTCACCACCGATTAACATCCCTCCTCCTTTCACTGTTTTATTTTGAAATGAGGTATTGCTGTGCATCCTTGAACTTAACTTTTCTTTTCTAAACTTCCCAAGACCCCTGGTAGGGTGGGAGAATTCTGGATTTGCATAACATCAAAGAGTGTAGTGTGACAGAGGCCTCACTGCAAATCTGAAGGTAGAGGAATTAGGCTTCTCTGGTTTGGTGTGTACACAGTCCTTGGGGTCATATTCTCTAACGAATGGAGAACCACTGATGCATTTATGCAGCGTTTGTACCAGTCATTTATAAGGAAACACGGTTCTCAAAGCTCTGTGGAAATGGATTTGGTCAGGCAAGACCTGTCTCTTATAGGAAAACTTTCCTAATTTCATACTGGGTTTTGGGGAAATTAGCCACAAGGTCACTTTGTAAAAATTTTCCATCTGGATTCCAAAATTAAAACTACTACGATGACACTCTGCAGGGCAATCTGGATCATATTGCATAAACCAGGTTAAATTTCAGAAAATGAAATGCCCTGTTTTCATACATTGCCAATACAGTCAAGCTTGTGCCTACTCTTTGAAAATTCTAGGCAACACTACTTTGTTGTAGCTTCTAGTGCATTTAGATGAGCACTTTCTGGTTTTATTTTATTTATTTATTTTTTTAATTTTAATTTTTTTTTGGTTTTTCGAGACAGGGTTTCTCTGTGTAGCCTTGGTCATCCTGGACTCACTTTGTAGACCAGGCTGGCCTCGAACTCACAGCAATCCGCCTGCCTCTGCCTCCCGAGTGCTGGGATTAAAGGCGTGCGCCACCACGCCCAGCTCACTTTCTGGTTTTAGAAGAGTTCGAAGGAAAGGGAATAATTTGATTTACTCTTTTTGCATTGGCAATAAGGGCTGTTTATATTTTATATGATTTTAATTTCACTTTTATGCAATTTCCCTTGGTAAGTGTCTTTCTATTGCTGCAATGAAACACCATGACAGAAAAACAAGTTGGGGAGGAAGGGATTTATTTGGTTTACATTTGCACTTCACTGTTCATCAGTGAAGGAAACTTGGGACAGGAACTCAAGTAGGGCAGATACCTGGAGGCAGGAGCTGATGCAGAGGCTGTGGAGGAGTGATGCTTACTGGCTTGGTCAGTCCATAGCACTGCATGTCTCAGTTGGTCTTCAGTATATACTAGAATCCTGAAGAAGTGGGCTCTAATGTCAATGGAGCAATGGATTTGCTAGTAAGAAGAAAGCAAGCAGGCAAAGAGCAAAACTTCCTTCTTCCATGTCCTTATATAGGCTTCCAATGAAGATGTGATCCAGATTAGATATGAGATTTTTCCAGTACATGTGATTTGGATTAAAGGCGTATCTTCCCAACTCAGGATCTGGAGTGTTGTGTTTTCTTTTTTTTTTTTTTTTTTTTTTTTTTTTTTTGTTTTGTTTTGTTTTGTTTTTTATTAATTTATTCTTGTTACATCTCAATGTTTATCCCATCCCTTGTATCCTCCCATTACTCCCCTCCCCGCCCCCATTTTCCCATTATTCCCCTCCCCTATGACTGTTCCTGAGGGGGATTACGTCCCCCTATATATTCTCATAGGGTATCAAGTCTCTTCTTGGCTACTTGCTGTCCTTCCTCTGAGTGCCACCAGTCTTAGCCATTTTGATGGGTGTAAGATGGAATCTCAGAGTCCTTTTGATTTGCATTTCTCTAATAACTAAGGACGTTGAGCATTTCTTTAAGTGTTCCTCAGCCATTTGATATTCCTCTGCTGAAAATTCTCTGTTTAATTCTGAGCCCCATTTCTTTTTTCTAATAATTTATTTAATTTTATTTTATGTGCATTGATGTGAGGGTGTCAGAGCCATTGGAACTGGAATTACAGACAATTGTGATCTGCCATGTGGTTGCTGGGAATTGATCCCAGGTCCTTCCGAAGAGCAGTCAGTGCCCTTAACCCCTGAGCCATCTCTCCAGCCCCACCTAGCCCCATTTCTTAATTGGGTTATTTGGTTTGGTGGTGTTTAATTTCTTGAGTTATTTATATATTTTGGATATCAGACCTTTGTCAGATGTAGGGTGGGTGAACATTTATTCCCAGTCTTTACGCTGTCACTTTGTTCTGCTGACAGTGTCTTCTGCCTTACAGAGGCTTCTCAGCCTCATGAGGTCCCATTTATTAATTGTTGACCTTAAGGCCTGGGATGGCAGAGTTCTGTTCAGGAAGTTGTCTCCTGTGCCAATGTGTTCCAAGCTCTTCCTCACTTTTTCTTTTTTTTTTTTTTTTTTTTTTTTTTTTTTTTTTTTTTTTTTTTTTATTAATTTATTCTTGTTACATCTCAATGTTTATCCCATCCCTTGTATCCTCCCATTCCTCCCCCCCCATTTTCCCATTATTCCCCTCCCCTATGACTGTTCCTGAGGGGGATTACGTCCCCCTATATATTCTCATAGGGTATCAAGTCTCTTCTTGGCTACTTGCTGTCCTTCCTCTGAGTGCCACCAGGTCTCCCCCTCCAGGGGACATGGTCAAATGTGAGGCACCAGAGTATGTGAGAAAGTCGTATCACACTCTCCACTCAACTGTGGAGAATATTCTGACCATTGGCTAGATCTGGGAAGGGGTTTAAAGTTTACCTCCTGTATTGTCCTTGGCTGGTGCCTTAGTTTGAGCGGGACCCCTGGGCCCAAATCTGCCTATCATATTGTTCTACTTGTAGATTTCTAGGACCCTCTGGATCCTTTTATTTTGCTGTTCTCCCATGCGTCTCTCATTTAGAGTCCCAATAGGATGCCTTCCCCTCTGTCCCAGTTTCCTGGTAAGTGAAGGCTTTCGTGGGACATGCCCCTTGGGCTAGTATGCAGATATAAGTGAGTATATACCATTTGATTCTTTCTGCTTCTGGGTTAACTCACTCATTATGATCATTTCTAGCTCAATCCATTTATCCACAAATTTCGGGAATTCCTTGTTTTTAATAGCTGAGTAGTATTCCATAGTGTATATGTACCACAGTTTCTTTATCCACTCTTCTACTGAGGGACACTTAGGCTGTTTCCATGTTCTGGCTATTATGAATAAGACTGCTATGAACATGGTTGAGCAAATTTTCTTGTTGTGTGCTGGAGCATCTTCTGGGTATATTCCAAGGAGTGGAATAGCTGGGTCTTGAGGAAGCCCTATTCCCATTTTTCTGAGATAGCACCAGATAGATTTCCAAAGTGGCTGTACTAGTTTGCATTCCCACCAGCAATGAAGGAGTGTTCCTCTCTCCCCACATCCTCGCCAGCATGTGGTGTCGCTTGAATTTTTGATCTTAGCCATTCTGATGGGTGTAAGATGGAATCTCAGAGTTGTTTTGATTTGCATTTCCCTGATGACTAAGGAGGTTGAGCATTTCTTTAAGTGTTTCTCAGCCATTTGATACTCCTCTGTTGAGAATTCTCTGTTTAGTTCCAAGCCCCATTTCTCAATTGGGTTATTCGGTTTGGTGGTGTTTAATTTCTTGAGTTCTTTATATATTTTGGATATTAGACCTTTGTCAGATGTAGGGTTGGTGAAGATTTTTTCCCAGTCTGTAGGCTGTCGCTTTGTTCTCTTGACAGTGTCTCCTGCCTTACAGAAGCTTCTCAGCCTCATGAGGTCCCATTTATTAATGGTTGACATTAAGGCCTGGGCCGTTGGTGTTCTGTTCAGGAAGTTGTCTCCTGTGCCAATATGTTCCAGGCTCTTTCCCACTTTTTCTTCTAAGTGAGTTAGTGTCTCTGGTTTTATGTTGAGGTCTTTAATCCACTTGGATTTGAGTTTTGTGCAAGGTGACAAATATGGGTCCAGTTTCATTTTTTTACACATAGACCTCCAGTTAGACCAGCACCATTTGTTGAAGATGCTATCCTTTTTCCATTGAATGGATTTGGCTTCTTTGTCAAAAATCAAGTGACCATATGTGTGTGGATTCATATCTGGGTCTTCGATTCGATTCCACTGATCAACCAGCCTGTTGCTGTGCCAGTACCATGCTGTTTTAAGTACTATTGCTTTATAGTACAGTTTGAGATCAGGTATGGAGATTCCTCCGGAGCATCTTTTATTGTACAAGATTGTTTTAGCTATTCTGGGTTTTTTGTTTTTCCATATGAAGTTCAGAATTGAACTTTCAATGTCTTTAAAAAATTGTGTAGTTATTTTGATAGGGATTGCATTGAATCTATAGATTGCTTTTGGTAGGATGGCCATTTTTACTATGTTAATTCTCCCGATCCATGAGCAAGGAAGATCACGCCATCTTCTCAGGTCATCTTCAATCTCTTTCTTCAGAGTTTTGAAATTTTTTTCATACAAGTCCTTCACTTGCTTAGTTAGGGTAACTCCTAGATATTTTATATTGCTTGTGGCTAATGTGAAGGGTGTGGTTTTCCTAATTTCTTCCTCTGCAAGCTTGTCATTTGTGTATAGGAAGGCTACAGACTTTTTTGAGTTAATTTTGTATCCAGCCAATTTGCTGAAGGTGTTTATCAGCTTTAGGAGTTCTCTGGTGGAGTTTTGAGGGTCACTTATGTACACTATCATATCATCTGCAAAGAGGGATAATTTGACTTCCTCCTTTCCCATTTGGATCCCCTTGATCTCCTTTTGTTGTCTTATTGCTCTGGCTAGAACTTCGAGTACTATATTGAAGAGATATGGAGAGAGTGGGCAGCCTTGCCTTGTTCCCGATTTGAGAGGAATTTCCTTGAGTATCTCACCATTTACTTTGATTTTGGCTATTGGCTTGCTGTATATAGCCTTTATTATGTTGAGGAAAGTGCCTTGTATCCCCGATCTCTCTAAAACTTTAAACATGAATGGGTGTTGAATTTTATCAAATGCTTTCTCTGCATCCAAGGAGATAATCATGTGGTTTTTTATTTTCAGTTTGTTTATATGATGGATTACATTGATGGATTTCCGTATATTAAACCATCCCTGCATGCCTGGAATGAAGCCTACTTGGTCATGATGAATGATATCTTTGATGTGCTCCTGTATTCGTTTTGCAAGTATTTTATTTAGTATTTTTGCATCTATGTTCATAAGAGAAATTGGTCTGAAATTCTCTTTCTTTGTTGAGTCTTTGTGAGGTTTAGGTATCAATGAGACTATGGCCTCATAGAATGAATTTGGTAATTTTCCATCCATTTCTATCTTTTGGAGTAGCTTGAAGAGTATCGGTATTAGCTCGCCCTTAAAGGTCTGGTAGAATTCTGCACTGAAACCATCTGGCCCTGGGCTTTTTTTGGTTGGGAGACCATCGATGATTGCTTCTATTTCTGTCGGGGAAATGGGACTATTTAACTTGTTTATCTGTTCTTCACTCAACTTTGGCAAGTGAACTTGATCAAGAAAATCGTCCATTTCCCTTAGATTTTCAAATTTTGTGGCGTATATGCCTTCAAAGTAGGATCTTATGATTCTTTGAATTTCTTCAGTGTCTGTTGTTATGTCTCCCTTTTCATTTCTGATTTTGTTGATTTCAATACTGTCTCTCTGCCTTTTAGTTAGTTTGGCTAATGGTCTGTCTATCTTGTTGATTTTCTCAAAGAACCAGCTTTTGGTTTTGTTGATTCTTTGGACTGTTTTCTTAGTTTCTAATTTGTTAATTTCAGCCCTGAGTTTGATAATTTCCAGGCGTCTACTCCTCTTGGGTGTTTCTGCTTCTTTTTTTTCTAGGGCTTCCAGTTGTGTTGTTAAGATGCTTATGTGCGATGTTTCCAATTTCTTTTTAAAGGCACTTAGTGCTATGAATTTTCCTCTTAGCACTGCTTTCAATGTATCCCACAAATTTGGGTATGTTGTTTCTTCATTTTCATTGAATTTCAGAAACTCCTTGATTTCTTTCTTTATTTCTTCCCTGACCCAGGTGTCATTTAGCAGAGAGTTGTTTAGTTTCCACAAACGTGTAGGCTTTTTGTTATTTCTGTTGTTGTTGAATTGCAGCCTAAGAGCATGGTGATCTGATAGGATACAAGGTATTATTTCAATCCTCTTGTATCTGTTGAGGCTTGCTTTGTGACCTACGATGTGATCAATTTTGGAGAAGGTTCCATGGGGTGCAGAGAAGAAGGTGTATTCTTTCTTGTTTGGGTGAAAGGTTCTATAGATATCTGTTAGATCCATTTGACCCATGGCATTGGTTAATGATGTTATTTCTCGGCTTAGTTTCTGTTTCAATGACTTATCCTTCAGTGAGAGTGGGGTGTTGAAGTCTCCCACTATTATTGTGTGGGGATCGATGTGTGGTTTAAGCTTTTTTAGGAGATCTTTTACATATGTGGGTGCCCTTGTATTGGGAGCATAGATGTTCAGAATTGTGATGTCATCTTGGTTGACTTTACCTTTGATAAGTATGAAGTGTCCTTCCTCATCCCTTTTGATTAATTTTGGTTGAAAGTCTATTTTGTTCGATACTAAAATGGCTACACCTGCTTGCTTCTTGTGACCATTTGCTTGGAATATTTTTTTCCAACCTTTTACCCTGAGGTAATGCCTTTCATTATGGGTGAGATGTGTTTCTTGGATGCAGAAGAATGTTGGGTCTTGTTTATGTACCCATTCGGTTAGTCTGTGTCTTTTTATTGGAGAATTGAGGCCATTGATGTTGAGAGATATTAATGACCAGTGACTGTTAAGAGTCTTAATTTTGATGTTGTTTCCAGTCGAGCGTTTGTGTAGTTGTGTTTTTGCCATGGGATAGTTATCTATTTCCTGGGTAGTTTTGGTTGTAGCTTGACCCTTTGGGATGGAGTTTTCCTTCTAGTACCTTCTGTAAAGCTGGGTTTGTGGATAGGTACTGTTTGAATTTGTTTTTGTCATGGAATATTTTGTTTTCTCCATCAATGGTTATTGATAATTTTGCTGGGTAAAGTAGTCTGGCCTGGCATCTGTGTTCTCTTAGGGTTTGCAGGATCTCTGTCCAGGACCTTCTGGCTTTTATGGTCTCTGCTGAGAAGTCAGGTGTAATTCTGATAGGTTTACCATTAAATGTTATTTGGCCCTTTTCCCTTGCAGCTTTTAATATTTTTTCTTTGTTCTGCATGTTTTGTGTTTTGATTATTATGTGGCGGGCAGTTTTTCTTTTCTGGTCAATTCTATTTGGTGTTCTGTAGGCCTCTTGTATGTTTATAGGCATCTCTTTCTTTAGATTGGGGAAATTTTCTTCTATGATTTTGTTGAGAATAGTTTCTGGGCCCTGGAGTCTGATGTCTTCTCTTTCTTCAATGCCTATTATCCGCAAATTTCTTCTTTTCATGGTGTCCTTAATTTCTTGGATGTTTTGTGTCAGGAGTTTTCCAGATTTGGCATTTTCTTTAATGGTTGATTCAATATCTGTGATTGTATCTTCTAGCCCTGAGATTCGTTCTTCCATCTCTTGGATTCTGTTAGAAAAGCTCACCTCTGTGTTGCTCGCCTTCTTCTCTGAGGTCTCACGTTCTCGTTTTTCTTCTGTCTGTGTGTTTATCATTGAATCCATTTTCATTTTCAGATCTTGAACTGATTTTTTGATTTCTTTCATCTGATTTTTTGTATATTCCTGAGTTTCTTCCATTGCCTCTTTATAGGTCTTCAGAGCTTGAACCGTTTTAGCTATTTCTTTCATCTGGTTGTTTGCATTTTCCTGCAATTTTTCCAGTTCCACTCTATGTGCTTCTTTTATGTCTCTCACCTGTTTGTCTGCGTCTTCCTGCATTTGATTACGAATTTTATTTGTTTCCTCCATTATCATCCTCATTACTAAGGATTTGAGGTCATTTTCTTGTATTTCCGTTGTATTTGAGTTCTCTGGGTGGTTTTCTTTGGGATAGCTGGAAACTGGAGACGCCATGTTGTTTTGGGGTTTTTTGCGTATGCTTTTTCGTTGTCCTTTAGACATCTTGCCGTCTTTGTTTTTGTTGGGTAGCTTCCAGAGTTGAATGGACGGTGTCTGATGATAGATTCACTTGTTTTCTTACGATTTCCCTAGGCTGCGAGCTCAAAGCTTCACTGGTGTGGATGTTAGGAGGTTAGCCCTGTTGTTCTGGTCTCTCACAGCCAGTGATCCTCAGTCCCTCTCTGCTGTGGATCCTGCAATTGTTCTGGGTCTCTGAATGAGCGTTGGGTCAGGCCAAGGTATCCACAGCCTTCTGTGTTCCCTGCCAAGTCCAGCCAGGAGCACTGGGACCGAACCACGGGCAGAACTCAGCTAGATTCTCAGGGCCTGAACCGTCTGCCAAGCTCAGCTAGGGATTTTGGGCCCAAAATGCACACAGGGTCCAGCCAGAATTTTTGGGCTAGGACTACGCACCAAGCTCCACTAGGGCCTTTTGGCCCAAAGTGCGTGCTGTGGTCAGTTATTGACTCAGGGCCCGAGCTGACCACCAATCTCAGCCAGGAATTCTGGATTCAAACTGTACACTGTGTCCAACCAGAGTCTTAGAGCTGGTGGAACCGAGAGCTCTGTCCAGCCTGTGCCACAGCAGGAGAACTGCGGCTGCTCTGAGTTAGCGCCAGTAGTGGAACAAGTGCTCCACCCGGACTGTGTCACCGCAGGGGAGCTGCCGCTGAGCTGAGGTGGTGCCTAGGATGGAACCGAGCACGTCACCAAGCCTGCGCCACAGCAGGAGAACTGCGGCTGCTCTGAGTTAGCGCCAGTGGTGGGACAAGTGCTCCGCCCAGACTGTGTCCCCGCAGGGGAGCTGCCGCTGAGCTGAGGTGGTGCCTAGGATGGAACCGAGCACGTCACCAAGCCTGCGCCACAGCAGGAGAACTGTGGCTGCTCTGAGTTAGCGCCAGTGCTGGAACAAGTGCTCCGCCCGGACTGTGTCCCCGCAGGGGAGCTGCCGCTGAGCTGAGGTGGTGCCTAGGATGGAACCGAGCACGTCACCAAGCCTGCGCCACAGCAGGAGAACTGCGGCTGCTCTGAGTTAGCGCCAGTGGTGGGACAAGTGCTCCGCCCAGACTGTGTCCCCGCAGGGGAGCTGCCGCTGAGCTGAGGTGGTGCCTAGGATGGAACCGAGCACGTCACCAAGCCTGCGCCACAGCAGGAGAACTGTGGCTGCTCTGAGTTAGCGCCAGTGCTGGAACAAGTGCTCCGCCCGGACTGTGTCCCCGCAGGGGAGCTGCCGCTGAGCTGAGGTGGTGCCTAGGATGGAACCGAGCACGTCACCAAGCCTGCGCCACAGCAGGAGAACTGCGGCTGCTCTGAGTTAGCGCCAGTGGTGGAACAAGTGCTCCGCCCGGACTGTGTCCCCGCAGGGGAGCTGCCGCTGAGCTGAGGTGGTGCCTAGGATGGAACCGAGCACGTCACCAAGCCTGCGCCACAGCAGGAGAACTGTGGCTGCTCTGAGTTAGCGCCAGTGGTGGGACAAGTGCTCCGCCCAGACTGTGTCCCCGCAGGGGAGCTGCCGCTGAGCTGAGGTGGTGCCTAGGATGGAACCGAGCACGTCACCAAGCCTGCGCCACAGCAGGAGAACTGCGGCTGCTCTGAGTTAGCGCCTGTGGTGAAACCAAGTGCTCCGCCCAGACTGTGTCACCGCAGGGGAGCTGCCGCTGAGCTGAGGTGGTGCCTAGTGTGGAGCAGCGAGCTCAACTACGCCTGCGCCACAGCAGGGGAGCTATGGCCACGCTGAGTTAGTGCCTCAGGCAGAAT
Organism: Acomys russatus; assembly: GCF_903995435.1. NCBI lineage: Eukaryota > Metazoa > Chordata > Mammalia > Rodentia > Muridae > Acomys > Acomys russatus. Next base: position 39,517,411 of record NC_067151.1, on the reverse strand, counting down.
TGTTTGCTGGGCCGGGCCAATACCCGGGACTCTGGGGCCGAACTGTCCGCCGAGTCCAATCTGGGTCCAAAGGCTCCACGCGACCCAAATCCTGCCCGAGTCCCCTCTCCCGCAGCAATTCCCACCAGCCACCACACCAATCGCCTCCACCGGAAGGCTATGAGCTGCAAACCTCAGCCGCCGCTGCTGGTGCCGCTGGTGCTGCCGCCTCTACCGCTGCCGCTCCGATCAGAGAAAAACCACGCTCCTCCCGTGTGCAGGGGCACGCAGGTCCTCCGCACCCTGGTCCCTCCGAACCGTGGAGCACTCCCGCTGCCGTGATGTTCGGACCTCGGTGTTCCTGGCTCAGAAATCTGTGCAATTCCCTGAATTGTTCACTGGAGCCTCCAAACGCGGTCCACACTGCTCGCCGCCATCTTGGATCCTTTCCGTGTTGTGTTTTCTTACCTTAAAGATCTGCATTAGAAGTGGATCATCCTACTTAAAAATTAAGCAAAACTCCCCCCCTTCCTGGGTGTGCCCTCCATTTTTTGATTTTAGTTAGTTCTAGATATAGTGAGATCGGCAAGCAAGAACAGGCATCACAAATCCACCCCTTGTCAACCTGACACACAATCAAATCTACCTTTGTCATGGTTAATTTCCAAATGAAAACAATGACCATGTCTTTTTTTCTTTTTTTTCCTTCTTCTTCTTCTTCTTCTTTATTATTTAATTAATTTATTCAGATTACAACTCAACTGTTATCCCATCACTTGTATCCTCCCATTCCTCCCTCCCTCCCACTTTCACCCTATTTCCCTCCCCTAGGTCTAAGCCCAAGGGGGACCTCCTCCTCCACTCTATGGTCATAGGCCATCAAGTCTCATCTTGGTAGCCTGCTTATTCTTTGTTTGAGTGCCATCAGGCCTCCCCACCCAGGGGAGGTGGGCAAATATGAGGCACCAGAGTTTTGCTCAAACTATTGCACTAACCAAAGACAATACAAGTAGTAAACATCAAATCCCTACTCTGATCTACCCAATGGACAGGACTCTGACATGAACAATGACCATGTCTTAAAAACGTCTAAACATGCTATAACTATTTCACATACAATTACAACTGCATTATAAATTTAGAATAGGTGGCAGTGCTCCTTGACGAATATTCTTTCAGTATCTCAAACTTAAATATGACAACTATTAATATTCTCTTAATTTTACTCACATGATAAAGAAATTGAGGGGATAAAACAATGCAATATCCATACAAACACATTCTTAACAAAATACAATATAAACACTCATGCCAACTATAATCCTTATTTCTGTAGCTGGTCATGTGGCCTTTGCTGGTATTTATAACTATCTTCCTTTGCTGCCTATTCTGTATTTCCCTTACTCTCGGCAAGTACTTCATCAAGTCTTAGCTCTTTTCCTGGAGAGGCACCCACACCTTCATTTCTGAAGGGTCTGTGCCCTTTGCGATCCCACCTGAATCAGGCTGTTGTAGTCTCCCATTGACTTTAATCACAAGACATGGTAGCACCAAGAGATGCCCTAAATGGATCTCCTGCACTCCAGACATAACCTTTCTTACCTCTCTTGTGGAGAAGCAATCCAATCTCCCCGTAGTAATCTGGATTAGCAATTCTTTTGACACTGTTTGCTATTCTTTTCTGAGTATGTTGGCTTAAGGACATCAGAAGCCTAAAGTGGCCAGGGAGAAGTTCGAGCTTCTGGTTCAATGGAATGTTTCTGGCTGCTCCTGGCAAAAATGCTCCCCTCTATGAAACTAAACTTCTAGACCAGCAGAACAAAAGGTTGTGGGAACAGAAAGCAAACATTTCCTAGTAGCCCTCTAGGGATGATAGTGAGTGGAACTATTCCCTTTCCATCCCTGGATTCCTGGACCCATGTATCCTGGCTGTGGGAGAAACTGTACCATGTATTGGAGGCTGATACAAAGCATATACTGCCTTCTGGAGACCCTGCCCTAGTCTCTCAGCCTGCTGTCACCTAATTGGTGCCATAAGTTTGTCTTCAAAAGGCCATTCCGTATTTCTGTCTGGCCAGCTGTTTCAGAATGGTGAAGAACAAGGTAAGGTCAGTGGAGTCAATGATCACAGGCCCACTGTCACATTTTCCTGATTCTGAAGTGAGCTTGTTGATTAGAAGCAATAAAGTGTGGAACACCACAATGTTGCTTAAAACATTCTGTAAGTCCATGGGTGGTGGTTTTTGCAGATGCATTGCATGCAGAAAAGGCAAATCCATACCCAGAATAAGTATCTCCTTCAGTGTGGACAACACATTGTCCTTTCATCAGAAAAAGCAGTCCAATATAATCCACCCACTACCATGCTACCATGTCACTGGCTGTTCACCCTGGCGAATGCTGCTATATTTGGGGCTTAGTGTTGGCAGATCTGGCACTCAGCAGCAGCTGTAGCAATCCCATCCTTGGTGAGTGGAAGGAAGTTCATGTGTTTTCTCCATCTCTGCCACCATGGCCTCTTTGTTCATGGGTTTTTTAGACAATGACAGAAATAGCTGAGAAAAGAGGCTGACTGTCCTCAGAACTGCTCATCCTATTTACTTGATTACTGAACTCCACCACTGAAGTCACTTTTTGGTGACCATTTACAAAGCAGACAAGTATCTTCACATCCCTTGCCCATTTGGAGAGACATATTTGTGTACTTCCTCCCCATATGTCTTCATCACCAAGTTTTCAGTCATGTTCTTTCCAAGTCCCTGACCATTTAGCCAATCCATTGGCTAAAAAGTTTACGAGTCAGCGAACAGTTGCACATCTGGCCATTTCTCCTAACAAACAAAATGTATGGCCATGTGTACTACCCAGAGTTCTGCACACTGTGAAGATCTCTCTTCACTGGTTTCTTTCAGGGTGGTCCCAGAAAGGGGTTGTAATGGTGTATTTGTCCAATTCAGGGCAGTGTCTTTATAAAGGCAAGAGCCATTAGTAAACCAGGCCCTAGTCTTTCCTTCACAGTCAACCAGTCATAAGGAACACCCCATGAGTCTATAGGTACAGCAGACAGCACTGTCATGGGAGTAGAAACAATAGGCAATAGGGCAATTTCTTCATGTAACTTGTGTATGTGTGACGACCAAGAATAGCCATTACAGCAAATATTGTTTTTGCCATTGAAATCAACTTGGTACCCTGGCTAAGGAGCTTGGACTTCATTGCAGAAGTTGCAGGAGTATAGTTTGAATCCAAGTCTCTCCAACGGCAAAGTCTGTTCTTAATAATATTTCACCCTCCCCCCGCTTCTCAATTCATTTTTCATTTGCACATCCTTTTCACTGAGCATTCTGTGCTTGTCTGAAACATTACATGACTAAACAATCTGCACATCTGTGCATCGAGAAAACTCAGTTTACTCAGTTGCTTGGGTCACATACATGCAAAGTCTCTTGCTCCTCCACTATAAAGGTTAAATGAGAGGCAGAGGGATTGTGTTTTCCAATGACTCCTGTCACCCTGTAGACAATTGGCAGCAGGAGAGCAGCAGCTGCCACACTCGTCAGATATCTGTCTATTTAAAGTTCAAAGAGGAACAGGATAACAATAAGGAAGAAAGACGTGTGGCCTTGACTAAGCCACCCAACAATAGAAACAATGGCTGAAAAAGGTAAGCTGTAAGGCATGGGGGTTTCTTGGCAAAAGCAGCTTTCAGACTAGTTTGTTTTGTTCCTTAGTATTTGGATCCTGAGGAATTGTAGGGTCTCTGTTAAAGAACCATTCAACCACATGCTTTAGTGTGGCTGCAAGAAGGCATTAAAAATGCAGTTTTTGGACCATGTCTCTAGGATGAATAATTTTTAAATAATCAGTGAGACAATAAAATCATGATCCCTTTTTGGAAAGGTGAGTTACAAACTACTTATTTTCTCATTACTGAACTAGATCTGAGATTTTGAGGGTTGTTGGACCAGAAGTAAGAAAGTTGAGTTCTGTGTCAGGTCTGCAGAGCGGCCGTGTGAGTTCAGAGGTGTGCACCCACTTCTTTGAGTCTATGTTATGAGTGTGAATGAGAATATCTCTGATATGTTTCATAACTGAATTAATTTTCAAATTTGTAAACATTATTTAATATTTATATGCTTATATAAAATATGACAAAATAGACTGAATATACTGTTGTCTAAGACGCAGTCACATGAGAATTTTTGCTTTCAACTCTGACAAAAACCCTGTGACACATGCATATGTTATCACCTCCATCTCCCAGCTAGGGAAACTGAGATTGTGAGGTTTAATACATGTCCATGGTCACTAGGGAGTGGTAGCATCAGGCATTGCATCTGGGCAGTGTTGCTTTACAGTGAGGTACCCTTAAGAAAGCTCCCAGTGGTAGCCAGTTTGGTAAGCTTGGAACTGACAAACATTAAAACATGCTGAAAAGCCCGTTGCATTTAAAGTGAAGTTTTGGAAAATACATTGGGTTTCATGTATTACCATTTCCAAATGGTACTTCAAATTATGGTAAAAATGAAAATATTGGTGTTAAAAGATGATCAATGCAGCCTGATGCAGTGGCATATGCCTGTCATCCCAGCACTCAGGGAGGGGAGGCAGAGGCAGGCAGATCTCTGAGTTTAAGGCCACCGTGGTCTACAATGTTAGTCCAGGACAGCAAAGGCTACACAGAAAAACCCTGTATCAAAACAAACAAGCAAACAAATAAACAAACAAACAAACCACACACACACACACAAAAAAAAAAACCAAAGAAAAAAAGATCAATGCAGTTATACTTGGTTAAAATACACAGACATCTGCTTTTGTCTTACAATGCATAGCAAATAAAGGGATATTTACTGTTAGAGCTCAATGACATGCAAATTTTATTAAAACATGTTTAATAAAATTTTATTAAAATACATTTGCATTAAACATTTATACTTAATTGGAATATTTATGAATTTTCAAGTTCATTGAAATTGACAGAAATATTATATCATTTACAATAATTAAAATAAATACTCATGTTCTTTCACTCTAATGGTATGTTAATTCACAACAAATTCTTACTTCCAAATGAGACTGAGGTTTGTCGCATAATGTTTTCTTTACTCTTAAAGCAACAGCACATGGCAGATAAAGAGGAGGTTTCTCCTTCACTGCATTATGCCTTGTTCAAGCTCACAATTCAGAGGAGCAAGGAAAGCCCGTTTTGTCAGATTAAAGAGATTTCAACATTTTATGAAAAACCTTGAAATGATTAAAATTCATTTAAACTTCAGAAAGTTGGGTATTATGAAAGAACCTTCTAAATTTAGAAGTACTGCATTCCTGATAATTTTATTTTAACAGAATTAACAACCCTTCACCCTCGGAGTGATGGAAAAGGTAATTGGACTGCAGTGGCTAAGAACACCCATTCTCTTTCTTAGCTAATGTCATATGATCTCATTGTGATCTCCAATTAAGAGTATGTCTTGGTCCTTGACCCAGAGAGACTACTTCTATGAGATGTCCTTCTGTGTTGCTTTTTGAACCTTTGTGTGGGGTATGTGCACGTGTGTTTCCTGAGTGAACAAGATCGAGACACAATGAGTATCGCAGAGAGCCATGTGTATAAATGACTTTTCTACAGACCCAGTACAAGCAGGAGATGCAGGAAGCATCACACAAGTGTCTCTCGTGTGTGTTGGATTATTATTGCCCATACAGTCAAGGCTCAGTGATGGTGGTGACAGTGAATAGTTTTAGAGAAATCACTTTTTGATGATTATATAATATTCCTGTGAAATTCAAGCTTAAAGTTGGTTATTGAGAGAATTAAGAGAATTAAGAATAATTCTCAAAACAATCTAATCTTGTACATTATGAGTAATGCATTTTAGTAGGAATTACCTCACAGTTATATTGGATTGCTGCTATGTAAACAGAGGTGAGACCCATCACTGAACAAACTCATGAGTGTGTTCAGTATACACTAAACACGGGCACAGTGGTTCAAGTTTACAAAGCTTTGCACACCCTGTATCCTTTGACTGTGGAAGCAACCAAGAGGGGGAAACTGCAAGTCCTACTGCTCAGCTGAAAGCTTCAAGCTCAAAACTGCACAGGGTCACAGAACTGTACAACAGTGACCCTTGCTTTGACACCAAGAATTCTAATTTAAATATCCATGGCTTATAAATTAGTTGCTGGGTGTCTTCTGAAGAAAACATGCATATGTGAGCCTGATTAGAGCACACTTTTTCTTAGGTCACCAGAGATCTTTCATTGTTTTGCTTTTATCAAATTTCATGTTGAAAGGATGTGTTAATGGTCTCCATTGCTTTTAAGCAGAGTCCACATCGCATCGCCTCCTGGTTCCCATTCTTCTCCTGGTTGGATGGATCGTAGGCTGTATCATAGTGGTTTACATCGTCTTCTCCTAGGAAAGTAAGGATTCTGATATTGAATCTTTGTTTGTGGTATACTTGTTCTAGAATTGATCTTTTCTCTGTTTTTTACTAACGAATTATTTTGTCTTTCAGGCAAGGAACCTTCTAACTGACACCGTTTAGAAGAACTAAGAAAGACAGGAGTACAGCTGATGATTAAAGGTGTCTCATATTAAATAGTTGCAATGTTTCCTATCTTTTGGAAGCTAGAACTTGTTTGCATAAGAATATCTTAGGACCTTAAGAACTTGTTTGAAATTACAGAAAAAAAAATAAAAGAAACTCATGCAAATTTCTGTGCCAAGAAAGTAGGAAAAATATGCTTAATTATGGCTAAAATCACATTAAACAATACTGTTGAATATAATAATTCAGTTAGACTAGAAAATGTTTTGTAGCCTTATTCCAAAATTTATAAATAGACTGAAGAAAAGACAATAAACAGAGGACAAATGGCAACTGAAACATTTTGGTCTTACTGGTGGCTTACAATGACAAATGTAATTTAAACCATACTGAGAACCATTGCTTCCAGTTGTGTAACAAATAAAAAGGTCTGACGCATTTGTGTTGGTAAGGCTGTGGGAAAGAAGCACTCTCATACACTGTCTTTGCAAATTGAAATAGAATATTTTGTTGATATTTGCTTTTTAGAGGCCATCATCTGGTGTTTTCCAGGTTGGATTCAAGGAATCCAACAGCTAGGTATAACATTCTGGGGCATATTTGGAAGTTTGTCTCTTCCAGAATTTGTATGTTTATTTTGAGCCAGTTATCTGTTTTCAAAGAATATGTCAGTTTCCACAAATGTAGCAGCAAAAAAAAAAAAAAAAGACACTAGGTCTGTCTTGGGCTTTTGAAAACCTCAAAGGAAAAAAAAAAAAAGAAAGAAAGAAAGAAAAAAGAAAAGAAAAGCTCAAAGCCCACCTCTAGTGACACACTTCTTCCATGAAGGCTATAAGTACTAATTTTTCCACCTTGTTACTCCAAGATGACCAAGTATTCAAATATAAGAGCCTATGAAGGCCATTATTATTCAAACAACCACAGTAATTTAATCTAAAAAAGAAAATAAACCTTTCAAATGTTTTAAAACACAGATATATGTGTGTGTGTGTGTGTGAGTGTGTGTGTGTGTCTTATGGGCTAGACAACATAAAACCACATTCAGCTGTGTGACATGAAAACACCTTTAATCTAAGCACTTAGGAGACAAAGGTAGGCAAATTTCTGTAAGTTTTAGACTAGACAGGGATAAACAGTGAGACCCTGTTTAAAAAAAAAAATAAAAGAAAACAACCATTCCACAAACAAACAAATAAAAGCTCAACTTAAAATAAAACCTGAGAAAAACTAAACAAAAAAACCCGCATGCGGTGGTCCTTTTCAAGCAATAATATTTATAAAGTTGGTTTGAAAGCCAGACTGTCATTATAAATGTCAAATAAATGTACTTGGTAGTATTGAATTTGCACATCAAATATTAGCACGGATCCACTACTTATTTTTCTTCTTCTGAAAAGAGACTACCCTAGCTCTGCTGTCTGAGATCTACTAAAGAAGAAGTCCCCTACTTCACAGGGTCTGAGAGTACTGCCTGCATTCAGAGGAGCCAGGGCCTGTGCCCTAGTTTGAGGTGGGAAATCCACGAAATGACTTGTGTGAGGATGCATCTACAGATCAGTTTAACAGCACTGCAAGTGTTCAAACAAAGAACGTGTACCTCCTTTTGGGGTGAAAATACACAAAGACACTGAGGAAGTATCTTTGCCAAAACTTAAGCAAAGAAAGTTCTGATCCAACTATAAGTGTTCAAAAGAAGACTGAAAGGACTGGGTACATGGAGAACCATACAGAACACACAAGCCTGCTTTTCCAGCAAATAACCGATGCTGAAGCTCTGTTTGTTACAGCCAAATCTTGAGAATGGGACACACACACACACACACACACACACACACACACACACACACACTGCAGTATTATTTAGCCACAAGGAAGAGCAAACTTACGTCATTTGTAAGAAAATGGATAGAACTGGAGATCATGTAACTGACACAAGCCAGATTTAGAAAGAATAATATCATACATTTCGTCATATGTATGGAATCTAAATGTAAATTCATAAATAAAAGACATAGGACCAGGGAAACGGCTCAGCCGATAAAGGTTCTTGCTGGCGAGCCTGATGACCATCTTGATCCCTGGGACTCACCTGGTGGAAGGAAAGAGCTTACTTTTTCAATTTGCCCTCTGATCTCCAAATCACGCCATGACATATGCCCCTACATATGTAATATATAGAATATATGATATGCCATATTATATACTCAAACACACACACACACACACACACACACACACACACACACACACACACACACACACATAATGTTAAAAAATAAGGAGAATCTCTCCTTTGCTCCACCATTGTGTGCCACAATTCTGCCTAGGCTTTTTGTCTTCTCCAGAGATTCTCAGAATTAAAGTGATTGCTGGCCAAGAAACAAAAGCAAATTTGTCCTATTCTCCATAGGATTAGCATGGAAACTAGTACAAAATCAGGTACAACTCCTAGAGAAGATACTGAAGGAAAATGAAGACTTCTTTGTCTGTAGTCTGTAGCGTGTAGGACTCACATACTATGGCTAGACAGGCTTTATGCTGAATGATGGTCGTCAGTCCTACGAGAGGAGCGCAATGTTTTTAACCTCAGAAGATTGGTTGTACTTAAATTAGGGATCTAATTTGCTATTATCTCTTCCACATGAGCTAATTGGTTTTTTGTTAAGCGATAAAGTATATAGAACATTAAATAAATAAAGACATGAGAGTAGAAAAGGAGTATTTGAGTAGAGGAGCAAAGATGGAGACAGGAGAAGGTCACAGGAGATTGTGTATGACCGAAGTATACTATATATTTGTATGACTATGTCTTGATGAAGCACATTATTTTATAATTTTAATTTTTTTTAATTTTTAAAAATTTAAAAAAAATTTTAAAATTAAAAAAAAATTTTTAATAATAACATACACGAATAAAGTATTTTTCCATAAGCAAAAAGTAAGAAAATCTCAGGTACTCTCCCACCTCCTCCTGCCGCCCCTCCCCCCAAAAATAATAAAGAAGAAAGGGAAAGAAAAGGAGAGGGATAATAAGAAATGTTTCCAGAACATAAGGCTATCAGGTGAGTGCTGGGGGGTAGACAGATTCCACAAACACATTTTATATTTCTGTGATAAAGACACTGGGTAATTATTGGTAATTTTCCTCACTATGTTAGTAACTGGCAACAGGAAATCAATCTGACAGAACTCAAGAAGAATTCCCTGCTGGGGAGGTGAGAGGGGTTAGCTGAAATCATCTCCACCGAAGATTAACTGAAGAATAAAGGCAGTGTGTATAAGATGGGCAAAATGTTGATATTTGTTGATGCCAAGTGATGGGTTTTTGGAGATTTATTATACCTTTTGACCTAACCGGTATTTTAAAACATTTTTGTGCTTGTTTCTTTTTTTCCTCCCAATGTGACTGTTATGAGCTACCATTTATGCAAACAATACATTAGAATAAAGTAACATAAAGCTAGATATAGCTGAATTCCTGAATCTCATTCCCTAAAGATTTTAACTAGACAATTGTGTAATTGGGCCAGACTTCTACATTTAAAAAAATTGCCAAAGATTCTTGCTTAATATTTGAAATTTTGGTTTAGATAAGTATCCCTCAGACGTCTGGGATCCTCAATGCCCCATGGCCCCAGGGAGCCTTAAGAACATGGAGGGTATGGTCATATTCCCAGAGTTTCTGATGCGGAAGAGCTGGGTGGGGTTCTGAGAACTAATTGTCTATCACAGTTTTGGTGATGGGGCCTGGGTAAATGCCACTGCTGAGAGAGCTCTGCTTTTTCCTCATGGCTGCAGCATTCTCTTCCATTCAGTTACCTTTTCTATGGAAACCAGTTTTTCTTACCAAAACCCTAGAGAACAATTTTGCTTTATGATTCTTGTCTTTCCAACTTTATTAAATACTTCAATATGTCATCCAAATACTAACCTATTGAAAGTCATATTTAGAGAATTTATACAGAAAATGCACGTCAAATTAGACTCGACTGTGTCCTTGAATGGCCTGGCCTAATTTTTCATTTTCTCCAGAATCACATGTTTGCTGGGGCTGCCTCTTCTGGACTCGTGGACAGTGGCTGCTAACTGTGTGAATTAGTTGGTGTCTCCCCGCGAGCTGGAATGTTGTCACTGTGGTGTATGTACACCAAGGAGGCCATTACCTTACACTGGACCTTGTTTGTGCTAGGTGTGTACTAATACATTTACCAGCTCCTCACGACGTGCATCGGTTTGACTTGTGTGTTGCACATTTAGGCATGCCAGGGCTTCAAGATGCCACTTATGTTTTTCTTAACAGTCTACTGGGCTGGTTAAAATGATACTTCTCCATTTTCTTGAATATTTTTTTTTTGTGTGTGTGTGTGTGTGTGTGTGTGTGTGTGTGTGTGTGTGTGTGTGTGACAGGGCTCTTGAGTTTTATTTATTTTTTTGAGACAGGGTCGTGTAGTCCAGGTTGGCTTCAAACTTGATATGCAGCTAAAGGGAGATCTTGAGCTTCTAATTCTGTTGCCTCCATCCTGCGTGCTGGGATTAAGGCAGGCATCACAATGCCTGAGTTGTGAAGTTCTTCAAGTCCAGTCCAGGCTTTGTGCATGCTAGGTAAGCCCTCTCCCAACCGAGCTACATCTCCAGCTCCTGTGTGTACAGACATCTAGTGAAAAATCTGCGAAAGCTATGGACCCACAAAAAACGCCACACGTTTAAGCAGACCTGTGGGTGCAACGTCAATGTTCTCACAGATCTGACATTTTCTGACGACACCTCAATTTACACACTACACCTCCCCTGGACGTCTTGGAGCTTCACAATGTGGCTTTCATTTTACTTGGAGTTAAAAAATCTTACTAATTAGCTGTCTTCCTAGGTTGAGATCATGTTTTTATTTTATTTTTCAATAATTTTATTTTATGTGTGTGGAGGTCAGAGGACAACTTGGGGAACTTGGTCCTTCCTTCCAGCACCTGGGTCCTGAGACTTGAACTCAGGTTATCAGGCTTGGCAACTATTGTCATTACCCACTGAATCTTCTTATATAGCCCTTCGTTTACTTCCCCTTATGAGCGAATATTTTTTTTTAATTTTTTAAAACTTTAGTATTTTTTGTATGTGTTACAAAGCTCTTTAAAGGACCAAATTAATACATTCTTTTTAAACAATGCATATTAACATCCACAAACAAGACATGAGCAATCACTGGTTCTTTTAAATTTAATTGTGTAAATTCTCCCCAACTTCTCAGGTTACTTTAAGTGTTACAGCTCTGAGAAGAAAGGATCCCCAAGTGGAAGCATTGCATCTCTAAAGGAAAAGGTATCCCAGAGTACCACAAAGTTACACCTCAGAACAATCCTGACAGAAGAGATGTAGTGGGCTAGTGGGTGGGACACAATAGTGGGAGAGACACCTCTGCTCAGGTGAGAAGCTGGGAACTGAGCAGGTGGCAGGGTTTATGTAGGGTTTCTCAGGGGAGCAATTTCCCAAGGTAGAGGAGATTGGAGGGATTTCAAGTCCCAACCTAGGATGGGCCTGGAGATTGGTGAGATTTTTGAGCTTGGGATTTGGTGGGTTTTTGAGCTCAGGAATTGGTAGGTTTTGGTGGGTTTTATTTTTAAAAATATTATTTGGGAGCTGGAGAGATGGCTCAGCAGTTAAGAGCACTTATTGCTGTGCCAGAGTGTTCAATTTCCAGCACTCACATGATAGCTCAAAATGTCTCTTCCACGAGAGCCTATAGACCCTTCTGGCCTTTGCAGGCATCAGGTGAGCATGTGATGCACAGACACACATGCAAGAAAAAACAGCCAGACACATAAAATAAAATAGTAATAACTTAAAAATAGTATTTAAAGCCGGACGTGGTAGTTCATGCCTTTAATCCCAGCACTCGGGAGGCAGAGGCAGGAGGATCAATGTGAGTTCGAGGCCAGCCTGGTCTACAAAGTGAGTCCAGGAGAGCCAAGGCTACACAGAGAAACCCTGTCTCGGAAAACAAAAAAAGTATTTAAATATTTATTATTATTATTTTAAATTATATGTGTGTATATGGGTGTGCACATGTGAATATGAGAACCTGTTGAAGCCAGTTTCCCAGAGAACTGGAGTTACAGGTGGTTGTGGGCCACCTGGTTTGGATGCCAGGGCTTAAACTTGGATCCTGTATAAGACTGAACACGTTCTTAACTGAGGAGCCATTTCTCTAAGTTCTCAAAAGTAACGTTTACTAAAAAAAATATCTACTTAATGAGTAAATAATTTAAAAAATAATATAATAAAACCAATTAATATTTTTATTATCTCATATACTTAAATGTTTAAAATTTATTCTCAGCAATTTCAAGGACATAATATCTTGTTGCTAGCTATAGCCATTATGCTATAAATAGACCCTTTGAATTTATTCAATAAATGTTAGAAATGTTTGGGGAAAGAGGAATAGTTGTTCACTGTTGGTGAATTAAAAATTGATGCAGCCACTATCGAAATGACTGTGTCATTTCTTTAAAAAACTAGAGGTAGAAAGAATAGCCATCTTACCCAGATATGTAGTTTCTGGACGTATCCCTCAATGTCCTACTACACAGATATATGCTCATCTACCTTTGCTGATAGCCTGTTTATAATAACTAGGAGAGGAATCAACCTAGATGTCTATCAGCTGATGGACTGCTAATGAAAATGTGGCACACACAAACAAGGAAAATTTATTCAGTTGCATAGAAATATGCATTGTAAGGTTTGCAGGCAAAGGGATGGAACTAGAAAATATTACACTGAATGAGGTAACCAAGGGTCCAGAAAGACAAACTTCATGTGTTCTCTCTCATACTTGTGTCCTAACATTAAACCTTTAGCTTTCTGTGTTTAACTTGGAGTACCCATAGAAGCCAGCGAAGTAGGAAAGTGCCATTGTCATGCCTAAGAGACAGGGATAGCAGAGCATACATGCTGTGAAAATAGAGTGTGGGAATATTAGAGGTGAAAAGTTTAATCAGGGATAAAGTGGTGGCATTGAGGAGTTGAGGGTTGGGGAGATGGATGGTCATCCTAAAGGAGCGGTACATAAAAAAGCTGACTGCAAAGTAAGAAAAGAGGAAGACAGGAAGAAAGAGAGAGGGAGGGAAGGAGAGAGGGAGGGAGAGAAGGAAGGAAGGGAAGAAGGAAGGAAGGGAAGAAGGAGGGAGGGAGGGAAGGAAGGAGGGGAAGAAGAAAGGGAAAGAAGAAAAACAAAGAAAGAAAAGAAAGAGGAAACTTAGAGACACATAAATGCAGACAGGCAGAGACATAGGAGGGAGATATTCGTCAGGGCTGGGTGATGTTGCGTCTCAAAGCCATGTAATTAAATAAAAACCCCAGCATCACACGAGGGACACCTCCTTATCAGACGTTAGTCATAGAGGCCCCAGAGAATCCCAAGAGAACACAGGCTCTTGGTTGAAGCAACTTAAGATCAGACTTCTTAGAGAAGCAATTACTGATTTTCTAATGATAAGTTCAGACAATGATTACATGTTGGTCTCATTGCACACAAAATCTTGTGTTTTTAATTTTTTTTTTTTACAAACTTTATCTTGCTTCTCAGAAAGCAGATAATAATAGCTGAAAGAAGATTACAATGAATTGGCCACTTCTTAATGTCATATTCATTACCAGCCTTACAGGGTCCAAACACCCCCACTCTCTATTTCTTCCTCCCCCTCTCAAATATTTATTGGATATTGGAGCTGCAAATGATTGCATTCCTTATTCCCTGCATTATTATACAAAACATAAAAGCCACTTGAAAGCTTTTTCTTCTTCTCTGTGCCTGGGGAAAGAGATAAATTCCAATGAATTTTGAAGTGTTTAGTGAAATTCTTCATGAACTGCCAGGCCTCATAGAGCTGAAGAAAAAAAAAAAAATAACTACTCCAGAGGACAGACTTCTGCTCATAAACAGAAATGGCATTATCAAGTGATTTCTGCCTATAGATAAAAAAAAAACTTAAATTTCTGTCATTTTAAAAGTAGGTTATTTTGTTCTATTTATGTACTCCAAACTCTTCTTTTTGTGTGGTGCAGTTTCTGAAGCATTCACTTCTCTCATTTTGTTTTCTTTCCCTTTCTACTTGGGGTGGGGATTTCTTGTTAAGACATAAGTGTACATTAGCCTGAGGTTTCCCTAGAGCAAAGAGTAGCCACAGCACGTAAGTAATATTTTCAGCTGGTAATTCCCCAGCGAATGATTTGGATGGAGAGTTAAAATTTTTATTTCATTTTCCTTTGGAAATGATTTTTGCTTTGAAAGAGGGTTATGATTTCCTATAAACCTTCCAGCAAACCATGAATAGGTACAGACTCATGGTTTACATAGAAGGGTAGAGATATTCCAGGATTTAGGGACATTGATTATCCTGGATTTTGGTCCACTTTCAGCCATTTTTTTTTCTGCTGGAAGGATAGCCCTGCACATGCTCAAAACTCCAGATATGCATCTGAAAGGCTCATTTTTGGAGCTTATGTCATGAAGACAGGATGATGAGATAGGATACTGATTGCAATCCTAGTCCTGAATAAAATAGGGTCATTGGGAAACCATTCTGATCTGTAGGTTACTTGCTCTTAAAAATTGGTTTAGAAATAGAGAATAAATGGAAATAGGACTTTTAGTGTTTTGCATCCAGTGTGCACCAAATATCAGAAATTGGTGTGTTGTGCATTTTTCTGATCTCTATTACTGGAGATGTGCTCGGCATGAGAGGCACTTTGTCTTAGAAAGCACAGTGCCTTAGTCTCATAAACACAGTAGCCTCAGGAGGATGCTTTAGATAGTGTGTATCTTCTTTATCTGTCTTTGCAAAGGTAAGCGCTTTATTGGAACTCGCTGACAATAACAGTAATGGATTCCATGGGAGTCAGAGTACATTGCCTCTTCAAGGGTGAGCCAACCTCATTCACTTCTGTTTTCCTCTTTCTTCCTGTTATTTTTATTATTTCCTTTCATTATACTTTCTGTTCTCAAACCATATGTAAGGAACACTTTCATAGTTTCAGTCCTGTGGACTGAATAATCTGAATAATGGGATCCATTTAATAATGCTTTCTCTGGGTCTGAGGAAATGGATTAAGGGAATGCAAGTGTAAGGAGCAGAGTTCAGATCCCCAGAAACCCAAATAAATGTCAGGTGGGTGTGGCAGCCTGCTTGTGATTCCAAACTGAGAAGTCAGAGACGGGGGGGGGGGGGGTGCGGGGGGGGGGCAGAGTAAGCTGGCTAGCAACTCCAGTTACATCATCAACTTTACCTGAGAGACTGCTTCAATGAGTCAGGTGAAAGTGCGATCAAATTCGGACCTCCACAGGCTGCTGCTGGCCAGCGCTGCACAGCGGCATGGACTTCTGAAAGGTGAGATTTTAAAGAAAGGAGAAATTCTCTGTGGAGACCAACAGACAAGTCCATACAATTTTAATTTCTTTATAAAGTAATTTAAGAGTTATTTAAATGGAACTTATTGCAAATAAAGTCTTAGTACCAAATTTTTGGAAATCCATAAATAAAATTTAGAGTGATGTAGAAGATGTGTAAAAAAAAAAGTTGTTTGAATAGGCAGGCCTTCTAAATAGAGTAGAGCAACTTTGGAGACCTGCCCCCCCCCCCCCCCCGACCCCACCCCCGGCTCCCGCCAGACTGCATTGGATGGCAGTGTAGTTTGGGACACTTATTTACAAAAATAATACATAGCACACAGATTTCTGATTTGATTGGGTCAAGCAATGATGAACTTTCTAGTAAAGCATAAATTAAAATTCAGGTATGGCAGGCCAAACACAGACAAAGCACATGCTAAGTCGAGCTAACTGCCATGTGATGGACGAGCTCTGAACCTTTGTCTCCACGTCATTTCCAACCATCACAAATCAGGTGACATCTAAGGGTTTGTAGCTGAGTTGGTGCTTACATCTTTCCTTGGTAGCATGGAAAGCACTTTCCAGGACCATGAATACACATCCAGTACCATGAATCTATGTGGATAAAGGCTCAAGGTAGGCAATATCTGAGATTCCCTTGTTTATTGAGTTGCTTAGGTGTTGTCTTCAGCAATAGGGCCTCACTGGCCGTTTGTGACAAACTCCCAATATTCTTGGCAGTAGCCTGGGCTGTTTGGATGTTCCCTTGGGACCATTTTGGCCAACAACTTGATTAGATGAAACCCATTCCTGGTACTGGAAACTTCACTTGGTGATGAGGGATGTCCAGCTGGGGCTCTATCTTTCCCCCATGTTTGGTGACTTATTCCTTCTTTTTGCCTCCTTCTTCCCCCTTTCTCTCCCTGTTTGATCTGCCAATTTCAGCCCACCCCCATCCATAACTATTCAATTTCTTTTTTTCAGTTAAAATTTTTTTTTAATTTATAATAATTTATTCAGATGACATCCTGATTGTTATCCTCTCCCTTGTATCTTCCCATTTTCACCCTCCATTCCACTTCTGCCCTATTCCTCTCCCCTAGACCTCTGACAGAAGGGGACCTCCTCCCTCATCATATGACCACAACCTATCAGGTCTCATCTGGATAGCCTGCTTCCCCTTCTTCTGTGTGCCTCCCCACCAAGGGGAAGTGGTCAAATCCAGGGCACCAAAGTTCATGTCATAGTCCTCCCTCTCCCCACAACCATGGAAAATAAGCAGTCCATTGCCTAGATCTGAACAGGGGTCTAGGTTTACTACATGCCTTGTCCTTGGTTGGTGTAACAGCTTGTGCAGGCACCCCTGGGTCCCTATCTGCTGGCCTTAAGGGTTTTCTTGTGGGGCTCCTGAACCCTCTGGGTCCTTCCATGCCCCACAATTTTCCATACCACTCACACTAGGAGTCCAGCAGCAAGTCACACCATCTGTCCCTATTCGCTGCTGGGTGAAGTCTCTCAGAGGGCACCTATATTGGGCTAATATCCACTTATAAGTGAGTATATACCATGTGTGCCTTTCTGAGTCTGAGTTTCCTCAGGATGATTTTTTTCTTTTTAAAATTTTAAAAAATTATTTAATTAATTTATTCATATGACATCTCAATTGTTTTCCCCTCACCAGTATCCACCCATTCCTCCTCCCTCCCACTTTCACCTTCTTCCCCTTCCCTAGGTCTATGACTGAGGTGGACCTCCTCCCCCACTATATGGTCAAGTCTCATCTTGGTAGCCTGCTTATCTTTCCTCTGAGTGCCACCAGGCCTCCCCATCATGGGGAAGTGATCAAATACAAGCCACCAGAGTTCATTTCAGAGTCAGTCCCCACTCTCCACATAACTGTGGGGAATGTCCTGTCTATTAACTAGATCTGAGTAGGGGTTCAATGTTTATTGCATGTATTGTCTCTGGTTGGTGCAGTAGTTTGGGCAGACCCTCCTCCCCTAGGGTTCAGATCCACCCGTCATAATGTTCTTCTTGTAGGTTTCTAGGACCCTCTGGGCCCTTCTATTTTCCCATTCTCCCATACTTATCTCACCTAGGGTCCCAATATGATGTCCTCACATCTATTCCAATCTCCTGGTAAGTGAAGAATTTCATTGGACATCCCCTTTGGGCTAGTGTCCAATTATAAGTGAGTATATACCGTATGAGTCTTTCTGGGTTAACTTCTGGGTTAACTCACTCAGTATGATCATTTCTAGTTCCATCCATCTGTCCACAAATTTCATGATTTCCTTGTTTTTAGTAGCTGATTAGTATTCCATAGTGTAAATGTACCACAGTTTCTTTATCCATTCTTCGACTGAGGGCCAGTTAGGTCGTTTCCAGATTCTGGCTATTATGAATAAGGCCACTATGAACATCGCTGAGCATATGTCCTTGTTGTGTGGTGGAGCATTTCCTGGGTATATTCCAAGGAGTGGAATACCTGGGTTTTGAGGTAGCCCTAGTTCCATCCATTTTCCTGCAAATTTCAAGATTTCTTTGTTTTTAATAGCTGAGCAGTATTTCATTGTGTAAATCTACCAGAATTTCTTTATCCATTCTTTGGTTGAGAGTCATCTAGGTTGTTTACAGATTCTGGCTATTACAAATAAGGCTACTATGAACATAGCTGAGCAAATGTCCCTGTTGTATAGTGGAGCATCTTTCAGGTATATGGCCAGGAGTGGTATAGCTGGGCCTTGAATAGCTCTATATTCTAAATTTTCTGAGAAAGCACCAGACTGAGTTCCAAAGTGGCTTGTCCAAGCTTGTGCTCCCACCAGCAATGGAAAAGTGTTTCCCATTCTCCACATCCTTGCCAGCATGTGCTGCCACTTGAATTTATGATCTTAGCCATTCTGACTCGTGTAGGATGAAATCTTAAGAGTCGTTTTGATTTGTATTTCACTGATGACTAGGAAAGTTGACATTTCTTTAAGTGCTTCTTGGCCATTAGCGTTTCCTCTGTTGAGACTTCTTTGTTTAGCTCTGTACCCAATTTTTAAATTGTATTATTTGGTGCCTAATTTCTTGAGTTCTTCATATATTTTAGATATTATCCCTCTGTCAGATGTAGGCTTGGTGAACAGCTTTTCCCATTCTGTAGGCTGCCATTTTGTTATATTGACAGTGTCTTTTGTCTTACAGAGAATTTTCAGTTTCATGCTGTCCCATTTATTAATTGTTGATGCTAGTGCCTCAGGTGTTCATGTTCTGTTCAGGAAGTTGTCTCCTGAACCAATGAGTTGAAGGCTATCACTCAATTTCCCTTCTGTCATACTTACTGTATCTTGTTTTATGTTTCAGTCTTTGATCCACTTAGATTTGAGTTTTGTACAGAGTGATAACTATGGATCTGTTTGCATTCTTCTACATGCAGACATCCAGTTAGACTAGCACCATTTATTGAAGATGCCTTCTTTTTTTCTGTTGTATTCTTTTGACTTTTTTTTGGTCAAAAATCAGGTGTTTGCAGGTATAGAACTTATTTCTGGGACTTCAACTAAATTCCATTGATCAACCTGTCTGTTGTTATGCTCATACCAGGTGGCTTTTCTTTATTACTGCTGCTCTGTAGTACAGCTTGTGATCAGGGATGGTGATAACCTCCAGAAGTTCTCTTATTGTACAGGATTGTTTTAGCTATCCTGAGTTTTTAACATTTCCATATGAAGTTGACAATTGATCTTTCATGTTCTGTAAGGAATTGTGTTGGAATTTTGATGGGATTTGCACTGAATTTGTAGTTTGTTTTGGTATGATGGCCATTTTTACTGTTAATCTTACTGATCCTTGAGCATGGAAGATCTTTCCATCTTCTGATATCTTCTTCAGTTTCTTTCTTCAGAGACTTGAAATTCTTGTCATACAGGTGTTTCACTTTCTCAGTTAGTGTTACACTAAGATACTTTATATTATTTGTGGCTACTGAGAAAGTTGTTGTTTCCCTAATTTCTTTCTCAGCCCATTTATCATTTGTATAAAGGAAGGCTATTAATTTTTTTGAGTTAATATTATATCCAGCCACTTTGCTAAAGGTGATTATCAGTTCTAGGGGTTCCTTGGTAGAATTTTGGGGGTCACTTATGTAGATATAAGTCCTACCAACTGCAAATAGTGATACTTTTATTTCTTCCTTTCTAATTTGCATCTCCTTGATCTCCTTTAGTTGTCTTATTGCTCTGGTTAGAACTTCAAGTACTATACTGAAAAGGTATGGAGAGAGTGGCAGTCTTGTCTTGACCCCGATTTTAATGGAATTGCCTTAACTTTCTTTCCATTTAATTTGATGTTGGCTATTGTCTTGCTGTTTGTTTTGTTTGTTTTGTGACTTGTATCCCTGATATCACCAAGATTTTTACCATGAAGACCTATTGGATTTTCTTAAAGCTTTTTCCAGCATGTAATGAGATGATAATGTTTTTTTCAGTTTGTTTACATGGTGGATTCCATTGAATGATTTTTGTATATTGAACCATCCTTGCATCCCTGAGATGAAGCCTACTTGGATCATGATAAATAATGTTTTTTATTTTATTGAATATGTTTACATTAATGTTCATGAGGGAAATTGGTCTGAAACTCTCTTTGTCAAATTTTTGTATGGTTCAGGTGTCAAGGTAACTGTGGCTTCATAGAATAAAGTTTTGCAAGGTTCCTTCTGTTGGTATTTTATGAAATAGTTTGGGGAGCGTTAGTATTAGCTCTTCTTTGGAAATCTGGTAGAATTCTGCACTAAAACCATCTGTCCCTGAGCTTTTTTTGGTTAGGAGACGTTTAATAGTTGCTTCTATTTCCTTGTGGGTTATAGGACTACTTAAATTGTTTACCAGATCTTGATTTAACTTTCATAAGTGACTTCTATCAAGAAAATAATCCATTTCATTTAGATTCTTAAATTTTGTGGAGTATAGACTTTTGAAGTAAGACCTGATGATTCCTAGGGTTTCCTCACTGTCTGTTGTGCCCCCTTTTCATTTTTGAATTTGTTAATTTAGGTACTGTCTTTCTGCCTTTTAGTTAGCTTGGCTAAGGTTTTTTCTTTTCTTTTTTTAAAATCTTGTTGATTTTCTCAAAGAACCACCTCTTGACTTCATTGATTCCTTGTATTGTTCTCTTTGTTTCTGATTTATTGATTTCAGCCCTGAGTTTGATTATTTTCCTACTGTTTATTACTCTCTGTGTTTGCTTTTTTTGTTTTATAGCTTCCACGTGTACTTTTAAATTGCTTGTAGGAGATCTCTCCAATTTCTTTATAAAAGTATGTAGTGTTATGATCTTTCCTATTAGCAGTGCTTTCATTGTGCCCATAACTTTAGGTATGTTGTACATTCATTTTCACTGAATTCTAGAAAGTCTTTAATTTCTTTCTTTATTTCTTCCTTGACCCAGTGGTCAATCTATAGAGAGTTGTTCAGCTCCTATGAGTTTACAGGGTTTCTGTTGTTTATGCTGTTGTTGAAGTCAAACTTTAATCCATGATAAGATACAAGGAGTTATTTCAAGTTTTTCTTGTATCTGTTGAGGTTTGCTTTGTGACTGACTATATGATCAGTTTTGGAGAAGGTTCCATGAGAAGGTTCCAAGAAGTTTTTTTTTGTTTGTTTGTTTGTTTTTGGGTGAAATATTTTGTAGATATCTGTTAGATCCATTTGATTCATAACATTGTTTAATTTCACTATTTGTCTGTTTAGTTTTTGTCTCAATGTCCTGTCCATTGGTGAGAGTGGGTTATTGAAGTCTTCCACTATTAGAGTTTGAGGTTTGATGTGTGATTTAAACTTTAGTGATGCTTCTTTTAAGGATGTTGGTATCCTTGTATTTGGGGCACAGATACTCAGAGTTGAGACATCATCTTGGTAGGCTTTTTCTTTGATGAATATGGAGTGTCTTTTTCCATCATTTTAATTAATTTTGGTTGGAAGTCTATTTTATTAGATATTAGAATGGCTACTCTTGCTTCCTTCTTGGGTCCTTTAATTAGAAAGCCCTTTTCTAGCCCTTTACTCTGAGGTAATGTTGCTGAGGTATGTTTATTGTATGCAGCACAATGATAGATCCTGTTTTCTTTTCTTTTTTAATTTATTCACTTTTCATCCTGATTGTAGCTCCTCCCTCCTCACCTCCTGGTCCCACCCTTCCACCCTCTTAACCCAACCCCCCTCCCTTACTTCTCAGAAAAGGAGAGGACCCCAGCCCACCCCCAGCACATCAGAGTACATCAGGGCAGAATGCATCCTCTTCCACTGAGGCTGGGCAAGGCAGCACCCCCAGAGGGAAGTGATTGAAAATCAGGCAATAAAGTCCATGTCAGAGACAGCCCCTGCTCCCCTTACCAGAGGACCCACATGAAGACTTAGCAGTCCATCAACTGCCAATATGTAGGGAGCCTAGGATAAGTCCATGCACGGTCCTTGGTTGGTGCTTCAGACGCTATAAGCCCCTCTGATCCCAGGTTAGTTGGCTTTGTTGGTCTTCTTGTAGAGTTCTTTTCCCCTCTGAATGCTCTTATTCTTACCTCCATTCTCCTGCAAGGTCCTCTGTGTCACCTAATGTCTAGATGTAAGTCTCAGAATCTGTTCCTATTTGCTGCTGAGTGGAGCCTCTCAGAGGGCAACTAAACTAGGGAATTCTGTTTTCACATTGATTCTGGTATTTTTTTTTTTAATTGAGAATTGAATCTCTTGATATTGAGAGATATTAATGATCAACTAGTGTTTATTTCCCTTATTTTGATGTTGGTGGTGGTGGTGGTGGTGTGTGTGTGTGTGTGTGTGTGTGTGTGTGTGTGTGTATGTGCGTGCGTGTATGTGTGGCCCCTCCTGCCTTTTTGGTTTTTAAAAATATTTTATTAATTTATTCATATTACGTCTCAATTGTTAGCCCATCCCTTATATCTTCCCATTCCTCCCACCCTCCTGTTTTACCCCTACTCCCCTCCCATACATCTATGACTGAGGGGGACCTCCTCCCCTGTATATGCTCACAGGGTATCAAGTCTCTTCTTGGTAGGCTGCTATCCTTTCTCTGAGTACCACCAGGCCCCCCCATTAAGGGGGCGTGGTCAAAAATGGGGCACTGGTGTAGAGTTATTTATTTTTTAGGGTGTAATTAGCCTCTTTGGTTTGGAGGGTTTTTTCCCCTAGTGTCTTCTGTAGGGCTGAATGTGTGTAGCAATATTTTTTTAAATTTAATTTTGTTATGGACTATCTTGTTTTCTCCATCTACAGTGTGAAAGTTTTGGTGGATGTACTAGTATGGGCTGCCATTTGTGGTCTTTTGGAGTCCTCAAGACATCTATGTAGGCACTTTTGGCTTTTAGAATCTCTATTGAGAAGTCAGGTGTAATTCTGATAGGTCTGGCTTTATATATTACCTGGCCTTTCCCTTTTGGAGCTTTTAATATTCAAAACATTTAGTGTTTTGATTATTATGTTAAGAGAGGATTTTCTTTTCTAGTCTAATCTATTTGGTGTTCTGCGAGCTTCTTGTATGCTTATAGGCATTTCTTTTTTTAGTTTGGGTAAATTTTCTTCTATGATTTGTTGACAATATTATGTGGGACTTGGAACTGAAAGTCTTTTCCTTCTATTTCTATTATTCTTAGATTTTTTTTTTCATAGGTTACAGACTTCTTGAATGCTTTGTGTCAGAAACTTCTTTTTAACATTTTCTTTGACCGATGCATTGATTTTTTTTCAACTGTATCTTCTATGCCTGTGGTTCTCTTCCATCTCTTGTGTATTCTGTTGGTGGTGCTTGTGTCTATAGTTCCTGTTATCATCACTAGGTTTTCCATCTCCAAGACTCCCTCAGTTTGCATTTTCCTTATTGCTTCTACTTCTATTTTTCAGATATTAAACACTTTTATTAATTTCCTTCACTTTGATTGTATTTTCCTGTACTTCTTTTAGGAATATGCTCATTTCTTCTTTAAAAGTCTCTATCTTCTTTATAAATTGGATTTAAGGTCATCTTCTTGTGCTTCATCTATATTAGGATATACTGGGATTGCTGTAGTAGGGTAGTTAGGGTCTGGTGGTGTCATGGTGGCCTGGCTCTTGTTGGTTGTTCTTTTCTTTTATGTTGGCCTTTAGATTGGCTGGGTGCTCTTGATGCTGGTAAGACTTCTGGGGGAGGCAGAGAGAGCCTTGGGCCTGACAATGGAGATAGGGAACAGCCCATTGCTCACTTCTGCTAGCTGTGCCCTTGGTGGACCCAGTAGGCAGGGCTGGCAGTGGGAGGGATCTAACCTGGATGCTTCCAAGGCCCAGCATCTCCTCAAGAAGGCAGGTGATGATGGAGCTGAGGCACTGAATGCAGTCTACCTCTGCTGGCTGTGCTCTAGGTGGGCTTGGTAGGCCAGGGACTGGCCTGCTAGCTTCCACTGGAGAATAATATTTAGAAGCTGGTAGTGTATTTGGGCACTAGACAATGTGTTTCCTCAAGTATCACTTCTACATGTTCAGGGGGCAGAGTTCAGAATTGGGTCATGTTCCTAATCCAAGCATATTAATGTTTATGCTTTATAACAAATTATTATAGTTCTGGAAGTCAAAAGTATAAAGTTAAGCGCAAGAAAACCAAGACCTTGGTACAGTTGTGTTACTCCTGGAAGTTCTCAGAGAGAATTTATTTTCCTGCTTTTTCCTCCTCTTGAGGTTTTGTTTCCAGATTTATAACAGTTTGTCCCATCCACAAAGCTAGTGGTACAGCTTCTTTAGGTCTGCTCAGATGGTATAGGCTCTCACCCAACATTTTTAATCATACTTGCAAAGTTCATTGTTATATTTAAGATAATACGGTCATGGACGTCCTAAATTATTACATCACTATCCACAGTCATTTCCCCACATGCACATATACATATAGTTATTAGCGACTTTTCTCATTGCTGAGAAGAAATGACAAAAGCAGTTTAAGGCAGGAGTGCTCATGTGGTCTCATAGTTTGAGAGTATAGTCCATCATGGTTGGGAAGGTGTGGTGATAGGAGCATGTGGCATTTGATCACACTGGACCCATAGTCAGGAAGCAAAAATAGATGGTGCTTGTGTTCAGCTCTCTTTCTTCCTTTTCATTTAGTCTAGGACTCCAATCATGACATGGTACCTCCCACTTTTGGGATGGGTCTCCCTAACTGAGTTAAACTCTGGAAATATCACCACAGAGATACCCAGAGTGTGGTTCTCCTAATGATTCTAAATCCCAGGGTGTCTACTTCTTTATAATAAAATAACTGAATTTATACTAAGGTCTAGATTTGGTTTGATGATAGAACAAACTCAACTTCCAGTAAGACTGGGTGTGACAAGGTGGAGAGTATAAGATGACCTAAAGTTTTAGCTCAAGCAAGGAAGGAAAAGAGCTGGCATAAACTAAGAAGAGGACTAAGTACCAAGTAGCTTTGTGGATACTTAGTTTTAGAAGTGAGGTGGGCTTTGTTTGTTTGTTTTATGTAAACAAAACTATTGACTTGGAATTTGAATATAAAAATAAGGATTTCCAAATGAGATTTCACCCAGAGGTACACATTTATCAGCGATCAGAGTATATGCGGTGTTTGATGTCCATGTAAGAGACAAAAAAGCATGACTTTAGACATAAAGGAGACCCAAAGATTGAGCCTTGGTGTCATTTAACATTTAAAATATTTGGGGGCAGAGAGATATAAAGTAATGATGAAATTGAAGTAGGTGAATTTGAACTGCTTTATTAATGGGGCAAAACAACAACTTTGAATTAACAAGACTATCTTTTAAATATGCATATATGACTTAAAGACAGACATCAGGAAGAATGCTGTACATTTAATTGTTAGTGAAATTCACTGAATGAAAGTATAACTAAACGTCTGTTCATTACTCATTCACAGAGTTCAGTGGCCCTTCTGAGATTTATTTTCCTCTGTTAGTTCCATGTGAATAAGTTATTGCTCAAGATTTTTCCTTTGCCCTGACCTTAACAGCATTTACTATCTTGTTGCTTTGTTTAGACTTTTTATATTGGAAGCTGTCTTAAAATTAAGATAGAGGACAGAAAAAATTTCTCAATTTACCAAAATCTAATCAAGGTTGGTTTAAGCTGTTCTCTACAGGATATAGTTATAGAGTATCCATTCACAGAAAACAATTGCTTTGGGTAATGTAAATTCTTTGAGACACATAACGTTTTCTATGGAGCAGTAAAGAAATTATTCCTTATTCTCTAATTCTAACACCATCAAGTTATGTTTATGCAAAAACACATAAGAGCAAAATTAGAGCAAATAATCTATTCTACATTATCCTAAAAATATTCATTTAAGGGTCAAGATAAGAAGAGAAAAAAGAATTGCTGATTACAAAATGAGCCATAACTTTAGTCCCATGATTGGAAATTTAAATTTAATTTTCTCTTAAATTATTCCATGGAATGAAATTTAGCAGTAGTATTATATTACAATATCCACATGAGTTTATTTGGTGGTCTTCTATTTAATGTTGGAGCTATCTCAGGAGAAGTGAACTACAGAGAATTGGCATTAATACAGATTGCTAATGAACGAAGCTCGGAGAGAATATTGCCTAAGCTGACTTTGAAGAATCCGAAAAATCACTAAATTATCTAGCAATTTTCAAGTAAAATTTCCTCAGAGAAGTAGAACAAGCAGAAGATATTGATCAATATCTATATTCATTAAATCACATGAATATCTACTTACCTGTCTGTCTGTCTATCTACCTGTCAATATTGATCAATATATATCTGCCGGAGATTTGTTTTAGGCTCTGGCTTGTAAGATGGTGGAAGCTGAGAAGTCCTTCATATGTAAGCTGAGAATGAACCAATATAGTGGAATCATCTAACTGTGGGCTAGAGGCCAGACTTCAGGGCGGCTGATGAGGCAAATCCATCTGAGGTTGAAGGGACAACAGATAGTAGGAGACTTTGCTATAAGTTCCAAGGTCTGAAGCTGTAAGAAACCAGAGCTTGTGATCACGTAGACAAGAAGACAGATGTGTCAGCTCAAGGAAAGAGATAACTTATTCTGTTTCTTCACCTTTTAATTCTCTGTAAGCCTCCAGGAACTCCATCTACAGTAGTAAGGATAGATCTCTTTCACCCATATGCTGGCTAAAATGCTCATTTCTTTTAGCAACATTCTCATAGATATACCAACAAGTACTGTTTTTACCAGGCACAGAGGCTTCCTTTGGTCAAATCAGGTTTACACCAAAGTCCATCTGCAGACATCCCTCTAACAATTTTTAAAGTCTAAATACAAGTGATCATAATATCAACTCTCACAATAAAACTTATGTGTGGCTGAAAATGTGTTAATATTGACACCAGAAAGGGTGTCACTGAGTAATACTTATTATTATTATTATTAGTTTTTGATAGCTTATAACTCATACACCATGCTGTGGACAAGGGTGACTCCTTGTAGCATTGCCATCTTACATAATGAAAAAAGGCCAGGAAAGAGAGGGAAATAAAAGATATTTAAATTAGAAAGAAGTCTAAGCGTTACTTCATGTAAGTGACATGATCTTGAACGTATAACTCCAAACTTCACCCCCCCAAATTAGAAATAATAAGCACATTCAGGAAAGTTGCAGAATAGTAAATCAACCAACAGGCTAAGTAGTATTGATATGCATCATTAGTGAAGTATCTGGAATAAAAACCAAATAACTTACATCATTTACCATAGCTCTAAAAATACCAAGGAACAAATTTAATGAAATAAATGAAATATCTCCACAATAAAAATTAGAAAACACTGATAAAAGAAACTAAAGAGATGGACATTCCAGTGGACCTTTATTTTTGAATGACACATCTTTAAATTGTTACTTTATTAATATGTACTAGTTCTATTTACCTCTTCTGAATTATTTTGTTTGGAAATCTACTTTCTTGGTTATTAGAGTGGCTACACCAGCTTGTTTTCAATTTCCATTTGTTTAACATTTAGTTTCCATTTGTTTAACTTTAGTCTTTCAATCTCAGCCTATGGATATTTTTTGCCAGTATGATATTTTCCTTGGTGATGATATGTAGATAGATCTTATTTTTTTCTAATTTACCTTTTTTTTTTAATTAATTTATTCTTGTTACATCTCAATGTTTATACCATCCCTTGTATCCTCCCATTCCTCCCCCGCCCCCCGCATTTTCCCATTATTCCCCTCCCCTATGACTGTTCCTGAGGGGAATTACGTCCCCCTGTATATTCTCATAGGGTATCAAGTCTCTTCTTGGCTACTTGCTGTCCTTCCTCTGAGTGCCACCGGGTCTCTCTCCCCCTCCAGGGGACATGGTCAAATGTGAGGCACCAGAGTACGTGAGAAAGTCATATCCCACTCTCCACTCAACTGTGGAGAATATTCTGACCATTGGCTAGATCTGGAAAGGGGTTTAAAGTTTACCTCCTGTATTGTCCTGGCTGGTGCCTTAGTTTGAGCGGGACCCCTGGGCCCAAATCTGCCTATCATATGTTCTACTTGTAGATTTCTAGGACCATCTGTATCCTTTTATTTTTGCTATTCTCCCATGCGTCTCTCATTTAGAGTCCCAATAGGATGCCTTCCCTCTGTTCCAGTTTCCTGGTAAGTGAAGGCTTTCGTGGGAATGCCCCTTGGGCTAGTATGCAGATATAAGTGAGTATATGCCATTTGATTCTTTCTGCTTCTGGGTTAACCACTCATCTGATCATTTTCTAGCTCAATCCATTTATCCACAAATTTCGGAATTCCTTGTTTTTAATAGCTGAGTAGTATTCCATAGTGTATATGTACCACAGTTCTCTTATCCTCTCTTCTGCTGAGGGACACTTAAGCTGTTTCCATGTTCTGGCTATTATGAGTAAGGCTGCTATGAACATGGTTGAGCAAATTTTCTTGTTGTGTGCTGGAGCATCTTCTGGGTATATTCCAAGGAGTGGGATAGCTGGGTCTTGAGGAAGCCCTATTCCCATTTTTCTGAGATAGCACCAGATAGATTTCCAAAGTGGCTGTACTAGTTTGCATTCCCACCAGCAATGAAGGAGTGTTCCTCTCTCCCCACATCCTCGCCAGCATGTGGTGTCACTTGAGTTTTTGATCTTAGCCATTCTGATGGGTGTAAGATGGAATCTCAGAGTTGTTTTGATTTGCATTTCCCTGATGACTAAGGAGGTTGAGCATTTCTTTAAGTGTTTCTCAGCCATTTTATATTCCTCTGTTGAGAATTCTCTGTTTAGTTCCAAGCTCCATTCTCAATTGGGTATTCGGTTTGGTGGTGTTTAATTTCTTGAGTTTTATATATTTTGGATATTAGACCTTTGTCAGATGTAGGGTTGGTGAAGAATTTTTCCCAGTCTGTAGGCTGTCGCTTTGTTCTCTTGACAGTGTCTCCTGCCTTACAGAAGCTTCTCAGCCTCATGAGGTCCCATTTATTAATGGTTAACATTAAGGCCTGGGCCGTTGGTGATCTGTTCAGGAAGTTGTCTCCTGTGCCAATATGTTCCAGGCTCTTTCCCACTTTTTCTTCTAAGTGGCTTAGTGTCTCTGGTTTTATGTTGAGGTCTTTAATCCACTTGGATTTGAGTTTTGTGCAAGGTGACAAATATCTAATTTACCTTTTTTATTAATTTATTCATATTACACCTCAATGGTTATCCCATTCCTTGTATCCTCCCATTCCTCCCTCCCTCCCATTTTCCCCTTACTCTCCTCCCCTATGACTGTGACTGAGGGGGACTTCCTCCCCCTGTATATGCTCATAGGGTATCAAGTCTCTTCTTGGTAGCCTGCTATCCTTCCTCTGAGTGCCACCAGGTCTCCCCATCCAGGGGACATGATCAAGGATCTTATTTTATAATCCAATCACCTAATCTACATTTCTTTATCAACAATTTGAAACCATTTATATTTAAGACAGATAATTTTAGTGATTCTTGGTTGGATTTCTTACTGATTGGAGTTTGTTATTTACTTTCTTCTCTATTGTATCAAGTATATGATGGTTTACTGTGTTGAACATGATAGATTTCTTCTTAGCTCTGTTTTGTTCATCTATTTCTCTCACAAAATTCTACCCTATATTCTTGTGATTGAAACTTTCTTCTTCCTGTCAGCATAGTATTTTATTTTCCCTATGGATGGCTTGGCAGCTGTGCTGGCTAATTTTATGTCGTCTTGAAACAATCTGAAAGGAGGGAAACTCAATTGAGAAAATGCCTCTATAAGGTCTGGCTGCATTACATTTTTTTAACTTAGTGATTGATGAGGGAGGAAGAGCCCAGAACATTGTAGGAAGGAATATCCTTGGGCTGGTGGTCCTGGGTTGTATAAGAAAGCAGACTGAGGGCTGGAGAGATGGCTCAGCAGTTAAGAGCACTGTCTGCTCTGCCAGAGGTCATGAGTTCAATTCCCAGCAACCAACCACATGGTGGTTCATAACCATCTACAATCAGATCTGGTGCCCTCTTCTGGCCTGCAGGTGTACATGCAAGCAGAACACTGTATACATAATAATAAATAAATGTTTTTTTTAAAAAAAAGAAAGCCGACTGAGCAAGCCATAGGGAGCAAGCTATAAGCAACACTTCTCCATGGCCTCTGTATTAGCTTCTAACCCCAGTTTTCTGCCCTGTTTGAGTTTCTGCCCTGACTTCTTGTGAAGATGAGCAGTGATCTGAGTAAACCCTTTCCTCCCTAATTGACGTTTTGATCATGGTGTTTCATTGAAGCAATAAAACCCCAAAACAACAGCAATGAAGGATCTCAGTTTATGTTTGTCATGAAATAGTCTTATTACCCATTAATTAAGAGAAGAAAACAAAACCAATGTTATTAGATACAGCAAGGTTGGTTAGAGTTGCTTATTTTCAATACTGGAAATAAACTACTTCATGTTCTGCTAGTAAAATTTACCCCTTATTCTCCCCTAGTCCAATATACTATTTCATGTTTTCCTAGTCTAATGCACCCCTTTTGGTCTCATCTAATACATGGCTTCATGTTCTCCTAGTTTAATATACCACTCCACGTTTTACTGGCCTAATACACCACTCTGTGTTCCCCTAGTTTAATACACCACCACATGTCCTCCCTGTGATACTGATAAAAGACCTGATATCAGTCTTATGTTTTTGCCTTGTAGGTGCCTTGATGCTTTTACACCACAGATTTACACATTTTGTTTCATTGTGTTTCCAACATGTTGACCATAACACGAGGAGTAGTTCTGCTCTGATTATGTCTATTTAATATGATAAATGCCTCATATTTAGATGATCTTTTTCCCCTTTAGATATGGAGATTTTCTTTATTACGTCATTAAACTGACTCCTATTTCATTTTTTATTTCACAATCCAAGGCCTGAAAACCATAAAGTGGGAAGGAATAAACTAAAAATAGGGAGAGTGGGCATTGGTTTAAGCCACAGAATCCCAAGGTTAAAGGACCAGAAATTCTGATGTCTGAAGGTAGGAGAATATGAAAATATCAACTCAAGATAAGAAGGAATTCACTCATCCTCTGCATGTTTGCTTTCACTCAGGGCCTTAGTGGGTTACATACTAACTGCTCATGTAGTTAAGGGTGGAGCTGCCTAACCCAGTTCAAATGCTAGTTTCTTCTGTATGTGTCTTTACAAACATATCTGGAACAGCAACAAAATAACAAAAACAAAAAGCCATGCCAGCTACTCATTAGCTCAGTTAAGCTGATACGTGAAACTAATCATTAGCGTCAGCCAAGGACCTCCCAGTCATTTTTAAGTTTAAAGGGTGTGTGTGTGTGTGTGTGTGTGTGTGTGTGTGTGTGTGTGTGTGTGTGTGTGTGTGTTAGTCCGATATGAGTTGTGTGCTCTGGGATCACGGGAAATACTGATCAAGAGTAAAAAATTGACATTTTAAAAAATATAGTTGGTTTATTACCTAGAATATGATCTTGCTGAAATCTTTTGTACCTTTGTTATGCCTCTTTAAAATTAGGGCCTGAAGGAAGTGAGCTTCCAGGCTTTTTGAAGCTTAAATATAAATCTCTATTTTGTGGAACCTATCATTAACCTTGTAGACACCAGCCACAAAACATATTAAATATCACCAGAATTTCTTGCTGATACGTTATGAGTCTGACAACCGTTACTTTATCTTAACCATTCACTACACTGCAACACAGTATTTTTAAATAACCAATGCTAATTTTATTTCCACTATTTGGCTCAAAGAGTTGTACACTTGATGTTTTCTAGTATTTCTCCCCCCCCCCCCAAGAAACTGGGTTAAATAAGTGTCAATATGTTTTTTGTTAACACCATAAAATATTTTTTCTGCACTAAAATTCTTGGGGTGCTATCTCAGGGTTTCTATTACTGTGAAGAGATACTATTACCAGAGCATTCTTTATAAACAAAAATATTTAACAGGATGGCTTATAGATCCGAGGTGTACTCTGTTATCATCATGGCAAGGAGTATGGTGGCATATAGGCAGACATGGTGGTAAAGAGGTCACTACGAGTTCTACCTCTTGATCCACAGGCAGCAGGAAGATAGCTAGAGCCACTGGGTCCAGCTTTAGGTTCTGAATCCTCAAAACCTACCCCTAGTGACATAATTCCTCCAAAGAGGTCATCTAATAATGCCACTCCCTATGAGACTCTGGGGGCCTTTTCCATTCAAGCAACCAGAGGTCCCTTTGAAATTTTTGGTCTCTTGAAGTCATTTCAAAATGAGTCATTGCTCATATTCTAATTCAGTGACCTTCCAAACAATTTGCTTTCCATGAGAGATCTTGTTTTGGGTAGAACACAAACAGTATCACTGTTTTGGGGAATCTGAGGTAAAGATAGCATCTTGATTCCTGTAGATGTAGGCTGTAGTTCTTTCAGTGCTCATGTGACAATTGTATGGATCGTCTGCTTGGACACTGCAGCATTATTTTCTGGGTATTAATTTTGGCTTTGTTGACATTCCAAGCTCTCAAACACAAATAACATCCTTTTGTACTTTGTCCTAACCATGTCTTAGAACATTATTGTATATGAAACACTTCATCCTTCATGGTTTTTTTTTTTTTTGTAAATAACCACTTAAAATAAAAAATAGCTATTTTTTTGCCCAATATCTTTCTGAAATGAATTAGATGTTTTAGTTGTAAAAAAAAAATCTCTAAAACAAAATGACATTTTCTTTTATATGCACAATGAAACTGCCTCAAAAGTAAAGTTTAGAAGAATTTCACATAGGAACTTCAACTTATTTTTTAAGAAGAAAGATTGGAAGATTGTGGCAGGGGGCACTGGGAGGTGTGGAGAGGGAGAAAGCTCTAGTCAAGACATATTGAGAACAATAAATCTAAAAATAAAAAAAAAGAAAATAAATAGATAAAAATTTAAAAAGACATATTGGGCGAAAGTTGAACTATGTAATCTACAAGACTGCATGCCTGCCTAAACAACATTTTTAGAGAAATTGTCATGACTTTAACAATAGCCTTGGTCTTCCATTTTAGAACAACATGTACTTATGTATGGCTTGTAGAGAAACATTGCAGTAGACTAACAAGGATAGGCATTTAGTGTATGCATACCTGTGGTATTGCTCCAGACATTTCATTCTTTCCAATGAGGATCCAAGAATAAGGTCTGATCTATGCCTCTTGCTTTATTCTTTCAGTATTCAAACCCCCTAAACTGCCTTTTCTTAAAACAACGATGTGTCATCAAAAAGAAAACATTTGCTCTACTCTTTGTTGGGTCAACTCACAGTAATTAGAAAAGAACCAGTTGTGGTAAACTAAAAAGAAAATTATATGAATTAAATACTCTTCTACTCTATTTGACTAAAAGTGATTAAATTGTCTAGTCTAGTCTAGGATTATCGTGACTTTTTAGAATTCTCAGAATAATCTTTGTATGTCTTCCCTCAGAAGAATACTTAATTTGATAGAATGTTGTCTTATCACACAGGCATGTTGACGTCTCACATGAATGTTCAATGATGCCCTCACTTCAGGTCATGACCTCAAGAGTGTAAGTAGGTATGTCAGATCCAAGGGATCTTGAAGGGATGGCTAACTTTTGTAAAATGTGAAGTTCTTCAAAAGGGAAGGGAAGTTTATTTAAGTCATTCTTTAGAATTTCTTTCAGCTAGATTCTCCAACTTTCTACACACACACACACACACACACACACACACACACACACACAGAGAGAGAGAGAGAGAGAGAGAGAGAGAGAGAGAGAGAGAGAGAGAGAGAGAGAGAGAGAAGGAGAGGTCATTCCTTTGGTACTTCATTGCCTTTCTTAAATTTTCACTTTATACTCTGATTTTAATCAGTCTTCCCAAATTTTCTTTGTTTCCTCCTGGCTACCCACTGACAACCTTAGCATTTGGATCTGATCAGGACAAGACCAAAAGCCTTCAGAATGCCACATAATCAAAGAATAAAGGTTGCAATAGAAGAATTATTAATACTAGAGTCATTAACTTATGATAGCAGGTAATGCCACTGGCTTTGAAAGGACCAAGAGGTACCATTAAAAGTAGATTGCTTGCTGCATAGCTAAGTGACAGTCACACAAGTTACTGAAATAAATTTAATCTGAAAATTGCTGTCTATGCTGTGTTTTGGATATGGAAATAGCAAACAGAGCATTCCATTAGTTAAGGACCTAATAAAAATTTAAGTCTATTATTTTTCCATATTATGTACATGTAAATGACTTTTTGCTGTTTGCCTGGAAGCCTCCCTTTTGCCACTATCCGATTAATTAAAAAAAAAAGTCATGCTATTTAGAAGGCATTTATATGAGAAAGCTTTGATGAGTTCTTAGTGACTGTTATTTTTGCATTTATGACTCCTAGCTGTCACCTAGAACTTAAGAATGACTTCGATGTTAGCAGCTAAGTAGGTTTGGTAAGTTGTTATATCTGCTGATAAAATGGCCTGGCTTTATTATCCATACATATTAACACAGGTTCCCATAGGCAGAGTGGAGTGAGCATTCCCCCATGGCTTTCTTCCCCACCACTGCTGTGTGCTGTCTGCAGAGAACAGCCAGTGCCTGCGATCCTCACATCATTAGTGTTTCTCCCATGGCTGTGGGCCAGGGGACACTGTGCCTCTTTCCAAGGAGAGGCTGGAAAGGGTCCTGGGAAAGGCAAATGTGAGATCAAAGGGTGAGAGAGACCCTCAGTAGGTCGTCTGAAGGTGAGATTTGCCAAGACAAAGGCAGAAGGTGCCCAGAACGCTTGCTTTAAATGAGAGTCTGGGTATAGAAGCATTTGATAGGAAGGCCATGTTGTATTCTAAAAACATAAGAAAATTACCCTAAAGTAAGCTGATGAGAAACAAGTGAGCCTCCATCCCCACACTACTCACTGATGATTCTTCGCACATGATGGAAACATCTACAGGACACCGTAGCTATTCTCTGAAACAGAGGAACGCCTTATGTTTTAAGCAGAATATAAAGATAATTTATGACTACAGCATAAGTTAAGAATTGAGACTCTGTCACCTGGTGTAGTCAGGACATCATGCTGGTCAGACACACCTCCATCATGCAGGAGGTGTAGGCAGGAAACTCGGGAGGTCAAGTTCATTCCTAGCTACCTAGTGAGTCAGGAACCATGAGATCCTATCTAAAAAAGAGTCTACATTTGTTCCAAATAGGCACACTTTTTTTTAGTAGAGAAACATGGTCTCTGGCCAGGCAACGCCTATGTCATGAATGATAAAAATTACCCCATTGCATGCCCAGTTGCTTTCCCGGGTGACATGAACAGCCGTTGCAAAATCCCAGACCTCAGTTACTGCCAGACCACAGGCGACTGAGGCCAGAAAACAAAATTGTGACTCAGAGTGATCACTCACCGTCCCCAAGGTGGAGACAGGGACAACCACATGTAAACTGGGTGCTGAGAAACAAGCCACATCACCCACATGTCTGTGTCCTGGCACTCATCCTTGGTAGAATTCAAAACCATTTGGAACTGTGGGAAAAAGTCACAATAAAGAAAGAGTGTTTTCTCCAAAATATCTGCCTTAACCTCACTCCCTGCCTTCTATGCCCGAGTTTCTGAGGATTCTGTACTTAAGGAAGATATGTCAGTCCTTCCTTGAGTATAAATCCGTATGGTTGTTTGAATTCCTTCAGAGCCCATTGGCAAGACCAGGAAAGTGGACCCATTCCAGGCCTGATATGAGACTCAATTTCAGGATCTGACTGTTGAGATTTGAAATTTTTAATGGCTTTTAAATAAAGTGCTAAATACTGGAAGGGGACTCAGATATCTGTTGATTTGGATCAGGGTTGCAAATTCCAATACTTCTTTGAGCCATATGGGAGCCATGGGCTGCGCTGTCGGGGTTGTGCACACAAGGAGTGTGAAAACAGTGGCATGCTGCTGGGACCGAGTCTTATCCAGTCTGAAAGGGAGCTGAGCCCAGGAACTCACAGGCTGTTGCCACATAAGAATGTGGATCTGACGCTGTTAGTTCTTCCTGTAGGTTTTTCAAGTCAAAACTTAGAAATCTAGCTTAGGAAATGAAATCCTTACACAGCAATGTTGCCTACGAATTCATGTTCTCTATAAATAAACCATGTGTTTCAGATAAGACATACGCAGGTTCCATGTTCCGGCAGTCATGGACCTACACTTTACCCAGCATGTAATGTACATATCATGTCCTATAAAATACACATTTGCTTTAAGTAACAGTTCTGGCACTCTTAACCAGCAACAGCTTTTTATGAAATACCTAGCATGCCTTTCAGACACAGTTGGTGAAGAAATAACATAATCCGACAGGAAGTGAAATCAGGCTTTTTATTGCCTCTCACTGTTCTATGAGCTGACTAGACTAAGCTACATGATTCTTTTTTTTAAATTTTTAAATATAGTTTATTAATTTATTAATATTACATCTCAATTGTTATCCTATCCCTTGTATCCTCCCATTCTTCCCTCCCTCCCATTTTCCCCTTACTCCCTTCCCCTATGACTGTGACTGAGGGGGACCTCCTCCTCCTGTATATGCTCATAGGGTATCAAGTCTCTTCTTGGTAGCCTGCTATCCTTCCTCTGAGTGCCACCAGGCCTTTTTATCCAGAGGACGTGGTCAAATATGGGGCACCAGAGTTCCTGTGAAAGTCAGACCCCACTCTCCACTCAACTGTGAATAATGTCCTGTTCATTGGGTAGATCTGGGTAGGGGTTCGATTCTTACTCAACGGTGCTCTCTCTGTTGCAATCAGTCAGTGACATAGCCAGTAGTCATCTCAGAGGTTTCCTCCACAATGACTTGACTAGACTTACCTTGAGTCCTTCCTCATGGCTGCCCAGTAAGTTACAGGGCCCTTAGTGGACACATTTACCTACAACAGATCTGTTCTTGTCACTCTGGCCCTCATCCAGTGGCAGCTGAGGATTATGGGCAAACAGCCCAGGAGGAAGAGATGAAGGTGGAAGCTGCATAGCCTTCCTATATAGAAATCCTATAGTTTCATGGAAGGTCTTGCTGTATTTCTAGGGCTTGGGATATAGGATCTACTTCTTGAAGGGAAGAGTATTAAAGAGTCTGTTTTGAAAGCACAGTCCTATTGCCCTGAAGTGTCTGCTGGAAGAAAGATTTATTGTCTCATCACAATGAAATTCTCATGCAATTGACAGTCCTTCTGTATAGCTCAGGAATCAGGTGGTGGCCTCAGAACTGGAGGGCTTGAAGGGACCTGAGTTTAACTCCACAGCTGAGGTTCACAGTCCTCATAAATTATGGAAATCATGGAGCAGCTGGAGCCAGAGCAAAAGAAAACAGTCCCGAAGGCTTCAATCAAACAACTAAGAAGAGATAATAGTATCTCTTGTATGTTTTTAAACAAATTGGTTTTATATTAAAGCAAATAATTTGAAAAATTTTAAGGTTTTTAAAGATCATTCTTGTAACCAGTCATACACACAATACATACATACTTTTTCCACCTTTTTAAATGTAAGGATTTTATATATGGACACACTATGTTTTGATCAAAGCTGTCCTCAAGTCCTCCCAGCACCCCCAGATGCCCTCTATCAGACCTCCTTCTCAGCTTCACATACTCCCTCTTACAAAACAAACAAATGAGTTCAGTTGGTGCTGCTGTGTGTGGAGCCACTCAGCAGAGCTTGAGCAGCCTATGCTGGGACATGCTCCTGAGGAAAACTGACACCCACTGACCTTTAAATAATAATATAATAAATGTTCCCTCCCATGGGGGTCCTTTACGAGCTTCCTAGAGTTTCAGAGTGAGTATTCACTTTCCTTTTCCACAGCACTGCTTCTTGGAAGGGTTTGTGAATCCCTTTTCAATCTCTTTCCTTCACTATTAAAGTCCAAGATTGAATCTTTGTTCTAGTTATGACCTGAGGGTAAGTGCCACTGACTATGACACAGCTGCCCCTTCCTCACCATGCTGCTTTGAGGACAGAGCAGTAATAACTGGTTTGTTGTTGCTATTTCTTCTTTCTTTCCCTTTCACCCTCAGCATTTTTCTTTTGGGTAATGATAGACTACAATAATGAGTATTTGCATACTTACTTTTAATTCATTAAGCCATCCTTTTGAGTTACTTCTTACAACAGAATGATTTCACTTTGGGGAAACATTCGTTATGTGGCTCTGTTTTGGGTGGTCTTGGGAATGCCATGCAATCCCTTCCCATTCTTTTGGAACACCGCCCACCATGGTCCTTAGCTACAGATCAAAGATATAACTAAACTGAGCTGCATTAAGTGCTGAGCTGCAAGCCTAGGCATGGTGGTGCACATCTGTAATCCCAGCACTCAGGGGGGCAGAGGCAGGCAGATCTCTGTGAGTTGGAGGCCAGCTTGGTCTACAAAGTAAATCCAGGACAGCCAAGGCTATACTGAGAAATACCATCTTGAAAAGAAAAAACAAAAGCAAAGAGATGAGCTGCTATGCTTTGTAAGTCAGACTTAGTGGCTTGAGGTAATAAAATTTGTACTTTCACAGTTCTAGGCTTCATAGTCAAAATTAGCTTCACTGGGCTCAAGTCTAGATGTCAGCGGGGATGCTGACTGCTGTAGAAGCAGGAAGAGAGAATCTGTTTCCTTGGCTTTTCTAGCTTCAATAAGCCATCTGTTTCTTGGCTTGGAGTACCTTCTTCCTCCTTGAAAGGACATCTCTTTGCTTTCTTTATCACCTCTCTGACTTCTCCCAATCTCTTACAATGATGTTTTTTTTATGATATCAGCCCCGCTTCAATAATCTGGGTTTATCTTTTGTTTAATTTAAGCACTACTGTAAAGTGCCATTTGTTATGAAAATTAATAAATTTATGGGTTACATTACCAGTGATTTGGGGCATTTGACATAAACACAACAGAAATGATGCAGAGCCAAGTATGTGGGAGAACATGCAAGGCTTTGATTGGAGTTTGGGTTCCCAAATAAAAAATGGGTTAATCATTGACCATAATAGGAGAGTAAGCTCTTCCTCGAACACGGGACATTGATTTCGTGGGCTGGGCTCCTAGGCAGTCTTCATCTCGCCAGCAGGACTTGGACTGCTTAAGCTGTTACAGCTCCATAAAAAAGCAAGGTATCAGGATAGAAGGAAAAACATTCTTCCAACACATCCGCCTTTTTAGCTAAGGGCCTAGGAGTTTGCGCTCTGTGTTCCTATGGCGATTCTCCGTCTGCCTCAGGTACGGAGACCACATGCCGACATTTGGAAGGCAATTGTTTTGTCTACTGTATAGCAGCGCTTCTAGGAAAGTAATTCTGTAAAGGTGTGTGTGTGTGACTGCAAGAGGAAAACCAAAGGATTTCCCTGCTTCTGCTGGTCTTTTTTTTTTTTTTTTTTTTTTTTTTTTTGAAGTAAATAAATTTTAAAACAATTTTTTATTTTTTATTTTTTTTCTTTTTCTTTTAAAGTAAAATTTTATTTATTTTTTTTATTTTTTTATTATTATTATTTTTTTATTAATTTATTCTTGTTACATCTCAATGTTTATCCCATCCCTTGTATCCTCCCATTCCTCCCCCCCCCCATTTTCCCATTATTCCCCTCCCCTATGACTGTTCCTGAGGGGGATTACGTCCCCCTATATATTCTCATAGGGTATCAAGTCTCTTCTTGGCTACTTGCTGTCCTTCCTCTGAGTGCCACCAGGTCTCCCCCTCCAGGGGACATGGTCAAATGTGAGGCACCAGAGTATGTGAGAAAGTCGTATCACACTCTCCACTCAACTGTGGAGAATATTCTGACCATTGGCTAGATCTGGGAAGGGGTTTAAAGTTTACCTCCTGTATTGTCCTTGGCTGGTGCCTTAGTTTGAGCGGGACCCCTGGGCCCAAATCTGCCTATCATATTGTTCTACTTGTAGATTTCTAGGACCCTCTGGATCCTTTTATTTTGCTGTCCTCCCATGCGTCTCTCATTTAGAGTCCCAATAGGATGCCTTCCCCTCTGTCCCAGTTTCCTGGTAAGTGAAGGCTTTCGTGGGCTGGTCTTTTTTTCAAATGCTGAGCATTGAATCTAGAGCTCACACATCCTGGCAAACACTCTGACACAGAGCTGCATCCTTAGCCTAGAAGTAATTTTCCTGAGAATGGTTGAACTAAAATGATGCTGGGGCTACTAGCAACTGTACTGTTCACCTCGACAAGAGGAACTTCATTTCAGTCGGGAAGGAATGAAGCCAAATACCTAAGAATTAACCACAAAAAATGGAAATAAAGGATTGAGGTGGCAATATTTTGAATACTTAGACTTAAGAGCAAAAACAAACAAAGAAAAACAAACAAGAAACAAAACAAAACAAAGAAACCCAAACCTGTTTTACTTGAGCTGCTATGAGCTGAGTTTCTGTCCTAGTGACTCCTTACATGATTTTTCAAAATTTATTCAGATTACATCTCAATTGTTATCCCATCACTTGTATCCTCCCATTCCTCCCTCCCTCCCGCTTTTACCCTATTCCCCTCCTCTAGGTCTATGACTGAGGGGAAACTCCTCCCCCACTATTTGGTCATAGGCTACCAGTCTCACCTCCGTAGCCTGCTTATTCTTTCTTTGAGTGCCACCAGGCCTCCCTACCAAGGGGAGATA
Source organism: Acomys russatus (assembly GCF_903995435.1). Lineage (NCBI taxonomy): Eukaryota > Metazoa > Chordata > Mammalia > Rodentia > Muridae > Acomys > Acomys russatus. The sequence goes on along the minus strand of NC_067151.1, from coordinate 39,476,351 downwards.
GTCAAATATGGGGCACCAGAGTTCATGTCAGAGTCAGTCCCCACTCTCCACTTAACTGTGGAGAATGTCCTGTCCAATGGGTAGATCAGAGTAGGAGTTCGATATTTACTACTTATATTGTCCTTGGTTAGTGTAATAGTTTGAGCAGACCCCCCTGGGCCCCAATCCAACGGCCACAATAGTAAGAGGGGAAGGCAGAGAGTCGATTCAACTCTTTTATTCTATTCTTAGTGGGTCTGAAAGATTATATTTGCATACTAACGAATTTGAAACTATTAAGACAAAACCTTATCTTTAGGTTTTATTTTTCTATGTCCCTGCTCTTTGTACAGCCCATCACCATCACCACACACTACAAGTTGCAACCACTACCAAGAAATAAACTATATTAAAAATAACAGTGTGACGAACAAGAGAAAAATTTGAGATAATGGAATTCTTCACTTTTTGCTAGAGTGTTTTATCACTTAAAGAAAGAAAGAAAGAAAGGGAAATCCATCCATCCATCTTTCTTTCATCCTTCCCATGCCTTTCTTTTTCCTTTTCTTTTTAACAAGAAACTGATGGCTGAGTTCCAGAGAACCCGGTTCTGGCTCCCCGCATCTACATGTAGCTTCCCAACTATTTATAACTTCAGTTCTAGGGGCTCTGAGGCCCTCTTCTGGATTCCACAGACCTTTGCCTGGGCATGGTGTATATAAACACATGAAAACACACACACACACACACATAACTATTAAAGGACGGGCATGAAGAGATTACTCAGTGGTTTAGAGCACTTGCTACTCCTGCAGGGGAACTTTAATTGATTTCGAGGCCTCAAGTGCTGGCTAACAGCCATCTATAGTTCCAGTCCCAGAGGATCTGACACAATATACATAGGCATCCGAGGAGGCAAAGCACCCACACACATAACACTAAAAAATGTTTCAAAAAACAAGCCTACATCTGTAATTTTAGGCTCCTATGCTTAGAGAGAGGTAAGTGGCCTATATTCATGGCTTCTATTTTTTGAGACATGGACATCTTTCTAAACTTAGGCTACCATGAAATTATTGTGAATTTGTTTGGAACTGATGCAGTGTATGGAGGTTGGGATTTAGAAAGGAGAATGCCCATCCTCAGAAAAAGGCTCATTTAGTAGTTTAACAGATTATGATCACAGACTTTTTAAAAAAGGGGATGCTTATTTCTCTTCTGAAATCTGGGCTGGTCTAGGCCTTGTCTTCACCAGCAAAATATATTGGAAGGGATAATGTGTGCCAGACCTGTAGCCGACTGCCATCTTCCCTTTATATATGTAGGTACATATACATATACGTATATATGTGTTGGGCTAGATGGCTGAGTGATGAGTTGTCATGTGCAGAGGGTGCTAGAGGAAGGAACACTTAGTAAGACACTTTAACCTCAGACTCAGTCATACTCCCAGTGGAAACCTGCCAAGCCAGCATTCCCTGTGGATTCCTCATGGAACACAGGGTCTTTGCCACCATGGTCTGCCTAATTGAAGAATAATTGACTTCTTCTTCAGCTATTAAGTTTGAGGTTATTTGCATAAGTAAAACAGTTAGACTTCTGGGGATTGGGAATAAAGGAGGAATGGTGGCCACATAATGACTAGGAACTGCATCTTGTTGTATCTCAGCCATACACATTTTCATCCAAGAAATGAGCATTTCATGTTGGAGAGCGTTATAGGCTTTTTGGGTGGCTGAGCACTGAGGAAATGTCAGTGTGGCCTGTGGAAAAAGATTTCCATGGCTGCATTTGACATGGGTCTTGAGAAATTAAATGAATTAGACTTTGGAAAATCTCCTTAACTAGGCATGTCCTGCCTGTCTGGAATCAATGAATCATAAGTGTAACTCCAGAAGTCATAGAAGACAATGGAATAATTTGTAAATGAAATACACACAAACAAGACAGACAGACAGACAGAAATACACACACACACACACACACACACACACACACACACACACACACAAACACAAACACACACAACAGAATAGAAAGTTGGAAGGATCCTAGAAACCTGATGGCTTTGTGTACCTGCAGTCCTGGACTCCTCCCTTCCAGACTTCTTTCATTTGTTGGGATAATTTTTAATTTCTTAACCTACTTTGAGCCCCAGTCACACCAAACTGTTGGCATTTACTAACAAATACAAACATACCATAAAATAGCTAAAATGTTGCTTCCCACAGACCTTAATGAATTGTGGAGTGAGACACTGTGGTGATATGATTAAGAATGGTCCCCATAAGCTGTTATATTTTAGTGTTTGTTCCAAAGTGGTGAAACTGTTTAGGAAGAATTAGGAGGTTGGTCTTGCTGGAGGACATGTGTCAGGGGTGATGGGTTTTGAGGCTTTAAAAGCCCACACCAGCTCCAGTCTCCCTCTCTTTACCTGGGCTGCAGAACAGATATAAACTCTCAGCTACATTTCCAGCACCATGGTTGTCTGCCTACCACTATGCTCCCTTCCATGAGGATAATGAACTAACTCTCTGAAACTGTAAGCAAGGCCTCAATTAAATGCTTTATTTTGTAACTTTCCCTGGTCAAGGTGTTTTGTCACAATAATGGAACAGTAACTAAGACAACCATGTTTAAAGTGATTTAGTAAAGAAATCAGAGGTTTCTGCTTTCTATGCATAGGTAGCATAAAGCAAAGCATTTAGGAACAGGACTTTGACAAACAGGACAAGTGCTCACAGGGCTATTACAGCCGAGCTGGTGCCACTCAGAGAAGGCTTCTGCTTTTGTGGACATAAATACGAGTTTGAATTGCAGCCTTTTCTCCTTCTGCAGATGATAATTTCTTCACAGTTCAGTATTCTTATGTCAAAGAACATAACAGCCCCGTGGCTTGGGGGATGATTTCATGGGTTGTTTGTAAACTGTAATTTATACTCTCTGCTAACAGCACAGTATTTTGAATCATGTGAAATGTGAACAGAGGAGAATCACATAAAAAAGAAACCAGTAGAATCAGGAGGATGCCAGGGGAGAGAAGGAGGAGACATCATGATACTGATTCTCAAAGCTCTGCTCTTGGCCGACTTTTCTCTTGTAAAGAGCAGAGCAAGGGAATACTATCATATCTGTCCGTCTGGTTGTTTGTAATGATGGAAACTAAACACTGGGCTTCATGTTTACTAGACAGTCACTCTACTATCGACCTAAAACCACATCCCAATAAGACATTTATTCCATTTAAAGGTTTAAAAGGTTTTTGGCTTTTGATTTTGTTTGGTTTGGTTTTGATTTTTCAAGACAGGGTTTCTCAGTACGACAGGCCTGGTTCTTCTGGATATTTTATGTTCTTTTATTTTATATGTTCTAGTGTTTTGTCTGCATGTATTTATGTACTTTATGTGCACCACATGTGTGTCTGGTGCCAGTGGTGGTTAGAAGAAGATCTCAAGTCCCTTTGAACTAGAGTTATAGATGGTAGCATGATATCCATTTTCCATGCCTTTTCTCCTTCTTCTTCTTCTTCTTCTTCTTCTTCTTCTTCTTCTTCTTCTTCTTCTTCTTCTTCTTCTTCTTCTTCTTTGTTTTGTTTTTCAAGGCAGAGTTTTTCTAGCCTTGGCTGTCTGGAACTTGCTTTGTAGATCAGGCTGGCCTCCAACTCACAGCAATCCACCTACCTCTGCCTCTCTGAGTGCTGGAATTAAAGGTGTGCCCTACCATGCCCTGCTAAGCCATTTTTATACCATCAAAAATTGCATCCATATACCTGCAAACAGGTTCTCATACCCACACAACCCAAGCCTTCACATCCTCAGACTTCTATCACTTGTATTTACAAATCCCAAACCATTTGCTCAGATCCTCACAACTCATGCTTTCATATCCTCAGACCATACATAAACTTTAAACTTTTCTATTCAATCATTCACCATACGACACAGGTGGTTGATCACTGAGAACAGTCACTGTAAAGCAATTTCCTTTGAATAAAAGAATAGTAAAAAGTTACATTGAAATCTGCTTTGTGAGTTTATCTCTTTTTAGAGACAAGCTGTGTCTAGAACTATTAGTAGCTGTAAGAAAGTAAGTCCTACAGCCTGATATTTTGCATTGAAGAGAACTAAGAGGGCATCTGAAGCCTTGGTTCCTGCTGTTGAACTGATAAAGCTATCACTAACCTTGTCATCACTGCCATCAGATATCTGAGAAGGATAAATATCACCCGAGCAGACAGAAAGTACAGACCACAAAGCTTCCTAACCTATTAAAAGTGACAGAGACTTACCTGCTACATGGACAACCACTCCAGGTTCCTCCATGGTCTTTTGGTGGAAAAGGTGCCAAGGTGGCACGAGTCTTCAAATGCAAGGCCCAGACTATTGGACAGACTTTCCAGTGGAATAGGAACCTGGGGGATCACCTCCCTTTGTCTAGACAAGTCAGGGCAATCAACTCCCCAGAGTCTGCCTTGTCCACAGTTTGAACAGGGTCCTGAAAGTAAGTGCAGTATGTCATCCAGAAGCCAGCTCTGCCACATTTAAAGCAAATTCCAGGTGGAATTCTTCTGTACCCATCAGCTTCTTGAGGAGATCTGAGGACAGATGCCAAGAACTACCACTTCTATCATGGGAAGTTTTTTTTAATTAAATATTAAATGCCATATTCAGCACATCTATGAAGAGTTTAGGGCCGTCTATCTATTAAATAGATCTAAACTGAACTTGTTTCTAGTTACTTGTTTTAGAATTAACTTTGAAAACATACAGGAGGCTAAATACATTAGTACTTAGCAGGCTACAAGTATAATTCTGAGCACATTAAAGGCTTTGATCATTTATAAGGTGACTGACCATTAACTTACATGTCTTAATTATCTTTAACAGTTTACAATAAATTAGAAGCTGTTATAAGATTTTATATTTTTATTCCTATTAAGTTTGAGCCTTAAAAATAACAATTTTTGGATGAAGTTCTTTTAGTATCAAAATGAAACTTTTAATCAAAGATACAGTTCATAGATAGACTGGCAACTCTACTAGTCTCTCTATATAGTGCACCATTATGGAATATTACAGGTTTTTTGGTATGAATCAGTTTATAAAAAATGGCTAAAGCTTAAAGTGAGCAAAGACAAAGAAGCTACACAAATATTACTGTGAACCTAGTAGACTTTAGGAATTCATCAATCTTGATTATCAGATATACCTTACTTACTAAATATATGCTGTTACTTAACTAGAATTTATAGCATCTAGGTGTGACACAGCAAAGTCATAAGTTATATATACACACACACATACACACACTTTAAACATTTGATACAAGTTTATAGATGTTAAACCACACCCAATGAGCAACTTCCAAGTCCTAAGAATTTACAGCAGATTTCCCTACAGAAATAGAAGCAATCATCGATAGTCTTCCAACCAAAAAAAAAAAAAAAAAAGCCTAGGGCCAGATGGTTTCAGTGCAGAATTCTACCAGACCTTCAAGAGCGAGCTAATACCGATACTATTCAAGCTACTCCAAAAGATAGAAATGGATGGAACATTACCAAATTCATTCTATGAGGCCATAGTCTCATTGATACCTAAACCTCACAAAGACTCAACAAAAAAGAGAATTTCAGACCAATTTCTCTTATGAACATCAATACAAAATTACTAAATAAAATACTTGCAAAACGAATACAAGAACACATCAAAGATATCATTCATCATGACCAAGTAGGCTTCATTCCAGGCATGCAGGAATGGTTTAATATATAGAAATCCATCAATGTAATCCACCATATAAACAAACTGAAAATAAAAAACCACATGATCATCTCTTTAGATGCAGAGAAAGCATTTGATAAAATCCAACACCCATTCATGTTTAAAGTTTTAGAGAGATCGGGGATACAAGGCACTTTCCTCAACATAATAAAGGCTATATACAGAAAGCCAATAGCGAAAATCAAAGTCAATGGTGAGATACTCAAGGAAATTTCTCTAAGATCTGGAACAAGGCAAGGCTGCCCACTCTCTCCATATCTCTTCAATATAATTCTCGAAGTTCTAGCCAGAGCAATAAGACAACAAAAGGAGATCAAGGGTATCCAAATGGGAAAGGAGGAAGCCAAATTATCCCTATTTGCAGATGATATGATAGTGTACATAAGTGACCCTCAAAATTCCACCTACAGCTGATAAACACCTTCAGCAAATTGGCGGGATACAAAATTAACTCAAAAAGGTCTGTAGCCTTCCTATACACAAATGACAAGCTTGCAGAGGAAGAAATTAGGAAAATCACACCCTTCACATTAGCCACAAGCAATATAAAATATCTAGGAGTTACTCTAACTAAGCAAGTGAAGGACTTGTTTAAAAAAAATTTCAAAACTCTGAAGAAAGAGATTGAAGATGACCTGAGAAGATGGCATGATCTTCCTTGCTCATGGATCGGGAGAATTTACATAGTAAAAATGGCCATCCTACCAAAAGCAATCTACAGATTCAAGGCAATCCCTATCAAAATAACTACACAATTTTTTAAAGACATTGAAAGTTCAATTCTGAACTTCATATGGAAAAACAAAAAACCCAGAATAGCTAAAACAATCTTGTACAATAAAAGGTGCTCTGGAGGAATTTCCATACCTGATCTCAAACTGTACTATAAAGCAATAGTAATTAAAACAGCATGGTACTGGCACAGCAACAGGCTGGTTGATCAGTGGAATTGAATCGAAGGCCCAGATATGTATCCACACACATATGGTCACTTGATTTTTGACAAAGAAGCCAAATCCATTCAATGGAAAAAGGATAGCATCTTCAACAAATGGTGCTGGTCTAACTGGAGGTCTATGTGTAAAAAAATGAAACTGGACCCATATTTGTCACCTTGCACAAAACTCAAATCCAAGTGGATTAAAGACCTCAACATAAAACCAGAGACACTAAGTCACTTAGAGGAAAAAGTGGGGAAGAGCCTGGAACATATTGGCACAGGGGACAACTTCCTGAACAGAACACCAACGGCCCAGGCCTTAATGTCAACCATTAATAAATGGGACCTCATGAGGCTGAGAAGCTTCTGTAAGGCAGAAGACATTGTCAAGAGAACAAAGCGACAACCTACAGACTGGGAAAAGATCTTCACCAACCCTACATCTGACAAAGGTCTAATATCCAAAATATATAAAGAACTCAAGAAATTAAACTCCAACCCAAATAACCCAATTGAGAAATGGGGCTTGGAACTAAACAGAGAATTCTCAACAGAGGAATATCAACAGGCGGAGAAACACTTAAAGAAATGCTCAACCTCCTTAGTCATCAGGGAAATGCAAATCAAAACAACTCTGAGATTTCATCTTACACCCATCAGAATGGCTAAGATCAAAAATTCAAGTGACACCACATGCTGGCGAGGATGCAGGGAGAGAGGAACACTCCTTCATTGCTGGTGGGAATGCAAACTAGTACAGCTACTTTGGAAATCTATCTGGTGCTATCTCAGAAAAATGGGAATAGGGCTTCCTGAAGTCTCAGCTATTCCACTCCTTGAAATATACCCAGAAGATGCTCCAGCACACAACAAGAAAATTTGCTCAACCATGTGCATAGCAGCCTTATTCATAATAGCCAGAACATGGAAACAGCCTAAGTGTCCATCAGTAGAAGAATGGATAAAGAAACTGTGGTACATATACACTATGGAATACTACTCAGCTATTAAAAACAAGGAATTCCCGAAATTTGTGGACAAATGGATTGAGCTAGAAATGATCATAATGAGTGAGTTAACCCAGAAGCAGAAAGAATCAAATAGTATATACTCACTTATATCTGAATACTAGCCCAAGGGGCATGTCCCACGAAAGCCTTCACTTACCAGGAAACTGGGACAGAGGGGAGGACATCCTATTGGGACTCTAAATGAGAGAAGCATGGGAGAATAGCAAAGTATAAGGATCCAGAGGGTCCTAGAAACCTAGAAGTAGAACATTATGATAGGCAGATTTGGGCCCAGGGGTCCTGCTCAAACTAAGGCACCAGCCAAGGACAATACAGGCGGTAAACTTTAAGCCCCTCCCTAGATCTAGCCAATGGTCAGAACATTCTCCACAGTTGAGTGGAGAGTGGGATATGACTTTCACATGTACTCTGGTGCCTCACATTTGACCATGTCCCCTGGAGGGGGAGACCTGGCGACACTCAGAGGAAGGACAGCAGGTTGCCAAGAAGAGACTTGATATCCTATGAGCATATACAGGGGGAGGTAATCCCCCTTAGGAACAGTCATAGGGGAGGGGAATAATGAGAAAATGGGGCGGGGAGGGAAGAATGGGAGGATACAAGGGATGGGATAAACATTGAGATGTAACAAGAATAAATTAATTTTAAAAAATTAAAAAAAAAAAGAATTTACAGCAGAATCTTAAGAGATTTCTTTGAGAGGAGAACACAGAGAAATGGTTCAGATAAAAGATTTCTTAGAGTAGAAAGAATAGAAAACTTTAGGGATAATGTTTGAGATCATTTGTGTGGTGGCAGAAGTTTCATTTGTTTGTTTTACAGTCTTTGAGAGTCTGGAAATCAAGTGTGTTTTGTTGTTGCTTTTGCTCTTATTTTGTTTTGTTTTGACATTGATCTGTACCGAGGCAAAGTTGTAGTAATGAACTTTGAATCTCTGGAGGAAGAGAGACATCACAAAGCATAAAACCTTGTAGGTGTGTTCCTATAAGCTCTGAGAGGGAGCTAAGAGCTGAAACTGTGGGAGAGCAGGGGAGCCTGAGATAGTCAGGGGAGAGCAGGGGAGCCAGGGACATCCAGGTGGGAGAGCAGGGTAGCCAGGGACAGCCAGGGGAGAGCAGGGGAGCCTGAGACAGCCAGGGGAGAGAGCTGGGGAGAAGGGAGCCAGTAAGTGTTTTTAGTAGAGAGAATGAGTGTAGAAGAGCAGAGAGGAGAAAGACACTGTCCACTTGGTGGGAGCCCCAAGGGCACAGAAGCTTGTTCTAGAAGCCAGAGAGACACTGATGGAATAGGACAAGGAGAGGAATGGTTAAGTGACAAGGAGGAACAACTAGGAACTGAGGGCACAGAAGGCCAGAGGGAAGCAGCAACTAAAAACTGAACTCTGAGTCCGAGGCCAGCCTGCTCTACAAAGCGAGTCCAGGAGAGCCAAGGCTACACAAAAAAACTCTGTCTCAAGACGGGGGTGGGAGGGGGTCACGGTGGGAAGAATTGAACTCTAGAATTTGCAATCAAAGTCACAAACAAATGATTTGTGCATACAGGAGACTTGGTTGGAAGCGGCTGCTGCAGTGGTGAACAGGCGTGTGCATACTGCAGCTTTTGCCTGCTGCCTTGGCATAGCCACCCCACTCCCCCGACCCCCAACCCCAACCACGCCTTAGGTCAGACTCCAGATCTTATTCCCACTTTGCAACAAATTTACAGATGCATCAAGCATAAATTAAAAGCAGTAATTTTATACAGGATGGTGGTGTGGTGGTGGGGGGTGGGGTGGGGCTGGGGCTGGGAGACCAGATAAAAAACCAACAGGGCTTGGAGCAAATCAGTGGGGAATGGGGAATTTCTCTACATTTCCTGGATCACTGGCAAGAGTTGTAAAGGTCCACAATGATATCAGGCTGTAGGGTGCTGCTGGGCAGCTATTTTGATTGATTGCCTAAGGGTATTATTGAGGCTACATTTGACTACAAAGATAGATAAGTTTAAAAGTCCTTAAGTTCAGTGGTAGATGAAAGGTCGGAGGTTCTCCAAGGGTAATCTCAATGGGCTAGGAAGTACAGATAACACAGCTCCCATGGGTGAGGAGAGGGGTGGAGTTTCACAGCCTGAAGTCCAAGGCATCCCAGGGGGCCTGAAGGAAGAAGGCACACGTTGTCACCTCACAAGACAGGGAACCAGAACCTAAGGAGGCAGGGCACCTGATACCAGGACTTTCAAATGAAGCCAAAAGGTGAAAACCCAAGCTCAAAAATCGAAGCCTCACCTAAGGGAAAGGGTCAGAGGTGGGGTTGGAGAAGAGAGCCAACCATAGCCTTAAAGACTGTGACTCCAAGAATGCCAGAGAGGTGCTTTCAATGGTCACTTCCCTGAATCCAAGAAAGCATTTACGACTACCAAATGAAAAATTTACCAATCGCTGCTATTGGATGGAGTACTCAGCACTGGATTGGCTGGAAAGTGAATCATTTGCAAGTGGACTGGAGATAAGGGATAGGTCCCTGTGTGGCTTAGGCCTCCAAGGCAGGGCCCAGGAAGTCCTACTGAGTCATGGCACCAATGTAAGGGTTTTGTGTTGGACTAACCCTGCTGTTTGAGGTTGCAGTCCTCCTGGTCCCCATAGCTACTCTGAGCTCAGCATTATGTTTAGGACTCCCTCTCCCCAACAGGGCCCCTGGCTCTCTGCCTGACTCCATCTGGATAGTATCTTTAGATACAGATGTCCCTGACCACACTTGATATATGGCCCTTGACATGGCTCCCGGCTAGCTCTCCCCTCCTGGAGCCTATAGGATAATTAGATACTGTGTTCCCATTCATATGATAGGGACATGCTGCCAGATGCAAAAAAAGCATCCTTAAAGTGCCTAGTTCCCACCGATTATTAATGCCTATCCTGGAAGCCCTACCGCCCCCCAACTCACTCCCCAAGGGGTATATAGCCTTTGTTCTCTCCAATTAAAGTTGAACTATCTCCTGAAGTGGTTCCCAGAGTGTTCAATCTCTGTAGTGCTTAATCAGTGGGCTGGTGGCCAACAGCCCTCCGGCCCCTCCCCCACCTGGGGGAATAGGAGAATCAGTTTTGCATCATAGTCCCTTGGTGGATTGTTCAGGGTTAAGGAGTGCCACAAAGATCACATCGTGCAACAGATCTCACACTAGAGATATATTTGGTGTGGCAGCATGGCAGTGGGCAACAAAAAGCCTCCTCAGAGTGGAGGGAGTGAGGGTGGGGGGGGGGAGAGATAGAGAGAGAGAGAGAGAGAGAGAGAGAGAGAGAGAGAGAGAGAGAGAGAGAGAGAGAGAGAGAGAAACAGACAGAGAGAGACAGAGACAGGGCGACACACAGAGAGACAGTAAAGTAGAGACAGAAGGAGAGTGGGCAGTGATGGTGGGGACCTTTTAAAGGATACACATGCACCATTTGGTGGCCTGTGGTGATATGGCTGCTGGTAAAGGAAGGGCGGGGACGCCTGGTTTCTAACATAATTTATCATAAGAACAGAAAAAGAAATTAATACAACTGAGTTGTGGACAAACAAGTAGGCATTTTTCTAACCTCTTTCCTTTTATGATTTTTAAGTTAGAAAAAAAAAAAAAAAAAAAAAAAAAAAAAACAACAACCCAGAGCCCCACTGTATTTAGTTAGTGATTTTAAAGTTATTTTTAAGAATCTTAAATTAAAGAAAAAAGAAGAAAAATGACTTTTTTAGTATTGTCACAATTAGGTAGCTAACTAGAAATAATAAGTTGGATCTCTCCTGCTATCTATCAATATAGATTCCTAATAGATTGAAGAGTCAGATATAAAATTATGAAACCAAAAACAATTTTAAACACATGAGTAAATCTTACTGTGACTCAAATATTCAGGTATAAAGTAAAACTAAGTAAAAATTAAAAATACATGTACGGCAAAAACATCCCATTAGAAATTTATTTTTAAGAATTAAGTAGGTAAAAGATCCTCTAGCTCATATTTCAAATAAGAACAAAAAAGTGTATTAGTTGGAATATAAATTGGTCCACCTCTCTAGAAAAAAAGTTTATATTAGCAGTCGAAATTACAACTGCATTCCTTTCTGAAAAAGCAAGCCCACCACTGTGTATGTATTGTTCCCCCTTTGCTTAATGATATACATATGAGGTTATTTGTCATGGTAATACATGCTCATTATCAGTTCTCCCATGTGCCAAGGAAGGACTGCCTGAATAGCTCATGCATATGTAAGCAACAGAACATTTTGCCACTATAAACATGTGAACACTACGCATGGATAGGGAAAGGTATCTGGTTAAACAAAAAAAGCAAGGAGCAGAGCAGTGTGTGTAGGATAATTTTTGTGTGAGAAAGAGGAGGGAAGGCAGTTAACTTACATTTAAATTAAATGTCTAAAATAAGGAACTAGAAAAACAAAAGAAGTAAGTTAGATTCAGCAATGGTGGGCATGGGATATTCTTTTATTTTCAATCATCTGGCTAACAGCTTTATTAGGAGGGAGCGTATCTGACAGTAGTTTTTAGTGCTTGGGCTTCACAAGGGGGAGAGAGTACTTGTCATTGAATTACTTACATTGGTTTTTTTTTTTTTTAAGTTGCTTCTTTTATATTTTGAGATTTTAATACAATTAAATTATATCTCCCTTCCCCTTTCTTCCTCCAAGACCTCCCACATACCACTCCTTGCTCTTTCTCAAATTCATGGCCTCTGTTTTCATTAACTGTTGACATATATGAGCTCCTGATCCCAGCTGGTCCAGCATTACAGATTGTCCCACACAGGACTTATATTAAGCCTGGACTTTCTCAACATTTAGAGACTGAAACACACATGCTATTTCTAGCTTGTTTAGTCATTTTCCCCAATTTTATTTGGGCCTTTACAAGGGTGTTATTTGTACCAAATTAGTCAGAAGAAACCTTAAGAGAAAGATACCCCATTTCCGTTAAAGGAGGTTAGGTAGGTTTTTGGTTATTTTTTGGGCTATGGATGTTTATTTTCATTGGGGGTTGGTTATAATTAACTATTGCTCTTATTCAGAGAGAAAATGAGGTTAGACCCAGGGGTTTCCCTCTTCTCTTTTCCCTTATCATTCTTTCTTAAGGGGATAGGGATTGAAAAGAGAGAAAGGGGAATATAGAAATACAGGGATGATAGGACAAAAAGTAGATTATTGAATCTACTCCTCAACTTAAGGTCTTAATTATTATTCACAATTATGGTTAATTTTAATTCATCGATATAGTACTTTGTATGCTGATACAAAATAAGTTTAATTTTGATACATAGGCATAGAATTCAGATTTGAGAGTATTCTTCACACACACATACACACACTATATATATGTATATATATGTACATATATATATATATATTTCTACTCTAATGATTAGATATTGTACCCATACAACTCAAATACAAGGTTTACTTCCAATTCTTTGATAATATTATTACAGGCTATTTAGGATAATTAAGTAATACAAATCAAAAGTTTGCTGATCAACTCACAATCATGTCAAATACTAGTTTAATTTTATCACAGGAATATACATCCTAGGTTTAAACAGATATGGTTCTATAGATAGATAAGGTAAAATAGATATGATCTTCAAAAACCTCAGAGACCTACAAAATACAAACATTTTAAAAGGTTTTTATTATTTTAAGGATTCTTTGACAATAAGACAGGTTAACTATTGGCAACACCCAGCTGACCTCAAAAAAGATGATGGGCATCGAAGAAACTCCTTATGGAGAAGGCTTCAAGCCACTGGGGAAAATGTCCTCATTTCTATCACAGACAAAATTCTGCCTAAAATGGGCAGCTTAAATGCAAGCAGAGTCGACAGCCAAACTCTGCCAAGACAGGGTAAGCAAATCCTTAATAGTTCCTGCTTCACAAATATATCTGTCAGATATACTGGACCAAAAGGCTGCATATGATACTCCAACATTAGAGAGAATTTTGGGTGACTGATCAGGCAACAAATTGTCTCTGTCTTTTTTTTTTTTTTTCATTTTGTAAACTACTAGCCTGCCCTTCTTTTCACTAAGGTAAATTTATTTCTTCTCAAGCCACTAATGGGGGATTAGTTTTAAAATTAAGCTTAGTTGTTTAAAAGTTAAGAAGATACTTTTAGGTCTAGATAGATGGTTTTAGGTTGATAGATATGAGCTTTGATAGATATTGATTTAGGTTCAAAACTTTAGACTCACCGAGGTAGACTAGATAATATTTTCAAGGTTGCCAAGCACCTTTTGATAAGACATTATATATGTAAGTCTTACCATGTTTGTGTGTTGATCCCAAGTATGGGATGGGGAGCAGACTTGTGAGAGAGCAGGATGTTTATCCCTTTAGAAGTCGAAGCACTTCATGGCGGAGCTTGGATGCTGCCAGCTGAAGCCAGCTGAAAACATCCTAGTAGAGACTCTGAGATGAGATGTATAGAAGAGGCCCAAACAAGAGGCATGGGACAGAGAGAGAGAGAGAGAGAGAGAGAGAGAGAGAGAGAGAGAGAGAGAGAGAGAGAGAGAGAGAGAGAGGACAGACTTGGGATTGTTTTGGGTGTTGATTGCAACATTTCAAGAGATGCTCCTAGAAGAACTGCTCCAGGGAAAGCTCCAAGATTTTGGATTCCAGCTGAGGCTTTAGGTACCGGTTGCTCCTGGTTGCAGCAGCAACTTTGGTAGGATTGCAGGTTTGCTGCGGTCCTGCTGACTATGCCAGGAGAATCGTTCCTCGAAACTAATATCCTTAAGGTTTCATTATTATGTTCTTTAATCTCCTTTTCCTATTGTTTGGGTTAGTCAGTTTGTAAGGGAGGTAGGCTTGTTTAATAAGCTGATAATAAAATACAGTTGTTATGAAAATTGAGCCTATATTACCTATTGGTTTTTATAATTTTTCATAATTGTTCTTACTGTATATTTAAAAAATAGCCTTTTTATTTAGACAGAAAAGGGGAATTGTTGGAGGTTGGCCTAATATATTTTGATGCTAGTTACTACTTGTGGTCTCTGTGATCCATCTGAACCTCTTTAACCAATAAAAGGTCATCACACCTGGGCAGGGCAAATGGGATAGGCGTGGCTATGGTTCCAGGGCTTGGGGAGACAGAGAGACTCTTTGGAGGAGGAGGGGGGAGGTGGAGAAGGCTGTGCCATGGGTTAGGTAGAGGAGAAACACATGGCTGGCATGCATGGAGATTTTTACCCAGATGATGATAATTAGCAAGTATCTGGGATTATGGGTGGGAGGTAGCTTGATAGAAATCATTAGAAGCAGATGGTATGGTATTGGGACAGGTATCCCATACGTATCTCACTATGGAAAGTAATTTAGGGGATTAATATCTGCCCTGCCCCAGATTAACAAAGGCTATTTTAAAATATAACAGGTGTCTGTGTCTTGATTGATTGCTAGTGGGTTAGAAAATACTGACATGATAATTATATATATAAATATAGTAGTTATTTTATGTGTGTGTACATATGTGTGTGTATGTTTCTACATACATAAGAACAACCTGCTGTCTGTATAGTATTATTGGTTTGTATGTTTATACTGCTTCTTTTAACAAGTCACATGAATATATCTTCTATTTAAAATGTATTGTTACATTACAAAGCATCTGAAAAAGCAGACACCCACGGAGTAGCATATTAAATAAAAATAATGTTTTGGCGAAACAAATATAAAGAATTTGTAGACCATCATACACCAAACTGAAGTGGAAGTTTCTAGTTTCTTTGAAGACATAGTTCTGTCACGTGATGTTTTTCTGGAAGTTGTCTTGTGAGAAGGCAGGTGCTGTTTTTCTGGGAGCAGACATGGGAGAGGGCCTGTGATGTTTGGAAGGGTATAAATAGAATCCCATGGACAGTGGGAGAAGGATTTTGCATTTTTAATCTGCTGTGCAATATTTTCTGGTCTTTGCTAGTCTTCACTTGACAGAGAGAAACGTTCCAAAGAACTTCTTGTGGTACTGTGGCTGCTTCTACTGACTCATGCTGATTTGGTGGAACCTTGTGGTTTCTACTGGATGGTGCCACCGCTATGGATTAGTGTTGCTGTTGGTGTTGCCTATGGGACTGATCTGCTGGCATCTTGACAACGAAGAGTGGTATTGGCCCTAGGAACTATGTCTAAACAGGTCCACAACCTTTTTTCCTATTAGCATTCTTACTCCCCTTCCTCTGGTCAGTGGCTTAGAAGCGACGTTGAAGTGCTCAAGAACCTTTGGTAAAGTAGATAAAGAAGATTTAAGCCTATACCAAACACAAAGGGAAACATTCTCAAAAGATTCTGATGGATGGACGAAGGATCTTTAGATACATTTTCTCAGAGTGTGGACCAGTGAAAACCACACTGCTTCAGGTGGTATCCTCAACATATTCAAGAGAAGTGTTGGCCATTGTTTTATAGGAGGAAAAAAAGTAAAAGCATTGTGTTGCCCAAACTTTTCAGAACATTCCCTATTTTTTCCTAATGACCTAAATGAAACTGTACAATGTTCACTGCTAAACACAATGAGGTTGGCTGCAAAAGAGACTCAGGGCACCTAGTGGGCTTCCCAAAGCTGTCCTTCATTTTCTCAAATAGTCCTTCCCTTTGCTTTCATATGAAAGAAGACATGGGGTGTTTGTCTTATTGGATCTGGTTTATATTGTTTATATGTAAGGATCTTTAGTCTATCAATTGAAAATGCCGTGCTCATATTATTCTGTGTGGCTGAAAAATATTACATTTTCTATATGTATCATATGTCTTTATCCATTTATCTTGTGATGTCTGTATAGGCTGATTTCACTTTTTGTTATTGGCTCAATAATAAGCATTCTGTGTCTCTGTGGTATAGTGACTTAGAGTCCACTGGGTATATACCATGAGTGCAATGTCTAGGTCATATATTAATAGATAGATACATAATTCCTCAAGGAACATCTACATTGGCTTCTATAATGCATGTACAAGTCACATTATCACCAAGAGTGTATAAGGGTATGACCTTTCCCATATCTGTACCGAAATTTGTTGTTTTCTTGTTGCTAGGCATTTTGACGGATGAGAGCTGAAGACTCACCACACTTGTAATTCATATCTCCCTGTTGGCTACAAACTGCAGGGCATCTCTTCAAATATTCAAATATTGGCCATTCATATCTCTTTCTTTGAGATCTATCTGTTCAATTTGCTAGCTCCTTCATTGACCAGATGAGGTTATAGGGCTCCTTAAGTTTTGCAGCTCTTCATTGATTCTAGATATTGATACCTAGATAGGTATCGGTGTATACCTGTATATCTGTATAGTTGTCAAAGATCTCTCTTACATATCCTGTGTTCTCTTTCATTCACGTGATTGTTTCCCTTGCTTCTCAGAAACTTTTTAATTTTATCTAATCCTATTTGTCGATTCTTAGAATTAGGTCTTGTGTTCTGTTCCGTTCAGAAAGCCTTGCCTCTGCTTGCCTATTGTAACATGTCATAGGTCTGTTGTTAAGACCGCCACACTCTTGGTCTATGTGTCCTGGTAGTGTTCACTCTATTAGTGCTAACATGTCAGTTGTACCTTGACCACATGTAAACCATGTGGCCAAAGACAGCAATTCTGTGCACTTGCACTTTTTAAGATAGTAAAGTGGTACTGGGAAAATGGATTCCAGGCATGAATAATTTTTGAAATGTATGGGTTTAGGAAGTCATAATAGCTTTCTTCATTATATTATAGGATGGCATAGAATTTTTATATGCTAATATATATATATATATATATATATATATATATATATATATATAGAGAGAGAGAGAGAGAGAGAGAGAGAGAGAGAGAGAGAGAGGAAAGTGCCTCACTATATATATTGAGCCTCATGCTTTCAAATTTACTTTTGTTGCTACATTTTTCCTGGTACATTAATTAATATCCAGGAACAATGCTCTATGGATGATGACTAGAAAAAGGCTAATAAAGATTAATTTATTAAAAGATTTATGTTTATTTATGTGTGTGATTGTTGTTGCTTGAATATATCTGTGCAGAAGAGGACATTGGATCCTCTATAACTCTAGTTAAGGATGATTGTGTGTTGCCATGTGGGGGCTGAAATTGGACCTGGGTCCTCTGGAAGAGCAACCAATGTTCTGAACTCTCTTAACTACTAGAAAAATGATTTCAGGCTAGAATGATTTTGGAAATGTCTGGGTTTAAGAAATTAAAATAGCTTTCTTCATTCTATTATAACGTGCATAGAGTTTTGATATGCCCACTACTGAGTGCAATTTCAATACATAAATTAAATAAATAAATAAACCATTCATCCATCCATTTATCTATCTATGTATGTTCCTATGTACGAATGTTGGGGGGCATGGTGGTTATCAGAGGACAACTTTGTGGACTCAGTTTTGTCCTTCAGCCATGTAGCTGGCACTTGGGTTGACAGACTTGTTGGCAAGTACCTTTACCCATGAACCATCTTACCATCTCAGATTAATTTTAAATCAACCAATATGCCCAATGACTTAGGAAAAACAGCAATAACTCTGATAGTCAATTGTATCAATGTATATTCCTGCTTGTATATTTTTACCCAGAAAGGAAAAATAAAAGTGGCTAACTAATCTCTTTTGGGGTTAATTGTTTTGTGCACTTTGTGTCACTCATGGCCTTTGTCTTTACTGATGGAGTGTGGGTTCTGCATACAGCCTTGAAGCACATCGGTAAGGGCAGAGGACTTAATTTGAGGTTCATCAAATTAAAATTTCCTCTTCAACCTATAGGTTCTTTTTTTTTTTTTAATGAGTTTTCCATCCACTTGCCTATAAATTTCAAAATTTTCTTGTTTTTAATGGTTGAGTAGTATTCCATAGCTTAAATGTACCATAGGTTCTTTATCCATTCTTTGAGGGACATCTACATTGTTTCCAGATTTTGGCTATTATGAATAAGGCTGCTATGAACAGAGTTGAGCAAATCCTGAGTGAGTTAACCCAGACCCAGAAAGATACACAGGGTATATGCTCACTTATAATTGGATACTAGGCCAACATGGATGTCCTCTGAGAGTCTTCAGTGGGAGATTAGGACAGATGCTGGGACTTGGTATTGGGACTCCAGGTGAGAGAGGTATGGGAGAATGGGGAAATAGAAGGACCCAGAGGGTCCTGGAACCCTAGAAGAAGACCATCAAGGCTGGTGGATCTGGACCCAGGGGTGCCTGCACAAACTACTGTACCAACCAAAGACAATGCATGCAGTAAACTTGCACCCCCTATTCAGATCTAGCCAATGGACAGCACTCTGACATGAACTATGGTACCCCCTATTTGACCATTTCCCCTTGGTGGGGAGGTCTGGTGGCACTCAGAGGAAGGGGAAGCAAGCTTTCAGGATGAGACCTGATAGGCTGTGATTATATGGTGGGGAAGGAGGTTCCCTTCTGTCACAGGCCTAAGGGAGGGGAATATGGTGAAAGAGGGAAGGAGGAAGGAATGGGAAGATACAAGTGAGTGGATAACAATTAGGAGGTAATCTGAATAAATTTTTAAAATAAAAAAATAATTTTAAAATTGTGTTTTATATAACTGTATTGCAAATATGTGTATGTGAGTGGGTGAACATATGCCACAACATGCATGTGTGAAGGTCAGATGACAGCTTGTGGGAGTCAGTCCTCCCTTTCCAACTCCGTGAGTCCCAAAGATCAAAGGGCTTATTAGGAACAGCATCAAGTGTGTCTGCCCCCTGGGCCATCTTTTCAGTCTAAAGACTCTTGAAAAACTGGTTTGAACACAGGATTTCAGTACTTTACTACTAAAGTTGTTTCTATAATAACAACAAACTGGAATCTATAAGCTCCAAAATTTTTCTAATTCTTGTTTTTATTTGTTTTATTAAGGCCATTTATTCAGATACAAATTTTGAGTACTTCTAGCTTAATTCAACTAGTTTATTTCAACATTATACTTGGCAGTTGTGAAAGTCTAAGTAGTTTCTTAAATAATGAACACATTATTTCATGAGTTCATATGATGCCAGACTTTAACCTTGTTGCTCTTTCTTGTTAAGGTATTCCAGAAAGATTATTTCAACTGGTTTTCACAAAAGTCTTCGTAAGTAGACACAATTATTTTGCCCATTTCACAGATGGGGCTTTTATGGCAAAGCTAAATATCCCCGAGGGCCCCAGTTTGTATGCAACGCTTGCTAGATCGCTGTCTACACTACCATCTGCCCCTCGACCACTATGCTAATTTGGAGTTGTTGGAGACAGAGCTCTTGAAATCCATCTGTTTTTCCAAGGTCTTTCCAGCCCCATAAATTTGTGAGAATGCAAACATAGTTTGTTTACTGTTCACATGAATGTGTCTATATTTGGCAACTCCCAGGGCTCTCTCAAATAATTAAAAACCCACAATGCTCAAATCATCCTGGGAGGGAAAGATTAATAGGAACAAAGAGTGAGCTAATCGTGTTTAATGGAGCCAGCATGAGTAGTTGAATAAGAAGGAAAAAGAAAATAGTTCCCTCCTGGGTAGGGCGCTACAGGGGTAGTTCCTGGAGCTTGTGTTCCTGAAAATTGGTGGACAGGAATCTGGGTGCCCCTGATTAGGAGGGCAACTTTGCAACAGCTGCTATAGTGGACCAAATGTGGCAGACATTTCAAAGACACAGACTTTTGAAAACTGCACTGACTGTTTTTACCATAAATTACTTATTGTTCATGGACACCTTAGCAGATATGACAAGATGAATGCTTTATCTGGTTCGAGTTCTAAAAGAACACGTGATCCGAATGAACGTAAATGCACAAATACTTGCCCCTTTCACTTAGATAGGTCATGGTTTCTATTTTTCCTTTTATTTTGTTTCCGTTTGAGAAATGTTTCATCATGGGAAACAGATGATAGTCTCTGTAATCATGTGAAAGTCTATTAAAGCCATATTGCATGACACGGTGCTTGCTTTGA
The DNA here is from genome assembly GCF_903995435.1 of Acomys russatus. NCBI lineage: Eukaryota > Metazoa > Chordata > Mammalia > Rodentia > Muridae > Acomys > Acomys russatus. The sequence continues at coordinate 39,455,652 of NC_067151.1, read as the reverse complement.
GGGGAAGAACTATTGTTAATAATTTTTAACAATCAAATACTCAAAATTCTAGATCTAGAAAAAACATCACATTATGATCTCCCTCTTCGCTTGGACTCCTGCTCCCTTTAAATGTTGACGTTTTCAATACACATCTTCTTAATAATCTGCCCCAGATGCCTGCCTCCTCCGGGTATGCATCTTCATGAAGGATTTTACACACAGACATCAAAAGTCTGTTTGCCCAGGAAGACAGGCCAAGCCCCTGAGGGGGTTGTGAAACTTGATATCCAAGGAGGCAGAGTTGGGCGCCAGCTGTGAGTGTTATGGAATGGATCCCAGAGGCACTGACTTCAAACTTTTGTTCAAGAAAAATGGTTTCACTGGTTTAAACAAAGAGGTAGGTAGAAACTTCAAACTTAAAAGTCACTTAAATAAAAAAGGAGCAGTGAGGTTTGTGGGTAACTAAAAACAACATACCAATTTAAAGGCATCACAGATCCAAATGAAAAAACAAAACAAAATACAGACACATTCATTTCAGATTCAGTGTGCAAGCGCAGTTTTGAACCCTAAAGTTAAAAATGAAAGGGCAAGAGATCAGCCAGCAAACCCCATCATGTGCCCACAAACTTCAATTCTCTCTTTTTCTTGCCTCACTCAGAAATATGAGCAAACAGATACCTAAGAAAATCCTCAGTATGAAAGATAAATACACTTGTACAGTAGGGAAATGAGAACAAATAGGAAAACCTGGAAAGAAAAGCTGCCTTTTAATGTTCTCAAGGGAAAAGGAAAAGATACTGTGTCCTTGAAGCATGAGCAAGATGTCATTATAGATGGATTATTTAGTGAACAAATGAGGAGTCTTAAAAACATAAAATGTGATAGAAAAAAAGAAAACCACCACCACCACCACCACCAACAACAACAAAAACAAAACAAAAAACAACAACAACAAAAATCTAAGATAGTTGTTGGAAAATAAAATTGAGAAAATCTCCTGTAAAGTAGGCTGTGTTCTCTTACCAGTGAGCCAGAATTAAAAAAAAAAAATCACAGTCTGGGTGGCCCAAAAAACACAAATTTCTCACAAGCCTGGAGTCTGAAAGTCTGTGCTTAAGGCATCAATGCGACTGGCATATTTTGAGGTCTGTGGGTGGCCATCTTCCTGGTCACACACTGTCCTCCTCTGTGTGTTCCTGTTACCAAATCAATTATTTTTTATCAAAACACTAGTCATATTGGGCTAACGTGCACCCTTAATGACCCTGTTTTTTACTTGTTACCTTTGCAAAGACCCTGCCTTAAAAAATAGTCCTATTCTGAGGCAGCTGGGATCAGCGTTGCAACATGTAAATAGAGATGGGGCTATCGAGCGTGTCCTACAAAGCAAAAAAATTGAAAGTAGGCTGGAAAAAGAATGATAAGAGAACCTGCACTTCAAAATGTGTGCATTTTAGAATTAAAGCCCATACACACATGAAGGAAGCCATTAGTGAGGGCTTTTGAGAAAGTTTCTCGGAAATAAAAGATTAGACGGTTAGAAAAAGGTGGTGAACATGCGAGAAAATTGATGAAGGTAGTTCGAGGCCAGAGCAACTATTAAAACGTTTCAGAGTGTAGAAGCAAATGGAAGATTCTATGGATACCTCTTGAGGCAAGCAGTTAAAAGCAAAAAAATCACAAGCCAGAATGGCTTCCTGCATCTTTGCAGCAGCATTCAGCTGAACGCCAGTGGAGTAATGCCTTCAAATATTTGAAGGTTTAAAAAAAAAAAAAGAAAGAAAGAAAGGATTTCTCAGTTTGAATTCTGAGACCTTGAAAAGTTCTGAGACAAACAGAAAGTACAGCACTTCATTCGGAGATGCAAAGTCTGAGATTTTCTTATTACACACGTGTTCTCAAAGCTTCTGGAGAAGGAAGTGACCGACAAACCAAAAGAGCAAAGAAGTGCGCGGACAGATCAGGGTCCTCACCATCAGCTGCACATGAATACCGGAACACTGAGACATTTCTGAGTCAATGGTCTGGGATGGTGCTGGGAGTTCAGAGGGTTTTGATTAGATGTCCCAGGTGATTAGATGTTAGGTGTGAGGACTAACACTGGGGAGACAAACAGGGACTCTCCTTGGTGGTTGAAGAGACTTCACAAAAACGCCCTACACTAAGAAGGGCTGCAATGCATGAAAATACCATAAAAATGTACTTTGAGTTAATAAAGTGAAGATAAAAGCTACTGTAAGACTAGTGTGGGGCATTACATCCAACCCTGGCTTCCTAAAAGTGTGTGGGTCAGAGCCTATATGGGGGGGGGTCATAGAATGAATGTGGGGGTAGTGAACATTTTAGTAGCAATAGTGATTTCGGAACGCACAAGATCAAATGTCAAAATCAAAAGCATAATCCATCAGGGTATTTTTTGACAGTGCACACCTTGTTACATTTCATGACTCTTGTGCTGGCTTGCTGCTAAACACAATTTTCCACTTTTGGCTGTGCATACCATCACACCAAGCCCTGTCAATGAGTGCTGCCAAAACCATAGCCAATTCCAACACTATTGTAATGTTATGAACTCCAGTGTTTTATTGTACTGTACCTGCAAAAATTTTCTCTTATGGAACTGTTTTTATTATGGAAACAACAACTTTAATATTTTCATACTATCATTCCTTAGCATGTAATTGTCAAATAATTGTATCTTTAGATTGTCTTGTGTTACAATACTTGATTTGAAAATTACTGTTTTGCTTGCTGACTTGAGTTTCATAAAATATTATTAAATGAATTTTGAGTTAGGATTAGGACAGAGTTTCCAATTTCTTAAAATGACTCTAAACATGCTTCTCCCATTTTGTACTTATGCAAAGCAGAATTCTCAGAATTGATGATCATAAAATCAGTATCCTGATAAGTTCTAGAAAATGATGGTACTTGATGTCATCTAACTAATAGTAAGCTAATTCTTAATTCTTTATGTATTAATAAATAAGCACATTCATCTGATTAGTATTTTCTTTTTTCTTCTTTAATGGGTGTTGTCTTATTTACTGTTCTATTGCTCTGAACTAAAAGGCATTGCTCCACTGAGTTTTAGCTGACGTCATGGCCAAGGAAATGTTTATGTTTAAAAAGGCATTCTACTAGGGTCTTGTTTACAGCTTTAGTGTTAATTCATGGACAGCTTGCAGGAAGAAGACAGGTATGCCACTGTAGCTGTGTCTGGGGGTTTTACATCCTGACCCACAGGTAGTAGGAAGAGCGAGGGACAGTGGGCTGTCCAGTGCTTTTTAAACTTCAAAGCCCGTCCCCAGTGACACATTTTCTCCAGCAAGGTCACAGATTTTAATCCTTTCCAAACAATTCTACTCCCTAATGACTAAGCATTCACTAAGCTCAAACACACGGGCTGAGTCAGGCCGTTCTCCTTCAGATCAACCACAGATGAGAGAGAGAGAGAGAGAGAGAGAGAGAGAGAGAGAGAGTGACTCCAGGGTATCAAGAAAGTAGTAAGAAAGGGGATGTTATTTGAGTCTACTGCATGGCTCAGTTGTGTAGAGTTTCTGTAATTTCAGCTTTAGGGGAAGAAGAGTATGTGTACCGTGATGGGGAAGTTCATCAAATAGTCAATGTCTTCTTCTATGGTGGAAAGTTGGTGTGTGACAGTGAAAAATAAAAGATTGAAAGCTTAAGTATTCTACTAAGACTATCTGACTACTTACATCAGAATTTTAACACAAACCATACTTCACTTGAGCAATGGCTGAGAGAGAGGTTAAGAGCACTGACTGCTCTTCGAAAGGCCCTGAGTTCAATTCCTAGCAACCACACGGTAGCTCACAACCATCTATAATGTGATCTAATGCTCCCTTTGTGCGCACATACAGGCAGAGCACTGTATACATGATAAATAAATAAATCTTTTTTTAAAAGTAAAATTTAAAGGCTAAACCTAAGAAAAACTAAGAAGTAGACAAGAAGTGTGGCCCAGATCCTAAGGGTGACAGAGGCAAAAATGTAAAGACAGAGCGAATGTAGGAGGGTGATTTAAACATGGATTTCTGAAGAGGAACCAGATCTAGAAGTGGAATTTGTAGTTGAGGTATCAGTGTGAATGACTTGGGATAGAATGAGAAAGCTGTGAATTCCTTGAGCAATGAAACCTGCTCACAATTTCCCTTCAGGAAATTAGAGGCATCTGAAGACACTACAGAATCCTGGTTTTATTTATTAGTATTTTCTCCACGCTTTATTGCCCACCTGGACTGTTTGTATAAGATACATGATTATGTCCCACTTCATTTTATTTGGGGAAGCAATGATAGTGATGCAGAGGCAGGTAGGTGCTATGACAGGGGAAGGGTATGGTGTTAAGGGTACATGTAAAAAATTACATAAAGATATGGCAGAAAGGCCATTATTCAGTAGGGGTAAATAAAATAATGCACTCTAAGCCATTGAGGGAATTGTGCACTTTATCCAGAGGTACATCAGAAGTCATATTTAGGATTGGTATGTACTCAATATACCATTAGGAACAACGTCATATAATGAAAAGATATTCTAGCAACATACGAAAAAGAGCTTGAATAAGGAAAAAGAGAAATGGGGAGCTTCAGATACAGAACATATTAGAAGCTAACAATCCTCAGAACTGAAGAGTGGTGACTTATTGACTCTGGCAGTTGAGAGCAAAGCAAGAGTGGAAAAGGTACTAGATCCTGGGTGAAATGGCATGAGTGAGAAAAGAGGCAGGTCCCAAAGGCCCTTCATCAGTTCTAATTTACACCCATTGCAGCTCATATAAAATTAGATAATGGAGTAGAGATGAGTGCTGAAATACATAAGATTAGATCTCTAGAGAGGGATGTACAGGTTCACAGACGATCAAGAGTACTAGATGACATTCAAAACCACACATACAAAAACTATTATGAAAAGGAGGCATAGAAAATAAGAAGAAAACTAATGCTCTTGGAACTTTGGAAGGGTTTCAGCCCTTAAGAAACACATTATTGATAAGGTGGAGAAGAGCTTGAAAGAAGTAGCCAAATAAGACCTAGAAAAAATCAAAAGGCAGAGGACCATGGGCGGGGAAAAAAAAAAGGATCACACCAACAGTGAGAAGATGCAAAAGTGAGGATGCCCTATAGACCCCCGTAGACCAGCCCTTCGGGACAGATAGGAAGAAACCATCAGACAAGGGAAGAGAGGATGTTTTCCCCTCAATTCCATAGGAGAGAAGAAAATATATATAAAAAAGAGACCTAAATCCACCCCTTTTAGTTATTGAGGTGAGGGCCAGAGTAGAGAATGGAGGTGGGTTAGGAGGTCCATGGAAAGTGGAAAATACTTGGAATTTCCTTCCTGGACTATGGAAACTGAAGCTTAGGACCAACATACAGAAGGCTCTTAGGGAGCTCTGGGGCTCAGGTGATGCTGGGAACTGGGAAAGTTTTCTTGGGGGAATGCATAGCCTGTTAAATCCGGTCTCTCTGCCTGCTCGCTTTCATTCCGTGCTGCCCTCGGTGCAAAATGGCATTTCCAAAGAATTTACTGTTTCTATTAATTACCCTACTGCAAAAATATCTGAGGCTGACAGGTGTGGGGCCAAGACAGATGCGTTTACTCACGATTGTCTTGAGGGATAGATGAGGAGGCTCTGAAACTTGACGTGTAGAGGCTCAGTGTCGTTCTAGTTGGTGTATTTTAGAAAAATATATTTCAGAGAGTCTAACAGATTTTGCTAAGTTGGGAGCGGCAGTTAAGATCACCTATGACAAAGCCAAGGTGGCGATGGGGAGAAATACTGAAAACTAACAACCACTTCGCCCTTTGTTCCAGAAAATTCCTAACCCTCTGTTAATTGGGGACAGTTAACTGGGAAAACACTTGCTTCTTAAACAGTTTGTGTATCAAGGCTTGTTTCACTGAGCCCATCAATTTTTAACCATGACGTCACAAAGTGCGGAGCGCCAGCCCTGCACCGTGAAAGGTCTCTTTAGGCTACTTGATGGCAGAACTACAAACCCTATGTGATCTTGCTACCTGCCCTTTAGAAAGTGCTGAGACTGTGGAGTCCGTGCTTGGGTCGGGAAAAACAAAGGGAAGTGCTATAGAGACAGAAGAGAAAATGAAATTTAAATCGGAGCTCAGAATTGCCGATAAAATCTCTTTTCTAGGACCAGGTTCAGCCATTCTCCGGTTTCCATACTTGTCTCTGGTCCTCCACGGTATGTGGTCTGTGGTATAGGTTTTCCCTTCTTCTTACCTCCTCTTGTGTCGAATCCATTTTTTTCCCTTTATCGGCCTCACTTCTCTGAAGAACTCAATTGCTAACATCTGTTCATTCTACCTCATGAATAGTTTCCAAGGCCATGTGCGCTTCGCCACCGCCACAGCTGTGCTCACACGGCTCATCTGGACTTGTGCAATGTCACGCTCCTCTGAGAGAGCTTCCCAGCATGATGTCCATGGCACACAGTCTTTGTTATTGCAGGACTGATGTCAATGACGAAGGCAAAGAGAGGTTCCAGCTAACCCAGCCTCTCTTCATTTCCGTGAAGACTGAAGGCAACGGTGCTGTCATGCACATTCCGCTGTGCATGGTGAATGTCCTGCCATTTTCCCAGTAGGAAGTTCTGCTCTAGATTCTTCCAGTATATTAGTGTTTTGAACACTGATCCCTAATTCTTACCAGCGTGTCTGTCATGCTAAGCTCCTGTTGTTGTATGTTAAACCAGTTCAAAATTCTTGAGGTTATTCTTGTTGTTGTTTTTGTTGTCACAAGAACTTGTTATATATCCAAGGCTGCCCTCAAATTCATCACCCTTCTGTCTTAGCCTCCTGACTGTTGGGATTGTAGGCATGTGCTGTAATGCTTGGTTTAGAACTAACATTTGAAAACACAGACTGTTTATACAATAAAGAACAAAACTTTGGGTTAGCCATCTCAAAGCTTTACTCCTTTCTCCCACAACAAGGACTCTATTAACCTCCTGGGTTAATAATGCTCAGTATTAACTCTGGGACACTACTCGGGACATCCCTGGACTATCTTGTTCTGTAGTCTTACCTATTACATTCCTCTGCCCAGAACACATGCATGCCATTATTGGAAGGAGCCTGAGGATACTTATTAATCCTTTGAAATCCCACCACATGTTGTCTGCCCACTTAAGTCTCCTCAATATGATTATATCTTTTTAAATGTTTTTTCCAAAGAACTTGACTAATAGTCTTGTGAGTCGTGGGGGGGGGGGGCAAATCTCATTAATGAGGAACCAATATCTTCCTTGGGAAGAAATTCCTTTTATTTCGGAAAAGGTCTTGGTAGTCTTTTTAACAGAAAGTAGGTTGGCATTGGCAAAAGTTGTGGTAATAAGAAAAATGGGTCAGTTGCTTTGCATAAAAAAATGGACAGGAGGGAGTTTTCAAGTGCAGTGAGTAAAGAGGGGCTTAGAGAAAGCGTTGAATAACAAGGTAGAGTAAACTAAGACAGAATGGGGAAGCTTTTAGCTTCTGGTGTGTGTGTGTGTGTGTGTGTGTGTGTGTATGTGTATGTGTGTGTGTGTCATTATGATACACGTCAGTACCTAGTGTGCCTCATGTTTAAAGGATTCGAGAAGGCATTATTTCATTTATTTTTGAGATGCATATTTGGTTTGAAAATCGTCGAAGGGAAATGGAGAACTTCAAAACACAGAGGAGGTTCAGGGAGAGGATTCAGGGGGAAAGTGCTCTCTAGAACCCGTCTCAAACCCAGGGATGAGTACTTGCAATCTCTGCTCTACTAAGGAGGGCACAAGGAGACATTTGGGTATTCAAGCCAGCAAATATAGCTCAACCAGTGAGCTCCAGATTCCAGTGGCAGGTCCTGTTTCAAAAATAGAAGGCAGATGCCACCTGAGAATAATACCTGATGTTGACCTCTGGACTTTGCCCACACTGCCGCATACACACACATACATATGTACAATACACATGTATATACTGATCACTCCACATGTACATGATTCAGGACACACATGCACACCTCCACCTCCACCCATATGTACACCAGCATATATCCATACACCAATACATACATATACACCCACCTCCTCTGCTCACAAGTCCCCCACTTCCCCCTCAAAAAAAAAAAAAAAAAAAAAAACCTGAAACAATACAGCAGGCACAGAAGAAACACCAAGATCACAGATTAGAAAGTTGAAGGAGGTTCTGAGGCACACGACAAAAAAAAAAAAAAAAAAAAAAAAAAAAAATGGGGGATTTACATCCACTCTTTCTAGAGTTTAATGGACTATAGACTTAGTTGCTCTCTGGCTTTCACTGCAATGATAGAGTTGGTAATCTACACAATGTCACTGTTTGAGTGACAGGTTCACTGTGAAGCATTGCTGCTTGGCTGTTAATGTGTAGACTGTGAAATCTTCTGAAGAAGGGATTCTGGGCAAGAAGACCCATAGATGTCTGTGGCAGACTGCAGTTTTCCTTAATTCACTCAGGTCTGATCGCTGGATCACAGTTGACACTGAAGCCTCCGTTGAGTCTGACATTATGATCAAGAGATCTTGTGTGGGTGTGGCTACTGCCATAGCCAGGAACTACATATAGGAATGGTTTACTTCTAAACAGTTCTTTTGCAACAGAACAAGTGTGCATGTGATCTCAAGGTTATTTTTATGAGGACAGAAATTACACCTGTTCTGTTTACCACTGTGTGCTTGGACAGTGTCTAGTTCACACTGAAGGCAAAGGAAATATTTGTTGAATAAATAAAAAATTAATACTTAGTAAATTTTTAAATAGTTTCTTGAATAATACATTCCAATGAACTGGTGCTAGAGGAAATGCTTTGGTTGGTAGCTAATGAGAGACAGACACAGGAAAATACAGAGTAGGGGCGTTCATTTAAATTTGTATCCAATTATTATGATTTCTTTTCTTTGGGATAGACCGTAAGTGTGTGGCTTCTTTCAGTTCTAGCAGATTTAAACTGATTTGCAATTGAATTTCAATACTGGTCAGAAAACTAAATTGGGTTGACTAAATTTTTTCTGGATTTTGTAAAATGTGTGCCTGTGTGTGCATGCATCTGCGCGCTTACGTGTGTGTGTGTGTGTGTGTGTGTGTGTGTGTGTGTGTGTGTGTGTGTGTGTGTATCTGTATGTATGTATGGCTTAACTGTGCACATGTATTTGGGTTCACTTACCATGCATGTCCTTGTAGAAAGCCAGAGGAGTACAAAGGTGTCTTTCTCTATCACTCTCTTTTTAGATTTCCTCCCACGGTGGCCTTCCCTTAACTTGCATCTCTTTCTTTCTGTGAGGCTGGCAGACCAGGGTGTTCCTAGGATCCTCTGGTCTGTCTCCAGGGCTGGGTTACAGGCATGCACAGCCACGTTTGGCTTTTACATGTATGTTAGGGCTTTATTCTCCAGTTTGTTGTTGTTGTTGTTTGCTTTTTTTCCCCACACCTTCCCCAGCAAGCTCACTCACCCACTCAGCCATATGTCCAGTCCCTAAAATGCAATATTTAAAACTGCTATTTAAATTCTGTTCCTGTTATACATTTTAGTAATCTGGTTATGCATGTGAACGCATGGCCTCCCTGGGCTCACCGGAAGCTACTCCTATACTACAAAGTTACCTACAAGGCTTGCCCTTGCCTGTCTCTCACTGTTGCTTGCAACATTACTGTCTTCACCGCACGGATACCTGACTGCACTGAGCTGATTTATGGATGAGCTTCATTAGCTAAGGATCTTTTCATTCCTGAGTGATATCAATTTCCTCTGTCAATTGAAAAGATGATTTTCAATATCCCATGCATAAATCTTGGAGAATACATGTGTAGATGTCATTAAAATAACTTCTCCCACCAAAGCCTTTTATATTATGAAAAGTTAATATAATTAAAATTGTTGGTTGTTTCTAATGACCTTCATTTTTTTGAATATGGTAGAATAAATGCATATTGATCAGATATTGGATTACTTTTCCTTTCTGTGTTTTTATTTGATTTTAAAAGGACTTTTGCGTTGTATAGCTTGCATGTTTTCTTTCATTGCCTATGAACTATCAGGGTTTACTGAATAGCAGCTCCCAGGGCTGTTGTAATAAGTCACCCCAAACATAGTGGGTTAAGCAATTGAACAGTATTGGCTCATCGTGCTGGAACCTAGAAGCCCAGGATCACGGTGTGAGCTTTGTGAGGTAACATCTTCATGCCTCTTCTTTCTGCTTCAGTGGCTGGCTCAAGCCCCCTTTCCTCTGCTGGTAGACATAAGCCTCCATTTTCTTCTGGGATTGATCTAAAACATAAAATCTACTACAAGGTGAAACTTGTTGAGGAAGGTGGTGCACACCTTCAGTCTCAGCATTTGGAAGGTAGGCAGGGGTGTCAGGAGTTCAGTATCAGCTTTGCTATACAGTGAGTTTGAGGTCAATCTGGGACATAGGGCTTCTGTTTCAAAACCACCGTATTGTTGTCATCGTCATCATTGTCGTCATCATAGTTATTGTTATTGTCATCCTCATAATCATCCTCATAGTCGTCGTCGTCGTCGTCGTCATCATCATCATCAGCTAAGAGGCTCATGTGCTGGCCAATCCTAGCACACAGGAGGTAGACACAAGAAGATCAGGAGTCTTAGGCCAGGCTGAGCTACATCAGATACATTGATGTGTATATATATATGTCTCCATGTCCTTCTCAAAAGGACAGTTGTATCAAATTAGAAGCTGTCCTAGTGACCTCATCTTTACTTGAGTATAAGAGAAAACTCTAGTTTCAAATAAGGTTACATTTGCAGGAGCTAAAGGTTAAGACTTCAACAGCTTTTGTGGGAGATGAAACGCAGCGATAACAGTGTCACACCATCGTGAAGAGATGGTGGAATGTGGACGAATAATTCTGGGAGTTGTGAGCTGAGCCCTGAAAAGGAAGAGTGCAGATCTACTGGAGGAAATTGAGCAACTCACAAGCTATGGAAATTAGCTTGTGGAATTCTTTTGAGTACACAGAATATTTTATCCAACTACAAATATCCTTTTAAATGGTGTGTGTATTCTGTGTGTATGAGTGTGTGTGTTTATATGCATATGTGTGTGTGAGTATGTGTATATTGTGTGTGTATTCTGTGTGTATGAGTGTTGTGTGTTTGTGTGTATGTGTGTGTGTTTGTATGTGTGTGTGTATTGTGTGTATGAGTGTAGTGTGTATTGTGTCTGTATTGTGTGCACAAGTGTGTGTGTATGAGTTTGTGTGTATGTCTGCATGTGTGAGTGCACGTTGTGTTTGTGGATGTGTGCGCGCGCATGTGAGTCAGTATCGCATGTCTGTGAGTATGTATATGTGTAGTGGATGTGAACATATTTTTGTTTTGATCTCAAGTGTGGGATGTGAAACAGGCTTAAGTGAGGATGTGCAGTGTTTGTCTGCCAGACACAGACTTGGGAGAGGACACGTGGTGTTTGTCCACTAGAGAGGAACTGCCTCTTGTGGGGGCATGGTCTTTGACAACTGACAAACATCCCAGTACATGAGCCCAAAACCAAAGACTTGGCTTTTTGGTTTTGGTATTAACTTTCCATCATTTGTCTGTTCATTGCTCTGATTCATGACACTCCTAGAAAGCAATGCTCCAGAGAACACTTCAAAGTTCCAGGTTCTGGCCGCTGAGGTTCCAGTCACCTTTCCTGAATTGCTGGTTTGCTGTTTACCAGGTCTGCTGAAATCCTGACCACAAAGAGTGGAATTGCCCCAAGTCCAAAAAGGCCTACCTCTTCTGTTCCCATTAACCCTTTCCCTCTCCTATCTCAGGCAGGTGGGTTGGAAAGGAGGTATCTGCACAAAGAACCCCAAGTAAAGTAGAGTTGAAAAAGTTTGAAGTCTACATATACGAGTCTGTATATGTTATGTGTATGAGAGTCTGTGTGTTTGTATGTGTTTATATTGTGTGCATATGAATCCTGTGCATTTGTGTGTGTGTCTGCCTGTATGTGCTGCATGTATAAGTGTGTGTGTATGTTACATGTTGTGTGTGTATTGTGTATGTGTTGTGTGTGTTTCTGTCCTGTATGTTTGTGTGCCTGTTTGTATGTGTATATGTATTGTGTGTATGTGAGTGTGTGTCTGTCTGTATGTATGTGAGTATAGTGTGTTTATGTGTTTTTGTATGTGTATGAGTGTGTATTGTGTGTATTGTGTGTATTATCTATGTATATGTGTGTATGAGTGTGTGTACTGTATATGAGTGTGTATTGTGTGTATATGAGTGTGTGTGTGTTGGAGTCAAAAGAACATGGTGGTGGAAATCTGAAGATGATGCCTGATTTCTTGCTCTATTATTATCTGATTTATCCTTTGAGACGTGGTCTCTCACTGAACCTGAAACTTGTCTTTTTGGCTGGGCTAACTAGCCAGTGAGCTCTCAGGATCTGTCAATATCGTCCACCTAATGCTAGGGTTATAGGTACAGATGATCATTTCCAGATTTTACATGTGTTCTGGGGATTTGAACCCAGGTCCTGATGTTTGTGCAGCAAGTGCTCTTACCCACTGACCCATCTCTCCAGCCCCATGGACTCTTGGTTGTTATTTTTTTCTTTTTCTTTTTTCTTTTTGGAAAGAGATAAATAGAAATTAGATTCCTAGAATTGTCTATCTTTTCAGCTGGGTAACTAACTGTGTTTGAGCAATCTGACATCTGCTAAGCTTGTTTTCCTTCTCTGTAAATGGAAAATCTGACAGCTTGTAGCTGCAGTGAGACACTTTACACAGCATTCCTGGCACTGCACCTGTAACATAGCTGAACTCAAAAATAGCAATGCTTTCCCTCCAGTTCCATTGCTGCTTTCCTCTCCCTTAAGTTTTGAAATTACCCACACTAGTGACCATAAGCAAAGGAAAACCATGTAGTGTTATAGTGCTTGCAGAGAAATGATTGAAGGATTAAAGAAGAGAGCTACCTGTGTGCTGTGAAAATGGAGGGGTTCTGAGTTGCCCGGTCTTCCATTCTGAGTCCTGGAACTTAGACTTAAAGCACTTGGTCTTAGTAAATGCTTTGCTTTGATCTAGGAGACTGTCAAATAAACCTCCAGTGAGTCTTTGTGGGGTAGGACTATTTATTGGATGACTCATCAGTGTCCTATAGATGCCATGATGCATTTCGTTAACTCTTTGCTTTATGTCATTCACCTAATGTATTTAAAGCTCTTATTCGTGTGTGGACAGAGAAAGGTGTCTTCCCTTGAAAAGCTTGTCTCTTCCTCCCAGGGAAACCTCTACTGTGAACATGATGACATGCCCCATGGACATTCCTGTGTGTATGCTTGGGTGAAGCTGGAACAAAGATACTGAGGAAAGAATGTTATTGATGCCATGGATGCAGAATATCAGGCTCCAAGGACCGGCTTCACTTACCAGTGACCATTAGTGATAACGTATGGGCTGTTTTGTTCTGTCTATACTAATAGGAATCTTTCTCAAAACAAAGCACAGTGAAGAACTACAAGCAAATTTGCACAATGTCATGCAGTCAGTCACATTGTCCGCTAGGCCCAGGGATAATGTCCTAATGGGGAAATTAGGAGTTTGTATTTAGGTACCACAGGCTAATCTCACAATGAGAAACAAGGCCCCTCGAAGTTTTTTGTTCTTACTACTCACAGTAACGTGCCATCCCCGCCCCTCCCCAACTTATTCACTCTAAGACTTCAACCATCTGAATTACCATCCAGAGCTGGGGCAGATTTTAGACCTGGCCATGTCCAAGTTCCTCGGGGGAAGTCAAAGCACATGGAGATGGACAGACTGCCTCAAGCTCTCAGCATCGTTCAGGGCAGGTCCACTTATATCTGCTCTTAGGGTCCTTCCACGGGCAGTTGTTAAGAAACTGCAAGAAGATCACTGGGCTTTTTAATTGCTAGTTTCTTCCACACACTTATGAGATGTGAATTTTTTTCCCCTCTTTCTCCCTTTCCCATGTAACTCGAATTCAGTGTTTAGCTGAGATCTTCTGTGACTTAGCGTTCAGTTGTCTAAATTCGAATTTATTAGTTTGGGAAGTTTGGGTTCTTTCCTGCGTGCTGAGTTTTTTTTTCTGTAAATAGCCATCATGGAGTTTATTACTATGTGCCCCAATCATTCCTCTAGCTATTTTTACCATTTGATTCCTGTCTTCATTAACTACCAGGTGTTAGGCATCTGGTCTCCTCATCTTGGGTTCATCCTAATTTTGTTTTTTGGTTCCTTCTTTATTAGCCTGGACTGTTTTATGTAGACTATCTTAATGGCTTGGCTTAATCCCAAGTTACAAAATAGGTTTGCAATTAGTAAGTTGTTTGCCAAACCCAGTTGATTTCAGAATGAGTACGGTTTTTAAAATACTTTTTACAGATTAAAAAAAAAAAAAAAACCGGCCATACATGATGACTTTATTTATAACTTTGGATTAAAGATGAGTTATATCATAGCATTCAAGGGTGGGAATGTAAAATGATCCTGTTTGTTTTTCCATGGCTTATTAGCCACAGGCATCGGAGCACAAGAATTATTACATTTGCTTTGTATCTCTTGATAAAGCTAGTTTCTTATAGACATTTATCATATAAACATGCAGTTTTATTAGTGTCAGGAAGGAAAAGGCCTCTCTCTTCCCTCTGAAGACCAAATGATGAATGAGCTGCTTAGCTACCAGGTCAATCAGAGTGACAGCACCTTGGAAGTTTATGCTGTCCTGAATAGTGATGTATCTCTACTGTTACGTAGTATCAGTAAACCCACTCGTAATAATTCCTGGGGCAACACCGTCTTCACCAATTCGAGTCATCAGCAGCAGCCCCAAGATGGCTTGCAAAGAAGAGAGCTGTGGGCAGTGAGGAGCACACTTGCTTGGCTGTGTTCAGTCAAGTTTATTATCTACAACTTCCTTGATCAATGCTGAGGGTCAGGACACTCTAGGAAAAACATCTTCAGAAGAAGCACTGTTTCTTTCACACATACCTCAGTACCGTCTCTGGCTGGGTATGCCTTTGTGAGTAGTGTGGCAGGTGTACCATTCTGGGCAGTTTTCTTTGGATGGGTCATATGGAGACAAGACTGAACAAGGTGCCTAACCTTTTAGAGAGTGAATCTCTATGTAGAAGAGATCATTTAGCCCATTAACCCTTTTTTATTTTTAGTTTCTATTTGGCATTTTATAATAGCCCTCTACTGTAAATAACTTTTTCCTATGAAAGTTAAATGCCTTTTAAAATGTTTTGTTGTCTTTTAAATATGCCCATTTTGCTCCCACAATCACATTAGGAGATTACAAACTGGGTCCCACAGTACTTTAGGAGGCATAGGGCAAATGAGTGCAGTGACTTTTGATGGCACAACTGTGTGAGAATGAAATATTGTAATATATTTTCCACTTCATAATGTGACACATATGCCATACTGAAACTCACTTTGTAACAATCCAGAGAATGGAGAATGCTTTATTGGAGGACAAGTATATCACAGTTTTGAGTGAGATATGTTTTGAGTTAAAAATTACTCTAAAATATGAAAAGATCTACATACCTGCATATAACTTATACTCCATATAAAATATGCCTGAATTTCAGTATAGTTAATATGAAGTAAGTTAGGCCATCTAAATGTAAAGATGAACCAGGTCTAGGAAGCTCTTTAAATGCCCTGATTTCTAGGGATACAAATAACATTCAGGATATAAAATTTTAAATTTGAGAGCCATTGAATATTAGCTATGGCAGATACTTTATCTCGATGCTTCACTCTTTTGTACTTAGTATTTTGCCTCCTTATTTATTCCCAGAGGGGGAAACGAAGCTCCAGTTCATGAGTACTGCAGTAGTGTGAGAGAGCCTGACTGAGAGCTCGTCTCCTGTCTCCTGGCCTGTGTTCTCTTAGAAGCTCACCAATCCTGCACACAGGCTTGTGAGTTTATCTTTAAAAAGAAAACTAAATTCTTGGTTGGTGCTCTAAGAGACTATATCCTTATGGAATCCTAAGGATTTCACATTCAATGAGAAAATTAATTAATTTTAATCTGTCTATTCTTATAAAAACCAGGGTTAAATTGCTTCTAACTCTGGAACACGCTGCAGACTACACTTTTTGTAGTGAACCAGGAGTTTGAGTGATACTATATTAAAACAAGTGTTGAGCTATTGCCTTGCAGAGTCATCATAATGGCTTTATAAATGAGACTGTGACTACTTCGTGAGCTACCTGAATTCCCCAGCCCTGTATGTGCTAATTTCTTTATATTGCAAATTGTCTTTATTCTTGAGAATTATGTACCCGTATACAATGAAATAGGAGCATGTTCACTCCATATCTCAACTCCCTCATATCTTTTTTCATGTTCCTTTTCCAACTTCATGGCTTCCCCACTTCCCCCTTGTTTCTAATAACTCATTATGCTCAATTAATGCTGCCCATATATGCAGCTATCAGCATCCCATAATATCTCATCAAGAGTGAAGTAGGAGAGCACCTTCCCCATCTATAAGAAAAAAATGGTTGGCTTGATCTTGTGCAAATTTTTTTGCAGGTAGCCACAGCTGCTCTTAGTTCCTGAGAGCAATAGCCCCATCATATCCAGAAAACAGCCTTTCTCAGTACTCCTCCCTATTCTTATGCCTTTTCATATTTATTTTCTTCTTCTTCTTCTTCTTCTTCTTCTTCTTCTTCTTCTTCTTCTTCTTCTTCTTCTTCTTCTTCTTCTTCTTCTTCTTCTTCTTCTTCTTCTTCTTCTTCTTCTTCTTCTTCTTCTTCTTCTTCTTCTTCTTCTTCTTCTTCTTCTTCTTCAATGTTTTTTTCGTCTTCTTCGTCTTCTAATGTTTTCATATACACCAGCTGAAACAGAATCTCATGTTCACTCCTGGAGGGAAACTGTAGCCTCTAGATAGGTGACTAAGTCCTGAGACAAAACTTTGGAGTTATGTAACAGAGGATGGGAAGAATGAATAGTGAGAAAGGCTTAACAGCTTCCAGATGAACCATGTTGAGACCTATGTTAGTTAATTTCCTAATCGCTATAACAAAATACTTGACCAGAGTAACTTTCAAGGATGTGGTCCATTATAGTGAGGGAGTCCTGGCAGCAGGAGCTTGAGGTAGCTCTTTAGGTTATGTCTACAGTCAGAAAGCAAAGCGACAAATGCTGGAGCTCAGCTTTCTTTTTCTTTTTAAAATTCAGTCTAAGACTCTGTCCAGCCCTATGAATGGCACTCCCCACATATAGGGTAGAGCTTCCCACTTCAATTCACCCAACCTAGACAATTCCTCACAGGCATTTGCAGAAGCTTGTGTCTTCGGTGATTCTAGACTGGCCAGGTTGGTAGCCAATATTAGCCATTGCAGGATCCTTTGCTTACGCTCCGATGTCATAGAAGATCAGTTTTGTCATTATGTACTATAAACTCCAGTATACTTACCTGCAAATAAGAACCACTGACATATCTTCAACTAGTAGTAAATACCTTTTAGAATTGTTGTAAAAATTTCACTTGTGTAGACTATGAGCTATGATCACACCCAGCCCCATTATCCCTTCCCAACTTCTCTCAGATCTCTCCACCACACTTCCACCTCCTAACTTATGCTCTGTTCTTAAAGCTATTATCTGTTTAGTCCATTTAGTGTTGCCCATTTGTGCACTGCTTTGAGGGCATCCAATGGAACATGAGAATCCTCCCAGTGTCCACACCCCCAAAGAATGTAAATATTACATGAAAAGAGTCTTTGCTCTGTATAATTTTTATTTATTTTATGTTTATGTGGGTGTGACTAATGGAAATATGTGTATGATGCATATAGAGTTCAGAAGATAAACTTTTGAGGTTGGTCCTTGCCAGTCCCTTTTTTTAACTGAGATTTTTTTCATAGACTATATTTTGATCACAGTTTATCTTCCCTCATCTCCTCCCAGATCTTACTCATCTCCTCATTTACCCAATTCCATGTGCTCTCTCTGTCTACCACTCTCAATCTCTTCCTAATTCAAACAGGAAAAAAAAAAGAAGTTAAAAATGAAGGAAAAAAATCCCACATGCATACATAGGCCATATAAAAATACAAAATTAGAGACCACTGTATATGAGCAAAAGATCAATAAGACAAAAACATGTCTGAACATGTTGACATTTGCTGCTGGCCATGGGTCCTGCCCTGAAATGTGGGTTAAAATACCCATGAATCTCCACTGGACAAAATTAAGTTTTCCTTGGCAATTGGATGCCAACTGCAGATAGCTTCTTGGTTAGGGATTCCACTTCCCTGCTCAGCACTGTGACCCTGTCTGGCTTGAACTTAATGAGGCCATTGCTGCCAGAGTTCCTGGGAGCTCATATGTAGACTGTTCTGTTGTTTCTTGAAGATACTCTTTCCTTAGAGTCGTACCCCTACCCAGCTCTTACAACCTCTCTGCATCCTCTTGCATTGAACTTCCTGAGCCCTGAAGGAAAAATTGAATGAAAACAATCCATTTGTGACCGAATGTTCACAAATCTCCCAGTCTCTGTACACTGTTCAGTTGTGGGTCTCTGTGTTAGTTTCTATCTCCGGCTAGAGGAAGTTTCTCTCATAGTGGCTGAGTGGTTGCCATTCACTTTATTAGAGCAGGGTCTCTTGTTTCTGCTTCTGTGTCTATACTTTCTAGCTTATGTTTGTCCTATGAACAGGATGGCCTGGAGGTAAGAGACTGGCTGAAATATATAGTATCAGTCTATTAGATGATACCAGCTGTACACACAGAGCACAGTCATATAGGCACCTTCTGGTCAGGTTTCATAGCTATTTAAGATACAAGGCATTTTTTAGTGTAAAGTAAAGTGCATCATAGGATTCAAAAATCTCATCTGGGAGAAGCAAGATTCTGAACTCAGTCTATTCTTATCACTTAGAATATTGCCATAAAAATAAAAGCAGAATCCAAGCTGAAGGAGATCTCAAGAGAGCAAACACTGATAGACAGGGATGTGTTTACTACCCTATAGACATGTCTATGGAATGTAGAAGCACAGGATTTCAACACGATCACAGCAGATATAACAGTGTCTATGTTGAAATCTTTGGCAGTAACAAGACGTTGCACCTCTGTGTCAGATGGCAGTGACCTCAGTTACTGGCAGCAGCACTTAGAACTGAGTCACTAAGGATGGGGACTAGTGACTCTCACTGCTGAGGACAGCAGCAGCGCCTTTGCGGGCACTAGAGCATCACTCCTACACTGGAAATTGGCATTTAGTAAGAACATTCTGCAGAAAACGAGCCACAGAGGAGGGATGCTTCAGGGGCCAAGCTTCCCAGACTTTCTTTGATATGGAGTGTGTGTGTGGTCCCTAGGAGTCAGATGTAGTGGGAGGAAGTTGAGAGGCTATGGAACTTGTTTTCTGTGTAAGTCATGTTAAGATAGTAACTGTTTGGTACTATTACTGTAACACTTTACCATCCCCACCCCTGTCTCTCCTACCCAACATTTAAAATCTATCCTATCTAACCCATGTGGCCTTCTTTGATGTAGCTCCAAGCCAGTTACCCTTGATGTGGCAGCACCATTACAACTTCACTGATTTGTTGTTTCTCCCAAAAGAAAAAAGGGCTCCAGTGTAGTGCCTACTCTACTCTACCCATAGCACATGAGCCTCGTCAATTCCTTTTGTCTTCCTTTTCTCAGCCTTGGGTTCTCTGCTACTTTTGACAGAAGGCTCTAGGGCAGAATACAACTCATATTCCTTGTCAACTTTCCCTTGTTTTTGCCTTTTGTTAAGACAGAAAAATGAATTCTACTTTCTAATTATTTTCTTCTTATCATTAATTTTTCTTTTAATACATTAGTCTGACAAGATATCATATGAAAGAGTATAAAAACATTTCAAACAATGACAAAAGAAATGGTTTGGAGTTGGCTTAGTTGGCATGCAGTGAAAGTATTTTAACAGGTGTGTTTTCTGATAAGAGGATTAGTAACAATGATATAAATTTAGCTCCTAATTTTTAAACAGGAAAAAAAATGTTACAATATGTTGGGTGCTGTAACATGTCCCACAGGTACAATGGGTCAGATAACAGTATGAGTTTCTCCTTGTGGCTATTTCCTGGGTCTGCAAGTTCAGGCTTACCATCCTCTGAATTTGGCAATACTTTAACATTTCAAAGGAGCTTCCAAAATCACAGCTTCTTAGCTTGGAATTTCTGATCCTCGTTTTTGCCTTCTAACATCCTTGAGAAATGGTTCTTCTTCAAGCTTGTTTGACATAAAACGTTGGGTCTCTGAGAAATACCGCTGACTATCAATATTGATCGACTCAGGTTGAACTCTTCTTGGGATTCCCATCTTACCACTTCTCATGGGGAAAAATCTGTCCAATTTGAAAATCTACCCCAATGGAGCATCTGTCTAAACCTTTACAAATATCCACAAATAAAGACAATCTCTGCCGTGTTGAAATCTACTGCTTCTAGTCATTTTGACTGTACGTTAGTACCGGCAGCTATGCCTGTCATCTGGATTGCATGTGAACAATAGGGTTTTTTCCCTCTGGAGTTTGAGGCCTCCAAAGTGACATCACCAGGTTCAAGGTCTTGATAGATCCCATGACCTGTTTGACAGTTGGCCATATTTTTCTCTTTATTCTCTAATAAGGGCACTGCCCAATTATGTAGTCCCCATACTTTAGACCTAGCCAAGTCCTAAAGGTTCCACCTTCTAGTGTCATAAAAATGAAGGAAGGAAAACAAACTTTCTATCTGTGGCTCTTACTAAAGTTTATATCTTCAAGTTCATTAATCCATATGCAGCACTGTATGAAGTAAAAAAAGAATATACTTTACCTTTTGGAAAATAGTTATGTTGATTCTGTTAGAATAGGAAAGTTTTAGCTATCTGCAGGAAAAGTTACACATGTATAAAACTATAAAGTCTTCCATATTATGTGTGATTTAAATGGTGTGATAGTCACTTTTTTGTTGTTGGAGTGACCAAATATCTGACAAGAAGCAGATGAAGGGAGGGTTTGTTTTGGGTGAAGTTAGGGTGCAGCCCACCTTGGAGGGAAAGATAACAGTAATGTGAGGGAGCTGATCAGGTTATATACATGCATACAAAATTAATAACTATAAATAACTTTTCAGAAAATAGACAAAGTGGTGTTTAGCTCACTGTCTCCTGTTCCCTTTTCTTTTCTTTTCTTTTTTTCTTTTTTTTTTTTTTTTGGTTTTTCGAGACAGGGTTTCTCTGTGTAGCCTTGGCCATCATGGACTCGCTTTGTAGACCAGGCTGGCCTCGAACTCACAGCGATCCGCCTGCCTCTGCCTCCCGAGTGCTGGGATTAAAGGCATGCGCCACCACACCCGGCTCCTGTTCCCTTTTCAGTCAGTCTGGGACTCCAACCTGTGCAATGGTGTCACCAGCATTTAAGGAGAGTCTTTCCTCAGTTAAATACACAAATTCACCCAGCAGTGTGTCTTCTAGATGATTCCAAATCTAGTCAATTTGACAATGAAGATTAGCTTGTATAGATGCTGACCCTAGTTTCAGTTTCTGGGCTGTGAGTGGCCTTTGGTCAGGGTCAGCATGAACTAACAAATGCTGAATGGCTGATTATCTGAGAAATGCAGACTAGCTAAACCTGGTTTGTAGTGTTGGCAGATTTCAAGCTGTCTGTGTGGTACTGAGCAGTTGAAATTTTTCTGAAAATGTAACAGTCCTAAGGAGCGGTTGAGGGCTGGTCCCAGCCCATTATGGTCAAAGTTTTATTTTGCTATCTACAGAACTCAGTAAGTGTTGAGGGAGATCTGAGCAATGTACATATATAGTTTACAGATGTTACATATGAAAACACCATCAACATTCTTTGTGCGGCTGCCAAGGACAGCACACATTTCCTAGCGTAGTGGTCTTGTCTTTAATTTTGATGTTTAAACAATTGGGCAATATATCCTTTTAATGACATCCTTCTTAAAGATGAGGTACAGAAGTTCCCAAGAACATAGCAATTCATGATTAGCTTGCCTATGATAATAAATAACTACGAATAATTTTTCAGGAAAATGTCATGTTCCAAGTACAACAAGCAAGCAAACAAACAAACAAAAAGCCCTCAAGGCTGCCATACGGTTAGTTTTTTTGTGGTCCTTAGTTTCTATTTTCTTAAAGAACTGACTGAACAATTCACGTTTTAGCTATTTTACTGGATGATGCCTTATTTTCCTAACACATTAGTGCTTGTCTTCTGAGTAGATAATTAGTTGGCACACTGGGAAGAAAAGCTGTGTGCTAGGCAAAGCCCATTAATTGCCTAATATCTGACCTCTGTATGATGAAATGTGTTTATTTCATAAAGGCCAAGGCTTTCAGTCTTTGCATTAGTGAACCACTTGTATCTCCTTATTTTAGTTTAGAATCATATAAACTCTTATTTGCTATCTCAAATTGACGTATACTCATTAATTTAGTAATAGTTAAATAGAGGATAATAATTCAGACTATATTTTATAGTTTCATACATAATGTTTAAATAATCATAAGCTTTATGCATTGAATATATACTTGCATATTTTCTATAGTAGTGTAGAAAATTTCATACACTTAGTGGCATAAATAATGTAAACTTATCTTGTTCTTTAGGGTAGAAATCCTGTGCAATGGGTGTTACTGATTAGGACTGTTACTTCTAGGGTCTGTACGAGATCATTTATCTGTTTGTTTATTTTTATCTTTTCCATTTAGAATCTTAAAGTTTATGATACTTTTATTCCACTTTCAAGAGCTGTCAAGCCCTCACACTGACTTCTCTTCTGCCCCTCATCTGGGTTTAAAGGCTTTTGTGAGTAGGTCTGCCTGAACAACCCTGGGCCAGTTACTTTCATAAAGTCTGTTGAAGAGTCAGTCCCGCCCCATCTCTACACTTTAGCTCCCCTTTGTCCTTTTCACTCCACAGTCATAGATTTGGGGGGAATTATCCCATGAATATTGCTGGGAGATGGTGGTAATGCGTGTTGTTCTATTCAATACTCATCCAACCGTTTTTTACATCATTAAACTTTCCTCTTAAGGAAACTAAGCTTCAGGTTATGAAGCCATTTCCCCTGGGTCTCTGGTGCCAAATGGTCCTTTCTCTGCCTAGTAAAGGAGATACTAGTATAACCAACTGTAAGCTGTGCCTCCCAAATTTCATCTTGCTCTAAGCTGCAATTTTGTTTTGAATGTGTTCTTATTTTTGCTTTTTCCCTCTGAAGAAATCCCTATGTGAAGGAGTGCACGCATTTCTTGTCTTTTCTGTTTCTGAAGTGTCTAGTGAGAAAAATGATTCAAAGCGATCAAGCATGCGACTCATTTCAGCAACACAAAAAAATACTGTAGTGAAAAATAATCTTTTAGAAAAACCCTCGTATTTTTCAAGATTCATAGAATGTAATTAGGGCCCGGGAAATGCTGGAGGTAATGATCAGGGCATTACGGTTCAGCTTCAGAAAATTGAAAATTGTTTCTTAGCAACTGCTATAGATTACTTCCCAGAGAGATGTCTGTGATCCTGGCCATTTTGTAGGGGTAGGAAATCCACATTGAGAGGTGCCTTTGCTTACTGCGTAGCCTTTTGGCAGATCTTTGCTTCCACCCTAAATATCTCTGAGTCAATTGGTCTCCCTCCAGGTTGAGAGTCTTCCATGACTTCATACCCTACTGCTCCATTCTAAGCAGTCTGCTTTGTGTGGTGTTCCAACTGCCCAGCTTCTGGTTTCCCGAAAGCCATAATCCTGATTTGTTTGTTGAGATGGGGACAATGTAGATAAATTAGTTATTTGTTCAGTACAGTAAGTTAGCAACAGGATATCTAAATATTGAATTGAGTTCTACATTACTAAAAATAGGGCAGAATTCTATCTTTACTTGGAGCAAATGCAAGGCATCCACAGGGGGTCTTTCAAAATAAAAAGAAGACGCCATCAAGTTCAACAACAGCATAAGGCATTCACTTGGTGAACAAGGACAACTTTAGTTGGTGTAACATACATAAAAAAAAATCCAACTGCAAATAATGTGAAGCTGATAACCCCCCTCTGCTCCACTCTCTCCAGTAAGCTCTGCTATCTTGCTTAGCAAATTCTTACTCTTTTTGTGCTTAATTTTGAGTATAAAGTACCACTAAATGAGAATATTTCCTTATCAACTTTGTAAAACTTCCATTCATATGACCAGATACAAACTGAATATCTGTTTCTTTAAAATATTTTCCACATAGTAGAAAAAAAAAACACACAAATTTGGTGTTCTTTACATTTCTTTATAGGTTCATGTTTGTTTTTACTATCTAGAATATGATTAGGTCAGCTGTTCTCACTTAGCTTTATCTTTTATGACATAAGAAAACACATCATAAATTTGTAGTTACTTTAGTTACCAATGTTTGATTAATAAACAAGGAAAACTAATGCCGGGAAAGCAGTGTTAGTAAAATATTTTATGTTTTCTTTTCTAGTGGCAAAATTTTGAAAATAGATAATTGGATAGTTTCTTGATTGCTTTAATGCTTTTTACAAATAACATAAGATGTGTAAGGTAATAAAAATTGGAAAGTATATTGTTTTCACTAATATTTCTTAAAAGATGTATATCTTTAGAACTATTGTCTATAAATAATACTTCTATTTTGCATACTGAATTTATTTCATAGCGGGTGAGAAAATTTTCCTGTCAAATTTATGTGGATTCTAGGATTTGGGATAACTTGGTCATAATAGTAGCAATTATTTTGATGAACCAGTTAACCCTTTTATTTAAATACACCATTCGTAAAATATGGCTACAGATATTATTTCACAATTTAATATATTAAACTGAAACTGTGTGTCTGGGTCACAATAAATATTCTGACTGCCATCACCTTTTATTAATGATGATGTTATTAAACATCCAGTCTGGAAGGCAAAATGCCTTTACTTTGCTAAGACAAATTAAAATGGCATTTATTTGAAGTTTAATAGGCATGATATAATCTAAACAGATGTTTGTGAAGTGTTTGAAGAATTATTTAGTGTTAACAGTGCACTACACCTCTTTTTCTTTCTTTCTAGATAGGTGTTTTTTGGAAATTGTGAAGAGACTAAACATTCTAATTTCTGTAACGTGTTATAGAAGATCACAATTCCTATAATCCCTCCTCCCACCTTCTCCATGCCCTCTGATAACAGAGGTGTGCTCTACAGCAGGACAGTTGGTTTTCCTTCAGATGTGTTGGGTGTGCGGTGCAGTTAGAGGTCTGTTCTTCCCCTGACCCACAGGGTGCTGCTGGCTAGCCCAGCTTTATTTTGAAGGAGATGTTTTGAAAAATGCTGAGTTAGTTATTCATACCTGCCACCAATTGGGTGACACAAATCAACAAAATCTCCAAATTTAGTTCAAGCAGCATGAGTTTGATTTTTCACAATTGCAACCAAAGTCATAAAAACATAAACACATAAAGTCAGCTTAGTTAGCTGTGCCCTGCTGTTTCTTCCCCTTTTATTTTCTAACTTTTATCCTCTGTCCATTGGGTAAGGAGCATATCTATCAGGTAGAGCCTTTGGATCTAGACAGAGTTCAGTTTATGGCTTCTGTGTCAGGGTTGAACTCTATGTTGAACCTTTGTCTGGGTTTGGCAAGTGTTGTGCCATAGAGGTAAGGTATAGACCACTCAACTCTTTAGTGCTCTCTTAGGGGAAGCCCTCTACAGTGTATGTCTCTTTCTCATAGAACCATTGGAACAGTGATGAGGAAGATCCAAGGTCCTTAACTCTGTCCTAAATAGCAACTTAAGAAAATGAGACTTCCCAAGGAAGAGATTCTTGACCCAAACCTTCTATAGTACAGAGAATTATATTGTGATTTGTGATATTTTTTTCATTTTCCTGTCATCTACATTCCCTTCTATATCCCAAATAATTATTATTGCTGTTTGTTTGTTTTGTTGATGAAATATCTCCTTGTGTAGCCCAGGCTGGCCTAAAACAGGTTAGCCTCAGATTCTCAGTAATCGTACTGCCTCTGCCTCTTGAGTCCTAGAATTTCAGTTATAGAATCACCACGTCTCTCTCCACATTACATTGTAAAACTACCTTTTAAATGACAACACTTTCTCATTCCAGAAAAATATTAGATTAAGAAATCCAAATTTATAAAAATGGATCTCATCGACCATCAGGGTTAGTTCTGATTATTTTTAGGCATACATTCTGGTGCTTGTTCTGTGCAATAATACTTTAACATTAAAGTTGAATGATAATGAATATTCAACATTTTGTCCCTCTGTTTTTATTGAACAAATCTAAACATTTTCCCTTCAGATTTTTCTTTGTATCTCTCTGGTACCATGCCACTCCATGAACAGTGCAGCATTACATCCTTGACGCTATGTTTTAGGGTACCCAACACGCATAGTATCATAAGCTAGTTTTGGGTGCATTTTTCTTCGCAGATAAGAAAAAACAATCTTAGCCTGTTTTATAAGATCATGTGATCATATTGGAGATGTTGTCATGTGCATTTATAAAGGTATAATAAAACATTAACACGCACGAAACTGTAAAGTTTGATCATTTCTTGGTAGAAGGAAACCCTGCCACATAAACATGAATACCAGGCTTTCGAGACCTTTTGTTTTCTAAGCTGAGAGCCCATAATTATTCCTTGCAAGAGACAAAGCTTATCTTTCTACCAAACTTCTCCTGCACAGCCAAGATCTTTTAAAAACAAAATAAAGCACATTTTGTCTATGAGGTTGAAGATGGCAAGGATATTTTTCATTGTTTTAGAGGAAATGCAAAACACAAATGAGTTGACACTAAAAAAAAATATAATTAGAGAAACAGTTAGGATGCAATAAAGATGCCATTTTGACAACAGTCACATGTGGCTTTTCTGTTCACTAAGTCACCTGAATGGTTCAGCTCTTCACATCTGCACATTGATTTTTAGCCAAAGTTACCCAATTATGATTATGATTCTTGATTACATTTGGTGCCATATGAAAAACCTAATTGGAAAACTGGCTATCTTTAAAATAAAAAGTTGGTAAAATATTATTCTTTAAAAAATATTTAGTATGAAACTATCAAGGAAGTATAATACTGCATAGAAACCAATGCCCCATTTCATCTTAATATTTTTTCAAGGCATAAATGGTGTATGTAGGTTTATATGCATATTGGAACAGTCAACTAGGCCTAGAAATAACATGATGAAAATGTTTGCTGTTATTTTCTATCCTAGAGAATAGAGCCTAATTTTAAAAAATCTTATTACACTTCATTTGACACAGTAGAATCTTATTTTCTTTCTAAAATGACACACGCCTTCTACTATAACTCTATTGTTACAAGAATTATGAGCACTTTAAGGAAGTCAGCAAGTTTTTTCCCTGTCATCATGCCTAATAGTAGCAGCATCAGAGCCTATAACTTGTTAGAATCTTGGTCATTGTTTCCTGGGTAGAACTGATTAAAGGGAAGGCAGCATTGGTACAAACTGCTGGAATCTAATTGTCGTGTATTTGGGTAAGACAGGCAGAGTTCCCAAGGAGAACACACGTGCCTAAGGTCACTTTTGCACCAATGGCAGAGTAGGACTAGAACAAGACCCCAACTTCCTGGGGAGCAACCTTTCACATTGTATAGAGACACTGTGGTATGGAAACCAACATATATTACCAGGAGCTTCATCTTGTCATCCCTGCTGAGTTACAGCAGCTCTCAAGCCTTGGTGTCTCTGCTTATAATCTCTCCCTGACCAGACCTTAAACATGGTGGAAGTGGATTTAGGTCTGAGATTATATATATCTTATGTCATGTGACAAATGGCCAGTAAGAATTAAGAGAGAGAACACATACCAGCTACAACTAGTGATGTCTATATGTGTGAGTTAGAAGGTCAAAATGCTAGTCTTACTTTCTGTCCTTTAGCCCAAAAAATGTTCTATGCTCTATGTACAGTAGGGAATCTAGGCACCAGAGTTGCTGTTACACAGAAATGGGTGCTTGATGCTTTAATGAACTACCAGTGGAGATGCTAGCAGCCGTTTACAATCTGTACTAGTTACTCTTGACATCTGTCTCTTTGGTTGCTATGACAGGATGTGGATAAAAATAACCCAGAGATAGCTGTTTAACTGAAATCTACTACCACCACTACAAATAATACTCAAGTATATTTAAGTTCATTTCAAAGAAATAGTAATATAATTCTATTATAATTATCCATGATAATAGTGTTTGCTTTAAAAGGGATAAAAAGGGTAAGGATATTTGTGGTTAGTCTGAAACTGTGTTTTCAATACTTATGATTATGTCTGGAATGACTTGGGGAAGTGATTCCACTGATGTTTCAAGTAAAGATGAATATATAAGCACAATTAATAATGCATAGTTATATCATTTGTAACAATCCAAACCAGAATATTCCCTAAGAGTCCATCAACAATAATATGGGATATTTGTAGTGTAGTCACACAATAGACTCTTTTTTGACAACGACAGATACACACACAAACCAACCATACAGCCAAGTCTTACAAATGTAAGGCAGAGAGAAGTAAAGTAAGAAAGAACGCATGACTAACTGAAAGAGAATGGGGCAAGGCTAGTGCATGATGCTGGACCTGGACAATGTATGGAAAGCACTGAAGTGATGATGGCGGGGAGCTACCATGTTCCATTTCTTATAGGTGTTAGCTGTAATTCTGTGTTCAGAGAAAGGCAGTCCTCTGAATTATACAGTTTTGTTCTGTGCAGTTTTATATGTTATACTGTAAAACTTTCACAAGCAAATGGGCCTTTTTTTTTTCAAGAGGCATGAAAACCAATATCTTGGATAGAAATGTTCTCATTGTCACCTTTTTTGTTTAAAAAAAAAAAAAAGAAAAGGTTGTAGGGATGCACCTCTTTTGTAAATTCTTAATTGAATAGTGAGATGCACTAAAGCAAAGAGGGGGGCAAGAAAGGAATATGAGCGCCTCGCCTCGGTATATCCAATGAGAGTCCACGAGATGTAGAATTGACGAAGCAGGTCCGGTGGAGGCGTCCCATCTCTATTCAGTCTTGGGCTTTCTAGAGCTAGATGGCTTGCACACAAGCCTAGTGAGGGGCTCACAACTTCAATTTATTATCAAAATCTTTCCATCAAATGACAAACCTGAAGGACTCAGGGAGCAACACAGATACAGTTCGGCCCTTTCTTAGTCACTCTTGGGGACAGGTTTAATTTTGAAAATGCTGTTTATAAACCACAACTATTATGAATCTCTAGACAGCAGTTCAATGGTGATCTTCATCCCCAGAGTTTGTACTTAAAGCTTTTCATCAATATGATTTACAGGTTTAAAAAAGTCTCAAGTTTTCATCTGTACATCAAGCTACAGATTTTTTGTAACTGTCTTGGCTGCATAACTTCAATATTTAATGATTACCTATAACGATGGTTATTCAGTCATAAATGTAGTTAATAATTAAATAATTATTCTTTATACATTACTACGAATCCTTCAGAAGACTAAGGTCTGAGAGAGCAAGAAATGCCCCCCCCCCAAAAAAAAACCGTGCTGGGCCTCAAGAAACTCAACATCACAGTTTCAGATGCTCATTTTTGCTCTAAGAGTACTTAAGCTAAAGTGATGCTGAAAGAATGAATAGTCTATATGTTCAAACAAGTTCAAAGCTACATAAGCCTTAAGGCCACAGTTTGCATGGGAGTTCTTTGGGAGAGTTTTGAAGGAGCGTGAATGTGGCAAACAAAAGTGAGTGCTGAGGCAAATCATTGGTGTGCTTTGGTGGCCAACTGTATTCAACGTCTTCTCCCCCTTGATCAGAAGTCGTAGTCTGTCCCGAGTGTTAACACTGTTCTCTACAGACAACATTAACTTGCAGTCTGTACGAGAAGCAGAAATCAACGGTAATACTACCGTTCGGAAGTAATCATTATTTACACGGTGAAGTGATTGATTTGCTAGACCTTAGGCTCCCTCCCTTCCCATTCACGGCAGACTTGATAATCTAATTTCATTTATGCTAGCTGTTCCTCTCTGGGATCTGCCCCCCCAAGTAGCCACAGAAACTTCCAGGGCCCACTTTCTCTGAAGGGAGAGGTCCTGTTTCTGTAGCTTTGGTGAGTCTTGCCACAGACGCTCCACTCGTGAAGATCACCAAACCCGACACTTCCTCTCTGGATTCATGTAAGAGTTCTTGGGGCAGTGGAAGGCATCTGCGAACTCAGCAGAATTCTGCAGAGTCCCAATGATCCTTTGAAACAAACAAAGAGTTACCGTCAGCACTGGACACAGTGTTCCATATCACTCTGGAGACCAGAGAAATCCTCTTGCGTTTTGCCTTGTGAGCCTAGCCTATAACGTCTAAGGCATCTCTCCAACCCCTACCCCAGCTCCCCCACAAGCAGAAGTTCTCTATGCAGCTCAAATGAGTGAATTTAGAAGTAGAATCTTGGTATGATGAGTTAGACCCTTCTCATTAACCCTGCTCTTAAGTGTGAAGGTAACCAAGTAGGAGTCAAGAGCATAGAGTTTGGAGCCACTCTGAAGACTTTTCAAGACTTGTATCTGAAGGATGCACCTGATACATTTTTTCAAAGCTGTGCTTACAGTATCACTAGACTGTAAGATAAGGAGGATCTCTAATTTTAAAGTATGTTATATGCTTGTTTAAGATAGATGAACAATTAATATTTGAAAGTGTGTTTCTGTGAGAAGAGTTTAGTGTATGGATAAAAACAATCATGACTCTTCATTGTTTCTTGAGAGGACTCAGATAACAATTTAAACAGTGTTTTAATAGGTTGTTTTATGATAATAGCATACTAATAGTCAATAATTTTAGAAAGCTATTTCAATGTTTTTATTAAGTATATATTTCTTTCACATTTTAATTGATTAGCTGTTATTGGAAAATTTTATATATATGCATACATACATACACATGAGTATATAAAATATTATATTTTGACTATTCTCTCCTTCACCTTCTTTTAGTAGACCTTTGTTGATTTGATTTAGTCAAGAACATAGAGGGTTTTTTTCTTTTTATTCCCAAAGGACTCCCTGCATATCAGAATCTGAATTCAGCCTCAGTAACTGAAAGGGCTGGACAAAAATGCCTATTTCTTTTTATTTTTGGCGCCAATGGCAAAACAAAGTTGTTCAAGCCACTGTCTGAATTGAGCAGCATTTCAAGTGAGAGGCAGATCAAGAACAGGAGGCAGAGGTGACACTATCTCATCAGCCCTGAGACAGCCCCTTCCCTTTTCCTCCTGCAGGGACCATACTACCCTCTTCTAAGGTTGGGGGGTGAAGCCTGGAGGCAAGTGCTTTGCAGTGATGGAAGAGGGAGAGGAAGGGATGAAGGACCTCTTTGTATGTGGTGGGCAAGTTCATGTACACACCTCAGCACTTGTCTGCCCTCCAGACATTCTACATACAGAAGTCTGAATGATCTTTAAGAAATTAAGCCAGAATCTATAATTCTTATACCTAATTCCAGCAACACCTGGAGGAAATCCAGGCTTAGTGCACATAGAAGTGCATTTTCCTTCAAATTCCCTATGCAACTCAAACTAGGCCAGACTGATATACTTTCTTTTTTTAAAAAAATTTTTATTAATTTATTCATATTACATCTCAATTCTTATCCCATTCTTTGTATCCTCCCATTCCTCCCTCCCTCCCATTTTCCCCTTACTCCCTTCCCCTATGACTGTGACTGAGGGGGACCTCTTCCTCCTGTATATGCTCATAGGGTATCAAGTCTCTTCTTGGTAGCCTGCCATCCTTCCTCTGAGTGCCACCAGGACTCCCCATCCAGGGGACGTGGCCAAATATGGGGCACCAGAGCTCATGTGAAAGTCAGACCCCACTCTCCACTCAACTGTGAATAATGTCCTGTCCATTGGCTAGATCTGGGTAGGAGTTTGAAGTTTACAGCTTGTATTGTCCTTGGCTGGTGGCATAGTTTGAGCAGGACCCCTGGGCCCAGATCCGCCCGTCATAATGTTCTTCTTGTACGTTTCTAGGCAGACTGATATACTTTCATTCCTCATACCCACCATGGCCCTCTAGTGTAATAAAGTCCACTAGCTGGGGGAATCACTTCTCACCCAGGACATAGCTGAGCCCTTCCAGCCTTCATCGTCATCTCCTGGGCAGCTTTTATGTCAACTTGTCAAAAGCTAACGTCATCCCAGAGGAGAGAACCACAATTAAGTGCCTCCATAAGACTGGGATGTAGGCAAGGCTGTAGAGCATTTTCTTAACTATGGATTGATATGAGAGGGCCCATTGTGGGTGGTGCTACCCCTGGGCTGGGAGTCCTAGGTTCTGTAAGAAAGCAGGCTGATTTTTTTGTTTTGTTTTGTTTTTGAGACAGGGTTTCTCTGTTTAACAGCTCTGGTAGTCTTGGAACTCACTCTACAGCCCAGGCTGGCCTCGAATTCATGGAAGTCCACCTGTCTCTGCCTCCCAAGTGCTGGGATTAAAGGTGTGTGCCACCACCGCCTGGCCCCTACTATTTTGTTTTTTGGTTTTTTTTTGAGACAAAGTTTCTCTGTGAGGCCTTGGCTGTCCTAGACTCACTTTGTAGACCAGGCTGAAGAAAATTGTGACAGGTGGATCAGGGCCGGGGGGGTGGGGTTGTTGAAATTATTGCACTAACCAAGGACAATACAAGTAGTAAACATCGAGCCCCTACTCCGATCTACCCAATGGACAGGAAGTTCTCCACAGTTAAGTGGAGAGTGGGCATTGACTCTGATATAAACTCTGGTGCCCCATAGTTGACCACCTCCCCTTGGTGGGGAGGCGTGGCAGAACTCAGAAAAAGAATAAACAGGCTACCAAGATGAGGCTTGATAGCCTATGACCATATAGTGGGGGAGGAGGTCCGTCCCCTCTGTCATAGACCTAGGGGAGGGGAATAGGGTGAAAGCGGGAGGGAGGGAGGAATGGGAGGATACAAGTGATGGGATAACAATTGAGTTGTAATCTGAATAAATTAATTAAATAATAATAATAAAAGAAAGCAGGCTAAGCAAGACACTAGAAAGAAACAAGCCAGTGAGGCGCACCCCTCCATGGCCTCTGCAGCACCTCCTGCCTCCAAGTCCCTGTCGTGACTTCCTTCAGTGATGAACAGTGCTTTGGAAGCAGAAGCCACATAAACCCTCTCCTCCCCAAGTTGCCTTAACCACGATGTTTCATCATTGACAATGATAACCCTTTCCAGGATAACAGCATTCTCTAACTGCTGTCTAAATTAACTCCCTTCTACCTGCCCTATCCTTATCAACTCTGAGCAAACTGCTGCTCATGGGGGCCTGCTTTCTGCTAAGGGATATGTGTGTGTGTGTGTGTGTGTGTGTGTGTGTGTGTGTGTGTGTGTGTGTGTGTATGCACTTGCTGACTCAGCACATGCTGAATGAATGACCAGTCATGTGGTCATGATGAAAAATGCACACAGCAAAGGACAGGATGAAGGAAAACGTGCCTAGGTGCTTGTTTGTTCGTTACTATGGGACAAGTAGAAGAGAAAGGCAGTATTGTTTTCCTGGTCCTCACTGAAGAAAAGAGAAGATCTGCCTAGGCTGTGTCTAAACCTGACTGCCCATTGTGTCATCCTTTAACCCACTCAGCTGCTCCTTCATCCGAGCCACTACCTCAACTCCCTGTCCCTGGGGAAGACACCAACCTTTTGGCTGCTTGTGCTTTGGGATTATTACGGGGAGTCTTAAACATATATCTCCTTGAGGTTAAGGGTGGGGTGTCAATGCTGAAGGTGTTATGTCTGCAAGTACACTTGGGACGGAGACAACCGGCCTGTACAGGACTTGGATGCCGTTCTAAGGGTTTTAGGAACGACATAAGCATTCCTCCACCGTAAACAAGGAAGGCCTTGACAGGTCCTTTGATAGAATGGCATTTGGATGCTCCAGAGCCCCAACATGAAGAGTGGCAGCTGTGTCAACATTGTGCACTCAGGTGTCCAGGATCTGGACGGCCACAGCAGGCTTCAGTTGAAGGCTATGACCTAATCTGATTTGGAAGCTACAAGAAGGCAGCAAGTTTAAGACTGGCCCGGGCTGCATGGCAATACCTCTTTGCAGAGAAAAAAGAAACATCTTAGAAGTTAATCGCTTTGATGGTCTTGACTCTTTTTAGAGTCCAGGCTTCCCCACTCTTTCAGTAGGGGTGGAGACAGCATTTAGAAACTGGGGAGGGGGCAGTGATGGTGGCTGGGGACCCTTAATCAGAGGAAGGAGCTCCCTGGGGGGGTTTGTATGTGAAAAATGGAAGAACCCCAGTTTTTAGCTGTTATGTAAGTAAACCCGTTTCTCAGTGTTCATTGTAGATACAGAAGAGCAAGTTCATCAGTGAAAAATTGCCCTAATTCTACATTATATTCTCTTTTCTTTCCTTCCTTTCTCTTCTTTTGTCTTTCTTTCTTTTGTTTCATTTTTTGTTTGTTTGTTTGTTTGTTTTTGCTTTTTTTTGAGACAGGGTCTAACCATGTATATCAGGCTAGCTTCAGACTCATAGAGACCCACATGCTTCTGTTGAGATGAAAGGCGTGTGACCTCCAAGGAAGGGTAATCCTGGGAAAGCACCACTGCCAGTTAGCGCCGCCGATACAGGGAGCACATGGACCTACAGCTCTGCATCTCCGTTGTGTTTCCTCTTTTCCCACTAAAGGTAGTCTGACTCTGCATAATCAGGGCGGCATCACTCCAAGGCTTCTCGTTATTTCTCAGGTTTGTAATTAGTGTTTGAGGACATTTATATATTCAAATATTTGGATAGGTTATATGAATAATCATTTGAAAGACTGGGTACATTTTAAACACAATGAATCTCTTAAGAGTGAGGTCATATTTTGCTAGTGTTGCATACAATATTTACATGAATTTCCTGCTACATTAAAACTCTAGCACTTGTGTTTGGATTTTTAGTAGCAGAAGATAAAAATTGTCATTGTTTCCTTAACAAGATCCATTCAAAATTTTTACTCTATTATTTAAAATAGTCAATTGTGCTGGTGCTATGATGTCCTGTGAAATAATCATTTGTATTAAAAACATCAAAGATCTAGGGAGCTAAACATCTATGTGACTGAACTGGACTTTTTAGACCTATAATTCATTTTCTTACTTTATTTTTTAATAAGTGAATTAAATTTTTTAAATTATAATTTATTCACATTACATCCCGATTGTTCTCCCTTGCTCTTATCTTCCGGCTGGCATCCCTCCTCCCTCCTCTGCCCCTTCCACTGTGCTCACAAAGCTGCCCTGCCAAGGGGAAGTGATCCGGTTGTGGGCACCAGAGTGCATGTCAGAGGTTCAGCGGCAGTCTCTCCTGCTCCCACGTTGAGAATTAGTTGTCCTTTGGATACATCTGAACATGGGGGTCTAGGTTGTCTGCATGCATTGTCCTTGGTTGGGGTGTGTACACACACACATGCACGCACACACACTTTGTTTATTTTGTTTTTTGTTTTTTTTTTTTTTTCCATACAGAATCTCACTCTGTACCTCTAGGTGTCCTGGAACTCACTATGTAGACCAGGCTAACCTTCAACGCATTTTAACCAGCTGGCCCCTGATTCCCAAGTACTCGGATCAAAGGCTTATATCACCATATCTGGCTAGTAAATGGATTTTTTAAATTACTGAATAAATTGTTTTCAGTTAGTAGATCCTCTGACACCCTGTTATTAGTTATTTAAAACTAATGACTTAAATTCAAATTTAACTGGCTCCATTTATAAAAAGGCTATTCAGTCATTATGATTTACTAGTTACTACGACTTTTTCATGACAAAATCATGTTGACTTCACACATATTCCACTACACAGAATAAAATATGTAGATTAATATATACTAACTGTATTGTTAGACAACTCATGAAAAGCCATCCTGATAATTGTAAATTATGATTGTAATAATAATAATAATAACAACAACAACAATAATAATGATTATTTAAGATGAATGGAAGAAACATTTCAAAGAGCAGTTGACATAAGCATACTACCATTCGAAAGGAAACTAAGTACGCATAATGGTTGAAAGTAGCTGCATAAAATATTATTCTTATAAACATATTGAAGCTTCAGCTTTGAAATAATTCATCTTTTGTTCTTGATGGTGTAGCTGCTTAAGTATGGGGTTAATAATCTTCCTCTATTCTGAAAATGCTTTTAGATTAAGCACCACACACCAGCTTTGACTAATAACTCAAGGACTGTTGGTTTTTAAAGTGCTTTAAAATATGTTTTACTTCGAATGGTCAGGAAACAGCCTGTTTCCAAAAGTAAACGTAACCTCAACCTTTGCCAAGGAAATCCTTTTACCTCCAGAGAATAGTAATTTCCTTGACAAAAGGCTAGCCCTCTTTTTAATCTTAAAATATGCACATACTTCTTTTAGTATGAATGAAAAATAGAGATATCTTTAGTGTCAGAAGCAAAAAAATAAAGATATAAATGACTTCACATGTCTATATGCAAATACTAGGATAGAACCCAGTCACCCACTTACCTCCTTGAGTTACTTAAGCAGCACTCGTTGACATCTTAAATTATGCAAACAGAGTAAGTAAGCAACTACCAGCACAGAACTACTTGGAAATGGTGTTAAGTCTATAACTGATTTTTTAAAGATGTTTTACTTTTACTTTATGTGTATGACTGTTTTGTCTGCATGTATGTATGTGTACTATATGCATTCTTAGTGCCAGAATAGGGCATTAAGTGTCCTAGGGCTGGAGTCACATGTGGTTCTGTGCCTCCTGACACATGTGCTGGGAATGGACCCCACGATCTTTGTGAGAGCAGTAAACACTCTTAACTTCTGAGCCATTTCTATGGCCCTCAAAGTCCATAACTTTGTGCAGAAAACTCTTTACCAAGTAATCTTAAAACAAAATCCCTGTAATAATGTTCAAGTATGTATAAGTAAGAGGCACTTAGATCCATTAATATGAATCTTCCAGCAATTTTCTCTGTAGCTTAGTCCTTCCATACGAAGAAACTGAGGCCAGAGATCAAAAGATGGCTAGTCTAGTCTTAGGACACAGACAAAGAAGCAGAAAAACTCTAACAAAAGGCAAAAGAAGAAGGAAAAGGTCACCATCACCAGCACAGGCACACTGGCCTGGATGCAAGGTCATCATCACCAGCACAGGCACACTGGCCTGGACACAAGGTCACCAGCACCAGCACAGGCTCGCTGGCTTGGACACAAGGTCACCATCACCAGCACAGGCACACTGGCCTGGACACAAGGACACCAGCACCAGCACAGGCACACTGGCCTGGACACAAGGACACCATCACCAGCACAGGCACACTGGCCTGGAAACTCTAGTCATGAGGATTTCACTAGGTTAAGAGACTAAAGCATAACTAATAATAGTAACAGTGGCCCATTTTATCAAAACAAAATAACATCAAGTATGACCCATGAGATTGTGTTAAAGCAAATATGTTAGAAATGTATTTTAAACAAAAAGTTTAATCCAGTGGTCAAGATAAAAAAGTCAGTGCTCAAAAGACACAACTTTTACTTGTTAAAAGCAAATGTGCAACACCGTATTCTCCAAGGATGGCAGGCCATTCAGCAGCCCAATCCTAAGCCCTGTGGGAGTCTAGATCTTTATAGAGCTCTGCCTGTGTTCATTGGAACATACAGAGCGGGCATATGACAAACTGGTTGTCATGCATTTATGATTGTTCTCTGCTATCCTCAGAAGTATATTCTTGTATTTTTAACTTCTAAGAACAACCACAGCCACAACAGAAACACTTTTTTAAAACTTGGCAGTGTTGGAAATCAAAGAAAGGAAGGAAGGAAAGAAGGAAGGAAGGAAGGAAGGGAGGGAGGAAGGAAAAGAGGAAAAAAGGAAGGAAGGAAAGGCACCAACAAAAACAGTTTTAAAAATTAAGCTAAAAGTCTCTTGGATTAAATCATAGTGGGAATAGCTCTACAATGGTGCTCTCTGGAAAGAAGCTAACCAAAAACAGTTAGTTAGTAAGGGCACGTTAACAGGACTAACTTTGGCTCACATTACAAGGAGAGCAAAATGCAATAAGCTGTTGTGTGAAGGAATTTTTAAGGAATTGCTAAGGCAGAGGATATATAATGCTGGTGACAGTGACAGTGATGGCATTAGGAAAAGCCACATGCATTCACCAAAATGTAAGATGTTTAAGTATGCTGCTTATGACTTTACAACTAAATTTATTTTTTTCTCTCACTAGTTAGAAAATTAATGTATTCACATTCATTTTAGATAAAGTTTAAATACTTTTAGTTAATAATGTATTTTTTTGCTCTCAAACCCTGTTTTCCAAAGTGCAAAATTTTTAATTTCTTTTTCAGTTTTCTTCTTGGAAGGTGCTGTTGATCAGCAAGTGGGTGTTGGATTTTACAGTGCTAGAGAAGGGAACTATATTAAGATGCCAGTCCTAATTGACCCAGGGATGTAGAATTCAACATTCAAAGGTTGGTTACAATGATTCTGTTCTACTTCGCTGATCTCTCTCTTACATGTTCGCATTCTTCTGCCCTGAACAGCATCCCCTAGTAGCCTTGCTGGGCTGTTCTTTGACCTCGGCTGTAATGTACTGAGTCCTGGAGTGTTGGAGATAAGGTTATTAAGTGCTGGAGAACTTCCAACTAGTAGAATGAATGTCTTTCTTTGGAGTTTGGAATTCACATTTACAGCCTCCTAGAAATATGTTGTACTAGCTGGTGGTTTCATCAAGTCATTGTTATGAAATGACATCTTTGCAACCCATCAGGTGCTGGTTTGGACAAATGTATTCTGGAGGACAAAACAGTCAGAGCTGTGCTTGTGGAAGCATTACCTGGTGTGATCTGTTGAGCTCTATCTTTGACATATACATAGACACATGCACATACAGTACATACATAAAAACACATGTGCATGATACATATATATGCACATATACGTAAGCACACACTTATACACACATAAATTCAAATATATACACACAAACACAAGCATACACACACACAAGCACACACACAAACACATGGATGGATACATGCATATACATGGACACACTCAAATATTCTTAAATGGCATAGAATAACAATTAGAAAAAGCCAAATCTGAAACATGGAAGTAATGGAGCCAATGCTGGAGCAACCTGGCTGCTAGTTATAACTACATACCTGAAATTTCCAGGACTGTGCACATCTGTTTTAATAGAATTGACTGCATACTCTGGCCGGTAGGTCCCACACCATACCTAGATATGAATAGACAGTGTAATCATGAAGCATTGTGAGTAGGTTAGGGGAGAAGCAAAATTAATTTGGAATTTTCATTCAATCATTAACCCTTCAAATAACGCTCAGTGAAAGGCAACCAGGAACATAATCATTTATAGTGAACGTGACCTGACAATCTTGTTGCAAATAATACAAGTTAGTCAAGTCAAAGTCTCTGTCCCAAGTGCTTAAAGAAAGAAAACTCAGCATGCAAAATCCAGCTTGGGTGAAAGTATCCATCACAAAAGATATACTACCTGGGCAAAGTTCAAGAAGAAGAGTTGTTTGTGATTTAGGTCAATTCCAGGGAGTAATTTTTCTTCACCATTCTTCTTAACATAATTCTGATAGGCCTATGGAGTAAAATAAAAGTGTGTAATTTACAAATTTATACCAAAACATATTGCAAAAGAGATGTGTCTTTTCTATCAGATGACTATAATAATACACTTAGATATATACGGCACCCTGTGATGCTTTCATGGATCAGGAAGAAGGCTAGAAAACATCTGCTCGGAGAGAATACAGACTGATTAGCAGATAACAAGATCTTGGTAGGTCAGATGATCACACTAAATGTCAGTTTTATAAAAGGATGACTTGAATACATGATGAAAATCCTACCTCAACATCGTCCAGATCACTGGAGAAATGGGTTGCCAAGGGAGTCATCTGCAATTGCTATATTTAGCTTAGTTACTACTCTTAGGAAGGGAGGCTCACACCAGATTTAGTCTGAGTGATATTTGCCAAAAGTTAAAGGATCCTTTTTGAGAGTCCTTAGGGGCTTAGTGTCCTATGATCCTGAAATCAAGGATAAGCAATTACTCTGATCCCCTCAATACTGGACCAAACAGACTAAAGTACAAAACCATCAGGAGAAAGGCCACTTGAATATCAGAAAATGTTCTGAAACTTTAAAGATGTATATTCGCTATTGAGAAATTTGGTTTGGCTCTGCTGCATATAATATAAAAATGGATCAATAATAAGCTTCCTGGGAGGATATTTGTAATTTCTTTAAAAAATTACATTTGCTTATTTATTTGTGGGTGCACAGCATAGTGCATGTGTGGAGGTCAGAGGACAGTTTGCAGGAGCCAGATTTCTCCATTCACCAAATGAGTCTAAGGGATGCAATTCAGGTAGTCAAGTTTGGTGGCGAGTGCCTTTACTCACTGAGACATACAGTCAGCCCTTTCAAACTCCTTATAAAGAACATCCATCAATTACCTAGTTAAAAATAGACTTCATTTCTTCCTCTTTACCATTATCATAGACTACCAAATCTTTACTGTCTAAAGATTTTGGGATATAGGCAAGGCTTATACCTCCACCCACTTAGCGAGTTAACAGTCTAGCAGAGGGGCAAGGCTTACATGCCAAGAACTCACATAGTGTTGTAAATATTTGTACGATTGTTCTCTTATTACTGCAGCTTTCAGCTTGCTGCAAGAGAGTAGTTGATCAGAGTCATCAAAAGCGCTAATCACTAACACCTACCATTTCCAACACGGACTGCTGCCGACTCAACAGAAGTGATGATTTGAAACACATGCAACAGTGACTGGCATAATACTGAAAATCAGTCTTTCACATCACACCTTACACAGGAAACCATCCTAGAGATGGTTAACAACAAAGGCAAGTTCTGTAACAGGCTCACATTCTTTGTCCATGAGCATTTATGTCATAGCGAAGGGAAGGAAAAGTCAGTGGAAGCCTAGGGGACTCTGAGTTGAAAATAAATAGACCATTAGGGGTTACACTGGCCAGGGTACTAAGGAATTAAAATTCTGAAAGACGATGCCAAGAACATAGTAGGTTACCTTTGAATATTCAGCTTTGTGTTAATCTGGAGATTACCCCCAAAGGATTACAGATCACAAGGCCTGGGGCACAGCAGGATATCTACACTGGAGATCTACTGGGCAGGATCTGAGCTCAGTACTAGGGATCAATTGCCTCTAAACAAAGCACTATCCCAGTTGTAGCTAAGAAGTTGTACAAACATGTCCAAGAAGGAGCAAACCACTTCCAATGACTTTAGCTATATCTTAGGATAATGCTTAATAAATAAAAAAATAAAACACTAAAATAAATACTAAAATAAAATAAACACTAAAATAAAACAATAAAAAAAACACTAAATAAAAAAATATCCAGTACCCAAAAAAAGAAAATGCAAGCTATTTGCCACCTAGTGAGAAACAGAAACATTAATTATGCAGCATTCCAAGTAGTAGCAATGTACCATCCCGCTGTGATGGGCTGGAACTTTTATCTGACTTCATCTTCCAGGCCTCATACTTGGATGACGCTGTGTTATGGGCACACTGTAGGTCCCACCAGTCATCTCTCTCTTCTGTTGTGATGCCTCTATTTTCCCTAACCCTCCACATTGCCGTAATGACCTCAAACATTCCACCCAACCCACTTGTGAGAACCTGGTTCTCTCTCATGGATACCTTATCTCAAGTCGACTGCTCATTCTCTCATACATGGGCTGGTTTAGGGTCAAGAGGTACACTCAAAGTCATCTTCATTCTTTCTTGTTGCTTCTAGAAATACCATTCTTCCAGCTTTTGGGGGAATTCCCTATTTTCTCTGACACAGTGGCATTCACTGGATCCTCTTTTCATTCCTACTCACATCCTCAATTACTGACATCTTTTATGTGAGCTGTGTTGCTACATAATTAGGCCCTAAAATAGTGCTACCACTGAAGCAAAGCCTTTAAAAGTACTTAGGTGGAAAGACTGCAGCAGCCAGAGGATCTGGATCCCTGTTGGGAAATTATGCCTTCTATACTTTACAGGGAAGCCGCATCCATGCGTCGAAGCAATAGGGTTGCCTAAACAAGACCTATAAAATGATACTGCCAGTCAACATGCCAGTGTAGATAGAGAAAATGTCACAAGGCTCCACCTGAGATGAAGAGCTATAGGCAGTTAGTGGCAGCCTAAGAGGGAAGAGATTCAATTTTTACAGGGATGAGTCTCCTGATGAGTATCCAATCCATATATATGATATATATATATATATATATATATATATATATATATGAGATAATAAAGAAGAGGAGGTTATGAATTAGGGCACAGGAGGAATTGAGGGGAGAGGAGGGTGTGAAAATGATATAAGTAGAATACTCATATATGAGATTCTCAAAAGAATAAGTAAATAAAGTACTTCTTCTTTGCAAATATAAGTGGGAGGCTAACTGTGAATCTAATAAATATTCCAACGATAATAATTCTTGAAGAATAATAGTTGGGCCAGCTGCATGGCCATATACTGGAGCCATATGACAATTATGTCTTTAACTGTTTCTCAGTGAGCAGACTGTGGCTTAATGTTACCTCTGCAGCTTATGCTAATTATCACCTCCACAGGCTGCCTCACCTGCTGGGAAGCTGAGGGCCCACTTACATTGGTAAATGACCTTAAAATAATCGCTACGTGGACATCTTTACTAAGAAATTTACCGCAGGGGTTATTTCTTAGAAATATTTTGTGTCTTCTACAGGCTTCTGCATCTTCTCCTGTCTTTGGTCATAACGTTCAGGGCTTCCTTTTTACCTCAGCTCTATAACATCCTATCAACCGTCCTGACCCTTATGACGAACATATGTACAGCCATCTTGCTCTTCACGTGATTGCCAATTTCCATTCTTCACTTCCTGCTTATATATGCCTCTTATAAAAAGCTTCAAAGAAATGGGTAAATATGATAAATGAGCACCACCTCTACTGAAATAGGAATAAGACATAAATACTCACTCTGTATGCTTGGCCAATACCTCCATTATCGGCAATGTTTTCTCCTAGTGTATTAATTCCATTGAGCTGTTTAAAGAAAGATTCTTTATTAGGATTGTTATAGAAAGCACCAGTGTTTCACAA
This sequence comes from Acomys russatus, assembly GCF_903995435.1. Lineage (NCBI taxonomy): Eukaryota > Metazoa > Chordata > Mammalia > Rodentia > Muridae > Acomys > Acomys russatus. The sequence continues at coordinate 39,412,417 of NC_067151.1, read as the reverse complement.
ATGATTGAATGCCTGAAGCTTTTCCGGACAATGTTGAACATACATGCTGTCCACCTGCGAGGTCCCATGTGAAGTTGCCATACTGGTACACCATGCACTGTGACTGGTCTTTAAAATTATTTGCAGACTGCTGTGTCCACCAGTCAACGAGGTCTCCATCTTTGTTAAAATTTCTGCCTGTAATATATTAGTAAAAAGAAAATTCGTTAGAGTAAGAATGAGATTTTTTTAAAAATGCTCTTTCTTTTGTAAGTGAACTTCTTGAAGTAGCTTCACATCCGGTTGTAAGAAAGAACTTATAACTGACCACTTCCGCTCTTCAGTGGCATTTTGCAAACTATAAAAATCATAACAAGGATACTTACCTGCATACAATCCCTCCATCTAGAGATGTCTAATTTAAAATAAAAAGGACTAAAATATGGCTGTGTGAGTGACCATGAGATGGGACAGATAATGGGAGAAATTTCTAACTCCCCTGACCCCTGCATTCTCTGGGAAAGCCCGACCTCTACCTGCCAAATGTGCTGTGGAATCAATAGACATTTTATCCACTTGGCTCATGCTGCCGCACACGAAGCTACCAGATAAACCCTAACACTGAAAACATGCCTTGTTATTCTGGATGTTTTCCACTTGAGCCAAGACTGTTTAATTTGATATTTTTAAACTTCAAAACTTTATTCTGGCCCTCATTTCATGTTCCCAGACCCTTTAGCAGAAGTAACTCCTTTTTTTCCCACTACTTTAACCACAAAGTGCTTTTTTTTCTATCCCGGAGTTTTCCTGCTAGATTTAAACATTAATATTTCTCTTTTGATATCCCCAACTCCACTCATATTCTTTATATATTTTGACATTTAATTTGATCATCTTTTACATATTTATGGTACAGCAATTAGGAAAAGGGTCATGAAACAAAATTTGAACTTGCATGCTGATACTACCAATTCTAGGTTTATAACATTGCACAAATGTGTTATATGCCTCTGTGTGTTTCCATTTGAAAAATGGGAGTACTATTAGTCAGTATTGGTTAAAACTGTCTTAAGTTAACAGAGACCACAGTAAGACTCTCTTTAAGGTGCAGTTCTTCCTGTCTCCTCTCTCTGGCTTCCTAGAATTCTGTCTGTTCCATGTTTTATGAACTAAAATTTCTAACAGTTTTTGTTATGGCCTTTTTATATATCCCTGTCTTTATTTCAATTTTGTTTGGCTGTAATTAAAATTGTAAATCTTCTTGGTTGTTGAGGGAAGCATATAAAAATTTAAATGTCTACTGTCTACAAGGTTCTAAATTGTGTATTAAGCATAAAATGAAAAAAAAAAAAACCCACAAAGTTTCTGACTGCAGGGAGCTGATGCGCCACACAAACAGAGACTTGGATGAATCACAGTCTCTGGCTTTATCTGAGACACAGACCCTGCCCTCTGTGAGCCTGGAAAGCGAAATCAAATGCAATAGGACTGAGTAAGCACCGTTACTGCTATGGGCGAACATCATTGTATTTTCTCAATGTGAATATTTGCCTTAGTCTCTCAGAGTATAAAGCACACATTTCCTATTGCCCGTTATTAATGTCTTGAGGTTTTTAAGAAACATCTTACATAGACTACTGGCTATGTAGTTAGACTTAGGTCAGCAATATACTGGAGTTCTGTAATGATAAATTATAACTCTTAAACCTAGGAGGATGTATCGCTGCCAAAGGAAAAATGTCACCTAGACTTTACCATTGTCATCAAAGCCATGCGTGATTTCATGTCCAATGACCATGCCGATGCCTCCGTAGTTCAATGAGTTGGACTGCCGAGCACTAAAGAAGGGTGGCTGCAAAATGCCAGCAGGGAAGACTGTAGGAGAGAAGATGAGAGAAGATTTGGGAAGATTATCTGTGGCATTATCAGTGATGGCACCATGCTTGCCAACCTGTTTTCCACTGTGTCAGTTCCATTCAGGCAGATAGCAAAAGTCTGGTATGACAGAAACCAACACAGTCATTTATTATTGATGGTGGCAAAGTGACTGAGCCAGTGCTGTGCATGCCCTATGATTTATTCATCACAGTTTGCCTGCCAATCTCTTTGATTTTTTTTTCTGTAAGGAGTTTGGGGCAAGAAAAATATATACACTACAAGCCCTATCCCTTGTATAAATATTTGGAAGGACGAGCTACTCAGTAACATACATTTCTGTTCAATGCTAGCTCTGAAATTATATCTGTCCACAGTACTATCTAAAATAAACTGCCGTTAAGTCAAACACATCCCTCCATCATTTAAACTTATTTTATTTTCACCAGGGTTCCTATGACTACTTTCAATTCTGTTTATTTTCTTGTTTATAGCGGGAGTCCTTCTTTATCTGGTTTGCTTATTCCTATCCTGGGACCCCCAAATCTCAGACCGATGAGATTAGAAATGCATGGGTTTGTACACACAGTTTCTTATGTACTCTTTGGTCCCTTTTGCTTTTACACTCATTATCTCTAGAACCCCTAAACCAGACAGTGCTTAGAATGTAAGTAGTACCCAGAGAAATGTGTTGGCTGTTCTTTAAAAACTTTATTAGATACAAAAATTTCAAAAAATAAAATTATTTTTATTTTAAAAGTTTGGTAGATAAATGAATAGTACTTTTCTTTTTTTTTTTTTGCATTTGGCATAACATCTGTATTAAGTTGAAAACTTTCTCCATTTTGATGCCTCACAAACACTTGACTGTGTCAAACTTCAAACACTCTTCTTTCTAGATACCTGTCTCTTGCCCATTATTTTTCCTAATGGCACCTAGCAAAAGTGATAATGTTAACAAAGTGCAAGCCCCAGCAGGGAACCTCTTCTGTTGAGCTCAGGTGCTTCTCTCCCTTTACAGAGTTTGCACACCACACATAGGAGCATCTTGTTGTTCCTTCTGGGAAGTCTGACAGTGCATCTTACCTGACACTTGTTCCTCATGGCAAGAATGACTAATTTCCTAAGAGATGTTCTCACTTCCTGACCCACCTATAATCTATCCTAATCTGATCTACACTCTTATTCTATTCTGCAGCCAGATTAAATTGTTAAGGAACTGGGATGTCACCGGTAGCGTGGCCGAGCGGTCTAAGGCGCTGGATTAAGGAACTGGGATGTCATCATTTATCAGCAGGTGGTCAAAGAGCAGCATCCTGTTCCTCACCCTAGATGGCATCATAGTTCCCTGCTTTCTTGGTCTCTAATGTCCACTCCCTCTGTAGTCCTTTGCATTTGCTTTCCTACAACAAATGTTCCAGCTAAATGTCCGGTATGTAAAATACACTAATGTGTTTCAATTATTCTTTTCTTGTAATATATTGTCTCTATTTAATGCAAAGGGACCATTGTTTTGGTCCAATTTTGTGCATACATAGGTAACCCTTGACCTTAGAAATGAATGAAGATGGATGTATATAATTCATTTTATATATATATATATATATATATATACATATATATATATACATATTTCATGTTTTAAAATTTTAGTCCCTACTAGGTAACATCAACACTATGTTCTGGAATTGACAAAGAGTCCGTAATATGAGCGTATATTATATGCAAATCTCTGCCTTTGTAGGCTTTCCTACACAGGATATCAAGAATATAAGTGAAAAACCCTGATCTTAAGTAACTAAAACAGAAGAGAAATTTAAGACCTAGTTATCACAAAGTAGCAAATATGTTTTTTAAACAGGGTAAAAATGACCTACCATTTGAAGAGCTTCAGGGGTAAATATTAGATATTTACAGAGGTAACATTAAAACAGTCTAAGCAATTACTTTAGATATTTCACTATGTTGGAAAGTTGTCATTGCCACCACATTCAAATGACAGTATAATAAAAGTAAACCTTTGTCCTGGGAGAATTTTGGAGAAAGTCATAGCTCACGTGTATCTGCCTCAGAGAAAGACTGCCAATAGATTATTTTTAGCTGAAAGTATAAAAATTATATGCGGCACTTTATTAAGTTAAACTGAGCATTATCTCCCACACTATGTACTTTGATTAAAATCCACCCATTATATAAAATGCTCTTATGAAATGTGCTATGAAGGCTAAACATTAACCACAGAGATGCAGCTGACTTAATTACAGCCTTAGATGCCATTCTTTAAATAAGTGATAGGATTTTTATGGCTCATATTAATACTAGTCTTCAAGTTCAGCCTGGCGGATTATGAGCTCATTTAACTTGGTCAGCTCATTTTTTTTAAAGGGGAATTTTCTCTTTTAAGCTCACTGCTTGACTAGTAAACACAACAGTATTGCTAGTCACTGACAGATCACTTGTGCATTATCACAGCTGTCAGCTAGTCAGTTAAAAAAAGTGAAATGGTGGTCAACAAAATTTTTTTCTTCCTATCTGCCTGAACACTTACCCCTGCCCTAGTAATTGTACCCTGATCTCTTCAAAGTTTCAAGCCATCTCAACCTTAAGATATTTCAGACACAGCTCAAGTGTGCTTTCAGGTGAAATCTGAGGGTGAGACAGTACCAGATCTGGCAATGTCTAGGGTCTTTCTGCACACCATTGAAAGGAAATTATGCTGTATTTTCTGGCCTGATACAGAAATAAATGCCTAGCCGCCTAACTTCATGTTGAAAAGCAATTCTGCTAACCGAGTTTTGATGTAGACGTAGATGTAGATCTCACACTGACAGAATGATGAGTTTGGGGGAGGGGCTGGGCATGAAGTTCAGTGTGTGTGCGCGTGCGCGTGCGCACACGCGCGCGTGCGTGCACATATGCATCATGTGTAAGGCCCTAGGTTTAATGGCCAGAAATATCTATCTATCTATCTATCTATCTATCTATCTATCTATCTATCTATCTATCTTTCATCTTTTGAGATGCCCAAGTGAAGAATCTCCAGTGAAAAAGCCATTCTGAGGAAAGTTTCCAATTGGTTTTAGAAATATTTTACACCAGCATTGATTATATAGGTGCTGGGGAGTTGATCGTCAAATAAATTTTGTTTGGTTGAAATAATCTTTTCTCTTTTTAGAAACTATTAGCTTAGACTTTGAGCTAATTGATTTTTTTTTGCTTAGATGTAGATCTTAGTGTCTACCTGCTATATAAGAATAACCTTTTAAGATTTCATATGTAATCCATTTTCATACCATGTACCAAAGTAAGTGACAGATAAAGTTTTATTTCAAAAGCAAAAGCCATAAAAATACTAAAAGGAAATGCATACAATGTTCTTCTATGTCTCTTCTGAAGCCTAAAAGCACAGGGGAAGGGGTACCTACACTTAAAATAAAGAGACAGGATTTAAGGTTTGTTTTTAAGTAATGATAAATATCTTAAGAGGCTTTAGCAATTTCTATTTCAAATCAGTAACAGATTATTAAAAAGTGATGCTTACTACAGACTTAGAGAGTTAAAAGGAATAGATTAAAACAATGCTGGGAGTCTCATTTTTTTAATTCTGCACCACATTTCAGCATAAAGGAGTCCCTGTGGAGAGGCCTGCTCTACTGTTTCACTTCTCAGTATACACTGGGTATTTCTGTCAACATGGTAAAACTCTGAAACACACACACACACACACACACACACACACACACACACACACACACGAGTCTGCTTAGGTAAGAAAAATAGACTTCAAATATGCCAGGTTTTCCCAGAAAGAGAGAAAATGTATCTATGCCTTTTGAAGTTATTCATTTAGTCATCTTACTAGTCTTGCATGTGTTCGTTTCAATCATATTTTGTGATATTACTATTAGTAATGACAGTTATTTTCTCGAATTTAAACAAAAGTAGTTTCCCATAATTTCCTGTGATAAAGTCTAATCCAGCTGTTGCGGTTTCCTTTCTGTTGCTTACAGCAAGAAAGGCTTTACATACACCTCTTGGTTACGGTCTCTCACTGAGTGACGTAGGAGGAGGAGTGCTGCCTGATGGCTTCTCTCTCATACTCACACTTAGCTTGCTTCTGCTATAGGCCAGCATCACCTGCCCAGGGTGGTACTGTGTATTACACTGGCCCCATCTACATCAATTAACAATCAAGACAAACTGCCCAAAGACCAGCCAATTTGATTGAGGCTTTCCTCTCAGATAAGTCGAGTCTCTGTTAAGTTTACAACTGAAGCTACTAAGGCACTAAGAGGGTTTCTCAACCCTCTAAATTCCTTGGAAGCTTTGGAATCTCCATTAAAGCCAGACTGGTGAATTACCAAGAACTGGGTCTACAAAGAGTTGTCTCTTGGGTGCTCCAAAACTTTAAAGGGCCAATGCTCAGTAAGCCTAAGAGTTGGCATAATTTTTAAAAGGAACTCTCAAAAAGTAGATAGGAATAAGGTAAACCATTTATGGTACAGATTGGATATTATTGGAAGAAACAACTACCTAGTTTGGTGTGGACTAATTTTAATTTTCCCATTACAATCAAAACAGGTACAACATAGATACTTCAAGAAGTGAACCAATGACTCAGCATCAGCCTTACTTTTAGGGGTATTAAAAACTGGGCATACACCAAACCATGGGCTGAGAAAGCTGAGGGATACTAATGAATTATTTAGGAATATAACTTACCTATTTGATTTCTGCCTGAAGAGTAAAATGCATTGACCACAGCTGCTCCACTTATCCACCTATGGAAGGCATAAGTAAGAACTTGTTACAAAAGATACTCCATTACGTTACTCAGTCTCCTTACCACAAAAGTGAATGTTAACTTTCTGTGTCGAAATATGACCAACAAATTGACATTAGCGTACTAGACTTAAAACTCATCGGAATACATTTCTATTACTTGAAAATTCAACATAAATCCTGGTGTACAATCTGTTACTTCATCTGCATGGATTTTTGTAGGGGCACAAAATCTTTTATTTTCTTTTTCTTTTTCTGTTTCTGGTGTTTCGAAACAGGATTTCTGTGTACAGCTTTGCTATCCTGAATTTGCTCTTGTAGACCAGGCTGGCTTCAAACTCAGAGATCTGCCTGGCACTGCCTCCCAAGTGCTGGAACTAAAGGTGTGCACCACCACGCCCAGCTGATTGCACAAAATCTATTGCATCTTTTCAGAAGCTGTAGTAGGATAAAGTTATATTGAAATGTTTTTAACTTTATGTTTTGATACTAAATTGTTCCAACAGTTCTGAAATAGTTGACAATAGACAAAACATAGGCTAGTAAAACTTCAGATTCTTGTAGCTTTCAATTTTTTCATTTTCAGTTCACATGAACCCTTTTGGGAGCTCAGGTATCTTAGCTTGAAACATAGGACTTCAGATTATTGCTCCTTAAATCCTGTTTTTAAAATGCAACTCTGGGAAAGATAGTACAGTGGTTCAGAGTAGGAATTGTTCGTTCAGAGGACCAGAATCCATTTTTCAGCAACCACATCAGACAGCTCCCAAGTGCCTGTAACTCCAGTTCCAGGAGATCTGATGCCCCTGGCCTCTCAGGGCACCTGCACCCATGTGTACATACCCACACACATATACATGATGACAAATAAAAGACATATTTTAAAACATATTTATAAAAATGCAACATTGTAGCTAATCGAGGAAAGGTATAATTTTGTATGCCTGTAAAGTAAAATCCAGGTGGTTTTTAAGTTGAGCTGTCTGTCTGTTAGTCCATACCCTGACTGAGGCTCCACACAGAGTTTAGAGTCTATAAAACAAAGGCCCTCAATATAGAAGACTGTAGTTGTGAAAAAAAAAAAAAACAGGTCACAAATAATTGTTACAGAAGACTATAACAAAGTTAAATAGAGAAGGGAGTAAACACTGGCCTCATGAGTCAAGGGCTGAAAGGAGCTCTTGTTCTCATGTCTTTCTGCATCGATGTCATGGAAGATGCCTGCCAATCATGAAGCACTTTGCACTTGTGAGCAACGTAAGTACCAGTCCCACCGTAACAATATACACTATGTTTCCACTTTATTAAGTGGGCACTGCTTGATCGCAGATAACCTCTTACTTAGCATTCCCACATACAGTTAAGACAGCCACGGACTACTGTTCTTTAGTACGTCAGGGCGACAGCCAGTGCCACCATTATTACCCTGCCAGCAGCACATGACAGTAGCACAATAATTCAATATCAGACCTCTCTGCAATGCCAGGTAAGCAGTACAAAGTCAGCATATTAGTCATAATATCAGGAACTATTGTGGGTATCAGGTTTAAGCACTATTTTAATCTCTTAAAAACAACTAGCAGAGACCAATATGTATCGACCATGTGAACATTGTTGTCTTTTGAATAACGCAATGAAAACGTTACATAAAAGGATGCATGACTTTACAGCAGTCTCTTTCATATTTTCATGAACTTCTCTTTTAGAAAACAATGAGCCTGCAAACGGCAAAGAATGGTTTCCATGTGTTTTCCTATTAGTTTGTTATTGCTGTTATTTTAATACAGTAAACACTTTAAGAAGGATGGAGAAGATGTATCAAATCTTCCCTAGCTTCGTCAGAGCTGAGCCATGAATATTTTAACATTTCCTGCAAGTTGATTATTACAAGAATATATCTTATTGTTTTAATTAAATGACACTTGCTTACTACACAATTGGTGATGACTCACAAGAAAGGCAAGTATTTATAAACCCGGGATACTAGATTAAAGTGGAGAAATCAGAACTACACAGAATAAGTGGTTCTCATTAGTGCAACTAACAAACATACAAGGAAGATGTTTGTGTGGACAAAAGTGGAGCTAAGGGAAAGTGATGTATTTAGACTACATTTGCATAGGTTCACATGGGTACCCTGACTAGGGCTCAAGTGAAGTACTTTGGAGCTGGTGAAAGGGTCCTCATGGACAAAGAGCTCAGACAATTCTAAGAAAGCACTGTTGCCTGATTTGAAAAATATTCCTGGTGTATTCTCAACCCTTTCATAGCAAATGTGGTAATAAGACTTAGAAATGAACAGGTTGTAATTATTAAAATTTTGTGACCAAAGTTATTCATAAAAATTTCCATGCTCAGTGACTTTGGGGTTACTTTCTTAATTGTGAATACTGAGTTGCTGGCAATAACTGTGCGTTTTATGGGTAACTACAAATGCTCATTATTAAATTATTTGGCTCTGAACTAACCAAAAGTCCAAATAGTAAAGTAGGGAAAGTGGCAATTAGAACTGTTTTAAGGCCCAAGCTAGTGGTGCATGCCTGTAATACTAGTACTGGGGAGGCAGAGGCAGGGAGATTTCTGTGAGTTTGAAGCCATTCTGGTCTACAAAGTGAGTCCAGGACAGTCAAGGCTACACAGAGAAACCCTGTCTCAAAAAAAAAAAAAAAAAAAAAAAAGCAATTGTTTTAAGATTAAACATTATCCTGAGATGGGCAGTGGGAGGGGAGCTTGTCAATGACTAGATATAATAAACTAATGCTTCAGGTAACTCAAAACATAGGACTAAATGACACAGACATGACAAGATGGACTTCATACAATATCCCCTACCTACTATTACTGCTTTTGCAAAAATAAGTTCCATCCCTTTTATTTTAGTGCCTTTTACCCTTCTGGTCCATTACTTTAAGGAGTTTAAGATTGCATTTTGATTAATGTTTGTAACTCTCCAGCAGGGAAAGCTTTACATATTAAAATGTCTACTGCGAATTATATCTTCCAAAAAATAGGTGGCTATTTATGATCTTGAACACTACCATAAAATTAGAATTATAGTGGTAGGGCTTACTGAACACTAGTGTGTACTATTGTGCCTTTTTCTCTATCAAAATCTTTAATGATATGTCCTTAGTCCACTCTGGAGAATTATATAGCTTCAAAAGCCCAGGGCATTTTGACCCAGGTCATAGTCAGAACCTGAAGTACTATAATTACAACAATTGTTGCATCTTAAGTTATAGCAATGATAACAAAAAACAGTGTCGGATACTTGTGGTCAGTTATGAAACGCCTCATATATCAATGGGGCTGATAAATTAACGGGATAAACTAAATAATTTTTAAATTTAATAGTGCTGGAACAAAAATCCTAAGTCCCGCTGACTTCAATTCATCTATTTAAACAGAGATGCTTTTATATATGAAACTCAGAAAATTCCAACCATGGCAGTAGCACATGGAAGATAAACTGCACATAAGGAAGAAAAACAAAATCAGAAACAAATGGAGGTGTTATTGCTCTACAGTAGTCCTACTGTGTGCCACCTCAAGAAAGTCTACATAGGTAGCCTTCCAAATGTACAGGCCAGACCATGCAATATTAGATGTAGGAGAAGAAGCAAAAGACTTTGTTCTCCAGTTCGCTTCCTGCCACCAGTGGTTTGGATATGTGTGAGCATGGGCTGTGTGGTTGGAATGGAGCAAGGAGGTAAGCAAGAACTTAACTTTTATATAATAATTATTATTTAATTTTAATTTCTGAAATGCAGTTTTGTCAGGTAAGCTTTTATTTTTCTCTGTTTTTTTTTTTTTTTTAAATTATCAACTTGTGGTCCTCAAAGACAGACTCACTCCAAATTGGACGTATAGCACTAAAATACGCTTGAGAGTGGAGCCAGGTGTTTGCCTTACATCTCTTTCTATGCTGAGGAAGCTAGGTGGTGATGAAATGAAGGGGCACAGGCTTTACAGCAGGCAAGAGAAGTAGATATGGACATCAAAGTTCAATAGCCTTTAAGATAAAGTGAACCCAGTGGACTGCAAAAGCACTTAGAGTAGACCTCTTTTCAGCCACTGTGAGGAACTTTAAAGCTTAAAATAAAGAACAAGACCATTAATACCCTTCTCCTTGGAAGTGTTCGAATTCTCAACATCTATTCTGACAGCAACTCCTTTGAAATCAGCACTACAATAAATAGATTTTTGTGCCTCCTTCAAGTATTCCTGGGCAGGTCTCAGATCGCTATAATCTTTTATGCTTGTTCTCAAATGCTTCCCACATGCTCTCACTGATCTTTCAGATCACCCTGACAGTTTAGATGGTACCTTCGGTCTGCAGTTATACAAACCGAGTCCCTACATAGTTACTAAACTCTTTGTCCTAACGCAGGTACACAGTAAATGATACAACTGGTGAAATATATTTGTGTGAAAGAGAAAGGTGGCCTGCTTGCCTTCCCATCAAATTCCACCACCAAATTGCTGATCCGCATGATACACTAATTGAATAATGACTGTAACTAAGGCACAGTTGATGTCTGAAATTGTCTGAGGACAAGATCCTCTTGATGAAGAACTGGGAGAATCCACTTTTCCTGATAACAGGCAACCCCAAGCTCTCAGGGAAGAGCCAGAACATCCTCTATTCCATGTGACTCTTTGGATTTACCTAACCTGAGACAGGGGCACTGTCTGTGAAGGCAGCTTCACACAGAGAGTGACAGCCCTTGTTTTGCCGTTAACTTGAGCCACTAGGACTCAGTACAATGTTGGGAACACGATAGGCACTCGACAAGCATTTGCCTCTATCAATGAGTGCTCCACACAGGAAAGACTGACTCAGCTTGCCCCATGATCTGGGAGGAGGAAGGGCGTTGCCACTTTGCAGCCGTTGAGTGCTGTGACAACCAGAGTGGTACCCCATCTGAGCATGAGCCTCTCAAGAGATTATATACAATGAGAGTACCACAGTTCTTCTGAAAGGTCCCAGTTAAGTGGAATTACAGAACATCTGGATCCTATATTGTAATCTCTAGGAGCCTACTGATTTCAGTCCACCCTTATCTGATTATCCCATTCAGAAAGCTCAGCAGGCATGGAGCAAGAAAGATATCCAGTGAGTCAGTGATTATCATTTTGGCTACTCTGTTCGACTCATTATTAATTTAACTCCTAGATGATAGTCTCTATAAGAATGATTTACCAATTAGGTTTTTTTTTAATGTCAGTATGAAAATCTAAAAACCTCATAAGAAACCCTTATTGTTTTGTTGTTTGTGAGCACATATCCCCTAGGCCCGGATGTTTATTTTTGTTCTGTTAAGTCTAAGTGAATAATCATGTTAGAAGAAGTAAATGATTTTAGATGTTATTTAGTAATTTTGCCAGCACTTATACTCCCAGTTCAGTGCTATTTTTCTCATAGCTGGACATATTTGAAATTCCTCAGCAATTGCACTAAATCCTCAGGAGGCATCATGTTCAGGATAAAAAAAAAAAAAAAAACCTGCATAGGCATCTAGAAACCATATGAAGTTTTATAATTATCCAAATCCCTGATTTTTGCAGGTGTGAGCTGCTCACAAGGACAAAGAGAGGCTCTTTAGCCAAATGATTAATTTGGACATATCGCCTGCACGTTCCTTGAGATTAAGTTTTTAAAAATTGTTCAACAGAAAATAGCCGCAGTGATGTCTATCATCACCAGCTGTGGACATGCAATATGAAGATGGAAGCATTTTTATTTTTCTCCGCTGAATTAACTTTACCAACGTTATTACAAATTGTCTCCTGCATTTGCACACCCTATCGACATGCATGAAGGGCCCACGTTCTACTGGGGGATGTTGGCTTCTTCTTTCTACACAAGTCAATGTCTTGAACAATATCAAGCGTGTTTGTGCCTTCACTGAAATTTGCAAGGTTTGGGTGAACAGAAAGCTGCCAAGGTACAATGAATAAAGAGTCAGCCCTTGAATCAAGCCATGGAGAGGCTCCTGTTAGATGAACAAAGGAAGAAAGTAGGGCCACAAGCTAAGTGTGACGGTGCACACTTTTATGCTTAGCGTTCAGGAGGCAGAGGTAGGAAGCTCTCAGTAAGTTTGAGGCTCGCCTGATCCACAGAGCAAGCCCCAGGACAGCCAGGACTACACACACAGAAACCCTGTCTCAAAAAAAAAAAAAAAAAAAAATCAAAACAAAAGAACAAAGAATACTACAAGCAGTGAGGGAAGGATGGGTAGTTTCGAAGCACGGCATACAGTGGGAATTTCGGACTGAGGTGGGATGACTATGAAGTTATTATGGAGAGCTACTGGGAGCTAGGGGAACTTTGGACCATTTCAAAGGTCCCTGTTTACTGCTCTAAGTAAGCAACAGGAATCGCTGGGAAAGTTTCATCCAGAGATAACATGGCTTAAGCTGTGTCATCGAGACCCTGGTGGACAGCAGTGTGAGGATGAAAGGAAAACATGGGATACTTGGAAATAAAAGTTTTCTTTTAAAAATGAAAACAACAGAAGAAACTGTGGTAAAGAAGCAAAATGGAAGGCCAGGCGGTAGTGGCGCACACCTTTAATCCCAGCATTCGAGAGGCAGAGGCAGGTGAATTGCTGTGAGTTCGAGGCCACCCTGGTCTACAAAGTGAGTCCAGGACAGCCAAGGCTACACAGAGAAACCCTGTCTCAAAGGAAAAAAAAAAGGAGATGATTAAACAAAGCAGCTTGTACATTCCTATATAATATTTAACTAGCAGCAAGTGGATGGAGTTCTTTTATTTGGATAAAGATTTGAATTAGCACTAAAGCTGAAATAGGTCAATCCAGAGTGATCAAGATGAGGCCTTGGTTTCTGTCTGGGTGAGAATAGGGTGGAAGCTTCTAAAAAATATGCAGATACAAGGAACAAGATTAATTTTTGCCTAAGTGGAGAATACTGCTAGTGTGTGGTTAATGCTATTAACTACATAGAAATGTTTGCAAATCGTCTAGGTATTTAATGTGGAGCTCAGCAGATGGCTCTGGGGCAGATTCAAATATTCATCTGTAATAAGGATGGTGGACCTCAAGAAGTGTATGCATGTATGCACCAGGAGCTCATGGAGTGGGAAAAGGCATTATCTAGGAGTGACTAGTTATTTAACTGAATTATTTAGACTAGTTAGTAACTTGCAATTTTAATGCATCAACATTTCTCTAAAGTTCCCTATCACACAACCTGATAATAGTCCATATTCTCCACCCTATCCTTTCCATGTGGGTGTGAATGTATATTCCTCCTACAAGCCTTTGGGATGAGGGTCCAAGTACCAATGTGACTTCAGGCAACATGAGCAAAGTGGGAGCTATAGATTTGTCTTTCTGAGTGTCAGTGAGGATTTGAACCTGGGGATACATGAAACAAAGAAACAACAAAGATGACTGTTTTTCTATTACAGAAGTGCCACATGAGTCAGAACTTGAACTTGATGACACATGAAAGAAAAAAAACAGACAATGGTGATTTTTTTCCTATTAAATAAGTGCCACTGGCTAGATCTGGGTAGGGGTTTAAAGTTTACCGCCTGTATTGTCCTTGGCTGGTGCCTTAGTTTGAGCAGGACCCCTGGGCCCAAATCTGCCTATCATAATGTTCTACTTGTAGGTTTCTAGGACCCTCTGGATCCTTCTACTTTGCTATTTTCCCATGCTTCTCTCATCTAGAGTCCCAATAGGATGTCCTCCCCTCTGTCCCAGTCTCCTGGTACGTGAAGGCTTTCGTGGGATATGACTTTCTCACGTACTCTGGTGCCTCACATTTGACCATGTCCCCTGGAGGGGGAGACTTGGTGGCACTCAGAGGAAGGACAGCAGGTTACCAAGAAGAGACTTGATACCCTATGAGCATATACAGGGGGAGGAAATTCCCCTCAGGAACAGTCATAGGGGAGGGGAATAATGGGAAAATGGGAGGGAGGGAAGAATGGGAGAATACAAGGGATGGGATAAACTGAGATGTAACAAGAATAAATTAATTTTAAAAATTAAAATAAATAAATAAGTGCCACATAAGTCAGAAATTTTCATGGGGAGAAACTCAAATGAAATAAAAGAAACAGTTATTAAAATACGTCTCATAGGATTCAGTCTTAACTATTTAATGCAGTCACAGCCAGAGTATTTCTGGCGATTTTAAAACACAAAAATAAATTTCAAAAAATTGAAAATATCACATTGGGACATATCTTTTTTTTTTAAGTAAATATGAAAAGAGAATGCTGCAAAAGAAGACTAATTCAGAGGGTGGTGCTTAGGAAGAACTCCAGTGCCTGGGCTCCAGTCTCAGGGCAAATGCTCATGACTTAGGAGCACATAGCTGGGGCATCACTGATCTGGAGCATCACTGAGCTAGGGTACCACTGAGCTGGGGCATCAGTGTTTTCTTTTAAATGTTGCCCATGTGATTCCAGTGTGAAGCGAGATGTTTGAGCGCTTGCATTCAGTGCAGAGAAAAGAATGGAGCGAGAAAAAAAGCTGGTAGTGGATGGCAAAGACCTGGGGAGCTGCACTGTAGTTGGGGCTGTCTGAATCTTTGGAAATGATGCCAAGGGTTCTACTGAAGTACATGCATTTTGTAGTAAAGCTTCCTTTAAAGCATTTGGGGCCTTTCTTGGCACAGTTCTTCCCTGTGATACAGATTATTGCATTGTGCAGCTTCGGCTGTACACATCATCTACCTTCTGCTGTTGTTTGCCTAGGACCCGGTGACAAGTAGACGAGTCATTTTTCTAGAATAGTAGTTATAGAGAAAAGGAACGAAACACGTTGTTAGTCAATACTCAAAACAAGGTAGAGCATTCAGCTTTCAGTTGCTCAGTAATTCAATAATTATAATTGTAGCTGCCCTTGGTGTCAGGTGCTGAGAATGGCTCCAGTTTTATAGGGCTAAAGGCCTTGGAAGAAGATCAACCTTAGCAGCTTTGTGGGTTCAAGCACTTAGGGCACATGCAGGTCAATGCCCCAGATATTATCTATCAAGGTGAAAAAACAAAGGTCAAAACTAACAGTCAGTAGGAAGTGCTAGCACACTGAGGTTAGTAGTTTCCAAAGGCCATTTGTTCAGAATGATCCCTGGCATCTCCTGTGTAGCCTCTGCAGGCTTAAAAGAAGTATCACATGAAGCAAGCAGGTGGGCTTGTGGGGTGCTTGGCTAATAGAAAGGGAGTAGGGACTGATAGCAGAAGAATATTCTGGATACAGAGTAAGGCCAAAGCACAGGCTTAAAGAGCTTAGTTGCATTAAGCCAAAATGTTTCTGAGAACCTCGTCCACAAAAATGATAGTTAGAGGAGATGACAATGTATGATGCCTCTCAAGAGATGAAGGTAAGTATGAGAAGGATGTCTTATGAAGAAAGGCTTTGATTGAAGTTCCTGGCCCACGTTGTTAATACAGCATGATTACATGTTCCTATACTTTCTGAGGAAAGAGGTATTGCAGTGGTCAAGGAACCTGAGCCAGCAGTTTGAAGGTCTAGTAGAAAATAAACTATACTCACTCGTCTTTGTCCACCTTTTCTCGGAGCTTCTTCAGCTGCTTGCTTTGGCTGAATTTCAAATTTTGAATTATGTTTTCAAAGTATTCATCTTCCTTGTAGTTCAACTGCATTGTGTAAAAGATTTGGGGGAGAAATATTAATGCCAACACCATCATGGTTTTGTTAAAAAAAAAAAAACAAGTTACTACAGTTAAGAAACAACATTAACGGTACGCAAGGGTGCTTTATTTATTAGCCTTGTTTCATGTGGTTCAGTCTCGTTCTAGCTGAATCACAATTTCAGCGTATTCTTTGATAACCAATCAAATGAAACCAAAGGTCAGGCCAGCCCCACAATATTGATGTCACTGTCCTGACCGTAAGTGTGTATAACCGCACCCTGTTTGCTTAGTGCCCATTGAGCTTGGCACTGTTCTAACATTTTAAATATACATTACACTTATTTGATCTTTCTGATAATCTTGTAACCTAAAAGCCGAGATCAGCATTTTAAAGTAGGACTGTGAGGTGGAGATATTTCTGGTCATTCGCTGAAATGTAAAAGTGTAACAGGGCTGGAATTTGATTCCAGGTATTTAGCTTGGATTCTGTCTCTGTGCTCAGGCCATACACTCTTGTAGCAAAAACAAAGCAAGCAAACAAAACCAAACCAAGAGCTTCTTCTGCAAATGGGAAAGGATGAGTGGGCATTCTGGCATGTGAACCTCCACATGACACTAATACTTGGTGGATGATCAGCAGTCATCACTGTCATCTCCGACCTGGGGGCATGTCACCTGCTGTGACCAAAGTGTCACGTCATCATGGTGGTCACAGGATAGCAATGACCATGTGAGCCAAGTCTGATCACAGGTAGCAAGGGTCTTTAAACAACGTCACCCCTTTTAACAGTTAAACTACCAGGGAGAGCAAAACCTTTTTTTGGTTCTCAGTTACATTTGGGTTTTAATAGAAGCATAATGTCCAATACCCACAGGGATACTAATTAGAAGGATTTTTGACTGTTGTAGCCTGGGTAACCCTGGGACTCATTACTTAGATGACTTCTGATACACGGAAGGAGTGGTTCTCAACCGTCCTAGCGATGTGACCCTTTAAGAATCTTGCTCATGTTGCGGTGATCCCAACCATAATTTTTTTGTTGCTACTCAATTGCTGTAATTTTGCAACTGTTATGAATCATAATGTAAAAAAAATTTTTTTGAGATAGAAGTTTGTCAGAGGAGTTGTAAGCCACAGGTTGAGAACCACTGCTTTGCAGGATACCATGTTCTTCTTGCTACTATTAAAGTGAAATACAGAGAAAACAAACCATCTACTACGGTGACAAGGAAAGTTAAGTTAAGTTTGGGTATCAGGATTAAAGGTATTAGATAGCGATAGCGGAATCCGTGGCTTTAGGCTGTTTTGCAGTGTCGGGCATTGCCGAGCTACCTTTGCCACCAGCCCTGTGTACCACTGTTGAGACTTACCTCAAGATACTCATTATTCAGTTTGTTATCATTGGAAATGATGTCATCGGGATAGCCAATCCTTTCCTTAATTGCCAAGGCCTGTAAAAATTACGACATTGGAAGAGGAGATACAATTATCTCCATAACGGCAGCCTTCACATACAAACATCACACTTTCATAACCAGCAATTAAATAGCCTGATGTGCTACTTCCAAATGGAGCGCCTGACAGCCCCAACAGTGTGCTTTGCAATGGCCCTTTGCTTTAGCTGGAAAAATAAAAACAGGCTTGGAACTTAGCTCCCAATACCTTGTCTGGCCTGCCAGGCTGCAGTTTTCCTATGGACACTGACAAAAGCCATTGCTCCGTGTGTAAATGTTTTTGTTTTGTTTATAATTTTTTTCTCTGTAGACTTTTCAATTTTATAGAATGGGTAACATTTAGTGCTCCCAATATTGCAGGATATAATTATCTTTCCACTTCACTGATTCAACTGAGAAAACAGATGAGGCCTCCATGAGCTTTGTGCTAATACACTCCTGAATATTGGTTCCTTCAGTTGTTATATTCCCTTTCTTCCCCAAAGTCACTGCAGTGCTTCTCGGGTTAAATGAGTGACATTTAACTGCATGAGAGGGAAGTGGCTTTCTTTTATATCTACCTCATATTCATCCACTGTTTATTATTAGTTCTATGTTATTATCTTAAATGTATTTATTTTAATTATTCCCTTGTTTCTATTTACTGTTTCACCGTCCGTCTCTGACACTGAGTCTTTGACTGTCTTGGGACTCAGCGAGCAGGCTGGCTGCTAGTGAACAGTGGGGACACACCCATCTCCACCTTCCCAGCACAGGAACTCATAAGGCGTGCCACCATACCTATTATTTCTTTTAATACAGTGTTAGTTATATTTTTTATTTTTTTATTATTTTTAAACATGGATTTTAAAGATAGGACTCAGCTCCTCATGCTTACAAGGCAAACATTTACCAGCTGAGCTTCTAGGGCATTTTTTATTACATTTTTTTATAAATATTTTTAAACTTAAATCTTTTCCTACATTTTTTTTTTTTTAAATGACCCTGGCTGGCCTTTACCTTCTCTTCTGCTTTCTTTTTTGTTTCAGCATCCATCCAGGTGAGGTCATCTAAAGTCTGAATAAAAACTTCCCGGATTTGTGCAATCAAATCTTCAACCTCAAAGCAAAAAGATATTAGCTTATTAGTAGTCTAAGATAACGAAACAGTCCATGAGTTCATTCTTCATTACAATCTTTTTAAAAAGAGCTGTGTGCTACCTTTATAGATGCAACGGTATGCTAAGAAATGTAAATTTATAGATGAAATGTGACCCTAAACAAATGGATGCACATGAGCATGTGGGATTTTTATATCTTAAAGCAAGACTGCTATGATAAAAAATTTCCAATTAAATAGATCTTATTACGTACGCAAAGCTAAAAATCATCTCCAGAATGTCCTGATTCTTGCTGCCTTCTTAGAAGACTAGAATATTAGCTTTAACTGTCACCAGTGTTTCAATTAAGCAAGAAGTAGCATTTCAATAACTTGTTTTACTATGCCCGTAGCTCTGTTGTCTTAATTTCAGTAGCAATTAGAAACCAGGATGCCTTTCTGGTACTTCAAATAAACTGCGGCTTACTCTCTTGGTATTTAAAGAAGTGGTTAGTTGGGGAAGGGACGACTTTGTAAGTCTAATATATAACTGTGTACATTAAAGCCAGTGCTTCTGGGAGTCAGACAAGTAGTCTCAGTTACACAACATGAAGGCAGAGACACAACTAGCCTTTGAAAAGGTACAAGGTGAGAGCTGTTGAGAACAGTGGCATATTTACAACGCACAGATTCGTTGCCTAATTACTAAAACTCAAGCAAGAACAGGAACAATTGTAACTGCTGCTCAAACAAATGAGCTGCTCAGGGGTGCTACTTGGGCGCTGCTGAGCTGTGCTGAAGCATTACCACGTGTTTGCTCTCTCCAGCAAATGCTGCTTCCACGTACAGCCTCCCCACAGCATTCTCCATGTTCCCATTAACATAGTTAGCACACCGTCTCCACGTTGCTGTTTCTGATGTAGTGCCGTAAAGGGCCTATAAAAGAGAAAAGGAAAAATGGCATCTGACCAGGATCCAGGGCTGGTGAACAGCCAGAACATGCAGTTTGCAAGACTCTAGTCTTTCTGTCTGGCTGAAGTTCCTGCTGCGCTCATGGCTTCTCGTTGCAGAGTAGTTGTCCCTAAGCTACAATAAAATGTAATCTGACTGGATTGTTTACTCAAAAAAAGGGGGGCTTGTGCAAACAAGGTATCTTTTCAGAGGCATGTCCCAGTAGAACGTTTAGCTATTATAAGTTAATAACCTTCAGGAAAGCTTTGGGAGAGAAAATACAACACTGGACCCGCTATACAAATGTAAATGTGAAGCAATGTTCAATAAAGGAACAGAAAGGAAATCTTATACACCAGGAAACACATTTCTCCTTTTAATGTTTTAAGTGAAGCTTTTATATATATATATATATATATATATATATATATTATCAATAAGGGGTTGGCTTAGGTAATGACAAGTGAGTGAAGTAGCTTTTTTGCAGTATTTATTTATTTGTTTGCTTAAGACAAAGTCTCACGTGGCCCAGACTAACCTCAGATTCACTATGTAGCTGAGAAGGATGCTGGCCTTTTGATCTGCTCCACTTCTTAGGTGCAGGTACTACAGGCGTGAGCTACCAGGTTTATTATTTTCTTTGTTTATTGGCTTTTAAAAAAATGATGCTCAGGCATGCACACAAGTGAGCCACATCCCAGCCCTGTATTAAAATGCGCTGATTTTATTTTTAGTGGAGAAATTGGAACTTTCAAGCGGTTACTCTTTGCCAGGACACCAAGCAGCATGTTAGGGTTCTTCTTCCTCAGTTCCTACTGCCCGCTTTCTTTACACCAGGACTGAAACGATTGCTGAGATAATGTAGATACAGCCTCGCAAAAGGCTTTGGCTTTCTAGCTTCAGGTTGGCATACTCCCTACAAAGCCTATCGACAAAGAAACTTGTCTTTATATATGGGTAGTGTGCTATGTGCACCTGAAAATCAAATCAACTAGCGAAGGTGGCTCTGCAATGGATTTTAACACACTGGCAACAACAAATCAATGCAGTATGCTTCTGCACAAGTACACAGTTAACTCCTTACAGGGCTATGAGCTCACAATTCCAGAATAGACCAGCATAGGGTGACAAAGCCCAGGAACAGTGACCTCTTCCTACACATGAGCAAATTAACCAAGTCTGGGCATTTTGTCTCTTGGGAATGACCAGCACATTCTAGTGTTTACATGGCAAGCATTTGTAACCATGTATCTCTTTATGCTTTAAGTCTTAAGAAAAGAGAGATTTTGTCTTCACCTTGCGGAAAGCATTTCTGGACTCCTTGTAGTTTCGGCTGAGGCTGCTTACAAGATCCATTATGAACCTCCAGGACATTAAATTTTGAAGATCTCTGTATAAAAAAACCCACCACCCAGCAACAAAAAAGATGAGGCTGCAAAGCTTCTAAAGACCGATATGAAATGTAAACTTTGAGGACGTGGGCACTCTGACATACTTACCTGGGAGAATATTTGGTAAGAATAGGCTTAAGTTTGGTTAAATATTCTGGAGCATAAACAACCACTTCTTCCTCATTTTGAATATTAATATTCACAGTTGACATGATCTCATTTGTGAAATTTGACCAGCTGAATGGCTGGGGAAAAAGCAGGCATAAAACGTTTAGTAATTATGGCTTTCTCTTCTTGGCTCCAAGAATTATGGTTAGAAAATCACACACTAAAGGGTGTCTGCTGCATCGAAAAATGCTTAATATAATACTCAGTTTGTTTTTGAGATTTTTTTTTTTGGTCAATTGTTTCAATCAACTTTTGAATAAATATTAGTTCTGCAGCACGATTACTTAGAAGAATTAACCAAACCATTTAAGAGCAATACCAAATCTGTTTGGCATACAGAGCATACAATTAGAAATTAGGCTCATTGTCATCTTTTCTGTAAGAAAAAAATTTTTTTGAAAAAGAAGAAAAATACAACTTTAATAATAAAGCTTCCTTGCCTTACGAAAATGCAAGTTTATACAAACTGTATTTTGATGGTGGATATTAATGAACAATTCATTCAAATGCAGCAGTGTACCCAGTAGAGTGACTAGAACTTGCTACAGCTGACATGCCGTGGAGCCTGACAAAGGGACGTGCTTTGGAGCTACTCACCTTAGTCCTATAGCTAGGCATACAAGTTTTAAACTTCAGGAACTAAGGGGAGAATTTCCAAAAGATGGAATCTGGTCTATTTTTCCTTATGTGGGAATTGAAGGTCTAAGAGCCTTAGTATCTTAGAATCTCATCTCTATACACAGACGCCCTTTACTGTGCAGGAAGTGTCAGGCTAAAGTACTTGCTTTCCTTTGGGGCTTTGGACCCATCTTTCAAAACCTATTTATTTAATACATTTTATCAACAGATGTATTTACGAAATGACTAACTCACTAAAAAGCAATCAGATCATTTATTATTATAGAATTAGGATAAAGAGGTTTTGGGAGTTTAAATGTATTTCTCTAAACATGTCTTCATGTCCCAGCTATACAGAACTACTACTACTATTACCAACACGTGCGCGTGCACACACACACACACACACACACACACACACACACACACACACACAAGACAGTATTAGAAACTAACAAAAATAAGCAGGTCCTGTAGTTAGTAGACTCTGAGACAGGTTTTCTTTCACTTTCTGACTCTGTTTGTGAGTTTCACTCTGAGCACCTCCATAGCGGGACTGAATGAGAACATGCAAAGTTTTATGTGTAAACTGTGTGTTTCTAAGAATTAAAAGGAAATTTGGTGTCTTCTTGCTTTTCAGTTCCATAGAATGACAATGTAGCGGGCTCCCAGAAAGGTCTGTACCTTCTCCAAACTCTTTTCTGATACAGTACCTAAAATTTTGTAAATTTCCCTTAAAAGAAATTTAGCTTCTAAAATTCATTCTACTTATATAGAGAAAAAGCAATTTTAAAGCTGCCCCTGCCTCAGGACTTCTCATGAAATTAAACAGTGTCACTGAAAATCATTTTGAAGCTAATCATTTTAATAAAGAAAATGTAATGCTGTGATCTCAGGAGATGGAACAGGAAAAGGGCATGCTAAACTTGAAACCTTCCTACTTACCTTCTGATTGATCTCTAGAGAAAAGTTCTTTGGGAGGTCAGCCATTGTCATTTTGTTATAAAGCAGCATTGGGTCATTTCTGTCTTCGGGTTTAGTTGTAGCCTATGGATTTAATGTTTGGTTGTAGTTTTAGAAAAATATAATCCTATATAATGGAAAATAAAGTATAGAGTAGGTATAAGATTATTTGATTGGGATTCAAATTTGACCACTTTATGTATACCCTATAATAATTATAACGTTATTTAACCAGATCGTCAAGCTTAAAATTCTTCAAAAATCAGTTTACATTTTGGTAACTGTCCAAAGCCCCCTAAGTAATGTTGGTGGCTAATGGACAATTCATTTGGGTCTGCAGCTGCTTACATTATAACTTAAAAAAAAAAAAAAAAAAAAACAACTCATCTCCAACATATCTCTTAACTATTGGCTCCTGCCCTTACTTTGTATTTCAGTATTCTAGTTAAAACTAAGCCATGAGGGAGGGCAAAGTGAAAGGTTTTTTTTTTTTTTTTTTTTTTTTTTTTTTTTTTTTTTTTTTTTTACAATAATATATGGCAGTTGGCACAGCAAATTCTTAGTCTACAGCAGGCAGGTTGCAAATTGGCTAAGAAGAACGGCCACTCTTCCTGCTTTTGTGACCTCCCTTCCTTCTTTATTTTTAAAAATTTTTTATTTATTTATTTATTTTAATATTTTTCTCCTTTCTTTCTGACTAATGACCCACATTCAATTGCAACCAAGTAAATTTTGTTCACTGAGTCTAAAGTATAACATTATAACAGCAACTCCTAAGTAAGTGCTTGGCATGAATAAAAGCAGCTTTTAATCAGGAAGACTTAAAAGGAAGATGTAAAATAAGAACTGTGTGACAATGCCTTCAATGTCCCTTTTGGGTAACTTATCTACTCATTGATGTAGACAATCAATATTGAGCATCTCCTTCATATAGGGCAATATGCACACTGTTAGATACACATGAGTGATACAAAGATGACTATGACCCTAACCCAACCTCAGAGCCTAAGGCTGGAGGAATCCTAATGCAGCGCTAAGCATATCGGAGGCAACACAGAGTAACTATAGTCGAGCCAACGCTGGCCAAGGGGAAGATGGTCTGAGAACATAGGAGTGAAAAAATCCAGGACAAAAAACCTGTTCTGTAACCATTCAGCTTTCCTCTGAGAATCACAAGTAACCTATCAAATGTTCTCTATGGTGTTACTCCTCCAAGCAGGCTGACTCTGCTTGAGGGTGGGGTTGGTTTTATGTCGCCGCAGAAAAATCTAAACTCACTCTCCATGATCTTAAGACTTCATTCTTCAGACGATGCCAGACGGCAATTATAAGCAGATGGGGACATAAGAGAAGCGGGTTCGGCTTGCACTGTTAAGGAACTTGGAGGCCAGGTTCAATCACTGCCCTGCATATTGACAAGAGCCAGAGTTCACTTGCACATGCCTGCAGAACCCTTTGAAGACTCAGAGAACAGAGTGCCAGCTCAGCCTCCAAGGTCATCCCTGGAACTGGGGGAAATGCAGAAATACCCTTGGGTCTGTTGCTAAGGACTTTCTGTTTTCCCTGACTTCAGCAGTCTGAGTCTGAAATTGGTGGCACCGCTGTGGCCTATAATCAAGTCCTTAGCAGAAGGATGGAGATGATCTCTGCAGACATTTTGTATTTCAAAATAACATAAAGTAAAATTGTTTAGAAAAACTGCCATGTTTTTGCATGTGTCTTTCTGCACCATAAGGGCATCTCACAGTCTGAGTATAAGATTTTGATGCAATTGCTATTGTATATGTAGTTTGTGATGCACAGCTTGTTTACTATTTGTCAAACTTAGTGTTTCACTTGTATTTCAGGAAATTCTATAGTTTCAAAGGTTCTCTGGAAGTTAATGATCCATTACTAGCCTATGCATTTTTATCACTGGGTTAAAGAGCTACAGTTTTATTTTTAAAATAGCATAGAGAAGAAAGAATGAAACAGAAAGTGGATGATATTATTCAGTATCCCAGAAAAAAAATATGTTTTACATTGGCAATTTCTTTTTCCAATTCCATAACTCTGTTCATTTCCAAGGCGAGCTGGTTTTCATCAATAGGCAATCCTTTTTCCTGACGAATTAGTCTGGCCACAGAAATCATAAAGTCCACATATGCTGTGCAAGCCTGCAAGAAATAAGTAATACGATGTTAAGGAACCTTCTGGTAGTCATAGTGGTACATGAAAGGTTTTAAAATATTAATTTTTGGTAGCAAAAAAGGCACAATAAAATAGAAATATGTTCTAATGACTTGCACAGATTCATTTAATTAGAGAAGAGACACAGCAACAAAATATTACTTTAAATATTTTAATTTACACTCATTTGGCTATGGAGATTGTTGTTTTCAATAAATTTATTTTGCCTTTATAAAAATACAATTGTAAAGCACTTGTTAAGTAATTGTACACAATACTTCTTTTCCTTTGCTAACCTTTTTCCTTGGATTGACTTTGCTCATACATATATGCAAGTCATTCTTTCAACATTTAAGAGGAGGTAGTTGCAAGTTCATAGAATATGATCAGAACATCTTCATAGATTCACTGGGCCAAACTAACTTTTTTTTGAGACCGATCTCAGGACTTCATCCAAACCTAAGGTTCTAATTTTTCCCATACTACCCCTGCTACTAAGATACCATAGATTTAGATACCACCTTTCTCCCATAAACTCAATTTCTTAACAGCTTTTCTTCGGACACAGTTCAGTTTATAAGCAAGAGTTATAAAGTATTTGCATTGGCAAACTTTTGTGGGTTATACAGATGCCGATTTGAGTTCAGTGACATCAAGACCAGGAGAATTCAATCCCATTTCGGCTAGATCTCCACATCGCTGCTACTTATTGTCCATTGTGATGCAGCAGCAATTAAACTAATGTGTGATCTTCTCATCTAACTTAAAACAGACCCAGATTCAAGTTTCCGGCAGGAGTCTTAGTAAAGGAGGAGACTGTCATCAGGGGAAATCTGCCATACAACTCGAGGAGGATTAGTGAATGAGCCTTTGATGCTTCCAAGACTTGGTATCTGGGCAAATGCAAATGAAGGCTATGATATGTGCTAAAAGGGTATACCACTTTCAGTTTCAGCAGAGTCTTACATCCCTACTAATGGATTATAATGTCGAGGTACATGTGTATTTACAGGTGCTCATCATCAAACATAAATCAAACAGTAAAGTGAAAATATGCTGTCGAGCAAGCGCCTTAGACAAAATGAGCAATTACTATGAATATCAAAGATCCAATGTATTTCTACCAATGACCCTCATTAAATGCTAAGTGGACAGCTCACTGGAGCCATGGGCTTTCTCTGTTGAGGGATACACTATAATGTTATAACTACTTAGGCAGTGCTTCTATCCATGCTTTTTAATAGGATAAACTGTTTGGGGGAGGGACTGTAAATTTGCATTTAGAATCTCAATCCCTAAAGTAATTTCATGTAGGCTATTGCCAATTTCACCCTTTTCCTATTAAAAGCTAGTCAGAATTCTTGTTTTCCTTTGATGTAAACAAGTGTGTCTGGGTTTATACCTCATGGGATCACATAGTCCAAAGTAGGAGAATGTAGTATTTTGAATTACCTATATTTCAAAGGATATAAATCCACCTACTTTCAGCAGGGAATTATTACTGGATATGAAGGAGATGGTAATTTGAATTTTCTAATATCCATCTTTTGAGATCTCTCTTTGCTATATGAGATACATGTTTGTTAATAAGGGAAGAAAGCAGCAAGCATCCTTCTGTGTACTTTGCTGATTCTGCAATCAGGTTTTTACTCATTATAAATGCATCTGATGATTGTGGAAGCTGGATGGATAACATCACAAGACGACCCTTTAGGCCTGCTGAAAGCTCCTATTGCTAGCTGCTGAGACACTTGGTTAGAACACAGTGCTTTGCTGAATGAGTTTCAACCTGGCAAGCATTTCTAACTAAAACACATATTGTAGCATCTTTTCTTTCCAAATTCCTGTAGTAGCTGTCAGAACTCAAACTCACTGCTACAAGACTCTAACCTAAGGATTTACTTTCCCTCATTCTTAAACATGTAAAATATCAAATGATATAAAGTATACTGATTTGGAGAAAGTGAGATATTTTTGAAAGTTTAATAAATTTTCCTTGCTTGTGACTTAGAGAAGAGTTAGTGTCAGGGCAGGGATAAGAATGAGCTCTCATTTTTAAAAGTTATACTTTGAAGATACAGAAAATCAAGGATCTTCCAGTGGAGAAAAACTTGAAAACATCTAGTAGTCCTTTGTTTTAAAAAAAAAAAGATTATAAATCTTAGCACTGACAAAAATAGTTTTAAAGGGATAATTGCTCTTAAGAGGCAGCATAAAATCCATATAGTAGTAACCTTTGTGGGGTTGTAAACTATACATTAGCAAAAATAATATTTACTAATCCTAATATCATATATTATTGCTTTGGTTGGAGTGATTTCCACATTACAGTATCAGATAATGGTGTTTATAAACTAGATCTATAGAAGTGGCAACTCACCCCCCCAACCTGGAATAAAAGCTGATATTTATTAAAATCGAGAAAGAGGAACACAGCACAGCCATTTTACTGCTATCCTTCATATTTTAATAGCACTGCTAATGAAAGACATCCAGATCCAGGAAAGAGAAGAAAGTTCTCCAATCTGATTGGCTGATATCTGGGTACTCTGGTAGTGACTTGTAAAGACCAGGAGATTTATATCTAGATATTCTGTTTGTGACACACAGGTCTTATCGCTTTTGTGTCTTTTCCTTCCTTAGAAGAAAATCTAGACAGTGTAGACCAAGAAGTAACTGAAGAATCATATAACTGTGTTCTGGTTAGCCATTATGCTGGGGAATATTACATGCTATACAGGAAGTTCACTGGTAGAATCTACAAAGTGTATCAAATAAGAAAGATAGGTCTTCTTTAAAGGTCTGGCTAAAACCATCTGATCCTGGGCTTCTATTGGTTGGGAGACTTTTAATGTCTGCTTATATTTCCTTAGGGTTTATAGGTCTATTTAAGCTGTATACCTGATCTTGATTTAACTTTGGTAAGTGGTACCTATCAAGAAAACCTTCCATTTTGTTTAGATTTTCCAATTTTGTGGACTACCTAATGATTCTTTGGATTTCCTTGGTGTCTGTTGTTATGTCCCCCCTTTCATTTCTGACTTTGGTAATGTTGATATTATCTCTCTGCCTTTTAATTTGGCTAAGGGTTTATTCTATCTTGTTGATTTTCTAAAAGAACCAACTCTTGGTGTCATTGATTGTATTGTTATCTTTGTTTCTAATTTATTGATTTCAACTAGCAGTTTAATTATTTCCTGCCACCTACTCCTTCTGGGTATATTTGCTTCTTTTTGTTCTAGAGCTTTCAGGTGTGTTGTTATGTTGCCAGTATGCAATCTTTAATTTCTTTATGAAAGCATTTAGTGCTATGAACTTTCCTCTTAGCACTGTTTTTATTGTGTTCCATAAGTTTGAGTATGTTGTGCATTCGTTTTCATTGAATTCCAAAAAGAGAGAAATTGAAGAAGATACCAGAAGATGGAAAGATCTCCTATGCTTATGGAGCAGTAGGATTAACACAATGAATATGGCCATTTTATTGAAAGCAGTCTACATACTCAATGAAATTCCCATCAAAATCCTAACACAATTCTTTATAGACCTTAAAAGAATAATATTCAACTTCATATGGAAAAAGAAAAACCCTGGGTAGCTAAAACAATCATGTACAATAAAAGAACTTTTGGAGGTAGTATCCTCCCTGATCTCAAGCTATATGTCAGAGCAATAGTAATAAAACCCACATGGTACTGGCATAAAAATAGACAGGTTGATCAATGGAATTGAACTGAAGTCCCAGAAGTAAATCCACATACCTATGGACACTTGATTTTTGACAAAGAAACCGAAACTATAAAATGGACCAAAGAAAGCTTCTTAAAAAAGTAAATGTTGGTCTACCTGAATGCCTGCATATAGAAGTATGCAAATCCATCCATATCGATTAGTATGCGCAAAATTCAAATTCAAGTGGATCAAACACCTTAACATAAAACCAGTTACACTAAATCTATTAGAAAAGAAAGTGGGGAAAATTCTTTGGCACAGGAGACAACTTCCTGAACAGAGCACCAACAGCTCAGGCACTAAGATGAACAATGAATAAATAAATGGGGCCTCATGAAACTGAAAAGCTTCTGTAAGG
Organism: Acomys russatus; assembly: GCF_903995435.1. NCBI lineage: Eukaryota > Metazoa > Chordata > Mammalia > Rodentia > Muridae > Acomys > Acomys russatus. The sequence goes on along the minus strand of NC_067151.1, from coordinate 39,383,268 downwards.
CAAAGGACACAGTCAAAAGGACAGACAGACAGCCTGAAGAATGGGAAAAGATCTTCACTAATGCTGCGTCTGACAGAGGGCTGATATCTAAAATATAGAAAGAACTCAAGAAATTAGACAACAAACCAAACTACACAATTTAAAAATGGGGTGCAGAGCTAAATAGAGAGTTCTCGAGAGAGGAATCTGTAATGACTGAGAAGCATTTAAAGAAATGTTCGACATCTTTACTCATCAGGGAAATGCAAATCAAAATGACTCTGAGATTCCATCTTACACCAATCAGAATGGCTAAGATGAAAAACTCAAGTGACAGCTCATGCTGGTGAGGATGTGGTACAAGGGAAACACTCCTCCATTGTTGGTGGAAGCACAAACTTGTGCAACCACTATGGAAATCAATTTGGCAGTTTCTCAAAAAATTGGCAGTAGTTCTACCTCAAGACCCAGCTATGCCACTCCTAGGCATACACCCAAATGATGCTCCACCATACCTCAAGGACACTTGCTCAAGTATGCTCATAGATGCTTTATTTGTAATTGCCAGAAAATGGCAACAACCAACATGTCTCTCAACTGAAGAATGGATAAAGAAAATGTAGAACATTTACAATACAATGGAGTATTACTCAGCTATTAAAAACAATGACATAATGAAATGGGCAAGCAAATGGAAGGAACTGGGAAAGATCATCCTGAATGAGGTAAGCCACACTCAGAAAGACAAACATGATATGTACTCACTTATAAGTGGATATTATGTATAAAGTACAGGATAACCATGCTATAATCCATAGACCCAAAGAAGTTAAGTAACAAGGTAATGCTCAAGGGAGGATGCTTGAATCTCACTCAAAAAGAAAAATAAAATAGGCATTTGGAGTAGGTAGAAGGAGGGAACTAGATAGGAGAGGGGTATGGGGTGAACAGGAGGGATCAAGGGTGAGGAGGATGGTGAGAGAGAGAGAACTGGGAGAGTAAACTGGAATCACTGTCGGGGATTCTCTGGGATGAGCTAGAGATCTAGGACAATGGAAACTCCAAGCAATCTGTGAGGGTTACCATAGCTAAGACTCCTAGCAACAGGGGATGTGGGACATGAAACAGTGACTTCCTATAATCAGGCAAGGCTTCCAATGGAGGCATGGGGATATAAATCCAGCTACAAAACATAAGACCCACAAATTTTGCTGTCTGTAAGAGGTGCAGGGATAAAGAAGGAGCAGAAAGTGAGGAAATGGCCAACCAAAGACTGGCCCAACTTGAAACCCACACTATGGGAGAGAGCCAACCCCTGTCATTATTAATGATACTCTGCTATACTTGCAGACAGGGGCCTAGCATAACTGTCATCTGAGTGGTTTCACACACCAGGTGATGAAAAGAGATGCAGAGATCCACAGACAAACTTTGGATAGAGCTCCAGAAACCTCATGGAAGAGGGGAAGGAAGGATTGAAGGAGCCATAGAGGTCAAGGACACACCAAGAAAACCTACAGAATCAACTAACATGGGCCAATAGGGGCTCACAGAGACTGAACAAAGGGCATGTATAGCTGGACCTAGGCTGCTTACACAGAATGTAACAGGTGTACAGATTGGTCCTCTAACAACATGTGAGACCTTTAACAACAGGAGCAGGGACTGTCCATGACTCTGTGGCTTGCCTTTGGATCCCTTTCCCTTAACTGGACAGCCTTGTCTAGTGTCAATAGAAGAAGATGTGCCCAGTCCCACTACAACTTGATATGCCAAGGTGGGTTGATGTCCATGGGAGGTCTCTCCTTCTCTGTGGAAAAAGGGATGCTGGCATAGGGCAAGGGGAGGGGAGAGGGGAGGACTGTAAGGAGAGGAAGGAGGGGCAGTTGTAATAGGATGTAAATTAATTAATGAAAGAAAGGAAGGAGGGAAGGAAGGAAGAAAGGAAGGAAGGAAGGAAGGAAAGAAGGAAGGAAGGAAAGAAGAAAGGAAGGAAAATAGGACTCCAAGCCTGAAAGATGGTTTCCTTTTAAAGGGACCAGAAACTTCCCACTAAACAACATACAACTGTTGGCAGAGAGAATGGCTCTCCACAAAGGGACTGTGCATGTAGAACTGCATGCTTATTCTGAGAGACCAGAGATGAGACATAGATGAATCCAAGAACAACCCAATGATAGCCCTTAAGGAATACAGGACCCAAGAGGCCTGGGCCTTGGTCCAGGGAGGGGACTGGGGCTGTTAGGGTACCAGAAAGAACCTGGAGGTTCACAAAAGATTTTCAAAGGTTGACTGTATATGCCAGGAACCAGAAGTTTTAATGAACTGCTTTGAATCTCTAAAAAAAATATTTCTCTTTTCAAATGTACTAAGTTGAAAATAAAATGGTACTTTATGTTTTGCTAAATGCATATACCAGGACTGGGTAAACCTTCTGGGTTTCATCTCTTTCTTGGTATGCAGAAAGAAGAAAATGAGTTCAGCAGTTTTGCTTGTATCCTATATATGTCAACACTAGTGAACAGAGAAACTATGGAGGCCATATGTATTAGCTGAGAAACTTAAAGGACACATTTTATTTATAACCAGTAGAGCATCTTGTCAGTTGTCTTAGACCCACTTGCCCTCATCAGAGTTCACAACCCTCTTTCACACTGATGACCAAATGGCCTTCTTCAAGCCCTTCTGTATTATGGTACAGTCTGCACACTGCAGCCAGACAGATCTTTTTAAAATCCAAATTGAAAGGAATCTAAATTGCTCATTTACTTATCCACTCATTATCACATCACCATTTTATTTTCATCTTACTGTCTCCTCAGTTTACTTTTTGTTTTCCATTATCTTCCTTTTCACTTGTCTCTTTTACTCCTGCATTTCTTGAGTTCAATGACAGCAAAAAAAAAAAAAAAAAAAAAATGTTGTTTCTGAATTCTCACTAGAAAACTTGTCACACTGATATAAATTCAGTGAATATTTACTAAATAAAAATGTCGAAGTTAAAATATTAATATATTAAAAAGGATTCACTCATTTCTACTTGATCAAAACATCTCCAGACCATGGCAGCTTTAGTAGCTTGCACTTTGGGTGAGCAAGCTAGGAAAATCCCCTTTATGTTTAATCTCCATTTGTTTTAGCTTGCTCATCTTTATGACTACAAATCTCAGCCTGTGCTCTTTCCTGGAATTTACTGAATTGAGAGAGGAGTGTCTTTTCTCAGATTTAAACACACAGGCCTTGGGATATGTGTGTGACCATGTTTCAAGCCATTTATCCTTATCCCTAAAATACCTCCATGTTTTATGAGGCTATCAGTTTTAGAAGAGTTCTAAATTAAATTACAGCTCTCTTCTCCTCCCGCCTCTTTAAACGTGCCTTGCATCGTTTTAATCCATAGCTTCTCACCTCCAACTTGTGCATCCTGAGGGGGTTTTTCATTTTATTTTAATTAATTATTTAACTAATACATGGTTCAACCAAGTATTTTGTGGTGGATAAACAGAAAAATAAAATAATCATAATGACTTGTCTTAAAGAGCAGTATGCAAAGCCTGACTGCCCAGAGCCCTGTCATCGGTACATACAGAGTAGGACTAGGAACTAGTGCCCTAGGCTATTCTGTCTTGTCAGACAGACATCAGTACAGAACATAAGAATATCTGTAATAATAGCTAAATATTCTAACTTTACAGCCTACAGATTTCTGTACAAAAGAGGCCAAGGTAATTAAATTTGATGAAGTGAAAAGGTAGAAAAGAAGAAGCCTTGAGAGCAATCCTAATTCATCCCCAGGAAAGAGCTCGGGGCCTTTTCTTGAGGAGGGCTATGTCTTAAGAAAGTTAAGATCATTTCTGTTTATGAAATGGGCTTTCTCATGGGAGATGGTTCGTTGACATTCCAAGAATGGGAAGGATCATCTTTTGCTGGTAATTGTTCACATTGTTTTCTCTCAGAATAGACGGTTACACTTCTGTTTTGCATCTCACTACCTCTGTCTTCTAGAGAACAGTGTATCATTAACTGAGCTTCTCAGATAATCAGATTAGCCATGGAGTCTCTTGTTACAAGAGAGGTCTAGCATGAGAGACTCCTCCCCAAACTCAGTTTTGAGAACAGTTCTCTGTTACATACATGGTGCACTTATGTTCCCTTCTGACAAGTTCATCAACAGGTAATTTCTTGAGATTCAGTATGTACCCTCATCATCAAAAAGCTAACAAAAAGAACAATCACAACTTTTGTGGTTGAACTGACCTCCTTGTTCTCTCTCTCTCTCTCTCTCTCTCTCTCTCTCTCTCTCTCTCTCTCTCTCTCTCTCTCCTGATATTCTTAAATGGTATGTATAGGTTACCATGACCACTAAATGACAACAAAACCATGTTTTAGGCTGAGGGAAATGAAGAACTGAAATCCAATGAGTCATCAGAAGAATATTCATGAAGATGTGTGCATTGATGACAAATGCTGCTTTTCTGTTCATTTTGCATATTTACTCTCCTTGGCTGTACTACAGCCTCATACCATAGTGCATTCTCTTCGCAAGGAGCCAACCAGGACTGAGTTAACCCTTCTCCTTCTCTCTTGCCATCGTCTTCTAGAGTTTTCAACTCCCTTGCTGTTCCAGAGAGAAAAATGGCTAAAATCCATCTGATCAAAGCCAATTCTTCCTGTTTATATTATTAGATCTATTTGAAATTTTAGGATACTCAAGAAAAGAAGCAGCTGACGTATGCTACTGTTGATGGCTTCCCTGCTGCATTACTAAGCATTTAAAGGCAAACCAGGGCCAGTGTTTCTCAAACTCTTCCATAAAACTGAAAAGTGTGGAAGAGTTACAAACTAATTTTATGTGCCCAACTCTGATTTCAAAGCCAGGCAAAGTCACTATGATAAAAGAAAACACTGGGCAAATATCCATGATAATGACCAGAGTGAAATACTCAGCAAAATACTTATAAGTGTATGATAAGTATTTGACAGACATTAAAAAGACTTTTACCCATGACTAAGAGAGATTTATGCCAGGAAAAATTATACAGGTATCACTCAATACCAATCAATCAATAAGTGTTACATACTATTTTAACCAACTGAAGTACAAAACCACATGATCATCTCAAATGATGAAAAAGTTCAACATGATTTAAAAAAAATTTTCAAAAGCATAAGTTCAAAAGCAACATGCTTGAGCACATAAAAGCCATAATGACAAGTCTACAGCTATCACTAGACTTAACAGTGAAAAGCTGAATGTTTCCTTCCAAGGTCAGAAACAAGACAAGGACGTCTGTTCCAGGTAGCTCAAAAAAATCTTAAACAGGACAGTAAGGCAAGCACATGAAATAAACAGTAACTGTGTAGAAAAGGAAGTGGCCAGATGTCTGTTTGACAATGGATAATCCTATACACGGAAAATACCAATGGTGTCAGGTGTCATCAAAAATAGTGCAAAAACTGAACACAGTTTAAAGAAAGCAGGGCACAAAATCGGTAGCATTTATGCAAACAAAAATTGAACTACCTGACTTAGAAATGAATGAAACAATCCAATTTACAACCGAATCAAAAACAAGGAGGAAATTAAATTGATAGTTTCCAACCTCCTGCATATTTAGTGGGAGCAACATAACAGCCTGGTCAGCCTTGGCCACAGAATAACCCCATTCTTATAAGAACAAAGAAATCTATTAATTAAAAAGTTAGAGGAAATAGTCCAGCACTTTCTTTTTTTCTAGTTCCCTTCAGCCTTAACCAGGAATATGGCAGAAGAAGATAAGGCAGACTAATGTAAATTCCAGAGAAGGCTGAGATTAGAATAAAATTAAAGGCAGCTGAGGCCCTAGGGAGTCCCGTGGGTCCTATCTTACTTAAGCTGCCTACTTTGAGATTGGAAAGGGAATTGCCTCAGGCGTTGTAATTTTGAATGTCTTTGGTATCTTGGCTTAGACAAAACCCAGTCCAATACAAACTTACATGCCTATAGAGACAAGAAGGCCAATATAAATCAAAGAATCCTCTAGAATCTAGAGTCTAGATTATGGCTACATAGACCTAGGAAATTATGCTCTGTGGACTGACTAGAATGGCTCTTGGCTGCACAGTCTTCTGAAAAGGACAATTTAGGGCTTCTAATTCTACAGACCTAGCAAGAACTATGTGTGATCAAGTAAGGGCCCACTTCTGTAATGGCTGGACAATTCAAAAGTTCAAATAAAACAAATCTTGCAGCTTAGGTAAAAAATGCGTTTGTATCAGAGTCAAAGCCCAAACAGCCAGTTTGTCCCATGTTTGACTTTGTGACTAACACTATATAAAATTCACAAAATATACTATCATCTTTATAAAAATCTTATCAAAGGGAAAAAGGAAGAAACTTCATCACCTTGACTACCATGTAGAGTTGGAGATCAGAAATGTTAGACTAATAAAAACTAACTAAGGATTGGGGGGAAAAATAGCAGTTTATAAGAGTACAATTGTAAATATAAATGCCCTTGAGCTGAACATGGTAAGGTAGGATATAATACTCTGCCCTCATTTTTAACTCTGCAACAGGAAGCAGCTGGATTCTTTCAAAGCCAACAGCTGCAGCCCACCAGCAACTAGGTTGCTGAGATACCCTACATCCGTTTAGTGACTGTGCTGTTTATTGTAGCTGTCAATATCATAATGTCTGTATTTTTCTTCATTTTGGTATTATGGATCCACTCTAACTGATGGCTTAGTCTATGTTATTGGAACTTAACAGGAGTGAATTACACAAACATTTTTAGTGAATAATTTTAGCTAAGATGTTTCATCTTCTGGGGCCCCTTCCATCAGTAAGCAAGATCACGTTCACATGAGTCTAAGGCAGCAAAGCTCCGGAGATAGTGGGAATGCAATCCAGGTCAACAGCAGCTGTGTGAGCTGTGATCCCATGGCTTAGGGACTATGGCAAGGGACCAGGTATTCCTATCTTCATAATCCTCTGAAAGACTCAGAAAGTTATGGAAGGGTACCTTTCATTGTACCAGGTAATCCTTAATCCTTATTGACAATGCTCTATACTATGATTAATCTGACACCTTTGGCTTTCTTAAAATGATGCAGTTTAAACATGAATGGAAATGTTTTAAATTGACTTTTTAAAATAGGTCATGTGACTTAAAAATGAAGAATCAAAACTCAAATGAGAAATCCCAAGCTTCCTTCTTTGACTTCCATTAGTCTAGTCTCAATGTTCATCCTGTTAAAGGAACTTCTGCACTGTTTGGCTTTGGTTTTTCCCCATCAAAGAACATAAGGAGTTTTAAATTTGGCTCTAGTCCTTTTCATTATTAAAGGTTTGCACAGATGGCTCTGTAGTCTGTGTCTGATTCTTTCCTTCCCCTTCTTTTATTTACCTCTTTATATATTCCAGTACACTCATAGTAGTCTCTGGAAGGGAGGCCAAGTCGAGGCTGGTCAAACTATAAAAAATATACATAAAAGAAAATGAATTAGTCATCAAGTCATAAAACATTTGGATAAAACAGAACTAGGCCCACCCTCCCTGCTGTTTAGAAGGGTGACGGTCAGAGATGGAATAAATAACTATGAAAATGTTTCTACACTACTTGTAAGTGTAAATAAGCAGGCAGTTAATTAATCTGGAGGATCTCATTGTGGATGTGTGAATGAAACTAAAGGAAACTTGAACCAAAAATAAGTGGGAAATGAATTTTTATTCAGAGCAGCAGGTACAACCAAAAGTGTAGGAGAATCCTGGCCCAGTGAGCTCCAAAATTACACACTTACAGAACTCCACAGCTTCTGGACAGTCTAGTGTAGTCCATTGGAGCCATGATTGTTTGCTCTACCCTTAACTGGGGTATATTCTTACTGGTAGAAGTAGGTCGTATTCTTCCAAGTTTACTTGTTTCTGATTTGATGAAGGCATGGAAAACCACTATGGTTACTCTACAACCTATCTGCCAGTATAAATCTCACTAGAAAATTTGAGATTGTGTACCAAAGAGAAGACTCCCACTAGGATGCCCCCAGAGGTGTGTGCTCAGTGGGATTTTAGCAGGAGCAGATGGTAGCAGTGTATGTGAGAAGACACTCCCTGCTCTTCTCCTATACATGTGCTCCACTTTGGCCACCAGCGATAAGGCTAAATGGGCACACTGCCACCTTCGTGAGACTGACTCCCATGCAGCATATGAAAGAGTGGATGCCATGGCAAACCAGGGCACCGATAGATGAAGGTGGGGATCCCTGCAGGTTTGAGGATTCCAACCAATCCAGAGGAAGTATACAAACACAGAAAAAATAATGCATAGACAGAGCTGTAGGACATCTCCAAAGGAAGGGTCCCTAAAAGGACGGTATTTTATTTACCTTAACTGAGAGTAGAAGCAGAGGTAACTGTTAATGAGAACTAAAACTGTGTTCAAAAACCCCTGTAGAGTTTTTGCTATAAATCAATGGGGAAGCTTTGGTTTCCAGGCCTACATTACTGTATATAAACCAAAGCACAAAGCATACAAAGAAACTGGAGGTTATTTTCTTAATAAGAGGATCTATCTGAAATAGAGACAAGAAGATGAGAGGGAAATGTCTAGAACATATCCCTAAGAAAATCCTTTGAACATGGAACCTCAGGGTTGAGAGCCAGGGCACAGATTTATGACACCCTAGCTCACTCATTGAAAGGGAGAATTAGCCTTCCTCAAATATCAATGAAAACAGTGCACGTGGAAATTTCATTACAAGTTAGAGATAGCTTTGGCTGCCTGACACACACACACACACACACACACACACACACACACACACACACACTTACATGAATTATATGCTGGGTAGAATTCTTATCATCGGTGCCAACAAAAAAATTAATGAGGACTTTTTTCCCATACTTTGAATTCAGCTGTGCAATGGATTTCTCAGCTGACCAAGAAGTACCTAAAGGAACAGAAGTGAAACATGTTTTCTGAGGCTTTGTTTCTTTAGCAATAGCATAATGTGGAAATTATTAACTTAAAAAGGAGGGAAGTTGCCTTACCATGTGTTTGATCCCAGTTTTCTGATGCTACTGGCCACTCATATATATCTGGCAACAATCTGAGTAGAGGCTGTCCCCCTCTGCTATCAATAGCAGCTTTTTGAAACAATGAAAATAAATGTAAAATGAGGTTATGCATATTTTATTCATATTTTGATTTCAAAATATACATATTCCAAATAGAGAACACTTACACTCATTTATACAAGACCTGTACAAGGTCTTTGCTTTCTGCACGGCTACTATATCTTCAGTTTTGGGTTCTTGGAGGACATCTGAAATAGGGCATTTAGTAAAATGCATCAACATAATTGCTCATTTTTGACTGTTTCAACATTTTCAACACAGGTCTAATTACAAATAAATGTTTTATCCATTCCCCACTCCTAAATCTTGAGAAAAACCAAATTATCATTCCTAGGATACAAGTGGAATTTACACCTCTAGTTAAGTTACATGTTCTATGAGTGACCCAAACTAAATTTCCCTCCCTGTTTAGACAGTAAACCAGAAAAACTCCATTTTTTCTACAAAGTGACCTCTAGAAGAGAAGAGGACTAGGGATGGATGGAGACGAGAGAGATGAGTCCAAACATTTTCTGCTTTTTATGGAAGACAAAGTAGTCGAAATGGTTCAGGAGGAACCATTAAACGTTTCTCTTCCGTACAATGATATGAACATACCATCACTAGGGATAAAGAGCTCCATCCGGAACTCGTGTAGCTAAAACGTAAGCAGGAATATTAAGAGATGCCAACACATCCACTTTGGTGTCTACTGCGCTCAGACTGACTCAGTGGAGGTCTGAAAATCCTGAAGGAGATATCAACTCTAATCTTTTGCAAAATCCCCTGAAACGGCCAGCACCTATATCGTTTTGCTTTGCTTTTTTTTTTTTTAAATATGGATATAGAAGGAAAAACTTAAACACAGACACGGGCAACACTAACCTTTCAAAATAACTTCTAGCTCATCTCTTAAAATGTCGAAGTTACTGTATCGGGAACTGGTCTCTGGAATGACGTTGCGTTTCAGCCAGCCTCCACAAGCGTATTTGAAGAAGTCTGTACAGGGCTCAGCAGAGGCATCCATGTTCTGAATCAGTCTAGCGGCTGCAAGACCAGAGAAAGGACCAGGTGAAACGAAGGATGTATTGCTTACGCAGGGTGGAAAGGGACAGAGAGTCTCTTCCTTCTTTGTGTCGGCTGGACAGAATTGCTTTCTTTGTATGTATATAATAGTCCATTCTGATGGCATCGTGTCTAGCGTCCGTCTGCAATTCCTTTCCCCTTTACTGTTACAGAGGTTTCACTGCACTTCCGCATTGCTTGAGTTCTCCATCCTCTCTTTACTCTAATGTGTCTCCCTGCACTTGGCTCCCAGTACCTGCATCTCTTGCTATTTCCTATTTTAAGGAGAATAAACTGCAGATCTACTTTGTTGGGGCCATTCTTGGCCTGTAATTAACATGATGTCACGCTGCACTCTGGTAACTTTTAGTTGCTGTTTGCTTTTCAGGGTGCTGCGACTTTCAGAATATCTCTGAAACGCCAAAGGTTGCAGGACTGACCGCTAGTCAATTTTTTTTGGCTCAGTAAGGTGCTGTAGCCAATTATTAGTTTTTGTATTCTGCTTACAGTTATTTAAGTTCTTATTTCATTTGTGTATATTTATGTGTGCATATATACACAGGCGTGCCTCAGTATGCATGTGAAGGTCAGAAGACAACTTGTAGGAGTTGGTACACTCTCTGTGGTCCATGTGGGTCCCAGGATCAAACTCAAGCAGCCACGTTTGGTGGCAGGAGCCTTTACACATTGACTATCTCTGGGGTCCTGCATACAAACGTTTGCAATTAAAATTCATGCCCAATTTGCATTTGTTTATGCGAAGTCTGTTAGAAAACTGGTTGTAAGCTTGAGAGATTTTCTGGAGTTCACTGTTACATCTTTGAAAAATGCGATAAAAACACACTGAGTATTTACAATGTGTAAGACATGTACTTTTAGGTGCTATATCTGGTAACATACAAATTATTGCATTCTGAAGGCTAGAATTAGACTCAAAAGCTCATACATTCTATACTTGGATTAGAGCGTATGCTCCTCCCCTCCACAACTCTCCATGCTTTCTCATAGTGAGTTGAGCTGTTTCGTGGTGAAAACAAAGGAGCAATTGAGAATTCATCTATAGCAGCAAAGTATACACTCTCCAGTGAGATTTTGGAAGTCCCTCACTTTCTGAACCAAGTAATAAGTTAATTAAATAAAAACTTCAAACAATTGCTAAACTGTGAGGATTTCTTTTTTCCAAGTTGGTATGGTAAATGAGTTTTGCAGCTGTGCTTCAAGCCCCTAATTCTAACCACTTTTTGGATGTTTGCCTGCTGAACACCTCAAGTATAACTCTAAAACCTCCTTGGAGTTAACCCCACATCAATCATCTCCCAACCTCTGTGCTATGTCCCATAGCATGATCGTTAGCCCAGACTCTCAGGATTGAGTTCATGGGTAACACTCTGTATTTGGTCCATCACTTGCTAACTATAATTCCTTAGCCTGTTTTCTGGTACTTTTTTTTCCATGCTTGTGTCAACCCAGTTTACATCTTCATTTCCTGCTGACTAAATCATGACGCTTGCTCTCTCTTTTATATATTCTGCTATTTTTCAGTTAAACTCCTTACAGAAAATTCTGCCCTGGCCAGAACTTTAACTGAAAAATGTCAATGGCTTATCATTTCTCAGGTTAAATGACAAATTTCTCAACATGGTCTTGAAGCCATCCTCGTCCCATTATTCTATCTACATTTCTCTTCACCTCTGCCCGCCCAAGGCAAGCCTACTCAGTATGCCAGAAGACTCTTGCGTTTCCTAGCCCTGAGCCTTTGCTTCTGACCTCATCATCCCACACTATGGATTACCTTCCTATTTCTTTTCAAGTCTATCTGCCATTCAAAGTTTGGCACATATCCCACTTCTTGCCTAAAATTTTGTGATATTCTCTCTCTCTCCCTCTCTCTCTCTCTCTCTCTCTCTCTCTCTCTCTCTCTCTCTCTCAATGCCTGTGAGCTAACTGCCTCCCTCAGTAGTGTTCATATGAAGGTTCTTTGAGCTTTTCGTTGTGGACACTTTCTCTATCTGCCTAATCACTTTACTGACATCATTAATCTCTTTGTATGTCCATCAACTGACACTTTTTAATGGAGCGCAATTATATATTTGGTCTGAGTGCTCTTCTCCCACAAGTCATCTCAGGTCTTGTTTAGCTGTCTCCATATCCACTCTATGTGTTTCCATTCCAACTCGCTATTCCATGTCAGGCCATGTTCTTTCCTGAAAGAGCTGGCTCCAGGCCCCATCCACCCTAGTTCACCCTGCATTCTGCAAGGCAGATTAATACTCTCAAAACATTTCAACTTGGTGTTTTCCAGAAACAATTTCAATGTGGTCTTTTACATTCATTAAAAGCCAGCCAACCAACCAATCAACCAAAAACAAAACAATAAAGCAAGCAAACAACACACGCATACACACACACACACACACACACACACACACACACACACAGAGAGAGAGAGAGAGAGAGAGAGAGAGAGAGAGAGAGAGAGAGAGACCACAGCGTATTTCAACCGGATGTCGCTACTGATGCTACTGTATTTATTTCCTCATGAGTCACTTTCCCCATTCAAATCAGTCTCTGCTGTGAAGCAGCTCCTTGACCCCCGTTGTTCCAAGCCCCTACGACTGCTGTCTGTATTTACTACACCCTTACCCGCGCCCCCCCCCAAGCTGTGAAATTCCAAGCATCTTAAAAGCCCAGCTCAACTCCTCCACCCTGACAAAAGCCATCCCCACAATACCCAGCTTAGCTTGTCCTCATCACACTCAAACAAATTGAATGTCTCCTCAACCTAGACTTAAGCTCCATCAAAGTCAGGGGCGCATGAAGGTAACGTTCTCATGGAGCCAAACTCTGCTCACCCAAGATTCACCAGGAAGAACTCTAGTCCTAACACAATAGGACAAGAAAAAAACAAACAAACAAACAAAAAAACAAAAAACAAAAAACAAAAAAACTAAAGATGGGAGAGAAGAAAAGAATTTTTTGTGTGTGTGCTTTGAAGGAGATGAAGATGTGATTGCAGGAGAAAGTGAGACCAACACCTCCAAATAAGAAGACTGTCATGTGAAGTGAAAACCTGCGAATTAGAGCTTGAATACACTTACTAAAGACCCTCTAGAATACTCTCTGGACAAAATATTTTTGGAGCTTTTTAGCTTTAAAAATTGAAAGTAGTTGTTGTAAATGCCACTGACATTTGGGTAACAAGTCCACTCATTGTCTCTCGAGGAAAGTGGGTGTCTTATGTGATTGTACAAACTACTGCAAAGTCATAAAGAAGTAATGAGCTTGCACAATGGACAGTGGGAGTAGTAGGTACATTTATTGTGTATTTGGAATACCGCACGATGGTGTTCGTGCTCATGAGAACAAGCATTGGCCCTTTAGATGCACGCTGCCCCATAAGGGAAATGGATTAGTATTCACTCCCATGCCAGCTTTCCTTGCCTGATCCTAGTGTCTGCACTAACCCAAAGAAACAACATTCAGCAACTAAAAGGGAGCTAGGAATAGGCAACTTTGCTAGCACCTTCCAGTGCTGCCTGGGGGACCTCATTGACCAGAGGTCTCTTCGAGTATCAGTGCTTCCAGTCACTTCAAAGACAGTGCTGTTCCACCGAATAATTGGGGTCCATAGGCTAAGGCAAGTCACAGGCTAGCACTTTTAAGCTAAGTCTTTGATGAACCTCCCTTTAATCTCTCATCGTGGGCAGATTCTCATGTTGCCCCTTATCCTCTGCATTGACTCTTTTGTGAAGTCCGCAGTAGATAAGTGGGTAGAAGGGCCGTAGGAAACATGCACAACTGGAAAACGGGTTCGAATCGTCTTTTCTGTTTCGTGCTGTGTGTTGAATGACTGGACATCCACACACAGGCACACTGGTGCTCCTCAGATGCTTCATTAAGCATCCTGAATAAGCAACTGTTTTAAAGTCAAACAAAGTTATTTACCTCAATAAGTAAACACGAAAAAGCAAATGTATTGATACAGAATATTGTTCAGCAGGTGTAAAACGTGTGTGGGGGGGAGAGTGTGTGTTACAAGGTAAAAAGCCCTATGTAAAGGCACAGAAAGCCGAAAAGGATAGATGCTATGGTGTCAGGCACATGGATTCTACCACTTGGGAAACTAGCATGGAGTCAGGATGGGGTACAGATGTATCCAAAGCCCGGAACTCTCAATCTTGGGATTGGCAGGAGTAATAATCGTTCCCTGCCTGTCCTCTGTCAGCATGTCCTGCTGCATGTAGTCTCGATACCCCCCTCCACCTTCCTCCACAATTCTAAGTAGCCAGGTAGCTTGGCACCTGGAATCCCTCTCGATGTAAATAAAGCATCACCAGCATGCCAGGCCCAACCAGTAATAGGAGCCGACCCTGGAAATCCCTTCCCACTTCCCCAAGGCTCATACAACCCTGCTTCACTCAGAATAAACGGGCACATCATCTAAGAGCTGTATCACTGAAAAGGCTCCGAGCTAAAAATGTGTAACACTTGAAGAACTGATTCAGAGATGGCTTTCTCTCTCCAGGCATTCATCAATGGACTGGGACCCTCACAAACTCCTGCCTGTCTCGGCTTCAGCACTTCATGCTGGGCCTGTAGGCTCCAGTGCCAAGAAGCAGGACTCCAAGGCTGTGATCTCAAAGACTTATATTTCGCCACCTACCCCTACCCCCACCCTGCCCACCCCACCCAACCCCTCCAGTCCCTGCCCTGCACTCCCTTGCACTCTCCTCCAGACTGGGATCCTGTAGACTTTTTCCAAGCTCTGCTCTATTCTTCCCACCCTGGCAGGTGCGTGGATGTCCTGAGGGAGGAAGGAGAGCTCAGACCTACACTATGGTACTTACTATAGTTATATCTATGAGGAAAGGATGTGGGAGCGTTTAATTTTGTATTATTTGCTTATCTTTATTTCCCAATTTGTATTAGATGAGCATGCATTCATTACCCTTGCAATAACGAAAAAGTTAATTTTTAAAATAGTCACATAAAGACAAGCAAAGTAATCTCCCATTAATAATGAGCTTATTTCTTATAAATGACAATTCTGAATGTTCTGGGCTGATAAATGACACACCATATTTTTTTTTCCCAACTAATCTCCTTGTAACATTCTCCCAACTTATTTGACTCTGGGAGTTTAAAAACAAGCTCAGCTAGCATCTGGGAAGTCATTAATTACTGTATTCATTACCGAGGGTGTATTGTGTGGGTATGGCTTAGAGATGGAATATAAACTAGGGAAACATTCTGGTCTTTAAGTCAGAGAGAATTGCTTTGAACTCCCAAGTTCTGTGCTGATTAAGAAATTTTCACAGGACCAGTAGCTAGTAAATGTTAGAAGTGTGTGTGTGTGTGTGTGTGTGTGTGTGTGTGCATGTGTGTGTG
Source organism: Acomys russatus (assembly GCF_903995435.1). Taxonomy (NCBI): domain Eukaryota; kingdom Metazoa; phylum Chordata; class Mammalia; order Rodentia; family Muridae; genus Acomys; species Acomys russatus. The sequence goes on along the minus strand of NC_067151.1, from coordinate 39,367,736 downwards.
TGTGTGTGTGTGTGTGTGCAGGCTTTCCCTCCATGCAATGGGGTATGTGACTAGCAGAGGCTCCCATCTCCTTCCCTTCCACTGCATCCCAGCTATGTTTTCTTTTGTCCTTGCTCTGCCCTCCTCTTCACTTGTCCATATGTGACTCCAGTCACTTATCCCCTCTTTGTGGAGAAAGGCAGGGCAAAGCATCAGGACCTGGAGCATCCAGACTGAGTAAGCATTTAGTGTAAGCAACACCGGGGCAAGCGGGAATGCCATGTGAGCTAATGGAACACATAGAAACCCAGGTCTGTCTGACCAGTATTTAAAACATATGGGATGCAGGAGAACCAAAGCTCTCGGCAGAAAGTTTGGGGAGAAGTACTTTCTAACCCTTACTAAAAGCCATTGACGTATACAGATGTGTATGGCCCATTCTTGACCAATTACTTCAATTTGGGGGATGATTCTAGAATCATTTTTTTAAAAAAATGGTTCTTTACTGGTTCTAATATGCAGCAAATAGAACAACAGAGAGACAGGGGCCAGAAAGACTGAATATCAGAAAATAAAGATGTCGAGTATTTTCCAAATCAGAAATATTTCCTCTGAAAGGTTAAAACCATTCAGATGTCAACATATACTAGGCGGTAACTTCTGCTTCCTATGAGTCCCTAGGAGCCTCACCTGTGTCTCATCCCCAAGGCCCTTCCCACATGCTTCACACTATTGCTTCACAGACTGAAGCCTCCACCGCCTCCTGCCCAGGCACTGTCTATGATCCACTTTCCTCTGGGTGTGGAGGATGCATGCTGGAAAGCGCCTTTTTCATGTTCTCCAGCATCTCTTCTTGTCTGCGTTTCAGGTAGAGCTTCTTGTATCTGCACGCCTCTTTAGTAGCTAGTAGCTAGCTTTCCATTTTTATACAGGAAAAAAAATGTCCTGTGTTGAGTGAGTCACTTCTCATTAATGGCCAAGAGACATTGTGTTGGCATCTCAGGGGGTATGTTTGGCCATCCAGAAGAGCACTGGGTACAGCATTCTACTAATATGCCAGACATGGTTATACATGGTGTGATATATGCGATTCTCAAACACTTATCTTAAGAAGAGGCAGGTCTTGATATAGCTCAATGGCCAAGTGCTTGTCTAGTCAGGTAATGCTAACTCCAATATTGCGTACAAGGGGGGAGCAGTCTTTGGTCTATCATTCAATGCCAATGGTTGTATGTCACATGGTCTTCCCTTTTCTATCTGTTCTCTGCTTTCCAACAAGATTAATCGTGTGCTAATTAAAAAAGAAGCCAAAGGCAGGCGGGGGCATCACTGAGACAAGCTGGAGACCTGAGACAGGGTAGGCTACAGGGAGGATATGGGGATGTCTCTAGCTGAGCCTCCTAGCAGTGGGGGACACAAGGCTGGGGAGGCCACCTTGCAGACAGGCAGGACTTATAGTGGTAGGAAGGGCACATCAATCCACCTATAAAACCTTCTAACCAAACTTTACCCTGCCTACAAAGATGTACAGAGAAAAAGAGACTGAGGGAATGGCCAACCAATGACTGGCCCATCCTGAGACCCATCCCACTGGGGAGTGCCAACCCTTAAAGATACACTGCTATGTTTACAGACAGGAGCCTAACTTAACAGTTCTCTGAGAGACCTCACCCAGAAGCTGGTCTAATCAGAGGCTGAGACTCACAGTCAAGCATTAAGCAGAGCTCCCACAGTGCTGTGAAAGAGTAAGAGGGAAGGATAGAAGGACCTGGAGGGGACAAGAATGCTGCACAAAGACCAAAGGAGTCAGCTAACATAGACCCATGGGAGCTTACAAAGATGGAAACACCAAGCAAAAAGCATGTATAAGCTGGACCTAGACCCCCTACACATATGTAAGTGATGGGCAGTTTGATCGTCATGTGGGTCCTCTAGTAAAGTAAGTGGGTGCTGTGTATGACATGGACTCTGTGGCCCTCCTTTTGATCACTGGCCTCAATGGATGAAGAGGAGTTCAGTCCTGAGTTGACTTGTGTTGGGGTGAGTTGGGGGACTCCCCTTTTCTGAGGACAAGGGAAGTGGAGGATAGGGGAAGATGTTGGAGGGAGGGACAGGGAGGAGAAGAGGGATTGGGATGTAAAATGCATATATAAATTAAAAATCAAAAATTTAAAGGTAAAATTTAGGGCATTACAAATGACAAAAATTTTAATATTTATATGAGAATATTTCCTATATGGGAGTTTTCTGGTCCCATATACTGGTTTTAAAAGCAAACCTCACATTTGCCACATGACTTAAATCAGTATGGTTGCAGTAGCAGCAATGAATACAGCACACAGCAGCTGCAGAACTTCCTCCTAGACTTAATTTTTAAACTTGATTCCTACTTAACAGATCATTGATGCTTTCCCAAAAGAATGAAGAGTAAATTCTTGGTAATTTCAAAGCAAATATGCATGATTCTTGCTATTGATGGGAATTTTGATGTATAGTGAGTCATAGACCTCAGTGAAAATAGCCAGGTGAGCTAAACCTAAGCTTGTTTTGTGTGTTTGTATTTAAGGACCTCACTTAGCATATACCATTGCCCCCTGACACAGCACTAACAGCCTGCACAAAAGGCCTTTGGCTACGACTCATGTGAAATGCAAGCATTCTTCTCCTTTCCACACATCTAGAAATTTCTTTGAAAGAGCCCAGGTTGTTGATTTGGGAGTTAAAAGTAAGTTTCAGTGGCAAGGCAAATTATCAAACATGGGGTTCACAAATAGTGAGGCTATTTGGATTTTTTTTAAAGAAACATTTTTAAAGAAACATCTGTGCAAAATGAACAAAATGGGCAAAACAAACACATAAAATTTAGAATACAAATTTGTTTCTCAATTATTATTCCATTTTAAAATTTTTTTCTGCCATTATGAATTGGATTAAGAAGATCAAGTATCTGCTTATAGCACATGCACCAAATAGACACCTCTCCTTAGTCGGTGGCAAGATTCCTTCTTTGGCTATTCTTGCTCTGTACTGAATAGGGGTTTAGAGAATTGCACAGAGGCAACAAATGTGTTTAGCCTGTTCTTTTCAAATTGCTCTAAGCCTTCTGGTCCCTGGTCCCAAACACCGTTTTGACTTTAGTATCTTAAAATAACTCAATTCTCTAAAAGTATCTAAAAGAGGTCAAAGAAATGTTATGACAGACAGCAGCAGATACTTCCTATAAAGACCTTAGAAAAGTGCATATATGACCAACCACCTCCCCTCTTTTTAAAATAAATATGGGCTTTATTAACAGACAGCAAGCCTGGTATTACTTATGAGGCAACCTCTGCTAATTAAAAAAAAAATCTCCTTTGACAACACTCTGAAGGTAATGGTGACTTCATTCCTCCTCGTGTTTCACCACCCTTAGTCCTCAACTAATATAAAGGTACAGCTGTAACATTTAGAAAGAACACAGGGAAGTCAGGGAGCTGGGAAGTGATCACCATTCAGAAGGCAGCCATATGCAAACTAGAATCAGGGGGGCCGTTCCTGAAAAGAAAATGGCCCTAATGCTAATAAGAACCAAACAGCTTTCATTACAAACATTTGGATTCTTTCACAACCCACTCTTAATATTTAATGAAGAAAATCCCTGCCCCGAAACTGCTTTTGTATAGCTTTGGCTGGAGAAAGATGGGTTGTGGAGGGACTGAATTAATCTCCACACTGGTTTATCACTTAATTCAACCACTCCGGTGAGCCACTGTTTATACTCCAACCCATGCAATCTAATGTGAAGACTTACAATTGTTTAATTGGGCAGCACTGAGAAAGGGGCTGCAGCTGCAGCTTAGTTGCTATAGTGCCTACAAAGCATGCCCAAAGCCCTAGGTTGAATTGCTCGCACCACTTAATCCTGGTGTGGTGGTCCATGCCTGTAATAACAGAACGGGCAAAACAAGGGACCTTCAACTGCACAGCAAGTTCAAGGATAGCCTGGGATGCAGAAGACTCTAGGAATGAAAGTCCAACCATGGCTACACAACTATTCAAATTCTGAGGAAGATCTGTGGAAAGCCTTTGGACACAACCGATTTATTCTGCACACCTGTGCTCTCAAATAAAAAGATCTATTTTCGGTGGCCTGCCTTAATGAATAATTAGTCTATAACTATATTTCAGATACAGATGATCCTTGACTTACAGTAGGAGTGAATCCTGAGAAAGTCATCAGACGTGGAAAATATAATTAAGTAGCAAACACACTTAATACACCCAAGCTACTTAGCATCATAGCTTAGTAACACTCAAATTTAGTGTCAGAGCCATGATCCCATCCCATGGCTGACTGGGAATTTACTGCTGCTGGCCAGGATTTTGCAATAGTGTCACTCAACCTATCAACTGACCTGAGAAAAAACCAAAATTCAAAGTATAATCTCTAAAGAATGCTTATTCCTTTTATAGCACTATAAAGAAAAGAGAAAAAGAAAGGTAAGTCTAATCAATTCTAGTAAGTTAGGAGTACTTTTCAGACACTGGCTAATTCGCCCCCAGCGCATAGGCTGTGAATTAGTTACCCTTTCATTGCTGTGACTGAAATACCTGACAGACAATACTGAAGACATAGAATTTATTTTGGCTCAGTTTCAGAAGGCTCAGCCCAGTATGGTGAGGAATGCATGGCAAAACGGCTCAGCTCCTGACATGGGAGAGCAGACGCCAGGAGAAGGGCATGGGTGCTCTGCCTGTCTTCTTTTTTCCCCTTTTATTTTGTCTGGGGACTTAGCCTATGTGATTAGGCAATCCACATTCTAGGCACATCTTCCCCCTTCAGTTACTCCTCACTGGAAACACCTTTCAACATAAACCCAGAGGTGTGCCTCCACCTCCCCATGATTCTAAACACAGTGAAGTTGATATATAAAAAAAAAGACTAATCATATCATTACGAACACGAACACATAGGCATGCTCACATGTGCAGACACAGACACAAGCTAATACACCGTGAGCCTGGACTCCACTCACCATCAGACATGCAGACGGAAATTAGAGGGGGTTTCAAAGACATTTAAATGAAATCATCATAAAAATAACAACAACAGAAGCCAACGTTCACCAAGCCACAAAGATAAGCTGAGATGGATTGTCAGTCTAATTTGAAGCTGGTGTTTTCCATATGCTACTATTCTGCCAGAAGTCCAGATAAAACTAAGAAAAAAATCTCATGGGCCTTATAGGGGGAAGAAGAACATCCAAATTATGTAGTGACATAGCATAGCATTGCCTTCTTCGACACTTAGGTGAGCTTATTTTCTCCTAATATGCATATAGTTAGATGTAGCTTTTCACCTCATCTGGCCCTGGATTTCAGTGCCTTTAATTCTAATGCTCCTACAATGATAATCTGTAGTTGGTTGTCCCCAAATAAGTGAAACTCCTTGGGTTTGTCTCACAGTTTGTTTCAATGAATGGCTCAGAACCAAGGGAGAGCCAACAGTAATTTTCCTCTAGGGATTCCTTCAAAATTCACAACCAAAACATATGCTGATAACAGAGAAAAGCAGTGTGACGGTGTCACAGTTAACTTAAAGTGCCATGAGTCTAAAAATAGCTTTTCTTTTCCAGGTGTAATTTGCATGTTGAATCCCAAAAGACTGCTGGCAAAAAAAAACAAACAAACAAACAAAAAAAAAAGCTGTTAGGGATAATACTGTGATTTAAATAATATATTACTTAAAATAAGTTACCAAGTTTGCTTATAATGATAATGAATAATAATGTTCCTTGTGAAACACTAAAGCTATGAAAGGTCATGAAAAGTCTGTACTGTTCCCTTGGTAACAGTTGGGGGAGATCCCAAGCTCCTGGACCCACCCATGTTCCTCCTGTTTAAACAGGTTATTTTGAATCATGTGCTGGTCGAAGATGACCAACAGACGTCAATGATATGCAATTACCGAGAGGAGCTCAAAGCAATCTGCCCTTGCATCAGTTTTTAACAGGGAGTGGTACAAAAAAAGAGGTCAAGCCAGGTCAGACACTTCTGGAATGCTGTCAAATGGTAAAACAATTCTTCCCTCGTGAGCATTATTAAACCAGGTGTCTATTAATAAGCCAAGAACTGAGGTGATAGAAAACTATTTAGCCCCACGTCTTCCTATTTTCACTGAGTAAATAGTCCTTTTGTATCAGAGAACACCTACAGGATTATGTTATGTGATTTGCCTCCTCCAGAACATTTTCTCCTCACGAACAGTGAACACACTTTGAGAATTTTTCATGTTGTTTCACCAAAATGTTTGAGTACCACCATCGACCCAATATTATTTGGCACTGAGTAAACCCTGGTGTGCAAACAGATGCAATCGCCAGGCTTAGAGAACTGCAGACTTTCATCTTAAACAAGAGCATTCTCTTGACAATGCAAGCGAAGGGAGCTCTGAAGCACAGTCTGTCCTGGAGCCATGGAGCGTTGTTTTGTACGGCTCAGGTCTCATTTTCTATTCTCTAACTTACCCAGTGTTCAAGTGACATGAAAATTCCTACTTTATATGTCACCTAAGGTTAGCTGTTTTCAATGTGCTCCCAGAAACAAGACAGACAGTTAGGTAGGTGAACAAGGAATTTGAATTGGCAGTTGATGAGTGAAGCAGACAGGAAGAGAGGACTGTGGTTGTTGAAAGCAGCCATGCTTAAGTATGTAAGGGCATCCCCAGACCAGAACTCAGGAGGTTAGTTAAAAGATAGCAGAAATAACACTGAGAATCATGGGGCAGGACAAACTGCCATAGAAGGGGACAAACTAGGGTATTGAGACTTTGGTCCCAGAAACTGGCAGTTGTTTAAGTAGATGGTTAGCTGGAAACTCTCCCTACAACAGGAGCACTGTGGGAACAGAGAAATGAATAACTACTGAGGCTCTTCCCTCATCAACCCAGGTCTAGCTTAGGAGGATGAGTTAGACAGGCAAATGAAATGACAGGGAGAAGCGGCCACTACTCGCGAAGGAGATGCCATCAGCCAGAAGTGGACTAAGCCTTAGAATCTTTCCAGGTAAGTGCAGAACTAAGAAACCTGACTCCCATAGACAGGACTATAGGAGACTGAAAATCCTTCTTCACTGTCTGGCGTTGTGCATCAGGGGTCCTGACAAGTCATAGGCAAATGGCTTGGGGCTTCAAAATAAGGCATCAGAGAACCTATTCATATATTCGACTAAGTTCTAATAACCATGTGCCACGTACATTGTTAGTGGCTTGAAACAGGATGATGAATAAGGTCAAAATTATTAAGCTTACATTTTAGTAAGGCTCAAACCACACATTGCTCAACTGGTACTTCTTGGTGAAGTACATACAGTACCCTGGTTCTGTCTTCTATACCACTCATGATACCTGAGAAATAACTCAGAATGTATCTTGAGGTGACCTAAAGAATATAAGAACATCGATAATTGAAAAATGCTCAGAACAAAGATTCCAATCCCACTGGCTTGTACAATAAAACTAGTCCATGCTGGACACTCCAAGAAGATGCTTTGTTCTCAGTTACCTTATAACAAATTGTCTCCATTTGTTGTTTATAAGCTCAAATCCACACATAAATAAATTATGTCAAATAGAAAATGACTTTTATGTGCTCATTTAAATAGGCAGTATCTGAGTTTTTTAACTTCCACACATAATTAGATTTTGGTTTTTTAAATAAGGCAAAATGGATTCTTCTCTTCTTCAAGGCTTTAAAATTCATAGATGTAGTAGCTGCTAGCTGAGGGACTGGCAGGACCCTTGGTTGTCTGTGCTGGACTGCAAAGAATCTGTTCCTTCCAACACAGGAACACTTCTGCTCCACGTTAAATGCTTGCCATTTATATAAACAGGGCTCAGGGAGATCGTGTCAACCCAGTCCAGCGATATGGAATACTGCTTTAGACAGATGATAAGTGTAGCCATGGAGGAAGCTCCCCACTGAGAGAGACAAAGAGAAGCTGGTCATGGGGTGAGCAGAGGGCAGCTGGGAAGAAGTGCCAACCAGCAGCGGTTGTGAAGCCCCAAGGAGGCTGCAGCTCTTCAGCTTCTGGTGAAAGGTTATGAGGTGAGGAGCTGAGCTGGATTTGGTCTCTCAGGACAGAAAAGCAGCAGTCACTGGCCAGAACTGGGGATGAGCCAGGAGTGAAGTCCTCAAGAGATCAGACTGGAAGCCAAGGATGAGAGCAAAGGTCAAAGGAGGATCAGGCACAGGGCTGACTGAGTCACTGACCTTGGTCCCAGTGAGAGGCAGGTTGGAATGAGGCTGAGCCTGCTCTTAGGTCCCATGTGGTCTCTCCACTTTCTTTCAATGCCTTTTATTACCTTAGTTGGTGTTCAGTATACAGAGTTTCACCATAGCTACTTGGAAAATGGGTAGGCTTATTAATCTGAATTTCAAGGCTTAGCTTTGTGTTAGTTCTCAACACATTGTCAGAGACTTATTCCAGAATATTATGTGCACTGTTTCCAGAGAGTCACAGCTGTGTTCATGACTGGTCGCATATTATATTACTAGAGTCAATGAAATGTGGCTAACATACATTTCTCAGTCACACATAGTGTTGCTGTTTTGATTCTTGGCTTTCAGTTAAAAGAATTTTTCATTGGTCTATATATGCGTTTTTGGAATAGTGAGTTAGCTTCAGAATACCAAAGGTATCAAAAGTATCTAAATTTTATCTGACTAAATTTATTATACCAGAAAATTAAGCCAAAGAACTTAATAGATCTTGGGGGAAATATTTAAAAGTAAGCACTTGCTCACCAGTCTGATTGTAAGCCTTTGACAATCGGAAAGTTCCGTATGAATTCCTTTTGTTCTAGCTAGAGGGAACATTTTTGAACCAGAGCGGTGCAATGTTCTATGCAATGGAAATCTGGTCTGAGCCATGGAGTGGAGTAAGAATCACTAGCTCCTTGTAAAGGGGACAAATGAGAGCAAGTGCTTAGAGGTGCCAAGGTCTAAGACTCCATGGTGGGAAGTTTGCTGATGGCTGCATTTGGGCACTAAGGAATGAAAGGCGCCTAGGATCTAACTTCCTCTGACTAGCCCATGGCCCACACACTCCAGTTGTAGGGCAAACAACCAAATATCAACACAGGCAGAAAAGCATTGCAAAGGTTCTTCTTTCAGGGAAAGGCAGATGTATAGATAGCCAGGGAAGGAAAAGTAAAATGCCGATTCTGTATGCCTAAGGTACACAGCAAAAAGACTGCATCCTCATCCAGGCCAGGGAAAGAACACACACACCCAGGCTCTGCACCCCTATCCACGTGGGTGACATTCCTAAGAGACAGAACATCCATCCTCTTCATCTTCTTTTTATGCATTTTACATTTTTCTATTTTTAATTAAATTTTTATTGGTATTCTACTCTGTCCTTCCCCATATGTGCGTGTGATATAAAATTTTAGTCTATTCCTCCTTATCTCTTTCTTTCCGGTTTATAGTTCCCTTATTTAATAAGTAACTTGTAGGCCAGCTTCATCCTGCACTGAATTTTTCTTCCTTTTTGTTTTCTAGTCTTGAGACAGGCTTTCCCACAGGTGTAGGTGGGCTAGGGGCTGTGGTCTCCATGCCTCAATCTCCTAATGCAAAGATTGTTTTAGGTCACCTGATGTAGTTTTGCCTCCTCTTCTTCCTCTATCTTTGGCTGGGGCGGCCCCACTCTCTTTTTTCTTTATTGTTCCTCCCTTTATTTACTTCTGTCTCCTATATCTTTCTTTATTGTCCCCAAAACAGTTGGTTGTCTCACTATGCTTACTTAGTCCTTCAGAGACTGGTCCTTTGAAATGAGTGTCTTGCACAGAGTGTGATAACTTTGTTCTTTTGTTCCCTCAAAACTTTTGAAGTTGGAGGGAGTAATTGTTTCAGCTGCTGAGGAGAGGGCTATCATCAGTTGTGGTTGCTCCTGTGGTTAGTGTTCCATTCTCATGAATTGGAATTCATCTAATTCATGGAATTAACTCACGAAGATGGCTATATTATCAATAGATAATGTGTAATCCCATCAAAATGAATAATATTCATCATAGAAACAGAAAAAAAAATCCTAAAATTTTGAACAGCAGAAGCAATCGTGAGCAGAAATGAACAGTGCTAGAGGTTTTACAACGTCATAAAAACCTAAGTTCATATTATATTGCAGAGCCAAAAGTAACAAAATCAGCATAGCGCCAGCCCAGAGACAGGCATATGGACTAATAGAATGGTCTTGAGTGCCTGGAAACAAACCCACGTAGCTACAATCACCCAACTGTTAGTTAACAAAGGTGCCAAAAATATACCTCAGCAAAGAGCTCTAGGAAAACTGGACTGCCACACATAACTGCTTGGAAGTTAGCTCACAGTGGGTCAAAGACCTTAATGTAGGACCTGAAATCCTGAAGTTGTTGGAGAAGAACAGGAAGAGGCGCAGGCCATGACTCTCTAGAAAGAACTTAAGTAGCTCATACATAATTCCAAGAATTTACAAATGGGGTTGTGTAAAATCAACCCAAGAAATGGCTGAGTGGGGACAGTTTACAGCTTGGGGGACAATTCCTTGCCAGGTACACATCTGACAGAGAGTTGATATCTTAAAATATAAAGAACTCAACAAAACAATAACAAGTCAAAGAATCTAATAAATAATGGACAAATGAAAGAACAGGACAGTCAGTTCTCAAAGAGTAAAGTACAAACGGCCAATAAACATCTACAATCCTTATCTCCTAGCCATCAAGGAGATCCAGTTCAAAATGACATTGAGACGCCATCTTCATCGCTCAGGGTGGCTATTATTAGTAAAACAAATGACAACAAATGCTGGTAAGGATGCTGAAGGGGATGTAAATCAGTGCAGACATGGTGGGAACTGTCGTGGATGCTCCTCAAAAATCTAAAAGCCAGCCTGGAAACGTATCCTGAGGCATCTAAGTTAGCACTTAGCATCGGTGTCTGCACATCTATGTTTGGTGCTGCACCATCCATAGACTCAGCCTAGGTTTCCACCAACAGATGCCTGCATAAAGAAATACAATGAGGTCTTATCCAGCCATAAAGAAGAAGGAAATTATGGTGTTTGCTAGTGGTAACCTAGTGATTCGTTTCAATGGGCTTCCTGGTGGTCCAGCTGGCACAGGGACTCTCACCCCTTCATTACCTTCATGGCTAAGACACTCTAATCAGACTTCTGGGTTGAGGAACAGCGGGAGGGGGGACAATCTGACTTCTGAAATTCAACACTTGTTTGTTTTTTTTTTTTAATTCTGAAGAATGATTATACCTTGGAGAAATGTTTAAAGCAAACACTTTAATAACCTTCTGATTAATTTTGAGTTTTTATCTGGAGTACAGAGAGATAAATTTAAATGAATCATTAATAATTCTGTTGTCACAGAGTCCCATAACAATGTGCCAGGCAGGAGGCCTGCCAGCACTCTCTCTGGAGATGCCGTTTATGCCTCTGAGTGGTATAATTACCTATGGCGACAGGTGAACCAAACCCCTAATCTATATGAGCAGACCATGTGGCATGGCCTGTGCTTATCATACGTTAGTCTTAATCAGCAAATGCTTGCCTCCCTTCAGAAAAGTGGCCCCCACAGACCCACCATTAGATGGAAGAAGGGTTTGGCCTGTGAGAGAGAAGGGAATCAGAAAAACATTTCTGAAGGCAGCTTTTCCAAGGACGTGTGAGGATATAAAGTCCTATGCCTGCTCCGAGAAGGCGTTCTCTGGCTCTCTGGGCTTAAGCAAAATGGCATCCTTGGCACTCCCTCTTCCGTGCTCTCTCCTTGTCACAGCACTCAATGGCAACAGGCGGGGCCAGCCTTCTGTTACCACCATGCCAAACCCAGCGCTCTCCACAGCACTTATTTAGGCTTCTGTCATTCAATCGTCCCAGCCTCATCTCCTTTTATCTGTCATCTCCTGACTCCAGAGACATTCATTTCTGCTTATTAAAGGCTTTGCCACCCTCCTTGCAGTCTGCTCTTCCACACCTGTCTTCACGGGTGGCATTAGAGAGGTGGGAACCACTGCTAGGATCCAGTTAAGAGCTTCTAGACTGAACACTCCTGACTCTTTCCTTTACTCTACAGTAATGGAGTTTTCAGAGCATCCTGATGGGGTGGCTGACCTTTTCCAGAGCCCTACTCACCTTCCATTCACTGCAGCCCACCTGGAGGGGAGGCTTGTCCTCTATGTACAAAACTGGAAGTGGGGACTACTCGGTTTCCTATGCTTCCAGCTCCATGTGTGCAGTCAGGCAAGCTTTCACCGACTCCAACACCCAGCGACAAAGGAAGAGCAGAGGAAGAGGACACTCGTTGTCACTTTTACTTGTCTATAGAGGTCATCATCTCTCCATCTTCCACCAGAATCCCTGACCTTGTGCTCTACACTTTAACATTATCATACTCTCCATCCCAGCTGTGTTCAATACCCACGGTCACTCTGACTTTGACATCTGCTTTTCCATTTGTTTGGGTGACTTGTCACCTGGATGGCTATCCTTTTTGATTACTGAATCTTCAGTCTCTGTTTGAAAGTGTCTTCTTCTTTTCATTTTTTTAAAAATGTATTTATTTATTATGTATACTGTGCTTTGCCTGCATGTATGCCTGCATGACAGAAGAGGGCACCAGATCATATTACAGATGGTTGTAAGCCACCATGTGGTTGCTGGGAATTGAACTTAGGACCTTTGGAAGAACAGCAAAATAGTCAGTGCTCTTAGCCTCTGAGCCATCTCTCCAGCCCCCTTCTTTTCATTTTTTAAACATGTTGTTTCATATAATGCCATCTGGGGGTCTCTTCTCCATCTCCTTCCTAGGAATCTCAACCATATTACACACGGGCTGATAACTTTAGCTTCAGCCTCAGCTCCCTTGAACTCCACTACACAGACACATTACAAGTACCTCAAGTTTAAATGTCCCCAAGGCAATTTCCTGCCTATAATCTGCCACACTTATTAATAAGCTCTTCCTTGGCTACCCTAGCTCGGTGGATGGCTTCACCTACCATCTGGCTTCACCTATCGTTGGTTTTCCAAACCAAAAGCTACCACGAATTTTTCTTCCCATTTTTTTTTTAATAGCACCTCATCAGTTTGTCTGAACACTGTTTGTCTAATGAATTCTACAAAACATTTAACAACAATACCCAATTTTACTGTAACCTCAGAACTAGTCAACCACAATCCTCCTCCAGATAATTGTATAAGGCTTAGTTCCTGCCCCCAGCCATCCCTTTGTTATAACAAAATATACAGTGATCTCTCCACAACCAACATCACATCACATGTCTCATTTAAAACTTACCCTTCTCTGACTTCCCATTGCTGAGAACAGGAATCCTAAATACTTTAACATGGGCTACACAATACAGATGACGCCACCTTACTTGCCAATTCCAACATTCAACACTTATCATTTGTCACCATCTCGCATCCTCTGTGACTTGGCCCTACATGCATCCTCTCAGTGCTTCGGTTTTGCCATACTCTGCCTCATACTCTTTTGCGTTAGCCCTCCAGATATGCTTTGAATTTGCTGGCCTTACCAAGCTCTCCTCTGCTGAAGAGCTATTCCCTCCTCTGGGTAAATCTTTGCCTTCATCTTATAGGATAATAAGATGTACCTTCTTTGAAAAAATACAAATGTCTAGGCAATTCCTACGCACACTAACACCTATTTATTAACTTAAGTTGCCTTTTCTGCTAACACAAAGAACACTAAACTGGAAAGACAGTGTGGCGTGTGGCTATGTGGGCATGGTTTCAAGGCTTCTCAAACTATTCTACGCTGCCATAGTTGCAAGTCACGATTCTTCACTGTTTTTCAGATTTCTTTGCACAGGCCAACATCTCAGGAATTTGCTAAACTCACAACAGCAAATCCAGTAAAGCCAGGGTAGGGCCTGGGAATGAGCATTTTTGAAAGTTCCCAGCTGATGGTGATGTGCTTTGCCAAGCACTGGGAAGAAGGGGTTTAGTCATCTTTCTCCTGCCTTAGCCTTTTGCATGACTTACTTTTACAATTGAATAAGAGGTGAGGGGAGAGCTAGTATTAAGGGCCAGCATGGGTGAACACAGATTTCCTAGGTTTCCTAATGAGGATGTGGCTTTTTGGGAGGTTCTGTTTTTGGATTTCATTTTGTTTTGTGTGTTGGTTTTTTGGTTTTTTGTTTGTTTGTTTGTTTTTTGTTTTTTGTTTTTTTTGCTTTTTGTTTTTTCTTTTGCAGGAAGTAGACTTAAGTGTTCATTTCTAGGTGAGCTCATTTGAACCCGGTCAAAGCCTGTGTATGTAAGATGGAACATGGCCATCAATGAAAGTGGCAAGAAAGGATAAAACATTTTGAATCTTAGACTATCTAAAAATCAGCCACTCTCTCTTTTTCTGTGTAGTTTTGAGTGTGTTTGTTGTTGTGTATGTATTTTCTACTGTCACAACTTTTATTTAAAAATAGTTTTGCTCGATTTTCTATGAGAATATTTAGATGTCACATTTGTAATTTTCTTGAAGTAAGTTGTTAAAATAAAATACACCTGAGCTTATACCCATGGTGAACCTCCCCAGCAGAGGAGCAGTATGAAATGGGCTGTCATTTGTCTTTGCTTTTTAGCTGTAAAATGTGGCATTTCTAATTCCAGTTTTGTAGATAAGGGAAATGAAATGCAGAGAGCCTAAAATGACTTAATTAAGATCACACACCAATAACACAGGATGAGCCGGAACCTACAGCCCAGCTCTCTGATGCTAGAAGTATCTTAGTGGAAAAAGAAGGCAGGATGCTTTCAAATGGCAGAGCTTTAATTATTCATGACACTTGTATCTCTTCTGAAATGAAATTTGCAGCTTCTCCTGCACGGATCTCTTGCTAGAATCGATTCTCTTCGTCTGATTATTAATTGGAGTTGTTCCTAAACTACATGTCAATAAATAATCAAAGTGGGTGCCCTAGCTTGATTTCCATTGCTGTGATAAAACACCCTTACTAAAATTAACTTGGGGAAGAAAGGACATATTTGGCGTACAGGTTACTGTCCATCAGGAGGGAAGCAGGAGCTCAAAGTGGAAGCCTGGAGGCAAGAACTGAAGCAAATGCCATGAGGGAATGCTGTTTTCTGGCTTGCTTCCCCAGGCTTGCTCAGTTGTGCTTCTGAAACAGCCGAGGCCCACCTGTCCACAGTGGGCTGAGCCCTTCACAGGAGTCAGCAATCAAGACAGTACCTACAGACCCCTGCACAGGCCAATCTGATGGAGGAAGTTCCTCAATTAAGATTCCCTCTTTCTATGAATATCTAGGTTTCTATCAAGTTGACAAAAAAAAAAAAAAAAAAAAAAAAAAAAAATCCTATTTGTTCAAAGAGAAAGAAAAGTTGGGGATTGGAAAAATACTAAAGAATCCAGTTAATACAAAGAAGCCTATCAAAACAAATATGGCTGAGTTATATCAGTCAAGCTAAAAATGGGCCTTTTGCATCCTATACAAGCCAGGTCCTATCTCCAGAGGACATTCCCTGGTGCCGGGTCCCTGCTGGCTGTTCTATGTGGGCCTACCAGTCTGGTGTGCATCAGACAGTCATATACCTCTGTTAAGTAAAAAAATCTCAGGAGATGGAAACCATGCCTCCAGTACTCCATCCTAAAATAATTTTAACTCCCCGGTTGAGGTTCCAGAGACTTCCCATCAATATAATCCTAATGCATCGGACACCTGATGATGGACTAATTCCACAAGATACATATTCGGGTGATTTTTGAAGACACTATACGGCACGTTCACACAAATTAAGATGGCGAGGACATTACAAAGCAATGTACTCTGGTAGGATGCTCATGCATTTGCGTCATATAGGTGTCTCATCATTGAGAAAAGCACATGGCTGACCAAGCAGTAGGAGTCATTCATACTGTATTGACTTGCTAATGTTTTGTAGTGAAAACTTGGTAGTTAATCTTGTGAGCCAATTCTCATAACAGATCTTTCTTATATATGCATTTTTTTTTCCTCTCACCCTTGGAGAAAGCATTTATTCTATCTGGAGAAAACTTCTAGTGGTGAAAGAATGTTTTAAAAAAAAGAGAGTATGCATTTCTAGATTTCAATCAGTCTAAGAATGAAATAAAAGTACCAGTACCACTCTCCCGCCCCTTCTCCTTTGCTAAATGGTCATAAAGAACGACAAATTTCAGGACTTAAGTTAGGCAGTTTTCCTCTTAGGATTCTTTTTAGTGTTGTACTTTCAATGTCTCTCAAATAATACATTGATTTTTATCACCTTGAGCTTCACATCAGACAGAAGGGATGGTAAAGAGCATCAGGCTCCTTTTTGCTGTTCAGGACAAAGCAGGGCCCTCCCTTCAACAGCACAGGGATCCTTGCATATCTCTCACTCTTTCTCAGTGTTCATAAAACCAAGATCCTCATAATATTGTTGACTATGGTTTACATTCGCCATATTTACAAATGCACAATTTTCACAGCTTTAAAATAGACATTTGAATCTAAAGAAGCTGAGTAGGCGCTATTATCCTTCACACAACATCTACATTTTCATCCCTTGGCCACACATAAAAAAATATGAAACACTAGTGTTTAGTGTTTAATATTTTCACAGACAATAAGGTGTGTGTGTGTGTGTGTGTGTGTGTGTGTGTGTGTGTGTGTGTGTGTGTGTGTAGGGGTCAAAGATTTGCTCCCTTTGTTAGAAAGCGTTTCATCAATAGAGCTTGTTTTTACTGGAGACATTTGAAGGAAGAATAATGACTAATTGCCTTCAGTACCATATCAAGGAAGCCCCTGGAGGTAAGTTTCTGCATGGTACATTGAAACCAACAAAAGTCTGCTTCAGAAGTCTTTTCTCCAGGGTACCTTCTGTGGTCTTCCTGCCCAAAGGATTTTTTTTCAAACTCACTTAATGAAACAGCCCCCTCCTCTACCCTGGAAGGCTGGCATAGAGCTTGCAAAACCCTAAGAGGCAGATTGCAGTCCTTCCAGTGTTGAAGCACTTCTGCCATTTCTCTTCATTGTGCCAAGAGACACACAACAGAGACTAAGGTCTTCAGTGAACAGAGGTTCCCAGTTGCTGCCAGAAGTCCAGTCGGGATTAAGGTACTTCATCTGGGGCACTACCACCATCTGGCACTTATGAGACTGACCACACATTGGATGTTTCATTTTTGCTTCAGGGTTATAAGTCACGGCATCCAAAATGATGATTAAGTCAGAATGTGAATTCATTATCTCACCGTGTTAAATATTTCAAGTGGGCAGAACGTTCCCTCTCCTGGTGTTGGCAATTAAATACTCACCAAAAGTAAAAGAAAGCCTCAGATTATAGTCTATCTTTCCTTGAGTTTCATCCACTTCTTTATGGTCTCCAGGCCTTTTGCTCAGGGTTCCCTGGCCATTATGGAGTATACAAATTGTACAACAGAACAGCTCTCTCTTCTGGACTCCATTGTCCCTGTGTCTTAACCTGGATTCCCTAGATTCTGTATACTATAGAGTAACACTGCCAAAATTTGCTTCTGTGGATCCTCCTGTTCGGGATGTGGCTTTTGTTTGTGTCCTCCAGAGGTGCATCTAACTAAAATTTAATCCCCTTAAACTGAACTACGGCATCTAGAAGTGAAGATGTTAGAAGAAGGGTTTGAGATTTGATCTGGCCAAAAGGATGAAGCCTCCATAGTGCCTGTATAAGAAAAGAAAGGGTGCCAGAGTACACCTGTGTATGCTCCTTTATCTCCTCGGATCCTTTAGTGCTTTGCGTGCATGAAGCACATCAACAGATGTCCCTTGAGCTACAAGAACTGTGAGCCAGATAAACTTCTCTTCTTTATAAAGCTACTCAGCCTCTGATATTTCATTGCGGTGATGCAAAATAGACTAATACAGACACCTGTGTTAGTTTATATTTGGCTGTATTCTGAAGGGGTCTAAGATGTTTAAACATTTCTCCATCTAGATTTCATCTCTTAAGCTTCTTAGCTCCACATACTTGCAAGAGATATAGCATCTATGCCTCGAAACTGTTACACAGGCGTAGTGCTGAAAGTTTCAAACACTCCTGCTCTCCTTTGAAACAACATAGAAAAGTGACTGAGTACAGGCTCTGGAGCCATGCTAGCTGGGTTGGAGTTCTAGCCCAAGTCAGTTCACCTGTAAGAAAGAGATATAATACGACACACCTCAGATTTATTATCTTACAGTTCTAGATGTCAGAAGTCTACAAAGGATCAGAGAAGCTAAAGTTCTTCTGTATGCTCTGGGGAGAATCACTTCCTCTCTCTGCGTTGTAGACTCCAGTGACAGTCTCCTGTGACCATAGCACTGAGGTCTCGCTCTGCTTCTGCTGCCTTCACGGTGGCATGGATGCTCTGCTCTCTTTGCCTTACAGGGATCCTTAAAACTACACAATAGCAACCAAATCATACTGGGTCATCTTTCCACTTCAAAATCTTTAGTTTAGCCGCGCACCTCAGCCCACCTCTCTAAGGTCCTGTTAGCACATAAGGTGAGGTATAATATAAGGAATATATAAGGAATCAGCTGTGGGCATCTTTGGACGGTCATTATTTTGCCTTGCAAAATGAACAGACTGATAACTTCAGATTACTTAAAGCAGTGTTATTCTACCAAAGTGATTCGACTGCCTTTATAAGACATTTGATAACGAAAGAAGAGTCTTTTTTTTTTTTTTTTTTAGTTGTTTCAATGGGATAGTGGAACTTGCTACTGAGCATCTAGTGGCTAAAAACTGGGGGAGAGGGGGTGCTGCTGCTGAGCATTTTATAATGCCAGCATCCTCTGTGAGGAATTATCAACCCCAAAGTGTCAACAAAGATGAGGTTGAGAGACTTTGATTTAAAACATACGATTTGGGGGAATTGCTTGGGTTAATCAGGTTACAATGCAAAAGAAGTCTGTTTCAGAATTTAGAATTGCATAAAGAAGTCTACAGAGCCACACGCAAATTCTGTCTCTCTCAGTTTTTGGCAGTGTTAAATGTCAAATAAATGATAAGTGACACACTTTATACTATAATTTCCAGCCTTGCCTTAACTTGTTACTTGTTGAGTAGTGTTTGTTTTATTGAGCTCTGGCTAATCTCATGCACACATGTGTAATAAGTAAGCTAAAGGATGCATTGTAAACATTACTTTACATGTACTATAAAAATCACAGACACTCAGATCCAAGCATATAGAAGACCCATAGACTTCCTAAGTCAGTTTCTGCCCCAGTGTGGCTTCCCTTCAGTCCTTGAAGTATGCTTGCCAGGAAGGTCCTGTCCACTGCAGGAAAGTTGGAACCCATTTCCCATTAAAGTAAACATCTTGCCTACTTCTCCAGTTCTCAAAAATTTCTGTGCTCAGGCTTAATGTTTCCAAGTCATTTAAAGTGACTACTAGGGTACTCCACTGTTTTTTCAACATGTTTCGTCACATCTTTTGTTTTTCCTCCTACTCTGCTACCCTCACTTTTGTGCATTACTTTTTCAGTCTCAGAGTTTCTCTGGGGTTTCTTTATTTGAAACAACTTCTAAAAGAACTTGTCTTCTCAGTGACAGAAATGATTCCTAAACTGATACGGATGTGTGTGTGTGTGTGTGTGTGTGTGTGTGTGTGTGTGTGTGTGTGTGTGTGTGTCCGTTTGTCTGTCTGCCTCTGTGTATGTAGTAAGTGCATGGGAGAGAAGAATGCAAACATGAGAATCTGTGAGGTGAGGAGCATGCCAGCTTCATCCTTTTACCCTGAGAAAAACAGTAGCTGTGGGTCTGACAGTGCCTTAGCAGCCTGTAGACCCACAGAGCAAGTGATGAGAAGCCCAGCTATGTCACAGAGCCTGCCTCTGCCAAGGCAATGCTCTTGTGATACTTAACACTTGCCATGATTTCTTGGTTATAATTTAAGAATAGAGGTTAAATAAATTTTGGCAAATTGGTACTTGCCAAACATTATTTGAAAGCCATATTCTTAAATATCAAGCCACATGTAAAGTTTCAGACACCAAATGTCACTTCTTGAGGTGAGTATGACTACAGAATTCTGCCAGATCCCTGGGGGGAAACCCCCTATATGAGTTTATAAACATCTGCCTGTGTGGTCAAAGAATCCAATTTCTTCAAAACATAAGAAACACAACACAAGAAAAAAGAGTGATAAAAGAGAACAAAAACCCCAGATTAGGAAAGTTAAGAGACACGTCAAGTGTACTAAGAACAGAGAAGCTACAGGTCAGGATGTAATTATAAGTTTCTTAAGACAGGAACAGATTCCAGGACAACTGGCAGAGAGAGGGAAGTGGGGCAACCTAGGGAAGAAGGAGAGGGTGACTTCAGCAACTCAGCTTATATTCACTTGTCTGCAGTGACCCTAGGCATCTCTCAACCAGTATGTCTCTGTAGTTATTTCCCTGGGGGAATAAAGGCATGTCGTTGTTTCTGATTCAAACCACCAGACAGGAGAGTACACGCTGTTAAGTTGAATGGCAAATGGCTATAATCCAATCTGGAACCAGGTCTTTCTTAAGCCCCTTGTGTCAAACCCCATGAAGGAGGGGGCATGACTATCATAACTGAGACCCAGAGCAAAACACCCATTTAAAACGCCAAAGCACACACACTCAGCATATTAGACCACAGCCTAGAACCCCAAGGTAATTTCCTATCATTATCTTGCAAGGTTTAAAGAATAACAAAGAAAATCAGATAGGAATATAGCCAACTGCCAAAGGTTAAAGAGCATATCCCAGGATGTTGTACCCAGATATGTCTTTCTTCTCCTTGCAGAACGGTCAAGACCTCTCCTTGTTTTCTCACAACACAGTAGTTGGTGTGACTTATATGGCTGCATGTCCTTCTATTCTTTCTCTTTTAGTTTTCTCCTACTCTAATTATTAATGTCTTCTTAAATCCAGCCTCTTTTTTTCCTTCTTTTGGAGTCTCAAAGTTTCTACTGTTTCCCCTAAACTGAGAGGTTCCAAAATCAAATCCCACTTCTTGGGGCCCACTCCTGCCACCCCGCTGTTCATCTTCCCCTGGAGGCTGTGCGTGTACTACAACACACATGTCACAAGTCATCCCCTCGCTTCTGTGACACATTAGTGTTTCTCACTCAACCCATTCAGAATCAGTCACCAAGCTGTTCAAGCAAATGCTAATTCTCTTTTATCGTCACTAAAGACTACCCATATATTTTCAAGGCTTTGTACAAAATACATCTATGTATCAAGTTACATTTTTACTGCTTTTTCAAGAACACAATCTTTCTTTCTTTCTTACTTACTTTCTTTCTGACTTTTTCCTCTTTTTGGGGGGATGGGGGTGTTACGGATTAAACCCAGAGCTGGATGGATGCCAAACACTGTACCTCGGAGTTGGGCCCCCTATCCGCTATCTTCTTGTTCATATTTGCCTCATCTGTACTTTTTTCAAATCTTACCTCACTACCAGCCCCCCCCTTCTGTCTGTCTGTCTTTCTCTCTCTTACACGAACTACATGTCATTCTTTTCTTAATTCATAGCCTTCTAATGATTTATTCTTAAGCACAGGTTTACCATCCAGATGTTCGTTTTCTTCCTCTAACTACACAGTCAGCTCCCCCAAACAGATATAATTTGTCACCATCTTAGAATAGTGATACATCTCAGAATATTTCAGTTGATTAGTTTGCTATTAAATACGTGTTGGGTTTTGTTGATGTACGTTTAATGAGCATGCATATGAGTAGAGCAGAAGTAGACATCTCCATTAACATTTGCTTTTTAAATGTTATATATTAGCTGTAAACTCTTTAATGAAAAATGAATTTTTACCTGATTTTATGCAGTCTGATGATTTGCAAATACCATCTAGAAGGAGAATAAATGTATAAATATTGATAATAAAATTTTATAGTTTATTTTCACCTTTTGTTATTAAAATTGTCTGCCAATTACATAAGTGGACCACTACATACTCTATACTGCTTTCAACTAGTTAAAAAATAAAAGAAAAATAAAGTAAAATGCTAAATTTGAGGATGATTACAAAAAAAAAGTATGCTATTGTGCTGTATTCACCAACTAAACTCTGGGAATATTACATTAAAATAGCTGAATGTTTTATGCATCATTCTGTAATTTTTTTTCATTAAATAGCCAATCTTCACTAATCCCTATTGTGAAAAACTTCCAAGACTCAAATTAAACTTCTTAGACCCCTGAGAAGCCTTTCAGAATTTCAATGACACAACAGAAATTGATTAATGGCTATTATTGAGGTTAGACATAAAATTGTGTCTATTTTAATCATACAAAATGATGCATTACAAGTCTCATAAACATGAAAATACTGAATGTGGTTTACAATTAATAACTTAGCTCAAACATAGGAAGGCCGTGCTTCATTCTACATTCATTGCTTTGAAGTACAGATGCTGCATCTTCTACACAAGCCTGTGCACCATCCAAGTGTAACTAGGTAAGTGGTGATAGCAGATGAAGGCTTCACCCCCTCCGCCCTGGTCTCTGTGTGCCTGTGGGAGGCACTCACCATCATAGGTCGCATAGAGAGCAATCATTGTCACAGCTATCACGGTCAGGAGCAATACAAGGACGGAGAGGCTGATCTCCAGTGGAGTCCATCGCTGTTTCTTCCTTGGCTTTGGAGCACTGATATCAGTTATATCCATCTGACTTTCTGATCTGCCCATCACCTAAAATCTGTAAAATATACATACATACGTATATATGTGCATCATAAGGAGACAGAAAGAAAAGCAAATGCATACATCACTGTATATCTGTTCATCTGTTTGTATGTATATAGTAAATGTGGGCAATTTATTTTAAATTAGTAAAAACCAGTTTGCTGAAAAGTCAAACTATTAAACCTGAAAGCAAAAGAATATACATACTTATGAATCTGATTGGTCCCAGGCACAACCAACTTTTTATATTCTTTTCTTGTTAAAACTACACACACACACACACACACACATACACACACACACACACACACACACACACACACACACACACACACACGTTGTTAAGAATGAATAAACATATGTTTCTAGCACTGAAGATCCCAGAAAGAGGCTTGATTGAATACTCACATTACTTCTGATGTTCCTAAGTAAATAATTGCTGTACCGTCATTAAGAAAGTTTTAAACTCACCCTTGTGAACTTTAGACTGTTAAAGGTTCACTTGGTATCTTGGCCCAATGGTTTCTTTTGTAAGTTAAAAAAAAAAAAAAAATCAATGACTAATAGCTTGAGGTTTTCACTAAGCAGAAATATAAAATGAAAATAGAGATTTAAAAAAAACAACAACAAAAGGAAAGACACTTGGAGCAGTTTGTTATACTTTGAAAACAACTTGTATTTTTAAAGTTCAAAATTACTTCTCCTGCAGATAAAGATATCTGTTACCTGGTTAGACAACATTCTGAAAATGGTCACTCAGTGGACAAAAAAGCGGCTTATATTTCAGAATGAAAGAGAATGAGCATATCAGTAATTTTTGTGTAATTGAAAGAGAAAAACAAACATGATTAGGTAAATTCTCTTTTGTAGGTCAAGGTATCACTTGTAAAATATAGTTAATTTACTTTGTAATTAAATTAAAATATTAATATTTCTAACCCTAGGCAGGGTTTCTGGACTTGTTTCTGGATGTTAGGTACAATTCTTAATATCTTATACATTCACTTTGATGACCAATACAGAGTGGGCACTATACTTCTACACCCCGGGAAGCTAGACTACAGAGGAGTCCTTAATTTTCTCAAGCTGACACAGCTAAGCAATGCTCTACACAAGAAACATTTGGCCACTGTTTCAAATGTAACAGCACCATTTAAAGTAAAAGCTACTTTAGACATAGTTACAGAAATGTATGGTGAAAAAATAAGAGAATATAAGGCCAAGTACTAGATTCTTTGATTTCTTTAGAGGCCTGATGAGTCTTTAAAAATGGCTGATAACCTTCAACCTTCCTGCACGCCTTAAAGAAAGAATATGTTTAACAACAGCTTTGCTGTTTATGGCTCTATACAAATTAAACATAGAAGTTGGCTCTTAGATGAAGTAATTGCTCAGAAACGTTCTCATCAGTAAACATTTTCCTTGAATAGTTACAAGTCTTCAGGATTGTATTTTGTGGAAACTGAGGCACAACACAAAGGAGAAAATGATTCTAGATTTGAAGTATTGTTGAGGAAGACTCAGCAGACAAGCAGAGATTTGTTTTCTCTGGTGACTTATCAATAATAAAGCACACACGGTCATTAAGGGACTGGATACAAAGTCTTGAGCAGTTTGTCCTCTGATTACATGACATTCTAAGCAAGGACTATCAACTAAAAATACTTTACTGGACAATGAAAACCATGTCTGTTCAATAAAAGTGGAATGTAATGTACCTCAATGTTGAAATGCCTTATTTAATGGTTAGGTAACTCATGTTAGCTTAGCCTCCCGGTTCCTGGGGCAACAATATAGAATTGCATTGATCGTACAGCTATTTTAATGGTAGTGGTGACTATGCAAAGAAAAGACAGGAACAAATTTAATGCTTTGACTCTTAACAGAGAAGTGAACAAAAAGAGCAGTTTTCCTGGACCCCTAGAACGCATGGTATTAGTCAGGTTTGCTGAAGGATTTCTCCACTGCCCTTAAATATTTAAATAAAGAGCTGCTTTTTTAAATTGTTTTGTCATTGTTGTTGTTTATTCTTGTTTTTGCTTCTTTCTAGAGGCCCCAATTAGTGCAGTGAGTCTGTAAAGTCAAGCTCAGAGCCCAGGCAGCCACTTGGCTAAATTCAAAGTGCTCTCTGGCACCACCAAGCTTCCTGGTGAGGGAAAGCTGGAAGGCCGGCATTTCTGTCTGGGTTCTGAGTTATGGCTCCCTGGCTCTGTCATGCTTGAGCAGGGTGACAAGGTAGCTGGGTTCTTAAGATTTGGGCATCCAAGGCTGCAGAAAAAGCCACAGAGAAACGAAGAGTCTAATGTAAACAAGCTATTTAGGCCTTTTTACCTGGGTCAAGGGAAAACCATCTTTGAATCAAAATTCCTTCTTCATCAACCTCTCTTGTAAATATTTTGCGATCCCTCAGAAACGTCCTCTTTGTTTCTTAGTAGCACTTTTCAACGTTAGTCAAAAGCAGAAATGCTGCAATGGTAACCTCCTAATTAACGTTGTCGCTCATTTCCAGCTAATTCTAGGTGATTCATTATCTTTTAAAAGGAACATCTGAGCCACAATGCCTCAAGATGGAACACATGACAAACCTTCAATTACCCAAAGATCCAGTCTAACCACACCCAAACACCTTTAAAAGATAGGGTGATGGGCAGAGAAGCAGGCCAGAACACAAAACACAGTGCAAAGGCAGTGCTTGCCATAGAATAAGCAAAAACACACCTAGGTTCTGAAACCATTTCACCTGAACTGGAATACGTTAAAGAACTTAAACTACAAAGCAAATCCCAACACAGACAGTAAGACAACAGAAAGCTGGATGGAGTTCAGCCTCAACAGAAACTCCACAAACTTCAACTTGGTAGCATCGGCAAAAGAAGGCTGTTGTTCTTGTTGTTGTTGTTGCTTTAGTATAAGATGCATTTCAGAGCATCCGACATCGGCATTTGTCAAATCATGAAACCTGGAAGTTAACTGACTGGTTAAAGGAAAAAGGCGGAGCAAAGCAATTTCATAGTCAGGGTACATTCTATGATACTGTCACAAAACTTAAGTTTGTAAGCGCCTGCAGTGGGACTTTGGAATTACAGTTTGCATTAATAGAAACTGAGGCAGAGTAGAGAGAAGCAGGTTTCATATCTAGAGTCTATCTGTGGAAGCCGAAGAAGGAAGAAAGTTTGTTTGCCCTGGGGCTGGAAGAGAGTTCTGACATGAAAAAGCCCCCCCCCCCCCCCCCCGCCACGCTGTTCTCCTGTGCATGCAGCTATACAACAGAAGACACATAACATCAAGTCCAAAATACAACCAAACATTTTTGAGAGCTTGAACGAAAAGGGGGGGGGGCAGGCGGCGGCGGGGGGAGGGCAGGGGGAGGCAATCCAAGGGAGTGCGACTACACTCCCTCATGGCCAATCTGCCACTAGGAGCTTCCAAATGCTGGCACTGCAAGTCAGTTACTAGTTTTCAGTTTAATGAAATCCATGTGAACCACTTATGGACAAGAAATAAATCTGACCGAGAGGCTCAGAGGAATACCCGGTTACAGTTATTCTGATTTTTAAAGAGTATGAAATAGATCAGGATAGGTTAAGTAAGAAAGTGTCTTAAAAAAAAAAAAAAAAAAAAAAAAAAAACTTCCATCTACAAAAGAACACCCCCACCCTGCGCCAGCCAACCGTTGAGGAGATTTAAGCATGAAATTATATAATAGGAAGCCAAGGTTCGAGGCACGACGAAGAGGTGAGATTGTGAAAAGACATTTAGGACAAGAAAATTAAAAACTAGAAAAGTGAGTTAATTGAGGAAAGAATCCGATAGAAACTAAAAGAAAAAACAAACCTTGCTTTTTAAAAAAATCAGTGTCTGTACAGCGGAATGGCCAATTCCCAGCCCCCAAAGGAACCCCGGTGCAATTTGGTAGCGCTGCTCTCGGTCACCAAACATAACTCCCGGGCGGAGACTGCAGGGAGCTATGAAAATGAACCTAGAGGTGACCTGACATCATTCGCCCGGCCCTCCTCCAGGTCACCCTCTCGGCCCCTTCCCCACCCCACATTCTCAGGTCCCAGTGGTGGCTCCCGCCCAGGACACGCCTCCTCCGCCCGCGGCGACCCGGCTCCCGGCGCCTGCTTCGCGCGGGACCTCGGCCTCTGCCCTTGCTCCGCGCGTCCCAGTCCCCGCCAGCTCCGTCCCCCTGTTGCCCGTCCCACGGGCTCCTGGCGCCCAGAGGACACTGGTGTCCGGCTCCCCGTGCCGGGTCGCTCGCTCTCCAGTGACTCACCAGTGGGATTGGGGAGAAGTTGAGCAGACACATCCCGACCAATGAGCGCGCCGGCCAGGGCTACGGCGGGCAGTGTGGCCCCTTGCCCCGGGCGAGCGCCCACCGCTCGGTGCGTCCCCAGGGTGCGCCGGAGCGCCGAGCGCGCCCCGAGCGGCCGAGGCCAGAGTCCCGGGAGGTTCCAGGCCCCGCTCAGATTCGGGGCGGGGGGGGGGCGTAGAAGAAGCCCTCATCCCTGGGACCCTCACCCCGAGACTCACCCCGCGCCGTGGCCGCTCTGCAGCTTACGCCAGCACTCGGTCCAGCTTCCCCACTTGCACATCTCCGCGCCCCGCGCGCCTCGCGCTCACCCCCCGCCTCGCCGCACAGGACCAGCCGCGGGAGCAGTTCCCTGGGTGACCTGAAGGTTTCCGCCAGGTCTCCCAAATGCTAGCACACCGCGTAAAGGGGGCGGAGGGGATTCCCTCTCCTAGTCAGTCCCTCCACCTTGCCTTTCCCAAAAGGTCTTTGCCAGACATTCTTGGAATTGTTTAGCTTTGTGGCTTTCAAGACAACAATACACAGTCTCTCCGGGATTTTGTAGTTCTGATTACAGGCTCTCATTCTCTGTGAGACCAAGACCATAAGGCTTCTCTCTCACACACTCTTGCTCTGTGTTTTCCCTCTTCCTTCCTTTTTTCCCCCTCCTTCTCTCATCCTTGCTATCTCCTTCTCCTCCTATCCCCGCCCTCCCCCTAGCGCCCCGCTCTGTTTTTGTCTCCGTGTGTATCTGTTTCTCTTTCACTTAAGGCACTGAATTTATCAAAGAAAAACTGTACAGAGGCAAGTATTTTATGGAAACTGCCTTTAGCAGCTATTACAACCAGAAGAGCTCAGAAAGACCAAACTTTTCTGGGGCTTTTTGTTTGTTTGTTTGTGTTTGTGTTTTTCTTCCAGGATTTCAATTTAGTTATTCAGTGTTAAGTAGTGTACTTGGAAGTTGCCCCTTCTCCTCTTTGGAATCACAACTTTTAAACAACACTACACCAACTCATTCAATAGATGTGATCATACCAAAACAAGAGTGGGTTTTCCTGAACTTGAAACGATCTTTTAACTTCAAAATGTCTTATGCCTTTTGCTCTAACCATCTTAATGCTTTTTTTTTTTTCCATGATTGAAAAAAAGCTAAAGACAAGAACAGGCAGTGCATGTGAATGAAATAGTAAGTGGAATAGCATGAAAATACTTTTTTTTTTTTTTTTAAAGTAACCCCTTCTTTAAGTAATTAAATTGATGTGGGTAAGTTCAATTCATGGGCTTCAAACAGAAGTCTCTACGCTTCACTCTTGCTCTGTGGGTATTACAGACACAGCTTAGCCCTCACGGGTTGGCTAATGTGTGATTTCTCATGGATAAACATAGGCGGCTTGGCTAACACTCTGGGAAGTGTTTCAAATGGAATTTGAAGCCCGGCTATCCTGACTCAGATTTGTTTTGCAGAGGATCAATGTATAGAAGAGAGGTTACTCCAATTCATTGGGAAGAAATCTAAGTTTTTCTAACAGCCTTGTGCTTAGTTTTTATTATATTTCAGTTAAATTATCAAAACATCTAAATTTTACAATTAAACAAGTTGGGAAAATATGTGTATGTGTACACACACATACACGGGGGGGGGGGAGAAGGGGGGGAGGGAGAGAATTAGAGTACATTGGTTCTGAATTTTTTCATATGGAGCCATGAACATTAAAAGTTCAATGCATTTGTGATTAGAATAGTAATGATTTTTGAATTTTGGTAGAGAAAGAAGTTTGGCCAGAATGTTACATTAATGTGCTTGGTCACAAGCTAGTTATATGTTTCTAGTTTGAATCTGTTTTTCAATTTGCATTAAAAATGTAAACATAATGTTCTTTTGTAAGGCTATGTAGCACATCCATAAGATTGAAGAATCTCTTTTTCATCTTTGGGGCCTTACCATGGTAAGTATTTAGGCAGCCATTGAGTACTGCTACCCTTAGCCCTGGAGAATGTTTTGACAACAGTAGAAACTAGGTTACAATTAGTTACTACAGCTATAAACTTGGAAGTGAAAATTAAAAGGCTATTGATTTTTTTTCTTAATTAAAGAGTCACTAATGAAACCTTTTCAGATTAGTTAAGAACAATGTCATAGTTTTATTTCAGCCTTGTTACAAGATAAAGAAATTTCTATGGGGAGTCAAGTCATATATTCACTGTTGGTAAGGACATTTTGCTAGAAATATAATGGATTTAGAATGCAAGTCAAACAAAAATAAAAACCTTGAGATTATTGTTAGACTTTGGCTTTCAGCTTACAGGCAACAGTATGGGCAGAGACTTTGTTTAATAAAAGCCTTAATTTCACTAACTTCATTAGAAACATAAAAATTTTTTAAATATTTTATTAATTTATTCTTGTTACATCTCAATGGTTATCCCATCCCTTGTACCCTCCCATTCTTCCCTCCCTCCCATTTTCCCCTTACTCCCCTCCCCTATGATTGGTCCTGAGGGGGACTTCCTCCCCCTGTATATGCTCATAAGGTATCAAGTCTCTTCTTGGTAACCTGCTATCCTTCCTCTGAGTGCCACCAGGTCTCCCCCTCCAGGAGACATGGTCAAATATGAGGCACCAGAGTACATGTGAAAGTCATACCCCACTCTCCACTCAACTGTGGAGAATGTTCTGTCCATTGGCTAGATCTGGGTAGGGGTTTAAAGTTTACTGCCTGTATTGTCCTTGGCTGGTGTCTTAGTTTGAGCGGGACCCCTGGGCCCAAATCTGCCTATCATAATGTTTTACTTGTAGGTTTCTAGAACCCTCTGGATCCTTCTACTTTGCTATTCTCCCATGCTTCTCTCATCTAGAGTCCCAATAGGATGTCCTCCCCTCTGCCCCAGTTTCCTGGTAAGTGGAGGCTTTCATGGGACATGCCCCTTGGGCTAGTATGCAGATATAAGTGAGTATATACCATTTGAGTCTTTCTGCTTCTGGGTTAATGCACTCATTATGATCATTTCTAGTTCAATCCATTTGTCCACAAATTTTGGGAATTCCTTGTTTTTAATAGCTGAGTAGTATTCCATAGTGGATATGTACCACAGTAGAAACATAAAAATTTTGTTAAGAATGCTACGCCCCCCCACTCAGGTGGTTATGCAAGTTTGAAATCATTTCTCTTTTATGGTCTTAAAGGAGCCCTCAGGGTGCTTCTAGTAAGTAAACAGAAACTATAGTCTGACAGAGGTGCCCAAGGTCCTTCAGCTTGGTCAGTTATCAGAGTGAGGGAGAAAGTAGCAATCCTGGTGGCCTTCCATAAGTTATCAGTAGTGTGTTTGACAACATAAAGCCTTGGACACAGCTCCTGTCTGTAACATGAAGGCTTCATAAACAACGTTTGAAGATGCTCTAATTGCACCACTAAACTAATGAGAATGAGAAGGGAAACTTCAGAAGCCAAAAGAACCAGGGAAGCCAGAAACTCAGAAGGGCATTTAAGTGTGAAAATGGCTGTCTATCCACCCATAGACCAAACCTAATGGCTTACCAAACCTAAATGACCAGGAGTTTGATTCTCACAGGATCCAAGGACCTCAGCCAGACTGTCACCCAGAGCATGGTGAAAACCCACAGCAAGCCTTCCTATATAAAGCTGAACACAAGAAGGAACGTTCTCAATGAAAAAGGGGGACTGCCAACAATATCCCCCTTCCCAGGATTTTCTGCCCCACCCCCACTGAGCACAGGATTGAGTCATGTATTTCTTCAACATTTCCAGAGAATATTAAACTTTTCAAATGGTTGCCAAAAATGTAGGCATTCTTCAAAATTCTAGTTTACAACAAAGTTTTCTGTGACAATTTGTGATCAGGTCAAATAGTAGCTGTCTTGAGTATTGGCTTTAAAGTTCCTGAGTTAAAAAGTTTGTAATCTCGGCTAGACCATTGGAAATGAAATCTGAATTTCCCTCACTTAGCTTTTACTATGGGAAATGTTTAGAAAGAATTCTGAAACTGAATGATAGCTGATGGAAAGTCTAATGCATGAGAAGGAATGGTAAAGCTGAAAAAAGAAAAGAGATATGTCAGTCTATACAAAGTTACCTGTAAAACATATGGTTATTAAGAAGGACAACTGCAAGACTGAAAAGCAATGATGTTTGAGCCACAGGATTCTAAGATCTTTATGTTCTTGGAATGGAAGAAAATAATATTAATTTTTTTTAATTAATAGAGTCTTATTTATATACATAGAGACTACTAATGTAGCATTAAAGGGGTAAAAATAGCATAAGGCTACATTTTGCAGGGATAAAAAACTAGAATTAAATCAGATAAAAGTGAATCTAAAAGAAATAGTGAGAAAAATTTATATTAGAGAAGAACAAGTATACACGTAAAGTGCAAAGACAAAGTGGTAAAAATAATCTAAATATATCCATTGCAGAAACTGTAATTGGACAATGTTTCCAGTCAAAAGACAAAGACTGAAATAAAATATTTTTAGCTGGCTTTGTCTAAAGTAGATATACCTTGTGGGGAGTCATGGTTTATGCTTTTGATCTCAGCACTCTGGAGACAGAGACAGGCAGATCTATATGAGCTCAAGGCCAACCTGGTCTATGTAGTCCAGACTAGCTAAGGTGGTTATACAGTGAGAATTTGTCTCAAATACAAAACAAAACAAATTAGAAGGAGAGACAATTAAAAATAAGTCTGTAATATATAACCGAATGTAAAATGATAGAATCGATAAGACAAATACATATAACTAAATGATTGTTGGTTTAGAATATTTTAATGAGACAAAAGAAACTGAACTTTACCTTTACCCAAATGTAGTAATTTTAACAGCATTATACAGTACTAGAATATATCCAGTAGCACACATTTTTAAGTAGGTATTTTTTTTAAAAAAATCATATAAGAACTAAAACAAGACATTAATAATTCATGATGGCGACGGGTGCTTTCAATGTACTTTTCTCAATATTTGATGAACCAGATTCACCAAGCAGTAATGGTATAAAGAACATGTTTTTTTTTTTTTTTAAAAAAAAAAAAAACACACTATTAAAAGACTCTCCTGTGGAAATCTATAGAACATTTTCTCAATTATCCCTGGAATATTGATAAATACTGATCATATGCTTATGTTAAACGATGATGCATCAATGAGCTTCTAAGAGTTCCATTCATTATAAATAATGTACTATTGGACTTTAAACAACCAAAAATATAAACTAAAATCACATATATATTGAAGAAGTTAGGGTGGTTTTTGTTGTTGTTGTTGTTGTTGTTGTTGTTGTTGTTGTTTTGTTGTTGTTTTTTCTTTTGAGGCATTTATTGGACTTTTAGGTAGGTACTTTGGAAGGAGATACACAGAGGGCAGACCTCCTGTATAGTAAGAGAGGGTCCCCAGAGGAAAGCATTTATTTGGCTTACACTTCTACATCATAGTCCATCATTGGAGGAAGTTAGAACAGGAACTTAAATAGGGCTGGAACCTAGAAGCAGGAAATGACGCAGAAGGTACGGAAGGGTGCTACTTAATGTCCTGCTCCCCATGGCTTGTTCACCCAGCTTTCTTTCTTTTCCTTCCTCTCTTTCTTTTTCTTTTTCTTTCTTTTTTTAATTGGTACACTTCATATCCCGATTGTAGCCCCCTCCTTTATTGTCTCCTGGTCTCACCCTTTCTCCCTCATGTCCCCTCCCTCCCTCCCCCCCCCCCTAGTCCTCACAAAGGGGCGAGCCCTCCTCCCCTAACATCTGACCTCAGCCTATCAAGTGTCATCCGGACTGCCTAGATCCTCTTCCTCTGTGGCAGCCAGCTTTCATATAGAATCCAGGACCACCAGCCCAGGCATGGCACTGCATATAATGGGCTGGACCCTCTCATGTCACTCACTAATTCAAAAGCACGCCACAGGCTTGCCTGCAACCTAAACTTATGGAAGCATTTTTTTTCCTCAGTTGAGACTCCCTTCTAGAAGGTGACTCTAGCTTGTGTCAAGTTGACATAAAATTAGGTGGCACAACTATATATCAATAAACATTTCAATTGAAGCACCTCAAAATTATTTAAATCGTAACTGCTTTTACTTTAATGAGAAAGACTGAAATTTATTGAAATGAGTCTTTTACCTTAAGAAATAAGAAAAGAAGAGGAGAAGCTGGGGATGTAGCTCAGTGTTAGGACTCTTGTCTGGTTCTGTCAGGATCACTCACTTAATAACCAGCACTGTAAATTAAGAAACCCAGAAAATTATATATTAAAAGAGAAGTTAAGAATGCAAAAAGAGAAAAGACCCCTAAAACACAAGTAACAGCAGATTCCAGTGAAATCCAGATAGTCTTTAGAGAGCAGCATGAAGCAAACCTGAGCAAATGACTACATTTCTAAACACAGATGACTTACCTAAATTAAATCCAGAAGATATAAATAATTTAACATGAGATTGAAGCAGTAATTAAAAGTTTCCCTACAAAGAAAAACTGAAGACCAGATGGAGTCACTACTGAATTCTATCAAACAATTTTTTTATAAAAACAACTTTATTGTAATGAACTTGCAAAAAACCAACAACAATGAAAAATTAGCCACTATGCAGCTAGATTAATCTAGCCACTCAATCAAGCATCTGACCAGACCTGGACTCAATACATTTCAAATGAGGGTCAGCGGAGTTAAAATAAGCATTCTGAGGCCACGGAGATTCAGTTAGGATTTTACACTTTAACTATCAACTACATCTCTATGCATTTATCCACCACAGAAAATGGAAAGAAAAAAAAATAGTTAAAATGAGGAAAGCAATAAACTTTATAACCCCGCCCACAGCTCATGTGTTTTTATTTGCATGTGTTCTTCCTCATCATCTGCACCTTTTCTAGTATTTCTTCCCACATGCCCCCATAATTCACTCAAGGAAGAAGAAGAGAAAGAATATAAATAAGTTTATTCTGTGAGGCCAATATAGTCTTGATAACAAAATCAGATAAAGACATAAAAAATGTCAATGAAATACTTGCAAACAGAATTCAAGAACAGAGTAAGACGATCCTATATTATGACACAATTGGTTCTATCTCATGTGCCAGGGATGCAAAGGTGAGTCCAACATACACAAATCAAGAAATGTAACCTAATATGTAAACAACCATAAAGACAGAAATTGACCATCTTGATACATGCAGAAGAAGCATTTGATAAAGCTCATAATGAAAATTCTAGAGAAACTAGGAGTAAAGAGAATATGTCTCAACATAATTATATATGTACATGCATATATATCATGCCCTTTAGTGGAGGAAAACTATTTCATCTAAAATCTATACTGCAACAAGGGTATCTCCTATTCATCCTTATTCAACATAATTCCTAAGGTCTTACAGGGACTCTAAAACAAGAGAAAGAAAAAAAGAGAAAGAAAAATAAGAAATGAAGAAGGTACCCTATTCAACAATGGCATGACTCTATACCACAGGATCTCGTACCCTAGAGACTCTACCAGAAAAGTCTCAGATTTAAAAAATACTTCCAGTAAAATTTGAGATCCTAAGCCATAATCGAAAGAAAAATCATTAGCTTTGACATATGTCAATAATACACTTGCTTTGAAAAATTTAGGAACTATGTCCTATTCACAATAGTGCCTCCAAAATAAAGTGCCTAGGGATAAACCTCATCGAGGACGTGAAACACCTCTGCAATGAACACTTTAAGGTAGTGAAAAACAGGAACTAAAGAAGATGCCAGATGACTGAGAGAAATGCCATGCTCCTGGACTGACAGAACTAATATTAAGAAAATGACTATAGTACCAAAGGATATCTATACATTGTATGCAATTCCTACAAAAAAAATTCCAATGGCATTCCTTATAAGGTCTGAGAAAAAAAAATCCAATAGTTTATATGGAGACACAAAAGAGCAAGAATAGTCAAAGCACTCCTAAGCAGAGGAACATTGCTGAAGTACCACAATCCCTGATCTCAAAGTATACTACAGAACTAGAGTGACCAGGAACCTGCAACCAAACAAGTAGACGTGTAGACAAATAGGATAGAATAGAAGGCCCAGGAATAAATACACATGCCTAATATTTGACCAAAACATGCACTTGGGTAGGAGGAAGCCTGTTCAACAAATGGTGCTCACAAAACTGGACATCTTCCTGTAGAATAATAAAATCCTCTCCTACTTTATACAAAAATTATTCAAAATGGTTTTGATTTCAAAACTTAACTTAAAAGCTGAAATGCTGAAAATGTTACAAGAAATGTAGTGACTAAACTTAAGTTATTGGTATGAGAAAGAAGTTTCTGAACAGAACAGGAAGTAGTCCCAAGAATCAACAAATGGAACTATGTAAAATGAAATAGTTTCTGAACAGCAGTCCCCTTTTTGTTAGCAGAGTAAATAATCCACTAGGGAATGGGAGGAAAGCTTTGTCATCTATACTCCCAGACAAGGGGTTCATATCTATACCTGATAAAGAACTGAGAAAATGAAACAATATAAAGAAAAATTGCCAATCAATAAATAGGGTAATGAAATGGGCAGGGTTTTGAAGAAGAAACACAAATGACTAATAGGACTTTTTAAAGTGTTTACAATCCTTAATTATCTGAACACACAAGTTAAAATATCCTCGAGATTTCATTTTACCTGTCAGAATAATCAAGAAAATAAAGGCAGAGGCAGGAGGATCTCTGTGAGATCAAGGATAGTTTGGTCTATATAGTAAGTTCCAGGCCAGCTAGGGATACATGGTGAAACCCAGTCTCAAACAAACAAACAAACAACAACAAAAACAAAGTGAAAACCTTATTCACTGAAAGTGGGAGTGTAAACAAGTACAGCCAGTAGAGCTACCATATGAAAAAAGTGTATCATCAGTGCTGTGTATCTTACCCCAGAGATACATGCACAACTGTGCTTCTGTATTACTCACAACAACACAGAAGGGAAAATCATCTTAACGTTCATCAACAAAGACAGGTCATGAAACATATATATACACACATTGGATTTTACTCAGCTATTAAAAAAAATGAAATTTGCAGGAAAATGAATGGCTCTGGCAAGTATTATATTGAGACAGACAGAGAAAGGCAAAACTCAGGTGTTCTCTGCCATATGCAGACCCTGTAACAAGGAGATGTCAGAGTGAGTATAGGGTATGAGAGAAGATAAGAGAGGAGGGCAAGAGATTTTGAGAAAGGCGGGATAGGGACAAAAGGGCCACGTGATATGAAAGTGAAAAGGCTGTCACAGGGGGTATGGATGGGGACAAGGATGGGAGGGAGAATCAGAGAGAAGATGCAAAGAGAGAGAAAAAACCCAGCAAAATTATTTATATTACATGGTAATAAGAGAAAGAGTAAATGCTAAAAGGGCAAGCGAAATGCCTCAGTATATAAAAATAATTCTAAAATCTCTCAAAATCCAGTTGTTAGGCATCCTGCTAGAGGATCTAGATAGTGCTTCAGGTGAGAGAAAGAAGAGGGGGAGGGAGAATAGTAACAAACTAAATACATAATGACAACATCAGTCATAGTGCTATGATAATATAGTCGCTACATCAGTATTCGTAGAAAAAGTTAGAACAATTTAATTAAAAAGACCCTGGGCTGGGAAGCTAGCTCAGCAGGTGATGGTACTGGACATCATGTCTGGTGACTTGAATTCAATCCTGGGAATCCATGTGATGGAAGGAAAGAACCAGTTCCTGCAAGTTTTCCTCTGACCTCCATACATCCTCCACAACATGTGTGTGTCCCGTCAATAACCCAACCTCCATACAAAATAAAGGAATGAAAAAGGCTCATAGGTTATAAAAGACCAATCTTCAGTAAAAAGTATCTTTATACATAATGATATCAAGATAAATGTAGATAGTAGTTCCTGGCAAGCTGAGAGTCTTCTGAGAAAGATACTGATGATCATGAAATGGGAAGACAAGCCGGGCAGCTGATACTGAATATTTAATACAAAAGATTTCAATGCAATAAAAATGCAAATTTTCCTCAAATTGATCTAAAAACTAAATTATGTACCAGTCAAATGCTCAATAAAATTGTCTTATAAATATAATAGGAAGCTTATGAAAAATTTGGAATAATGAAGAGAATGTTATAGCCATGATAATGCTGAAGAAAAAAATTAGAAAACCTTTAACCTCGCAGCAAAATTTGTAAAACAACATTATTAGTAATCATTTCGTAATTTACTAGTTAGCCACACTTAATTGATTCAGGGAAAATGTGTTAATAATATATAATAAGGACTCAAAAATAGACAGATATCTCTATGAGAACATGTTATCCCTTTGTGCCCACTAAAGGGGGGTCATGTCAGACACCCACAAAAGAAGAGATAATCATACAAACTGAAACAGCCAACTTCACATGAGATGCTTAATAACACACAGAAAGACTCAAGATGACCTATCCTTTGTAAAATATTATTTTGGGGTGTCTAGCGGGTATATACAAAGTGTGTATAGTGTTGCCATAGGCAACTTGTGGGAGTCAGTTCTCTCCTTCAACTACGTGGCCTCTAAGGGATTGAATTCAAGTCCTCAGGCTTGGCAGCAAATGCCATTACTGGTTGAGCCATCTCAGCCACATGACTTTTCTATTTTTATGCTCAGTTTTTGCAAAGCATAGGGAGTCTTGGACACAAAAAATCACTGTCTAATGATAGTAAACCAAGAGGAGGAGAAAGCTAGCAGGCTTGCCTGTGCACATTTTCTGGCTGGCATTTCCCACATTCCTCCTCATACTCCCTGTTGTGGGGCAAGATCTTTCTGGAATGATCTGGGGAAAAAAGGACTTCTGTTTTTTATGGCTGATCATGGAAGAGAGTGTGGGGCAAGAGGGAGGAAGACATGGGGCATCAGAAAGGAAACATGCTCCTGAGTCCTTTCATTTGGCAGTTTGGTTTGATGAACCCCAGTATTTCATACATGCAGTACTGGCATTAGAGATCAACTTTCTGTTGTTGAGAAAGGGAGGTTTATTGTTTCTGACAATCTGGCAAACTTTCTGTTAATAAATTATTTGTTGGAAATCAAGATTTGAACTACCTCAAATAGGCTCTGGCCTCTAGATAGAAAAACAAAACAAAACAACCTGTTACATTCCTACATCATTAAAAAGAAAATATTTAGTTCTGCAACCCCAACTCCCCAAACCTTATGTTTATAAAAAGTGCTGAAAACATTTGAAATAAATGATAGAAGGCCTGGGGCTGAGGCTCCGTGGTCAGCCTCCTGCTTAGCAAGAGAAGGTCCTAGGTTCAATCCCAAGCACCAAAACCACAAAAAAGTATAAAAAGGTATACTTCAGTGAACCATTTTGGGAAGCATTTACGTTATCTAGAAAGCATGTAATTGATAAGTCCAATATTTTGCCTTTAGTTACACACATGCCATGGGAGATAAATTTGAGACTTCATAGGAGCTCTGTAGTAAAATTTTAACAAGCGAATACCAACATTTATTTATGGCTGAAATGACAAAAGTTTGTAATATATACCTAAAATAGAACACTACATAGAATGTAAAATACCAGCAGTAGCTAAACATATTGATGTGGGTAATTCTAAGGAAAAACACTGTTGAGTGAAACAGTAAGTAAATCCTATTGATGACAATACAAATGCAAAGGAAACAAAATAAATAATGACTTTACAATTCAAAGAAGGCATAGTTTCCTGGGTAGGAGAAGGGCAAACTGGCATAAACAATAGAGTATAGTAACTTTCTATTTGAGTTCAATGAAAATGTTACTTAAAATACATGTTAGGGTAACATCTCATTAGGCAGTTTCATCATATGACACATGCCTTTTGAGGAAGGGCCTCATATACCCCAGGATGACCTCAAACTCACTGTCTGCAAATGATGCCTCGAAGTTCTCTCCCCTCTGTCTCTACCTCCAAAGGTTTGACCTTACAGGATGCACAACCTGTCATGTTTATGTGACGCTGCTTTGGAAGCACAGAGCTAGGCATATGAGGCAACCATCCTACCAACTGAGTGCCAGCACCTTACCAACTGAGTTAGAACACATTTTGTTTGATTTGAGAAGTAGGCAGGCTTTGCCAGATCTCTCCAGACAGGAAACATAAGGAATATTCTGTGGTTTGAATCTTGTGTAGAATTCAATAGAATATTCTGATTCTTTCAGATAAGCTACTCAAGGAAGATTTTGCTGGGATGTGAAAGACGTCGTAAGGAAGAAGAGATAGGAACAGGTTCTTGAGGGAAGGGTACAAGTCAACACAACGAGGAAGTGTTCACATCTTATTGCCTACAACTGAAAGTCATGACGGAATCTTGTGCACAGTAGCAAATAAATCAGAGACACTCATCTAAACTCCCAGGAAGAGAATTGGAAAGGTGGACAGAAGCAGGAAAATGTGGAGATAAGATAGAAATCTGGTATAGTAATCCTTATGAAAGATTCGTTAAACATAAATGAAAGATATAAGGCAAGCAGTGGAGCTGTTTTTAAAGGAAGACTTTAGTGGTTTGTTTGTTTGTTTGGAAGGTAAAGGTGAAAAGTGAATCTAGGTGACTCCTGATGTGAAATAGAATCATTGTGTGGTGGTGAGGAAGTACGGCTAAGATATTGGACATAGAGTGAAAGACATTCTTTTGTTTTTGACATATGACAGAACATAACAATGGGAGGTGTGTTTTGATAATCTCACAAAGCATCTAGGTATGCAATGATTAACTGTGATGAGGGAAGAAATCAGACTGTAAAGTATCCTAACTTCACATAGTATGCAAGAAAAATAATGGTCACCAAATGGTTATTTTAAAGACAGTCACCAAGCAGTTTTCAACTTGACTGAAACAGAGTGGATGGAAATTAAAGTTCAAAACATGGAATCACTGGTGCCTGCTCTCTGAATAAACTTTCCCACGCACTCTGATATTACCAGCAGGGATGCCCCTACCAGAGGACAAGGAGCATTTCCCCTCCCATGAGGACAACTCAGCTCCACTGGAGTGGTACATTGCGACTCCTAGCCCCAGTATTTTCAAGATGGTTCCATGTCTCAGTCTAGGCATGCACCAATTCCTTTACAGGCAATGCACAAGGGCAGGGGGTGGAAGTGTGATGTCAGAGCACATTTCTGTAGACACTTGGTGATTATTAAGCTGGAACCAATTCTAGCATAGCAGGAAGTCTTGGCTTGAGCCTTCAGTAACCCATCACCACATACCAAGGCACATGTGCGTCTCATTTACTCACAGTAGACCTCTTAGATGCAGACCTTGTGGACGTCTTGCCCCTGACCAGGACGCAACAGCAAGAATCTGGGTTCTTTACATACTAAAGTTTTGTTCTTTGTTTGATTGCTTGACTGTTTATTATTTTCTAGGAGACCACTATTTAGTCCTGGTACAGTTAACTTCTAAATTCCTGGGTATGTCTAACTCTGAACTTGAGCAGGTGTATTCATCCTAAAAAGTCCAATCAATACAAGCAACACAGTGAAACATGACATCTTACTTTGGATGTAGAGGGTTTGCATTTTACCTAAAACGATCACTCTATGTGCAATCAATTCCTAGATTCTCTCGAGTCCATTGCATTTCCAGGAAAGGTGCCAAGTGAAAAGGTCTATCCGCAGTGTAGACTCATACATTATTCTTTATTTATGTATCCTATCATAGCAATCTGTGTGACTCCATCTTTAACCTCATCATTTTAAAACTACACAGGATTCCTTCCTGAAGTGAACATTCTTTCCAGCTTAGATCACTGCTTTTGCCTATATCAAGTCTAAATGAAAAGAACATTCTCAAAAATCAACCTGGTCTACAAATGTGATGTGCAGTGGACGTAAACATATTTTTTGTTTTGATCCCAAGCATGGGATGAGAAACAGACTTGTGTGATTTATGATACCTGCTACAATGTAAGCCCCGCCCCTAGCTATTGCCTGGTTTTAATTTGTATTGTTAAATCATTTTTGAGATTTTAATTGTTGGCTGAATTTATGAATGTAGCATCTGGGGGTACAGAGGGTATTTATTTACTTAAAAATCAGAACACTAAGTCCTAAGAAGAAAACCTTCTTCACTGTGACAAAATGGTTTTTAATGTAAAGGTTTTTTTTAAATCTAGTAATGATGTATCATGGGCTTATGTAATGTACACTAATATATTATGACTTTTAAAATGAGGTAGGCCAGAAAAAATTTACAAGCATTAATAGGAGCCATTTGACTAGTACATAATTTTATATAATTGAGAGTCAGTGCCAACAATATTAAATGGTTTATTCTTCCTTGCTTTTGCCCTATCACACTACTCCTACAGAGGAGACGACCATCTCTGTTGTGCAACTCTGGTTTCTATTGGTTATTGGTCAAGGAAGAAAATACATTCCTGAGAAAAATAATCTCTGCTTGGTCCTTGGTTTTGCCCATTTCCTGTTACTTCTGGGTCTGGGCAAGGTGGCAGCTTTCAGTGAAGTCATTCAGCTGGGTTGGTTGGTGTCACATGCTGGTTAAGGTAAGTGAGTGCCAGGCACTTAATATGGCCCAAGGCAGTAGAGCCTCTTCTAAAACTCCTTTGGCTGAGAAGTTTACTATTTTCTCCAATAATGTTGTTTTTATTTTACCAGTATTATCAGTAGGCCTGGCTAGCGGTCAATCAAGACACTGACACTTGTTATATTTTAAAATATCCTTAGTTAACCTGGGGTCGGGCAGACATTAATCCTCTAAACTCCTTTCCAAAGTGTGGCAGATATGTGATCCCTGCCCCAATCCCGTGCCATCTGCTTCTCATAACTTCTATCAAGCTACCTCCCAACCATAATCCCAAATACTTGCTAAAATGTTCTTCATCTGGACTGAATCTCCATCTGCACTGGCCATGTGCTTCTCCTCCATCATCTAACCCATGGCGACCCTCTTCTTCCTTCTCTCCTCGGGACCCTCTCCTCAGGTCCCTTCTTCCCAGGATTTCTCTCTCTCTCTCTCTCTCTCTCTCTCTCTCTCTCTCTCTCTCTCTCTCTCTCTCTCTCTCTCTCTCTCTCTCTCTCTCTCTCTCTCTCTCTCTCTCTCTCTTTCTCTCCCTCTCTCTCTCTCTCTCTCTCTCCAACCCTAGGAACCCTAGCTACACCTCTGCCCTGCCCAGGTGGGATGGCTTTTAATTAGTCAAAAGGTGTCACAGAAATAGCAAATGGTACTTAGCACCAAAATACATTAGACCATCCCCCAACGCAATAACTTATTAAAACAGTTATTAACGAAAGTAAACACAAAACTGTTTCTAGAAAGTTCATGTTATCTCCTGAGATCACACCATGTTCTAGCAGGGATTGGTTGGTATTCCTTGAGCAACCACAGGAAGGATCAGGCTATCACTCCAGTTGCCAATGGTGATCATCACCCTGCAAAATGTATTGTTTGAGTACTCTACCTTCTGGGATGCAATAAATCTCTTAGCTGATCATGTCAACAGTACCTAGTTCCCACATCCTTCCTTCTGAAACTGTTCTTCAGTGTCTCCCTTAATCTAGCATTGCATTCTTCCTTAATGTCTAATCCACATATTTCTCAGACTTTCAGTTCTTTGTTTCTACAACATTGTGCCATCACTGACTCCTCCTTCCTTCTTTTACGTTTGTTTCCTATTAATTAAAACAGTACCCCTCTATTCTATCTTTTCTTGCAGATTTTAGCTAGAATGGCTCATCGTTTTATTTTAGCTTTGGACTCAAACCTAAACCAATGGCCTAACACATTTCTTATTTTCCTTTTATTTGCAGGACCTTTTATATGCTCATGCTTTTTATGGGCTTGCATGCCTCTTCTCAATATTGCCTCAGTGTGTCTAGCCTGGGAACATCCAAGTAATCTTTGACAACTTAGTACTTTCACTAAGATACGTTTGTGACGGTGTTTTTACCTCATGAGCCTCTTAAATCCTTTCTAATCATCCAATCCTCAAAACCAACATTAGCAACAAAGGACTTCAGTCTTGTTTTCCAAGATTTTTTATAAACATCATAAACACTGTATTTACAAAGGCATCACTTTATTTTATATTCATCTCATTTTGCTATTTATTTTAACTTTCTGGTTAAGTGTCTCAGGAAATTCCAGTTTATAGGGACTCACATTTTATTTATTTTGTTTCTGCATGCTTAGATGTTAAAAAAAAATATATCCCAAATAGGGCCTGGGGACATGGCTGGTAGGAGAAAGTACTCAGTGTACGAGCTTGAGCGATCTGAGTCCAGATCCCCAGTACCCAAATAAATGCTGGGCACATGCATCTATTACCCAGTGCTTTGGTTTGTTTTTGTCATCTTGACATAAACTAGACTCACTGGAGAAAAGAAACTTCCTTGGAAGGAATTGCCTTCATCAAATGGGCCTGTAGGTAAGTCTTCTGCGCATTTTCTTGAATAGTGATTGCTGTAGGAGGGCACATTCCATTGTGGGTGGTGCTACCTTTGGGCGGGTGGTCCTGGGTTGGATAAGAAAGCAAACCGAGAGAGACAGGGGAAGCAAATCAGAACAGAGCCTTGTTCCATGGCCTCTGTTTCAGAGCCTGCCTCCAGGTTGCTGCTTTTGTTCTTACTCTAAGTTCCTTTAGTGTTAGACAGTAACGTGGACACGTAAGCCAAACAAAATCTCCCTCTCAAGTTGCTTTTGGTGAGAATGTTCGGTCACATCAGTAGAAAGCAACCCTAGAAATTAATACGGACACCTAGGAACTCATTAAACAACCGGAGAGTAAAGACTCCCCCTACTCCCACCCCCAGTGACCAAAGTCACCAAGGAGTAGAGGAAGACTCAGACAGGTGGGAGTCAATAAATCATGTACTGGGTGTGCTTCTCTGTGTGGGATAAAGTTGCTCATTATCCATTAGTGGGTGTATCAGCATGCACAAGAGCAAGAGACAAACGTCTTCCCATTAGGCACCCTCTTCCTGTGTTTCTGTCATGGCATGACCATCTTCTCTTGTGCTAATCCAAAGGCTAGGACAGTGGTGAAAT
Organism: Acomys russatus; assembly: GCF_903995435.1. NCBI lineage: Eukaryota > Metazoa > Chordata > Mammalia > Rodentia > Muridae > Acomys > Acomys russatus. Next base: position 39,323,724 of record NC_067151.1, on the reverse strand, counting down.
ATTTCAAAGAAATAAATTCCTTAAACACAACCCTGTCTTGAAAAAAAAAATGCAAAAAACAAACACAACAAAAAAAGAGGGGCTCTGGGTGGTCAATTTTTATTCTCCTGTGGCTTAAATGGTGATTTTTATGATCTTCTTTATCAGGGCAACAGAGATGGCTTCCACTTTGTTCATGTATGATCATCTCAATCATAAGAATCAGACAAAAATAAATAAACCAGTAAATATACCACATACTTAATATGTGTGTGCATGCTCACACATGTTTATATTGATATAGACATAGAGGGGGAAAAACTGGGATAGAGATAAAGTTGTTTTTTTAAGTTGAGAGGAGAAATAATGAAAATCTCAATATGTTAGTTTAGGTATCTAAAATCTAATTTTAATATTATTTCTACTATACTTACATGGGGGTGGGGTGCAGAGGTTACACTGTCAGCTTTCCTTCGTAAGTAACACATAGCAATGTTTGGGTATATTGGGGATAGTTTTGGCTGCCACACTGACGGGATGCTGCCGGAATCTAGGTAAAAAGGCCTTTGAACATCCTACTTATACAATAAAATTCTCTTAAAAAGGAGTTGTTTGGTCTACAATATCAATAGAGCTAAGGTTAAGAAATTGTAGCCCAAACTGAGCATGGTGGTGCACGCATTTAATCTCAGTACTCAAGAAGCAGAGGAGGGGGAGAGAGAGGGAAAGGGAAGGAGGAGGGGAAAAGGAGAGGGAGAAGAGGGAGGGAGGGAGAGAGGGGAAGAGGGGAGGGGGAGGGAGAGAGAGAAATAAATGAATAAATAAAAAATAAATAACTTATAGTCTATCATAATGGTTAATGATGAAATGGTTTTTGTTGTCATTCAGTATTTAATATATACTGCCCGTAATGCTAAACAATTTCTGAGGAAATTATTTTTACCCATAAAATATTTCTGACTAAGTATTACTCTCCTTTTTGCACATTATGAAACTGAGATGCTAAGATAGCAGTGTTGGCGGCTTCTCCAAAACTCATATTTGGAGCCAGACTGCATACACAGTAGTCTTAAGGAGTGAGTCTTGTGAAAGGTGATCATGAGGGCTGGCCTCGTGAATAGGATTAGTTCCATTATAAAGGCAACTGGGGCAAGCTTTTTTTGTACTCTGTGAGATCCATGGACTGTGTCATCAGTAACGAGCAGAACTTTACCAGACACCAAATTTGCCAGCACCTTATTCTTGGACTTTGGAGCCATCCTAACTGTGAGGAATGTGTTTCTGTCGTTTATAACTCCCCCCATCAGGGGTATTGTGTTATAGACGCCTGGCTGGGGTACATCAGGGGTCAAAGAGCTTTCCTCATGCCAGTGACAGGGCTAGAATTTGTTGAGAGAGCTGTACCTTAGCTGCCACAGTTTCACATTCTCATCATATCTCAATAACAGGAAAGTCATCATGATCTGATTCTGAAGAACTTATTGCTAAAGATTATTTTCTTATTTGGCTCCTTTAGCCTGAAAATATAATTGCATCCTCTCACACACATGAAATGGTGTAACATTTGCTAAGATTGATTTGCATAACAAAATCGGTTATATAATGAACAAAAGAGTACCTTAATATGATGGAAAAATAAGCACTCTGTCTGATTTATACCTTGTGGCACTACAAGTGCAACTCAAAATGCTTTGACCTCTTTTAATATAAAATATACAAAGTACTTCTCTCTGACAATTTTGCCAGTAACTTACTCAGCCGTCTCATGATTGAGAAAAAAAAAATCAAATATGTGTAGCTAGATGATTGTTTTGGGTTGCTTAGTGTTGCTATAACAGAATGTCATATACTGGATAATTTATAAATAGTAAGAGTGCATTTGGCTCATGCTGGGGAGGCTGATAAATATGAGGATGAAGGGGGCAGGTGTCTTACTAAGGTGCCATCTGAAGACAGAAGGGCAAGAAAGCACACTCACACATGCCTGTAATAGAAAGATCAGACTTCCACTTCAAACATGTTGTGATTAATGTTAATTCATTCATAAGAGTGGACTCATTATGTTGCTTTGGATTAAGCACTGTTCAGCACTGTTGCCAATGATTAACTTCCCATCCCATATTTTTGAGGAAGATACAGTCAACAATAGTAATGGCCAAGAGGACTTGGAGGCTTGAATGAAAGAGAAGTGTTTAACACTAGTGGCAATTCTCATAGTACAGAACAAAACTTGCACTATGAAAAATGAAACACCAAGTGAGTATGATAGAAGGGCGAAAAGCCATGGGGTCAAGAACCAGGACAGAAGGAAACCAGGGAGTTACAGCTCTACTTTGAACATTTCTGTTTCTTCTTTAGGGACATCTATCAATTCCTAAAGAGATGTCTGAGAGCCTAAAATTTAGCAGTCATTTGACAGTTTTGCATAGCTTAGTAAGAGAAGGAGGCAGGCACCAGAGAGATTCGCAGGAGTAGTCCTTCAAAATTGAGGCTGGGTAGACCTTTATTTACTTTGTGATAACCAAAGGGCTATGCTGTAAGATAAAACAAAAACAACAAATAGTAACAGTTACTCGTCTTCCAGAGACTGAATTGCAGGTTAGACATTATCTTAGTTAGGTTTTTATAGCTCTGATAAAAATATCTTAGGGAGGAAAGGGTTTGTTTCATCTTACAACTCTGAGCAGCAGCACTCTGGCACTGAGAGAAACTGCAGAGAGGAAGCTGCAGGTAAAAACGGAATTGTTCCATAGGGCTTGTTCTGGCTTTTTTGTACTATTCAGGCCTACCTGCCCTGGGTGGGCTGGACACTCCCACATCAATCATGACTGAAGAAAATGCTTCACAGACTCACTTTCAGGACAATCTGATGATGATGTCTTTTTCTCAACTGAGATTCCAGATAACCACAGCTTGCATCCATTTGGAAAAAAGAAATCAGCATGGATATGTGTCCCTACAATTGGGTTAGAGTAATCCAAAATTGTACTTTCTTATCACTAGTAAGAAGATAATACAATTCTTCTATGGGGAAATAAATTACACTAGACTTAGAACTATTTCAGAAACAATATCTGAGAATTTTCTAAAATTTGTGAAAGATTTCAAATCATAGTTTCAAAGCCCTAAGTTGAGAAGGGAGAGAGGGAGGAAGGAAGGGAGGAAAAGTGAAAGCGAGGAAGGGAAAAACCCTCCTGTCTCTATAGACCACTTAGTCACCGTGTTAAAAGTCAGAGTAGAGGAAAAACTTTAACCCAGGAAAAGGGGGTGGTGCAGGATGCTTGGAGGACACTGCTCATTTGGTCCTCTGCATTGCTTCTTGCTTCTGGTTTTTTTTTTCTTTTTATGGACCCTGTTATGTTTCAGTTGGTACTGAAAGTTATCTATAAAATAATTAATTATTTTCCTCCATAGAAACCTGCTTCTGCTTGCTCACAGTAAGAGAAATAACAATCCTAAACTCTAAGTGTTAACAATAAGGAGGACTGATAGGTAAATTCTTATGAGGAATGAATGCCTAAAGATGATAAAAGTGCAAACTTCAATGCTTTAGGTTGTGAGGTATGCTTTTCAGTGGCTAGGAGGGAGGGAGGAAGAGAGAGAGAGAGAGAGAGGGAGAGAGAGGGAGGGAGAGAGAGAGAGAGAGAGAGAGAGAGAGAGGAGCGAGAGAGGAGAGAGGAGGAGAGGAGAGAGCGAGAGAGGAGAGGGAGAGAGGGCGGAGAGAGAGGGAGAGAGAGAGAGAGAGAGAGAGAGAGAGAGAGAGAGAGAGAGAGAGAGAGAGAGAGAGAGAGGCGAGGGAGATTAGTAGTAGGTTACCTGCCTATTGCACTTGAATTCTTGGACCTGCTCCCTTGGGGATCAGAAGTGTTATGAGAAAGAAAATAAACTAAAAAGTATTTGTTACCAACAGGCCTAAGTCAAAAAAAAAATATTAAATGGTTTTCTTACAAATGAAAAAGAATATAGGACATAGCTAAGAAAACAAAAGGTCGTAATGACCAATATAGGTAAATATAAATGACTATTGACTATGTAAATCAAAGAATCATAGGCCAGGTTTGATCTCCAGATTCACTCAAGAGAAGAAATGTCTTCTGACCTTCACATGTTGTCATGGCAAACCCCACCACCACCACTCACACACTAAATGAAAAATAGAACAATGGAAATTTTTAAAAATAGGAAAGTTATTTAAATAAGCATATTGAAAGACATATGATGAGACTGTTAACTAGCATTATTTCTATACAGTATTAATAAAGAAATCCTAGCTGGGGCAATAAGACAGTAGTAAAATTTCCCTAACATTTGGAAAAGAGAAAATAGAATTGTATACTATTTGCAAATGGCCTACTTTGTTCCTAGTAACAAATAAAATATGCTATAAGTACATTGTTATAATTTTTAAATTTGTCAGATGAGTTGAAAGAGGTAAGTCCAATGTATAAAGACAATTTCAGTCCCATAAATCAGTAACGAAACAAACCTGTACACCATGAGACCTCCTTCATAGAGTCACATTGCAGAACACACAGGAATGAAGGAGGCTTTATATATATACACATAAAGATATATATATATTTTAATTTGGTACACCTTTCAAACATATGTTGCCTACAAAATAATCTTTATGGGCTTGAGCTGGCTCAGGGGTAAAGGAGCTTGCTGCCAAGCCTGATGACCTGATTCCAAGCCCCAGAACCTACAGGGTAGAAGTAAAGACTTGATTCCCACAAGATGATTTCTGACCTTCACGTATGTGCTACAGCGTGTATGTGCCTGCAGAGTCACACACACAGACACAGTGTGTAAGTGTGAAATAATAAATTAAAATGCCCACACCAAAATGATCGTAGTGTCTCAGAGATCATAGCAACCTGAAAAACCTTAAAACACCATAGAGAAAATTTAGAAAGATGTGGAATTTGGGCTTAATCCAATGCTATCGAGTCTCCTATCCAAAATCTGTATAGTGAGATTCTAATATCCAATAATACGGTATTGTGAAATCACACATTTTTGTTACAGGTGTGCAAGATGTGGGGTTGTAAACCAAACCTCCAAAAAGAGTGTAGTAGAAGAATAAATCCTGAATCAGTGACTGAAAACCTAGCATGCCAAGTTTATTTTGAGCACCAAGTAAAACCGTGGCCACCCTTGACACTCTACTTTCTGCTCAAAAGAACAAGAAATTAACAAGATCCCAGGTCTCATTGCCGAGCCACCAAAACCCACTTGACTTTGCTGACACAGAATTATCATATTGTTGTCTCTTTAAAGTTTGTTTACCTGTGCTTGGTTATACTTCATGTGACTGATCATCTATTTGCTCCGTGTACTCTGCATGTGATGCCATATATACAGTTTTCTGTTCTGTTTTTCACTTGTCTGGAATTTAAGGATTGTATAGGTAGTTTTAAGTTCTAAATCTCCCTTTTGGCTGTGGTGTGTATTTGTTTTACTTTCTCTTACTTAGGCTTCTTAATTAGACATGTAACTAGATGACCTCAGAGGATGCTTTGTCTCATTTGTAAACAAGGTAGAACTGGTACTTCCGCTCCACAGTCTCCTACTTGCGGGCCTTGTAGATATGAAGTAGCCTCTCTATGTCTAAGCTTTGTCATCTGTGAAAGTGTGACAGTGATCAATTGTGTAAACATACTGTTGGCAACAAAAGATTTATAGTTCGAGAATGTTGACGATAATTTTGGTATAGAAGTTTCCTCTTTATAGGAGTGGGTGCAGAGGATATACTCATTCTTTATTTTAAATGTTATTCAAGCCATCTTTTACTATTAGTAAATATCTTTAATATACACTTGAAAGTGGTCACATCTTTTCAATGATCTGGGGGCATGTAAGAAGAGGGAGAATTCCTTAGTCTGCAAGGATTTAAAATTAATCAACTATGAAATCATCTGGAATCAATGCCTCGGAGGGACCACGCCTTGGCCACTTCCCCCTGGCGTTCAGAAAGTGAGCATCTTATTAGGAAATTACATTTATTATTCAGAAAACACTGAGGTTTGTCACATGGATCATGAATATGAAGCTTTTCATTTTCCCTTGTAATACCTTAAGATCTTTTGCTTTGTATGTTAATTTTTGTGGCATTTTCATTGATTGTGGTTTTGTTCATCTCATTGTTCATGTGTTTATTCTTCCTTGGATGGCTTCCTTTCAATTAGTTCTCCGATGTTTTTATTTTCCTAACTCATTATGTTCATGTTTGCTTTCACAAATTCTGTGACAGCCTAAAGGAATGGTAGAGACAGTGTCCTGTGTTTTTCTTTTCTTAACCTTGTCATGTTACCTTCCTATCTTATTTGTCACAACTACATCTTATTAATTAATGTATTGATTAATCCAATTTTTAAAAACTGAACATTGCCTAGGCTCCGGATTGTAGGGTGGGACAGTAAACAGTAGATAAGACACTGCTGGTCCTTCCTGGGGAGAAATTAATTACAGGTTAATTAATGTGTCCTAAAGCTGCAAAGATGTGTCATTTGTTACCTGGGGTCAGAATCTGCTAAGTAGCTACTGTAAAACTACAGCAGTTCCTGTTAAGGGTTTCCATTAATATGTTGGCAGTTTAAATATCTTGTGTATGGGCATCATTATTATTGTTGATATGATTCTTAGGTATTTATGCAAGTTTTTAAAGCTACCCATTGTAGCTTAAAATATGTGGCATCCCTTAGGGAAATATTGCCTGGAGCAAGATGGTGGAAAAAAGTTAGAGATCCTTCTCTTTTTCCAAAACAAATTTAGAAATACATTTTAAATAGCAGCACCTACAGACTTGCATGGAAAAATAATTTATAGCAATGGGAATCAAGAAAATATATATACATATATTAGTATACAGACAGATAACTAAGGCAGAAAAAAAAAAAAAAACAGCAAAAGCAACAGAATATGGCAGGCATTCTCTATCCAGAGACAATAAGGGAAAAGATGAATTAAAACCTAAAGAATTTATATATTTCTATGCTCTTCACTCCCACTTATCTTCCCATATTTTGAAAGTACATTAATATAGAAATATTTGATTAGCTTGGAGAAAGTACAACAGACATTCTGAGAGTAAATAATACAAACCATTTCCTACCACTGTGCCTGTAGGGATTTGCTACCAGTGTACCAGGGGCCAGCATGTCCACTAGGCCTTATCTACCAGGAAGAGGGAAAGCTAGGCGGAGGCTGACACATTGGAGTCACCATCCATGCAAATACATCTGCATATCTCGTTGACGCTCTAGCACAGAGTAGACTAGAACAGCAAGTAATCATCATCCGAGAGAGCAGGGATTGTGGAACTGTAGATGATTCAGTTATTCTTCATGAACCAGTGACTTGTAGTTGAAAGCGCACGATGAAAGCCTGTGAGGAATGAGAGCTGGAGAAAGACAATAAGGGAATCTAAGGATACGGATGGGATGCATCCCACCTGTAGTGCGTGTAAAGACATGTGCAGACAAACAAACAAAAACTGTGACCTTATCTGGAGGAATCATCTTGGGCACTGAACTAAAAAACAAACAAAAAAGAAAGCAAAGCAAAAACCCACTCAGTACAAGATGTGCTTATAAAAGTGAATAAACCATAGGTTTATATATTGAATAATTTTTTACAAAGTTATGGTAGTCATGAGACCAGTGGTCACAGTCAAGAAGCAGAATAGTTCTAGTCTCTCAGAGAGCTCCCTGGGATCCCTTCTCACCCTAAAAGTACCTATCATGCTAATGACTGACTCTGTGCATCAGTCTGTACTTCATAGAACTAGGAAAATAATGCAACAAATACTCAATTATCTGTCTCTGTCTCTGTTTGTCTCTCTCTCCCTCCCTCCCTCCCTCTTTCCTTCCCTCCCTCTCCCCTTCCTTCCTTCTCTATGCCTTCATCTGCCTTACATTTTTTTTTTTTTTCAGTGAGATTGTTGCCTAATTTCCCCCAGAAAACATGGAAACATACCTGGTTACTTTGGACAGTGACATACCTAAGAAAAGACTCCATGGAAGTTCAGCTTGGTGAACCAAGGGAACCATTACAAGACCATGAGTCGGTGGCTGGTTGGTTACTTATAAGAGGGCCACTTCCAAGCCCACTGAACTGAAAGGCCCAACCCAGCATAGGTGACACTTTATAGAAACTACATCCTTAGACTCCCCATCCCACTTACAGGTGTCACCACTGTAATGTTTCCTGTTGACCAAACTGTTTATAGCTTATAGAACCTTAAAGAACCTTTTTAGATTTATTGATTCTTATGTTTTTCTTTAGCTTCTGGATGCTGGCAATGTTCATTAGCTTCATGAGATTCCCCTCTGCTGGCTGGCAGGCAATGCTTCATTTGGAGTGAATAGTTATACAGCAGAGATCCAGCTGCACTGTCTCAGTTTGTTCATTTGTGAGCATCCTGCACTTTGTTTTTCATTTTGAAATTGAGATATTTGAGCACTCTCCAGGTTGCTAATGCAGGGTACATCACACATGAAAATGTTTCTGCTGTAAACTTACATAGAGACTGAATTACTGGGCCATAGAGGAGATTTATGTCTTTAGTCAATAGATGCTGCCAAATAGTTCCTGAGACAGGTGGTCTAATGTATGCCTCTAGTCAATCCCATTTTGGGCCACTCTTACTGTAGTGATGCATTGGAGGCCTTCTTTGGTGAGTGACTCCCTGAAATATTTAGCCCAGTTTTCTACACAATAAATTTTAAGCAAAATTATAGAGGATGCTATGTAAGTAAAGTCATCTTCCTCCAGTTATCTACAGCTCATGTAACCATTGCTCTCCTCCATTAATGACTTGAAAACCTGAGGACTTTATTCTAAAACAAACTGAAAAACAGATTTAAGCAACATGGAAGGAAGCCAAGAAAAATGTGGTAAAATCATCTAGTCATGAATAAGTTTAGATTCAGAAAATTGCATGAAGACAAAGAGTTGCTAAAGACTAGAGTAGACATGGGAAAGGGAGTTTTTGAAATAAGAAAAAGTTTGGAACAGTTCGGTGAATGGACATGAAAGAGACAGATTAAATAACAGATGATTTGTGGTCAGTAAGGAACAGGAAAGATTGTACAGCAAGAGCTTCAGTACCCAAGAACCTGTATATATGCAAATATGTTCAAAGATAAAATAGTTGTATAAGAAAGAAAATAATTAAACTATATATTAAAAGGTCCTCCATGTTCTAGGAACAAAAAGGACCAAAAGATATTCTGAAGAGTTTGCTGAATTTTAAGGACATAAAACTATGAGGAACTAGGTATGTATGAAGGTGTATGTGGGTCATTTCCAACATCCTCTGCCTATAGGTTTCTGACAGAGTTGGAAAGAGCTACTTCTACCAGGGAAATGGTGGATCCCCACGTCTCCTTCTGCTCCATAGAATCACCAGATAGTCTCACCATCACCAGCTCTAGAGCAGAAAACCTGCTCCTTTTCCTCTCTGGCACTGCCACCCCCCCCAAAACAATCCAAAGATCTTCCCAAACCTTCCTTCCCCCAACTCACTCCACTCTCCTAGCCTTCAATGACAGCAGGCCTACCCTGAGAATGTTGGCATACATTTCTTTACGCTGCATTATTTGTATTCTTATATCTCTCACCCTTCTCCACACCAATCCCTTCCAACACCCCAACCCCAGGTAGGAGAGAGAGAAAGTTAGTGGGGAGAGGGGTTGTTGAGATCTCTTTAGTGTACTCCTTCCTGCTGATCAGGCATATAGAGTTTCTGGAGGCAAGGCCAATCTTTGTCCTTGTTAGCAGACAGGGGATTCCACTGGCCTGCCTTCAGGGGACAGGGGTGGGGGGTTGGGGGGAGTGGGGGGTGAGTGGGGTGCTGCCTCATCAGGTGCACCAGGTGTATATGGGATATAAGGGCACCTGCCATCCCCAGTGCTCTCTGTCTCTGTCTCTATCTGTCTCTGTCTGTCTGTCTGTCTGTCTGTCTGTCTGTCTGTCTGTCTCTCCCTCTCTCTCAGTGTGTGTGTGTGTGTGTGTGTGTGTGTGTGTGTGTGTGTCTCCTTTCTCTCCCTCTCTTCTCCCTATCCTTTCACCCTTATAGTTCACTCACTATCTCTACCCTTTCTCCAGGCCCTCATTCCTTCCTTCCCCCAATAAACTTATACCAGATCTGTTGTGTGCTATAATTCCTCACAGTATATACCATGGCATGGGCCCACCATGGTACCTCAGCTACAGCATCATTATAGATCATAACAGTCTTCAGAATATGCAGCAGTCCAACAAGCTAGCAAACCAGCAGTCTATCAACAGCAAATGCAGCAGCAGGATGAGCTACCACCAGCAGCAGTAGCAGCAACAGGGGGAGCAGCAGCCACCAGCAGTCCCTCTTTTGGCTATCCCATTTATACAGTCTCCAGAGCCCCTAATATTAAACTATTTGCAGCTGGCAACTAACACAACCCTGATACTGTACAAGGAAAATTATAATCACCTGCCTGGGATTAACACAAAAACATACATAACATAACTAGGTTTTTAATGAAACCGAAACTCCCACTACAAGGAAACACACTAGCTGAGCAGGCCAGGAAACAGTGTAAAGGGTTGAAAGGAATATTTCAAGCAACTGGATCTAAAAAAAAAGTTGATTGTTGGCTTTGACTTTCTAAGACCTACTTTCTTTGGGGTTCTTTAATGTTTATACCTCCCTTCCAACCCACCTACCCTAGACAGGAGAGAAAAGAGGTTAATGGAAACAGGAGAAGTAGACCTTTTAAGACGTAGTTTCTTGGAGCAATTCCACTGGCATAGTCCAGAGAATTCCAACAGACCTGTTAAATAGCAAACCAGCAATTCAACAAAAGTGACTGCAACTACAGCCACTGGGACCTGGAGCAGCAGCCAGAACCCAGAATCTCAAAGCGTTTATTAGAGTGGTTCTCACTAGGAGTGTCTTGAAGTGATAAACAGTTAGAGTCCATACCAGGATGTTTGTCAGTTGGCAAAGACCATACCCAGAAGAGGCGGTTCCTTTTCCAGTGGACAAACATCACCTGTTTTTTCACAAGTCTGTTTTCAGTGGAAAAATACCACACTCCCTTACACAAGTCTGTTTCACATCCCACACTTTGGATCAAAACAAAAACATGTTTATATCCACTACAGTTGGTGTAGCCGTTTTAATATTTAACATAAAAGACTGAACCAAAGCTAATTGGAAGAGATAGGGAAAGAAACTACATACTCATCAAAGAAAAAAAACCTACCAAGATGACATTTCAATTCTTAACATTTATGCCCCAAACACAAGGTTACCCATATTTGTAAAAGAAACACTACAACAGCTTAAATCAGTGACTTTCACAAAATTATATTGGGTGATTTCAGTACCTCACTCTAACCAAGAAATAGGTCATCTAAATAAAAACTAAACAAAGAAATGCCATAGCTAACATGCTATAAACCAAATGGACCTAACAGCCAATTACAGAACATTTCACACAAACACAAAAGAATATACATTATTCTCTGTACTTCATAGAACTTTCTCTAAAATTAGCCATCTATTCAAACACAAACCCAGTTTCACAGATACAAAAATAATTGAAATAGTATCCTGCATCCTAGAGATGAAAGCAGGATATCAGTGACAACAAAATAACAGAAAGCTTACAAATTCATGAAAATGGAACAATACTCTACTGAATGAAAATGAGTCAAAACAGAAATTAAAGGCTTTCTAGAATTCAATGAAAATGAATGCACAGCACACCCAAACTTATGAGACACAGTGAAAGCAATTCTAGGCGGCAAGTTCATAGCATTAGGTGCCTACATTTAAAACAAAACAACCTAGAAAGATTTCATACAAGCATCTTAACAGCACACCTGAAAGCTCTAGAACAAAAAGAAGTAATCATATCCAAGAAGAGTAGACAGCAAGAAATAATCAAACATGGGGCTGAAGTCAATAAAATAGAAACAAAGAGTAATATAAAGAATCAATGAAAGAAAAGTTGATTCTTTGAGAAAATCAATAAGATCAACAAATCCTTATTCAAATTAACCAAAAGGTAGAAAGATGATTCAAATTCAGAAAATCAGAAATGAAAAGGAAGATATAACAACAGATACTGAGGAAATCCAGAGAATCATAAGAACATATTTTAAAAACCTGTACTTCACAACATTAGAAAATCTAAAAGAAATGGATAATTTCCTAGATAGATACTACTTACCAAAGTTAAATCAAGATCAAGTAAGCAATTTAAACAAACCTATAACCCCTAATCCCCTAATCCCTAGTGAAATAGAAGAAGCCATTAAAACAAAACAAACTAGGACTAAATGGTTTTAGTGCAGAATTTTAGCACCCCATCAAAGAAAAGTTAATGCCAGTACTCCTCAGAGTATTCCACAAAACAGAACAGAAGGAACATTGCCCAGTTCATTATTCTATGAGGCTACAGTTACGCTGATACTTAAACTGCACAAAGATCCAACAAAGAAAAACAATTACAGCCTAATTTCCTTTTTGAACATAGATGCAAAATATGTAATAAGATACTTAGTGCAAGCTGAATCCAAGAACACATCAGAAGCCCAGTTATTATGATCCAGTTGGCTTCATCCCAGAGATGCAGCTGTGTTTCAATCTATTAAAATCAATAAATATAATCCACTACATAAATAAATTTAAAGGAAAAATTCACATGGTCATCTCATTAGAGTCAGAAAAGGTCTTTGACAAAACCCAACACCCCATCATTATGGAAGTAGTGGAGAAATTATGGATATAAGAGACATTCTAAACAGTTTACAGCAAGCCTATAGCCAACATGTAATTAAACTCAAAATAATTCCACTAAAATCAAGAACAAGACAAAATTGTCTAGTCTCTCCATAACTATTCAATATAGTACTTGAAGACTTAGCTAAAGCAATAAGACAACTAAAGGAGACGAAGATACAAATCTGAAAGGAAGAAGTCAAAGCATCTTTACTGGGAGATAATATGATACATAAGTGACCCTAAAAATTAAACCAGTTAATGCCTACAACTGATAAATACATTCAGAAAAGCAACTGGATACAAGGTTAACTCACAAAAATCAATATCCCATCCTATACACAAATGGCAAATAGACTGAGAAAGAAATAATCAGGGATGCAATACCTTTCGCAATATAATATACATTATCTTGAGGGCAACTCTAGGCAAACAATTGAATGATTTTTAAATTAAAACTTCTAGTCTTTGAAGAAAGAAATTATATAAGATATCAGAAGTTGGAAAGATCTCCCACGCTCATAGATTGGTAAGATTAACATAGTAAAAATGACCATCCTACCAAAAGCAATCTACAGATTTAATGCAGTCCCTATCAAAGTTCTTATAGTTCTTTATGGACATTGAATTGAAAATTCTCAACTTCATATGGACACATAAAAAGCCTAGGGTAGCTAAAATAATTAGGAACCATAAAAGAACTGATGGATGTCCCACCATTCTTGGTCTTAAGGTGTGCTACAGAGCTATAGTAATAAGAACAGCATGGTATTGGTATAAAAACAGACACATTGATCAATGGAATCTAATCAAAGACCTAGACAGAAATCCACAAACATATGAACACTTGTTTTTTTTTTTATATTGAAGTGAGAAATACACATTTGGAAAAAACCAGTTTCTTCAACAAGTGGTAATGAGCTAAATGGATGTCTTCAAGAAGAAGAATGAAAATAGGTCCATATTTATCACTGTACAAAACTCAACGTCATATGGATTAAAGACTTCAACATAAAATCAGATACTGAATCAGAGAGAAAAGAATAGCCTTGAACTCACTGGCACAGGATAAGGCTTTCTGAACAGAGCAACAATATTGCAGGCACTAAGATCAATGTTCAGTAAACCAGACCTCATGAAACTGAAAAGTTTCTGTAAAGCAAAGGACACTGTCAATTGGACAAACTTTCAGCCTACAGAATACAAAAGCTTTTTTTTTTTTTTTTTTTTTTTTTTTACCAACTCCACATTTGATAGAGGACTCATATCTAAAATATATAAAGAACTCATGAAACTAGATATAAAAAAATTAATTCAATTTGAAAATGGAGAATAGATCTAAACAAAATTCTCAATAGATGAATTTTAAATAACCGAGAAATACTTGGAAATGTTCGTAGCCATCAGGGAAATGCAAATCAAAACTATCATGAGATTCCATGTCATATCTGCCAGAATGGCTAAGATCAAAATCACAAGTGACAGCTCAAGATGCCAAGGATGTGGCACTGTGGAAATCAGTATGGAGGTACCTCAGAAAGGTGGGAATTGGTCTGCCTCAAAATCCAGCTGTATGACTCTTGGGCATATACCCAAAGGATGCTACATCCTACTACAAGGACACTTGCTCAGTCACTTTCTTTACTGCTTTTCATAATGGTCAGAACCTGGAAACAACCTAGATGTTTTAAGAGAAGAGTTGATAAAGAAAATGTTCATTTACACAGTGGAATATTACTCAGCTCTTTAAAGAAGTGGCATTATGAAATGTGTAAACAAATGGATGGAACTGTAAAAAAATCATTCTGAGTGAGGTAACATAGACCTTGAAAGATAAATATGGTATGTATTTACTTATATATGGAAGTCAGCCATTAAAGAAATGATAACCAAGCTATAATCTGTAGGTTCAGAGAAGATAAGTATAGAGAAAGGGTTGGGGGGCACATGGATCTCCTTGGAAGTGGGAAATAGAATGTGTTTTTATGGGTAGACTGGGGTTGTTGGGGGAACGGAAGGATCAGATGGGGATGGGGAGTGGAGATGGAGTTGAATGAGGGAGTGAGAGGAGAGACAGCTATGAGGGATAAAAAGACAGTCAGCTCTCTGTCTCTTCTTTAAATTGAACTTTTTTCATTTTGTTTTCATTAATATTCCAGTTAGTACTTCTGTTTAAACCAGTGGGTCTCAACCTCTGAGTCATGACCCCTTTGTGGGTAGAATGTCCTTTTCACAAGTAACATCAAATATCCTGCATATTAGATATTATATAACAATTTATAACAGTAGCAAATGTACAGCTATGAAGTAGTAATGAAAATATTTTTATTGTTAGGGTCATCACAAGACGAGGCACTGCACTAAAGGGTCGCGGAGTCAGGAAGTTTGGGAACCACTGATTTAAACAGAAACCTTTGAGTTTTAGTAGCTTGCCAGCAGAGTTAGGTTGGTTGGTGTGCTCTAATCCCCTGCAGGATGATCTGTATTGTACTCTCACATATCAAAGCAATAGACACCTGTCTCGGTTGTCCTTCCTTATCAGTTTTATCTTTTTGAAAAAGTCTTCTTTTAAATATTATTTTTAAAGATTTTTTTAACAATCTAAAAGTTTGTATTATAATGAATACAATACATCCTTTTTAAAACCTTTTTAAATTTCATTTTATTTTAATAAGGACATTTTCTATGCCTATTTCTCCATACAGGCCCTGATGACTATCATCCCACTCTTAATTATACAAATTCTACTTTGATTTCTAGTACAGTGAAACATGTGATACTTTTATGTCCATGACTGAATATTAATTTTATCACCACTACAATGTTTTTAAGATTATATATATTGTTTACACAATGTTCAGAATTGGAGTGGCTGGTTAGTGTAATCTCTCCATGGAATTCTTTGAAGAAACTCTACTCCTCACTGTCTTCTCCAGTGGTGCATCATTTTGTACTCCTGACAGATGTGCCCAATGGCTTCAATCATTCCTCTTGCTTCTTTGTGGTTTTGTTAACAGCCTTCCTGGCAGGCATAGGGTGATGCCTAATTGTAATTTTGATTTGCATTTCCATTGGGATTTGTGATGTCGGAATTTTTCTTCATAAATCTATTGGCCATTTAAATGTCTTCTTGAAAAAAATCCTTTCTTTTCTTTTTTTTTTTTAAATATCCTTCCAAGTCCCTACATCGTTGAGAAATTAGAAAATTGGCATTTTTCTGCTATAGACTTAGAAGTGTTACTTATTCTACAGATTCATCACTACTGAAACACATGGTTTGCAAATATTCTCGCTCATTTCACACATTGTGTTCCCATTCCGTCCCTTGTTCTGTTAGATGAAAGGAATCTCTCTACCTTGGCTCAGGCTCACGTACCTATTTTCCCCCTTGTGTTGCCTGTACTGAGTATCAAGCTCAAGAAACCATTTCCAGAACACAGTTTTCTTCCCTCTCCTTCTGAGATAGTCAAGAACACACAGACTTCTGTCCTGTAAGGGATGGTAACGAAGTTTCTGCTTCCTGGACATTCCTGAAAGGGCTGGGGACTTTAGGAATGTTGAGGTGTACATAGGGTTAGAACAGGAAGATTCACATTCATGAGGCTTTTCTGTGCAGACCTTTCCTTCATTGCTAAAAGGCTCTCCACAGATAGGATTCGGCATCTCCTAGGCTCAATTACTTGCTGAAATTTCTGTTCTTATTCTAAATAAATATTCTCTTTGAAAGTTTAATTCTGCATTCACACTTGTGGAGTGCTTTTTCTTAACAAATGGCTATCCTGCATAGTGTATATTTCAGATTGTGGAAATTCTAGAGGTGCTACCAACTAAGATATAAGCCCTGTGTTAAGCCTGGATCTGCTCTTTTTTTTTTTTTTTTTTTTTTTTTTTACTACTGGAACCTTAGATCTGAGAGCAGAGCATGGTGCACAGGGGATATTTCTCAAGTTGCTGGCCAATGAACCTTGAGTTGTGGACTATTTGAGAAGGACGTTCTGCCAAGGCTGTTGTGTAGGAACAGGCAAGGTGTTCTCCAGGAGAAAATCCCTCTGGTTGGTGCTTGTGGGATGACAGAAGAGAAGACAGTCCAGAACATCTTACTATAGCTAAACACTTCAAGCATCTAAGTAGGCTGGAGGTTAAATAGACAAGCTTTACTTCCATGTAGAAAATGACCTGATGTCATCAGTAGTAAAAGAAGTGTCTCATAAAAGAACAGTGATGGGGAAAACCACAGTAATAGTCATAAAATAGGAGTCCCAGGAAGAAGAGAAAGGAAGAAAACAATGTAAATGCTAGAGACAATTCCGAACTTAAACCAGAAAGTAAGTTCTTATAATCATGAAAAACACATATAGATGAAGAATGAAAGTGAATCTATACCAAAAAAGGAAGTGGGTAAGTAAAGGATTATATGGGCGTTAAAATCAACAGCATTTTAAAACACATTTGGTGTGGAGAGGTGAGAATAATCAGGCATGATTCTTGAAATTTTGTCTTGAACAAGATATTCTTTGTCATATGGCAAAAGAGTAGTGAAATGTGGTGATGGCCATCAAGCAGTGGTTCTCAACCTGTGGGTCACGACCCCTACTGACAAACCTCAATCTTCAAAAATGTTGACATATGATTCACTGCAGTAACAAAGCTTTAGTTATGAAGTAGCAACAAAATAATCTTATGTTTAGGGGTCACCACAGCATGAGGAATTGGATCAAAGGGTTGCAGATTAGGAAGGTTGAGGACCAGTGCCATAAAGCAACAATACGGCCATGTTCTTCCTTCACAACACGCATCTGTGCTTTAGAGAAAAATTTTCACCAAATCTTTGAGCTATATGTTAAAAACAAACTGGCATTAACGTCACCTTGATAGCTTTCCTAAACATAAATTCAGGATGACATATTCCATCAAATTTCTGAAACCTGATGATGTAATATAGAACTAAAATAAAGAATAGTCTTGTGATGGTTTCATTTCTAAAAGTCTTTGGATGGTCTTTTTGTGTGCGTGTATGTGGGGTTTCTTTTACATAGTTTAATACTTTTAGAAGTTTATGAGAATAGTATAAATAGATTCTAGATACTTTTAGCCTAGGTTCTTGTAAATCTTTACATCCTCTCTATTCTATCTTATGCTGCTTTCCTGTTTCTCTTTTCCTCTCTATATAAGTGAAAGTGTGTGTGTGTGTGTGTGTGTGTGTGTGTGTGTGTGTGTAAAATCAAGAATGAACAATGTACCATGTATATACACTAGGCACATATATGTATTATATATGCTAACTACATGTACATTTTCCTCATCTTTAACACTGCACACATATAAATTGCCGGCATTACAGGGAAGATTGTTCTTATCTGGGAGCAATATTGTTCCTAGAAACATATAAAATTTTGGGCACATGCTTGATCACCATCATTTGATAAAAATTGCTACTGGCATCAAACGAACAAAGTTCATAGAGGACACACTCCATCCCATCACACACAGCAGATCTTTACAACAAATAAAGGTCAATGCTCAGTTCAAAACCACTTACATTAAGTTGATGGACTTCCCTGCCCAAGGGAGCTGCCACACAGACTGACTCTCCCAAGCATGCTGCCGGGGTGACCTGAGAGTAAACCGACAATGCTCACCATTCTTGATTTAATACTGATTGTTGTTTCATTCTGTTTGCTTTAGTTTCCCCTCAGTGTGATAGGGTTTGGAGTTTCCAGTCTCACAAACGACGTGACTTTACATCATGAAATAAGGTGTTTGCTGGTGATACCTTGAAAACGCAACAATACATATTTTATGTACTATTCACAAGTATTTTTAATTTTTCTCAAAACTGTTGAAGAGAAAAAATGCACATATGATGCCCCCATTCCCTCTAAATACTACATTGTAAATGTTTTAGTTCCATGTATTTATTTTGGTGAAGGTAGGGGGTCGTAGGCATGGCACGGGACACTTGTGGATGTCAGTCCTCTCCTTTCAAGCTTTGTATGAGGAATCATCTTGACAGCCCTAGAATATTTCAAAGGAAGCATTCTTTTTAATGGTCACTATAAAATTGTTAAAGCCAGAAATTTATTTTTAATATAACACTTTAATTGGCAAATCTTATGAAGATTCCTGGGATAAATTCTAAAAAATTTAAAGATCTCTCTTACCAGCTCCCCTAATAATGATTTCAGAATGAGAGTGGCCACTTAAGAGAAGAACTCATTCTATGTCATCTGAATGAACCTCATCTGGAATTCATGAGCCTTACCTCAAGAAGGTCCTTATGGCTTCCAGGAAGGAATTCTGTATTTTGCTCATCTATTTAAGCCAGTCTCCTTTAATTCACACTTTTGTATTATAGTTATGCCTTCACAACTTTCTTGCCTCTCCTCACTCTGAGATGATGGTCTATCCCACCCCCACCCCCGCCCCGCCCGTTCCCCAGGGCCATTCGCAAAGAGAAAATAGAAGCCATTAACTGGCACACCTATTTCCTATTCTATTGTTTTCTTAGAAATGAGTTAGTTTTCCTTCCCTTCCCTTCCCTTTTTTCTTTTTCTTTTTTCTTTCTTTCTTTTTTATTTATTTATTTATTTATTTATTTATCTATTTATTTATTTATTTTTGGCACTGGTTTCAACCCTGTCCTCAACAGCCTCCTAAAGAGTGAGACTTCTGTTATGCTGCCCATGGCTAAAATGAAATGAAGGGAGTACATTTCTATGAATCACATGGCCTGCTGCCATACAGAGAGATAGCACTGGGAACTCCTGCTTGCCTAGATAACTGGCAAGAACAAGTCTCGCAGGGCATACAGCCAAGTGGTAGATGGGGGCGCATCATCCACTGAGTGAATTCTAATCTCATACAGTTCTCCGAAGACATGGTTTGACTGACACAGCACAGGTCCGGGAGATTGGACAAAGTTCTTGGAAACGAAATGTTCAAACAGCTGTGCTAAGTATTGGCTATCAAGGCTTCTGAAACTACTTCAAGTTTGTCAGAGAATGCCCTTGCCACATGTGTATAAAATCTGGGCTTTATATATAAGATAGAGTTCAGTAGTTTAGGCAAATAACCCATACATAAGAGCTGAGAAGGTGTGATATAACATTCTTATGGAAAGCCCACGTTCTTACAGAGAGACACGTGTCGCTCGTATGACAAAGTATGTGTTTGGAACTATTGGAGAGGTATGAGCTTTCTTCTTTCTCATTGTTGGTCTTCCTTTCATCAGTAGATCATCTGCTTTATTTTACAAACCTGAATTTGTGTTCCCACCCTCCATTTTCAACTACTGTTCGTTGCCCCAACACACACACACACACACGCACACACACACACACACACACACACACACACACACACACTCAGAAAGACAGTGAGAGAGAGAGAGAGAGAGAGAGAGAGAGAGAGAGAGAGAGAGGTGTGTGTCTATATTCACCAGCCTTTCCTCATCCTATGAACACAACCTGAGGTGAGCCTCCCCCATCTCCACCAAAGCTATTTTCATCAGGATCTTCAGTCAACTGTGTGGTCAAATCCAAGGCTAGTTTCCCAAGGCTCACTGCACCTAACCTTCCAGCAGTATCTGTTATGGTTTTCCTCTCCCTCTTTGAAACAAATCCTCCTCATGGTTTTTAGTCTATGTTTTTCTCACCCTCTGTGATTTGTTCAGGTTAAAGGTTTGAACATGATGTATAGTTGATGTCTGTCAGCCGCACAGCAGCATGTAAGCAAGCAAGCTGTGGAGGCAGACTGCCTGGCTTTGAGTCCTGTCTACACCACTTCCCAACCGCTTAGAAATAGACAAGCTGCTCACTTTCCTCCTCTATGAAATGAGGACATTATTGAGCCTACTTAGTAATACTGTGAGAATTTATATTAGTCAGATTTAACTAAAAACCATAAACTAAGCTGACATGGCGGTGCACACCTATAATCCCAGCACTCAGGGAGGTGGAGGCAGGTGGATCTCTGTGAGTTTGTGGCCAGCCTGGTCTACAAAGTGAGTCCAGGACAGCCAAGGCTACACAAACAAACCCGGTTTCCTGTCTCAAAAAAACCCTAAAACAACCAACCCCCCCCCCAAAAACAAACACAAACAAGCAAAAAACCAAAAACCCACAAAGACTTCGAATTTACAACATAAGCAACTTAATGTACTCAGCTAGAGTAAGTGAGCCTGCTTCAACATCATGAGGACCTGAGTTTGAATCCCCAGCACCCAAGTAAAGAGCGGGTTGTAGCTGTGTGCCCATTGTAACCCTAACACTGTGTATGTGTGTTTTGTGTGGCAAGTGTGGGGGGTAGGAACTGGAGAATTGCCATGGCTTTTTGGCTGCCAGCCTAGCTCCAGGTTCGGTGAGAGGCCCTTTCTCAGTGAAGTAAGTAGAGAATTATAGACTAGGACACCAATGTCTTCCTCCAGCCTCCTCAGAGCATCATGAATATGCAACAGCAGCATCCACACATGCACACACACTACACACATACCACATACAATCAGGCATACAGACAGACAAACACACTCACACATAGGCAAAAAGGCTAAAGAGCCACCAAGGGATTCTGAGAAACCCTGGATTTTAGTAACAAATATTATCTACTATTTGTAAAGATAAAATAGTAATTTTAAAAACTGCTACCACAGCACACGAGATGATATAGGGTTGGCCCCAGGTAGATCAGCTTAGCAGAACAGAGTCCAGAAACAAGCCATCATAGCTATGATCAACTGGAATTTGAAAAGTAGCAAGAAAATTTAATGTAGCAACTTTCTGGAAACTTGAGATAGATGTATTTTTGGAAATAAAAAATAAAATAAGAAGTTCAATAAATTAAACTTCAGGAAAATTAAAAGTTAAAGTTTTTGTCCTCAGTGTGCTCTTTCAGAAGAAAAGGCAAGGCACAGACTGAGAGACAGTATTTATTCGGCATACATGTGTCAGGTACTACTTACCATCCAGGTTATAAAAAGAGCTCTTAGAATTCAGAAGTATACAAGTAAATAGTATACACAAAAAAAAAAAAGAAAGAAAGAAAAGAAAAAAAGAAATCAAATGCAATCATATAGATGAAATTATGAAATTATTACTCTTAGTGTAAGAAGTCAGTCGAAGAAATTTCTGTCTATTTTACCACATTTAAAACAAGGTTCCTAAAGATACATAAGCAAAAATGTCAGAGTGGACTCAGAGTCTTAGGTCTGTGGCAGCTGGGAGTCTGATTAGGACAGACAAAGAAAACTTCACAGGTTGACTTAAGGGAAAAAAACACCACCACCACCAATAGCAACAACAACAAAACTGTATGTAGGACTGTTGAGATGGCTCAGCAGGTAAAGGTGCTGCCTTGCCAAGCCTGCTGGCCCAAGTTCAATACTTAGGACCCACAAAGTGGGAGGAGAAACCTAAGTCCACAAACTTTCTCCTAACCTCCACACACCTGACATGTGTTCAGGAGATGGAGAGAGAGGGTATGTGTATGTGCGTGCGTGCGCACGTGAAATATGCTTTTTAAGAATGCTAAAAGCATTCTATGTCTTGATTGCAATCGTAATTACACAAACACATACATCTGTCAAGGCTCCACAAACCTGATCCTTGCTGGATGAGGATTTTGTTTCTGAAGTTGATTTATGGACTTGATTGATTTATTAAGTGGTGCATTTCCTAAGGGAAGTGAATTCCAACAATGAAGATGAACTTAGCGTATCAGTGATGGATTTGTTTTTCCTTAAGATGGTTGCTCTCTTACTCTCCCCATCACACACACAGGGAGAATGTATGTTCCTAGCTGCTTAGTGTATGATCAGAGGCCCCCCTCCTTTTTCTGAAATCTCCCCTCTCCTCTCTCAGCATCCTCTCCAAACCTTCCCTGAACGTGGTGAGTGGTCTCAGCTGACATGCTTTTGCCTGGATGATCATTGTGGCGCACTCTGTAGTCTGTTAATTTCTGCCCATCCCTTCAGTATGCAGGTTTACACAGTCCTCAGGACTCTTGACTGGTGACTTTTCTGGTTCACAATGAGGGGCAGCCCTGTTCAGAACTCTCACTGGCTGCTCTGATCTCTCCAGTAATATGCCTCATTAGGCAGGGCCAGGGAGCTCCTTATTGCCCCTCAGACATACTGAGGTCTCTCCATTGTTGAGATTGTGCTCCTCCACAAGGGTCTGTCCCCTCATCACTCTGTCAGGCTCTCCTCAAGTGCCACCTTTATGGGAACCTTTTTTTCCTCACTGTTTCATATGAAAGGCAACTTCAAAAGTCATGCTACTTTCTCTTTCCTATATATTTATTCTCAGCCCTTAGAACATGCACATATGTAAAATATCTAATTATGTTTTTATTTTTTCTCACATAGAGTGTGTTGGTGATTTGTTTCTTGTTATGTCTTCAAGCTCCTAAAATAATGTAGCCAGTAAATATTTATCATTTTATTACTTAATCATAACATGCTATTTATAATTTGTCATTATATAAAATATATAAGTACCATATGTACATATAAATAGTATATAAATTACACTATTATATTTAGTAGAAGGATATAGTTAACCTGTATGATCAAAAATAAATGAATGGAATAAAAAAATGCAATAGATTCACTCAGTGGAATACTATGTTTTTTAAGACAATATTGTCATTTGCAACAACACAGATGAAGCCAGGAACGTTCTATTAATCAACATAAGCCAGACACAGAAAGATTTACACCTTATGATGTCACTGACATGGTGCATGATTTAAGTCTGAGATGTTCCCCACTGGCTCATGTCTCGGAGGAGGTAAGGCCAGCAGGAGGAAGTAAGAGCCTGGAGGCATACCTTTGAATCATCTTCCTGGCTGCTGGTCCCTGTCTGACCCCATCTTTCCGCTTCCTGTGGGCTTTGCCCCACCTCAGGCTCCCCGCCCTGCTGCTGGTCTCACTAGACACATCAGGGGCAAGCGGGCCTGGACATCTTAGTTCTTTTAAAATGATTATTTCTGGGGTATCTGTCTCAGCTTAAAGAAATCTGATTAATGCTTGTGTGGCCTCTCAAAACATTGAACTTATAGAAATAGAGAGTAAAATGTTGTTTATTAGAGGCTGGGGTGGGTGAGAGGTTGGGAAAATGCTGAACAAAGAACTCGATTTCAGGTAGAGAGGAAAAGACACTCAGGGCCAACAAAACCATGATGACCATTTGTTCGCATTTGAAATCTACGCAGCAAGAGAATTAAGGGTTCTCATACAAAAATGGCATTTGGGTAATTGATAAGTTAATTAGCTTGATTTAAGTGCCTGTGTCAAAACACACCATGTATTCCATACATATGCCTGGTTTTTACTTGTGAATTAAAATTGTATATATAAACAAACCTGAGTATTTATTGAATGGGTGAATGCATGATTACAAAGCCTTACTATAAACACATTAAAAGTCTCCCTCCTCCTCTCTCTCTCTCTCTCTCTCTCTCTCTCTCTCTCTCTCTCTCTCTCTCTCACACACACACACACACACACACACGCGCATTTTACATTTTCTTCCTTTTTGGTATGGGAATTTGAATGACTCTTTATTATAACAAAACAATTCTTGTGTCTCTGTTGTTTTTCTTTTGACTCCCTGAAGATCAGCAAGTGCATGGTGTCAGGGACAGCACCTTTCTTCCATCATCAATAATACATGCAAGTCAACTGCCATGCTCTCTCCCACAAAGTGAGCTCAGTTCTGTTCCACACACAACTCCAGGAAGCCACCACTAATTGAGTGGACTTAGCAGGGAACCTGAAACCTGTTTGTTATCCTGGATGGAAATGTAAACTTTCTTTGGTTATTATTTGAGGCTTCATTGCTAAAACTGACTGACAGACATGAGCCCATGGGGTAGGACAGACATTCCACGGCCCTTAAAGCTTGTTCAGCTTTGTTAGGAAGAGGCAAAGAAGGCACATTGTGTCAACTAATGGCAGCTGCACATTTTATTAAATCCCCAGGGGGGAGGGTTAAAATGAAATACTCAGTTCCCCTTCATCTGTGTTTTATAAACCCCCAACTTAATTAGGCCATATTCCTTCTGAGAACCCTGAAGTCTAATCAATTACAGATCTCAGAGGCACAAAGCACACTACAAATTGTTTGCTTCCTTGCTAATAACAAGAGAGCATTATTTTTGAGCCAGGCTGTGCACTTCTTCTAAAATGAGACAATCTCTTGCTGAATTGATAACTAGAGTCCTTGGTCCTAATGAGGTCTTTGGGCATATGCGAGCTGTTTATTATTGCCACTTGGGCAGGGAAAGTATAACTACAGTGGAAAAGAAATCTTAGAAAATCACTAGTGTGCATTCTGCCCTGTGTGTGGACTCAAGAATTTCCTGGTGATAAGCTATTGATGATGATGAGGGAACTCACCAACCCAAATTCTCTTTCTGATTTTGGATTCCACTGCTAAACTTGGGGAAGGTTTCTAGCTTAACTTCTCTGCCAAGAACTGTCCTTCAAAAACTTGAATCTTGACCTCAAGCTGAGAAGGTTGGGCTTCTTGGAAAGGACTTTTTCTTATTCAGATTTAACATATTTGCAGTCTGGGACTTTAAGGAAATTGACATATTTGCTCTGTGCAATACTTGAGCTAATCCCTTCGCGTGAAATCTGTGGTATCTTAGTATTAAGAAATTTGGAATTGGGAGCATTTCGGGGGCAATGTGGAAGAAACCTAGTGCAGTGAAATCTTCCTGGAACCTATGAGAGTGACCCTGGAGAGAGCTCCTAGAAATGTAGAATGTGGAGCCTGAACCCGGATCTTCTGTAATCAGGCAAGGCATCCAGGGGTAGGACTGGGACAGCAACCCAGCCACAAAACCTTTGACCTTCACTCTATCCTGCCTAAAAGATGTGCTGGAGCAATGGTGTGAGTGGCCCACACCGTGAAAGGAAACTGGATGGCCCAAAGATCAAACACAACTGGCGAAAGTCAATGAGATGAGAGCCTGCTATACTCACAGTTCAGTACCTAGCCCAATTAATCATTAGTGAGACTTCCTCCAGCATCTGTTGGGAGCAGATGCAGAAAGCCACAGGCAAACATTAAGGGTAGCTCAGGGAACCCAGTGACAGAATAAAGAGAGGAAGGACTATAGGAGCCAGAGGGGTCAAGGACACCAGGAGAATAAGGCCCACAGAATCAACTAATCAGAGCTCACAGGAGCTCACAGAGCCTAAAGCAGCAAACATGGACCTTGTATGGGTCTGCTCTAGGTCCTCTGCGTATATGTTATGATTGTTCAACTTAAAGTTTTTGTGGGACTCATAACAGTGGGGGTGGGGGCGTCTCTGACTCTTTTGCCTGCACTTGGAACCCTTTTCCTCCTACCAGGTTGCCTTATCCAGCCCTCATATGAGGGTTTGTGCTTAATCTTTTTGCATCTTCTTATGCTGAGTTCCATTGATATCCCTGGGAAGCCTAACTCTTCTGAAGGAAAATGGAGGAGCCGTGGTTCTGGGGGAAAGGCGAGGTGTGGGGAGAAAATTGGAGGAATGGAGGGAGGGGAAGCTATGCTTGGAATGTATTGTACAAGAGAAGAATAATTTTTTAAAAAAGAAGAAGAAAGCTGCCTCCTAGTACAGCTGTAATTAAATTCCATATCACCTCAAGTTTACTCTGGCATAAGGGAGAAAGTTAATGGGATACCCATTAACATTTTAATTAGTCTTTTGGTGGTTGCTGACCCCTGATGGAATCATTTGTGAGACGGAACACGGGTGTATCTGTTCATTGTTCACCGTGATTGCCCTACTCTTTTTAAAGGATTTTCAACGGCTTCACAGTTACAGTTTTTGATTTGTTTAATCTTCTACTGAAGCCTTGAAGAATTGATGGAGTGTGTCAGCACCCAGCAGGAAACAATGCTCAATTGACAAATGTTGTCTCAGAACCCTCGAGTGTCTGTCACTTGTTTGGATTGGTAAACTTTCAAAAATATTTTAAAAGTTTAAATTCCTAAGTTCGTGTTTTAATTCCACTTAAATTAATATAGACACAGTGACCCATTAAAATTTCATCATGATGAATTGTGTTATGTAATTCTATCCTAGTTCTGAGTGGACAAAAAAGTTTTGAGGTATATAATTTGTAAGTAGGAGGAAACAGTATAACAGATTTAGCCTTGAAGATGGTTGAAAGGGCAGCAAAATGTCTCAGTGGTGGAGATGCTTACCACCAAGCTTGACAACTTGAAGGAATGATCCTTGAGGATGTACATGGTGCTAAGCTGTCTTGTAACCTCCACATGCCTATCATGGCGTGTGAACCCCCTTTCAAAATATAAGTTGAAAACAATGGGTTGAATATTCACTCAAACAACACCAGTGGATTAAGGGCTTTAGTGTATTTTCTTATCCTATTTATAACAGTGTGCTAGTATGCAATACAGATGTAACGTTATCTTAAATCATTGCACTTTGGCCTGGCACTTGGAACCTGAACTCTTGTGGCAGTCAGAATTCACATTGAATAATTAACCCTTTAGCTTCCAAAAATATGACTCTGGGAAATGCTTTCATGGCTTGGTGATCAGTATCCTTGTCTCTAAAATGTGGCTAGCCTTCTTCCAAAGGTAAAACTGTTTTCTATGTAGCATCCCCTTCATTCCTCAGCCTGTTTTCTCCGCCTGACCTCACTGCTTGCCCGACTCCAGATCTTTGCATGGCCATTTCCTTTTGCCATTCGGTTCTCATCTCACCACAGAGGTAGCCACCCAGCTAAAGAGATGGTGTAAGCCTTCACCAGGCACAGTGTCCTGCATCAGAACATCTTCCAGTCTTCTTAGCTGGTATTCCTGGACACAACTACCTGTTGTGTCTTTTTCATTGTGGGTATTTTTCTTGATGTATATTTTTGGAATGGAAAATTCCAGAGGCTGACCTTAGATAGGATCAAATGAATGACTAGACGGTGGACCTCACCTCCTTTAGCTGCATTCATTGACATCTCAAGAAGAATGAAAAATAAGCTTTCCAGATAGGCATCTGCATGCACAAATATATTTACACATAAATCAGTAATCATAGTAGCTAACTTCTAACAAGACAGAGAAGTGTATCTCCTGTGTTTGTATGCTGTTAGAAAGGAATATATATATATATATATATATATATATATATATATATATATATATATATATATATATATGATAATTTAGACAGACAGACAGACAGACAGACACACACACATATATATATATATATATATATATATATATATATATATATATATATATATATATATATATCACAATCTCTTTGAGTACTCTGCTAAGGATTCAGCTAGTAGTTGAAGTTAAGATGCAGAAAAGTAGAGTTCATCTGTTTTTACAACTTAGCTGATGGCACCAGCACAGGAAGGCAATTATGCATTTACCCTGCTGCTTTAAGTCAGCTCTAACTTTAATGGCTATTAAAATGCTGCATAGGTCCAGTGTTAAAGGATTCTGTGGAGGGAAGCTTAAGGCAAAGAACTTGATGATGAAGGTATTAGAGTTCAGCCATAACCATCGAATTGAGGCTTTCAGACCTGACAAAGAACGGCATGCAGGGAAGACAACTCATGTGAACAGAGCCCGGAAGTCCTGCTACTCTGTGTGTCCAGGGAGAGAAGAGATGGGGAGCAGAAGCACCAAGAGCCTTCAAGGCTAAACAAGCATATGAGAAGTTGCAGAGGCTGGCAAGGTAAACTGGAACCATAAAGCCCTGCTAATGTCTTGCCCAGATCTTAGGGCCTTCAGCTGTAGGCAACATCGGGTGTAGATGGATTAACTCTACAGTGTAGAAATGCCTTCTTCATGGCTGTGTAGAAGAGAGGGGAGATACTGAAGCCTTGAGAGCAGCACAGCAATCCAGCCCAGAACCAAGAAGAAAAGATGGATTGGGTGGGAATTAAGTTCAGGTAGCATTGCAGACCCAAAAGATGATTCTAGAAATGGCTAAGAACATTCACAGTTAGGAATACAAGGAGAGAATGGTCAACGCACTGAGCTTGCAAAACATCCAGACTGATCAATTGTGTGTGTGTGCGTGTGTGTGTGTGTAGATGCACTAGTGGAGGTCAGAGGGAAAACTTGCAGGCATTGGCTCTCTCCTTCCGCCACGTGAATCCCCGGCATTGAACTCAGGTGGTCAGGCTTGGCAGCTAGCACCTTTATCTGCTGAGCTAGCTCACTGGCCCAGGTTAGTTAATCTTCTGGTACTTTAATCTTTGAGACAATGCTGTTAAAATACATATGTATTATCCTAGTGGATGTGAAGTGAATCTGTTGTAAATATTTGCTGCATTTGCAGTTCTGCACAAAGAGTGAGGGAGGAAATATCAGCAACAGGCCCCTGGAATTTTGTGTGTCCCTAGCTCTATTTACTGAAAATCACATCCAGATACCAAGATGACTAGATTAGGCTAGCTAATCTTAAGAGGTTCATTTTTTTTCTCACTAAAAAGCTTTTAGACTTTTAGGGCCAATGTTGACAAAATAATTTGATACTCAAATAATTAATGACTTTTTAATTGTTGATTGTGACCACACACTGGGACACTCTGGCCAGTGAATTAACTATTTAGGCCTCATTATACAAAATAGGTGCTGTTGCTGTCAGATCTGTTGCACAAATCTCATAGTCACCCATGGGTAAAGATCAGACTGAAACCATACCATCTGGCTCCATAATTCCTTCATTGTTCCTTCCATCTCCTTCTCCCTCCCCCTTCTTCCCTCACTCTCTCCTGTCCTCCTTCTCCCTCCCCCTCCTTCCTTCCCTCTTTCTCTGTTTCTCTCTCTGTCTCTGTCTGTTTCTCTTCTCTGTCTCTCTGTCTCTCTCTCTGTCTCTCTCTCTCTCTCTCTCTCTCTCTCTCTCTCTCTCTCTCTCTCTCTCTCTTTCTTTCCTGGGGTTGAATCCAAAGCCTTGTACATACTGGACTAGCTCTCTACTGGTGAACTCAGCTCCAGCCTTAATACCTGCTATTAGTCTCTACCAAAAAAAATTGATCCTCTTGAAATTTACTCGGATTCTTTTTTTTTTTTATATACAGTTTCACCAGTTCTCCAGAATTCAATTGTCATACTCTGTGGCATCAAGTTTAAAACATATAACCCAGAGTGTTGGGTATGGTGTCACACTCTTGTAATCCCATCACTTTGGAAACCAGTTGGGCCCAATAGTAAGATTCTGTAGATGTGGGGTAGGGATAAAAAAATAAAAGAAGAAAATCAAATCATAAACCCATTAAAATTTATGTTTGACCAACATAGAAGCACAGTTGGACTATGCGACACATCACACGGCATCTCCATGGTGTATGGTAGCCATAGTGGGTACTACACTGAATGGCATTTTCACTGTCTGGCATGTACATGCCACTGATATACTGCTCCATCTTTCAGAAAGCTGAATTTTTCTTTGTCCTTTCCCCAAGTCCTATCTGATAACCCAAGCCTCCTCTGGTAAGACAACTTAAATATTTGGATACAGCCCTCATATTCAGTAGATCTATATTCTGCCAGCTGAAGACTTCCACTTTTATGGCTGTTTTTTACATTGCATGGTTTGGGGCTGTTTAATGGTCTTTCCTATGCTTTCAAAGATATATGTTGCAATTCCCAACTTCTCCCAATAGTAATTGTACCACAAATAAGACCATTTTATCCATCATTATATAACATTCTCTGCGTTTACAGTATATACACATATCAATGTGCACCTCTGTAAGGAATATATCCTTTTTACAAATATTCCTTTTTCTATGCTATAATGGAAGTTTCGGTTTCTTTACATTATATAAACATGTTTTTGTGTTAATTCCAGGTGTGGCAGGGATATGGGACTGATTCAGATTGTCCACAGCAGCAAACTACTTGCCTCCTGCTGGCTTTGAGAGGGGCTCTTTGCCAGCTGCAGATAGTTTAATTCTGAGAATTCTGGAGAGAGAATAAATACCAGAGCTAGAGAGAGACTGGGGGCTCAGAGAAGGAAGATGAATGCTGCTGCTCCCCTACCTGCTGCTCCTGGTTGCTGTTTATGCCCTTTGATGAGAAGAAGTTGGAGCTGTCCTAAACGGAGGATTGGACTTGCCCCTTGGAACCACAGCAGGAAGCACCTAAGGAAAACTTCGCTCCCTCTCCTCACTAACCTTTCCCTCCTGTCTGGTGTTGGAGTGATAGGAGGAATAAGGGGTGGAAAAGGGAGGAAGAAGCATAAGAAGCTAAATTAAAATAGGTAATAAAATATATAACCTTCTCTGTGTCATGCTCAAATTTCTAAATTGCTTAACCAAAATACTATCAAGGCAATACCAATAACATAGCCACATATCAACAATATGAGTAATCCCATAACCGAGAAAGAGTGAAATGATATTTATGCATGAAAGTGAACTCAACAATATTTATGTCTTTGTTTACAACGTATTGCTCACTTCTCAGATGTCTAATCTTAGTTATTCTAGTGAAAACAACATAAATCATTGCACATAGAAAACTAACTGTGAAAGTAGATGAGAGAATGGATGAAAACACAGGATCTATCAACAAAGATCAGATTCTCAGTTTTCAAGCAAATTTAAGCAGTCACTGTTATTTTTAAAAATGAAACTGAACTACTTACAGTCAAAAGTTGGTGTTCAATGGACGCCCCAAATTGAGACTCTATGGACGTGTGACAGACTTTCCCAGCAGCAAGTCACAAATCCACCCCAGTGTAAACTCTGACCACTGCAGACAAAAACTCCTGTTGAGCAAGGAAATCCCACTTTTCAACCTCAAGCAATGACTATCAACAGTTAGCATTCATTCGTGGTGAGGGGGCCACACCATTGTTCCAAGGCTGAAACCCACAAGCTTTTGTATCACAGCTACATTCCACATAGTCCCAACCTCTGGTCTTCTGAGTCCAATCTCCAAGAGCGCCTCTGTGTTCTCATTTCAGCGATTTCTGAAGTTGTAAATTCCCTGCCCAGCCTTTTCACTCCCACGAATAAAAGGCTGGCATGTCTTTGGAGGAGATGTTTTTACTTTGTTGGGACTCCCTGTCCCTGTCTGTCCTCTAGGCTGCCTTAACGCTAAGGTCATTTATACGTTTCCTTGAAGACCGATGTGTTCTTTTCTTTGCCTTCGCTCCAGTCTTCTCTGCCTGGCTGCTCTGAGACGGCACAGACTGTTCTCTTTCAGAACCCTACCTTCTGGGCCAGCGCTCCCCAACACACATCTCTCAAAAGGTGCCCGCTGTAATTAAATAGTTTTTAGCCACTGTTTCACTTCATGATAAGTTTTGAAGATTTTAAAACAAAGCTATCCCATAAACACAAAATGTTGACTTGATAAAAGCTAAGAAGCACATGTGGATCGTGAGAACTGAAGTCTCTGTTTAGTTTCTCCCATGATCTCTAACATTCTGTAAAACAGACATTGTGCTCTGTGCTGAAAATTAGCGTCCCTTCAAAATGCAGACATCAGGATATGGGATCTTTAGGAAGTCACTAGTTAGTTCACGGTGGAGACATCATGAGAATTATTAGTGTCTGCTGTGGTCTGGATGTTTGTTTCTAATATCAAATTCATCTCACGAAGTGCTAGCCTTCAAGCTGACCAGAAAGGAGCCTTCAAGAAGCGATTGGACCAGGAGAGCTTAGGCATTTATCGAATTAGTGCCCTATCAAGGAAGGTCCTAGAAAACTGGTCCAGGCAATGCATATGGACCTCGAAGTTGTTCGTTACTACACTGCCAGATGACAAGCTTCTTGACTTCTGCAAATACAGACAACAATGTTGTTCGTCACAGATTACCCAGCTTAAAGTATGGCCGGCTTACCTCATTCTCAGGTTCTACATTTCTAGATTAAACCAAATGTAGATTGAAAAACATTTGAAAGCATTATGGATTGTGTTCTGAACACAGATTCTTTGCTATCATTATCTAAATGATAGAATCAACTATTTGCATAATATTTTATCAGGTTATGTATTACAAGCTAGAGATGGCTTAAAGTGCACACACAGGAGGAGGTAGATAGATAGAAGTGAATTCTACACTATTTTACATAACTGAGATTTCTACTGGGGGGTACCCAGTGCTGGAACTGGCCCCTGTGGATTCTGAGGAATGACGTATTCTGTGATAGCAGCCCAAATGGATGGACAGTGCCCTTACAAGAAGAAATCCAAAGGAGTTCCTGGGTTAGTTAATTTTCTTGTTTCTATGACAAAATACCCAACCAAATTAGTTACTTGTCCTTAACACTAGGACAAAATATCTGGCAACTGCAACCTAGGGAAGAAACAGTTTATAGCCTGTCATAACACCGAGGTTGGGGTGACAGAAGCTTGAGGTGGATGGTCATTCCCCATGCTTAAGATCAGCTACTTGTCTCCTTCCTATTCAGTCCAGAAACCCAACCTGTGGAAGGGTCCTTTCCAGATTTAGGGTAGATTTCCTCCTCCTCCTCCTCCTCCTCCTCCTCCTCCTCCTCCTCCTCCTCATCCTCTTCCTCCTCCTCTTCCTCCTCCTCCTCATTTAATCCAACCCTGGCAATCCCTCACAGGCATGCGCAGAAGATAAACTAGTCTGGATACTCCCTAACCTGTTTGTTTCCTAAGTGTTTCTAGGTCCCATCTGGTTGACAATTAGAATAAGTCATTAGATTCACAAACGCAACTTTAGGAAAGAAGGCTTTGTTTTGGTTCTGAGTTTGAAGCACAATCCGTCAGAGTGCAGAGGTCACTGTAACAGGGCCTGAAGACAGTTGGTCACATTGCATCAACAGTCGGGAAACGCAGAGAGATGGATACGTAAGTTCCCCTTCTCTTTTTACTGTCCAGGACCTTGGCACATGGAGACCACATTTCAGTCTTTACACTTCAGTGAACCAAATCTAGAAATTCTCTTATGTGTATGCCCAAAGATTTCTCTCCTGAGTCTAGATCCTGTCACGCTAATAATCAGCATTGACTACCATGTTCTTTCCCTCTTTCTTCTGTCTTCCATGTGGACATACACAGAGAAGATGGCAATCAACAACCCAAGAGCCACTGGTCTCTTGGTCTGGATTTTTTTTTTTTTTCAGTTTTCAGAATCACAAGGAAGAATTGTAACCGGTTTAAGCCATGCCACCTTCAGTAGACCATTAGAGTAGTCCGGCAGGATGAGACATCTTTAGAAGCGTGCTTGAAGAGGGTTAGCTCCACAAACACCCCTTTAAGATAACATAAAGACTTGTCTCCTCTGTCTTTTCCCTTTTCCACCTTTCCAAGCAAGGATTCACTCTTTAACATAGGCTAGGTTGGAACTCATGGCAATGCCCTGCCTCAGTCTGCAAAGTGTTATGGTTACAGACATGAGCCACCATCAAACCTGGCCACTCGCAGTTTTTTTTTTTTTATGTCCTCTTTTTTTTTTTTTTTTTTTTTTTTTTTTTTTTGTTTGTTTGTTTGTAAAGGTACGGCTGGTTTATTTGCTTGTTTTTGCACATAGCACAAAGGGAAGATACACACCAGCTCTGCGGTGCTTCACAATGCGACAAACCCAACACTGGTGTTACAGACAGAACATGATTGGCCATGGGGCTCACTCCTTTAATCCCAGAACTCAGGAGGCCGAGACAGGAAGATCATGAGTTCAAAACCAGTCTAGGGTACAGAGTAAACCCTTCCGAAACAGCAAAACCACCACCACTTAGGAAGTCAACCCTTTGGGTAAGGGGTTGGCTGGCCTTATTCAATAGCCTAGTCTTTATGCTTTAATGACTTGACAAAAATATCCGTTCACAGTGATAAGCTGCCTGCTTCTGATAGGAGGTATATCATCAAAGTACTGCCACTGAGGGACTCTGTGGTCTAGACTTGATGTTCAGTGACAGTTGATCTCTGCATGTCTCACCAAGGATAGCTTGAGGTAATACGTGTTCTGATAGTGAGACTGACCCCTGCTTGGAGCATAACTTGCTGAACTTAGAGTTTTCATCTCTTACTTAGTATCAGGCAGTTTCCAATTTGGTGTATACTGAGGAAAGATCATACAGGAGTGAGTGACATTCTGTTGCAGGTAGTGTCACAGCAGGGCTCAGGCAAGTGAGCTGAAGACAGGAGGACTCCAGCGAAGGAGACGGGGAAAGGGCTGCACCTCCCAAGATGCTGAGGATAGAGACAGGTCAGTCATGGAGTAACGACTCCCTGGATTCTGTACTTACAGCTTTTACAGGAATACCTATATCCGTGGAGTGTCTCTGTAAGAAAAAGCAAGGGCCTGCTTGACAGAGGGATAAATGCATACCACTGTGGGAAGATCGTCACTTCTCTTTGGTTCAATGAACAGCATTTTAGTCACGATCCATGGACAGTGCTTGTTAGGGTCTTAGGCTTAGAGAAAACAGAAGTTTCTATGCATATGTGGATCACGTGGAGACGGATATAATCCATGTTCCAAAGGGTTAGAAGACAAAGCCAAGGTCGTGGCCAGGATGTCTTCGCCACCTCAGTCTGGCACATTTCACTCAGTGAACAAGTAAAGCTTGATCTTCTTCAGGGAGAGAAGCCGATTCACAATGGAACGTTTGTGGAATCGCCTTAGTTCTTTCCAAAATATAGAACAAAAGCCTTGAGTTCAGAAAGGTAGTCTACAGTAACTGGCTGGCGTTGGTGGGTGAATGTCTTCCTGGTAATCTCAGTTATTTTGGCTAAGCACACGGTGGCTGATCGATGGTTTAAACCTTCCTCATTTCACAAACATTTTCACTGAGCAATTACTCTTTCTTTACATGACCTTTAAATGTACTTTAAGACACACTGGACACTGAGATCATTAAAGTTTATCTCCTCCTCTCAAAATTTGAAAGGTTGTTACCCAGTTAGAAGAGGAGCCTTTTGAGAGTGACAGGGAGAAAGGGGCTCCCCTCATCAGTCCTGGCTCTGCTAGAAGACCCATCGAGGCACAGCAGGTGTGTTGACATGGGCAGGAATGACTCCTGGAGTTCTGACATGTGTCACATCACTGACCCATAGCCTTAGGCGCACACCGTCTCTTCTTGGTGCAGCTTACTTTTTAAGGACATCTTCCTGGGAGTCAGTGTAACCAGCACATCCTTGTAACTTCAGGGCACAGGAAGTATGTGCCCACAACAGATCAGTGACTTCTAAAGGCAAGTCCATCTTAGGCATGATAACCAAACTCCTGGGACACAGTTATGTTGCTGTTACCAAGCCAGAAAGAAACCCTGTTGGGTTCCCCTCAGGGTCGGGTCCTACTTCTGCGCCTTTGTCCGCAGCTTGGTGAGCTCCTCTTCCAGACTTCTGATGTGCTCCTTCAGGATGGCCTCATCTTGCTGGGCTTTCTGACTGGCCTGGCTGCGTGCTTCCTCGATTTTCCGTTCATACCATTTTTCCATCTGTGTGGAAACGGCCCTCAAAAAAATACTGGGTTAGCTCCAGGGCTTGCGAGGCATCTCGAGCATCGCTGCCTGCTGCTGACGGCTGCTGCCCACAGGGGCTGCTGGCTGTGGGCTGTTGGCCTCGATGCTTGGCCTGCCCACTTCTCCCAGACTTTTTGGTTTGAGTGCCTCTGTTGACGAAGGACCCAGGCTGCTGCTCACACCTGGGAGCCCCATTCAAGGGGCAGGAGGCTGCCTGGGCCTTGGCCTTCCTGATCCGGGAGCCTGTACATTCGGACGGAAGCAGCTCCTGCTGTTGTCTGTCGGCAGCAGTGGCACCGGGTCCCTTGTCCTTGGGTCTCACGACCTGAGAGGAGCTGTCGGAAGCTGCTGCTGGCCCTGTAGCTATCACCGGTGGATCTGAAGAGGAGTCACAAGGAGATGATGCATTCTTAGCTCTAAAGGCCCGAGACTCTCCAGAAAGCCTCAGCTCCAGGTTCTGGATCTTCAGCATACACCAGGCTTTTAATTCCTCCACCAAAGACATCTGACGTCTCTCTCCCTCCTGCCTCTCCGCAGCTGTATGCTGCTGCAGGCGGTGCAGGCATTCCGTTCTCTCTGCTGACAGTCGCTCCACCATCAGTTTATCCAAAACACACATTTGGTGCTGGGCCTTACTCTCCATCTGTCCGAGCTTGGCGTTCACTTTATCCTGCACCGATCCCAGCTCAGCTTTGATCTCCTCCACAGTAGCCTCCAGCTGATTCTCCAGCTTGTTGATTAGGGGTTCACAGCGGCAGCCCTTTATTGGTGCCTGCATCACTTTTCCATCCTCGCCCCTGTACAGTGTGTATAGCTGGTACGCCCTGAACCCATGGGGCGGAGGTGGGGACCAACATCGATGTCTGCTCTTCTTTTTGGGGTGGTGATGACTGTGCAGATTCCTTTGGTGTCCAGGCTGTTGGTCTGCTGCTGGGGTGGGGTCAGAGAGTGCTGACACCTCTGGCCTTGACTTCCTCCTCTTGTCATCCCTTCTGGGCTCCTGGGAAGCCGGTGGGCAGTCTCTTCCAGCTTCCTCTTTTTGAGGAACAGCTTTTTCACTGCTGGGGGTGTCTCCTGCAGAGACACTTCCCTTGCTCTGTGCCACCTCATCTCTGGGCACAGACTGGGCCCTCCTCTCTTCCTTGAGTCTCTCTCTCCTTTTCCTCAGGCTTCGCCCACGGCTAAAGCGCAAGATCTGGGGAGCCTTGGTCAGGAGTAGAGCGACTTCGGGATTGTTGTGGTAGCGGGCGCTCTCCAGTGGGGTCTGGCCTGCGTTGTTCACAATGGTCGTGTCAGCGCCAGCTTCCAGCAGGATTCGAACTACCTTCTTGTGATTTAGGGCAGCGGCCACATGGAGGGCCGTGTCTCCAGCCTGGTTCTTCTCATGAACAGAACAGAATGCGCCGAGCAGGACTCTAATGATGGACAGGTGGTTATACCGTGCAGCCACGTGCAAACACGTGTCTCCCGCATTATTTTTGAGGTCAGCCCGGGAGCCGCCCAGCAGGAGGACGCGTGTGCTCTGGGAGTGACTGTTCTGGCAGGCCAGGTGCAGAGCCGTGTTCCCTGCCTTGTTCCTGGCAAGCACATTGGCTCCCGCTTTAACGAGCAGCTTGGCTGACTGGCTGAACCCGTGCCAGGCGGCTTCATGCAGGGCTGTATTCCCATCCTTGTCCTGTCTGTCCAGGGCACATCCCTCCCGGATAAGTGCTGTGATGATCTCGGTGTTCCCCACCACCGTGGCCCGGTGTAAGGCTGTCTGGTCCCCATCATCCTGCACATCGAGGTCACAGCCAGCCTTCAGCAAGATCTGGACCACAGAGAGATGACCCTTATTGGCAGCAAGGTGCAAGGGGGTCCGGCCATGCTTGGTAACCGCTACCTTGGCGCCCTTGTTGATGAGCTGAACCACATTCTCTGCTTGGCCTTTGTACGCAGCTATGAGCAGGCGTTCCGAAAGCGCAGCGACCGCATCTTGCTGGCTCATGAATTAGGAGAGAAAGGGGTCTCAGGGAAGCAGAAGATCAGTTCCCTCCACTCCACGTGCAGCCTCTGGCCGGGGCTGAGGACCATGAGGGATGGATGCTTTGTCACTTCTCCATCTTCAGGTCCTTTTTCTCCCGCGCCGGCCGGGCGCTCCGCACGGAGCTCGCTGGCCGCTGCGCTCCCTGCCCGCAGCCGCTCGCCTCGCACTCCCTTTTTATGTCCTCTTATGTATAGAACTCTATAGAATGTCTCCCCATTTGATTACAACACTAGTAAGTGGGCTTATCAGACTTTGCTGGTGTGCTGGATAGTTTTATGTCAACTTGGCACAATGTAGAGTCATCAGAGGAGATTTCTCAATTGAGAAATTACTTCCATAAGATTGGGCTATAGTGAGCTTGAAGGGCATTTTCTTAATTGATGATTGTTGGAGGAAGGCCAAGCCCTTGGTGGGTGGTGCCATCCCTGGACTGGTGGCCATGGGTTTTATAAGGCAAGCAGGCTGAGAAGCCATGGAGAGCAAGCTGGTAAGCAGCGTGTCTCCATGACCTTTACATCAATTCCTCCTCTACCTTCTTGCCCTGCTTGAGTTCCTGCCCTGACTTCCTGGGATAATGAACACCAATGTGGAAGTGTTAGCCAAATAAACCCTTTAATCCTCGATTTGCTTCTGCCGTGGTGTTTTATTATAGCAACAGTAACTCTAACTGAGACAGCTAGTGACAAGTGTGAGTGAGTCCTTACGGAGGTAGGCTAGACACTTCCAGATTGCTCAAATCTCTGAAAGGCCAGAACAGCTCAAAAGAGAGAACCCAGGCCTGGTAGTAGATTCCATAGAGATTCTCAAAGCAGCCGTCACGGTTCTGTCCTCACCATCGTAATTTGCCCTGATGGAAACATGGTGTATATGGGCAGGGGAAAGTCCACACCAAGGCAGTGAAGTTCTTCATCATGTTTTGTAGATGAGAAGGGCAGGTACCAGCCACAGGCCCCACACATCTGTGGGCTTCTGAGAAGTGTTGCTGTGCCTCCTGCCACAAATTGCAGCTTGATTCCTAGTTCTCCTCCATCTCTGGAAATTTTGCCGCAGTTTCTTTCCTATATAAAAATAATTTAATATCTAATCAATGAATCTGATAAGACTTTACTAGGCCTCCAGGAGAGCTATTGATTTCCTTCGAGAGTTGATCTGAGTAGTGCTAATGTTTAAGAGGGATTGCCAGCTATATGTGCTGGTTGTACTTGCTCAAAACGCATACATTGGAGACCCAACTCAAATATCATAAATAGGGACTGTACTTAGAGGTGAGGCCGTGAAAGAAGTAACTAAGGTAAGAAGAGGTTATACGGATGGCCACTAATGCAGTGTTGCTGGAACCCTTCCAAAAAGAGACACCAGGGTTGAAAGCAGCAGAGGAAAAGTCATGGGAAGGCACAGTGAGGAGGCAATGATCTGTAAACTTCGGTCCACCTTGACCTTGAATTTACAGCCTCCAGAGCTGAAAGGAAATCAGTTCCTGATGGTTAAGCCATCCAGAAACCTGTGGCACTTGTTGTGGCTTCCCTACCAAACCCAGACAATATATTTAAATGAAGCAAACAGGCATTTGAAGGACATTGAATGCCTGTCAATTTATATGAGACTAAAGTGAAAAAAACCACACACACACAATCTATGCATATTTGCTTATTCTGATAAGTGAAAATATATCTGTCTTAAAATACAGTGTTTAATAGCAAATTGATAGGTAAAGAGAAAAACTAACATGTATTTTAAATGACTCTTAAATTCTTTGACAGTTTCCTACATGTATGTAATAAAGTTTAGTCACTTTCATTCCTCATTACCCTCATTTATAACTTACTGTCTCCTTCTAAAACCTTCTTCTCAACAAGTCCTGTTACTTGGGGTGTGTGTGTGTGTGTGTGTGTGTGTGTGTGTGTGTGTGTGTGTGTGTCTGTCATTGATTTTAATTAGGGTTGTTTGCATGAGTATGAGGTGGGGGGTTATTTATTGGAGCACAGACAACTTAGTGGTTACACCACTGATGAAAGTGACAATGCCTCCTTCAGTAGCCATTAACTGCCAATAGTCCTTTATGGAGTTAGAGAGAAATTTCAATTCAGAACATGACTGTTCTGGCAAGGATCATATTTAAGACCATCTAGGTCTGTGTGATCTGGCTGGAATGCAGACTCCCTGGGTGGTGATAGCACATGCCTTTAATCCCAGCAGACAGAGGCAAGCAGATTTCTGATAGAACAAGTTAAATTCAGGTTAAAAAAAAAAAAAAAAAAAAAAAAGCTTAGGTCCAGGTATAGTGGTACCCATCTTTTGTTTTGTTTTGGTTTGGTTTGGTTTTGGTTTTGGTTTTTCAAGAGAGGGTCTTTCTGTGTAGCCTTGGCTGTCCTGGACTCACTTTGAAGACCAGGCTGGCCTCAAACTCACAGCTATCTACCTTTTTCTGCCTCCCGAGTGCTGGGATTAAAGGCATGCACCACTATGCCTGGCAGTGTTGTACAGCTTTAATCCCAAACAAAGAAGGTAAAGTTAGTTTGTAGAAGGAAACTGTTTGAAAGTGATGTCTAATTGAGTGGCAGAAAAAGTGACAAATCAGAGAAAGATTTGACAGAAGAGGATATACCAGCTCTCAGGAGAAGAGAGAGGAAAGGGAGCAGCATGGAGAATGAGAGAGGAGGAGATTTACAGAGAGAGGTAAAGAGAGAACAAGCCAGAGAATGAGAAGGAGCCAGAAGATTATAATAGATTGCTAGAGTTAGAGAGGCCAAGAAGAACAGTTCAGAGGCCAAGAAAAAAGAATCCAGTTTGAATCAGTCAGCTAGGAGAGGACTTTGGGCTAGAGCATCTGAGTTGTACCAGCCAGTTAGAGCTCAGAAAGAGCAAGAAAGGGTAAGTATATTCAGAATTAAGTCTCAGAGGCTGAAAACATTCTAGACCTAAGTTGGATTTTACTGATGCTAGAAGCTTCCAGGACTAGGACTAGTTTAGCAGACAGAGGCAGTAAACGTTAGAGACAACAATTGCATCAGACAAATAAAAGTTACTTTTACACGGAGGCTCATGAATCCTTTAGCATCCATAAGGAGATTTCGATGGTCTCCGTCTTATACAGGTCATGTGCAAGTAACCACACTTGTAATTAGTTAGTGAGTGTAAGCGCCATGTCGTGCTGAGAAGAAATCTTGTTGCACACCTTTCCATTCTCTGGCTTTTACATTCTTTTTACATTCTTTTCTTCTATGGTATTCCCTGAGCTTTGAAAGTAATAATATAGATAGCTCAATTATGTCCAAGCACTGTACTGTCCCTTATTCAAGGCATTTTGGCCACTTAAGCCTCTGAATTAACTGCTGCAATAAGAAGCTTTGAGGATTGAAGGCTGAGAGCAGCACCAATCTAGGATCATGTGTGTGTGTGTGTGTGTGTGTGTGTGTGTGTGTGTGTGTGTGAGAGAGAGAGAGAGAGAGAGAGAGAGAGAGAGAGCGCCTTTCAGGAATCAAAGGAAAAAACTAGGGCCAACCCTCTCACACCTTACCTCTAGTTCTATCTCCTGACTAAGGTTCAGCACTTGTGTGACAAGCAGCTTCCTTCTAGTCTAAACTGATCCTCAAGGTTGTATTTTTCTTGGCTAGTTATCTGGAGTCACTTTCCCCTGAAACAACAGCAAAAGGTGTATCAAACTCTAGCAAAGCGTCTTCTTGGGCAGGTGGTTTTCTGAAGCATTTTGTCTACTTGGATTGCCAGATAGTCTAGCATGTGGGCCAGATGATAATAACACTTATTTTCCTGCTGGAATTTACTGAACTGGTGTTACTATCAGACTTTGAAAAGTAAAAGCTTATTGCGGAAGCAAACACAGCCCCTCTCCTTCCCTTATTCTTTTCTTCCTTCCTTACAAAGGGATGAATGTGAACCTTTGTTTGAGACAATTTCTTAAATATATGTATGTGGGGGTGAGGGATTTGCAAATATAATCACATAGTCCAGCTAAATATAGCTTTTGTCAGAAGTAACTTGTAAGCAAATAGAGAATAAGAATGAGAAGCCGCCACGGGACAGAGAACAGGGACATAATGCCTGCTCTTGTCAGGCTGTTTTCAGACTGTGGCCACTCTATGTCAGTTCAAACTGGTTCAGGGAACAGAAATCACTGCTAAGGAAAAAAAAAAAAAAAAAAAAAAAAAAAAAAAAAAAAAAAAAAAGGGAGTTCTGTTCTATTTAATCTTCATTGTGTGGGCTTTAAAATGAAAACAATGTGAACTAATCAAGCTTCAAGGACGTTGGATCATCATCAAGAAACAAGAGTTGAATATATAACAAGGGATCCAATCACAGTCACCTGTAAATAAATGGAGATTCCACTGTCTTTGTGTCCAAGGAGGTTCTTTCTCACACTGCCATGCAAGGAGTATACAAGAAAACTGTACTGTGCAAGCCACCTGCTTGCGTACTTAACTTTTCTGGATAGTGGGAATTTGAGAGTCATACTGCTATTGGTAACCATATGTTTCCCTCAGAATTCCCAGATCCTGTCTAAACTCTATTCTATCACACAGCCTTTTAAGTGTAGCTCAGATAAAGCTTTCCTTAATTGTGTGTGCACAGTTAAGCATATACTACAGGTGGGTATCCACACTTCTTCATATTTTGCTATTTGTATGAATACTTGTATTTAATTTGAAGTTTAGCAGACATGGTATGAAATATATAAGGAAAACATATCATTGTGGTGGTTAAAAATTTCATAAGACTGCTAGTTAGTATTTGCTTGGTTGAAAAATAAGGTATACAGAAAAAAACAAATTCATTTTTTTTCTTTATGGTTGTTGATTTTTGTTTTTTGTTTTGTTTTTGTTTTGAGACAGGGT
Source organism: Acomys russatus (assembly GCF_903995435.1). Classification (NCBI taxonomy): domain Eukaryota; kingdom Metazoa; phylum Chordata; class Mammalia; order Rodentia; family Muridae; genus Acomys; species Acomys russatus. Next base: position 39,280,671 of record NC_067151.1, on the reverse strand, counting down.
TTCTTTGTGTAACAGCTCTGGCTGTCTTAGATCTCACTTTGTAGATCAGGCTGGTCTTGAACTCACAGAGATCTGCCTGCCTCTACCTCCCAAGTGCTAGGATTAAAGGCACACACCACCATGCTCTGATTCTACTTTATGTTTTTAAACACTATATCTATAACCTCAAAAGGTGTGTAGGAATTTCTTAAGCAAAAAATTTACCATCAAGGTAACCATGGATTTAACTGAGTTCTTATATTAGCTTTATGGAGATAGTATCGGCCCAGCAAGAAAATGACTCCACAGCTGACATTACCCCTCCTCTTACTTTGGATGCCAATCATAAGCCTCAGGTTGTTCTGCCTGGTTAAAAATCAGGTCACCCCCTCTCTGGTAGTCCCTTAACTTGCTCAAGTGGTATACTGAAGTCAGGGAAGCACTACTCTTTACTTGCTTAATATAAAGGATACAGCTGAGGATACAGTGAAGTGACAGGATTCATAAGATAGGCTATGGGAGAAGGACTGAAGACCTTCCAAGTCCTTTGCAGACACACCACTCTCCAGAGTGTGTCCAGCTGTCCTCACGTTCTGACATATGCCTTTTGCAGTTTTATGGTGATGTCATTGTGAAATACATGAAGTATTGTCAGTTTTAATTCTCTGTAGCCTTTTTGAAATACTCGCTCCTCCAGGGTATGGGGCAGACCTCTCTGGAATGGGGAGGGTATTATAGCTTATTCTAAGACAGTTTCCATATGGTCAGTTGAGGACAGAGAGGCAGGGAAGATTAGAGCATCTGTGACAAATGGTAGGGAAGGGGAAGTTTAATTTCTGTCTTCTATCTTTAGGAAAAAGTTATGAGCCAGAAGCTATGCTTGAAAATCAAAATGCATATATCATTATATCATAAAAATAAATGTTTTTGATTTGGGCAGACAAAAGTATCACAGTCCACATCTCACACTGACTATCCCAGCTGCCCTAGTCCCCATATACTCTGTGTATTCTAGTTTAACCATACCAACAGTGGTTACAGTAAACCAAAAATTCAATAATAGCTTTTGAATTCAAATGCACAGGATCTGCTTTCTATCTCATTATAGTACTCTCAATCTTTGAATTCCTTCGCTATGTATTCATTGATCTCCCACTAAAAACAGGGGCTAGGAGAGGATAAGAAGGCATCTTGTTTTGCTTTGTTTTTGGTTCTCTTTTATGCCTACATTATTGTTGAATTCTAAGAAAACAAAGACAAGGAAAACCAAAATCAATAAGTTGCAATGTTTAATAATCACTGTGAAGCAAGAACTGATGGTGTACGGTTTAGAATTTATGCCCCATGGAAGGCTAGTATTTCTTTCTTTTGCTTAAGGTAAGCTATCTTCACGTATTCTAGGCTGGCCTTGAACACTCCATCCCCCATTGCAGATATTACAGATGGGTATCACCAATCCTGGTGTCATGGAAAACTTCCATGCTAAAGATCACCATGTTACATAAGAAACCTTTTTTTCTACTTGCTTTTTACTGTAATATAAATGACTTATAGATTAGAACAAGACACCTAGAGGACACGGAGACATGGATTAGTATGTAACATTGCTTGTTGAGTAATCACGGAGATCTGAGCTTGCTCTCTAGTACTGATATTAGAGCTGGATGTGGCAACATGTGTCTGTAATTCTAGAGCTGGGAATACAGAGACAGGAGCATCCTTTGGGCTTTCTGGTCCATTTGCTTAGCTTAATCATCAGTCTCCAGGTTTAGTGTGAAGATTTGTCTCAAAATAAAGCCAACCAACCAACAAAAAACAAGATGAAGGCAATGCAGGAACAATCTTGGCATAACCCTTTGGTTGTCTATGAATTCATACACAGGTACGGCTACAACCTCACCCCTGCCAGGAACACGCATGTGGGCACACATGCACACACACGCGCGCGCACTTACACACACACACACACACACACACACACACACACACACACACAAAGACATATGCAATAGAATTGAGCATTGTGTAGTCATGTGGTCATATAATGAAGAGGAACTGGACTTATCTGATCCTCAGGGGATGGAAAGAGGCCAGGTAGGTGAGCTATTTATTGAGGTGAATGAGATTAAGGAATATGTTTCTGCAGACTTGTGTGGCGATTTCAGTCAGGTGGTTAGGTATATAAGAACCATGAGGCCCAGGAGATGTCGCTGTGGAAAATAAAAAGTAGGGCTTGTCAATAGGCTTGCAGGAACTAGTGGGCTCAACAAGAAAGCAGGATAGAGACACAGAGAGGTCACGAGGCAAGGCCTAGAGGGAGGTTGTTTTGAGGAGCTATGTTGTTTTGAGAAGTGTGGAAAATGGTATCCATTGCTGTTGATAGGCAAGAAAGACAGAGTCAGCTGGGTCCCTTGGATATTGGACACATTTTTGAAGTGGGAAAGAACTTGCAGTTTTACACTCATCTGCTTGGGTTTGAATTCTATCTTTGTCCTTAAAAACAAAACAAACAGACATCCATGTCTCTCTCAGGCTCCATTTTCAATGTAGATAGCTACCACTGTTGTAGCCTCAGTAAGCCTTTTATGAGGGTATTAAGACTTTATTCACACAGTTCACACAGCATATTTAGATACATTGTCTGCTATATTTTGTTCAACAAACATAATCTCACGGCTGCAGTGTGGCATGAACACTATCAAGTGTCTCAAAATTATTGCGAACAAAAGTTCCTGAGTACATGAACAAAGCAGGAGCCAATAATAAGCAATGTGCATAGGATAAACAGTATTGAAGGAGAAGGAAAAAGGAGGGATGAGGAAGAGGAGGAGAAAAAGAAGAGGAGAATGAGGAGATGGAGGAGGAGGAGGAGAAAGCTGCTGATATTCAGAGGAGAGCAGAGCATCACTGAGGAGGTAGCAGGCATGAGACTCCCGCCATATTAAGACTCTTCTCATTAGAAACTGAGGTCTAATTTCCCTTCTATTGGCCCAAGGACCAGCATGCCCAATAGAATGCAACTGATTTACATTCTGAGGCTTTGGAAGCTAGTTTTCATTCAGGTACCTTTGAAAGTTTCCTTGTTGAATCAATTACCATGGAAGAAGGTTTATTATCCTCAAGTGGAAAGAAATATGAGAAAGTCTAAGTTAGTCATATGAAGAAGGTCAGTGATAGGGAAATAATAGGGAGAAAAAGAGAAAGAAAACATGACAGAGAGGACAAAGAAGAAGAAAGATATATTAGCCCCAACCCTCTCTCACTTTTTGGTCCATGCACTAGACCTTTAGGTGTCTCTAGTCACAGGTTGTAAGGCCTATTGAACAAGAATGTCCCATGATCTTCAGAATTTGTGCATAAGAAATAATAATACAATGTTGATTTAAGTAACTTACAAAGCCCAAAACAACAAGAAGAAAGAACAGGAAGTTCTTTGTGCTTGAGTGGCCAGGTCAGTAATGAGCAAATAAAATCAGTCATGTATTCTGTGATAGCTATCTTTGTACAGGCTGTAAGGAAACCTGTATAAGCTGTCTGGGATCTGTGAGGTAATTAGGTCATATAGAATGAAGGAAATAAAAAGAGGGAACTAAAAGAGGAGAGAAAGGATGAGGCAGAATGCATGAGTTCTCATTGTCAGATGTGAGGAAGATAGGAATGAGGCGGTTCTGAAGCCAGGTGAAGAGGTTCTGTAGGCTTTGAGTTTTCCAGGGAGGCAGTGGTATGTGGCCCTAGGCTGAATGAAGTATAATAGTTAGCAGGCAGGGGGACATGGAGGACCAGTATTCTCAAGAAAACAGGGGAGATCAACTTCTGGTTCTGAGCAGGGTAGCCGTCCACAAGGGCAGAATGGGAGGAAAGAAAGGCTAGATCCTCTCAGGTACGAAGATGAAGAGCTGGAAGGAGCTGAGAAGTTTTCCTTAGAGTGTTTCTGAGGCTGGGAGATAATGTCTCAGCAGCTGACAACCAGGGGAAGATGAGGAGGGCTGGTAAAGGACAGAAGGTTTGGCATCCTGGCGATGTGAGAGCTCTATCCACAGACACACTCATCTATCAATAGGATAATGATAATGGAGCCATTAATCCCAACTATGGATCTTTGGGGCTGCTACAGTCACATAAAGTTTACTTCAAAATAGCTTGCCTTCAACTTCTCTCTCTCTCTCTCTCTCTCTCTCTCTCTCTCTCTCTCTCTCTCTCTCTCTCTCTCTCTCACACACACACACACACACACACACACTATATATATATATATATATGCACATATGTAATATCTATGTCAAAATGCCAATTGAATTTTAGTTAATGAGAATATCCATGTTCTGTAAAATTCTGTGTAGCAAAGAGTTTACTGTGTTCGGCTGACATTTTCAAAGGAGGATCAAGAGAATTATGTCTGAATGGGGAAAGTTCATAATATGGTGAGGCTGTTTCTTCTGGCCAAAAGGAGAAAAGATATTGAATTCATAAATTAACAACAATCATGCTTTTGTACTATGTCGCTAGATCCTGTTAGATATGTATCTTTGGAACTTATTCACAAACTCATTATTCACCACTGGAAAATTCATTAGCCATGCAACCTAGACTTATAAAAGGAAGATACTTTTTGTTTCTATTTCTACACTCAAAAGGATGAACCCCCACCATTGGGCCTTACATCACATGGAAACATTCCAAGTCCATGATACAAATGGACTCAAAGAGGGAGCTGAGTGCAGTTAGAAGTGAGGCGTAGGAACAAGAGTGAGAAATAATTCTCTGTTTATTGTCTTAGTTAGTGTTTCTATTGCACTGATGAGATACCATGATCAAAAAGCAAGTTGGGGAGAAAAGGCTTACGTCTTTATATCACTATTTATTTGGCTTGCACTTTTATATTGCTGTTCATTACTGAAGGAAGTCAGGACATGAATTCAAGCAGGGCAGGAATCTGCAGGTAGGAACTAATGCAGAGGCTGTGGGGAGTGCTGCTTACTGGCTTGCTTCCAATGGCTTGCTCAAACTGCTTTCTTATAGAACCCAGGATCACCAGCCCAGAGATGGCGCCACCCACAATGGGTTGGGTGCCCCCATCAGTTACTAATTAAGAGAATGCTTTACAGGAGGGGTGGGGCCAGCTAATCTGCTCTCTTGACCTTGGGGTCAGCTGGATCTTATGAAGCTATTTTCTCAATACAGGTTTCCTCCTTTCAGCTAGCTCTAGCTTGTGTCTAGTTGACATAAGACCAGCCAGCATACATATTCACCCCAAATAAGCTTTTCAGTTGCCTTTACTAAATACATCAAATATAATCCTATTGTCGCCTTATTCATTTCTTTTGCAGAGTCCGTAAATTTTTTTTTTTAATAACACTCCAATTTCACAAGATCCAGTCATCCTCAAGCTTGGAATTGTATGAAAGATGAAGTACAAAGCGTAGTATGTATTTTGGAGCTTCCTTTCTGAGGCTGGCTGTTCTCAGTAGCATTGAGTCAAGAGTAAGTGTGGGCCCTGGCATAGAAGAACTGACAGCAGAGGTAAGGAATAGGTAGAGTTTGGCATTTGAGAGACAGAGACATTACCTGAATCGACATTCTGCTCTCGAGTCTCTTGTTACTGACCGGGTGTGAGATCATGTGAAGAATTCTCCATGAGCACAGAGTGTTCAGCTACTCAGAGAAGAAGAAGAGATGAGGGAAAGTGGGTCAATAGTTCCTTTGTCACTGTAGTTGACTATACAGTGAGACCCAGAACTCCAGGATGAACACAAAGTGAGACTGCAGACCAAGCAAGGCACATGGTGGAAGGGACCACATGGCCACTCCTGGCTACTTTGTCAACCCTGGGTCCTGCTTGATTGACTTGAAGGGAACACGGGTACAAAGTAGGATCCCAGAAAGCCTCTATGTTTTCATATTTTCCCGTCAGTGCAAATGACACAAAGATTATAAGAGCGAGACAATAACAAAATCCTTGCGGTCCAAGTTAATAAATCTATTTATTGTGATGGTTTATCCTTCTTTGTGGAGAAATAGTATACACTAAGGCCCATTATGCCCCAGAAGCTGGAAAGGGACCAGATATGCCACTTTCATTACTTATGAGATACTCAAGTCATGGAAGTCAAATGAACCTTCTAAGGGAACACATTAAGTGGTGGGCCTAAGACTCAGGACTATGCCATATAGGCATGGGATTTCTACCATGCTATGCAAATACTCTTGGGTTTTTTCCCCAGTCTTTTTTCAGCCACCTTGCATGCTTATTAGTCTGTTGAGTTTGTAAGAACTGCCTTTCTGCTGTTTAGATTTCCTGGGGACCAAAACAACCAGAATGTTCTTGAGATAGAAACATGCCTTTATATTCAGCTTCATGGAAGCCCACTCTATGGGGCGGACACTCAGGGTCGATACTTCTATACTTTAGAACAGTGGACAAATGGCTCAGAGCTGACTGGGGTTAAAGGGTTCATTTCTGCAAGTAGATGCTTCCTCTTTCCGCTTTTAAGGTAACAAATGTGCCTCCATTTCTTCTGTGCTTCTGATGATCCCTCCACTTTGAAATGCCTCATGCCTCAGTAGAATCTTTATCTTCACACGCCTCTCATATTAAACTTCTATTTTAAACCTCACAAGGTATCTCCTTATTCAGACCTTTTCAGGTGTGTGTGTGTGTGTGTGTGTGTGTGTGTGTGTGTGTGTGTGTGTGTGTGTGTGTGCACATGTGTGTATGAGAGAGAGAGACAGACAGACAGACAGAGACAGAGACAGAGAGACAGAGACAGAGACAAAGAGACAGAGCAAGAGAGAGAAATCATCACAGACACAATTCCCTACTCTTTGGAAATGTCCCTCCATCATGGCATTTAATTGGAATTTGCAGTGATGGGAGAACAAAAGTGATTTCTGACTTTAACATGGAAATGTGCTGTGACCTGCTTAATGTAAGCTACTTATCTCATGATTGAGGTTAAGTGACGCCAGTTGTTTTTCAGAGACTAGCTATCAGGAATTTAAAGGAATGCTATATCATATAGAAAAACGTATTTAGTAACGTATTTAGGTCACAATCTCTACTGAACAAACATGGAAGTGCTTATACCAATCTTAAGCTGTCATGAATAGAGCTCTCAGCTTATTGAAGTGACATCCCTTGCGATTTCACCAGTGTGTGTGTGTGTGTGTGTGTGTGTGTGCATGTGTGTGCGTGTGTGTGTGTGTGTGTGTGTGTGTATGTTCAATGCCAGGTGTCTTTTTTTTTTTTTTTTTTTTTTTTAGGTTTTTTGAGACAGGCTTTCTCTGTGTAGCCCTGGCTGTCCTGGACTCACTTTGCAGAGCAAGCTGGACTTGGAACTCATGGAGATCCACCTGCCTCTCTGCATCCTGAGTGCTGGGATTAAAAGCTTGCGCCACCATGCTGGGCTTCACTGCCAGGTGGTAAGGTTTATTTTTGTTATGTGTATACGTGTGTGGCAGTCTGTAGTTATGTGCATATAAGAGTGCAAATTCCCGAAGTGTCCAGAAGAGGGTATCGGATCCCCTGGACCTGGAATGGCAGGCTGCTTGATGTAGGTTCTGGCAACTGAACTCCAGAACTTTGAAAGAGCAGGAAGTGCTCATAATTGCTGAGCCATGTCACCAGCATCTTCATCTACATCTGTACTTTCAGCTTTTTTGAGACATGGGCTCTCGCAGAGCCTCACACTCATTACTTAGTATAGGCTGGTGGGCAAGCTAGCCTCCCGAGTCCTCCTGCATGGTCTTCTGTGAAGAAAGAGGGATACAGATACGCACTGACGCACATGGTGTTTACAGTGCTAGGGTTACAAATTCCAATTCTTGGGCTTGAACATTCAGAAACTCTTTCTCCACAAAGTCATCGTCCTACCTGCATATTTTTATTCCTAAAAGATGTTGTTGCTACAAGACCCCAAGCCGTATTTTCTTTACAGAAGATTATTACAAAAGATCTAGTCTATGACTTAGATATGATGTATTAAGTTTGCTAAAACAACAACAACAATAATACAAAACCTCCCCTCTGGTGTGTGTGTGTGTGTGTGTGTGTGTGTACTAGTTTTTGGGAAAGGGTCTCTTGAATGTGAAACTCATGGACTCAGTGTGGTTGACTGGCCATTGTACTTCCCAGGCCCACTCTGCCTCCCAGCACTGGCCTTAAAGTCAGAAGCTGCTATGCTGGGATTTTTGTGGGGTTCTAGAGATCCAAACTTGGGTTCACATGTTTGCTTGCATAGCAGGCAATTTACCAACCCAAGCAATCTTCTCTGCCCCAATTTCTAACTTGTGTGCAGTACATGGAAACTTAAAAACCTACAATAATTTGTATTTTTCTGACCACAGTTGTGAACTGTTTAAGGACCTAACTGTTAAGAATTCATGTGATAACGCTGGGCCACTCTGTTATATTCTGGAGCTCAAGATTTCCTAACTTATTTTTAAATCAATGTTAAAACATAAGCATGATATTCAAGCTGTATCAGATATTTGCATTCTTTATTTTCTGCAAATAAGCTTTTAAGAAGCCACGTGTGCCTGTGAAATAAAGCTTAAAAGAACTTCAGCCGATTATAATGACTGGGTGTTAGTGCACTGCAGTTCCAGGCAAAATTACCTAACCTGTACCCATGAGGAGTCATCACCTGCCCTGTACAGTAAGGATATAATGCCAGCTACTTACAAATTCAAAATGTTTTAGTAATTGTATTTTGGAAAAGGCTTGGTGCTAGGCAATTTGAAGTTAAATCTTCTGTCATCATGAAAAATAATATTGAGGAATTTTACATCAGAAACTTTCTATGTTTATTTCTGGGTATTTCTGGGTAATATATATGCTGATATGCATGGCAGGAGGGATAATGAATTTTAAATATACTTTACAAATATCTAAAATTTTGGGTCAGAACAGTACTGTAATTTTTATTTTTCCAACAGTTTTAATTACTTCATGAGTTGGTTACTAGGTTTATTTACTAGAAATCTATGTGATTTCTGCTAGTAAGTGCTATTAATAGTAAAACATAGTAGAAATGTCTAATGGACAACCACATAGCAGGTACTGACTTGACTACACTAAGTCAATAGAAGGGTACTTTCCAAAGACAATGTAGTCAATTCCTTCCAGGAATGAAATAACAGCTCACACACCTCACTTAAGACCCACTGGAAAAACTGCTTGGAGAGAATAATGAGATTTGTAAACCACCAAATAAGCAGAGAAAGAGATTGAAAAAGCCCTGAGTGCAGCAGAGAGGCTCTATAGCTCAGTAGGAGGTGGCACAGACTCAACTTTTGTCCCCTCAAAACGCACATGTTAAGAACCTCATCCCAGGGTGATGGTATTCAAAGGTAAGGTCATGCTGGAAATACAGTTGCTTCTTAATATCTTTGGGGGAACTGATTCAAGGAACCCTGATGGGTACCAAAATCTGCATATAAAACCAAGTTCTTTATAAAAACACCAAAGCATTTACATATAATTTATGTAACTCTCCTACATACTTTAAACCATCTAAGGCGACCTGTACCACCTAATACAATGCCACAGTTGTGCAAATAGGTGTTTATTTGCAGTGTTTGGGGAAATGTGCTTGCTTTGTGTTTTTGATGCATAGAGCTCATGAATATGAAGAACTGCCTCTTATTCGGTTATGAGAATGGAGCCCTGAAGTAGAGTCGAGGGCCCTTTAAAGAAGAGGCCAGAGAGATGGTTGAAGCAACAAGCTGACAGTCTGCAACCCAGAAGCAGAGTCATCCAGCCTTCAGATCTGTAAAAAAAAATTAACGTTTGTGGTGTGTGTGACACAAGGGGTAGGTTTTCATCTGCAGAGCGGGTAGGATGGGGAAGTGATGACATCTGATTACGGTCCCTCCACTCCTTTACAACACTCCCAGTAGGAAAGCCATGAGAGATGCTGTGAGAAGGTGACTAGCTCTCCACAAGACAGGGAGAGACCCGCTCTAGAATCCAATCCTGGTGATACTTTGGTCTTTGACAGTAGATCTCCAGAATCCTGAGAAAATTAGTTTCTGTTCTCCATACTACTTGGGTAATGTCAGCCCTAGCATCCTAATGCACCAGCACAAGGTCTTATAGCAATGGCAGTTTTGCATGGAAGGTCATGGCAACGAGGCGGTAAAAGAGCTGATTCTCGAAAATGCTGCTGGTCATGTTTAATACCATGTTGTTTGGCCTTCTGTTCACATTATACTTTTTTTTTTTTTTTTTGGTTTTTTTGAGACAGGGTTTCTCTGTGTAGCCTTGACTGTCCTGGACTAGCTTTGTAGACCAGGCTGGCCTCAAACTCACAGCAATCTGACTGCCTCTGCCTCCCAAGTGCTGGGATTAAAGGTGTGCACCACCACAGCCTAGCATCATTACACTTCTTTTAATGGGAACAGGCACTGCTTTATTTTTATTTTTTCAAAAGTTCTGTCTCATAAAAGGAAGGGGGGGAAAGCATAGAAAAGTGAATGATAATATGAAAGCTCATAGATGCTTGATCCTAACTCTACATACAATGTATTATTTAAAGTAGATGCGCTATGTTTTGAAGGACCAGGAGACTAAAGAATTTATAATTCTTACTCATTTCTATTGCCTTTACTGGAATCCATTTAGGCTAAAAAATTTATGTGTACTAAATATCAAGAATGATATTTATAAAGTTCTAGGGCATATTCCCAAGACTTCTTCATTAAACATTCACATAGGCTCATAGTTGAGTTACTATCAGTAAATTTAGATGAGACACAAAGAACTTTGGAAATTCACTGACTACCACAATATTCCATGTGAGAGCTAGGATTTAAATATGGAGCAATTTAATTTAAAGTCTGAGGCCTTCATGACAAAATTACATACTTTTCTAGAAACAAATAAGAATATAATTATTTTCCATTTCAGGATTTAAATATGAGATTTTTTTTTCTAAACACCACTAGAGTGACTGTGATATCTGAGGTTCCTTTTCCTCTCTTTTTTTCCCTTCTTCCTCTATTTCGTTTTATATTTTTTACCATTTTTCTTCTGTTTCTGAAACACATAGTGCAATAATTATAACCACGAGTTGGTCAAAGTGAAAGTGCTTATCATTCTGGGGGGACTGTGGAAAATCAATAAACTCGCTGGTAAGCGATCTTGTGAGGTCCTTTCAGGTATAGAAATTGTGTCAAATGACATATGCAACGTTATTGTAATGCTCCAAAGCTGAGTGAGATAACTTAGCCACTTATCAAAGAGAAATTCATGTTTAAATTATGTCTTTTTCAGAAAAGTCATTCTCGGGAAGATAATGTTCCTACATTTCCATCTTTACAAATTGCTTTGAATGATTGATCCTCAAAACTTCATTGGATACTCTTAAATGGTCTGCTCTTCTCTTAAAATGCTATTGTTACTGAGTGTTCCAGCGCTTTTAGCTGAGTTTCATTTGACGATTTATCGCCATAATTCTGTCAAGTTTTATTTTTCATAGTCTTGTCTAACTAGGAGAAAACCTGGCCTGCTTCCCAACTGCCCAGAAAGGAAACACACAGATTGGCTACAATTCCTTTCCAATATGTTGTAAAAAAGAAAGAGGCATATGGTAACAGAAGAGAGTAGAGTGGGATGCCAAAGAGGCTCCAGTCCTTAGAACGAAAGCGGCCGGGGAGCCAGGGAAACCCACAAACACACCCTGCGAACTGTGGCTGCATTTACCTGTTTGCTCAAACTTAATCATAGCAGTGGTGAGGGACAGCTGCAAATTGACCAATGAAGTAACTACCCTCAACTGATACTTAGCTGTGGACGAAAAGAAACTAATGAGCCGGGTGTGGTGGCTCATGCCAGTAGTCCCAGCACTCAGAGAGGAAGAGACAGGCGGATCTCTGCGAGTTTAAGACGAGCCCGGTTGACAAAGCAAGTTCAGGACAGCCAGGGCCACATAAAGAAACCTTGTCTGAAAAGAAAGAGAGAAAGAGAAGGGAGAGAGGGAGAGAGGGGGAGAGAGGGGGGAAGAGAGAGGGAGGGAGGGAGGGGGGAGAGAGAGAGAGGGAGGGAGGGAGGGAGGGAGAGAGAGAGAGAGAGAGAGAGAGAGAGAGAGAGAGAGAGAGAGAGAGAGAGAGAGAGAGAGAGAGAGAGAGACTGAGAAACAAATGGGCACACAAGTCGGCGTTTTAGGAACCGATGAAGTGTGATTTTTCTTGAGAAGCATCCCAAAACATCTCCCATGGAAGAGCAGAGGCGTCTGTCTCTTTGTAAATAGGTCACACTGCTCCTGTCTGCAGACTCTTTCTGTCAGAGGTTCTGGGAAGGTGGGATGCTCCGTTTAGCGTCAGTCATTTCGCTCTAGTGTGTGGACTTTCTTAGGACTCCTGCTGGCCATATTTCCTGGGACTTGCCTAAGGGGAGTGCTACTTTAAGCCCATCTTTCACCCTCTGTTAGGAATATTAGATTGCAATGGTAAGTGAGCCTAACAAAATAGTTTCCTTTTAACTCATCTGTTTTTCAGTCAAGAAATGACCTAGAAGGAATTAATAGCCAGAGCCTGATTTTTCAAAGATGTTTGTTTAATCCTGAAATTATTAGATCTGTGAAAGGATGCGTCTATATAGTGTTATGTTTTAATACATGGACAGGGAGATGAAGCTGGCAGCCCAACGGATAACCACATACTTTCAAGTAATATGACTCCATCTCTGTGATGGGTTATATACACTGTTCCTGTGGAAGTTTTACTACTGTTTAGTTTTGCTCTAAAAATATTGATGAGCCCATCTTCAGAGGATTCTGTTGCTTTTGGGGGGGGGAATGCAGTGAAGTTAAGGTCAATAACCTAAAAATGCATCTTTCAAAGAAATTCTGGAGGAAAATTACTGAGAATGCTAAGTCAAGTCCACTGTCAAGAGAACAAATTGTTTAGATAAGTTATGAAGTTTGTTGAAGGCCAAAAGAATAAGGGATGTTGGTGAGGATTTTACGCTGAAGATTTGTCTAGACATCTTAAAACCTGTCCGTCTAAACACTGCACCTCTCATTTTTATTCATAAGCTTGTATGAGAAACTGAATGATCTAATCAGAAAGTTGTCAGTTCCCCATTAACAGTCATGCTGCTTGTTTGCAGGTGGGACCAGTTAGTACTGCAACATAAAGGTCAGTCAGCGCTGGGTGAGTCCACTGATGGCTTCTCTCTCCCAGCAGCCTTCATTGCCCTGCCTGGCACTGCGAAAACTACCAACAGGGAATACATTTCCTTGTCTATTTGAGACTGATGCATCTACAGGCCCTAGTCAACATGTGCGGTATCTTTAGCAATAGTGTCTTTACCATGTAGTTATAGTGGGATAACCACCAGCAATGAAAATAACCCATGTTGTTTGGTATACTTCCATGGCCTTCCCGACCAGTATCTCTCCAGGCAGCATCCCGTGTGTTCCGCTGTGATTTTTATATCATAGCCCATTCCATGTAAGAGAGGCACTGCTCACCCATGCAAGGGAAGTCCATTTAAGCTTTGTTTTCAGTTGCATTGTGAAGTGAGCTTATGAACTACTGGGCTTCCATGAAACCTTTTCATGGATCCTTAGTTTTCCTTTAACTCAGTCCTCTTCTCCATCTTTCTGCTCTCTTCCCTGCCTAGAACCTTAAGTCCCCTTCTTTCACTTCATGTGTGTTCTCCCATCCCTGCAAATGCTTTTTAATTGGGCTGTGAGGTGGTAGGTTTCTATGTGTCTTTTCATACAGCGTTCCTGTGGGTTGGCTCTCCTTTCATCCCCTGATTCAATGTGTACTCCCATACATCTCCCTCATATGCCTTCCTGCCTCTAGTCTCCTACATCCCTAGCTTCGCTTTACCTATAATCAGCCAAATGTTCCTTTCTACTGTCCTGGCTTCTACTTGTGATCCAGGTTAAACACATAAAACAGAGGATTTGAAGCTAGGTCTGTTTCACCAGAGGGACTCTATGCCTAGTAAGCAATTTCCGCCAAAAGCCCATAGCTGGGGAGGTCATACGCCCTGTAATAGAACCTCTTCTTGTTATTTTGCTATATGGTCATGTTGTCAAATTGACCTTTGAATATTTCTGTTTATACCTGTATGCCTGGTGTATTCCCAGCCTTGGTTTTAAAAAACAAAGCTTCTTTTTACAGTGGGAAATAGACAATGGAGCGATGCAGAACTAGACAAGGTGCTGTGAGTCAGAGACTGAGTACTCAGGCTTCAGTGGGCAGCTATATCAAAAGCCCTGCCTGAAAGTTCAGGGAGCATCACTGTGGAAGAAGATGAAGAAAGGTCATAAGAGCAAGAAAATGACAAAGAGTAGGCTAAATTACTGTCTTTGGCTGACATGTCTACTACACTCATGAACTTAAAGCAGCCATGATTACTTGCACATGATCAAGCTAGCTAGAAGTCTAGCATATATGGGGTTGATGATCACATCTATAAGGAGCCAATGGTAGTTAATCAAATCATTCTTTTTTTTGGGGGGGGGGAGTTGTGGCCACCAATAGGTATCCCATGTACCAATAGATAGCTCTACATTCACGCACATGCGGGTTACACTAACTGGAGTTAGTAAATGATTAAAGAAAAATACATGTAACCAGGAGGGGAAGAAGTTGGGGAAATATGAGGAGAATTGGATGGGGCAAATAAGGGCTAACCATTTATTTTTCATTGCATGTGTGTGTGTATATATATATATATATATAATATATGACAATCATATAGCTTTTTAAAGTTAGAAACTCATGCACATTAGAGTATGCCTTTAATTTTTCAAGCAAATAAAAAATGCCACTGGAGACAATACAAGATATTCAACGGCAGTCCCCAGTGACTTTGGAATGGGGCTTCTGGAAATTTACACTGTTGACTTAACTGATTGTCTAGGTGCATAGATTTATGTGTATATGAACATATGACCCAGGTATACTACAGTCTTAAGGATTGGACTTGAGGATTCTGGGCCCCAAGCATTCCGGTTACCAAGGGTGTTGAAGATGGTGTCTTTGTCAGAAGTATCCGTAGGACCTTGGGATCCACGAAGCGTTCTTGTGCTAACTCTATCTAAAGTCTTTTTCTCTGCCTTTTGCAAAACAAGTCAACTCATTTCTCAGCAGCCTGTCTTGGCTTTCAGTTTTATTAAAAACTACACCAAAGGAAAAAGGAACATCAGAGGAAGGCTCATACTTGGGAATTTTCCTTTATTCAGAGTGTCTTGAAGACATCCAGAACTACAGCAGTTTTCCAAAATTGAAATTGTGGAAGGCTTTCTCTCAGCTTGCCATACTTTGGTTCTTGCTCTGTGACAGTCAGAAAGATTTTCAAAGTTGGGAAATTCTGTACATTAATGCATACTTTTAAGTTTATAAGCAAATAAAATGCCCCTGAAGACAATACAGATGTCTGGGGTCAGTCCCCAGTGTCTTTGGCATGGGGGCTGGCATGGGGCCTGTCTTCTGGGAATGTAATCTGGTGACTTAACTGGTTGTCTAGGTGAATAGTCTTATGTGTCAAGTGAGTATTTGTCAAAGGTAACCCTCAAAGTCATGAATATTATGTGGTTAAGTAAAAGGACATCTATTGTAAAACAAAGGTTTAAAAGCCAAAAGCAGAGGGCAAATAACTTTTTATTTCTTTTACTGACAATCTGACTATAAAACTGTGTGCCCTCAGAAAAATTGGAATAGGGCTTCCTCAAGACCCAGCTATTCCACTCCTTGGAATATACCCAGAAAATGTTCCACAACACAACAAGGACATTTGCTCAACCATGTTCATAGCTGCCTTATTCATAATAGCCAGAACATGGAAACAGCCTACGTGTCCCTCAGTAGAAGAATGGATAAAGAAACTGTGGTACATTTACACTATGGAATACTACTCAGCTATTAAAAACAAGTAATTCCCGAAATTTGTGGACAAATGGGTTGAACTAGAAATTATCATAATGAGTGAGTTCACCCAGAAGCAAAAAGAGTCAAATGGTATATATTTACTTATATTGAGATACTAGCCCAAGGGGCATGTCCCATGAAAATCTTCACTTACCAGGAAAGTGGGTCAGAGGGGAGGACATCCTATTGGGACTTTAGGTGAGAGAAGCATGGGAGAATATGAAATAGAAGCATCCAGAGGGTCCTAGAAATCTATAAGAAGAACATTATGACGCACGGATCTGGGTCCAGGGGTCCTGCTCAAACTGTGGCACCATCCAAGGAAAATATAGGCAGTAAACTTTGAATTCTTACCCAGATCTAGCTGATGGACAAGATATTCTCCACTGTTGAGTGGAGAATGGGTTCTGACTTTCATGCACACTCTGGTGCCCCATTTTTGACCATGTCCCCTTGATGGGGAGGCCTGGTGGCACTCAGAGGAAGGATGGCAGGCTACCAAGAAGAGACTTGATACCCTATGAGCATATACAGGGGGAGAAGGCCCCCCTCAGTCACAGTCATAGGGGAGGAGAGTAAGGGGAAAATGGGAGGGAGGGAGGAATGGGAGGATACAAGGAATGGGCTAACAATTTAAATATAATATGAATAAATTAATAAAATATTTTTAAAAACCTGTGTGCCCATATCAGAGCTTCGATTCCAATAAACAAGAAATGTGTTTAGCAGTATAACAAGTAAGACAGGCATCCAGCTAAAGGAGCATATCCTAACCTGCTTACCATACTCCATGCTTCTAGATACAGATTTCCTTATAACCCGCTGCTAAAATGAACTCAGCTCTAACTTGGGTTTCCATGATGTAGCCATAGTTCTCAGGCCACATTTTCTGGCCTATGCTGTTAGAATAGATCCAGAATTTTCCATGGGATCCACTCCTATCTCCCTAAAGATACCCACTAACACTTCACAAGAAATATCCTTGAGAGGTAGGCTAAGGTGGCTGGCTAGGAAACCTGAGAGAACTGACTGTTTACCTCCCCAATGCTGGATTACAAGTTTATGCCACCCATGCCACCCATGCCACCCATGTCTGGGTAATTGCCATACAAAGATTTTTTCCTGTTTTTGTTTTTGTTTTGTTTTGTTATATGAGACACAAAATACACATCTACTAACCCTGAATGAGGATCCCATTGTAGTATGGATAATACCAAAGTCTTACTTGGTGAACCACAAGTTTTAAATGAGGGTACTTACAGGAACATGGGTGAGGGGTTACTTACACGTTCAGAAATGATTCAAAGATAGCTGCATCATTAAGTTCATCCCAGCATAGGTGACAGCTAGGGACCTGGAGCATCCTACACAGCCTAAACCAGCTCATCAAGTTAGAGAGTGCCCTTTCTGAGTTATTCTGGTCCAACCTCTTCTGGGCATCTGGTTTCTGCTTCTCTCAGGCAGCAGGTTTGGTCTTGGCATCTTCTTTGCAACTTAGCTTTGGTCCTCAGAGAGTGACTCTGAGCTTTTATTGCTTCCTCGGCCAGGGATGGGCCTAGAGAATCTGGTCAGTTTCAGCAACTTCCTGAAGTTATTTAGAGTTCTTTGCTTTCCTGTTTAAGGAGTTTTCCTGCAAGATGGACTGTTGCAGTCTCACTGTTACACAACAGTAGTTGCCTAGTTAATTTGTCAGTGAGGACCAGAGTGTGTACAACTGACATGGGAGATGGGGCAGGGTGTTGGGGGTGGTCAGAGGACAACTTTTAGGAGTCTTTTTTTTTTTCTTCTTCTACCATGTGTATTCCAAAAACCAGTCAGGTCATCACGCTTGACAGTAAGCACCCTTACCTCCTGAGCCATTCCCTGGCTTATGTTTGGCTTTTAAAATGTGGGTTCTGAGTATTGAACTAAGGTCCTCACGCTTATATAGAAACATTTTACTGACTGAACTACCTTCCTAGACTCTTCATTCCTATTTTTTCTTAATAAGAAGTAATTTTTTCAAAGCTATGCAACCAAGTTAATTTCGTGTCGTTTTTCCAACAGTTTCACAGGGTTAGTACATATTAGATTTTTAAGAAAATGCCAATTAGGCCTTACAAAGCAGAGCCCTTTAGAGATAAGGTGTTAAACTACAAGCTTCATTGGCATCACCGGTAGGAATCAGGTAGGGCCAACGTTCAACCTATTTGTCATTCTGCTGGCTAAGGAGACAGACTTGTTGACAGGCCGTGCACATCTGCCCTCCCTCTACAAAACCAGAAATGTGGAAAGGAGAATTCTGGAAGCATTCTTGCCCTTGGCCAGTGCAGAGTTTGTGTGAGTAGAGCCAGACCACATATACTCACCAGGAACAGCTCGGGCTGCAGGGCACGTCCACCTCTATTACCAGGCAGAGGGAGAGAAATGGCTTAGAGACAAGAAACTGATTACCACAGATAAGCTCAGGGCCAGGTATCTTTCCAGACTCACGGTCACAAGGCATTAGGGTTAGTAACTAGTTGTATTTTGAGTAACAAAGACTATTTGGAAGAGGCCTGCATTACATTGTTCAGAAGAATTATACATGCTTTTGAATCTCATTCTCAATGCGTGTTTGTCAAGCTCTATGTGAAACTCTGTCTTTAAGGACTGACTCTTCAGAAAATAATATTCCCTATATTCACAGTGCTTGATCCTTTATAAATCATAACCGTATTTATCATTCAATGTTCACTAAAACTTTATGAGTAGATGATGTTGTTAATTTCATGTAGAGACATACAGAAAACAAATTTATATACTTGACTACAATTTATCCAGGAATTTTTACTACTTTTTATTATAATGCCTTAATAATTTTGGAGACACCGTAATGCATATACATTTATATAAAGATACCCATGGGCATATATACATATACAGGTTTATATGTATATATCCACATACATGCATAATTATGTATAGTTATTTTAGCCATATGCATTTATAGGCGAATATAATTTTCTTTATCAAAGAGACATATTTAAGGCTTATTCTTTCAAACAAAACATTAGAAACACATAGATTTAGGGGGTTGAAACCTAATTTTTGTCATACAGTTAACAATATAACCCTGGGTTAGTTATTAATCTTCCATATCATCTTCTCATCTAACTATGACAATTACACTATAGAGTTATTTTTAGGACTGCATGCATACATAGATTTAAGGTGCCTGACAGGAAAGCACCAATGATCATCTTTCTGTCATTTTCCTTTACTATCCATCTACCTAGCCTTCTCATTCTCCTCGTTAATAGGGCACAACTCAAGGCAATCAATTGGGAAGTTGTGCTCTTTGTGGCCTCTGGGGGGGAAAAAATAATTGGCCCATGTTAGATCAAACCTGGAATTCTGACCTCATGAGCAAAGAGCAGAGAAGGCAGTCCACTGCAGACCCACACTTGTTCATCATTTTTGCCCATGAATCTTGTGACTCACCTGTCTACTTGACAGCTCTGAGCAATGGGTATTCTTAGACCCATTCAGGCAATGAGACCTGATCTTTTCTGGAATAATCATGCCTCGGTCCACTTGTGCAAATAGAGAAAACATAAGCCATTAGACAAATGGAAGAAGCTATGCAATATTTTAGATTCCCTCTTGGGTCTTGTCTTGCTTCATCAAGCCTAGTTTTCAGTGTGTTTAACAACTATTTTATTACAGAAAAAATTGGCATTATTTCTTTGGTAGAAAGTCAGGAGTTAGAGATGGGGTTTTCACCATCAATGGAAACAGAACAGAAGTGAATGATTTTCTCTTCAAATACTCGTATTTCCTTCGATAATACA